>NW_020825288.1:26124512-27349414 GCF_003286085.1 Drosophila persimilis | reverse complement strand
TGCTGCTGCTGTTGGCATGTTGCATGGATGAATGCTAAAACGCATACCCAATGCAGTTCGAGTTTTTCCACAGTGTTGCCAAATCGGTTTATTTCTGTAGCCGCAGTCTGCGCCTCCGACTTCTTCTTGAATGGATGGTAAGAGAATGAGTAAGGCGCTGAAATATGTCAACGCCTTAGAGGCCCGGCCCAACCCAGCACACCGCCACAGATCCACTACGAAAATATTTATAGAAAGGGACTAGCCCCCGCCGAACAGACTGGAGAATAGCAACAGATACAGATACAATACAGATATGTAGATAGATAGATGGATGGCTGGATAGATCGACGGGGAGGCGGGACACCCAACAACTGTCAGTTTCACAATATTTGTGCGAAAACTACGGAGTAAACACGGCGAGAAAATGTCAAACACGTTTCCAGGCATAGTCAACAAGTCAATAAGAATTGCATCCACATCCACAGGGTGGCTGAGTGAGTGGCAGGGATGGGTATATGACAATGAAGGGATACCCTTTTGGGGTATTGGATTCCAGAATAAGATAGGTTCCATTTCGAAAGAACATCAACAGTAATTTATAAAAGCTATTAATCTAGGGTAAGTAAGCGATTAAAGGGGAAGAAAAGATAATTCGATTATAGACCTAGCTCAATAAGAGGTCCCTATAATAGCCTATCGTTTTTGCTAAAAGGCACACCTTTTGATGCATATTCAGTGCAATACCTGGAAAACGGAAATACAAATACCACATCTTATTGTCACAAATGTAATATGAAAACGTATTCCTAGTTGGAGACTACCTGCACTATCTGATTGGGGAACTACTACTCATGACTAACTTCCTTAACACCATTCAACAGCTAAAACATTAGCACATTCCTTGGAACTAATGAATCACATGATTGCATACCTGAATATTTTTGAATTACAATTGGAGATGGAATTCAAAAAGAATACTTATAAAAACTCTATCGAAAGAGAAGCCATAAAGAATATTTGAATCCCTATTGGGAATGGAGAGACCAAACAAAAAGCGAATAGTTTTGTTCGGTTCTCAATATCTCTAATGTTTCTCCCCACTCGTTTTAATCAATCACAGCCGCCCCATGAATACTAGTCGTACTAATGGGCAGTGTCGTTATGGAATTAATGTGTGGAGGGGCTCGGTTCGGTTCATTGCAATGCTGCTGGGATGGCGATAGCGATGCCGATGTCGCTGGCTCCATCAATCATTGATCTCTGCTAACGATCGAGTGCCCGAGACTCACCTGACGCTTGAATCGCTTGCTGGCACTGCGCCGGAGGGTGTTGCAGTTGCCGTTGGTAATGGAATGATCGATCTCCTCCACGGTGGCCGTAATGGGTGCCATGCATCGCTTGCTCAGCTCCACCAATTCGGCCACAGGCTGCACCTGGAGATGGGCAGACGCATTAGATGGCTACTTAAGAAGGAAAGATGGTACTTACCTCAACGGTGACAGCGTCGCCGCTGTTCCTGATCATCTCGATGATAATCTCTCTGGACAAGTCGCCCACGGGCGTACCATTCACTTTGATAAGACGATCGCCTGGCAGCAGACCCGTGGCGCCGCCTCCAGCACCGGGCTCGGCGAAGATCACCGGCCGAAAGATGGGCGACGTCAGCGACTCGGTGCGGTCCAGGCAGATGGCCTTGCGCAGGCTGAAACCAAAATCCTGGCGCGGCGACTTCTGCCGTCGAATGACCAGCTGGCGGGGCGGTGGCAGATGCACCAGCTGCACTGGGGGAAGGGGCAGCAGAACATCCTCGAAGGCATGCACCCGGGCCCAGCGATCGATGCCCTGCGACTCGCCAATGGGACTCAGCGAGAAGGGGGGCGTGGCGAACGAGGAGTTTGTGGTATCTGTGAGACTGTCGGCGCTGGGCGACGGCGATGTTAGCACATGGAGCTGCGGCACCTGCGGAGGCGCTCCGTAGCGGGCATTGGCCGGTAGGGTCATAGCTCGCTGCTGATGCGGTTGATCGCCGTCGCTACGCAGGCTCTCGACGGAGGTGAAGGAGGTACCGTGCTGACTGGAATTGGAGCCAATCGAACCGGCTGCTCCGCGTGCCGCTCCCTCGTACAGCAGCTCGTTCTGGATGGTGTTGCGCATCAGCATTTCTGGTGTGCCACCACCAGTGGTGACTCCACCTCCGCCGCTGCCGCCGCCCGCTGGGAACGTGAGCTCCTCGTGCACATTGGTCATGTTGCTGCGGGAACCCTTCAGAATGCCACGCTTTGGCGGCTTTGGTGGCACAGGCGGCAGAAAGCGGTTCTAGAGGAAGGATAAGTCATCAATTAGGACTGAAATCTTCAGCTGTACTCCACTGGACTCACCTTTAGGCCACCGGCAAGCAGGGAATGTGTGACCTCGCTGTAGTTGACACTGACCCCAGCGCCGTTGGACGAGCGACTCTCGATATGCGTCATCACAGATGCTACAATTTCCTCATTGCCACGATCTTGCTCCGATCCGCCAGCAGTTCCAGGAGCTGCTGCTGTTGCGCTCCTGTTGGCCACTGCATCTGCATTCAGGGCCGCAAAGAAATCCGCACTGTAGTCCGCTGTGATGCCGCTGGGCAGCTTCTCCTTCTCCTTGCGCCGGCCACGGATCTTCAGGGAGCGACGCACCTCGTCAAGCCGCAGCAGCTCGTCGGTGCTCATGCTGCCGGTGACGCCACCAATGCCGATGCCGCCACCGTTGGTGCCTCCGCCGATCCCTTTAGCCTCTTTGCGGAGTTTCTTTTCGCGCTTGCGGCGCTCCTTCTCCTCGTCGCCGGCGCTCTTCTTCATGAAGTTGAACATCTTCTGTGGTTGTGTGGGTGGTTGGGTGTGGGTGCGAGAGGTCCTTAGGTTCTAGCTGTGGGATAGGGATAACGATAGGGTTAAGAATGTTCAATGTGTATAAGTTCAAGGGCGTGCCCAAGGTATATTCAATTGGAAGGTAAGTAAGCCGGCCGGAGAGAGTGAGAGACAGCTGCACTGCCCTACCTTCTTTTCAATATACTTGTCATGCCCCGTTAGTCTGAACTAATTTGATTTGCATTTTTCTCTGCTGTCTGCTCTACTCTCAGTCCCTCCCACTCTTTCGCTTGCGGTTTGCGTTTTTAGTTTTCTCACACTCTCTCTATCGCACTCGCACTCTCGCCAAGAAACCCTGCGAGCAATGCACCCACCCGCCTGCACAAACAACAGTTATCTTCTGCCAGCCAGACTGCATTCGTATATATGTGCATGTGTTCGTGTCTGTGTGTTTGTTTGTGTATTTGCAAAATCACATAAACAATGGCATATTTTTCGTTGATATTGCATTTTCGCTTTGCTTCTGGCTTTGCTTTGTCATTGAGTTTGTTGCCCGTTTGCCCTGTTTTTGTTATTAGTTATTCAATTATGCGCTTTCTTTTTTCCATATTTATTCCATGATTTTGTTTTGTTTTCTCATACACGAGCACGCACACACACACAAACACCACACTCACTCACTTTAAGGGGGGCTGGGCATTGGTATTGATTGCCCCAGAGACTCGTCTCGCTCTCATTTGATTTATGTTTTCCACTAATTTAATGCAGAAACTCTTCTAATTACTGATACAATCTGCATGTTCTCTCTTTTTGATCACCCCACGCCCCAACCAGAAGCAAAAGCGCAGAAAAGAAAGTCACGGGAGTCAATAACACCTTTGTTTTTGCAGTTTTTCTACGTCTTTTTTTATGATAACACCAATGCACACACACTTATTCGCCAAGGCATTCACTCACACGGGCACAACCATATGCATGATTCCTTCTATTCAGAAACAGCAGTGGCTCCTTTAATGGATAGTTGATTTGTTTTTAATCTAATATTTTAATTTAATTTAATTTAAAAGTCTACTTCTATACAAAATTTCACCGATCCGACCGATGATGGCGATAACAACAGGCTATCGATAGTCGGTGTGGTGAGACAACTGACGATAGTTGCATTGCGAAGATGGTCACACTATTTATAGCGTGATGTCAAGTTACTTTTACATGTAATCTACATGTAGAAATTGGATTCAAATAAATGCCGTTTCGAAGAGGTGACGATATATTTCCGACGGTGGAACGGTATATTTCGATTACGGATGTGTTTCTCACATTATATTTTATAAAAGCATGAAACGGTCGACCGGGAAATTTGTATGCATTTTTTCACCAAAATTGTATGGTCACTCTGTCTGTAGTAACCCCCATGTAGCAAATGTAGCGACATTTAGTATTTTTTCAAAGTTCTGCAACATTAGTGAAAATGTCAGCAACATTTGGTAAATTTTGTCAGTTTGGTTTAAAATACTCAGAAATACTACAAAAAAAGTATACAAATATGCAGGGTGTGTGACCTTAACAAATAATCTGTGTGTTTTTTCCATACAAAAGCAATATGTAACTGTAACTATGACTTGACTCTTGACCGTTTTTTGTTTAAACCTCATTTTAGGAATAATCCAATACAGATGAGTACTTCCACCGAATATCAAAAACGAGGAATATGTAAAATATATCATGAATTCGTCAGTATATTTACGATATATTTTTAAAATTAAACGGTATATTTCTGAGGGTCGGACGGTATATCTGACACGCGTCCACACTAATCCTGAAAAAAAGTGAAGCGTAAAAAACCAAAATTTTGACGTTTTAACGCTGTGTGCGTGTGTTTATGGAAAATAAGTTTTCGACATTATATTATGTGCAGCAAAGCCGTGGGAATCGAAATACGTTTACTAATTGGCACGCGCGTGGCGATCTCGCAGTGAATTTAGTGTGATTTCTGTGTGTGGCGGCCGCCTTGCCTTGTTTCCGTCCTGGTCGCACGCACAATATAAGCGACGTTGTCGCGCTGCGTCACCGTCAGCAGTGTGTGCTCTGCCCAAAAACAGAGGTCGGTATAAAAAAAGGAGAATTGTTTTTAGTTTTTTCATCAATGATTTGTGTTTGTGGTGGTGGATGGATGTGGATGGAGGGGAAGCGGCAGCAGAGCAGCAACATTTATGCCAAATTCCAATAAACAGCCGTGGCCTTTGTTATGTGTGTTCGTGTGTGTGTATGTTACAGACATCAATGCAAATACATATGTGTATGTATGTTTGTGTGCATGTGTACCCCCCACACACCTCTTAATTCACCATAATTATAGTGTTTGAAAGTGGGAAGGGGGTGGGTGCCTGGACAGCGCCATATCGATGGAAAAATAAGTAACGCAACGGCGAAGGATCCAGCGGAAAAAGGATGCTGTGTTAATTAATGTCAATTAGCTCCAATTCAGGATGAATTTATGATTCCCGTTCATATGTGGAATATCCATTACGAATCGGTATCAAATGTCTTTCCATCTGCAGCTCTTAAAAGAGAAATATTAATAGCAACTTTTTTCCACCCAACATAGAATCTACTGCCCCCACAGTGCCCTGACCCATCGGATTCTCTATCAGTGATTATGATTACTAGTCCCCCTGTCAGAAGTGGACCCAACGTAATTTAGAGAGTAGATCTTAACGGAAGACGATTACTTTCCAAATCATATTTACAATTGTTGTCTCGAGTACCTTTAGACGATAAATCAGATTCAGATTGCTTAAGGATCCCTCAATACCCTGTGAAAATACACTTGTAGGGTATTCCTCTTTCAATTGGATCGAATCTTAAGTCTCACCTACACACACACGCGCACAAACAATACATTTGTACATTTCCAAGAAATCTGCATTCTCATACACCCTCCCCCGGCCCCTGTGTGCTGCGATGGTAATCTAATGTACAATTTGATAACTGTATTCGTGTCTAGACATGTTGCGCTGCTTGATCACTTGCTGCACCCCCTGCCCCTGCCCCTCCCTTCCACTGTCTGGCCGGCCTCGCACTTTGCAACACACTCATGCATCAGTATGTGTGTGGCGATGTGTGGTTTGTGCATTTTGTCGATTTTTATTTTATGTACATTTGTTGTTTACAGTTTTAGATAGCGAAAATTTGTACAGCCGGCAGCGACAGCAGCAGCAGCAGCGGCGGCGGCCATCCATCCCTCCGTTTGTCTGTCTGTCACTCGCCCTGTCCCTGTGCCCGCCCCTCTGTTCGCGCCCCCCTCCCTTCGACGATGACATTTTCGCAAATTGTAAATGAATATGCTTTTGCACTTGTGTGCGTGTGTGAGTGAGTGCGTACGGTACGTGTGTGTGCTTACGTTTGTAAGTGTGTGTAAGTTCATGAACAGCACTTCGCAGTCGCAGTCGTCGTAAGAATACCCTTTAAAGTGAAAGTACGATGTGTTTAGGAGATGTTTGGCATGTTTTGTGGTTAAGATTCCAAAAACGATTCGGTGTGGGCATACCTTTTAGGGTTTTTAGGGTATGGAAGATACCTAAATACCTCGGCTTAGTATATCCCACATCTGCCATAAGAACGATCACTTTTCGAGGGTATTCGATGGTTCGACCCCTTGGAAGCATAGCCTTCCCTTCTTGTTTTGATTTAATTTCGCGGTAAATGCAATCGCGAACAATTTTTTGCTCGGTGCTCAGTACTCGGTACTCGCGGTACTCGCGGTACTGGCGGTATCGCTGCGTAACATGTCGGGGAATTTCGTTTGAAGACTCAACGTACCAGCACCAGCAGCAACAGCAACAGCAACAGAAACAGAAACAACAGCAACAATTGCGACAAACCCAATCGCGACGCCAATGCTGGCGCCTACAGCCACAGCAAGAGCCACTCGATGTGCCCCTGCCCCTCCGTGCCCCCAGGGCACCAAAAGCCACATCTGCATGTGGGGCAATGACTAAGAGGCGGCCCGCAAATCCCTTTGGGAGCGGAAATGCCGTAGATATTTTGCACGATCCAATCCAATACATTTGTTGTGTTGCTTTTGTTGTTATTTTTTGCCATTTTTTTTGGTTCGTCAAACCAGCTGCAGTTGTTGCAGCTGCTGACGCAAGCGCCAGCAACAACAATTTGCGGATTTTGCCATAAACATGCAAAATGACAATAACAATTGTTTTGTACACATGCCCCCTCCCCCCGCTCCGATGATCCGTGGTAATGATGGATCCCAGAGGCGGTGTGTGACATGGGGGGTGGGGTGGCTGAGGGGCGTGACAATCGGTATAAGTGTGCGATAAGCGTTTGGGTACGGGAGGGGTAGACCTCGATAGCTTGGCTGGCTCCCCCTTTCTGCCTGCCTGCTGCACTAAAGAGTACGATAGTGTTGTCGCTCTTTGGAGTGCATTTAAGGGAGTCACTGATAGCGAGACTCCGTTGCAGTTGAACTGTTGTTTGTTTGCTAATCTCTAGCGAGTAACTCCCCGCTCCAACGAGTGTTGTATCGCTTTAACGAGTTGTCTCTTTACTATTTTCAGCCCCAAAAGGATATTCTTTGATTTTCGCTCGCGTTTCGGAACAGCCTCAACACGAATTACCTACCATTTGCCCTACAGAGGCGATTGACTGTGGTTGCCAGCGCCGCTGCAACAGGATCAGCCTCCTCCTCGTCCACGTCCACGCCCTCGCCAGGCCACCAGTTGGACCTTAATTCGGCTAACAACAACGGCAGCAACAACAGCAGCAGCCTAGACAACATCTCGAGGATACAACCATCCTGGCTAGACGGGAGTCAGCAGCAGCAGCACCACCACCCCCACCAGCAGCAGAAGAACCATCCGCAGCAACAGGGTTTAGCCACGGACGGCAGCATGTCGATGAGCGTCACCTTTGGCACCCCCAACACACCCAACATGAGCATGGATCTGGCGGCACGCCCCACAGTGGTCAAGGAGGGCTGGCTGATGAAGCGGGGAGAGCACATTAAGACCTGGCGTCAGCGCTACTTTGTGCTCCGCTCCGACGGCAGTCTGATGGGATACCGCAGCAAGCCGGCGGACAGTGCCGTCATGCAGCCGTCGGAGCAGCTGTTGAACAACTTCACGGTGCGCGGGTGTCAGATCATGAGCGTGGACAGGCCCAAGCCCTTCACATTCATCATACGCGGCCTGCAATGGACAACGGTGATCGAGCGGACCTTTGCCGTCGATACGGAAATGGAGCGCCAGCAGTGGACCGAGGCCATACGCAACGTGTCCAGTCGCCTCAGCGAAATGGGAGAGATGGCCATGTCGCCGTCTGTGCAGACAGACATGGCCGACGTGGACATGGCCGGCATCGCCGAGGTGGAGCTCTCCGAGCAGTTCTCAAGGCAGGGCACCACCTGCAACAGCAGCGGAGTCAAGAAAGTGGTACGTATTCGATTTGATCCGTTTATCCGTTGAGTGCGTGATTGAAACGAAAACCCTTATCTCTCGTTGCAGACTTTGGAGAACTTTGAGTTCCTCAAGGTGCTCGGCAAGGGCACCTTCGGCAAGGTGATCCTGTGCCGCGAGAAGGCCACCGCCAAGCTCTATGCGATCAAGATTCTCAAGAAGGAGGTCATCATCCAGAAGGATGAGGTGGAGCACACACTCACCGAGAGTCGTGTGCTCAAGACCACCAATCATCCGTTTCTTATTGTGAGTAACATTCAGGGAGGTTGTTCGAGGTTTCCTTTAATATATCATCCGTCTCCTTTCGTTGCAGTCTCTTAAATATTCATTTCAAACCAACGATCGGCTGTGCTTTGTCATGCAGTACGTGAACGGCGGAGAGCTCTTCTGGCATTTGAGCCACGAGCGCATCTTCACCGAGGACCGGACACGTTTCTACGGAGCCGAGATCATCTCGGCCTTGGGCTATCTCCACTCGCAAGGCATCATCTATCGCGACTTGAAGCTGGAGAATCTTTTGCTGGACAAAGATGGCCACATCAAGGTCGCCGATTTCGGCCTGTGCAAGGAGGACATCACCTACGGCCGCACAACGAAAACATTTTGCGGCACACCCGAATATCTGGCTCCGGAAGTATTAGACGATACTGATTATGGACAGGCGGTGGATTGGTGGGGCACAGGCGTTGTCATGTATGAAATGGTGTGTGCAGCTACTTACATCTTTTTTGTGGATATTTATCAACCATCGTTTCTTTTGTAGATCTGCGGTCGCCTGCCGTTTTACAATCGCGACCACGATGTGCTCTTTACATTGATATTGGCAGAAGAGGTGAAGTTCCCTCGCAATATCACAGACGAGGCGAAAAACCTGCTGTCCGGGCTGCTGGCCAAGGACCCGAAGAAGCGTCTGGGCGGCGGGCAGGATGATGTCAAGGCAATACAGGATCATCCCTTTTTTGCGAGTATTAATTGGACAGATCTGGTGCTAAAAAAGGTTGGAAATAAACCTTAGAACTTGGGGATATATATATATATATTATGTAAAATGAATGTGAAGCTATAATTGTTTTGCTCTTTATGTTCAGATACCGCCGCCTTTTAAGCCTCAGGTTACATCGGATACGGATACGCGTTACTTTGACAAGGAGTTTACTGGAGAGAGCGTGGAGTTGACGCCGCCGGATCCCACTGGACCGCTGGGCTCCATAGCCGAAGAGCCGCTTTTCCCGCAGGTACGTGCGATATCTCTTGGACTTCCCGGATTCCCGTTTTGCTAATCTCTCTTTATATTCACCTTGCAGTTCAGCTACCAGGGAGATATGGCCACTACACTGGGCACCTCGTCGCACATTAGTACTTCCACAAGTCTCGCATCGATGCAATAGAACAACGTCAACGACGACAACAACAGGAGTTAATCAACAACGTAACGTAATGTAATGTGACGTAGAGTAACGTTCTTACAAGCACACAACCCCCACAACCACACATCATGTTCTGCTTTCATCACCTCACCCTATAAAACTATATCCCTATATACCTATAGCATATAGAAATGGGCAAAATGAGAAACACGCAAAACAAAACAAAATAAAACAAGAAAATATTAAATAATAATACAAATTATGTAATACATACACTCACACACACACACACAAGATAAAGGCAAAGGGGGCAAAGGAGGTTTGTTCTCGCTACACAAATTAATAAGGGATTTCAATTGATAGTAACTTATTTTTGCATTCATAATACAATGAAAAGGGAAGGCAGAGATCGTAGACCGTCGAGGCAGAGAGGAAATAATTTACCACATATGATTATACATATACATATATCTATATATATCTATATACATACTTATACATACATGCATCTAATAATATAACACTTGGGGGGGCGGGGGCCTGCCGCCATCGGGGGTCTGGAGTGATTAGTTAATTAGTTACGACAACCACAACAACAACAACAACAACCATTTATTAAGCAAAAAACTGAAAGCCACAACACACACACACACCAGGAGACAGCAGACAGACACAGACATAGACACACTTATAGGATATAGCGAACATGAACGTTAAGGCAACAACAAATCGAAATACACACCAACACTCTACATACATGCATATATACACACTCGTATCGTATCTATACATTATTTATACTCCAAAGAAGAAAAACCACACACACAACAATTACGAGTACTATATATAATGTTAAAAATTGCCTCTAAAGTGCTGTGCTTCATGCAAAAAACAAAAACCCCACAACAAAACACAGAACAGAAACGAAATGGATAAGGATATAAATCAATGGAAATGGAAATGGAAAAATTGCAGTTTGAAAGGCGCCAAACATTTCAACAATAATTACAACAATTGACGCCATTTTTTTATTATAATTTTTTTTTTACCACAACAAAATATATTTGTACATATTTATATAAAAAAAAGCAACGTAAAAAGAAAAAAACCCTTTAAAAAAAATTACACAAAAGTGAAAAGTGTCGCGTGGACAAATGGTTTAACCTTTGACACCCCCAAACAAAAATATATACTTGTATAATTCAAAACATGTCATTTAATTTTTGGCATTGCAAAAAGTTCATAAAGAAAACGTTTTGTATTTGTAGAGCAATTCAGGCGAAAAAACAAAAACAAAAAAGAAAGATGAAAATCAACCACAACAACAGACTTACACATAGTTCCACGAGGAAAACTAAAAGAAAGATGATATATAAAAAGAAAAAAATCTAAAAAATAAAGAGAATTTTTGATATTTTTATATGCGCAATAAAACTAAAAAAAAAAAACGAAAAAAAAGAAAAAATTATTTTATATTTCGAAAAGAAACAAAAAAAAAATTATAAAAAGCAAAGAATATTTTGTAAATAAAAAAAAAGAAATTCGGGCATTTCAAACAGAAACCAATACAACAACAACAACAACAAAATGAAAGCATAATCTCTCTTCTATAGCGTGTTAATGAAAACCCTATCCTATCAATCGATGCAAACAATAACCAAGAAAACAGAAAACGAAATGAAGCGAAAATGAAACGATATGATGCCAAAGAAGCGGCAGAGTTATAGAAGGGAACTCGTAGAGTGGATAAACCCATAGGTCGGACAGAGCCCAGTCTTGTGTTAGGACTTGTGATGATGATGATTCCGAAAGGCAGTAGGAGAACAGAGAGATATCAGATATACATACATACCCATATGTATCCAGAGGAGGCAACAACAGCTTGGCGCTTTTGGCCCGACATCTAGGCTAGCCAATATCAATCTCAGATCGATCAAGCAATACATAGACACAATATAGAACCCTCATAAGCATGGCTTACTAGACATACAACCCCAAGAAAACGACTCGTCGTCACTGACTCTTCGACCCCAGCCCCATAACCAACAATGGATGGGGATCAACTGAAATATAAAGATATTGAACCATCTATCTTTAGTGTATCCCATAACCGAATCGAAGCAAAGCATTTCCCCGAACCGTACAGGCCTGGTGGGTGGGGTGGTGAGGGGAGGGGAGGAAAATAATCTATAGAAATAGTTGACTAAGTTTACTGATTTTTGTAAGAGAATTTTTTGATTTCGATTTATCAACAAAAAACACACACGAACTGCAAAAACTACAATGTGTTCTGAACGAAGAAGATGGTAGAAGGAAAAACATGGTTTGAAAACTTGACTATATATGTATATGTTTAGGGAGATGTATCCAGTCAGATCTTAGATCAAGTCGAGCAACTTGAGTTGTATTTTGTATTGTAAAGAGAGAGAAAGAGAGAGAGAGAGAGGAGAGAGATGAGATGAGATGAGCAAGAGACATAGAGAGAGAGTGGAGAAATACCCCAAATACCCAAAACCCAAAACCCAATCCCGAACCCAAAATATAACCGAAATATTGATTAGGTGTAATTTTTGATAGGCGAATTCTTGCAGAGTTCGCACAGTTTTAAATACTAATAATAATAATAGTAATATTACTAAATAAAGATAATAACTAAGCTGATTTATTGAAAACACGATTCAAGATCGCAAACTAAATATATTATATACATTATATATTATATATTGAAGAGGACTAACGACAGCATCAACTGAGCAGCAACCATGTAGATAATGTACGATCTGCAGAGTACTATAATGATAACGATTAATTTATACGCGCTTACGCATACCAACATGCATACATTACGAGAATATATATATATACAAGATATATATCTACGATATAAGGTGTGTATGTATATTATACATGCATTCAAAACCAAGTTTATTATACAGTGAAAAACATTATAATAATAAAAATACATAAAACCAAAAGGGGCCACGACCTAATTTTTATCTCAGGTACAAAAAATGTTAGCTACTCCAGAATTATGGCAATACCTCAACAAATCTAACAACACCTGAAAGATTATAAAACTATTCTGCTATAATTTCTAGAGAATTTTCCTTAGAAAATCCACGGAAACCTCCCATCTAACCAGCCATAGCCAGCTCCTCTCCATGGCGAAATTGGGTCAAGAAAACTATGCGAAAAGAGGGAGCAGCAGTGTCCAGAGGTCCGGCAGAAGGAAAAACTCACTGGACAAGCGCCAATGACCGACTTAAATATTCGGGAACAGCAGCTGGAGCAGGCCACCTCCTCCTGCTCCTCTTACCCTCCAAGTGCGTGTCAGGCCACAGTCCCGGTCCCAGTCGCAGTCGCAGTCCCAGCTCCAGCCGCAGTCATGGGATGTGGAGAACGCGAACAATGCGTTTTGTTCGATGATTAATTGCAACGCAATCTTGGAGGCCACGAGAGTCGCGAATCCGCGCTGCTTGGAGGCCGACGCGCTGTCAGCTTTCCCCCAGCCAATAGTACGCCGCATGTACTCGCCCCTGAGCATGATATATAGACAGAATGTGTGTCGCGTATTAACCGAGACACCAAGCTATTAATTTTTAGCAACAAAACACACCGATTCGTAATTAAATGCAACGAAAGCGAAAGTGAATCTGAGTCTGAACTTGCGATGGGTTTTCGGGTGTGGTGGGCCTTTTTCGAGTGCGAGTCGTAAGATCTGGGTTGGGTTGCATCCTTAAGCTAATTTTGCGGTGGCTTATGACAGCAGCCGCAGCAGCAGCAGCAGCATCGATGGTGTGCCGAGCCCTAAGTGCTTAGGAAAAGTGCGATTTGTACTTTCCCTTTTCGATGCGATGCTTATGCTGATGCTCTGAGCTGACGGATAAGACGACGACGACGACGACAAATGAAATTGCAAACACCAAATCCAAATGAAAGCCCCCAGGTATTGGTTAGAGGCGAACAGCGAATGTTAGATGCTCTTGGGGATAGATTTTTGGTTGAGAAAAGGGAAATGTAATCTGTATTTTCTTGGAATTTGGTATGGGTTCAATGGAAGAACGAATCAAATGGCCAAAAAGATGTGGTGTGATTATATGATCGTCTCGCTGTCGTGTGTACTCGTTTGATACACACTTGAGTGGACAAATCTTAAGAGCGATGCCTGTCGGAAGTTCTCTAACGAAGTATCTACAGATATATGAATCTTTGGTGGGTTTGAAGTATCTGTCTATCTTCGGTTGATCTTTGTAATGTTTCGCGATATACCCTTTACTCTCATCACTCTTTAGGGAAGTGCGGCTCTGCTCGGCTCGTTTGCTTTGTTCGCTACGCGCGTTTTCGCGCTTTTCATTTGCCAAGCAGCGATTTTACTATTTTCACCTCTGGCAAAAGCCAACCGAAGCACTGGGCTGCTGCTCTGTGGCTTTATAGTAATGTGAAAATTTCTGAAAACTAGAAAACTAACAAACAACTATTTGCTGCAGCGGCAGGGGCATCGTGAGTATGTGCTGGCACTTAACAACTCCATGGCTAACTCCGCGGCCACTCGGACTCGGAGCAGAGCAGAGAGGAGCAGAAGAGTCTAGGAAAACAGCAGAAGAAAAGTGAAATACATCAAGGCACGTCACATCCATCAGACATTTATGAGCAGCACGAGAGCACGCCCCATCTCCCAGCCGCAGACCAAAGACCCAGACCCAGACGAGACGAGACGAGATCGGAGCAGGTCTTAGACCAAAGACGAGGTCCACCAAAAACAGGCTTCCTTTCGGACTCTACACTGAAGACCAGACCGGGCCAGACCCGGCCCCGGCTCCGGCCCGGCCCAAAAGCCCAGCCAAAGCGTGGCTAATGAATTGGAATTGTTTAAAGAGCAGGAGCGGAATGGGGGACTGCTTGACAGAGAGGCCTTGGTCTAAGTGTCGTCGTCTTGCTGCAATCGAAATTAATGAAAAACTTTCGTTTATTTAATTGCACAGAGGCCTAGACCCAATGCCTGCTGCCTGGTGCCTGGTGCTAGAAGCAGCCAGAGGGGCTACAGCTGGGGCTGGGACGAGGTTCGGGCTGCTGCTGCTGCTGCTGCAGACACGTCTCAGTCTTTATGGGTTATGACCATATGAGATCCATAGGGCAACACACATCACACAACACACAATCCAGCATTCAAGAGTCGAACATCCATCGATGACTCTGACTCGGACATCGACAGCGGCATTTGAGTGAAAATGATTGATTGATTGATCGCCGTTTCGTTCGTACGAGTATATATACCTACAATATAGCAATCATGGTTGTCGGTTGTCGGCTGTTGTTACTCCTTTTTGGTGTAGCCAAAGATCTGTGCGAAACTGTGGGCAATTATTTATTTGTTTCTCGCATTATTTGCAGATTTCGCCGCCGCGAAATTTCGTTTATACGCTTTTAAGGGGATCGCATACACGATAGACGACGATCCGTGATCCATGAACAATCGTTGATTGAGAGACGACAGACGACAGACGACGGCTCGAATGGGGAATTGGTGGCTCTCCAATCTGCCGGCTAATTGCCGCTGGAGTGGTGCGGCCAACTGTGATCCACTTTTCCACAAGATGATGCGTTTCCCATGATCTACAATCTGCTAATTACCTGCTGAATGGCAACTTATAGACCTGGTTGGGCAATTAACGCAGATGGAACACGCAGATAAAGGTGATTAAAAACGATCGGGCTTATGTGGAGCACTTCGGCCTAGAAGGATGTGTACTAGATAGATTCGGATTTGGCGAACCAGAGAATGCCACTGATATCTATTATCCATTCTAGTTAGTTCTAGTTCTATTATCCATTATTCATTGGCCGATTCTTGTGAATGATAAACCCCTTGATAGTCCCCTGTTCTGCTTACCTTTTCCCCTGCAATTCCTTCTTCCAATTTCGAGTATCTCTCAGATATGGCTACTACAAACAACTTCACACACAAACCCAGAACAAGGAGAAATGTCGGTCAGATTCGGAAGCCGTTGCAGTAGCAGTAGCAAAAGCAGACATTTGTTTAATCTACAAACAAGCACTCACTTCACTTAGATGGTTTTCGGGAACTGGAACCTTTTCAACTTTGACCGCATTGCGAATATTTTGGCCATGTTCAACAGCTTTTTTGTGGATTGGCTTCGGTGCACATGTCAAGCGGGGACCCTCGTCTGTGCTGCTCCTCCCGCATGTTAAACATAATAAAAACGGGTCAACATGGCACACATCTCCCCCTCCTCCTTCGCCACTCGTACTCCCATTCCGAAGGCAAGTCTGGCCGCCTGGTCCCCTGCTTCTGACCAACTTGTGGTCATCATGGTGGAGGCGGAGGAGGTGCTGGAGGAGGAAACCGCACCACAACCAAGGAGGTGCAGTGCAGAACATAGCACAGACACCAAATATAGACGTTGGACAATTTCTGAGCATGCCATGGAAGAACGCCTTTATTATATGACCGCAGCTATGACTATGACTCCGACTATGACTATGACTAGTCGTAGTCGTAGTCGTAGTCGCAGGCATGGTGTATGACAAAAAAAGAGAGCCATGTACGAGTTGTTATAAGCGATAACCTAGAAAGAGAAATATAAAGAAAAAACACCAAGAAATACTTGCAACATATTCTTTCTTCTTTAGATACCCGGCAGTCAAAGAAGGAGAAGGGTGTCTATGGTTTGTGGAAGAACACTATGAACTGGTTAGAATATATTATTTCAGCTCGGGAATATCAGGGGAGTATGTCTGTCCTCCTCAGAAAGGACTTGAGAAGCAATCGGGAAGCACACGTCCCTCAACATGAAGATATCTGGAACTCTCTTACCAATAGGAAAACAATTCTTATCAGAAAACACGTTTATATAAGATACAATTTATAAGTAAAGTATTTTGTTTTTCCTTTCTTGGGACCGACTTGTCTGCGCCTCGCCAAAGACGTGTATATTATTGTTGGGTTCTGGGACCGACTCAGAGTAGAACGGCTAGTCTGGGGTAAAAGGTATTCAAAGGTCCAGTGGTTCTTTGTTTTTGTATTTCATTATGTACATTGGTGCTTGGGGCGAGGGGAAATGCGAATGGGAATCGAAATGGAATGGGTTGGGATGGGTTTAGAGAGATGTTTTAGGTTGTGGCCAGAAGAAAGCTGGTCGAACACACCTTGAAAATGTCGGAAAGTGTGCGGCGGCGATAAGACGACGACGACGACGACGACACGACAAAGATTCTAATTGCGAAAACTGGACAAAACAAACAGAACAGCGCCATCGAAGTTTGGACAGACCCCAGAGACAGACAGACAGACAGAGAGGGATAACCTCTTGAGGGATACGCTCTTGAGCTGTGGAGAGGGGTTCCAGTTACCTTCTCCCCCCCCTACGAAAGGTGCACTCTGTGTGAGGTAGCGCTGACGATGACGATGATGGGCTGACTGATGGGGAATTAGTATGGGTATGCCTGTATGATGGGCATGTGTGGGGATGGGATGGGATGGGATGGGCATGGGGGATCATCTTAGCCGGGAGCTAATTCTGCCGTTAGCCAGAGAATCAATTTCCAGACAAGAGTCTCTTCGTTTTGTGGCATCTTCCCTAGTAGGTGTGGCTCCCATCGCCATAGATATCTCGTCGCGTCTCGTCTCGTCTCGTCTCGGAGTGTGGAGTGTGGACTGTAGAGTGTGTGTATATAGTACCATCCATACACTATACACCATACAGCACCTTTGACTGGGGAACGGTCGAGACGACGGCCGAAGACGACGGCGGCGCCTTGCATGTCCGGCTGGACGGCCTCCACGTCCACCTTGCAGCTGCCATTATGCAATGTCACGATTCGCGAGCGCGCATAATGAACTTTTGATGTTGTTGCTGGACCTGTGTGTCCGAAACCACACTCACTCTCACAGATCCACACACCAACACACACACACTCATGCTCACTTGTTGCAATGCATACATATACTCGTATCTATGAGAAGGTAGGTGCCGAATCAGATACAATAAGAAACCAACCGCACAGGTAGCAAGCAGCTGATTCTTAGAGATGGCAATGCCACCACGAGTCCCACTGAGAGTGGATTGTGTGGGAGGTGTACTATACATGAAATACATATACTTTATCCTGGGAGACAGATTTAACTGAAATTGGTATAGGAATTGCTCTGAAAGAGTATGAAATTGTGAAGTATCTATGGTTTACTAAAGGATTTACTAAGACTATCAACACTTCGAAAGAACCCTCTAGAACCTTTCAATTTTGCGACTTAGAAGATCAATCCTCAATGCACCTTATGTTAAGTAAATTCACTCGAAGAAGTCGAAAGAGTTCCCAAAGAAACCATAAGAAAAGCTGTGCTCTAGCCCGGGCTTGTCGTGCAGCAACGCCCCTCGGTTGTTGCTGAGTTGTTTGCCCTGGAATCGCTTTGGCGTTGCAGGAATTTCGATTGAGACTCAGGAGTAGTATCGGAGTACTAGGATAAACCAAATACCAAAACGTTCAGAAACAAATATCGCCTCCAAAATACAAACCACTCCGTGATAAGACCCCGCACAACTCTTGCACATCTCTGGCACCCAGCACCAGAGGCACACCACCACCACCACCCAGCAGTAAGAGCAGAGAGTGGGGGAGGGGGACTTGCATATGATCCGAAACACGAGCAGCGTTGGTAATTGCTATATAAACGTTTTGTAGGGTTTGGGTTTTCTTGGCGTTTTTCAAATTTGGTAGTTGGTTTTTATTGCTCGTCGCATTGGGTGGCATTGAACTCGCCTCCCGACTGAATGACTGGTATGAGCCCTAGTCGTTAATGCGCCAAAAAGCCAAAAAAAGTCCCAGAAGAGACACTGGACCGAGCCATCATCATCATCATCATCAGCAGCATCATTGGCATTGGCAATCACAGTGATCTTGGGCTTATTTAAGGGCCTGTTCTTTACTTTCACATATCTGCATCTTTCCACCCATTTTCCCCTTTTCGAAACTGCTGATTAAGCCCAACACCGTGGCATCCGAAAACGTGCCACATTTGGCAAGTCCAGTCCGTACCGCAGACCGAATTCCGAATTCCCAGCCTCTCCTTTCGGTGGTTTTTGGTGTCCCTTTTTGATTGGCGTTTGCTGATTTCGGGCCCTGTTTTTTGTTTCGTCCACTGACAACATAATATTAAAGCCAATTAAGGCTAAATTTATGCGTACAGCACTTGGCCAAGACCAAAAAGGGGTTCCTTGTGGGATTGTGGGTCTGGGTCTGGGTCTGCAATTATTGGCTCCAAGTGGAGCGGATCGGAGTGGAGTGGAGCGGGGCGGCGGGCATGTTAACTGCCAAAGTAAACATTTCCTTGTTCTCGGCATATTTTGGGCGCATTTCTTAAATGTGTGTATTGCCCCGTTTGGCTGCTGTTGTTGTTGCTGCTGCCACATTGCTGATGCTGCCGCCGTGGGCTGATATCAGTTTTTGTGCGGCTGCTTGTTGGCTGTTCCAGGGCATAACTGCAGTTGTTGTGGCAACATGTTAATTTCTTTATTCCCCCAGCCTTGGACAGCATGTAGGATGCAGTTGGCTGTGGTCGGGGGCATTGGCAGGTCCCCTGCCCCTGACAGAGGGGACTGGGCCTCTGTCTCTGTCGCTTTCTTTTGGCAACTGCTGTTAGGCGATGTCTTCAGGTGGAAATTTCCCTGGAAATATAATAACTATATATGTATATGCAGCCATTGATTTAGTTTGCAATAAACTATGTCTTTTTATGTATTCCTCCATCGATTCCTCGTGGAATCCCATTTTCCAATCAACGCATAAAACCAACTGGAAAAACCACTGATTTTTTGTTCCGTTCATTTGCAGCTCTTGGGATTAACAATTAGCATTTCTCTGCTCCATAAAATCGAACAAGATTAAGTCTGATCCAAAGAATTCTATTAATCCATGTGGATTATGCCGTTGATTATGCAACAATGCCACAGACTGGGGCGCACGGTACAACTTAATTATTCCCCTATCCATACCGTACCCCCGACTATATATAGGCCATGGCATATTGCATTTCATTTCATATGCAACGATCCAAAGGGGGGTTCTGGCGATGGGTATGCCACCCATGAAGAGCTGGAGCTGGAGCTGGAGCTTGAGGTGTGGATGCCCCATGTGGAGAGGCCAGTGCCACCGTTACACAGCGGCGACTGTGCGCGGGGTGTCTACTCATGCAACATTGCAATTAATTAAATTTTATTTTTAAATAATTGTTTTTAATTAAATTTTAAAAGATTTTTGCGCAAATTCATGCAACACCCCAAGCGGCGGCAGGCGAACGGACAGCTAAGTCGGTGGCGGGGGCGGGGGCGGGGGCGGTGGTGTATCTGTATCTGCCTCATGATCATGCAATCATTGAATCATTCAAGTATGAGTGATGCTGTCTGGGCCGTGTGTGGATGCAGCAGATACTCGTACGAGCGGACGACTGTGGCAAGGCAGTCAGTCGATTTCTACAGCTTCTTAAGAGTCAGAGGCCAATGAAATTTGCGCTTTCCCATCGCGATGGATGGAGGGATAGATGGACGGTTGGCTGGATGGATGTGGGTGCATTCAACTCGTTTGGGGTTCAGTGATACGGTGATATAACCGGGAATGACGGATGGACAGCTGACTGTGGGCTGTGGACTGTGGGCTGTGGGCTTCGGGCTGAAGCTGAGCCTGAGCCTGAGTGCAACTGGCCGTTGTGGCATGTGGCAATTAATTGGAGCATGCGAGTGCCAGTCAGGTAGCCAGTGCACCGCAGCAGCGTTGAACCAATTTCCAAATCAGCATCCAACTAACAGTGCAACTGTGCCCCAAAAATGTGACTGCACCACACTCTCATACATAAACCATGGCACGGCCCGGAGTCCAGTGCCATATAAAATATACTTCTGCAGATATTTTTTTTTGGTTTTTGTTTTTTTGTTTTTCGGGTTGCGTGCAAAGTGCGATGATCTTGGTGGAGCGGTGAAATTTTTTGTGCTCAAACGGTTAAATTGGTCAGTGAGCAATGCCCGAAATGTGGGCTTGATTAAAAGGCCATGTCCAAAAGATCCCCGGCCTCCAGCTCCCAGTCCCAGTCCCAGTCCCAGCTCCCAATCACGTACTGGAAATGTTTTCGCTTTTGGATAGCGGGAGAGAGAAAGGTTGTCCCGTCTGCCTGCCCGCCTGCCTGCCTTCCTGGTGATGTGAAATATCACTCCGTGTCCGAATATCACCTGCCTGGGAACACAGCCTCCAGTCCCTTGGCCAACTTTCCTTTCTTTACTGTTCTTTCGAGCCGCCATCAACATTTGGCCAATTTAAAGTGGCATCAATTATTGCGAACCCATTCATTAGCCGACCAGTTATCCCTCATTTCATGATCGCTTATCGCAGCCCATCCATATCCCTAAACCGAGAGATCTCCCAAGTCCCCTCTCTCTCTCTCTCTGTCCACACACACGACACATCCCAGTTCTCATCCTCAGATTTTCTCTGGCTTGTGCCGCCTCTGGGAATTGGGGTCACGCATGAAGTGAAGTTTCGGACATGGAAAGTCTGGACTGGAGGAAGAATTGGGCAGAGATTAAAGCCACTGATGAGGGTACACTTCGGGACAGAGTCCGAGCCAAAGATGCCTCCTGAATGATGTTTAATGGCAAGTGCTTATGGGGGAATTTGCACTGTATTAAGGATACTTAAGGGGATGGGATGGTAGAAGAGTTTGTGTACTTTTTAATGGAATCAGAGGAAGAATATTCTACCAATGCAGAACCTTCTTCAGAATGATTGTTTTCCCATTGTAATTATTACTTCCATTCAAACAAATCGTTTTTTATCCCATTTGTGAAAAGCCTTCCTCTCACTCAAATAGTTCTCTCGAAAGATCACCATCTGCAGCCCATCAACAAGTTCATAAATTTCCATTCGCCCCCCGAACCCAAACCATGCCATCCTATACCAAAAATCTGGCAAAGTCCCAAGGAAGTTGGCGACAAATTTATTCAGATTGTTTTTTGCTACCATTTACAGCAGCCAGAGATCGGTGGAGCAGGAGGAGGAAGCGTAGTAGCAGCCACCACTCCATGACCACCCATGCTCCACGCAGTTCAGCTCCACCGCGAGTTTTTCCTCGGCTGAAAGAGAAAATTTATTGTGTTAGCTGCGGCACGAGTTTGCATTTTCCTCACACAGTGGGTTTTCCTTGTGGTTGCTGTTGGTGTTGCTTTTCGGCACTTGGCATTGTCCCCTTTTTGCGGTGGGGATTCGGTGTGACACGACCTTTAACGAGATTTTTCCTCTCCACTTGGCGCATCATCACGCGACTTTCCAGCCGCGGTGCCTGCGGCTCCATGGACTGGGGCTATGGATTCTGTTGGCTATTTGTACCAACACATGTTGAAGAAGCCGCCAACAGCAACAGCAAACATTTGTTGGGGAATTAGCAAACGACAGCCAGCCCGAAGAGCCAGACTCCAACTGTGGAGCTGTGTGGATGGAGATGGGATGGGGATGGTTGGTAGCTTCGTTATGATGGGGAGGACGAGGATGAGGAGCATCATCAACGTCATTTGCGGCTGCTGCTGCTGCGGCTGCTGCTGCTGGCAGGCACATTGCATGCACATTGAATTCCAATTGGGTTTGGCAGAGTGGCGCAAACTTAATTGTCAAGGTTCGTTAGTTCTTTTTTTCAGCCAGCCTCAGCCTGCCACTCGTCGTCTCCTTCTGCTAATGTTCGTTTCTAATGGTCGGTTTGAGTTACGGCCATGCCACAGCCAAGACTCAGACTAAGACTGCGCCTGCGACTCCGAGTCGAAGAAGTCAGGCCAAAGGAATTCTCAATATTTCCATTACTTTGTGGTCAACGTCTGGGATTTGTTGCGTTTTTAGCGGCATTTGAGCTCTCTGTCGCCTCTCTTTTGGCCAACTATTTAATTCACATTGGTGGAAACTCGATTGTACTGTTCCTTCCACCAGTCGATGCGGCGCGGGGCAGTGGTGCAGCGGCTGGTGGAGGCACCACCGCCATCGAAGCACAAAATGAGCAACGCCGCAGAACGTTGCCACAGAACGTTGCAGTGCGGTGCAATTTCCTTCAAACTTTGTTGTACTCTACAGTGGGAATATTATGTGTATTTTTGGTGGTTCCAATAGATCCGGATATCTTCAGAAATGATCTCTAATGATATATTCTATTTAATATAATAATGATCTCTGTCTAAAAAACCTCTTTCTTCCACCAAAAACTGTTAAATTTCAATCTTACCTTTTCCATCTATCATATGGGGTGGTCCCGAACTTTCTTTCATCGATCTTGGATGCAACTAAAGTTTCGTAAATGTCTTTTGTCTCAACTCAAATTTCACTGGGGTTCTCCAGGGGCGAGGCTTTCTTTTCATTGGAGATCTATTAAGTGGTGGGCCGCCTTGTAGAGCATCTCTCTGGACGGCCACGGCCCAAGCCATAAACATTTCTGCACACTCTCCGCTGCACTACGGTTTGGCTTAGTTTTCTTACATTTTGTTTTTTTTGTGTGTTGGTTTGGATCTTTTCTGTTGTATTATTTTTGTGGGACTGTGGGGCTGTGGGGCTCCTCCATCTCTGGTCTTGGGTCTCGGGAATGCAGTCCGAAGTCCGCTGCCAACGCAAGCGTCTGCGGCTGCGCCTGCGTCTGCGTCAGCGTCAACGCCGGCATTCTCTCCACTTGACTTTCAGTTGAAATGCGTCCGATCAATGGAGATCGAGTTAGTTTTGTTAAGATCTCGTCCAGGCAAAGTGCAGCCGGCCGGCAGTCGTCTGTCTCTGCTGTCTCTCTCTGTGTGTACGTGTGTGTGTGTCACAAGGATCCAGGTCCCAGATCTGTGGCAAGAGCAGGATGCGAATGTCGCATCCATGTCGCGCTCGCTAACGGCTCTTTAGCGGTTCTCAATACTCAATCCTCAATACTCGTATCTCGTTCTGTTCCCTCTGTCTGTGTTCGGGCTCGGGGGCCTGCCTGTGCTGGAGCTGGAGCTGGACCTGAAGCTGGATGGAGTGTGCTAATGTGATAAGCCGCTTAAGCCGCAATCGACTTTGGCTTCGACTCTGAGCTGGAGTTCACCTGAGAGCCAACATTTGTGGCCTCCCCACCTGGTGATCAGTGTCTGGTATGTACGGGGACATTGTTTTCGGAGAAGGGTCATACATGTTCGTGAGGCTGTAGATACGATCAATCAACAGGTTGGGGGATAAGTTATTTAAAAGTAATATGTATTTATTCTGTTGTGGCTATAACACTTCCTACCTTTTGGGATGTTCCCACTGAGAGAGTGAGATATCCAGAAGAGTCTTCTGGTTGGCATCTCGGGTTTCTGCATTCCAACTTCCGTTTTATGGGAAATTACGGGGTTAATTGCCCTGCACCAGCTCTCTCCCTCTGTCACTGACACTGCCTGGCCCCACCATCGGACGACTTTTAGTGTTCCATTCCCTGACAGCAGACGGGGTACGTACTACGCATATTTAAAGTCCGATATCAATCTTTCGCAGGAATGAGCAATGACACTTAATGGCATTTCGTTGCAAGCTCCAACTCCAGCTCCAGCTACGGCTCCGTCACCGTCACCGTCTCCGTCTCCGGCTACATTTTATGGCCAGCAGCTTCCCCACACAGAGATCCCATCCCATCCGTACCCTCCGAGAGACACCGGCCCCGCGACATTGCCTTGTTAAGTGTTAACGTTAAGTGCCTTGTTACTTAATTCTCCTCTCCTTTATCTCCTCTCTTCTCACAACATTTGCCCGCTCTAATTCGATCTGAGGTGTGAGTGAGTGTGCGAGCGAGCGAGCGAGAGCGAGACAGAAACAAAAGCACCAAAAAGGAAGCAACAGAAAATGCTTTTACTAGCAGATGGGCAGCAAGGTGTGTTTTGTGCAGTGTGAGGTTGTTCCTGGGAGAGCGCTCTCTTCAGGCACATACATGGATTAACTTAGTAGGCAACTCTGCCTAGAACGGCTGGTGCCATACCCCGAGAGCGCTGTGCTGGAGAGTACCTTGCGTTTGTTGTCTGTGTCTCTCCCTCCGAATGGCTGGGCAGAAGAGAGCGACAGCCGGCTAAGCCATTATCACACGCGACATTGAGTGCAGCCATAATGTAAGCGAGCATTTTCTTTAATTTACAGTTAATTGAGTCTTATGGGGTAATTATGCAGACAGAGCCGGATTCGTCCGCGTAGATCCTCCACACAAACTGTTAATTGTAACGAAGGGGAGACTGACTCGACGAGACTTCCTCTCAGGCTGTGTCTGTGTCTATGTCCGTGTCGCTCTGTTCTGGCAGCGTAAATCAATCAAACTGCTTTAGTTAAGGCCTTAATTAAGGCTCTCGGGGTTATTAAGCCTTGGCTTTGGCATGCACGACCATAGGCACACACACACTCGCTCTCCCTTTGTCCACGGTGTGTCGCCGCTGAAGCTCAGAGCTAAGCACGACTCTAACGGTTGGAGCGGGAGAGCCGCAGTGGAGAGCAGTGGAGAGTCGCCCGCAGGTGAAGGCGCAGCCGTAGCCGCAGCGCAAACAAATTGCATTGATGCGATAAGCCGGCTCTCGA
The DNA here is from genome assembly GCF_003286085.1 of Drosophila persimilis. NCBI lineage: Eukaryota > Metazoa > Arthropoda > Insecta > Diptera > Drosophilidae > Drosophila > Drosophila persimilis. The sequence goes on along the minus strand of NW_020825288.1, from coordinate 27,324,160 downwards.
CTGACAATAAACGAATGCCCAATCAATCTCGAACGGGAGGCCGCGGAAGCCACACACAAACGTGCGATGACCAGCGGACCAGCAGACCTGCGGTGGGGCCTCGTAAAGGCAAACTTTGCCAAAGAAAGACCCCTGCTTCGGGCGTTATGCCGTTTATCGGGGCCCCACTGTCCTACAGGTGGACTCTGCATCAAAATATCTGCACCTGGCTCACTGTGTGTTGTCTCGGCCTGGGCGTAGTCCGCTAACCGCTGGCTTCCTTTCCGCAGCCCCATTCGATGCTGTGGCAAGTGTCTGAGCCAGCACCGTTAGCCATCATTAGCAATGAAATCAATTGACGGCCCATATCCAAGTGGTTTGTGGGTAATACCCATACCCCATGCCCCATACCCGTCCTACGGGTGGGTAAGGTGGGGTTACTGGTCGATAGTTGTAGGTATTGTCTGTATGTATGCTGTGGTTTCATCGGCACACAGGAAGTCCAAGATCTAGAAAGATTTCTGTATGTTTCAGGGAGCGGGTTTTTCTTTATCAAAGATTAGCCACAATGTGATATAATTATTCGATCGACCGCTTCTTTCGGGCTATTCAATATCTGTGACCTATCTTTCATTCTATAGATTCTTGCATAGGTCCCATTCCGGAAGGGTTTCCTGTACCCCTTCCTACATCTTCCATCCAGCTTCTGTCTTCAGGCTTCGGGGAGGGTCTGTGTCTGGTCCATCTCTGATTAGCCCGGCTAATACCCACACAGAGGAAGGCCACTTGGCACTTGACTATCACTCCTTTCTGCACCCAATCGCCACATCTGGTAGCATCTCGTTTTGGTAGCAGTTCCAACCCAACCCAGCCCAGCCCGCTGCTGCCGCAATGCCGCAATGCTGCAACCGCTGATTATCTCCAGGAGCGTGGTAGCTCTAAAGGAATCTCGAGCTGGAAGGAAATTGCGTGCAATAAAAGATAGATGCCATGTGTCGGGGGCACTGTGGCTATCAAGCGTGGATCATACATAGGAGGACTCCGCATACGTACTATATACGTATTCGTACAAATATTGGCATACGCTTTGCTTATCTTGGCCAATTCAATAGCCGCGTTTCTTTTGCCATTTGCCATTTTTCGTTGTTGTTGCCAAATGACTCAATAGCCAGCCTCGTGGTCGGTCGGTCGGTCGGTCGGTCGGTCGGTGGGGAGCTGGCGAAACTAGTTCTGTTGCACGCACTCGTCACGAATCTAATGTAATTCTCAATTACGAAACGAGTTATGCCACAAATTAAGCAAGAGATAGAGCGAGAGACAGAGAGACCAAGAGAGCGTGCCTAACTGCACTTTACTTTTTTTTGGTTTTTCTGGCCACCGAAAGGGGCAACGGCAACGGAACGGCTAACAATGCTAACAAGCCCCAAAAAAAACACAAGTCCCAAGTCGAAATCGAGCCAGAAAAGGGCGTCAACGGCGGGGCGCCACCCCAAATTAGGAGCACCTGCCAGTCCTGTGGCCTGCGGCCCGGGGCCTGGGAGGAGGGCCAGTTACTGTCCGGAAGGGATCTCTGTGTCCAGACCAAAGGTGTTTCGTTGTTATTAATTAACAACAATTCGATTTGTGGCCACACTTTGAGGCACGGGCACCAGCACAGTCGCTGATCATCATATTCGGGATCGCTGGAGCGTTGGCCAACTGGATCTCGGGGACTGGGGACTGGACTTGGACTTGGACCTGGCCTGGACCTGGACCTGGTCATGTGGTCAACAACGTCAACCAGTTGGCTGCTTTGGCTTTGGCTTTGGCTCTGCCACTGAGGCGAAATACCAAACACGTTTCGCGGAACAAGTTCAGGCCCGACTGCGATGCCTTGCCATGCCATGGAGTAACATGTCTCAAGACTTGTTCCACCCTTTATGTTCTCCAGCACCACAAAAGCACCAGGCACCAGGCAACAGGCAGCAGGCAACAGGCACTAGCCATAGAACCAGCGATGACCAAGAGGAAGCATCCGTTAAACTGCTGTGGGCCATTGTCCAACATTTTTGCAGCCCGCTTAGCATTGGGTCAGCGTTGGGTATCGTTCGGTTTGCGAAATGGGACCACGCATGGCATTAGTGGGGAGCCGCACACAGACAGATCTCGAAAGAGGAGAGAGATCCTAAATCTGACTTTGTGGCTTATTTGAATAGAGGTGTTGTTGTGGCATGGCCTCCGCTCTGCACTCCGGCCTCCTGATGGTCCGTTGTTAGGGGCCTCCTCATGACAGGTGTCTCCTCCATGTCGCATCTCCGCGTATCGCGAAAACCGTTTTGTGTCCCGGGATTGGGGTCTGTCTCTGTCTCTGTCTCTGTCTTTGGTTCTATTTCTGACTTTGTCTTTCTGTTTCTCTCTTTTGTGGCTCTTCGGTTTCTGGTACTGCTGCTGCTGCTGCTGCTGCCTTTTGGCCAAATTGCTTGGCTAATAAAAATAGATGTTGGCCGCCGCAAAACAGCAAATGAAGTTGTTGCCACTTTGAAGTTACTTGGGACTGTGGCTGGCTTGTTGCGGATCTTCGCTTGTTCAGATTGATAGATAGTCTTAAAGGTTTTCTTCAGAGATGGCTCATGAATGGTTTTTGGCCAGGAAATCCTTGAAATTCCCGCATTTTTCTCGCTGATCCAGTTCCCTTTTATTGCATCAACCTACATATTTTTGCAAGTCAAACAGTTTTAGCTGCCGCCTCCTTTGGGCATAGAATATCCGAATAATGCCGAGCAGGAAACGAGAGAGATATCAACTTTTCCGCGAGGCATGCGTCGAGCCCCCCATTTGGACAATGGGGACCCACATGCGAGTGTTGAATTTCACTCCGCTAATTGCCCGACTCTCCGGCAATGGATGGCCGAACATGGATATGCGGCCATATATTCATACCTGTGTGTTTATGGATGGACAGAGGATCTACGCCGGCGGCGCCTCATAAAAGATGAGAGGCAGAGTGGATCGGATCGGTTCGGATCGGGTCTCTGGGGAGATCCCCTCCGCAGAGAGTTAATGGATTGGGCACTAGAAGCTGTAAACTTGCATACAGCAGCCACATAATTTGGAGTAATGGACTCTGGGCAGCGGATGCATCAAACGATGCATCGCAAGGATGGGGCATCACAATTGGGTGAGGGGTGAGCCTTTGGATTGGGGAGCATCTGCTGGGATCTGCTGGGATCTGAGGCTGCTGTCTCTTTGTCGAGTGGAGTGGAGTGGAGTGCCTTTGACCATAAATTCTGTAAATTCAAAGCGCGAAGGAATGTCACTTGCCAATTATTAGAGAATGTCAGCTTGTCGCTGATATCTTTGCCATGTTTGTATTGACGATCTCAGTGGCTGCCGCTGCCGCTGCCGCTCAAGAGTGCTTCCAACTGTTGCCTCACCGAGTGAGTGAGAGAGAGAGAGAGAGGGGAACGCTCCACTTATCGCTGCCTCATATCTAATATAGACAAGAGCAAACAGGTTCCCCCTGCAGTTGCAGTTCAATCACGTCTTAACGTCGTCGTCGTCGTCGTCGTCGGAGTCTTCTCCTCCTCCCAAGCATCTCCCAGCATCCCAGCAACCCAATCCCAATCCCAGGTTGCAGTCCCAAGTCCCAGCTCTCTGCTGGACCTCTGCTGGACTCTCTCTCGCTCTCTCCCTCTCTGTTTCTGTTCTTTTTTTTAATTGCTGCACTGCATCTGGTGCTGGTGGTGGTGCTGCTGCTGCTGCTGGAGGATCGGTTAAAAACGTTTGACAAATGCCAATGCCAACAATTACACGAGCAGCGATATCTCATGGATGCAACTGTGATTTGAACTCATTACGGATGCCGCAGCGGCTGCCACTGCCACTGCCACTGCCCCATCATCATCATCATTATCATTGAAGGAATCGGCGTAGAGGCGGAGAGGCAGAGAGACAGAGATCCAGGAGCAACCAGTGCCACTTCCCTCTTCCACACAAAAGCAAACAAAACATCTTCATCTTCTTGCGACTTGTTGCACCTGACCTTGTGCCACTTGGATGTTGGCGGCGGTGGCGGCGGCGGGTGACCCAGACACAAGTGAAAACAAAATCCCTATTCAAATCCGGGCTCTCCCTCACCGTAAACCTTCTTCCACCTCCTACTTCCCCACACACACACACACACACAGACACTGCTGTGCTTGCTGTGTGCCCCATGCCACATGCCGCATGCCGCCTCTCAACCTGAACTTGAAGTGCGGAACCAGATGCATGTAAGTAACGGTCCTGCGGCTGGGGCTGCCTTCTGCCTGCTGCCTGCTCCTCAGAGCCAGATGCCGCGTCTGCCTCGTGAGAAATCAAACTGTAAAGTGCGACGCGGTCTCTGACTCTGCCACTGCCACTGCCACAGCCACAGCCAGTGACTCTGGCCTAGGCCATGGCCAATGCCAATGCCAATGCCAATGCCGGGGCCTAAACAGGTTGCAGTGGTCGTATACCATTTTGGTTCGAGTCGAGCTTCCTCACACATGCCACATGCCGCTTAAAAGGGGCAGCCAACAGCAGAAGAGGAGTGCAGGAGTGCAGGAGTGAAGGATAGAAGCTGGAGCTGTAGCTGAACTGAGGCGCTGTGGTTGTGGCAGCAGGTAGATGGGGCAAGTATGACTAGGTGAACCCCCAAATGGTTGTGGTACCATGTGCCTGCTACGAGTATTAGCCCCAAAACCAATTGCACAATTTGTAACAGCTTTTGACGGTTTATTCTGCTGCGGATGCTGTTTCTGCTGTTGCCGTTGTTGCTGCCCCCGTGACACTTCCTGCAACAAGCTGCAACTTTAGCTGACTGCCGGGCAACGCCTTGCCATTCGGTTGCAACATTCTGCCTCCCTCTCTGCGGATTGTGGAGTGCTCTGATTGTGATGTGTCACCCTTGGGTTTTTTCTTTTCCTAGTGGGTGTTTTTCGGAATGCAGTTCCTGGTTCGGAGTTCGGAGTCTTGGAATATTTCCATCATCTACTGCCTGGTTTTAGGTCCCTGCCATCAGCCTCTCAGGGACCTGCTTAAGTATCTTTTAGGTCTATGATCAGTACCTCCTGATTGCACTGTTGTTACCCTTTTTAAATGGTTTCGTGAATGCTTCTTTGAATACCGGATATCTGAAGGCATTCTGCAGCACATTTAAGTGCAATCCCTTTTCAACCTGTTAACTTTCAATCAACTCTATCATCAGTCATCAGCAGCCGCAGCAGCTCCGACTGGGCGTGGACCAATTGCAGAAGCAGCCATCCGATGGTTTCCCTGGGATCTCCATTCCATTCCCTTCCATTGCCATTCGGCTTCACACCTTTCGCACCGCCCAAGCCGCAGCACAGCCACAACAACACACACCTGTAATTTTCACCGAGAACTTCCAAGTTCCAAGATACAAGATCCAAGATCCAAGACCCAGACCCAAGACAATTTGTAGGACCCTCTGGGTGGGGAGATCGGCGTTCCAGGCTACAGCTGATGCAGGCAAACTGATTGCGATTTCTAACTGCAACCAACACACGCGCTGCAATAATTTCGTAATTTCTCACTCACTTAATTTAGCACAATTAATCTCAATTTCAGCTGTCAACCAGAGCTACAGAGCCACAGAGCTCCCAGCTCCTGCCCCAGCCCCAGCCCCAGCCCAACTCCAGCTACAGCTCCAGTTCAGGTTGAGTCAGAGACACCCCACCAACTGAATCTGGGGGATCTGAAGTATCTGGTTGTGGCACGCACTGGGACGGGGCCAGGTGGGAAGTTTCCCATAAATATTGTACTGCCGTTAGAAATTCATGTGTGTAATTTGTCAACTGAAATTAATCTCTGCCTCGAGTCAAGTCTCGAGTCTTCTCCAGGGTGTTGGTTAGATGATTTGTTGGAGTCCGGACTGGCAACCAAATTGAAGCGCATGCCAAAGCCCTGACTCTCTGGAGCTGGCACTGACATGACCTGGCTGCTCCTCCTTCTACTACTCCCCAGTGTTCTTGAGTTTTTGGCTGTGGCATTGTTTATTATTATATCATCGTAATGCCAGCCAGCTGTTAACTGACTGTGACGCGACCGTCCGTCTGCCTGCTTCTGACTACGAGTTCAACCCGAGAGAGTCACTGGCCCCTTCTCTGGGGGTTTATACTCTGACTTTTGAAGGCTGAGATCTTGAGCTATGATGTAGAGAAAAGAGACATGTTCTAGGTATATGATTACTCTATGATTTATAACGAAATTTAACTGATAACTCCTTTCTTTCTTTACGAAATTTCCCATAGATATCCTGTTCAGTCCTCTACAGATTTAAGAGTATACTCATTGCGTTTTCGGACTTCTTCCTATAAGATTTTTTAGGTGATATTTAATACACTTTATAATGGATCGTATCGCTCTTCTGTGTACAACAATTTGTAGATATAATTCCATAGAAAGAATTCTATAATTTCCTTTCCTTGCAGTGCAGATGCCATGGCATTAGTTCCACCAAAAGTTCCTTCTCTTCCAGAAATTGTTCTCCATTTTCAAAACATTTTCCAAGAGCATTCCATATTCGTTTTCCCTCCTCCCATTTGTGGCTGCTTCCTGTTTTGTCATTCGGATGCCCATTTGGATGGCGATGCTCTGCTCTGGCTCATTCCCTGGCATTGCCTCACATTATTTGGGCCTTTTGGCGTTTTTTTTTCGGCCATTAGACAATGTTTAGGGTTACATTTGTGAGTGCTTTTAATTTAATTTGCCTGAAGAAGAGAAGAGTTCGCTGCCACTTTATTGTTTCTCCTGTTGTCGTCGTCTTTTTTGCAGCATTTTGCGGTTTTGGGTTTTGTGTGTGTTTTCCAACATTTCTCTGCCGTGTGTACTGCGGTTTAACAAATTTTCTGAAGATGTTAGTTGTTGGTGCTTGTCTCTCCATACAGGTTCTCTCTTATGTTGTGCTTCTCTTTGGGCTCTGCAGAGGCAGGAGGTAGTGGCAGTGGCTGTGGCAGTGGCAGTGGCAGTCCATCCATACACTTGCTTAGATATAGATATGGTTTGAAACACACACACAAGAGGGGGGTCGATGGTTGGTTGGTTGGTTGGTTGGGTTCTTGGTTGATCGGCTGGTCTCTCTAGAGCCACAGAGCTCTCCATGTCCATCTCCATTCCGTCCACATTTATGGCAGTTGGCAGCCAAAGCCTCAGCCTCAGTTTCAGCCATAGTTTTAGCTTCAGTTTCAGCCTTAGTCTTAGCCTTAGAGTAGAAGCCACAGCAGCAGCAGCAAGGTGTTATTTTCATTTCTAGGTTACTGACCCATGTCACATGTGTGTGCGGAAAATTCAATATTGCTGTGAAAAATACTTACACAACTATTAAATAAAGACATGGGATGGCCAAGAGAGCCTCCAGCCCCCAGCCCAGAGCGCAGAGCCCAGAGCCCAGAGCCGAGACACAGGCTGTGGCCTGTGGCCCAGGCTTAGTGTGGTGGCAAGCAGATGTGGCAAGGCTTGTACACTTAATAATTACGCTCATTTCATGCATGCAATGTTTGGTTTCCCGGGAATCGACCGCCCACCAAGCCCTGCCTGCCCCGTGCCCTCGCCTCGCGCTCGGAGTGGGATTTTTCCAGCTGGAAATGAAAGAAAAATTCTTCGCCAATAGCTGGCTGCCGTTTGTGTGGTTAGTTCTTGGCTTTTGCTCTTGCTTTTGCTTTTGGCTTAATTAATTACCACATTCCATCCGATCATTCTTTCTCTCTCGCCTTTTCTCTGTCTTTGGCGGAACTCGAAACGAAAGACTCAAGACACAAACTCTTGTGTGCCTGCCTCTTGTGCCGTGCCTCGCTTTCCACTTCCTACTCGCAACTGGCGATAATCGATTGAGTTCGTACATGTCATTTGCTGAGCTTTTGTGGCACTGTTGACAGCACAAAACGATTCCCAATGAAAATGACATGATGTGCACGCCAAGAGCCCAAACCAGATCAGACCCACTCACGCGAGAGTGGGGAGGCCAGTCCCAGTCCCAGTCCCAGTGCCATTGGCATGACAAATTGCGACCTATTCATCTTGACACGGACTTTCACTTTGGCTCTAGCCCAGGGCCGAGGGCCGAGGGCCACGGCTAAGCCCAACAGCCCGTAGATCACACACTAAAAGAAGAGTCTCCACTGATGATCTCTTCTCCCTGTGTATTATGCAAATGTCCGTCAACAAAGCGTTGACAGGATGCTAAAACCCCTCAAGACTCCTCGATGCATCTCTCTCTCTGGGCCAAGTCGTTGGCTCGTCTGCGGCTGGCCATGGGAGCCAGCATAATTGGCAAATATATTGGCAGCACTTTGGGCCTCCATTGTGTTGGATGGTCATTTAAATTAACGATTCGAGATTTGATTCACGTGTAAACTATTAATCAAGTCTCAAGCAGCGACTCCAACAAGTCCAAGACGTAGTCCGAGCAGCTGCCTGCCTGCCACTTGCTGCTGCCCCTGCCACTTGCCGCATTGGGCTAGGCCCGGCCTGCCTCCAGAGCCCGAGGCGGATCGCCGTTCTGCTAAATGGGTCAGTAAGGTGGAATTCGATTTTGGAGCCAAATTAAATATTGGCGGAGCTGCTGGCGGATACAAAAAAAAGGAGAGATGTCATGGGGAGTTCTTTTATGGCGCAATTGAGAGATATTCTGGATTCGGGCTAAAGCCGCAGTGGGAGTGGACCCAGAAACCTGATATACAAAATTCCACAGAGAGCCACTAAATAAATGAATAAAATGGTTATATACTTGTTGATTGGAAGTTAACGAAACATTTAAGACACCATAAAAACTTTAAAGGTTTAAAGAAAGACGAAAGAATAAAATACAAATAAAATATAAAGTCATTCCCACACAACTACTCCCACAATCACCACTGATCCTCTCTAATAAATTCAGCAATAAAAATCGTAGTATTCTTGGTATTCTTTCTACCCATTACTTTCTTTCTTTCCGTAAATGATCCTCTCCATTCTGTCCGAACCGATCACTGATTACATTTCATATACAACTTCATTCAACAACTGATTTATGATCGTTTAGCGATGACAGTGTTAAATGATCTTTTGGCTAAATTGATGTCTGTCTGAGTAATTCAGTAGTAGGATCCAATCCCAGGCAATCCAACAATCCACAGCCAGCGACGATCCGGACGATCACTCGGGAGAGCCACGATCCGCGTTGAGTATTCTGTCATTGAACTGTTCTGTTAAGCAGGAATCCATTCGAAGATCCATTTATCAGAGACCAGTCAGGCATGAATGAATGTTTCTCTTTTTTTTTTTGCCCGTCCGTGATCAACCGAGAACCCGAGAACGTTCGTTGAACTGCATTTTTCAGAACTGAAACGGTCGCCGATCGCCATTTACAATGTTTTTTGGGTTCATTTTTCAAGATGATTAGCAGGGGAATGATATCTAAATAGACCATTGATTTGGTATTTGATTTCAACAAACAGAAGCTTAAAGATCAGTGATCTACTTGGTAAAGATCCATGTTTATGATCGTCACTGATCCTTATTCTGATCAGTGATCTCTAATCTTTATGGGCTATCCTGATCCTCATTCTATGTATAATGATCAGTGATCGCTAACCTTCTATTACCTCTGGCTATTCACGGATCTTCACACCCTAGTGATCTATAAAAGTGATGATATCCCCGAGCGTCAAACTTTCTCTTTGGCATTCCGCACCCTTAATGATCCTCGCACCTCATTCTGCCTATTAAGAGCACTCCCAAAGCGCCTGGGTTTCCATTTATGGCCCATAACAGTACATGGAGTTCCTTTGAAAGTCCATTAAAAGCCTCTAAAGATCCGCGATCTTGTTAAAGTGACCATCAACCACCGGGATCTGCCGGGCTATTTATCAAAATGTATGCCACCACTGGCGGCAACAGTACCCACACCCAAAAATCGATTGAAGCGAACTGAATCATCCATTTCGAGCGATACCCCCATAAAGCCCCAACAATAGACTGCACTCAAGTGTTATATAACAGTTACACTGATAACTCATAAAAAAACCCCAAACAGAGAGAAAAATCTTTAACACTGACCCACTTTCAGGAGTGAGGTCCATCGGCGGCGGCGACGGCGGCGGCGGCGGCGGCGGCGACGGCGTCGACGGGTGAGTCAATAAAGAAACCGCACAAGAGTTTGCGCTAATACGGAGATTAAATAATCGGCCGGGCCGCCGCTCATGAATCACCCACACACGCCGTCCGCAGGAGTGGGAGCGGGGAAGCCACTTGCAAAATACTGGCCTGGCCGAGAGTGACAAAGTCTGGGAATTGAATGGAAAGCAAGAAGAAAAGCTGTTGAAAATTTATGGTCAAATAAATGCGACTCGTACGTGCACGAATATGTGGGTCTGCCAGACGGCCTGTGTGTGTGTGTGCGTGTGTGTGTGTGTGTGTCTTATAGATATATTCATACGAGCCTGGGGGGTCGAGGTCGAATCGTACCGTAAACATTTGTGCACTTATCAATTTGTAAGCTAAAGAGCCTCGCAATCAGCTGTTCGGCGAAAGACTGCAGGCACAAACTTGTCCGTCATAAATCTCTCTTCGAACGCCAGCCAGCCAGCTCTCGCTCTCTCTCTCTCTCTCGCTCCTCTCTTTGAGCCGCTCTTAGGCGCTTTGCGTTTCTCTTGGCCGCAGTTTTATGCTTGGCCCGATGCTTTGCCGGCCGCAGTTCGGTTTTTACAGCGAACGTGTGCGGTTCAGATCGGTTTCAGATCCGATTCGGATTCGGTTTCGCTATCGATTTGTATATTCACACGGAGCCAGCCACTACACTACCCATCACCCCATCCAAGTTCCGTCCAAGATATATGATTATCTATCACAAAACAGAAAAAAGGTGCCTAATTTTTGTTACACACATTAAACCGCAGCCTTCGGGGCAAAGAGAATAAATTTGTATACAAAAAAAAAGCCAAAACCGAAACCGAAACCCAAACCAAAATCATGAATCTTTAGACATTTCAATCAATCAAAAGGCAGCAGCAAAAGCTTATGCTGCGTTGGTAACCGATCGAAATTGTTAATCGACAGTTAAGAAAAAAAAAAAAACAAAACTGTTAAAACATAAAGCCAGATTCCAGACCCCAGAGCCCAGACCCGTCAAAAGTGAGAGTTTTCCTAAACGCTGCTGTCCCTGTGTCCGTGAGTCCCGCGTGTGTGCTTTTCTCGTGTTCGAAGTAATTTTGCTGCTATTTTGTGTGTAGTTTCTTCATCATCTCCTCCGTCTCCTTCTCCTTCTGCTGGCTGCTCTGATGTCGCTCTTGTCGCTTAAACAAACTTGCGACTCAATCACGACTAATTGCGCATGCGCGGCCGCTTTATGCGTATTCCAAGCGCCGCCCGGCGGGCTCTATCGTGCCCCTGCCTCCCCCCCTTGGCCACATCAGACCCAGCCAGCTCCAGCTCCAGCTCCAGTCCCACTCCACACCAAGACCCCCCCGTGCATATTACAAAACCGGAGCTCTGGATCGGAGGAGAGCGCAAGAGTCTGCTTAATATGCGTGTCACGTTGCCGGCCATCAAGTTCAAATTGCATTCGCTGTCAACGCATTGCTGCAACAGCAACAGCAGCGGCGGTAGAAGTGCCAGTGGCAGCAGGGGCACGCGTTGAAATTTTGAAATTAACACCCAGACACCCGAAGAGGCTCTGAGACAGCGACAGGCCACAGCTTCAGGGAGATAAGTGGAGCAAGTGCTGCTAATTAAGAAATAAAAAGTTATCGGAGCCGAGTCGGAGTAAAAGTTGACAGCAGGATAAAACAGGCAGGAGAATGGCAGTAGGATTAAAAGAGTAATAAATGTAACAGCCAAGGCAGTAGACATGTCTCAAGGTAGACGAATGACAGGAGGATAACAGCGGGATTACAGCAACAGTCGAAGCCTTAGGAATTTTAAGGGACAGCAGAATGAACGCTGGATAACAGACGAGGGAACAATAACAGAAGCTTTAACAGGCACAGGAACAGAAATAGGAGCTTGACAGCTCGATAACAGTGCACTGGAAACCGATCAGCCGATGAGCCGATCAACCGACAGGCGAATGACCTGCGCCAGTGCGCCCGTCGATAACTTTTTGGCAGGCGACATGAGCACTAATTAGTCCACGGCGCAATCGCGCGGCTCAACCTGCCACTTGTTGTGCCACCAAAAGCAAACAAAACTTGCAACAAAAAAGAAGTCAGACAAAACGTGGAAACAACAACAACAGCAGCTAGAAGAAGAAGTGGAAATGCAAAAGTGAGTTAATGCTGCGGCGGCGACGGTGACGGCGACTGCAGCCAGTTTTTCCTGCTCCCGACACTGTCAAATGCAACGCTCTGTCGCTGCCTGCTGCTGCTTGCTGCTGTTACTCGCGCAGCATTTAACTGCAAAGCTAATGCACTCACTTACACACACACCAGCCCATGCAAAGGCTCTCCCATAGGGGAGAGAGAGCGAGAGCGAAGGCTAGAGAGGCATACAAGTGCAGTTAATTAATTTCTTTGTTGTTCTCTACGGTAAATCATGCCGTGTGTGTTGTTGCTGTTCGGAGAGAATTTTGCACAGCAAGAGAGAGAGCGGGAGAGAGTGAAGAACGAAGATCAGAACGAACTTCCCACTGTTCTACAGCTACCCCACAACCCCTCCCTTGCATCTATCATTTGGCGCTACTGCCGCTGTGAATTTTGCACGTTGGCAACGCCACGCCGCCGACTCCAGCCGCCAGCAGGGACTCCAGACGACTCCCGACTTTGTCTTTTGTTGCATTTGTTGCAGCTACTTGAACTGCATTTGCATATAAATTAGTTTTGATAGCGCTCCATGGGTCCATGGAGTCCGCGGAGTCCGCAGCAGCAGCCAAACAGTTTCAGTTTGATGTTTGTTCTACGAATGCGTTGCGGCCAGAAAGAAACAACAACAAAATAAAAAGAATCAACTTGCGGCTGCCACTGTGGCTGTCTAACGGTATTCATTAAGTGAAGTACAACAGCACCCAAAGAGTGAGAGGGCAAGAGAGAGAGAGAGAGTGGGACAGAGAGGGCTGCAAAGCGATAAGTTGGCAATAAAAATTGGCAGCACTTTGGCACAATTAAGGCAGCAGAAAAGCCAACAACAAAAGACCCCTTGGCCTGGCCAGGAGGCGCTGCACCAGTTAATTGTTGCCCGTTGACAACATCCACTCTCCGTCGTTGTCGTTGTCGTTGCAGTTGTAGTTGTAGTTGTCGTGCCACAAGGAAGCACCACCACATTAAGCGGCTAAGAAGTGCAAATTCACATTTAATGAGCCCCTGGAGCCCAGGGGAAAGGATCGAGGAAGGAAGCTGCGGTCTGGCGAGTGATTCTTGCGGTGCACGGAAGATCATTGCAGCCCCCCAATGAAAATGCAAAAACTTTGAGGCAAGCAAATAGGTGGAAAAAACCCCATTAAAAGGAGACTTCTTTGGGATGATCGAAGACCATTAACAGAATTATTTCTTGATATAATTCGCAAGAAAAGAAATCTCATATTAAGCGAATAAATACTCGTATTAAATTTCATATTTAATGCCTGGATTAATTGGCCGAAATCGGAGAAAATCGCAAAAATCTTTTAGTCTAATGTTCCTCTTACCCCAGATAATCATCAGTCTCTCGCCTGGGATCGTCTTTAGAGATCATCAAACTGCTGCTGCCTGGTTTGTCACTTTCGAATCAAAGAGGCACGTCGTCGCTTTTAACTGTCATTTTTGAGTGTTCCTCCTATCCAATCCGATCGGATCCGATCCGATCCGATCCGTGTGTTAAATGCAATTTTCATTTCCAAAACGCCTCATAACTCAAGATAGCCATCAATTTGGTGGGGATACTCTCTGTGGTGGCAGGCCAATGCCCTGGCCGGGGAGCGGACTCCCCACGAGCCCCACGCTGCTGATATACATCAATTTTTGGCAATTTCGTTCGGCTACCAGCAGATCGAATGCAAATAGGTTCCGAATTTCGGTGCTTTTTTGGCCTAATCATATGGCAGGGCCCGCCTGGCACCTTTTGCATAAATTTTCGGCTATGATTTCTAATTCGATCGTTGGCCCATTTCCATTAACAGCTCTACTTCTGTTTCTTCTGTTTTTTTTCAGCCAGCCAGCCCCATAAACGAACGCCCACAAACCGAGGCGTGGCGCGGCGAGGCGGTGAGAAAAAGAAAAGTGAAGTCCAACGAAAGTGAAAAATTAATCCAATCGAATCGCAGGAAAATCTCCGCTCGGCTCCAAACTAAATCAAAAACAGAGCCCAAAACAAATAAACCCGAGGGGCCCCCAAATAAAACAAAAGCAAAATCAAGGTTCAGCAACAATTAATTCCGAGTGCCGTTGGGGATTGCTCGGGGCTGTTCGTGTTGCATTTATATTGCCACTCGAAACAATATTTACAAAAGCCTTTATGGCCACACAGTGAAATGCAAATCAATTAAACAAAAAAAAAACACAAACAAAGGCAGCAGAGAAAAAGAAGAAAACGAAACAAATAAATATTCGTTACAATTTGATTAAACGCGATTTATTGACCATGAAAACGGTGGAAAGTCCGAATTGTATTTAAGAAACGAGAAAATACCGAAAAAAAACCGAAGGAATGCGTGCAAAACAGAAAAGAAAACTTTGAAAAACGCGGCCAAAATGGCAACCAGTGAAAATCAAAGTTAATAAAGTTCATTGTTCTATATAGATACTCGAGCTATAGACTCTCCGACCGGGCCCCAAGTTCAACGATCCGAAGGCGAAGTGCTACCAAAAACCGAACTGAAAGTCTAGTAAGTCGATATTGAAATGGGATCTAAATAGAGAAAGAACCTATAGAGCTTTCACTGGTGGAAATGGCGGAAAGATAGAACTTTTTCCGGCCATCATTTACGGTTTTCCACACACATTATACCATTTTCATATTTTAATTATCACTTCCAAGACCCTATTCTTTTCTCTCTCTTAATTAGACAGCCCGAAACCCGAAACAGAATTCCGGGGGCATCCGTTAGTTCTAAAACCTAATTTATGGGCATCTTCTTAGGGAAGAATCTCGAGGTGGGGGGAACATCTCTAGCGTATATATATGTAACTAGTATTTACCATAAAATTAGCATGAACACCTCTGACTAATTTGATTACTTTGATTGTTTTGATTGGGGTTAAATTGCCCAGACATTCTAATTTTACAATACTCGCAGTTTGCGCCATAAATCCACCAGCCCCCTCCTGGCTAGCAGGCGATTATCTTTATAGACGCAGCTGGGGAGGGGAGAAGGGGAGGGGAGGGGGTGTTATAAAACCCAGAGAGTCATCTTCTGTCTTTCTGTATCTGCGAGTCTTGTGTCAACTTCCATTTCTGGCGGAGCTTATGTCGTTTTATTAGCGAAAGTCATCGAGCAGAATAATTGTTGCATTGTGGGGCTCCCGTAACACACCGCATACTCCCCTCTCCCACCCTCTCTCTCTCTCTCTCTCTGCCATCCCATTCATGCGGCAATCAAAAGCGCAATTCACTTGCGCGTAAAACGAAATTTTGTCCTCTTACTCTTAACAAATTTTTGTGGCAGTCTCTGTTTCTGTCTCGAGACGTGTAGCAGTCACCAAACTGTGACTGTCTTCGCCTTCCAGCGCCTGCTGGTGGTGCTGGTGGTGGTTATATAATTTGATGGAACCCCCATTATTCCCCATTTGTACAACTTCAGGCGCAAAATTATTTAAATGTGAAATTATCGTTTAATTTTCTGATTGGGAAAGACCTTGGGGCCACAGACAGTTATACAATAAAAGTGCACTGGCCTCCAGGCAGAAATTTCAGTTTATTTTCGGGGAATGGAAAATGTACAATCTTGGGGATACTCTTCCTCCTCCCCCCCCCCCCCCACACACACACACAGAAAAGTGGTGGCACCCGAGAACAGTATGCTGTAATATTTATGTACCTTTCGAGGTTCCAGGCCAAGAGTCGTAATAAGTATTATATCATTCGCTGGAGACTCCGCCCAAACAATGACAATGGAAAGAAAAGGCAGTAAGGGGAGTGCACAAACAAGGTCAAGGGGGAATACCTGTTCTTGGGAACGTTTCTCCCTCCCACACACGAGGCGATAAATGAATGAGAACAAGAATAAAGATATGCATGGTAATATATCCAGTCCGGCAGTAGATTGTATAAATGTTCCCATGACAGCAGCACAAACACCATTTACAGCTATGTTTATGAATGATAAATGATGAATGACAATTAAGAGTCACACGATTATGAATGAATATGAATATGGCAAGTGAATGAAACACCATTTAGCAACAGATTTAGCGTTAATTGCGGGGAGAGAAAGAGAACTAGTTTAAAAGTCGAGTATCTCTGTGGAGTGTGTGGAAGGTGCGAATGAATGGGATCTGTCCATCTGTGAAGAGCACTCTCATTAAGTGGATTGAAAACCCTTGAGCATTCATTCTTTTCCCTGCTCCCCAACTACTTTTCTTTTCTAAACTTTCTGCAGCTCATCTTCGACACGACTGGGCTCGCTCTGAGCCACCAAAAGGCCTCGAGGTTCCACTTGAGAGTCCGTCTATCCGTCTGTCTCTGAATGAGAGACAAGTGAATGCTGATTGACCCACAGAGACGACGACGACGACGCGTCGGGGCTGGCTCCAGGCCCTGCTTGAACGTGCATTTCATGCAAATTAACGATAAGAGACATGGCATCGCATCGTATCCCATCCCATCCTATCCTATCCCTTGCCGGCACTTAGAGACATTTACTTTTCACTTTCAATCTGTCAAATTGTCATCAGCCGACCGCAGCCGCAGCCGTTCCCTTTTTGAATGGGGCTCATTGTCGGTCGAAAAGTGATTGGCGATTGCACGACTTTTGATTCGTACTACTACCCGTACTCTTTCCCAATCATTTATGGCCCTAATTTATGGTCAATTCGTATCGTTACGGTTACGCACGTGTTGCGGTGGTAACTTCCTCAAGGGATCATGGGATCGGGCCATGAATCGTGCCCCTAACGAACCGTTATGACATCGAAAATGAAGCTATTTAGAATAGAGGAGGAGACCCTGAAAACCAAATTAATTATGCCGCAGAGAGGAAAATAAATTACAAGAAGCACTGAAGAGGAAGGCCCAGAGAGAGAGAGAGAGAGAGAGAGAACAGAACCTGACCCCAAAAAGCAGCAGCGTCATGGGGCTGGCCTGCCGCAAGACAAAGTAAATATTTGGACAATGGAAAACAAAGCTGCAACGCCGCGCTCCAAAACGCAGCCCAAAAGAAAAGCCAGAGAAGAGGAAACAGCTGGGGGGCTCCCCACACCACACCACACCTTCATCTGCGGCCAGGCAGAGGTGCAAGTGCAGCAGACACACAGGTTGCACAGCACTCGGCTATTGGCCATTGCCCACTGGCCATTGGCCATTAGCCGTGAGCGCGAGAGCCCCTGAGCCCGAGAGAGAGGTTAATAAACCAGGGGGAAGCGCGCTCTGGCAGTGATTTATGTTTGTGGCCCACTGCCCGGACACTTAACAGCTTTTGGGGAAACGTGTTGCTTTTAGTACGGGTATTTCGAGCAGGCTGAATGCCTCACTGCCTGCCTGCCCCCAGAGCCCGGTGCGCGGAGCCGGGAGCCCGGAGGCTCAATGGAATGCCTAATGTCTGTGTGGCTCCACATTGCGTATGCGTAATGACTGTCCCGCGATACTGCCACATAATTATGTACTATAATAATTAATAAGAGCTCTGTCTTCCCTCTGCCTCTCGGTGCAAATGTTCGTTCAATTAGCAAACGAGGCGCCAGACACCAGCCAGGCAGCAACAGTTAGGCCATAAAGTCTGCGCCCAGCCACGGACACCTCCCAAAGCTGTCATTATTCATGGAACTCGTACTTCCTGATTCCAGCCTGAGAAAAGTGCCAGTAAAAGAATGTTCTTTGAAGAATTATTGGAAGAACTTTTATCTGATCAAAGATCAGGTGATTCTTTGTGGAATTAATGAGACAGAGATCATTATGTTAATCTCATAAGTGGATGGAGAACTGGTGCTCAGATCGTAGGTCTGGGTCCATCCATTAACTGCAGAAAGTTGTGCCCCTCCCGGTCTCCACCGAAGAACATAAACGGTTCTTTTGCCATTAATCCCATCCCTATATCAAATGTGCATCCATTTATCACTCTCCGGAGAGCGATATACTACCGATATGTACGAGTATTCCCCCAGTTATAACGAGATTTTAAGCACCTCTTTCAATTTGGCTTAGACTGCGCTTCCGCTCTTTGGGGCTCGTTCTCTTTGATTCTCTTTTGATTTTCACATTGATAAGCGGCGGCCGACGTACGTCTCAGGTGCAACGACTTTTCCCCCAGACTGTGCACACTCTCTGCACGTCTCCTCCTCCTCCTGGCCTTTCTCTGGTCGTAGATCTTGTGCGCCTCCAGGCATAGATGGATTTCACATGGCCCGAACTCGAACCACTCAAAAATTGTGTTTGCGTTACGCGCTGCGATTATAACTAGGGAGTACTTTCCTCTGCGAGGAGGCACATCTCAAAGATGCCGCCATCAGAGGTACAGCTTCCCCCCGCCCCTCGACCCCCTTCTCCTCGTGATATTAGCTGCGTGTCTGGCTGGGACTGGCTTGGACCTGCTGCTGGAGCTGCTGTGAGGCTGTGATCCAGTTGTTTATCTTTTTCATTAGCCTGGGCGGCCTGTCATCTGTGCCGTCGCCTGTCGATCGCCCGACGATTGACAAAACGCCTACCGGCCAACAGGAGGCGACTCTTCTCCGAAGATCCATCCCTGTTGCAGCGGATCTCCAGCGGCTCTGACCAGAGCTGCAGCTGGACCTCAATCTTGTGCTGATACTGCGGCTGATGCCCCCCGGTGTCCAGTGGGCTCTTAACTAAACGGGCTGAGACTTTTCCTCACTTTACCACACGCCAAAAGGTGGCAGCGAGAAGGGCGGCAAGGAGACAAGGGGACAAGGGGGCAAGGGAAAAACGTAGAAGTTAAGTGACTGACGCAAATTGCGCAATTGTTATTACAATTACTCTCTTCAACTAGTCGGCTGCCGCTGCCGCAGCCGCTGCCAAGTACTGCAGGCCCGCGTTCTGATCTGCACGTACTTACACTGAGAGAAACGACTAGGGGTTGGCACTGGGCAACAAAATGGACACTCCTGAAGGTACTTAGCAGGAGACCAGCAGGTCATAGGCTCATATTTAGAGAATGCAATTTTAATTTAATTTAAATAATTTTCACTCGGCATTTACCGAACTAAGATCCAAAAAATTTGATGGTTTGAGAAGAGTATGCGATGACCTTTCATAGGAATTTTTATTCGTGTCGAAGCCATGGCTGTACTTAAAGATATTTAGAGCCATAGTAGAAGTTTTCTACAATTTTTAATGTTTTTTAAACTTTGCCAAATTTCTTTCAAGTCTTTTTGCCAGGAATCGACATATTTTTCGATTTTTTCATAGTGGAATTAATTCCCAACAAAATAAGCCACTAATCCTTCAAGTCTAACCCTTTTCATTCTATAAGAAATGTGCAACTATCATTCATTAATCGTTTCGTAGATGATATTCTGTGGGCTTAGTTTTTCCATTTGCAGAAACCTTTTCTCTCAGTGTTCATTGCTTAATTCTCCGGCAGATCAACCCATCGTCAGCTGAGGGGAAACCACACGAACTCCAAGTCCGACTTGGAGTCTCCGGCGGCATCTCTTTCGGGGTTTGGGGCACATTTTTCTAATAGTTGAAAAATTTTGCTAGAAAATTATTTAGCCCCAGGCTTTGGGTTTGGGTTTGAGTCTTGTTCTATCTGTCGGTCTGTCTGTCTGTCTGTCTGTTTGGTGGGTTCTGTCTGAACGAACTGTTTGACTGTTTGTCAGACTGTTTGCTACCCGTCTTTGGCTCGTTTTGGTTTTTTGTGGCCCTCTAAAGATAGTCATTAGCACAAAAGATTGCCTGTTGCTACTTCAGTTTTCCGTTTTCGGTTTTCAGTGGTTGCTGCTTCTGTTTTGGGGCGTTTAAACGGGGTAATTACGTTTCGGGTATTTTTCGAACTTCCAAACTCTCTGCAAAAAAAAAAAACACGACTCTGAAATCTCGTGAGTAAGAAAGATCTTTCGCCGGCTGCTGCTGCTGCTTTCGTTGAGGAAATGAAAACGTAACGAAATCGATTTCCAACGGTTCATGCGCCGAATGGATCGGGGCTTTGTGGCGTGTGGCAGGGGCAAGCACATCTTTTTACCCCTCTCTCTCTTTACCATTTTCAAAATAAAGTTATTAAGAGTGAGCGTTTGCGTTTCTGGCTCAATGGAACCCAATGAGCAGATACCCCCGCCCCTCCCAGAAAGAGGCCTAGACACGGCAACAAAGTCTGGGAAAAGGCCAGAAATTGGGCGGCTCAGGAGGGGGCAGGGGGCAGATAGATGATCAGAGCTTCCAACATCAATATCAATTTCGGTTTCAATCAACATCGACATGGCAGCCAATGATGTGCTTGAAAGACTCTTCCAAGTCTTCGTTTTTTTTTGTTTTTTTTTGTTGGTATCAAATTGCATTTTGGAGCCATTTGTAATTATAATCAAACATTGAGATGATGAGGCGATAAACGGGATTTTGCTGGCTGAGATATAATTTGTCTACACGTATGATTTGGGGCTACGATGGCGGGATGATTGGCTGGGAGATTGAATATCCCCAGGAGAGGGGAAAGGCATGCTTTGGAGGCTAAGATGTATGGGAATCTCTTGGACTATCAATGCATCCCTTAGACATCCCTCAAGGATAGGTGGAATCCATGTTTCCCCACAGATATTTCTGTGTTTCTTCCACGAATAAATTGTCGAAAAATTAAAGCTTTAAGCGATTAAAATCCAAGTAATTAAGCGCCCAAGCCATCAATTATTCCAACACCCATAATCTCCCTTTCGGTGGCAAGAAGTTGTTCCCAAGAAACCCTCATACGAGTGTCACATAATGATGGCCGAGTGGTGACGCCCCCAAAGTGTTGTCAGCAGCACCAGCAGCCTCCCTATGGGGCAGGGGGCCCATGGTTCCTGGCCACAAACTCGCCAGCATCTACCACACGATGACGATGATGATGATGGCGGTGATTATACGATTACGATCTCTGAGGATCGGCTAATACCGCCATCTCGTGGGTCTCGTGAGTGGGGGGCCTGTCTGGTGGGTGGCACCACATGCATGCACCACTTAAATGTGGATCTACTGCAGTTAGAGGCCACTAATTATAGCCAGGGCGCGCAGTGCACATTCCGCTCGACATTCGCTCGACAGCAGAACACAACAAAATATGAAGGAGAAAAAACTTACTAACAACCAACCATCATGGTATCATGGTATCATGGTATCATGGTATCACGGTACCATGGCAGAGGTGGTGGTGTGGTGGTGGTGGTTCCTTCCTCTCCTTCCTATACTTATGATTCTGATTATTATATTCTCGAGCACTCTACAACTCCCCGGCACTCGCTGCCACACAATCTCTATTGCAGACATGCGCCCGGCACGTTACCGATGAAGCAAGCAACTTTAATCAGACCCAGACACAGACTTGGACACAGGTAAGTTGTCATCAGCCACAAAGGGGGCCAGAGCCATGCACCGTGCACCGTGCACCGTGCACCATCTACCACAGAGAAGGTCTGGCCAGGCGATTGGGCAAGCTTTAATTAAATTTTAAAGATACATACTAGAAGCACCTGCCCCTCGCAACTCAACTCAACTCAACTCTCTTTCTTTCTTCTTTTTGGGGACAAGAAATTATTAATTGTGGCATGTGTCGTCGTTGTAAAACAGATTCCGTGCGATCGCAATAAATTTTTTCCACTCTTGCTTCAACAATAAAACAAAACACAGAAAAAAACCAACTGATTATGAAGCAAAAGTGAAAAGATGTAATTAAACCAGTCACTGACTGCACAGCAGCAGCAGCAGCAACAAAAACGACAACTGCAACGACAGGCAGGCAGGCAGCAGCAACATCTGCAACATGTGCAACATGAGGCACAACCTCTGCCACTGCTGCCGCTGTTGCTGGGCAATCATAACGAGTAGAAATCGCTGCCTGGGCCTGCCTCACTCTAAGGTTTTTCCTAACCCATCATACCCTTGAAGGTATCATAGATGCCCTATATCAGTCCATGAAGAACTGGTCAGAGTACCTATATATAGGCATTACTCATCGCTGAAGCTATTTTTTCCTTTTATCTCAAGGGCTAAATATTAACAACAGCTACAAATTTCAGTTAAAAATAAGTTACTTTTGTTCCAAAAAATTAATATGTCTAAAGGCCTCCAAGGCCTCCGAGTTGCTTCAGAAAAATGTTTGAAAAACATAATTTTTCAAAATTTAATAATCATTTGAAGATCATGATTGAAGTATCATTGAATGCCCAAGGTTTTTTCATATCAAATTTGTTCTCAATCATCATTAAAGTAATAGATATTAAACAAATTTTAAGGCAAGCAAGCGTGCCTCTAACCTATGACCCGCAGTCTAGTATATTGGGAGGTATCATAGAGCGGCACCAAATATAGTAATGGACAGAAGGGAAACCCCTAGATGAAGGCAGTGATAACTAGATCTCTCATCTATAAAAGTGGCATACTCCCTAATATTCCATCTTCTTAGGGTATGCCCATCTTCGACACTATTGTCTATTTATCTTTCTAATGTTTTTGCCATCATTTTTGTTTTTGTTGGGTCGCCGCGACAAGTGCGCCTAATTAGTGGGGTGCAAAAAGGGGACCCCGACTCGGAGCTCGGAGCTCTGGTTGTGGTTGTGGTTCTGGTGGATGGGTTCCGGCAGGCGAAACAAGACAAATGTCCGAAAACTGTCATGCTCTTTTCTACCTTCGTTGCAGCAGAAGCCCAGCAGCAGCAAAAGGAGGAGAAGCAGCAGCACAAGGAGGAGGAGGAGCAGCAGCCACCACCAAGATGTGTCCCAAAAGGCATTGGCTAGTCAACAAAGCAACGGCAGCGGGAAAGGGTAGCAGGCGGAGTCTAGACCAAATAGTAGAAGTATTAGTAGCCTTAATCTTAGTCAATTGCCTCGTGGCCACAGCGACAGCGGCCCTGATCACGCCACCCCACGATCTGGACTCCATCGAAGATGAGGATCTGTCGGGCTTCTATCGCAGCCCCCACCGGCTGGAGGGCTACCAGCAGCAGCAGCGGAACAGCCAGAACTTCAAGATCAGCCCCAAGCCGTGCTCCTTCGGCCGCGTGGAGGGCACCTGCATGTTCGTGTGGGAGTGCATCAAGAGCGAGGGCCGCCACGTGGGCATGTGCGTGGACTCGTTCATGTTCGGCTCCTGTTGCACGCACAACTACACGGACAACATTGTCCTGCCGCAGACGGCCTTCTCGTACACGAGACCCACCAAGCCGCTGACACTACGGCCGCGTCCGCCGCCCCCCGCCTACAAGCCGATGATTAGGTAAAGCCATAAAATATATTAAATACAAAATGATTTACCCTCCCCTTTCTCCCCTCCAGTGGGATGACCACCATCGAGCGACCACATGGCGCTGGCACGTTGGTGATTCGTCCTTCGGGTCCGCACCACCAGGGCACCCTGGCACGCCCACATCCTCCGCCCTACCAGAGCAAGCCCACAACAGCCTCGGACCTGCTGAGTGCCGCCTCCATGCACGCCGGTTCGAGCTCCAGCTCCAGTTCGAGTAAGTGGCGCCTCCCCCCCAACCCCCACCCCCCATCATTATGCATTGTTAGCACAGAGCACACACAGAGGAATTATAACAAACAAATACCATACCAACTGCAGATAGCATTTGGCATACATCAACCCAGCAGCAGCAGCAGCAGCAGGCGCAGGCGCAGGCGCAACAGCAGCATCAACAGAATCAACAGAATCACTGGCAGATGACCACCGAACCGAGCTTTATTACCAGGCCGCGACCCACCGGCTGGACGAAGCCCGGCATCGTCAATCTCCCAATGTCCGGCCCACGTCCCTCGAAGCCATCGAAGCCCACAAAGAAACCGATTGTCTACGAGCGGCCGCCACCGCCACCGCCACTGCCACCATCATCCACGACGACATCATCGACGACGACGACGACGATCCAGACACAGGGCCCCACCAGGCCACAGGTATGTAAATATGTGGCAGAGGCAGTGGCAGAGGCAGAGGCTCCCCTCTCCCGCCAGTTCCGATTTGGATTCTGGTTCTGGTGATGCATTGATGTCGAAAGCGAAACAAACGAGCCACGAGGTCATTTACTCTTCGCGACTTTGGGGAATGGGAGAATGGTGGGGGGACCTGGGGATCCCGGGACTGGGTCCTGAGCCTTCATAATGGCAGGCGGCCACAGCCTTGGGGGACATTTTATTGTTTGCACAAAGTCAGGGCCAAAAGTTGATGTAAGATTTGCCTGCCTCTACCTCTGCCCCAGCCCTGCCCTGCCCTGCCCCTGAGTCCTGCCCTTCTCCGCGCCCTGCCTGACAATGACGAGAGCCACTCTCAGGGGTGTGTTGTGTAGAATGCGATGCTCTTTCCAGGGGAAGAGTACTTCCAAGAAGGGAGAATGCTATATCATGGGAAACATATGCACAAATCCACATCCCCGTTGGTTAGGGCATCCAGAAGTCACTTAGGATCCCCACAAAGGATCCCCACTTAATGCTGATTTAGCGGCGAAATGAAAAATTGATTCTTTGCATGGCTCGGGAATGGGAATGGGGAATGAGGAATGAGGAATGGGGAATGGGGAAGGGAATATTCCGCTGGCCGTTGAGTATTTTAGCATAATGTTTACCACTTTGGCCTGCCTTGCAGCTGTCGGCGGGCACATCATTAGCCACATCGTCGGCTTACCCAACCTTCTCCACATCGAAGGCTACGACGACAACAACGACAACGACGACGACCAGGAGAACGACCACACCAGCTCCGACAACAACGACAACGACAAGGAGAACTACCAGCAACACAAGGCCCTACCAGAGGCCCACCACAGAGAGCAGCAGCAGCACAACGAGGAGTTCGACAACCACTGCCAAGACACCCACCACGACCAGGGCACATCCTAGTCCCAGCAGCAGCAGTGGAGGCATCATCTCTAGCAGCAGCAGCAGTCGGCCCACGCATCGGCCTATCGGCGGCGGCGGAGAGGGGGGCCATATCGAGACCAACGAGATAACGGACTCCTCCACACACGATGGGGCGGCGGGCGGGGCAACGACGGCGCTGGGGCATGTGAAGACCATTTCGGCGGCGCGCAGCGGTAGGTGCCACGCCCCCTTAGATCATGTCCCGACTTGACACTCCAATTTGTTATTGTTATTGTTGCAGAATGCGGCGTCCCGACGCTGGCCCGGCCCGAAACGCGAATTGTGGGCGGCAAGAGTGCGGCCTTCGGTCGTTGGCCCTGGCAGGTGTCGGTGCGACGCACCTCCTTCTTTGGCTTCTCGAGCACCCATCGGTGCGGTGGCGCTTTGATCAACGAGAACTGGATAGCCACAGCCGGTCACTGTGTGGACGAGTGAGTATCCCATTCCGAGTCCGAGTCCGAGCCCCGTCCAAACGAAGCTAATCTATGCCTCTCCTCTGCATTCCGCTCCAGCCTGCTCATCTCTCAGATACGCATCCGCGTGGGCGAGTACGACTTCTCCCATGTGCAGGAACAGCTGCCCTATATAGAGCGCGGCGTGGCCAAGAAGGTGGTCCATCCGAAGTACAACTTCTTCACGTACGAGTACGACCTGGCGCTGGTCAAGCTGGAGCAGCCGCTCGAATTTGCGCCGCATGTCAGTCCCATTTGTCTGCCCGAGACGGAGAGCCTTCTAATTGGCATGAATGCCACGGTCACCGGCTGGGGTCGTCTGAGCGAGGGCGGCACCCTGCCCTCGGTCCTCCAAGAGGTGAGTGCTTGGTGGTGCAACAGCCGAAGACCGCAGCGAATCGACCAGAAGGCAAATGAGCCAAATGCAGCAACTGCAGCGTAGAGAGTGGGAGAGATTGCAATTAGGAATATGAGTTTGAGAAAAGATTTGAAGGGAACACAGCTCTTCGGGCTGGGGATGGTTGGAAGATCTTTGAGAATGGGATAGAGAGAAGGCTATGAGAAAATACATACGAAATGCATCTTAAACATCTCACAATTCCTTCGTCTACAGGTCTCCGTTCCAATTGTAAGCAACGACAATTGCAAGTCCATGTTTCTGCGCGCCGGACGCCAGGAATTCATACCAGACATATTCCTGTGCGCGGGCTATGAGACGGGGGGCCAGGACTCTTGCCAGGGCGACTCCGGCGGACCTCTGCAGGTTAGTCAACGCAAAGAATATCCCTCTTTTCAGTATAAAGATTATCCTTTCTCTCGTTTGCAGGCCAAATCGTCGGACGGTCGCTTCTTTCTGGCTGGCATCATCTCCTGGGGCATTGGCTGTGCGGAGGCCAATCTGCCCGGCGTGTGTACGCGCATCTCCAAGTTTGTACCCTGGATACTGGAGCATGTCAGATGATGATCAGATGATCAGACGATCACTCGCTCGCTCGACTTTTGTTATTGTTTTAATTTATCAAGTTGTATCTATATAAGATTTGTGTGATTTATCTTAATGGAATGTTAAGCGTAGTTAGCTTCAATTTAAACAATTTAATAATCAGCATTGACACACTGCCACGCCCCCTGCCCAAGCACACACACACTAACACTAACACACACGACGAGTCAACGCCCATTAAGTTTAGTCTAGCGAAAAATGTTAGATCCATAAGTTGTCTAACACTCAAAAAAAAACGGATTCGAAGGGGGACTTCCATTTGTATATATAGCCGAAAAGATTGGACAGGGGGGGAGGGTAGGGTAGGGGTAGGGGTAGGGTATGGGAGGGAGAGTCATTTGCGAATACATGTCCACAATGTTGTTGGTATTTTAGGCTAGAAATATCATTAAAACAATTAACTAAATCTATCTAATTTATAAACAAATTGCAGACAGACATCCATCCATGTGGTTTGTATCTTGCCCAAAGAACAAAGTTTATCTATAGCGCGCTGCGAAAGCATCTCCAAAAGCGAATAAAAACAAAAATTATTGAGAAAATATTCTGGCATTTCATTGAACAATTGTTTGCCTCGGGGGCACTTTCGAGTATCCGACGATGACGACGACGACGACGACGGCGACCATTCATTCATTTCCTTTTCAGTCATCGCCCCTGAGGGGCCGCATTGAAGATGATTGGCACAATCGTCGATTTTGCACGTGGGGAGACGGAGACTTTCCAGCGGATTTCACTTTTCAACAGCTTCTTCACCGCGAGGCGTCCGTCAGTGACATTTGACACCAACACCAGCACCAGCAACAGCTCCAGCACCAGCGGATGCTTGAACAATTAATCACTCAAAGATTCGTGTGAGAGATTCTGTCCACGGCCCACACACAGATCGCAGATACAGATACAAAATTGTACAGAGATTTCACTTTTGGGACGCGACGCGAATTTATTTGTGGCTACTACTCCATGGAGGGAGTACTCCGCAGAGAGAGAGGTAAAGAATTATATTGATGATCACAAAATCGGAAAGAATTCAAGCGACGGAAAGCCACAGGAAGAGATGGCCTGAATCGATGTCACACTTCCGGTTCGATTTTAGGTTCGTTTAAAGCCAAGGCCTTGCCTCTGCGTCTACTTCTTCTTGGGAAGGACCACCTCCTTGGCCTCATCGATCAGATCCAGGGCCAAGAACTTGAGGTCCTGCAGCGAGGTGGGGAACTTCTGGATAGGCTCAATGGGCACCTCCTCGCCGGGTTTCACGCCCTTTATGAAGTTGTAGGCAACCGCGAAGATCTTGCGCCCCTCGTACAGCACCACGCGGCAGTTGTCCTCCGCCTGGCGGGGATAACACATGGAGGCCACCGCTCCGGAGCCAATGCCAGTGTAGATCACCTTCTTGACGAAGCCCCCGCGGGCGGCAAAGATGAAACCCGCCAGACCGCCCACCACAATGGCCCCGCTGCGATGGAGCGAGTTCTGTGGCTCGTTCAGGATGTCGAGGGTGTGCTGCGTATGGGCCTTGGCCGTGTCCACGTATGTGCCGATGATGCCGGCCTGGTCCGCCACCGCCCGATATCCAGCCTGCACTTCCTCCCGAACGGCACGCACTCCGGTCTCCAGATTCTTTTCCAGCGCCGACTCTCTATGCTCACGCGGCTCCTTGGGCCTAAAGCATGGTATGGGTATTGGCGTTGGCTTCAAAAGGACGACCCGTGCACTCTACTCACTGTGTCTTGCGCAGGTTGCCGTAGATTGGCAGCTCGCTGGGGCGGCACACGAGTGAGCAGTCCTCGTCGTTCTTCTTCTTTGGATCTTTCTCTTTGGGAGCCGCCTCTGGAGCCGCCTTTACCGCCACGGCTGACAGGAGTCCCATCGTAGCTGTTCGCAGCATTTTGTAGTGCTTGTCGATCCCTTAAAGTATTTAATGCGTGTATAAAACGCAAAGTTTTCGTAATAATTTGTTGTTTTGAATTGCGTAATGTGCAGTGTGACCTTATCGTTAAAATAGACCAAAATATACCGTATACTGACGAACTGAAGTTCTATTATACATATTCCTCAATTTTGATGTTCCGTCGAATATTACTGGCCATTTAGATCTCTCAGATTTGCCCACATAGTTTTAGGCCGTTGATGAATAAATTTTCTCAAGATTGGCTAGTTTTTAGTCCTTGCTATTATTGTATTTTGGCTAAAACACCTTTCTTTCCACACACCTTGTACATTTCATGTAGAGAGTATTTAGAAATGAGACGGTATATTTTGGTATATTTCTGGGTGTCATACGGTATATTTTATGGATAAATATTTTTTGGTCACACTGATTTTTTTTACCACCATGTCTAGCTCACACACCTTTCAAATTTTATACTTTTCACGGTGTTTTCTAGTATTTTGTCCAATGCACCAATGTAGAAATCGTGTAGAATTTCCATTTAAAGTCATTTCCCAGCATCGAACTCCTGATCGTTGGCCATAAAAATCTCAATTTTTTCAAAAATGTCGGAAAAAAGTCATGTCAAAAAGTGGATAACGGAGGTTTTTCACACTGGCGCTTCCATGGGGCTTATATGGAAAAAAAAGGCCAACAATTTTTGAACGTACAAATTTCCCCTTCAGGTGTCGCTTTTGGTAATTACATGAAAGTGTAGTTGTATAAAGAAAATGAGTAGTTAGCGTGTAGTTAATACGTAAATATTTATATATTTAGTATATTTGCAGTATATTTCTGAGGGTCGCTGCTGCTGGTCTCGCTCTCGCGTTAAAATCATCAATTATCTTAGTTAGTTTAAGCCATTATCAAAGTGGCACATAAATCTTCAATGAAATCAATAGTGGCAGCTCCAAACGCACCAATCACCAGTTACCGAAAGCACGCCGCTGGCACCCGAGACGTGCTCCGCGACACCTGTGCCTGTACCTGTGTCCCCTGATCCGGCCCCTCACTCCTGTGGCGCGAGGTAAATGTTATCAGTGAAGAGGCGCGCTAAAACGCCTACCACAGCAGAGGCAGAGGCAGAGGCAGCGCAGTAGCAGCAGCAGAGGCAGCACGAGTGGGCGCACACACAAAAGGCCACCCCACAGCGTTCAAGGACATCGGATCAGAGTGTGTAGGTAGGTGGGCGATTGGCAAGGCTAAAAGTTACTTAAAAATAAATGAAGGGCTTTGTGGCAAGTAATGTTTAATGACCTTTAACCCAATTGAATGTTGCAGTTGCAGCAGCGGAAGCAGCGCTAGCGGCAGCGACGTAACCGAGCAACGTGCGCTGAATACCAAAAAGCAATTTTGGGGCCATGCCACATCCAACGCCAATTGACTGACGCAGCAGAACCCTTATAAAAAAAACAAGAAAAAAGACCAAAAGACCAACGAACGACCAACAAACGTGAGCAATACAAAATCTAGTCATTAGTTCTTATGGATGCTACCACAAGTTCAAAGTTCAGGTGAGTCCAAAGCGGACAGCACGCTTCACTGAATCTGTATTCAGCCTCACACTCATTTTGGTCTTTGTAGCGATGTGGACGAGTATGGCTTCAAACGTGGCCAAAACTTCGACTACAATAACTATTCCAAGTTCATGGACGGCTACCTGAAGACGTTGACACGCCGTCGCATGAAATGGGAGGCCATACTGCAGCAGAACCCAGATCTCAGCCAGGTGGATGCTAAACTGAAGCGATATATTCGAAAGGGGATACCGGGCCCCTACCGTCCCGATGTTTGGATGAAGATATCCGGCGCCGCAGCCGAACAAAAGCGGGCGCCCAATCTGTACCGCAGTCTCTTGAACACCGAAACCTTTGACAAGGAAATCAGCGATTCCATATCAATCGATCTACCTCGTACGTTTCCCGACAATATCCACTTCGACACGAAGAAGCAGCGCCTGTACAACATCCTCATCGCCTATGCCCACCACAATCGAGATGTGGGCTACTGCCAGGGCCTCAACTACATAGCCGGGCTGCTGCTCATCGTCACCGAGGACGAGGAGAAGTCCTTCTGGCTGCTCAAGCATATCGTGGAGAATATTGTGCCACAGTATCACTCGCACAACATGGCCAATCTGCTAAGGGACCTCGCTGTCTTTCGCGAGCTGGTGATTAGGCGCTTTCCCGCTGTCAATCGGCATGTGGACAATTTGGGTGAGTGTTCTCCCATCAGGGTTTCCTTTCATGTCTCACCCTTGGTCCCTTTTCAGGTCTTCCCTATCCTGTTATAGCCAGCAAGTGGTTTATCTGCATATTTGCCGAGGTGCTGCCGGTTGAGACGGTGCTGCGCATCTGGGATTGTGTGTTTGCCGAAGGCTACAAGATTGTTTTCCGTGCCGCTTTGGCCATGTTTGTCACCCACAAGACCAGCATACTGGCCTGCGACGATATTGCCGCCTTGGCCACACACTTTCGCGACATCATGATCCAGGACAGCATTGTGACGGACTGTCATGGCTTCATAGAGTCGATGTTTGCATTACGCTTGAAACGCAGCGAACTGGAGAGCCTGCGGAAGGTGGCAGTGCTGAATCCTGCTTAAGATCGATAGCAGAGGAGTTACGACCAGCAGATCAAATATTAGATCAAACAAGCAACAAAACCAAATACCAAATTGGAGAAGCAATCGAAAAATTCAATTATTAGGAGCGTAGTCGTTTAAATGTGTCATTGGGTATAGTACCATATAATGTAGGTGTGCCTGTATTATCATTGAAGCCAAAAAGCGATTCGAGTATTAGCCAACGAAATCAAATCAAAACAAAAAACAAAAGAACCCATGTTACCAAATCGGAACGAAAAACGCCAGCAGTAGGAGTAGTAGCCAAAAAACAAAGTCTCTAGAGTCTAGATGATATCTTCCGCATATATGTGAACACCAAGTTATAGCATGTATTACCAAATTCACAAACGCGCATTTCACACAACAATCAATCCATCCATCAGCTTATCCAACATACGACAACATTTTGTGTTCTTAGTTCTTTGTGTCTGTTGATCAAAAGAGTATTTATTTTTGAGTACGAGTATATGTACGATGATTAGGAGGAGAGCTATATATAATATGTATATGTCTATGTCTATGTCTACGTCTACGTCTAGATTAACACACCGCACGTGTGTAGTGTGTGGAACTTTTATATAAAATGCTTTTAAAGTTGTTACATAGTTGCCTAACTGTATATGTATATGTGTATGTGTATGTCTGTTAGCCACGAATCGGAGTTCGGTCTGTGTACGCTCTTCGTTTTCGTAGAATACTCACTATTTACAACTGATCTGATACTACATATATATCCTGAAATATGATTTGAGGAATTGATTTGTAATTGATAAAACCAACCCCCACCCCCCACACGCACTGCAGCAGCAGCAGCCGCCATCGAACCCAACAACTATTCCCCCCTCTCCCAGCTGGGTGGGGGGAAAGGAGCTTCGATGGTTTTTTGGGGTCTTGTGTCTTTGGATGCTTTTCAAAATAAAAACATATTACTATTGCTTATTGTTAGTAACTGTAGAAATCCTAGCCAGTCTTTAACTAAATCATAAGAGGGAAGACTTTTGGGGGGGACGAACTTGGAGTTAATGCTTTTAGCAATCGATTCCAGAGTTAGCTTGGCTAATCTGGACACCATCCCATTCATGGCATGCCGCAGTGAGCACCACACATGGGCTCCGAGGACAGAGCCAGCGAGGTGAGCAGGGTACGCCGTCCAGGATGGACGCCCAGGTTCTCCCAATTGATCCACGAGAGACGGGCAGTGAGATCTATGGTAAAAAGCACACGAATATCCCAGTTAAAGAACCCTCTTTCCTCTCTAAAGTATCCTGTGATCAACCCACCACTCGTATTCCAATTGGCCCGATCCGCCTTGATCTCTCCACGAAGACACTTCTCCACGTAGGTAAGAGGATCATAGTCGGTCTGCAGCACCTCTCGCAGCAGCGATATGTAGGCAATCGCCAGCCGGAGCGTATCGATCTTGCTCAATCGCTTCTCGTACGGAAATGTGGGCACATGGACCCTCAGCTCATCGAAGGCCGAATTGATGCTACTGCAAAGCGCAACGAGAGGTCAAAGAATGTAGAGAAAAGAAAAGAAGGGAGAGGGAATGACGCTTGTTAGTCGACCATTGCTGGCTCGGGATGCTTTAGGCAGAGTAATGTTTTTAAAATGGAAAAGACCATTTGGTGTACCCAGTTGGTGCGGACCTCTGGATGCGTTTCCTTTCTCGCACATTGGCCGCCTGTCGCTGCATTTTGTAGCTGGAGGCGGCTGTGGCACCCACCGAGCCGTAGTTGGGATTTGAGCCGCCTCCTCCTCCCCCTCCGCCTGATCCTCCTGGGGCTCCAGATCCTCCAGGGCCTCCGCCACTGCTGCTGGCACTGGGACTATTGCACATCAAGGGCGTGGCACTATTCGACTGATGCACACCCATGGGATTGGTCGACGAGTCCAAGAGGTTCTCTACGAAATCCAACAGATTTATATAGTAGTTTTTCGACTTTATTTCTTTAGGTTTCTTTCAGTCGTATGTACCTCCTCCGTGTTGCATATAGTGCTGCTGGATGTGCCGCAGATTGTTCGAGTTGAGGCGCAGTCCAGAGCTACCGCCGCCACCTGACCCGCCGGCACCTCCGCCACCCCCATGGTTGCCACCCTGATGCTGGCCCGCATAGATGCAGGAGGGCAGATCGTTGATCAGATCATCGTCAAAGTTGTGGAACGGCATGTGGCTAGGGAGTACAACGAAGGGTTAGGGTTTGGAAGGATCAAGAGTTGTATTTGAAATGGAGATGCCGTCGGCAAGAACAAAGTTTCGGGAGGTTACCCGAAAACTAAGCTTGCAAGGGTCCAAAACCATGCCAGTTCTTAGAAGATTTTTGGATTGATTAAAACTATAACTTTATGAACTTTTAATTGAAAAAGATTTAATAGTTTTCTTCCAAAAAAGGCCAAGAAAATGGTGCGTTTTCGGGGATAGGACAGGACCTCACTAGGACAGGACCCCTTCTCTCACCTTATTGGCGGTGATGAAGACGAATCTGGCAATTGATTACGCGACATTTTTCTTGAATTTTCCGAGAAAACTTCACTACACTTCAAGATGGGTTCTGAGGAGTTCCACTTTCTAACGTTTCACCCGGACAGGACACCTTTCCCGACACTTCCGCTGTCCAATAAGTTTAAATGTTTAATGAGTTCGTCTCCCGGGAATTGCGAGCCTTTTATAGTTGCCACAAAATCCAATTGGAAATGCCACAACTCTGCCCAGGAAGGACAGGACCCGCAAATCCACCCCTAAGCATTCAGCATCCTCGGCAGCTATTCGCCGTGCGGCGCCCTCAACCGGGTGGGCGGAGTTTCACAAGTACAGGGTGCTTCGGATGCGATGCTGAGTGTGTGGGAAAGTCGTTCAGCCTACTGGCCTCTGGCTGCTGCCCTACAACGCCACCCCTTAGATCTGTAGCGGAGATGGTAGCTAATTATGGTAATTGATTTGTCGTCACTTGTGGGGGGAGTCACGTATGATGGGGAGCTGTCAGGGGAAAGTATACAATACTTGAAAGCGGAACTATAGCTTGTAAGACTTTATTTTCTTGGAATTATCTTCAATAGAAGGTCTTGAATTTGCCACAAATATCTCTCCTTCTTCTCCCTGTACTGTAACGCATCTCTTAGTCGCCCTAGCCGATGCCCTCCCCATTTGTGCCACTCCCTTTCGGCTGTAGCTTTAGCTTTTGTGCTTCCCGTCACCTGTTTTTGACATTTTGCCATTATATTTCGCACAGCAGGCAACCGCCATGTTATATCCGTGGAGAGATGGGGATGGAAAGACCAAGAAGACAGCAGAGACCTAACCCCATCGCAGGCCCAATTGAAATAGGGGGAGAGCACAGCCATATGGGAGATGGACAATCGGGAAGGAAGTCTGTCAGTAATGAGAGCTCTTTATAGGGGCCACCAGCCATCGAACCTGTTGATCGGAGAGCAACTGGAGTCGGATTCCATTCCCACGGGATCAGGACAATTACACAGCCATGGGAGATAGCAGTCAATGCTCTACATTTCACGGATCATTTAACTTAACCAGAAACCCGAACCCGAACCAGAACCAGAACGAACCCCCCAGCAGAAGGAGAAACGAGAGCAGGATCAGGAACCACTCGAAGCAGCCGCAGAGCCTTTGTCAACACCAGTCACGCACGGGGCAATTGTTGAAATTGAATTATGTTTATTTGATGTTTTGGTTTACGCGAAAATTAGCTACGTCGGGGACCAAGTGCTCGCCGAATCTCAGCCAGCGATGGCCCGCCCAGGCGGACGACCCGGTCGCGTGCCCTAACCCGAGGCGCGAAAATCCCGAGCAGTCGTAGAATCGAATCGAACAATGGGACGACGCGGCAATATGTCAGGGCGGATGCGCAAACCTTTTCATTACCAGACAAATTTGCTTGTAGCACGCGTCGGCGCACACTCCGCAGTACCCCCGGCACCCCCCCGGACCATGCGTCCGTCCGTGATGACAGTAATCAGTTTTGATGGAGGGTAAGTGCCCGGAACACGATCCAGAGGTACCCAGGAACCGTACCGATTGAGCAGCAGATAGGAATGCGAGTGTGGTGGCGGGACAAAAGCTGACATCCTTAAGTGAAATCTTGTTACAAACCAATGTAAACACGATTGTTAATTTAACTTTTCGGAATCGCTGGCAGGAAAACCGCCCTACAGAGGACGGGTACGGGTACGGGTACGGCTACTCCCGTCCCAACCCCCTTTTTTTGTGCGGATGGATTGATGTTAGAATGTGGTTCGGACTTGTCATTGGGCCACAATTAAATTATCGCATTTCAAACGAGTGCGCACCGAAGAAGACGCTAATCGCCGAGATCTGACCTGACCTGACTGTGGGAAAACCATAAAATAAATCAAATATACAATGTGTGTATGCAACTCTCATTTGATTTGCATATTTGTGCGTAATTTTTGAAGAGTTCTTAAAGCCTAAGCCAAACCGAACATGTTAATTTGGAAGGGAGGCACGCAAAGAGTTGGCTGGAAGGCTAATTCGGAGAGAAGCTTTGTGGGAAGAAGTGGCTTTAAGGCTTTATCCCTGGGGTATTCTGGGGATAGAAGAAAGTCTCAAGGGTTCTCTCTTGCCAGGAGAGGCTACTTTGGCGGAAGCTGGAGACGCCATTATAAAATATTTGTTTAAGAACAAAATTTAATTAATTACTTCTTTCAATGACCAATAAAACCTACCAAAAGTTTTTGCAGAATACCTTATTTTGTGTCGTAAAAAAATGCCTGAAATAGAAGCCATTGTTTGGGCCGTAGAACGGGAACCTCCCCTTGAATCAATATAGAAGTACAATCCATCTTTCAATCTATTCAGTAAACACGTATTCTACGTCACTTTTAAGATTAAAAACCAATCCAATTTCGCACTTTGAAATGGTGTATTTCTATTATGATAATCGAAAAGATTAAAAAGTGTAGTTTAAAATTAACAAGTAATCTTTAAGAAATCAAAAATAGTACAAGAAATAGTATCACTCCTGGAACCAGTAACCATGGCACAAAGTGCACTCCTAATCGGTGGTACTATGTTCGTATTTTCCAAAGATATTTCCCATTGATTATCTCTGGATCTCAGAAGCATTCATGTCGTGATAATTGAATCAAACACAGTTCGTTCTCACACACAAAAAAGCAAACAAACAAATGCACAGAAAACAGATTGATAGTGTCAAGAGCTGGTAGAGCACCCATTCACCCATCATCCACAGACGACAGCCCACGGCCCACAGGCCACCCACCCTGCCCTGGCCTGACGCACAGCCCAAGAAGGACCTTTGTCTGGTTTCTATCGATTAGCGTTTGGCATTCAAACCAGAGCAAATCCATTCGATGAATCTCTCTGAAACGGCACACGACCCACGCGGCAGAATACTTTTCCGCTAGGATAATCCCACCAGACCCCACCCCATCCCATCCCATACCATCCCATACCCACTTCAATCTACGTCATACGTCGCTTCGCTTTAACCACAATTTGTTGCGGCTGTTTAGCGGCAGGACCTCGAAGCAATTGTCTGCGAAAATTGTTTGTTTATTTTGATGTTATTTAATGCGTGCTAAGTCCTGACGTTCCGTTTCGCCGTGTTACGGTAGATCCCTGAGTATCCTGGGAAAAGCAAACATCCTTGGCGCCACACCCGCCTGAGGTGAGTTTTGCGCTTGAAAGAAAAGCTTTTCCTGGGAGCTTTTAACAGAGTTATCGGGTTGGAGAACTGTCTATTCCGATGTGCGATTGGAGCTTTTCCAAAGGGAATATTCTTGTTCTACTAAAAGCTTGGAGCGACAGGAGTTCGTTCTAGAGATATGCTTCATTCAGTGCAACTTTTTCGAGAGTCTTCTCACCGGCGTCGGTAGGCTCTCCCTGACTTACGCTCTCTCCCGCTCTAGTGATCCCCTCTCGCGCACTCTCGCGATGCAGCCCAGCCTTCTTACATGCATTCTTGTTTAACAGTTACTCTCCGAGCAGATAAGATATGTTTACGAATGCTGGGAGGGGACTGCAGTGCAGACCGATTAGAGCAACGGTAAGTGTCGTGTAAAAGCACGAACAGAAGCTTCGACTAGAAACACAATTGTACTCCCTATTAAATCGTAGCACATACTCTTGCCCGCAGGAAATACAATAAGAACAGCAGATAAATATACTTTATCACTTAAAAAACGATTGTTTTATTTGGAATTTAATGCCAGCAAGCCTCGTATGCGATTAGTACGATTCCCATAATTCAAGTGAAATATGCCAAGGCCCCCGAACCACACAACCAGTCCTCGATTTGGCAGAGAAAACCTTGAGCACGCCTCGCGGGGGAATTTGCATATCTTCCGACGAATATCACTTGATAATACTTGGATCGACTAAACTGAAGGCAAATATCATATCGCTCGTGGAACGGGAGATGGGCGGAGGGCCAGTTCGCGAGGGTCTGGCATTCAGCTGTCACCTGCAGGCAGGGCTGTCTTCTTTATGAGTACGAGAGATCTGTTTGCCCACCAGCAGCAGGTGATCGAGAGAGCGTTTCTCGTTCGAGTCCAATGAGTCGATCAATGGACGTGTAAATACGATTTTATTGGGTACCTCTTAGGCCCCTTTGATGAGAAGGTATTACTGTTTTCACTTTCGATTTGTTCGAAGCATTTCCCTCCATTCGCCTTGTGCCTTCTGTGAGGGTATTCCCACTGGCGGTCTCTCTCTCTCTCTCTCTTCCATTCCGTATTCCTTTTGTCTTTGCTGTTAATTATAAAACAAAACACAAAACAAACAAGTGGAAGCTTTATTTTCGGTAGTCGGTGGGACTGGACTGCCTTTAAGGCAACGCCGGTCGCCCCGATGCTCGGAGCATAGCATCAGAACTAGAGTCCGGGTCCCAGTCCGAGTACGAGTCAGTTAGCCACCGTCCGTTGCACAGTTCGCACGTCGCGTCTCACTAGGAGAGCCGCCCCGAGAAAGTAGTTGCCCAGTCTATGGACGATCCCTAGTTTTGGCTGGAACGGGAGTGGAGTGTAATGCCAGCGAATGCCAGCACGTCTGGCCAATATTTTGGGCCATTGGAACGTGATTTATGTGGGTCAGCAGCAGCAGCAGAAGCAGCAGCAGCCGATCGAGTGCCCTAGAGCTACTTAGGAATAGCAAACCCCCCCCCACTCAGCCCCCCTCTGAGCAACCAATGCCGCCGGCTGATAAGAGACCAACGGAGGAGTGTGATAAGAGCGCCATTTGAGTGGAGTGGAGTGGAGTGTCGCGGTGCTTGGCGCCAAGTCGTAAATTAAGTGATTTCGGTAAACAGAGAGACTCAAACTGAAATCGAAATTGCCATTCCCTCAATAATTAGTATATAATCATTAATCAAAGCGAATATTAAACAAACAAAAAAACCAAAAAAATGGCAAAACGCCTTGAGAGCCATGAGGAGGAGGAGGCAGGAGGGGACCTGGAGTTGCCGCTGTTGTCGCAGCAGGAGCGGAGTCAACGGAGGAGTGGAACAAGTGAGTACTCTACCCCCCCTCTCTCACACACTCTTTCACTCTATTGGGCCATTAAACCAGTTAACTTGGTCAAAACAAGCTAACTGGCACACACACACACACTCGCAGGCCAACTCTTGGCCATAAATCAGTGACACTTGCACATTGCATTCGAGCCAAAGCCAAAGCGGGGTACACGGAGGGAAAAAGGATATTCATTGAGGATTTTTGAGTCCTGCAAATATTTATTTTATATTTTTAAACCATTTTCGGGCATAGGTTTTCCTTAAAAAACATAAAGTTCCCATTAAATGTTTATCCTCTGTTTTTTTTTTCAAGTGTAAAATGTTGGGCCACTTTCGGAGGAGTGGGGGGCGGGGGGACTCTGCGGACTTTGCCTTGTGCTCTGTTCTGTTCTCCCCTAATCAAATGTGAATGCGAAATATTTCTGCCATTTAATTTATGGAAATCGTGTAGCGCCAAGCACAAAAACCAATTAGAATATTTCGAACAAAAAAACTCCAACAACAAATGCAAAACTCAAAATGAAATTGAAATTGAAACTGAAACTTTTGCGGGTGGCTATGGGGGTTATATGGGTTATATGGGAGCCGGGCCCCTCCTTTGTTGGTTTATGTTGATAATGTATGGCGCTGCCTTCCTGCTTTATTATATTTGCCTTTTGCTTCATTGATAAAAGCTCAGTGTCGGTGTCATTTTCCACTCGATAGTTAATTATTTCTGTCGGTTTCTGAATTAAAAATAAACCCAAACACAATTTGCATTTTATTTGCCAGCAGAGACAGAAACAATAGCCTATGGGAACAACAACAGCAAACCACACACTGAATACTTACTGTCGTTTATTATAAACTGATTAAATAGAGAGACGAATACTCTATGTGGCACGCCTCCGTGACATATATCGCATGCGATAAATTCTGTTTGGGTTTTGTGAATGCGAGTGATAAGGGTGGGAAGGCCTGTACGGAAGGGGAGGAGGAGGAGTAGTGAGTAAATTAACAATATGCTCTGTGTATTTTTTGGGAATTTATTGAAATTTAATTTTAACTTAATTTTTCTTTCACTCTAACAATTTCTTTATAAATATAATTCATAGGCTGTTTAAAAATAAATACATGTATATTCAAATCCAAGATAAACCAATAAATCATCCAACATTCCACGTTGACAAAACCCAACCAAAAAGCTGACAAATTTATAATGTTTTCGATAGAATTGTGCCGCAATTGATTGGGGTCTGAGACAGTCCCCAAAAGGGGGGTAAACATCAACAGGATGTATGAGTAATGATTCGGTAGGAATTCGGTTGTGGGAAAAGCTATGAGATGAGTCAGGCCGTACGACTGCGACGTGGAAATAGTAAAATACTAAGAGATACATGGGTTGTTGGGGAATTTATCTCTCAGATACAGTATCTGGCATATTTGCCAAATCTGTTCAAACTTGATTTCATAATTAGCACTCCATTTATGGCACTCAATTAGCAACAATTTAGCAACCGTACAAAGGGGCTGCCTGTTCGGTTATCTTCGATAACAACTTTGTCTTCGGTCGGTTTATGCCAAGTAAATAAATAATAATAATTTTCTGGCAGCGCTCAGCGTAATGAGACAAGCCCGCAATAAACGAGTGGCAGATAGAGACCCCCAGAGACCCCCACTCATAAATCAATCATAAAGAGGCACCAGCTGAAACCGAATTTCGTCAACAATTATTCAGAGACAGCAACAGATCGCCCTCTCTCTCTTTCTCTCTCTCTCTCTGTCTGTCTCTATCAATAATATAATCATAACACACAATCCAACAAAGTGGGCGAACTATCGCGTAAATTGCCATTAAATAATCATCATCAAACGCGAACGAACCCCAAAAAAAAACAACAACAACAAGTATAGCGAAACAAAAGATCCAACACCAACAACGATACAAAAGTGTCAACAAATTGTCAGAATTATAGTTGATGCGATGTGCGATGTGCGATCTATCAGGCAAATTGCCCGCCCGACCACACCGACGACGGACAAAGGCATTAGCCGGACGGGCGCTGAGCGATCGCGCTCATTGCCCAACACGTTCCCTCTACAGACTGGCGATCGACACCCGAACCGAACCTCAACACGTTCTCAGCTGCAGCTGCAGCTGCAGCCAGCGCCAGATCGGAGATAGCCGTATCATCAATTGATTTACACTGTGAGTGCGAAAGTACACCTCAGTACGGAAATCCAACTGTGGGGGCGGCTATTAAGCCGGCAATCGTGGTGGAAGAACTGGGGATACGCTTTCGTGCCAGTGCCATAAACACTCTCCTAATTGGTTCCCTGAATCAACAACTAAACCGTCCAAGCCAGGCAACTCCCCCTGGGCTGCAGGGTATGCAAATAATGTTGAGCGAGGCGATGTGCCGGCGATTAAATAACAACAGCAACAGTTTTGCGCGCCAACGTGAGCCGAAGAGAGCGAGCGCCAGAACTAAGAGAGTGGCCGACAAAGCACAGAGCCCGAAGAGAGCGCGCATCAGGTGCAGCAGCAGCAGCAGCAGCAGAAGGCAGCAGGCAGACAGCAGTCGTCGCGACGACTCCAACATCGGCCGCGATGTCGGCTATCAAAGAATGGTCCATTCCGAGCATCGTCTCGGGCATCGGCCGTGGGCAGGAGAGGTTATAAAAGTTCTTCGCTTTCGAGAGTGGCGTTCAGTTGCTCTTGGTCAGTCGTTGTGTGCGGAGCGCCCCAGAGCAGTAGCCCCCCAGAGAGTCTTTGTCGCTGACGCTGTCGCTGTCGCTGTCGCTGTCTCCGTGTGTCAGTCTCCGTCTGCGTCTCCGTCTCCGTCGTCCGTCGGAATCTCATTCTGAATCTCAATCGCATAGGAAATAGTGCGAGAGCAGGAAGAGTTTTTGTTCGTGTAAGACAAACGTTGTAGCGGGTACGGGCACGGGTACGGGT
The DNA here is from genome assembly GCF_003286085.1 of Drosophila persimilis. NCBI lineage: Eukaryota > Metazoa > Arthropoda > Insecta > Diptera > Drosophilidae > Drosophila > Drosophila persimilis. The sequence goes on along the minus strand of NW_020825288.1, from coordinate 27,282,610 downwards.
TGCCAGTGCGGGACACGCGGTGTCCGTGGTGCGGGTGCGGGTGCGTGAGTGCGCATAGTATATATTTAAATAAATGAAACAAAAAAGAGCAGCAGCAGCAGCAACAAATGCGAGTGGCAACAAAACGATGCTCTAGCTATATATACAGATATGTGCTAATATATAGACGCCCGATACTTATGATTTTCGCTACGGCCAGACAATGTTTGGACAAGCCATAAATCTCGAAGGCCCACACACAAAAATTTCATAATTTCCCTAACATTATCATGATTGTTATTTGGACTTCATTATATTTGTATTCAAGTCTATGGGCCCTCGCATTTGTTTTTGCAAATTGGGAAACGCGCGCGCGAATGCCTGCCACTTTGCCACTTGCCACTGCACCACGCTGCGTATGAGTGATGGCTGTCCCAAGCAGCCACTCGCTCTCGTTTCTCTCTGTTTGGGGAAATGCAATAATTAAATGCGGGAAATGCAGCCAAAAGAAAAACAAAAACAAACAAATGTCTCGCACGGGCGGACAGGTGGGGCGCTGGGGGCGGGTACCGCGTGTCGTATGCGTAATGGCAGCAGACGCTCGTAAAATCAAACAGCAGCTGCCAGAGAGTGCTGACTGATTTTATGCCTCTGTTTCCGTTTAGTGCGCTCTTAGCCGTAAATTTATCAAACAAACGAACAAACAAAAAAAAAAAAAGGAGAATCGAGGCGACAACCGTGCGAGGGATTTCCGCGCCAAAGACATCATCATCAAAACCAAACTCAAACTCAAACTGAAACCAAAACTCCAAGAAGTACTCTGAGAAGCGGCACTACCAGCAGCAACAGGAAGCGGGCTAAGGAAATCACCAGCATCCTTGCCAATTGTGCAGCAGAGTGCTGGCTGCAGGCCAAGCTCTGAGAGGAGTGGCAGCAACAGCAGCATCCAGTGGCAACTTGTTTTGTATATCCATAAGGTAAGCTCATTACGGCACACAGAGGCACGGCACGGCACGGCGCGGCACGGAGAGCTTCGTGACGTTGACAACGCGGCAGAGAAGCTGGAGCTCGCATCCTGGCATCCTTGCCTCGCGGACGTGCCGCCAGCGACATTTGCTTTGCTCTCCTTTGTTTGTTTATTTGCGCGTCTTTTGGCCATACACTTTGTTGTCGGGGGGGTACTATGCCTTTGAACAGGTGTTTGGCAAAGCACAGAAAGACAGCATCTTCGACTGCACCGAAGAACCTTCAAAGGGTATTAACTGCTGCGGCAGTGGGATCTTCCACTCCTTGTTCTTTGCTTTTTTCTTGTTTTTTTGTTCTCCTTCGAGTCTATTTGTTTTTGGCTCTAACAACAACAAGAAACGACAGCAACAATGGGAATGAGGATAACAACAATGACAACGACAATGACTTTATCCTGACAGATTGTTGAAGCCCCCGCTTTAGGCCCTCTCAGGAATGGTCAGAGAGGGGGGGAGAGGGCCCTCCAAAGTATCTGGAATTTGCTAAGAAAATTGTGTCCATAAATGGGATAAAGCCTGGAGATTGTCTTTAAAATTAGGCCACAAACATAGGAGCTAGAAGGAGCCCTAGTATACCAACTCGAAGAATTGCATGAATATCTCTGTTTTATATTTCAAAGAATTATATAACAATTGGCTTACACATTCCCACAATATTTCAAGTATAGTTTTACATCGAAAATTGCTGGCGGGCTCCACCCGACACCCCATGAAAGTGAATACCCAACCCCACCCAAGCGCCACAAACATAAACATATTGAGCTGCTCATAAGCAGGAGCAGAAGCATAAGCAGAAGCATATTCATGGGAATATCTTGACAATTCCAGCGGCAAACAACAAACAGAACGAGTGCCTTCCTGGCAATCACCTGGCGCCGGTCTGCCAGCCCGACCCTTCGTTACCCCCATCTTCCCTGCTCCGGCCTTGAGGTTATGCTAATGCCCGTCCGGATGCTTTGGCTCCCTCCCACCGGGTGACTGGCTGCTTGCCACTGCCGCTGATTGGAAGCGCATAAAAGTAGCAAATCAGTGAGCACTTTGAAATTGAAATTCTAATCAAAAAAAGGCCCGAGAGGAGGATTGTTGCTGCTTAGCTTGGCTAAATTTGAAATTGCCAAACGATTTGCTACTCGATTAACAAGACAGCAGTGGCAACAAAAAAACGGAGGAGAAGGACTTGTCATCGTCATCATCGTCATTCCATTCTCCGCAGCAACAAAAACAGCATCAGACATCAGTCGGAATGGTAATAGATTTGTGAATTCATGTTGACAACAATGGATCAGCGGCAGGGGGAGAGGCAGCGGCAGCATTCACTGAAACATCCACTCACAGATTCACATTAAAAGTAAAAACTAAATAGAAACCAAATAAACTGAAAAGATGGAAGAGTTCTGGCGGTCTGAGGAATACCCTTTCTTTGAAGGGAAATATATGCGAATGATCCTAAAGCAGAAACCATTTCAAAGCATATACCCCTCTATCTCTCTCTCTCTGATGATGAGGGGCATCGTATCTGCTGTCCATGGCTGATGACCTATATTCTGTGTTCTGTTCAGACTGTCCGGCTGTATCCTCTACCTCTCTATCTCTATCTGTAACTGGGACTATGTTTGCAACAAACTGTAGCCAGCCCCGGACTCCACTCAACCGAATTGGACATCAGAGTGGAGAGGACACAGGACACAGGACCTGGACCGGGACGGAACAGCAGCTGCAGTAACGCTGGGCGGCAAGCGGAAGGATGCCTGTAAAGACCCTTCAAATGTGAACGAGAACGAAACGGAATTGCCATATTGCAATCGTTTTTACCCCCCCTGTACCCCCCTGTAGCCCCCTTTAGCCCCCTGCGTGGCTGCTGTCTCTTTTTATGTAATTTTTGCTAAATAAAAGATATCCGCAGATGAACAGTTTTCAGCTTTCTGAAATGCTTTCTGTTGCGAAAAGGAGATGAAAAGGTAGCTGAAATTTGCATAATATATCAAGCCACATACATGTGTGGCAAGCGGGAGGCAGGACTTGTGGCACGCCCCCACCGAACCACAAAAAAACTTTAAAATGTGGCTCTTGTGGCTGCTGGGCTGCTGGCTGTTCAATTGATTCGTAAATTGATTTGATCCTTGTGAGTCCTCGAAGGGAAGGACACTTCATTGTAATGATTTTGGCATTGGTTGAAAAATTTGCCATTTTATGAAATCCGATCACACAGAAATTGTCGAGGAGCCGCCTTCACCAATTTGTGGCAGGCAATCGAATCTGTGTGTGTGTGTGTGTGTGCCCTTTGTGGGCTTATAAAATGTTTTTGGGGGAAAAGTGATATGAAAATTGCTGACAAATGTTTTTCGTTTCCTAATTTGATTTCTCTGGAATTTATGGCTCGCCTCTTTTTATTGGTCATTAGCGTGGAAATTCATTTGGAAAAAGGATACTTTTATCCTTTAGTTTCATTTCGGAATTCACATAATTTTATGGCTTAAGAATCAAGGAATATCTACATATAATTTAGTGTTTAATTAATAAATTATTTGTATGCCTTTGGAATGTGTTTATTAAATGAGAAATAAATGTCTATAAATTATGATTAAGTGTGTAATAAAATATGGTTTTTTCTGTGTAAGAAATATCCATTTGAAGGATCGAATTCCTCGTCCAATTAGTGTTTATATAAATCTCCATTCTCCGCTGAAATCTAGCAAAAGTCCCGGGAAAATCGTTATGTGATTGGAAAATGTGTGGCCCCCGTCAAAGTTGTACGGAAACTTTAGAGGTTTCTCTCGCCTTTTCCGGGCCATAAAACGCTGAACATTCTGCATAAATATTGTGCACAAAATGTGTGCGAATTTATTGCCTGATTTACTGCGGAGGCGGGGGCAATTAGTCGCAATAGTTTGCTTGGCCCAACAGGCAGCAGCTAAATTTTCCAATTTGTTTATATAATTACTAATGCTGTTGCTGTTGCTGTTTACTGCTAGCCAAAAGGCCGGACCAGGCCAGACCAGGCCAGGCCGGGCCGTAATCAATTGTGCTTTAATTGCGAGGCGTGAAAGTCATAAAATCTCAGCCATCGATGAGGTAAAGATCGCACCGAGAGCAGCACGTACGTGTCGAAAGTTGAATTGTTTATACTATAAAGTTTATTGTGCGTGGGGCGAAAATCGAATTTTAAATTTCCATGGCTCGATTTCCATTATTCAGAGGGAGAGAACCAGTCATCCCGTTCCGCCACGAAATGCAATTTCCACAGGCACAGAGGCATTGCGCATACGCCCCGTTGCACACCGCTGCGGCGGCTGTGGCCTCAGATGCTTGCCTTGCCTTGCCTTGGCTTGCCTCAGCTGCCGCTTATCTTTGCAGGCGGCTGTCACACGACTGCAATTAGGCTGACAAGCGATGAAGTGGGGCATGGCAGCGGGCGGGGGGTGGGGGGCGAGATGCCCGACGGGCCTCCATCCGGCGGGATATACCATGTACATGGATGTCCCATCATCATCATCATCCCATCATCCCCATCGTCACTCATCCTCCACTCATCGCACACTTGTCGCCGAAACGGAAGCGCAGCTCGTTGCTGCCGCTGCAACTGCTGCGTGCAAGTGTCTGAAGATTACTATTACCCACTTGGCAGGCAGCCTGCCTCATGCCACACACACCCACAGAGCCGTAGCCAGAGCCAGAGCCAGTGCCAGTGCCAGTGCCCCAATCCCTGCGGAGGCAGCGGCAGCGGCAGTCTGCATGCATAATAAACAAATCAAATCCTATAAATGTGCAAATTAGCTGTGTGCAACGTCACCGAATGAGTGGCTCCTACACTGGGAGAGAAAAGGCAATGAATGCCAGAAGCTGGAGCTCCCAGAGCACCAATTGGGAACTGTATTTTCCTCTTCTGTATCTCTGGATAACTTAGGATTACTACTCTTAAAATTGTGAAACAAATTTAAACGTTTTCTTCGATGCACAGGTTCCTGGCTGCCAAAATCTCATTTCGAATCACATTTTGGCATCGTTGTCTTTCCCTCAGTGTACGAAATACAGATGCAGGCGTCATCATTATCATTGCCCCCCCTCGCACACCCCTCCGACATCTCTCTGCCTCTCTCTCTGTTTCGCTCTCTATCATTTCATGAAAGTGAATGCACTTTTATATGCATGACTGCTAATTACAGCGACAATTTGTCTATCTACCCCGTCCCCATCCCCATCCCCATCCCCGTACCCGTTGCCTACCACGCCCCATGGGATGTCCCCAGAGCTAAACGCTTTGCTTTTGTATTACAAATATTTAGCACATTTCGGCTTCTCTCTTCTTGGATTCTTTCCACCCCACCCAACCCCTTTGATAATTGCCCAGGGGAAGCCCCTAACCAAACGATTTGTCATTGTGTTTTTTGGAAGTATTACCAAGCAGAAAATGGGGTATGATCCGAAGAGAGTCTTTGCCTTATTAATATGCCATTTATGAGGCAAAAGTTCAAGTACAAAGTCGGAACTATATAATACTTTCGATGATTATAAAACTCTGGAGTTTCCTATCATATAATCAAGCATTAAATTCTCTGATAGATAAGGAAATTCCAGCAATTTGCACGGCAATTACGAAGGTGTTTAAGCAACATTTTACAACCCGTCTTACAACAATACTCTGTGCTCCCAGAGGGAGAAAAATACCTCTAAAACAGAATTAACCAAATTACCATCGAAAAACCCACTAATTAGATTTCATTTTGCTGAGATGTGGAATTTCTCTCTCCCCCAGAATACTCGTAACATATTTATGCAAAAGTCTCGCCTCTCTCTCCCTCTGGCAATTGTCTTTTTGCCATATTTTTTAATTAACCATCGGGCATGGAATGGAAGAGCTAAGCAAATTATTAATAGCCAAAGACGGAGAGCGGGGGGGAGCGTTGGCATTGAATTTTCAATTGAAACAAATCATTATTTGAGCAGCGTGTGGATCGTATTCAATTGGTGCTGGCGCTGGTGCTGGAGGTGGAGGTGGCGCTGGTGGAGCGTGTCAAGAGATCGAGCGCCCACAGACGCATCCGCATCGGATCCCATGGGAACCCATGTGCAGATGTGTCTGTCTGATCGTGCGCCGAGTAATTGGCTTTTTATGGGGCACTATGTTCAATATGTAAATGTAATTAGCAAACAATTTGCATGGCCCTACACTGGTGTGAATAGAAATAGGGTTACTCCTCTGGAATACCCCTCTCATATGCATACAAAAGAGGGAACTAGTTTCCTCCCATCTAGAGCTAATAAAAGTGCAATATTTGAACCAGTTATTCTTTGTCACGGATAAAACATTCATTAATCGCTTGTGGAACTAGTTGTAAATGCAAATATACGATGAATAAACGGTCAAGTCGGATGTGGCACTCACCTTTCATAGATCGGCTTTCAATTGAATTAAATTCCTGAAATTAGAGAAACATTTTTATAGTTTAAGCTAATGAAGAGTTATGGCTTTGGGTAGCCAATAAATCACTCATTGGTTGCTGGATTCGGAGCAGTATTTCATTCCCCCCCCTCTACTTGGATCCCCATAACTCTTCTTCGAGTTATCTCCCTCTCCGCCCCTCCACATATCAATCCCTCTGGCACATTTCTCGCTGAGTCGAGAGTTAAATTTGCATATGTCCATGGGCCGGAAGAGATATTCCCTGGCATTTAGGTTTGGGGAGATTTAGCATATGTGGCCAGTGGCCAGGGGGCACTCCCTCCCCCACCCTGGGGATGTGGATGTGGATGCTGTGGCTGTGGCAGTAAAATTCACGCGTGATAAGCAGTTGAGCGCACATTTTCACGCACTTGTAAACAGGGAATAAGCGAAGCGTGTCCGCGAAAAGCCGCAGGCAGAAGAATGGAGTCGAGAGGACCCGCCACTGGGGGGGCTGTGTGTGGGGGAGCCTGGCAGGATAATTAATTATCAATTTTATGGGCCACCCGCTGGCATATCCTTGGCTGCAGTTGTAGTTGCAGTTGGGATTAGGTTTTGGTCAGCGGCGGAGTTTGCCCAGGAAGGACATGACAGGACGGGACGGGACCGGACAGGCTGTTACTGCTGGCTGTTACTGCTGGTGTCTGCTGAAGGTCGTCTCGTTGTCGCGTTGTGGGCTCAACGGCTCAATCTCAATGCTATAAACTACGTCGTCGCCGCACTCACCATGCCCTTCCCCTTTCCCCATCCGCATCCCCAGCGACATTTACCTTCAACTCGCAGCAGCAACAGCAGGCGTTGCGGCGCTGGTGGCAGGCGTGTATGTGCAATCTGGTGGCACGCTGAAAATAACGCTAATTGCATTTTGCAGCTGCCAGTCGCCGCTGCCCCTGGTCACACACCAGCTACGCTGCCACCCATCTCTGGGGCATGCCACACATCCTGTTTCATGGATTTGCTGGCTGGCTGGCAGGCAGGCCAATAATTGCTGGTGGGCCTGATCAAACAATATTGTCGAATCGACAGGTTGCTGGCTTTGGCTTTTCGGATTAACATAAACTCTCGTATAAAATAAAAGGGAACATTTTAAAGGTGGAAAAAGAAGAGAGGGGCAGCAGAGAAATTTAAGGAAGAAATTATGCAAGAGATGCACGGACTCTCCACTCATTCGTTTGCTTCATATCGAAGGAATCTTCATTCTTTGGGTGTATTTTGGATTAACATTTGGATTGTTTTTGGGAAGAAGAGATTAATGGATGCTTTACCTCCCTTTTGTATAGACATTTTCATCTAAGAAGTGCCTCAAAGATGTTTTCTGAGTAATTTGTAAAACATTCACATTAACACTTTATTTCCCTGGCCCGAAAGGAATAGAAAGGGATTAAAAGGGCGGGACAAGAGGAAGTGCCATTCGGCGAGAGCGTTTTTCATTCCCGATCATTATGAAATTATACAAGGCGGCTCGCTTCGCTACCGCAATGCGCGCTCTTTTCGGGTCTTATTTTCCTCATTACAAGAGCAAACTTCGTTGTTATCTCACTCATCAAGCATGGCGTCAAAGACCCGAAAGAGAGTCGGCCGATCATTCCCTAACTTAGCTTCATTACTCCTCCCTCTTTGGTCTTCTCTGCTTCCAGTGCAACGGGAGTGGAGTGCTCTCTTGCAAACACTGCAAAAGTTCGACTCTCTTCTGCTCTTTGGAACGGACTGCTTTGGGACAAAGAGAGCGAAGCTTGGCTTTCATTCGTTTCTATAAGTAAAGAGAGAAGAGAGGCGAGCGCTTGCTAGCCACTCTGTTGAGAAGTTTTAAGAGTGTGAGGAGTGGGAGGGCAACCAGATCGAGTGGAATGGAATAGAACTTGGAATCTACTCATAATCCTCGACCTACTCCTACCCCCAACAGTAAAGTCCCCATTGACGTGCAGTAAATTGCTTAATTATATGAACAGCTCCAACCGACAGAACAAAAAGGATTAAGCAGCATTTGAGGCGGCTAACTAGAAGCCGAGAGTGATTTCGATTCGATTCGATTCGATATGGAGGGAGTGTGGGGCAGGCAAAAGTTTGTTTGTTGCCTACTTTTGGGGCATTGATACCTTCGGCTCGGCTCTGGCCAGAGGCAAAGCTCTGAGGCTCTGCTCTAGGACTTCTGGGACTTCTGGGCTATATATGAACTCATTCCGTGCCAAATCCCAGACAAAGCCAATGCGCTACAAAAGCCTCTGGCTGACTGGCTGGCCACAAAAAGAAAAGGCCAAACAGAGCACAGAGAACAGAGAGGGAGATGGGCAGGGGCAGGGACATTGGATAGGAATGGAATCGAATCGCAGGAACAAAAAAAAAGTTCAACTAGCAAAAGGACACGAACATCCCACAGCCAAAGCCACAGGACCAGCAGCAGGACCTGGACCCGGCCCCCCAGCTCCCATCCCCAAGCAATTACATTAAATCTTGGCTATTATTCTTTTACTTTGTAGAGCTCTCTCTCTGTTCTGCACACAACTTTTGCCGCTGCCCTCTGCCTGCCTCGCTGTGGCAGGGCCACTGCCTCGCTGTAGTTAATCGCCTCCAACGTGATTGAATTCCATCGAACGCAGGTTGACCAATGACCGGACCAGGCAGGGGGCCGGGGGCAGGAGGCAGGGGGCAGGGGTAGACCAGTTCTAATAAATGAAATAGACCCGCTTGACTTGACTGCATCTGGCTCTGCTCCTGCTCTGCTTCGTCCTTTGGCTGTTTCTGAGAGGCTGTTGGATGTGCTGTTGCCTTTGACCCCGGGACTTGGTTTATGGCCAGTCACTGACCACTTAACTAATTGCTCCTTTGTGTGCCACTGACACGGGCAATAAAATGAGTTCTCCCATACGGGATCCAGTGCTCCAGTTGGAGCCACAGTTTGGCGGCATCTATCAAGTCAATTATTTGCATGTTCCACTCTTAATCTTTGGGATACAAGATGGGGGAGTCTCTTTGAAGGGAACTTCCCTGGCACTCTTTAATCTCATCACTCTATAATCTTCCCTTGCCTTCTTTGCAGTTCCTGTGTGCATCATGCACAACACCGGCAAACCAACCACCGCCTCTCCGCCCACAGCACAGCAGCAACAGCAGCAGCAGCAGCAGGCAAGGCCACAGTCGCCGTCCCCCGGACGGAATCCCGCGGAGGATGAGGACGAGACCGATGTGATTGGCGACCTGATGGGGCACTACGGCAAGTGGCAGCTGCTGATGACGGTGCTGCTGTCGCTCTTCCAAGTGCCCAACACCTTTCACATATCCTCGTCGGTGTACCAGGCGGCCAACAAGGACTTCTGGTGCCAGCGGCCGCTGGAGCTGCAGCAGATGCCCGTCGACGAGTGGCGCAACCTGAGCGGCTCCAACGACAACTGTCATCGATGGGAGGGCATCGGCTGGAGCAGCCTGGCGAATGATACCACGCTGCAAGAGGTGAGTCCCTCAGTCCCTTCATCCCTCTGGAGAACTCAAGTGAAACCCTCTCTATCTGTCTTTCAGGCAGCGGAGGTGGTCGCCAGCGTGGGCAATCTGGTGGCCTGCGAGAGCTGGGAATACGAGACGCACGACAATGTCGGGAACACCTGGACGTCGGAGTGGGACCTGGTGTGCGACAAGGAGCACCTGAAGAACGTGGCCGAGATGTTCTTCCTGCTGGGCGTGGCAACAGGTGGCATCATCTCCGGCTATCTGTCCGACAAGTTTGGCCGCAAGACAATGCTCTTCATATCGGCCATCCTGCAGACCATATTCGGTGGGTACCCCCGTTCCCCCTTCTCTAGCCACTCTCTCTATCCTGTGTGCGCATTGTGGCCTTTAAAGGCCATCTGCCACACTGCCCCACACTCACCTTCAACGTGTCATCATGACATTGGCCATGGATGAGTGTCCCGTCCTCCGGCCCCCCCATTCGACTGTGAACTTGGCCATGTCTGGGGGTCAGCACACGTCGAGTGGCACAGCGTGGGGCACTCAGGACTGGGGCACGGACTGGGGGCTGCCGCAAGCGCAGTGCCTTGTTGTCCTTGTTGATTAAATCTCTGGTACAATGTAATTGGAATTTGCATTCAAAAGGACATTACTAATGAGGAATCGTGTGTGGCCTGCACACGTCTCTGATGCGGAAGCGGATGCTGGGAGCTCGGGCTCTCAGGTAAAATCGAACATTGAATCAAGGGTTCATGGTTGATTGGAGAGCCCTAATGAAGAGGGATCCTTAAATTTACTTCCCCGAACATTGCACAGATATCTATAGTATCTTTTCGTCTTTCCGTCCATCCATGCAGGTCTCTGCCTGTACTTCTGCAGCTCCTTCGAACTGTATCTAACGCTGCGCGCCCTCCTCGGACTGGTGTCCGTTTCGGTCACCTACTCGGCCCTCATTCTGGCCATCGAGTATGTGGATGGCAAGTGGCGGACCATCGCCGGGATGTACAATCTCTTTCCACTGCCAATCTCCTACATGATCATCTCTGGCCTGGCCTATCTCACGCAAGACTACCAGGCCCTGCAGCTGTGCATCGGTTTGCCGGGAATATTCCTCTGTTTTCTCTGGTAAGAATCGAATCCATTTCGGAAGGTAAACAAAATACATCTCGCGGAGAGGAGGAGAACGAATGAATTTCCACAGACGAGTATATGTATTTAGAGGCACGCGGTGTATAGATCAGAGACCAACGAATAAATAGCCCAAACAGCGCGCGTGGGTGTCCCGCGAAGACTCTTCCGCGGCACATGTTCTTCCCAGCTAATTTATTTGATTTTTCTTTTTGTTTTGCCTGCAGGTTCGTGGTACCGGAATCGCCGCGCTGGCTGCTGGTCAAGGGTCGTGTCGATGAGGTGCGTCGCATCATCGAGGCGGCGGCCAAATTCAACGGACGCCAGCTCCCAGTGGACTACCAGCTGACGCCGCCGACGCAGGAGAGCAGCTCCCAGAACATAACGCATCTGTTCCGCTCCAGCTATCTGCGGCGCATCACCATCTGCTTCCTCTGCATTTGGTTCACCATGAATCTGGTCTACTACGGCATTATCCTCAACATGAGCTCCTTCGGGGGCAATGTCTACTTGAATTCGGTGAGTCCGGCCCTCGCATCAGTCCGTCTTAATTTGCATCAAGCATACGCCGCGTGGGACGGATCCTCGCTGGCAAATCCACTTAGGATTGCGAATCGGATGGAACATTTCATCCGATCAATCAAGCAATCATTTAGCAAGTGCTAAGTGCCCACTCGTCAGAGCAGCGAGGATGATGTCCGTCTAATTGGATTTGTCAGCAGAGCATTCCCTCTCCGCGGAATGCGGAATGTGGCATGTCAAAATTCCCTGGTGCACGGGCCAGAGGGTGGTGTGAAAATGTGTTTACAATCGAATTATGATGTTACTTACCGCCACGCCCCGCCCACACACACACGCCCACCTCCACTCTCCATGGACAAATCCCCCACAGCCACTGCCGCGCAGCCACCATCTTATGGGATCGGGTCGGGGAGGGAGGGGGGTCTCGGATGCTGGCAGGGGGCCAGCAGAATGTCCGGGGATTGCCGGCGCGGAGAGGCCTTGGATTAGCGGCCCGGCCGCACAAAATAAACCGAATATAAACATGTTTGGCATTTGGTTTTCGGGGGATTTTTCGATTGTTATAAAATGTTTAAGGGATTAATGGGGGCTTTGTCTGGCGAGAGAGTTTCAGAGATGAAAGGAATATCTTCAATATTTCTATATACAAATCATTTAAATGTTACTTGGGGTCCTACAGGATAGAGAGATCTATCATTCTTTGATTATCTATTATCTAAAGATAGACTACTGAAATCCCACTTCAAAGAGCCCTCGCTCCTCCTCAGATTTACCAATTTTCCCCGCCATTTGCTCATCACTGTCGGGAAAATCCGACAATGGGCCTGGGCCTGGGCCAGTGGGAGGGGCTTTTCAGCTAATTTATTGCATAATTTATTTTGACATTTGCTGGCGCACCTTTGATGCCGCGCTCTGATTTAGTGCGCCCCGCCGACACTTGACAACTTTTTGCTCACAGAAGTCCCCGGTCTTTGCCCCCCAATGTTTTAGGCGCTAGCTGGCCTAGTCGAAATACCCGCCATCGCCGTGGCCATGTACATCATCACTAAGGTGGGCAAGAAGTGGCTCTTCTGCGCCACACTCTTCTGTGCCGGCGTGGCCTGCTTCTGCGCCACCATCACCGAGGGGCGCGAGGACATACTCTGGCTGAAGATCACATTCCTGATGATGGGCAAGTTCACGATCAGTGCCGGGAACACCATCATGCCGGTCTACACCGCCGAACTGTATCCCACGGCCATCCGCAATGTCGGCGTGGGCGCCTGCAACGTGGCCGCTGGATTGGCCCTGATCCTGACACCCTATATATCGCTGCTGGTAAGCCAAGGGTACCCCAAAACCTCCTTAATCCTATCATTTGATGACTCTCTCCTTCTGCAGAACAAAATCGAGGGCCACTTGCTGATGGCTCTGCTCACCGCCTGGAGCATCTTTGGGGGCTTTGTGGTGCTCTTTTTGCCCGCGACGGCCGTCCGACGCAATGCTGCCAACTCGGGATCGGGCGGTGGCAATCAGAATGCTGCCAGTGCTGCCAAGCAGGTGTAATAATCGCTGCTGTCCTGCCCAGCCTCTCTGCCCTGCCCTGCCTCTGCCTCTGCCTCTACCTGTGCCCCCGCCCTGAAGAACAAAATATATTTTGGCTGGTCCAAAGTATGAGCTGATGATGAGAAGAAGAGAAGTACAGACCCTAGCCCAGCCACGCGCCTGGAACCTGTAACGAGTCGACATATCCACCGCCTCAAGCCACCTCTATCCAATAGATCCAAGAGATCCCACAGATCCCACAGATAAATAGATAAACCAAATCGATTTGACACGCAGTTATTGTACGAATGGTAATCGAGCAATCGAATGTCCAGATCTATGCCAATTTAGAACGCTAGAACGTCACAGAATGTCAGGCAGGACCTTGTTTTTGCGTAGCACGTAGTGAGTACGAGTATCTTAACAATTAATAAAACTACAACTAAAACTAAAACTAAAGCGTAATGTAACGTAATGGCTTATAGCTTATGTCATAGTCTCTAAGTATCGGAACACAAACCGCAAAAAGCAACAGAAATACCACCCTGACAAAATCCGTAGAAGATTCTGTGTCTTTCCAGAGCTCAAACGAGACTTCGGTTCGCATCGAAGGCAATGAATTTTTCCACAGAGTTCGGGGAGGTCTATCAACAGATATCCCCCCACTGGAACTCTGTGTGAATTTTGAGTAAATCCCATAGAATATCTTGTTGAATTAATGCATGTACACAAGTATTGCTAATCTAATTACAACACAGACACCCACACACGCAAATTATATTCTTGTCAATATGTCTTGTCAATATCTCAACGTACACATAATCTTCTTGTCGTCGTCGTCGTCGTCGTCTTCTTGTTGTCTATTAATAAAAAATGTTTTCCAAAACGCGAGATCAATTAGTGAAGAGTGAAGAATGAAGAGAAGAGGCTAAATAAATCTTCGAGAATTGTAATCTCTAGTAATCGTAGTCAATTAATGCTTAGTCCTATCCGTACATATACACACTATATAGTGCTATATATAGGGCAGATCAGTCATCAGTGAGTATCGGTCAATTATATGGATTTGTATATAGTACAGTCATGTACCCCGAGGACGAGGAGTTTTATTGTTTCAAAAGTCGGCTCAAGAAACAGAACAACAAAATTTCCAATATAATGCATTTAACAATTAATTAATATACATATGTATATGTGTGTATGCCTATGTATATGTATATGTATATGTGTGCGTGTATGTAAATCAATAAATAAAATGTAGCAAAGAAATACATGCATATGCGCGTCGTATAAAAGTATCTGTTGAATCGCTTGTTGTACTTATGTATCTTGTATCTTAAAGAATTGTTATACTCATTTCTCCATTCAAAGATGTGCATATATATTTTGTATTATTTTTACATAGTTTATGCTTAATGTTTTGTTGTCTACTGTACTTACGATATAAGATCCGGAGAGACTCTTTCTTTAAGTTTCGAAATAAATGGAATACCCGAGAATCAATTAATTGTTAATTTTTAGGCCGGCAGAAGAGATCAGATCAGATCAGATCGGTTCGGATCGGATCGGATCGCTCTTCTTCCCAAGAAAGTTTGAATAAATAAATATATATATATGAAAATTGTTGTAAATCAAAAATTACCAAAAGCAAACCAAAGCTAAGAAAATGCATATTATAGTGTCAAAAGGAAATATATATATGAATAAATAAAAATTAAAAAGGTACTACAAATGGTTTCAATCCAGAAAGGCAAAGGAATGGAGAGGTTTCTCGAAATTATGGATGGACAGGGTCTCAATAGCAAATAGTTGTGGGGGTATATATTTCTAGTTATCGAAGTGATCGATTATGGACTTTTTGTATTAAATTTTAGGGCGACAAAATCTGATCATCAGCATAGAATTTTCGTCGTGTTTTTTCGTGCCGATGTCGCACGAAGTAAGCACGATCCATGCCCACCGCTACTCGCAATACAATCAAAGCAAAAGCTTCAGCTGCAGAGGGAGGGAGCTTTACGGGCAGCTTTTTCGCTTACCTGCACGGCACGCTCTTACGTTACGTATTTCTTAGCAGCAGCGGCTGCCGCTGCCGATGCCGCTGCCGGTGCCTCTGCAGTGCTTATAACAGAGCCGCGCGAACTTTTAACGGATTTAGATCGACGCCAACAGCTGACCGACGAAAACCGATCGATCCGGAGTTTTTCCAAACCAATCAAACGAAGAGTTAAGAAAAGAGTTTTTCGTGTATATTTTTTAGAGCGCCAGTGTGGAAACATGAGCGGTGTGCTGCGTCGCGGTTCCTTGAGTTTCGATTTGAACAAGGGCAGGGGCACCATCGAGGCGAACCTCTACGGCGGGTATCGCGAGACAAAGCCTGCGCCGGGCACACCGGAAATCAGTGTCATAGCATTGGACTTTCGCCGCTACTCGGATGACTTGAAGAAGGTTCCTGTTGTCCCAGTCCCCCCAGCCCCGCCAGCAGGTTCCCCCCCCAACCCAGACCTCAGCCAGGATGTGGACAGTGATGTGATATCGAACTTCCTGGGCCACTACACCCGCTGGAGCTTCCTGTGGACCTTCCTGCTCTGCCTGTTGCAGCTGCCCACCACCTTTCACCTGTTCATGTTCGTTTTTCAGGTGAGTTTTTTCGGTGTTTTTGGTGTCGGTTACGGATACGGTTTTCAGACCAAATATTTGATCAGTTGATTGCCTCACACACTCCCCCCTCTAGGCCGAAAACCAGCGGATTGGGGGCAGCACGGGGCTTAGACCGGAAGAAAATATTGAGTAATTGATTGGGTGATTGGAAAGTGTGCGCTGCGAGTGATTTGCAGTAATAGCAATGTTTACGTTTATGTATCTATGAACTAATTGGACAACAAAAAACATATAAAAAGTCAACTTTTGCAACTTTAAATGGAGCTATGGGTTTACTCCTGCTAGATGGCTCACAGATATCACCCAAAGTGGTAAAAAGTATCTCAGGGGAAACCAATTGAAGTAGACTTTATATTGAGATTGTTTTGGGTAATGGTTGTAAACGCTTATCAACGAAAGATAGAGCCGAAACACACTCATTTGTTGGCCAATATTCAGTGGTAAATATTTCACGGTCTCTCTTGCCAAAAAAAACAACAATTGATAAGCGCCGCACTTGAAAAATATGTCAATTTGGACAACAATTGGCAGTACTTCAAACACACTTTCAAACACGCTTTTACCAATCATTTTTCAAGCGTCTGTTTTGGCCCACTCGACTTCCTCTCGACCTTCGGGCACCTTTTGGCCACGCCACGCATCTCCATTCATTTGCATTTGACGAGCCATTTATCAGCGGGGCAAGTATCTGACGGATGGCTGCAGTTGCGTGCGCATCATTTCGCGGCTCGTTCTGCTGCCAGAATGCCTGCCTCAATTGCTCGCTCCGAGTGCACGCCAATCGATAGTAATGAATGATAATCATCATCGAGTAGCGTGCTAATGGGCTGCCCCAAACAAATCGCAGAACAAAAACCGCACACCACCTTGACACACAGAGAGGGTCATCGGTAGTCGAGGGATTGCAACAGAGTCAATCAAGAGCCCAAGAAGTCATTTCACAGACGATGATTACAGCAATTGGCAGCCAATAAAGTGGGGTATTTGGTCATTGGAGGCACCTCCCTCGATCATTAAGGATCGATCATCACAGAAGATCAAAGAGAGACGACAGATTTACAGCCCTTGTGTCATCGGCGAATGAGGAAGCCAATCTTATCTGCTTAATTGTTTAGATTTTATTGATTTTTGATAGCCCTCGATTCGAAATAGATTGCTTTTATCTAATTAAAAACACTTAATAACGGTCTAAGGCATTTGCTCTGATGAAAATCTCACTTGATATTACACATACGTTACGTTAGACACATGATAAGATATTCTATTGCGTTGCCAGAACTATAAAAGGTATAGTTTCATAGAGATCTGCCTGTCATTCGAGTGGTAGTGCTGCAGTGAGTGGTGGAGCATCAACCTTGTGGGTGTCAAGGCACTCCCCGAAAAAGGTCGGTCATTCGAGTGATTCTTTAATGATTCATTTGGCCAAAAACACATTTAGTTAACACGTATTTGGGCTATCAGACAAGTACCATCTCCGGCCGAATTGTTGGACATTATCACAGAGCCCCTTTTGGAATCGGAATGAACGCCGCGCCTGCGTAGAGCCGAGTCTTGTACGCACTCTCTCACCAGAGTCGCGACACCGGTCTCAGACTCAGACTCAGACTCAGCCGAAACTTGCATCTGAATGGTGGCATGGCAATCTGTAAACTATATATTTCACAAGCCCACATTCTAATTCAGTTGGCTTGCACCACAAGTGGCAAACGGTTGCGATTTCGAGTCTGAGCCAGATCCGAGTTCCCGAATGGAGCTGTCAGATCTGCCGCTGCCATCTGGCGAGGCCTCGCCCATGCTGCAATCCAGAGACTTGGAGGAGCTGGACCAGCTGCAGACCACATTGCTGGAGCGATTCTTCGGGGCCATGAGCCGCTGGCAGGGCCACTGGTGCTACCTGCTCTCGATCTTCCAGGCCATCTGCACATTTCACATATTCATCTATGTGTTCCAGGTGAGTGGTCGGTGCAGCAGGCACCTGCTGTGCCTGGTCTTGGTCTGGTCTGGTCTGGGCCAGCAGCTTTCTGCAATCGTTGCGCTCCAACGGCTGCCACATGTTGCCCATCGCGTTGCCCCGCAACGACAACTTCAACTAAACTCAAGCGCAAATGACAAGGTTCTTTGTTGAATCAATGCCAGTTATCAGCCATCGTCTACTCGCATGTACACACATATGTAGTACTTCTGATAACATTATACATAGGTAGAGGGTGTGCGAGTGCGAGTAATTGCCAGCCAGAAAGATAGACTGACAGACCCACAAACCTGTTGATTGTATAAAAGATTGCGGCGCCTACTGTGAGTGGAGATACGCGTGCATTCCGATCAGTGAAAGATACAATTTCATTAAGACGCGTTTAGAGAGGGAATTTCGATTGAGACCAGGGCCATTTGGGATTCCTCTAACTAAAGTTTGGGGCTTAGATCTCTAGAGAAGATCTGCCCAATATCTAAGTCTATCTGTATCTCTAGACCCCCTAAACTTCCTTCTATCCCTCCCCGAAGAGTATTCCCTGTTCCACCTTAATTGTTTCACTTTTTTGCTTAATTATTGACACACAAAATAAAAATAAAAACAAAGCGTGGAGTAATAACAAATATATGAACTGGCTTTCAGACCAAACGAGTTTTGCTTTGTTTTTGCCTCCCAAAAGTGAATTCTTTGGGGCTGATATCTCTGATATATTTCTCCCTCTGCAAACCGCAGGAGATGACATCTTTATGGTCATAGAATTTCCCACAATGTGGCAAGAGCAAGAGCTTTCAATTAGCTGCCACTCCACTCCACTCCCATGCCACACACTGATCCATATCAGGTGTTGCTTGAGGCAGACACCAAGGTTAGAGCTTAAAAGGTTACACTCGGACTCGGTCTCGGTCTCGGGCTCGTACCTGCGGCTAATATTGACCGCTAAACTGTCTAAATATATTAATTAAACAATAATAGTAATAAAATACACACACTTACCGATTTGTGGCCCAGTGTCGGAGAGGCGGCACGGCACGGGGCACACTGGTTGCAGCGAAGCGAAATCGGATTTGCTTTCTCACCTTTGGGGGGGGTCAAGCATGGCGGCCCTGTAACAATTAAGTTAACGATTAGCCACAAACATATTGAGGGTTTAAATAGAGCAATCTACCAGGGAGAACTGTGGGTCAAAGATCTTCCCGGGAATCTCAAGCAGGAAGCTCTTTTTCCCCCGACAACTCCCAACATTCTTTTAACAATTGAATGCAAATTGACGGATACTTGATTAACCAATCGTAAATCATGTATTGTCTCAAAAACAATAGCTTATCGTTGGATAATTAATCTGAGATTTGCATAAAGCTCTAAGGTGCTTGACCTCAGGCCATAGACCACCCTTTAAAGACCCATAAAAGTCGGGTTTTGCCTCAGAAATAGTCCCTCAAAGCCCAGTGTGCCGCTTGTCAGGCCCTGTCGTTGGAATAAAGTGCAATCAGGTGCAACTGCAGCTCGTGCATATCTGCAAACCAATTTATCAAAAAAGACAAAAAAAATAATAGTTAGAAAAAAATCTGTATGTGGTTCGGCGGACAAGTAGAACCCACGCTGCGGAGCCCAGAATTCCATTGTTGCACGAGTGCATTCGTATGTGGCAGGCCATGCAAATGCCTGAAACGTGACAGGCGGCAACCGAGAGAGAGGGGGGGAGGCAAGTGCCACAGCGGCCACAAACCGCGCGACAAATGACATCAGAGGAGAGCCGGCCAGGCTGCCAGATCAACAGTTGCCGACGTGGCCATAAACCACCAAAAGAACACTCACTTTCACCTCACAGGAAAAGGACAGACAGAGAGAGCTCTCGAATGAATTATTGAACATGTTTTCTGTTTTTCTGCTTTTGCCGGCGCACTTTAACTTGAACTTGAAACAATTTCCTCACAGCATACTAAATGTTTAATTGAGGCACGTTTCGCAGTCTCGAGACAGGGGCAGGGGCTGGGGCTGGGGCAGGGCTTTCGACCTGTTTCGAGGTTTGCCTAACACCGGAACGGGTGAGTGGAGAGTCTCTTGAGTGAATAACCCCCCTGGAGGTGCCAGTAGCTCCCTTGATAAGCCGCTTACAAGAGGATTCGATCTTCAATCAGTCAAACCGCACACAGCACTTCTCCTTTGGGGTAATTTTTGGGCTGTCACGAAACATGCTCGTAAATGAAATGATTAATTGGTCTGTAAAAACTAACTACGGAAGAAATTTAAACGATTTAAACGTACGAGTATCTGTGGCATCGGCTTTGCTTTTCTCCCATTCGAAACATAAAAAACTTGTTATTCGAACTTTGATCGGGTTCGGGTTCGCGGATTATGTGCTTCACGTAGAAATTGCAAACGTGAATCGATTGCTTAAGTGTTGGGTATATTTTGGGTATGCCTTTCCGAAATTTGGGTATTCTTTTGACAAGCTGCGGCTGAAGTTCTGGCAAAGATATACAGGTATTTTATAGGATTTATATGGTTCTGATATGTTGATGTAAATAAAGTAAAGAGGTCTCTGGACGAACTACTTTGAGTTATTACTTTGAGATATATTACTCATGAGTCAAATGGTCCAGTAATAGCAAAGGTTATACAATACACATGTGCTAAATCATGCCCAAGCCATGTAAATAGTTGTATTTGCAATCGAGAGGAGTCTCGAGTCTCAGAACCCAGATGAGCTGAGCAGCCGAGCCCCTCATGAACAGCTCTCTCATGCAACATCTTAATACTTTATAGTCTTTGGTAATAATAAGAAATACTAGTCGGCTCTAGCACTACCCCAACATTTACCCATTTCCCATACCTCTAATCTTACAGACTGCACCCAAGGACTTTTGGTGTGCCCCGCCCGCAAATCTCAACCAAATGAATCTCTCGGAATGGCGCAATCTCAGTCAGACATCGGATGGCTGTCTCCTGCTGGACCTGGACTACTCCCAGCTGATCGTAGAGGATGGCCAGGTGACGAATTGGCCCGCGAATGCCAGCGACCTGGGCTACCGGCAGTGCCAGGACTTTGAATTCTCGGACAACGAAGCCCTGACGCTGGTGCAGGAGTTCGAGCTGGTCTGCGGCCGGGATATCCTCAGTCTGGTGGAGACCTGCTTCCTGGTGGGCGCTGCAGCCGGGGCCGTGCTCAGTGGCTGGATTTCGGATCGTTTCGGCAGGCGGCACACGCTGATGGCATTCGTGACGATACAGAGCGTTTTCGGTGAGTCCCCAATGCATAGCTGATGGACTCTGATTGCCCCCAGGGTTTGGATGGACATGTGTGGCAATTTGGTTTTGGTTTTTTGGGGATTCATTTTCTAATTGTCATTTATATGCAGCAATGGCTGCTTACATCCATCCTCGTCCACCTCCTCCTCCTCCTCGTCCTGCGGATGAGCGAGCATGTGAGCATTTGCATTTGCATTCGTCCTCTCGCTCTGCGGCATGTCCTGGGGTCGGGTTGGGATTTTAATTGACTTTACACTTTTATTTACGTGTCTGACCTTGCCACTGACATTCTCGCTTCCTCTGTGGCTCTGCCACATCTCTCTCTCTCTCTCTGTGTGTGTGTTGCAGGTGGAATTTTGGCCTTCTCAACATCGGTGGCCATGTTCATGTCGCTACGTGTTATAATTGGATTCGCATCAATGACCGTGACTGTTGTGAGCTTCGTGCTGGTGGTGGAGCTGGTCTCCGGCAAGTGGCGGACCGTAATCGGTATTCTCAACATTCTCCCAGTGGCCGTAACGTACGTCCTGGCCTCGGGTATGGCCTATCTCATACGCGACTGGCGCATCCTGCAGCTGGTCATCTCATGGCCCTGGCTAATTATGCTTGGTATTTGGTAAGTAATTAAGATAGAAATCAGGGAAGAAAAAGAGTGGTTACACTCAAGAGAAACCCCAGGGGCAGGCCTTTGGGACTAGCAAAATAACTTTATGTTTTAGACGACTCTTTGATATTTTGTTCCCTATTTAAGAGCAATCAGAGCCATAGATTTCCGCAGCCAAAAGATAAATCATAAATGAAGATAGTCCCCAAAGAAATTCCTAAAGAATTATACCTTATCTTAGATGCAAAACTACTTCCGTTTCAACTGTCTTTCTAGAAAACCCACAGATATTTCCACTCCATTCCACCTTCAAGTTCGTCCTCTTCCTTTCGATTGGCTAAACCTTCTGCCAGCCACATTTCGACTTCAAAGCCTGCACATTCTTCGAAGGCAGTCAACAAAATGAATTGACAACAGAACGAAGCGGAAAACAGCAAAGAATCCCACACACAATGCGTGTGGGATCAATTAGATTCCCAAAGGGACAAAGCACATCCCTGGCCAGGGACATTCCTCAGTGTTTACACTCGAGAGCGGCCCCCAGGGGGAATGGAATCCTTTGCGATTAGCCACATTAGCCAGTGGCCGGCCAGGACTTCAATTGCAATCAAATGAAAAACATTCCGCAGGGCCAATAAATACTCGGGGGAGAACTGACATTGATGCCCCGTTTCCTTCTTGTGCTCTTTTGAAGGTTCTGGCTGCCGGAGTCGCCGCGCTGGCTGTTGGCCCAGGGCCGCCTGGATGAACTCTGCGGATTAATTGAGCGAGCGGCCAAAACGAATGGCACCAGCAGCCAGCTGCCGACCAACTATCGCAAGACCCTGGAGGCAGCAGTGCCGCGGGAGGTGCAGCCCCAACAGGAGGGGGCCGGCAGCGAGGAGGTGAAGGGAGACTCATTGGAGGCGGCGTCGAGCCACAAGAGTGGCCATGTGAACCCCCTGCTGGTGGTGTTCGGCGGCAAGTACTGGCGCACCACGTGCCTGACGCTGATCATCTGGCTCACCCTGATCATCATCTACTTCGGATTGACCCTTCACCTGAGCAACCTCGGGGGCAACATCTACATAAACAACGCCGTGGCGGGCACCATCGAGGCCTTGTCCATCTGCACGAGCATTCTGGTGGTGCTCAAGGCGGGCATACGCCGGAGTCTCATCGGTTACATGCTGCTGCCGGGTCTGTGCTGCCTGGCCACGAATCTGGTGCCGAGCCAGACGGGGGTGATAGCTCTGGCCACCATAGGTGAGTCCTCCTCCCACCGCCACTCCTGGAGCTAATCCTTCTTATGTTCCTTCTGCAGCCAAGTGTTTGATTGGTGCGAACAATGCCATCATTCCCACCTACACGGCCATGCAGTATCCCACGATTGTGCGCAACTTTGGCGTCGGAATGGGCAACCTGGCCGCCGGCATTGGCCTCATCCTGGTGCCCTTCCTCTGGCATTTGGTGGGTACTCCCTAGCCCAGCAATTACAATCTCAATTCCCCCAATTACCATCGTTTTGGTTGCCTTTTCGTAGGAACACATTGATGCCCTGCTGCCGCTGAATGTCATGGGTGTTTGTGGCCTCATCGGCGCCATTGCCATTTGCCTGATGAAGGATGTGAATTAGCTGGAATCTGCACTAACCCTTTTCCCGTTTTGACATGTCTAACTGTGATATATTGGAACCACACACACACACACACACATAGGGGGGATAGCGCTTAGTTGCACCCGCACTAAAAACATTTCTTTCTCATTCTACACTAAACTAAGTTTTTATATTTGTTTTTTATTTATATCTGAATGGAATTAAAAATTCTGAATTTTATTTTAAAACCAAAGCAGAGATGTTTCTTTAATTATGGTTTTTAGAAAATTAAAAAATTTGCGGGTCTTTAAACAAGAAATAATTAAAACAAATTAAATCTGGCAGGAAAAAAACGCCTGGCTAGCCAAGCTGCAAACCAACTGAGAGGTTTGAAGCCCAGCTAATTCCCAGATGGTTTAGAGCATTGCTAACCTGCCAGAGAAATCGCTTATACGCACCGTTGAAGCAGCTTTGGCTTTGACTTTCAGGCCAAAAGCAAGGCTTAAACCCAGCCAAAGCTCAGTCTGGAGCGTTGCCAGTGGTCTGAATTTTCGTTGGGCTCATTCGCGGACGCGGTAAAAGTAATTTAAATCTAAATCACGTTCCACGGCGCCGAAAGACAAAATCGATTCTCATGTGCGAAATCCATTCACCTTCACTTTCCTTTTCCATTACTTCATCGAGAGATGCGCTAACCGGAGCCGATTGTGGACTACTTTTGGCATTCATACACCACACACGCCTCACATAAATTTTCCGCAGGCCCAAGCCAAAGCTCCACTTGGAGCCGAGAGCCGCTGCCTATAAAGCCGCCTGCACACCTGGTGCGCCCAGCATTTGAGCGATCAACGGCGGTTGGCCCAAAAGTAACTACTCCTCAGCGGTGCCCAGCGGACAAATCTGTTCTGTCTTTCAGTGTGAAGAGTGTTTCAGTGATTTCCGGAATTTGGATAGTGAAAGAGTCACACACATTCATCATGCAACTGCCACTAATCGCGGTAAGTTCTCCCACCAACAAAGCCCACAAAACAACTCAAGGACCAGCCCCTGTGCTACAGTTCTTTTGTCATAGAAGTTATGCGTGTGAATCATGCACTGTATGTGCTCCCCGCAAGGTCGTTCGGTTAGCAGCTTAAGATCGCCATTCAATCGCTGATTAAGTCGCCGATTGAGACATATTCAGCTTATGCACTTGTTCGCTGGGATATTTGCATTTTCTAGAAAGTCCCTCAATGTCTGGCTCAATGCAATGGCAATTAGCAATTAACGATCGACAATTGACATTTGATTTCGTTTTGGAATCATAAAAATACCCATAGATCGCATCATAAATATGCGATGCAATCGCTTCGGCGCGATTGTTGTGTGGCCCAAGAATTCCATTGCTCAACCAAGCCCTCGGGTCAGCTATTTTAACGAGCGTTTGTTTGGCCCAAACCCAAAGGCCCCACCCCGTCCCGCCCAGCCCTCTGCCAAGCAGCCCAATAATCAGCTCTCAAAATAGAGCCACAATTGGCTTAAGTTCAATTTGCTGTACAGCCCCAAAGATTATCAAAGGCAAAGGCATTTGCTACTGAGCTTCGGGGCTGATCAATTGTCAATTACCTGTTGAGATTTGGGGCGAATTAATTGGCAAAAAAGATATCTGAAATATATTTTTGGGGATAAGCCTTGTCACAGAAAATTACTCTGATTTCTGCAGGATATATTAAGCATGTCTTCTTGTTCAAAAAATAAGTGGAAACCCCCTAATTACTGGCAAGAATTAGGCCCCAAAAATGCCTATTAAGAATCCGTAAAACCAACCAAATCGTATCTCCATTCTAAAGCTGCGAAAAACCCTTGGAAAAAATTTTGAAAAACCCATTAATCAGCATGGCTAACAAGATTTTTCATGCCATTGATTGATTGCTTGAATTGTGGCTTGGCCTAATGAGGTTTGCCAAAAGTTTGCTCGAAATGAAATGATAATGACAAGAAACACTCAATTTGCCGGTAATTTTTGGAGAGCACGACAAATCATTGTGTGGCTGCGTCTGCGTCTGCGTCTGGGCCTGGCCTATAATGTGTATTATTTGTACCAAGGTCGTTGCTGTCCGTGGCCAATAACTAGTTGATTGGGGCTGCCAAAAAACGCACTCAAGGCGGCAGCAGCCCCAACAATTTAATGCAAATTCTCGGCACGCACACGCAGTCCACTGGAAGCCAAGAGCAGATGCAGTTCCCAAAGATACAAAGATACAGCAGACACACAGAGCCGAGACCCACACTGAAACGCAGCTTTGGGCGGGGTAAATGTGTATTGAGAGGGTTACGTAATGAACGAGTATATGAATTTATTTATGTACTCGATTCGTTCGGTTTCGTTTCGTTTCTGAATAAAGTGTTACATATTTGAGACCGACCGAGCAGACTCTGGGAGCCGGCTTGAAAGTGCACTGACAACTATTCCAGAAACGAGAAAAACGCAAAACGAAAAACGAGAAAAACAGTTTTCGATGGGGCAGCGTAAATTTCGATTTCATTCGGTCAATGGCCAAGTCAAGGCCAGCAGTCCTTTCCGTAGCCTTTCCTTGGTTATTGTTACTAATGACGGGTCGGTGGAGAGGAGTGCCCTGCCCCAACAACACAGCACATTTGTTGTCTTTCTTCGATGAGTCGACGAGTCGTCTGCACCCACCCACGCCTGTAGACCAGACTTGGGCTTGCCTTCCCTCGCTCGATCTTTCAGCATTTTTGAATTTTTCGGCTGTCTCGGGGGGGCTCTGGTTTCCTTGAACCAAACCACATGAGGCGGAGCGGATCGGCGCGGAGTGGAGTGGAGCGGAGTCTTTAAAAGCAATTAAATCAAATCAAGTTCCCCCGCCAGCAAATGCACCCAAATACTCCTCGTACAGGTTGCAAGTGTCTCTCTCTCTCCCTCTCTCTATCTGTGGGGCTATATCTCTTTGGCTTTTCATTATTTTTAAAGCCAAGTAGTTCACTTGACCAGGTAGTGGTCAGCCAGTAGTTGGGCAGTCAGCCAAGTCCGCACTGGCGGCCACTGGAATGTTTTGGCTTGAATGGCGCTGCACATAAAACAGACCAATGGCTCGGATACAGGAAAGTAATGGCTAATAATAATAATGCGAGAAACATACAAAAAATGTATGTGTGTGTTGGTGTTGACTGAATACATAACAAAATTTGCATGCACTGGCAGATAGATCATGTTTTTGGGTGAGCTGCGGGATATCAATTTATAGCCATGTTTATTCAAGTGGCAACAGATTAAACGATTATGAAAGACAAGTGCAGGACGGAAAGAAAGGCTTTTATAACCGGGGAAAAATATACCAAAGGAAACAGTGGAGTGGCGGAAGGTGTTAGAAGATGTCCCTTAAGGGTCGATTCTGCTGGGATTTCAATCCCAATTTGTACAGATAAATGGATGCATTCCTTAAGAAAATTATAAGCCGGAAATCCTCCCACCATTTCCAGGTATTTCTCGACTTTTATCCAATGAAATTTTCACCATTACCATATACCCCTATCGAATGTCAAGAACCTTAATGGCCACCGTAATTCCGTATTGAATTTTTATGTACTTCCCCAAAGCCATAATTCTTTATACAAGCCCCGCGAAAAACTGGAGCAAAGTTATCTGATCTGTGACCAGATGGAAACTGAAACAGAAACCCAAAAGACTTAAGCCTCAAGCCATAAGCCGGCTCTCTGCCTCACCTCACTCACGCCTTGTGCAACTGCAACAGCAACGGCAGCGGCCACTAATTACAAATAATGAAATCGCACCGATCTGTACGATCAAAGCGTCTTGGACTACACTGCACACTTGTCCTAGACTTTGACTTCTTTTGCGAACCGGAAACTTTTTGGCGATCAGCGACTGAACTGTGCTTTCCACATGCCACATGCCATGCCGCATAACTCTGGCAATGCAAAATGCAAATTACGCAATCCAGACAGCGAAACAGAAATGTTTTTCTTGGTCTCTAACTGTACGAACACCGATATATCTTGAGGTCTGGCTCCGGCTCCGGCTCTGGGCTTCGGTTTGTCTTTGGCTTTTATGATCGATCGGCGGTGGTGGCGGGGCGGGGTTCCAGCGATTTCTGCGATTTGCTTTATGGTCCACATTTATAGGTATTGCACCGCCACCACACCGCCACCGCCACCACGCTACAATTACAAATTGTTGGCGGCGTACCCGGAGTACAGTACATAAGCGGTGTATAAATTTTTGAAACCAGTTCACGAAGGTGTGAGCCGATCAGGGGACTCCAAAAGGGGTGCCAGAAAATCGGGGAAAGCCTATAGAAACTGCGACTTTGGGGACACTGACACTACCAGCTGCCATCTATAGGGAATTTAATGAAAACTTTTACTTTTAAAAGGAATTCCTTCTTCGAATTGTGTATACTTTTCTACAGAAACAGAAAGACATAAGCCATGGATATCTTTCAGATTTACACCTCCCATACACGGGGATCTCCCAAATTTGAGCTCTTGCTTGAAAGAAAAACATTAAAGTACTGGAAATTCCTACATTTCCTTGACCAAAATGCACTTCAATGATCACTTCGATCACAAATTCGCATAAAATGGTATTTCCACTACCAAAGACATCGGAAATGTGAGGAAACTTCTAAGAAACAACCCAGGCATACCCATAAATATAGACCCACATATAAAACTCCACTAATTAAGAGGGGCAACGCCAAAAGAGGAGGCGCAATGCCATGACAAATTGGCCACGTGTGGCTTGGCTGGGCCCCGATTCTGTTGCAACGCCCCGTTTTGGCACAATTGGCACAGAGCCAAGCACCGCTTTTGGTGCCGCTGCCACTAATGTGTGTCGCTCTACTTACAGCTCGTTTGCAGCGCCCTGGCTTTGGCCCAGGCCCAGAACTATCCACAGCGTCTGAATATTCCCGGGGCCCTGGTGTCGCCCGGTCAAGTGCCCCACCGTCAGGCCGTGCTCCGGGTGCGTCGTCCAGGACAGTCGCTGCGCCAGACGAATGCCATCCTGCCGGCTGTGACCCAGCGCATATCGTCACCCATCGAGGAGCGGCCGGTGACGGAGGCCGCCGAGGATGAGCAACCGGAGCCGTATCTGCCGAACCTCCTGCGCGAGCAGCAGCTGGCCCACTCGCAGCAGTCGCAGTTCCAGCAGGCGGCCGCTGCCTTTCTGAACGGCCAGCAGGCCATCGACTCGCCGTCGCCGGTCCAGCAGTTCCTGCAGCAGAACGAGGACTCCCAGCCGGCGGCCATCCTGCCCGCTCCGCCACGCTTCGCCGAGCGTCCCTCCATTCCGGCGCCATCGAATCGACCCGCCGCCTTCAACGACTTTGGCATCGGTCGCTTCGAGAACTCGCAGAGATTCGGCCTGGAGCAGCGTCCCACGCCCACAGCAGCAGCACCGCCACCACCTCCTCCGCAGCAGCAACAGCCCCAGCGAGTGGCCGTGATCCGCACACGACCAGCCGCTGCCCTGCGCCCCGAGCCGTCGGCACAGCAGCAGGCGCCTCGTCCCAGGCCCAAGCCAGTCCAGCCGCGTCCCATCATCGACCAGAATCAGCTGCAGGACGAGCGGTCGGAAAGGGAGCAGCAGCATCAGCAGCAGCAGCGCTCCAGGCGGCCAGTGGCACAGACCCTGCGCAAGTGGCGCGACGAGAACGAGGACGGCAGCATCACCTGGGGCTACGAGAACGACGATGGATCCTTCAAGGAGGAGCTCATCGGCA
Organism: Drosophila persimilis; assembly: GCF_003286085.1. NCBI lineage: Eukaryota > Metazoa > Arthropoda > Insecta > Diptera > Drosophilidae > Drosophila > Drosophila persimilis. Next base: position 27,253,748 of record NW_020825288.1, on the reverse strand, counting down.
CCGACTGCATCACAAAGTGAGTGGCACTGAGCTTGCAAACGGGAATGCCCTTCAATCCATAATTCCCTTCTTTGTTTTAGGGGCACGTATGGCTACATCGATCCTGATGGCAACAAACGTGAATACAACTACGAGACGGGGATCCGGTGCGATCCGAACGCCCGCGACAACGATGAGGAGTTGCAGGAGAACGGCTTCATCAACTACGAGGAGAACCGCGCCGTTCTGCCCAATGGCCTGGAGATCGACATGACGCAGCTGGGCAAAAAGAAGTCCAAGCGTCCCAGTAGCATCTACAGAAACTAGGCCGCTCGCTGCATCCCTCCTCACTTTAGTGTAGCACCTTAAGTCAAGCAGCTCTTAAGTCTTTGTCTTATTTGTATCCATCGTATAATTATGTCCATATTTCATTGAGTGTCAAGTGAAAGTGAAAATTAAATGTTTAGCGTGTATATATACTCGATTATAGGATCCATTCGCATGTATTCCCCATCAATAGGGTCGCTGGCGGCGTGCTGGGGGCGGCAGGCGGTTGGGCGGCGTGATGGAAATATCCAGGAAGTCGCCAATGCTGAACTTTGCCTGTGCGAGCGTCTTGTTGTCGTCGATGCCCTTTTGGCCCGTGCACGTGACTCCGATCTCGCGCATTTGGAAGTGATTGTTGCGATAGTTGGGATACACCACAGCAAAGTCAAAGTATGTGCCCTTCTTACGCGTATCCGGATTCACATCCCGCACCAGGGACGTCAGTTCGTGGAGGGTGGCGTCCTGCCATGTGTAGATCTGCAGCTCGTTGGTTGGAACATTCCCAAACATGTACTCCGACACGGAGTGATGGCGACCCGTGGAGCAAAACACGCGCAACAACAGCGGACAAGTCTGCCATGGAAGATTTAATAGGAAATTAGTTGGAGAGAAAAAAAAACACAATTTGCCACAGCCGGCTGCGGGTGGGGGAGCGAAACAAACCTTCTCGCGATCGATCTGCTTCACCTGCGTCTTTTCCTCCACAATCATTGACTCTACGTTGGCCATATTGGTTATATTTTCACTGAGCAGCAGCTTTTTGCTGGTATTTTAATAGAAAAGCGGCAATATTTGGATTTTGTTCACTTTTTTCTTGAAAATTGTTTAATAAGTGCTGCAAAACGTCACAAAACAACCCTAATGGTTTTCCTCATTTCCTCGTCAGGTGTCTCTGTCGATAATTACATACAACTGTAGTTAGTATGTAGCTAATGTGTAGTTACGGTGTAGTTATCTCGTAAAAACATTTAAATTCTTTCTGGTTCAAGTGGTGAACTAAGTTCGTTCACTGCAGTGAACAAATGAAACGTTAACTTTTAGTTCATGGTGGTTCCATTGAGGTTTTTTTCCCACCATATAGTAGATTCAAATATATGTCTCTTTTCGTTTTTTAATTAGTATATTTACGGTATATTTTGGTATTTTTCTGAGAGTCAGACTCACTTCTTCAACGATAGTATGAGTCGTCATTTTGAATGGGCTATAAAAGAGGGTATGGACAACAGGCAAAAACAGAAAAGTCAAGGTATATTAGACAAAGGGGTGAATTTTACCTTTCATGCGTTGCTTTTCTGACCCATTTTGCCTCATGTCCATATCCTCTTTTTCCTTCCCTTATGTAGTAAATATGTAGCAAATGTCGACCTTACATACTTGTGCCCCCATCCATTTGCTGTTTTGTTTTTGTTTTGTTTGCATCTGAATGAAATATATCTGAAGCATATAATTATAATTATTATTAACACAAAAAATTGAAGTGTGAATATAACAATTAATTTGACTTGTAAACCATCTCCATGTACCTCAAGAACAAGTACCTCAAGTTAAGTGAATACGCGAATGTGTTTTGTGTAGCCCCCACAGCTGTTCCAAAGGCCCCACAATTTTTCCAAAGTTCGACCGAGGCGGATGTGTTTTGTGGCGTTGCGGAAAAATCAAATTCTGTCGCGTCTTCGCGAATGACGCAGAATAAAGAAATGCAAAAACCTTAAGTGCGGCAGCTCCTACAGACTAACTACTAAATAAATAGCAACAATAGCGCTGCTAGTGGGCATTGTGCACCAATTTGAACATAAAGCAGCCGCAGCAAGAGGCACACAAGAAGGCGAGAGACGACCTGCAGCCCCCATCGTCTGGTTATTGGCGGATAAAAACACAGTTTCAATTATCGCAAATAGTTGCTAAAACGGTAAGTAAATACAGTTTCTAATATTTGCATATCCCATGCAAGTTTTGCAAGAATTTCTTATGTAATGCAGCCACAGAGAGCAGAGCAGAGGAGCACCACAGTTGACGTTTTTTACGTGCAAATTGTTGCTGCGCCGCAGCGTCTGCCAGTGCTAAATCCCCCGCCCACTATCGCTCTTGCGCCCTCAACCGACTGTAATTTTGTTTATAACAAATGTGGGGGATGCCGCTGAAAAGTCTCTAATGAAAGAGGGGATTATGTACTACGCACTTGAAATTATTGCACCGCAAAGCTATCCTTCCCTCCTCCACACACACACACACACAATCGCCCCCGCAGACGCCTTCGCACACCCACATACGGGCACACGCGCCATCTTTTGCCGACAAATGTTTGTTGTTATACCACACTGTGATACCCTAGCCGCAGAGAGCATTCGCTGGGCAGGGAAATGAGGGATTTTTTCGAGAGGGAAGCGTATGGGAAGCCTCGTTCACCTTGTAATGTGATTTTTCACGATATGTGATCTCGCACTCTCATGTAACCCCTTTGATTAATACGAAGCTGTAAGAAGAGTAATCCCGTTTCGTCGAGTCTGCATTCTCTTTATCGTGTCCTGCTCTTCCTTGCGGGTGTTTTCCCGTTACTGTTGCTGTGTGTGCGTGAATTTGGCGTGGGTGCAAAATATTTTCTGTTCTTGTTGCTCTTATTGAATTTCCGCCTCCTTCCGCTGCCACAGCTGCTGCTGCTCCTGTTACTGATGCTCTGCTCTGTTCCGGACACCCGCATCCATTGTGTTGTCGGGCCTGTGCTGCTTCTGGGAAGAGGGCTAATGGGGTGCAGCCATGACCGTGACTGACAAGCCCATAACCCCAACACCTGCCACATATTGCCTTTTGTTTTGTTATAAACTTTTGGTAGAGGGTGTTTCGGCCAGCTATTTGCAGGGTAGAGCATCCTGAGAAAAACTAATAGGATGCGTCCGAAGATCTTTTTCTATTAAAAATTATTTGGAAACTACGAAAAACAAACAAATAAGAAAATTATGTTTCAAATTACATCAGAACCGAAAGACATGAGAAAGGATGCTGCCATACGATCGGAAAGGGTATTTAAAGCTTCGTCACTACACATATCCTTTCTTTTCGTTATTGTTGCGCTGTCACTTCTTCTCCACGTCCACGTCCACGTCCTCGTCCTCGTCTTTTTGCTGCCTTGTGATTTTGTTGCTGCTGAATTTTAAACGTGCCACAAGACCTTCGATGAAAGATGAAGATGCGTGTGGTGGCTGTGCGGTAGGTGGGCAGGGCTTGCGGTGGGTTTGTTGTTTTTCTCGTTCGTTTTTCTCAAATTTTAATTGCTTTGAGCAACAGTAGAAGCGAAGCCCTTGGCTGTAGTCAAAAACAAAACAAAAAAAAAACCCCCCAATTCCCCAGAGCTGCACAACCAGTTAGAAAATGGAAAATCGCTCAGCCAGAGCAATAAATTCCAAAATGCAAATAAAAATTTCAGAGTTTTTCTTGGGTCTTCTTGGTATTTTGGTATCTATTTTTTACTCAGGCTAGTTGACAGTTGGCCAAGCGGGGGGATGGGAGGGCACACTGCTGCTGTGGGCGTTACCGCCTGCCAAGAACACAATGACCTGGCTGTAAATCTCGACCTTGGCTTTGCATAGCGACCTTTGTCTAAGGGGGTGTCCAATGCTGGAAATACATGTATATATATGAAATGTATATCCCAAAGCACCGCCAGCGTCCTGTCGCCCACTTGTCTGAGTCGACGACAGGGCCAGCAGCCACAGTGCCACTTATAAGTAGCCTGCCAACAATGGAGAGAACATGATGACAAATCAGTGAACAGATATAATCGTAACGATAATGATTCACGTTGTAAATGGCTAAGCAGAACAGCTGCTTGAGGTTTTTAAGGTACTATTTTTAAGTAAATGTCTAATCTTAGCAAATGTAGTGGAAAAGGTAGTGGAAAAACAAGTTAATCTATTCTGGGCTAAAACCATTCACCAGAGAGCTATTCCTGAATCAGAATGAACAATAGTAGGAGAGTAATATTTTCATAGTCCGTGTGATATTTCTATTCCATTATAATCCGTGTGCTTGAACCATTGTGAAATTCCTCTTTGATGGAATCACTTTGAGCGAATAAAGTGATAAGAACATGATTTAGGGAATGATTCTTTAAAAACCATGTATTTATATTACACAACTCAAAGAACTGTTCGTTGAAATCAATTCTCGAAGATCTAAGCCCGCTGTCGAACAGTCACTCCCCTTCGAAACCCCATTCTCCTCTCTTTCTCGCTGTCAAAGATCACTCGACTTATGCTTTCGATTTCAATTTCAATTGTCGATTGGGTTGTTGTTGCTACCACTATCGCCGGCACCCCGGTGGATCGGCGGATGATATGGAAGGGGTGGGGCAGAGTGGAGTGCGTATGTTGGGGCGACGACGACGACGACTAAAAATATGTATACGCAGCGCAGCGTCGTTTCCTCGCTTGCTGCTGACGCAAAAACGTAAATGAAACGATTTGAAAATAAAAGCAACTCATCTTTTGCCTGCACCTCTTCACCCCACCCCACCCCGCCCCACTCCACTCCCCACTCCCCGTGCGATGCGATGGTCGGCGTTGTCGCTGTGTGTTTCTGTTGTCCATTTTATGCTATTTTTATTTGCGTTTGTCTTTTGTTTTGTTTTCTTGTTTCTTGCGCTGGCGGTGACACTCCTTTGATACCCTTTTTTGTGTGCGGGAGAGGGGGAGGAATAACAATGAAATGTGGAAGAGTTTGCAGGGCAATAATTATTGAAGGGTATCCAAGTATCGACTCTCACAGCCCTCTCTCTCTTTTTGCCTGGGACCTGCCTGCCAATTGATGAATTGAGTACAGATCCGACTGTTCGTCAATTGCCGGAGACTTTCGAATCTGTTCTGCTGCAATTGCACTGACGTCACAGGCACAGGCACAGCCACAGCCACAGAGCACAGAGCACAGCCTTTAACTCACTTAACACATGACGATATGGCGATATAGCAATATAGCGATTGGAATCCACACACAGAAGACCACTCTGGGGGCTTTGGGTCTTTGGGGCCGCTTGTAAACGTCTCAATTAACGATAATAACTATTTCTAAATGTTATCTTTTGTCCGTTTTGGTGCGTCAGTGGAGAGGGTCTACGGCTGTCACGAGTGATAAGCGACGACAATGGCCATGATTTACAGACGATAGTAGAGGTGCCGGTTCCAACTAGTTGAACCCAGTAGATGGATAGATAATCCGCTTGAGGATCCCCCACACACACACACACTCGCACACACTCAGATGTTGCCAAATGTTGCCTTTCTACGATTAATATATATTGCTTTTGCATACGAAAGTTTGGCCAAAAACTATTTTGGCTGAGAGGCAGCCTTGACTCTGACATCCAGCGGGAGGGTGGGGGGAGGGCAGCAGTTGCCACTGACAGGCGACAACAAAGGGGCTTGGCTGACAAAAAAAAAAAAAAACTCCTCAAAATAACTGAGAAGGACAGGACGTTTCGTTGTGAGTGATAACAATCCAATTTGTAAAAGTAGTTGGAGACGGACGATGAGTGCGAGTGAATGGAAGAAGGTTCTGCTTTTATTCAAATATTGATTCGTTCGGTGATACCTTGTGATAATAGTAGAACCCCCAAAAAGCTCTTGAGGTGACATTTAAATAATATGAAAAATAGTTTAAAATATATTACATATTCATATGTAATCCTTCCAATTATACGGAATTCTGTTTATCTGAAGTTTAGATTTAATTTTTATATGCTGCGTGTCTGTTTCCACACATTGGAGGTCAAGGTCTTTCTCGTTAAATCCAGCCTTTTCCTTGATTTGATTTCATTTCCATGGAAAGTCATTTGTGTTTTATTATTATTTTTGTTCAATAAATAATTACATTGCATAAATTTATTTGCACAACTATTGTTTGATTACCGTCGATGCCACCGAAGTGTGAATGATTTAATTAACTTTCGATTTGATTCCCTTCGATTCCGGTGGAGTGGCGTTGTCGGGTAATTACGCCAAAACCTATGTGCGAACGTGATTCCCTCTGGGGCCTCCCTCTGGATGATTCTGTGGAAGCCAGCACACACGACACCACACCACACACAGGTTACAATATCAAATAGAGGCAGACACGACAGGGGAGGGTGCGGGTGTGGGTGGGGGTGGGGGTGGTAGGTGTTCTTATGACTGGTTAATGAGCGGTGGGTCGGTCTCTGGGTGGGTGGGTCAGACAGCAGCAGCAAGTGCACAATGCTGGCATACAGATGCGAAATGCTGTCAAATGAATTACGGGATTACGTTTAATGAGAGTCCGCAAAACAAAACCCACACGACCCCGACCTTCGACCCCGACTGATGCTCACTGAAAGAAGAACGAGCCCCATACGGTGGCTGATACGTGTATTAAATTAGGATACGCAATCCCTCGCCCATGTGTGGCTCGCTCGAAGTACAGTGCGTGGCAAAAGTGTAGGAGTTGCAGGACAGCTCCTCTCTCTCTTTGATGCTGTCTGTGTTTAGAAAGTTCTAGAGTGCTTTTGTGTGCCTTTTTGGGGGCTGAGAATGCAGTTCTAGTTCCTGGAATTTGTACAGTTTCCCTCGTGTCGTATTTCCAGCAATTTCTGTAATTTATTTTCCTTCAATCTGTTGTTTGTCATCTGTTAGTTCCAGGAATGCTTGGAGTTTGGTTAACACCCCCCCATGGAATTGCTTTCGTTGGAATGCTGAATATTGTATTAATGTAAAACACAATTCTATTCAGGGAATTCCAGTGAATTCTTCCGTATGAAACGCACTGTAGGGGCTGCAGACACACACATTCTCCTACGAGTATTTGCTGGATGATTTGCATTGGGAAAGCCAAGTCAGTTGGCATTTTACATGCCACAGAGGGAGAGGGAGAACTGCCTCACATGCGGCCAATCACTGGGCTGCCAATCAACGCCATTTGCTGCACTCCTGCAACTCCCACACACAATGCATAGGGCATAGGGCAAATGCGAAGGTTGAAAGCAGCTTTCTGCAATAATTATCTAACCAAAGCAGCAGCAGTGGCCTGCAACTGTAGGGGATTTACGGGGCAGACAAAATGCTCAATTATGAACGTTTTTCGTTGCATACTTTCAGGTGCCCACTGCAGCAGCCCCAAAAGACGGCTACTGCGGGGGTGCCGGTGCGCGTGGGCTGGCGTGTGGCATTTCCTAGAAGAGTTCACTTTCGAACAAAGGAAGAACAGAACAGGAGAAAATTAGGATTCAATTAATTTCGCCTTATAGAGCGGAGTCGGGTTTAATATCTCTTTCTCTCTCGCATACGAGCCGCACGGCTGACAAGGCTACCACTTTGACCTTTTCTGCACGCTGCCTGCCTGCTGCCTGGCTTTGTGTCAGGTGCAACACACAAGGTGCTCTGGTTACAAGCAACATGTGGCATGTGGCTGCCGACAGCGGCAGCCACCGCAGTATTAAATATGATAGGAGCCAGCCACAGGGGAAGGGACACGGGACAGGACAGGACATACTTTCTGAGCGAGTGTGGCATAAACAGGCGTTCAATCAGGCGCCTACATTTAATTAAATTCCAAACTCAAACTCCCGTTGAACATCAATCGTAAATAACTGTGTGTCTGTGTGTGCATGTGTGCGTGTGTAGGATGCACAGCACAAAAGTTTGAAATTTCAGCGGAAAATCAAATTAATCTTCACCCCAGCATCCCCCACAGGCGGATCTGCATTTGCATTTGCATTTTCCATTTTCCACATTGTTGCTACATTCGGAGAAATCGCCTTTTGTCACGAAAAACGAATGAATAAAGTAAATAAGGCCACAAGAACTGATTAACTGTGCCACATGCTGCCAGAGCTGGCCAATATGTTGGCAAATTCAATTACAAATTTGCAAACTTAATGAGCTTAAACGCTTAAAGCCAGTAGGAAAATCTACCAATAAAAACTATACGCATCCGTTGAAGGATTTTCTCAATGCCAAAGGAATATTGGGCAGCATGGCGGCATGGCAAGCCCTTGCCTGTTCGTTCATGTCTCGAAAGGCGAGCAGTTGTTTTTGCCATTCTGCCGACGCTGATCTGTCCATGAACAAACACACTAAACACAATACTCTATGTAGCGGCTATTCCTCTGCCTTGCACGCCACTGCATGAATCGAAAGGCGATAATTTGTTTTTGCACTGCGCGTTGTAACTCTGCCGACGCTGATCTGCCCGACGAGCGGCGATTTCTCTGCCTTGCACACCCTTGCATGCGTCGAGTAGCGAAGGCGAAGGTGACGGTGAAAAGAAACTATGAAAAAGTGTTGCTGGAATTTACATTGCGCTTCTGTCGGCGCTGATCTTGCTGATAAGCAAACCAGCTTTTTGGTGATATTTTCAAGCATTTGCAGTGCACTGCAGTGCAAGAAATCTTTGTTGCTTTTGGTGATGCAGAAAAAGCTTCTAACAACAGTTTCGCTTCGGCGAATCCCCGTTGGTTGATTTCTGAGGTGGATTATCGAGGGGTTTAACTAAAACTTTCCTCAAGGAATATTTTATATCCTTTTAGAGTACTTTTCCTCCGTTTCCCTTTCACTTTGTTGCGTGTTTCCTTGATGTCTTTTAGTTTCTGATTTCTTTTAAGTTTCAGCATTAAAAAAAGCTCCCATTCGTGAGGGTAACCAATTTTTAAAGAGTTTTTTCCCATATTTCTCATGCGGTAATTTCCATACACATGCAACATTCTGAAGGCGTCTCAAGGCGTATCCCCCAATGGAGGAGGGTCTTGGAGGCAGGAAGAATGGCCGAGTGGATGGATGGGGATGGATGCTGATGCTGATGTCTCTATGGGGCACAATGGCGGGGCGGGTCGAGGCGACCACTTGATATAATGATGACAGCAATTATGAATGAGTGAAGGTCGCCGTTGGATAACGACCGGCTAGCAATTCATCATCGTCTTGGGACCCCAGAGCCTGGTCGGCGGAGACCACAACTTTTGTCTAGGCTTAAAGCAGAGCTTTCTTTCGTTGCTTGCGTGCTTCGGTGGCACAGCCAATGATGACGTCACCTCTCACTCTATGTACCTCGGTGCGGGGCAGAGAGGCAAGCAATTTGCATGCCAGCAGGTCGTTTACGCTGACTTGCAATTTTTTGCCATGAGAGTAAAAGTACTTTCTCCTACGGCTACTGCTACTGCTCCTGCTCCTCCCTGGGCTGTGCGTATTCTCTCTGGAAAGGACAGAACAGATACGGATCGCAGGAGCCATTCACCAAACAAAGTACACACGTCATGGGAGGCGGAGACAGCAGACACAGGCAGGAGCCTTCCTTTTCCTGCCGCCTGCCCCCTGCCCCGAAAAAGTAACAATTTTCAAGGAAATCAATCATCCAGAAATAGATCAACTCGTCGTTGGATTTTCTCTGCTTCTGTTTTTATTCAGCCATTGTTTTTATTGTTGGCCGCTCACTCTTTTTTGGCTCTATGCTTTTGTGCTCTAAAGGTGGAAAAAACAACAAAAAAAAAAGAAGCAAAAAGAAGAGTGGAAAAACAGTACGCAACCTTCAGGCATGTGGGAGGGCGGGGGCTTCCTTGTCTAGGAAATGGTTTGTCGGTTGAATATCGAATGGTTTTTTGGGGGGGTTTTAAAGTAATTGAATTATTAGGAAAAGGTTGTTAAGAGAGACATAGAGACAACCGATGATTTTGGAGAGAAAGAAGGATGGAAAATGATTTTGGTAGAAAGTAGGTGGTGTTTTATGAAGTATTTAAGTGGCTAAAATGTTTCCATCACTTCTGAAGATAATAAAAACCCCTAAATATATAGATAAGCTATAAATATCCCCAAAAATATTAACTAAAACAAAAAGAAAGCACTCTCTAATTGCAAGCCATAAAAACTTTGCAAAAACCGTAAATAAAAGCACAGTTTTGGCTCTCATTTGGCTAATAGAGCGCACCACCCCCCACCTCATATTCCCCCTCTATGATATAGTAATTATCGCCTGCTGCATATCGCTGATTCATGGGCCATAATAAACCCAAGAGGAAAAACAGAGGCAGAGAAGAGAAATGTTATTTTTATATAGCATACAAATGGGCGCCAATCCAAAAACTATGCTCCTCGCCATCACAATAAAACGGAGTGTCCCTCCCACCATCCAAAAACCATCTATGGGCTCTATTATAAAGGAATGAGAGTCGCTGTCAGTCACAGGTGCCACCACAAGGACGACGTCACTGTTGCCATTCCGCTGACGCCAGTGTCGGGTGTCGCTCGCGCCAGTTGCTCGCTCATTCATTCGTTCCATTCGTTCGTTCCTGCCATTCATTCACAAAACAAAAAAATGCCTATATTTGCTACTATTAATCACCCACGGAGGTGTTTCACTCTCATTCTCTGCTCTGCCCCAGTATTTGGGGAGTCTATTCCTTCTTTTGGCAGCGGAATGAGCTCCGTTTCCACTTTTGGGCCCCCTGTTTTAACAATCTATTCCTAGCATTCGGCATAACAATAAAATCAAGAGCAATTCCGAATCAACAGTGCGTCACCAGGCAGCGGATCCACCAGGACAGGGGTTTCCCTTCCGCTCCAGGACACTATTGATTAGCTTCACGTGTCGATAGTTAAGCCCCCCCTCTTACCTCCTGCCCTGTATTGGGCTTCCTGGTGGCTGGCTTCACTCCTTTTCCACTGGCAGACACGTCTGTAGTTTTTTGGTCTCGGGCATGTGGCAGGAAGCCATTTTTATTGTCGTGGCATGGCTGTACGCTCGAAACGTGTTACGTCAACAATGTTAACCAAAGTTGTTCCCCCACAAAAGGCAGGAGTCGCGAGGCCTGGAGGCACGAGGCAACGAGGCCACAGGCTGTTTACCTTGCGTCAGGTGCTGCTAAGGAGCGTAGGGGAAGGGGCAGGGGCAGGGAAAAGTCTGCGGCAATTGTAATGGAAATCGAAGAGGAATGGCTTCCCACAAGGTTGTAATTATAAATGGCATCCCGTATGGTAATTATAGCCGTGGGGAACCCAACGCCCAATCCATCAATAAAACATTCCGTGTAAACTTTCCTCTCTAATCATCCTCCCTTCCTTCTCTCCTTGCAGCGCCCCCCCGGTAAGCTTCAGGCAGACACCATGTCCGACGCGGCCAAGTCCAATAATAATGCGGCGGCCGCCTCTTCCCCGGAGCCTGCGCCTGCAACCACCACCACTGATGAGGTGCTTCCAACCAAGGATGCAGCTTCCTCGCCAACGACACCACGGGGCGGCAACAATCACAACAACAACCACAGCAAGAGCCACAACAAATTGAAGTCGACACAGAACAGCAGCGGAGGCGGCAGCATAGACAAACTGTCGCCGGATCAGGACATCTACATCAATGCCGCCGACGGACTGCCCAGCCAGCACCCCTCGCTCCCGAAGGAGGGCATCATAGACAGCGACACGGAGCCGGAGGTGGACGCAGACTCGTTCGACGACCTGCCCACGTCCATTATCGTGACGAACATCCACTCTGAGGTGTTTGCCAATCCGGAGCTGAAGCACGGCATGGAAGAGCTCTTCCGCACCTTCAGCGAATCGGCCACGTTCCAGTGGCTGCGCAGCTTCCGGCGGCTGCGGGTGAACTACGACAACGCCATTGCGGCAGCCAATGCGCGGATCAAGCTCCACCAATACGAATTCAACAAGAAGACGGTGATCACCTGCTATTTTGCCCAGCCGGTGACACCCGTGAACAACAAGAACCTCCAGCCGCCGGCACCGGTCAAACAGTTCCTCATCTCGCCGCCCGCCTCTCCGCCAGCGGGCTGGGAGCCACGCGAAGAGGCCGAACCGCTGGTCAACCACGATCTACTGGCGGCTCTGGCCAGCCTCACACCGGGCGAGTCGCACGAGCTGCATCCACAGAGCGAGGACCAGCCGGCGATCATTGTGCACACGGCGATGGTGCCAGAGGGGGCCGGCGGTCCAGGAATCCAGCCAAAAGCGCCCATAGTGCAGACTAAGTGTCCGGAGAGGGCATAAGATCGCAGGGAGAGCAAAAGAGCATAAGAGCGACAGAGCAGCAACGCAACCTAACGATGATTCCCATCTGGAGTGAAGAAAGGATGGGACCTTTGATTGAAGTATTTTTTGTAAATATTTTAAATTCAATTTGTGATTGATTTACACATACCAACATTTAGCTACGTTCGTTCGTATGTTTGTATTATTAGGCCCTCAATTCCGTTTCCGTTTCGATATAGTTTCCGTTACAGTCCTGTCCCTCCCCCGTCCCTTTCCCTGTACTGTCCTTCCCTGATTTGTACACCCAACCACCCATTAATCAGAATTATAACTCCATCCTTTCTGTTCCTTTCAATCCGTTCCCTTCAACATTTTAAGAGCTATTCGAGCATTTAAGACTACGTTTTTGAGGAGCACCCAGTTTCTTGTGGAAGAGTCCTCCTGGCAACTGCATCTAGATGTGTTTTCTCTATATCTCTTTCCTTCGTCGTCTTCGTGTCTCTCTCTATCTCTCTCTCTCGCTGTATGTTTCTCTCAATTTTGATTGTGTCTATATGTGTATAAGAAATATCGATGTCAACCCGATATCTCCCCCCTCCATCTCTCTCTCTGTGTACCTTCTTCTTTGAAGAGAGAACCCCAACCCCGCCCCTATTCTATCTATCGAGTATATCTATATCTATATGTAAATGTTAATGTAATTCTAAGCCAGCGAAATTTAAGCACCGATATCGCATCAGATATCGGCCAAAGCATACGTATATATATGTATTTAATTGAAAATATATTCAAAATCGAAAATGAATGTTCTCAAATGTACCAAAAAAAAAACCTACAAACAAAACAAAAAAACCGAAAAAAAACAAAAGAAACTCTTTGAAAGAAAACTTGAATTGACGCGGGAACTGGCGTACGTGCCGTGTGAAGGGGGCGGTGGTCGAGCATTGACAATGGAATCTCTTGGGGACAACTGGGAAAACTATTGAAAACTGCAGCCACTTTCAAGGCCATGCTGAATCGGATGTCCCACAAATGCCACAAAAGTACTTTACTTATTGTCGCACTTTACTTTAATTGGGGCGGAAAAGTGTGCAAAATCGAGCGGGACATATGGCGCAGCATACTAAATGGCACTCCGTAAGGCAAGTTTTTTTATAGGCCTCCTCGAAGAAATGGATTTTACGATGTTAATATTGGGAGAAAATCTTAGGCGGAGAAGCATATGGCAGGAATTTATTTGTATTTGAATGCAATAATAAGATGTTGGAAGAATATGATTGTAGAAGGTGGCAAAGATTGTAGAACACATAGATATACAATTGAATAGTCTTTTGTTGTTGGATTTTTTGGACCGAAAACGAAGGCTTTTGTACGCCTCGACAAAGACAGTGTATATTGTTGTTGGACTCTGGGATCGACTCAGCTGCCCAAGGCCTTGTTTGGGCCATCTTTCCCTTCATAAAATCAACAAAAAAACGAGCTACTTAAAAACAACGAAGAGACCTGCGGCAGCCTAGGGTATCCTCCAAGGCCACACGGCCTCGTTTTATTCACTTTTTGAAATGGATCTTAGAGCTTACTACTAAAAAAAGGCAATGCTTAACAACGAAATAAAAAGGATAACAAGGGTGGGGTGGGTGTGGGGGCTAGTGCAGAACTTTGGTTTTGCTTCATTTGCTTTCGATATTCTTGAGCGGCACCATCTGCTCGGGATCGTCCGGGTAAATACTATTCTGGCGCTTCTTGCGACCAGCACACTGACTGAACCACGTGTCGCCCTTGCCAAAGTTCTCACCATCTTCGATGGACTCGGGCATGGGCTGGTTCATCGTCTCTGGGAGGAACATCACCCAGAAGCCAGAGGCCAGGGCCACCACGCCGAAGAGTACGGCGGGAATCTTTGGATCAAAAGAGTCCAGGAGGGTGATGAGAGGCGTAAGGGCTCCGGAGAGACGGGCACACATGGAGCCCAAGCCCATTGCGGAGTTCCGTACAACAGTGGGAAAGAGTTCCGCCGAGTAGTTGTATATGACGGCAAAGGAGCCGGCAATGAGGAGCTTGCCAGCCATCACCACAGCCGTGGAGGTGGTGCTGCCCTGAGCAATAAATGCGGCTATAATGCAACAAAGTCCGCCGCTCAGCATCAGGGTGGAGGTAATGGAGCGACGTCCCAGACGATCCAACACGAACACAATCGTTATGTAGCTGGGGAACTCCACGAGACCCATGATGAACAGAATCAGGTAGGGATTGCCGTACAGCTTCCCGGCACTCAGCGACAGTCCATAGTAGACAATGGAGTTGGCGAACCAGCAGAGGCACACATTGAGCGTCTTCATGCGGAGGTTGGGTGTCCGGAAGAGATCGCTCAATCCGGCACTGGACTTCTCCTCCACCGCCGCCTGCTGTTTGGCCTTTTGCACAAAGTAGTCCTTGTCCACGGGTATCCCGGAGCCATTGATACGCAGTCCCTTGGCCACAATGTCGACGGCCTCGGCGGCACGTCCCTGCATCCACAGCCAGCGCGGAGATTCATCGAGGAGCCACCAGTGGGCAAGGAACAGGCAGCCATGGAGGCCATAGATCACCTGGAGCCACTGACGGTCCTGAATGATGGCACCCCAGCCAGCAACCAGCATGATGCCGCCTGCAAAGACCGCCTGAAAGAGATCACAGAAGATTAGAAAAGATCTTCAAGTGATCCTTGAGTCACTCCGCTCACCTGGAAGGTTATGCCACAGACAGTACGCTTGGTGGGTCCCACCAGCTCCATTGTCAGCACAAATCCACAGATATAGGCTCCAGC
Source organism: Drosophila persimilis (assembly GCF_003286085.1). Classification (NCBI taxonomy): domain Eukaryota; kingdom Metazoa; phylum Arthropoda; class Insecta; order Diptera; family Drosophilidae; genus Drosophila; species Drosophila persimilis. The sequence continues at coordinate 27,238,667 of NW_020825288.1, read as the reverse complement.
AGATCCCACAATTCCCAGCAGATAGCGGGCAACCATAAAGGAAAAGTACTCCGGAATGAAGGCTACGCCCACGCCGATGATCAGCTGGAAGAGCGCCGACCAGCAGAAGACCGTCTTGCGGCCAATCTTGTCCGCCAGTCCACCGAGGGTTACGGCTCCCGTGAAGACGCCCAACATGAACACCGTCTGCACAATGGCCCCCATCCAGCGGCGATCGCACACATGGTTCCAGTCAATTGTGCGCGATGTCTTGTAGTACGTTGTATCGTACACGTACTTTTCACAGGCGATGGTCGTGTTGCTGTCCAAATCAGTGGGATCGTACATCAGGCAGGACTCTAGCTCCCCATTGGCCTTCGTTGGAATGGCAAACTTCAAGGCGCTCGCGTTCCAGGGCCCCACCGCCAGGATGCTGTCGTCCAGGCCCTCGATAAAGCAGCGATGCTCTGGCACTGCGGATACCGTAACCAGGGAGAGCATATGCATGCCTGCGGTCAAAGCGGAGAGGACTTGCAGGAAGAACTGCAAGAATTGGTATTTACCAAATTCCCCTGTAGGAAAAAGAGCGACGAAAAATAAATATGTGGGTGCTCCATCTATAAATATTTACTTTCAAATGTTTAAGATTGGCAAATAAAGGGTATTTAATGGTTGAAAGCAAAGAGGGAGAAACTACGCAGCAAAACGTAGTCCCGTTTGTCATTCCTTGAGCTTCACACGCAGCTTTCGCATTTGCTGAGAGCAATACCTGCGAGAGAGTGCCGTCAGGTACATTATTGTTGTTGTTGCTGAGAGAGCAAATGAGAGAGTGTGCATTTGCCCAACATGAGCAAAGCTCGTAGATGAGATCAAGAGATAAGACATTTGCGACGCACTGCATTCGAAGCGAAATACAACAAAAATGCAACAGGAGTAGCAGCGGCTCTGTCACACATACATATGTATATGTGTTTGGAAATATATGGCGCCTCTCTTCTATGGTGTCACTGTTGGAATTGTCGTCACTCCAAAGACTTTTTGCAATTAAATCAAGTGGAATTTATTCAATTCGATTTCAATTGAAAGGCATACGAATGTCCCCATCAAATACATATTTGCCAGCAGTTTGCTTTGGCTTCTTGGCTTCTACTATTCCTATTCTATTCTATTGTTTCTTTCCTTGTATGGTTTTGCAGGGGTCTTTGAAGAATGCATTGAATCGATTATGACTTTTGCTGTCCACACGATCGCTGTTGGATCGAGGACAGGGACGGACAGGGACTGTGTAAATTTCTGCGGTCTTGTACATCGAGTAGAGTAGAGCATTGTAGCCTAGATATCTGACACATGAGCGCGAGCGCCGGGTCCAATGTTCAATCAGGCATTTCAATTGATTTGTGGGTTACATTTATTGATCGTTTAAGCGAAAAAACTTTCGCCATCGATCGCAGCTCCGCGAGGGAGAGTCCTTCACTCATGAGTACCCCACGCCCCACCCCCATCCCATCAGTGTCTAAGCAATTCATTGATTACGTCGAGTGTAAAAATTATGTCATACAAGTAGACATGTACCGGGAGGGAGAGGGGGCGGGGAGCGGGAGCCGGACACATCTTAATTAATCTCAATTTGAAAATTTTGCCACAATCTTTAATTAAATTCAATTACGAAACCACCCAATATACATAATCAGCGTATAATTGCCAACGATCGATAAGGAAAACACGCGACATAGTAAATTCTCAGGGGGAAATCATAGCGGATTACCACCAACAACCATATCATATATCAAATACCAACCATGTTGTGGTGAGATTTATTACAGACAAACCATTGACACAGTTCGTTGCCAAGTGGGGCGGTAAGGTCCTCGAAAATTGCGCTACAATGTGTGTAGTACTTTCATATTTGTCATAGGAGATATACATATATTATCAAAGAGGGACCAAAATGCTGTTCTATGGCGGGGTTTTCGTGACGCCCCGTAAACAGAGGGCGGCGCGGGGTTTCTGTTATCTTTTAGGCTATCCTCGGGTTCGGTGTTGTATAATCTTTGATATTACATATTAAAGCAATGAATAAACATGATACCGGGTTAGATCATAGGAAAGCCTTTCTATATCAATCTCTCATAATAGATTAGAGAGAACTTTTGACGAAAAATGATGCATGGAAACAAGATAAGGCTGAAGCGATAAGACCAGTGATAAGAGCTTAAGCAAATCACGCACTTGAAACAGACATCCCAAAAACAGCACTAACGTACAATGCCACCATGCCTCAAAGTTCTTATAAAGATTTAAAAAAAAAACCCCATTGATTGAATGCTACTCTCTCGTGTTAGTTTACTGTTGAGGTAGATCATGGAGGTGAGGTTCTTCTATGAGCTTCCAAACGATTTTCATTCGCTTTGAAGGTCTCCACGGGGAAGTGCTTTCAAAGTCAGTGTAAATTACTACCTAACTGGCAGCTGCTAGCCAAATTGAGTACCAAGCACACCTCCAAATCCGAATACGAAGTAATTAGAGCTCCAGCAGACCCCCCAGAGAGGCCTTCAACAAAATAAATACACGTAGAAGAGCAGAGCGATATGATATGTGTTTGATGGGGTTTGAGTTTTAGGCCTCATACATGTGTGTGAGAGAGAGAGAGCGTTCACAAAAAACCAGTTTGATATTTTTTTTGCATTTTCTCAAATACAAATGTGCATATAGCCGTACGTACATATATGTATATGGGCCATAACTAATGCTAAAAGTCGCTAATGTGTTCATTACTCTTTCACTCCGTCTCCCTCTGTCTACACTTTCTGATCTTTCCCTTTCACTCTTTGTAGCTTTTAAATTATGAAAAAAAAACAAGGTTTAGGGGAAAATTCTATGGGATCCCTTGGTCTTAGAGCGAAAGAATTTAGCTTTTTGCTTTGCTGAAATCAGTGGAGATATGATAAAAGCCAACCTCCATAAACAGTCGCTAATTGATTATGGATTGATAATGAATGTAAGCGGGAACCGTACCTATAGGAAAAGTAAAAGTCTAGATAGAATACACTTTGCTGAGCTTTCAGATTTGCTTTCGTTTTAATCAATCGGAGAATTATATATATACGTAATTATTGTTAACTGTTTTGCATTAAGTAATAAACAAAACGCCACACGTTGCACAATTTATACGACCGCAAAGCACATACATACTATAAATCAACGGAATACCCCCTCGAGAGATCTTTATGGCACAGATCTTGTGACAAAAGCCTCTGCATTGCCTTTGTGTGGTGTGTTCGAGTTTTAGCGTCAGTCTGCTAAAGATACAGAGATACATTTGGCCAGAAGGTTCATCAAGTGTCACTGTGTCGTGGTCCCCTCCCCACGCGCTCAGATACACGAGTATCTATCTATTCGTCTGGTTCTGAGAGTCTGAGACTTCTATTAAGCTGTCTGTAACCTTGTGGTATTTATTATTAATTGGAAAAAAGTGCAAAAACAAAAAATATATATATGTAGTTGTAATTAAAACCGTGTTAGAGGCGGCTTCTTTTGAGCACTTGATGGACAGCCCCAACCCCAAGCACTAGTCGGGCCGTATAGATTAGACAGAGATTGCCGCAATAATTATGCCGAAAATAATTAGGAAATTTGAATGCAGAGCAGCCGTAAAAATAACCCTCATATAAAAGTGTTATCCCATCCGCTTTTGGATAAGCCTTGGCGCAGCTACTGGCTCTTGTGGGGACAAGTTTTCGCGGGGCCTGATAAGAGGGACTTTCAGCGATTGATAAGAGAAAACGCGATGCGTTATCACCACTGCCGCGCTGACCTGGCTGGCCCTCCTCACTCACCCAGTTTCCCCATGAGGTCCTCCAGCACATAATCCACAGCCATAATCGGAAGGATGTGTCTTCAACAGTTTCTGGTAGATGGCGGATATATGTTTTCGATTTCTGCTTGTCGGTTTTTAGCAAGCTGGCATCTTCCGAAGAACCGCCCCGATAATTCTGCTGCGAGGAACGTGCTCTCGAAAAGTTCCACAGCTCGTGCCACTCTAGACTCTTTCGACCGCCGGCCGCATTTGAACTGGCAAAAAGCTAACTGCGAACTGTGCCGCTGAGCTGAGCGAGCAAAACGAATCCAATGGAGCTCTGCCTCAAATAACACTCATACCACCGCAGAAAACCCTCACGCAAACATAGACAGTCGGTTGGCCAGGCAGACGACGATAAGGTCGTCCCACATACTCACTCCACTGCGAAATGGATCCCACTGATGTGTGTGTGTGTGGAGCTCGAGAGCTTTGCCCCCCTTCGTTTGTGGATCGTGGATCTTGAGAGTGCCTGTGTGCTTCCACCACATGATCGCAGACAGCGATCGCAATGATCTGATGGAATGGTAAAAAATCCATAAGATTAGGGTTTAAGCTTGCGATTCTTATGGCTACAGATCGCATACCGTAATACCATCAAAAGTAGAAATTTTAGCTTGTGGATCCTCATATCAATCTCAGTCGTTTCGATCTCATGGATAGCGAGATCTACTGAAACGGTCCCCAGAGAACAATAAGAACACCTTTGTGGCTCCACGGGCATAGATCGAACATGCATCATCAAAGATCAGAGCAGTCTGATCAAATTTCAAGTAGTTTTTCCAATCCTAGTCAGCCTTGGGTTAACACCAAATGTTTTATTAGAATAGCAAATAAAATCAAAATTTCAGGCTTCCCCAAATCTACATACAAATCGGAAAAACGGAGTTCAAATTTCCCAAATTCTTAGTGAAATTAATCAACTAACATAATTATGGCTAAAGCAAATGTATCGGATCCCGTGCCTTTTTTATATTTAGATTTAATGGCCGATCTTTTGATGCATGAGACGAAGGAAATAGCATCGGAATTCGAAAGAAAAGCAGAGTTTGTAAGGGAACAAGAGGCCGCAGTCCTAGAGAATGCCAAACTTGTGAGTACTAGAGGACGATAGGAACTTGTAAGTCCCTGATTCCGTGGTCTTTCATCAGCTCATCAAAGTCGATCAGTTTGTGGGAGATGTTAAGGCCTGTACAATGAAACTGGAAATGGATCTGGATGAGAACGAGCAGTTGCTGGCTGAAGCGGAGAAGGCAGCCTCCAAATTAGAGAGATCCTGTTCAACGTTCCCAGCCAACAGTTGCCGCATAGAGCCCTTGACGCGTCACACCTACTTGGATCTGTTGAAGAAAGTCGAGTCCGCAAAGAAAATGAGCGAAGAGTGCAACATCCTCAGAGCAGATTTCGATGCCTTTGGCAAAGAGACAGCCGAGCGCTTGGCTCCTGCAAATGTGGTAGGATACAGATTAGATGTCTTATAATGTTTAAGAAATACTTAAGGTAAATTCATCCTTAGATTGGCCAACTTATAGACTATCACAACAAAGCTTTGACCACCTTGGAGGAGCAGATCGAAGAGTTGGAGGGCAAGGTCGGAGCTATTGCCACCGAATACGAGGAGATTACTGAAGATCTGGGCATCAGCAGCTTGTCCAAAACATGCACATGCGAAATGGCCAAAGAGGTTCTAGCCAAAGATTTCTGTAATGATCATATTTTGAAAAACAACCGATAACATAATGGATTCATATGAATACTATTCACAATGTAAATGCAAACGTTTAAAACTGAAAGTTCAACTTTTTCTGCTTAAGATTAGGGTTTCTGTTGGTGTTTGTCTTTGATTCTTAAATTCTAGTTATTGGCATCGCGGAAGAAGAGCACATCGTCTGCGATGATGCTGGTGCTGGTCTTCTGGTTGCCCTGCTGGTCCGTGATCTCGCCATAGGTGATCTTGCCCTGCACCATGGTGCGCTGTCCCTTCTTCAGATACTCCAGCACAGTGTCGCGCAAATTGGGCTTGAAGACGACCACGCGATGCCAGTCCGTGCGCTGGGCCCAGTCGCCGTTCTCATATCTGTCCAGGGGGATAAAGACAAATCCGATTACAAATCGTATTCCATTGCGATTCAATTAAGAAGACGAACACATGCAGAGACTCTGTACTCACTTGTAGTTGGTGTGTGTGGCGACGGAGAATGTGACCACCGGATGCTCCTGGGAGCCGCGCAGCTGTGGATCGGCCCCCACACGACCCAAAACGGTGACCGTGTTGACAGCTGCAGTTGTTCAAAAAACAATAAGTAAGATTTCGTCACTGTACAGTCTAATTACCACGCACTTTTTTCAATTTTGGCGGGTGCCACCGATGTCGTGGTTGATGCACCGCGTGCCGGCATGTTATGCCGCAGACCGCCTAGCACCGGCCGCAGCTGCAATCAATACACAATCAATTAATACACTGCTTTTGCTTGCCGTGGGACTCATTAACCTACCGCATGTCTAACTTGTTGCATCATTTTATTTTTTTGCGAATTTCAACCAAAATTACGATTTAGAGATGCACACATGTGTGTGAACCGATAACAAAAGTGAACTAAACCCCCTCAAGCCCCCAATATTTAAGCAGAATAAAAACTTGAGGTAATCCACGGAAATTAATCCTAATAATATATTAAATTTTTCTTGTAGATCCATTCCATCCTTCATTTTTACTTAAGAAAAATACTACGATACCTTTCACGTGAACGGCTTTTAAAATATTAAGGTTTCTCAATTTCCGTGAACTGTATTTTAATAACCACCGGGCGACAACGGGTTAATGTAACGTGTGAATAACCGAAAAAGAATTCCTCGATTTCAAACTGGCAAAAGTTTTATAAATATTAATTACATGTTAAGGTCCTCACCATCATCTTACAAGTAAATTCACCTTGTATGGACTGCTGTAAAAAGAGGGGCTCCACGCCTGTGAGAGGTATATGTATTAGAAAATCACCAATACGCTTTGGTTGCGACTCCTTGGGGGCTTGTGCAGGCTACACCTCTTCTTCCTGCTCATTGTTTGGATACTTCGAGTGATCAATAATCCTCCATATCCCCTCTAGTATGTCCGATAATCTCAGCAGGCTGCAGCAGGATTTGTTGAGGCAGGCACATCCTATTGGGTACTATAGCTATCAAGTGAGCCTTGACAAATTCTTTCGAAGTATAGGAAAACCCCGATTCCATTAGATAACTAGAACACACCAGATAGTCAACTTCAATTCGAAATTTAAACAGAAATATTATACAAAATAATTGTAGCTTTAAAACGGAAATCATGTTCTGCGATTGGTTGAACGAATTGCAGCGTTTTCTGCACTGGGGACCCGTGATTGTCTTTAGTTTGATGACCTGCGTGACCTGGACAACCGTACACGTGAATGCCATGTGGTGGCCGCCCGCGGAGTCGTTTAACGCTGCCATCAACTTCGTTCTGATTGTGTTCTTCAATCTGATTACCCTTTATCACTTTAGCATGTCGATTCTGGTGGGACCCGGGCTTCTGCCGAAGCATTGGCGGCCCGAAAACCCCGAGGACGAGCAGTTCCTGCAGTTCTGCAAGGTGTGCGACGGCTACAAGGCACCGCGGGCGCACCACTGCCGCCGCTGCAAACGATGTGTCTTGCGGATGGACCACCACTGCCCGTGGATCAACAACTGCATCGGATGGGCCAACCAGGCGAACTTCTTCTACTTCCTGTTCTTCTTCATGCTCGGGAGCATTCAGTCAGCCCTGATCATTGGCTTCTCCTGCTACGAAGGCATCTATCGCAGGGCCCTGCTGAAGCAGGGCGATACCGACGGAATCCGAGTCGTGTTGACCCTCCGCAGTGCCATGGCATGCATGTACAGCCTGGGCATTGTGGTGGGCGTGTTGCTGGCCACGCTGAAGCTCATGCAACTGCAGATCAAGGCTATAATATGGAACCTCTCCGAGATCGAGGGCTGGATCGTGAAGAAGGCCGAATACCGTCGCTACGCGAGTAGTTCGATTGGAATTGCCATTCCCACATTCGACTACCCGTACGACATGGGCGTTTGGCGCAACATCCTGGAGACCTTCACACCCAGCAACGACGGCATCAACTGGCCCGTTCGCCCCGGCTGCGATCAGTACACTATGACGCGCGAGCAACTGGCCCAGAAGGTGCAAAAGCGGGCCCGCACCCGCACCTACAGGTGCATAGCATCGGCCACAGGGTACTGGCTGCCCATCCTCTCCCAGGGCCTGATGGTCACCATTTGTATGCCCTGCGCTGACGATCCACGCATTGTCGTGCACAAGGGCGATCTCGTGCAGGTGACCCGCGTCCAGGAATATTGGCTCTACGGCGAACGGGTGCTCTCCAAGCGGGAGCAGAAGCTCCAGAAGAAGCACCAGCTCAAGGGGCACATACGCGGCTGGTTTCCGCGCTGCTGTGCCGTCGAGCAGTTCGATGAGGACCAGTCTGCCGGTGACACTGTGGATGTCACTCATAACACCGATCAGAAGAAGACCAAGACCGGATCCAAGATAAAGAAGCGCAAAACCTAAGCCCAACACTTTTTCCCTTAATTAAAGAGCGTGTTGGCGGTGCGTCTATCGTTTGTTTCCTGCTGGTTAACCAAGGCATTCATCTCTTAATAATTTATGCTGATACTTAATACTTTGGTCGTAAGGCGGTTGTACGTACATTCTCCACACATTGAGTTTCGTGAACTTGCGCTAGTGGCAGGTGCACCACTGGCACTCCCACCATCAGATTTACGGTACTTAGAACTGTAGGCAACGGCCGTGGTCCAGGCATAGCTGTTAGTCCTGCGATTGAGGATCGAGTCATACGGGGCCGGATTCTGCAGCCAGAAATATCAGACTATGCCACATGCTACTGTCATCCGCATCTACATATCATTTAGTATCTATCAGAGCAGGCCTTTGATATCTTGTTAAGGCTTTCAGGTGGGTCGAAATGTATCTGGAGCTCCTTCAAATCCCACTTTCAATAATAGGAAATATAATTTTCCTGCTGTACCGTCGTGTGGCATTTCGGCTGCTCGGAAAAATAAAGACACACGTGGAAATGTGGAAAGTGCAGGCTCTAGTGGTGCAGATCCTGCTGGTCAGCTGCCTGCTGAAGATCTACTTCGAGGGGAGTCGTCTGCTGCCCAACTTGAAGCCCCAGAAGGTGCTTCCGGAATCGGGAATCGGTCCGCCGGCGAATCGTCTGGTGGTTTTCCTCACCGATGGCTTACGCGCCGAGACGTTCTTTGCGGATAACTGCAGCTCCGTGCCGGACCTGCGGGAGGTATTCGTGAATCAAGGACTCGTGGGGATATCCCGCGGCAGTGTGCCTACCCTCGTGCGCTCCGGCCAGATTGCCATCTTTGGTGGCTTCTACGAGACTCCACCGCTGCTCCGCACTGGCTTCCAATGGAATCCGTCGACATTCGACACTGTCTTCAACCGCAGCAAGACCTCTTTATGCTGGATAGAAAGTCAGACGAATGTCTACACAAAGTCCTTGACGCGCGGAATGTTTCAGCACCACTCATCGGATCCCAAGCCCAAAGATCCTTGGGTCCTCCTTCAGCTCCGCTCGTACCTGGGCATCAATGAAACAGTCGACAAATTACGGTCTAAGACTTCTCTGATACTCTTCGTATATCTGGGGAATATTGCTACCGAAGGTCCCTTGAGCAAGCGCTATCTGGAGAGGCTGCATTCTGCACAGCGCGGCATCCGCGAGACCTATGACCTGATCGAGAGCACCTTCAACGACAGCCGCACTGCATATCTGATGACATCGAGCCATGGCATAAGTCATTTGGGTAGATATATTCATTAAAAGCGTCGCCTCTCTGTTGAAATTTGCAATCCTTTGGATTTTTTCCTTTTAGGCTCCAATGTCGCAGGATCCCGGGATGAAACCGATACGCCTTTCTTCCTCTGGGGTTCCGGAGTGCGCCAAACGGCCCATAATGTGGCCCCCACCTTTGCTGCAAACAACGCAGGGCTGCAGCGGCCCCTCATCGACCTGCAGCAGATCCAACTGGCGCCCATCATCTCTGCGTTGATCGGTGAGCCGCCGCCAGTGAACAATTTGGGCAGATTTCCATTGGGCTTCCTGGACGTGTCCATGGAGCAGGAGACGCAGGCAGCTCACTTGAATGCGCTTCAACTTCTGGCCCAGGCGCAGCTCTTGATGCGGCACCACGAGCTCGGTTTCTTTGACAAGTTCCTGCCGCAATTCAAACACCTGAACCAAAGCCAAGCCGAGAGCTATATCCTTGAAATGGATCGAGAGATGCGGATGGGCAGAACGCAGGAGGCACTGCAGACGATTGAGAAGGTGGCAGCTCTGGCGCAGGAGTGCTTGCGGTACTATCATAGCTACTATCGCATTCCACTGCTGATTGCCACGATGGCTGGACTCTCGGGATGGATATACTGTCTGTTGGTCCAAGCATCGCAACAGGCCAGAAACTCCAGTGAGCCGCCGGAGAGCGTTGAATTGATCTCGTGGACGAATGTGGTGATGGGCGCACTGGGAGTGGTTGTTAGCGTGATAATCCTCCTGCTCAAGGTGCCCTTCCTGATTGGCTTCTGCCTTTTGCTGCCCATCTACATCTGGTGCATGGCCCTGGCCGGACGACCACTGCAGGGCAAACCCATCCGCTACGGTCTGCTGCACCTCAAATTGATCCTCGTCTCCATTGTGTGTTTCATCGTTCCCATTTTCCGGAGGGGCTTGCTCTGCCTGCTCTATGTGGGACTCGTGTGTTTCTACAATCGTCGGCACTTCAAGAAGATGTCTCCGAGTTTCTTGGCATGGCTGGGATTGGTCTGCTGCCTCAGCGTCCTGCTCTTCTGCCTGCAGTGCCCGTCGACCCTCTCGCTGACAATTAATTACGGAATGTATCTCCAGGGGGCGAGCATGCTTCTGGCGATTCTACGTCCCCTGATCCTCGGCGAGAAGTATGGCGCATCTGTGTGGATTATCAACGCGGGCACATTGTTGATCGGTGGCTTTGGAATGTATCTAAAGGAGACTGGAGCGACCGTGCCGCTGCTTTTGCACACCGTTTGCTGGGCGTACCTCTTCTATGCCTTTGGATCGGTGCCGTATGGCAAGAGGTTGCCTCCGAAACGCCGCCTGGAGCTCATCTGCTTCAACCTGATGACCCTACACACGCTTCTCAGCGACTCGTTCGCCTCTCTCTTCGCCCAGGCCCTGATCTTCGAGTACCAGATGGGGATTGACGTATACCAAGAGACGAAGCAGCCCCGCAATGCACTGGAACAGAGAGCAGATGAGAATGAGGATCAGAACGAGCCGAAGATTGTGTGTCCAGAGGAGAACTTGGCTCGAGCCAGCTACTTTTCCGTCTCCATTCTCCTGTACTTTCTCCTGGCGCTGCTCGGCACCGGCCACTGGATCTCCAGCTTCACCTTCGCCCCGTCCACTGCACGACTCTTCGCGAAGGATTGCTGCTATGGCCTCACTGCTTTCTTTGTCCTATTGAAGATCTTCATACCGTCCATCATCATCTTGTCGAGCATGTACGCCCGCAGCGAATACGCGCGCAAGAACATCCGTTTAATCTTCATCTATCTGATCCTCACCTGCAATGGCAGCTTGTGCTTATTCCTGTTTGTCGACCATGGCCTGTTCTGGCCAGCGGCTCATCCATCTGTAGTGCATGTCGTCCTGATCAACACTGCCGTCGTTTTCCTTGTGGTGTGCTCCTGTGTGACGAATTTTTTCTTCCGAGGATCTCTCCAGGCGAGACCTACCTCGTCCTCAACGAAGATCAACGAAGAAGTCCCATCGTCTCAGAGCGATGTCCAAACCAATGTTTAATCTTCAAACATAATCACTTAAGCTTAACCTAGAACTAAATTAAATGTCTGCGACTTTTCTGTGAGAAACTTTATCCTAGTTTTAGTTGTGCGAATGGTGTTATACTTTAAGTAGAAACTAAGTTAAATGCAGCTTCGGCTGGTGGATGGTGGCGTCGTTGTGGGACAGCCGGAATAAAGCATTGATTAGCGAGGATTTGCCCTCTCCTGAGCCCACCTTCATCCTTAATCTTTGGTACAGATTAATCTGACGATTAACTACAACGTATAGTATGCTTAGAGCTAGCCGAGGGTCTATTCCGACTTGGGTTTCTGAGACTCCTGATGGGCCTGTAAAACACGGAAAATGTTATCCAATTATGAGAAAGACAAGCCAATAGTTTCAGCACTCACCCTTTCAGCGACCTTTAGGAGACCATCGAAATGGCTCTGGCCACCTTCCATGACCATGCCATGGAATATCTTTGAGGCACTGCCGGTCAAGAGCTCGTATGGTGACCCAAACTCCACCACCTGTCCGGCATCCATCACCAGGACCCGATCCGAGTCCATGATTGTGTTCAGGCGATGAGCAATCGTTAGCACCGTGCAATCGCGGAATTTGTTGCGGATGGTGGCCTGGATGAGGGCATCTGTCTGCGGATCCACATTGGCCGTAGCCTCGTCCATCACTAGGATGCGGTTCTCGCGGAGAATGGCACGGGCGAGGCATACGAGCTGCCGCTGGCCGACACTGAAGTTGTGGCCGCCCTCGGATATCTTGCTCTGCAGGCCGCTGGGCAGCTCGCTGATCAGGGGCTTCAGCTCCACCTCCTCCAGGGCATCCCAGAGCTTGGCGTCGCTGTACTCCTCGAAGGGATCGAGGTTGTACCGCATACTGCCCGAGAAGAGCACCGGTTCCTGGGGAATGATTGAGAGCTTGCTGCGCAGATCGTGCAGCCCGATGTCGGCCGTGTCGCGGTGGTCGATGTGGATGGTTCCTTCGTTGTAGGACAGTCGGAATAAGGCGTTAATTAGCGAGGATTTGCCCGCTCCTGTGCGTCCCACAATGCCCACCTTCTCCGATGGTCGGATGCGGAAGTTCAGGGCCCGAAGCACGTACTTGGACTGCGGATCGGGGAAGTACCGCAGACTGAGATCCTCGGCAATAATCTCTCCCTCCTCGGGCCACGTATCGCAGGGCTTCTTCTTCGGATCCGACTCGAACTCTCCCTCCGGCTCGATCTCGTCGTACTCCAACACCCGCTCCACCGCGGTCATTGTGTTCTCCAGCTCCGCGGATTGCCGCATGGCCCACTGCACCATTCCGGTCATGCCCATGGCCTGGGTGATGGCCAGACCGACCTCGCCAGAGCTCTCCGGCGGATTGATGAAGTAGTTCAGAATTATGATGACGATGTAGAGCGTGCAGAACAAGTCCAAGTAGTAGCCAAAGGCTCGGTTCGTGGCCAGGAAAGCGTAGTAGCCGGAGCTATGCAGATCCTGCAGATTGTCGAACTCTTCAATGAGCGCCTTCTGTGCTCCCAACGCGCGAATGGTGGGCAATCCACTGATGGTGGCCCCCAGGTGCGAATATATTGGAGACCTAGCCACCGCCTCCAGCCGCTTCACATCGCGCGATGTCTTCAGGTAGAACTCTCGGATGTAGTAGAAAATGATCGCCAGAGTGAGCGTCAGGATTAGGTAGTACGGATTCGTGATGCAAATGACGACGACGATGCCGGCGAGAATTAGGAAGAGCTGCACCACATCCAGCATTACGGTGGGCAGCAGCTCATCCAGCTGTCCCAGATCCTTGGAGAAGCGATTGAGGATGCGGCCGGAGGGATTCGTGTTGAAGAAGTACATGGCCGCCCGCGTGATACCGCGGTACATGGCGTTGTGGAGGGTTGTGGAGCTGCGCATCGCCATCTTGTAGAAGAGCATCGTCCGCACGAGGGTGAAGACCACGACGGCCACATTCAAGGCGGCGAAGTAGTACATGTCCGCCGGATCCGAGCTCATCTCTGCCTTATTGCTGTTCTTGTTGACCCTGCAAGAAGAAGGCAAAGATCCATTAGAGCCAATCCGTGAGGGAACGCCGATGGAATCACTTACCAATAAGCGAGGAAGATATCCGCCGCAGAGCAAACAATCTGCGTGACCAGGCAGAGGAACAACATGAAGGAGATCATAAACCAGCTGCTGCCTGCCGTCAGATACTCCTTGTAGAGCCCCACTCCGATCTTGCCCTCTACCCGCGGCTCTTCCATCTGCAGCGCCGCCTCCTGGGCCATCGACTCGGCCATGGAGCTGAGGGAAGTGAAACTATTGTTGCGGCTGGTGGGGCGACTGATTTTGCCGCTGCCACGTCTGCTCAGCGACGGCACGCTGAGGCGATCCATTTGGTCCCCCACGGCCACCTCCAGCTCATCCACGGAATCGTCCTCGTTATTGGGATTGGTCAAGAGCCTGGCAAAGTCCAGACCACTGCGCTTCATCGAAGAGTAGGTGCCCATTGCGCTGATGCGGCCCTTTTCCATGATAACAATGAGGTCGGCTTGCTCCAGGAACTGCAGCTGGTGCGTGACGAGGATCACCAGTTCGCTGCGCAGGTACCCGTGCATGCACTGATCGAAGAGGTGGCGCCCCACGTGCGTGTCCACTGCGCTGAGAGGATCGTCCAGGAGGTAGATGTCTGCCCTGCGGTACACTGCCCGAGCGAGGCTGATGCGCGCCTTCTGTCCGCCCGAGAGGGAGGCTCCTCTCTCGCCCACAATCGTCTTGTCGCCGTACGGCAGCAGCTGAAAGTCCCGCTCCAGGGCGCACTTCTTGACGACAGTGCGGTAGCGATGCTTGTCCCACTCCAGGCCGAAGAGGATGTTCTGGCGCACGGTGCCCGTGAAGAGCCACGGCTCCTGCGAGGCGTACGAGTAACTTCCGTCCACCCGCAGGCTGCCATTCTCCGCGGGCAGCTCCCCAAGCACTGCCTGAATCAAGCTGGATTTCCCAGCGCCCACGGGCCCTATCACAGCCACTAGCTTGCGGCGTCCGAGCTGCAGATTGATGTTCTCCAGCGTGGGCTCTGCGCTCTGGCTATCCCACCTGGCTGTGAATCCGCTAAAGTCCAGCAGTTTCTCCGGCAGGCCGTTGGCCTTTGGGCTATCACCAATCACGGGCTCCTCCTTCTGGATCTTTGACTTGTCGCGCACTTGCGTCTCCGGATGATGCATGAACGTCTCCAGGCGGCGGATGGAGACGAGCAGCTCAGCAAACTGCGAGATTCCCTGCGGGAAGAACATCGTCACGGACCGCCGCAAGATGTTGTAGTAGGCGGTGACAAAGAAGGCCTTCTCGGCGGTCAGGACGTTGCCCAGAAGAACGAAGGCTATGAGGCTGGTGGAGATGAAGATGCGCGACAGGAACATGGCGAAGGAGATGAGGATGCCGCGGATGTAGTTGACCTGCTTGATGCATTGCATCTCCTTGAAGCGCGTGAACTCCACCAGCTTTCCGAAGGGCTTCTCCCAGGCATACATTTTGATCACCTGAATGCCCGAGATTATCTCGTTCATCATCCGCACGCGTTCGTCTGTCCGCAGGGCAGTCATCAGTCGGAGGACGCTCGTCCGCTTTCCCAGATAGGACTGAAAGGGCAGGAAGAGGAGCATCACGGCCACGCCGAACAGCGAAGATACTCCAATCTGCAGTAAAAGAGTGGGACGGCTGGTTAGAAGGGATATTCAGGCTATGGTATTCTTCTCCGCACTTGCCTCGATGTACATGAGATACGTGACGACTATCAGCTCCAGTGGAGCCACCCAGAGATAGTGTACGTTGATAAGTACCATGTCAAAGCGTCCGACATCGTTGGACAGCAGATTCACCACCTGCCCCACCGTCGTGTCCCCCAGGGCAGTGCGACTGAGTCGGAGGGACTTCCGATAGATAAGGCTGCTCAGAGCTGAAATCCACGGAGATGAGAGGGAGATGAAGTAATCCCTAATGAATGGACTCACCAATGCGCATCTTCATACCCAGATGAAGGAGGCCGAGCATGTAAGGGTGGCCGAAGAACACTGTGAACACGGAGGCAGCAATGAGGCCGGTGGCATAGAGCTGCGCTTTGAAGAGATCCGTATCATCGCCGGCAAAGTAGGCCATTATTCCAAACAGACAGATGGGCTGCGTGACCCTGAAATTGTGTGCGATTAGTGGACTAGTCTGATTCGGAGAGGAATCTGGGCACTTGCTTGGTGAGGAACTCCTGTAGGAACAGCAGCACCCCAGTGAGCACCAAATGCCATCCAAAGACTCTGGTCATAACGCGTCCCAGGCGGGGATTCTTATTTCTGACCACCTCCTCGTCCCAGGCAGCGCATAATCGATCGCCCAATGAATCTATGATTAAAAGGAAAATGAGTTAAGTGTTTGGAGTGCAATTTGGAAAATCCCTGTACCTGACTTGTGCTCCTTGAGGGCCTGATAGAGATCCTTTTGCTCCAGGGTCTTCTTGCGGCCCTTGAAGAGAACGGGCATGGCAAAGCTTCATTGCACAGATAAATCCGGTTTGGGTTTCGTTTTTGTAAGAGGAGTAGAACAACACCACAGTTAGATATACATAGGTAGATATCCAAGAGCCAAAGATAGCGATATAGTTATTATGATGTTATGACACCGCAGGTTTGAATCTTATCAGGGGTAATAATAAAAACAGTTGCCACCCGAGAGATACACAAGAGAACATATTTCCATACGGTATACGCGCACCCTGAGTCCCTCTGAGTCATTAGCACTTTTGCCGCAAGATATTGAGAGCCTGATCAGTCAGATATCATGGTTTTTCATAGGGTTAGTGCCTCCCCAGAGAGAGTCAGAGAGCGTGAGAGTTCAACAAAGAATGTGTAGAGATCTCCATGCCTCGGGCTATGCAAATTAAGCGAGCCATTGAATGAAATAATCAACATGTCAGAGAGTTGTCACGCTGCCAGTTCTATGGGAGCCCCACATTCCACAACCCCAACCCCAACCCCAAACCCCACCCCTTGTTACTCACCAGAACATCAGCGACGAGAGGGGATTGGAGGTCTCGCGGGGATTCTCCGGTAGTTCGTTGGCTTTCATCGACTGCATCTTGGAGGACGCTGGCTATTGGAACTTTGTTTGATTTAAATCTAAATAGAATTGCACTTTGAATGGCTTTATTTATTGCTTCGAGCTACTCAAGGGAAGGGTTTTTTTGTCGAGCTCTCGATCTTGATTGAGATCTAAATGAATTAGTGCCCCGTCAATCGGTAGATCCGTGGTTGAGCAAATCCATTGCGGACACGCGCTTGTCTCTAATTATTAATTAGTTTGGCATTAGCACCGGTATTAGGACAGGAGAAACCAGATGGAAATGCGAGCGATTTCGCTTTAGAACTCCGATCGGATCACCACACCGGACTCCGATTTCTATTTGCGTTCAAGGCGGCCGAAACTTTTCCACTCGCACCTGCACTGACTCTTGACATTTGCTTCGATACGCGGCGAACCCGTTTCACGGTCCACACAGGCACAGAGGCTGGACGAATCTGTAAATACTCGTACGCACGTATCTATATCATCTGTCTATTGTATAGTATCCATGTACTTCGAAAAGCGAACAATCCAATTCGAATTTCGTAATCTGTATTTTGATTTCATTGGGGGTCGCCTTCTCATGGCACGGCGTGTTCATCCGCTTCGCGTACGCTTCTACGACTGTGATGTTCACGCTCGCTCCGGCAGTCGACTTCTAACGCCCGCTCTATGCCTCGGTCCGATTGTTATAGAGCCCAAAACTCAGGCCCCAACGTTCCGCTCTCTCTCGCTCTCTGTATTTCTCGCGGTTTTTGTGCCAGGTTAAGATCGGAATCGCTCTCCCTTTCTCTCTGGGCCCGTTGCTTTCCCTCGCTCTCTCTCTCGTGCTGTAAATTACTGGGGCCTCGTGAGTGGTCTTGTGGTATCTTCTTTCGGCACACAACAGATAGGCCATGGTTTCCTGGTTTCCACTGACACTTTACTCTTGTAATCAGTCATTATACACATTTTATCACAGAGATTATGTAGTGTAGCCTGAAAGCACATAATGTTCTTGGTGTTATTTCGAATGCAATATTGAATATTTATCAAAGGCATATGAAAGTCGAGCTTTACATTCATTAAGAAATAAATGGCTAGATAGAATTGGCTAAGAACTAGAAAGGCCTGCTCTGATGATACTATATGACGTGTCGATGACAGTAATTTGATGTTTCAAGGAATTCACAATTCAAAAGTGAGAGAATGTTTCGTTCGTACTATACGTACGCGCTGGTGCAGCTGCTCCTCTTTGCGTCCGTCTACGTGGTGTACTTTCGGGCGACGGATATCGGGATCCTGGAACCGCAGGCGATGGAGTCGCTCAAGGAACGAGTTCCGGCAGATCGTCTGGTGGTTTTCGTCAAGGACGGGCTTCGTGCCAATACCTTTTTCGAGGACTACTGCAACAACCTGCCGCTGCTGCGGCAGCTGTTCCACAAGCAGGGTCTAGTGGGGATATGTCACCCCGCGGAAGCGCCCACCGATTCGAAGTTCTCTTCCTATTTGGCCCTTTTCGCGGGCTTCTATGAGGATGCGGCATCGGTTGCCCACAACTGGCTGCTGAATCCGGCCCCGTTTGACTCGATCTTCAATCGCAGCACCTACAGCTATGCCTGGACCACGGCCCATATGAAGCAACGCTTCCCAGACATCGACCTGCCTACAGTTCTCAGTCCCGAAGTCACGCCGGGCGTGCGAAAGAACTGCAACGAGATGGAGGAATCGGTCATTCGGGCCGTGGAATTGTTTCTGTTGAGCGAATCTCAGGAGTTGCAGGAGCACAGAGGCCTCTTCTTCTTCGTGCATCTGATGTTGGGAGAAGATGCCAGTGGTGCACCTGCCACGTGCGAAAATCTCAAGTTCACGGATCGCAGTGTGTGGAAAATGTACAATCGCTTCGAGGACTGTTTTCCAGACCAACGAACAGCCTATCTGCTGACCTCCGACTTTGGACTTCCACATTCTTGTGGTGAGATTGATCTCACTGAAAGCTTTCATCTGCCTCGCTCACACCTTTGCCTCCTTAGGAGGCCCGAACAAAAGCAATAGCCTCGTGGAGGCTCCGTTCTTCCTCTGGGGCTCTGGCGTTAATCATCTTACGACCATTCGAGGCCGCAGCTTTGTGGTCAATGCCCAGAAGATGAGGCTGCCGCTGCATGTACTGAGTCCCATTCAGCTGACAACCTTGATGAGCGCACTTCTGGGTCAGGCGCCGCCGGCGAACAATCGCGGAGAGCTTCCAAGAGGTCTTCTCAGGACTAGCAAACGATATGAGGCCCACGCCATGCACACGAACGCGCTCCAATTGCTGGCGCAAGCGCGACACCTGCGGAAGCGCCACAGGTCTGGTCTCTTCTCCCGAATAATGCCAGCGCACTGGCTAAACACCAAGCTGATGGACAGCTTCGTGAAGTCGAGTCACGTCCTGAAACAGCAGCAGCGCTTCAGGTCCTTGCTGGAGTTCACCAGCAACTTTATGCCTGTGATTGTTAAGTGCATCGACTACTTCATGGATTACTATCGCTACGTCCTCGTGGTGGCCGCCTCCAGTGCTTTGCTCGGATGGGTCTATTGCTTGCGTTGTCATTTGGAGAGACCAGGACAGTCGAGCGACTCTGATGAGATTTCGGAAGGATTATCCGACTGCCTGTGGGGATCCACCATCATCTCTCGTGCGGTCACGCTCTTCCTCGTAGCCCTCATGTGTCTCCAAAGAGTCCCCTTGCTGGTGCAGGCCGTTTTTCTGCTGCCCGCCCTCGTGTGGATCCTGGCACTGAAAACACTGAAAAGGAGTGGCAATATGGTGACCATCTGCGGCTTGCTGTTGCCTCTGGTGCTAGCACTGATCTGCCTCGGTGGCTTCTTTCGACGATACATCATGGCCCTGGGATACCTGAGTTTCGCTTGCTACAGCACTCGGAGTGCGTTTCGAGTGCGCGGCCCCCAGTTCTATCTGTGGATGCTGCTGCTCCTAGGACTCGCATACATCTCCGTTCTTCCCGAATCCATTGGCTGCTCGGAACGCTATATTCTACTGATCAGCATTCCGCTCACATTTGTGCGCCCCCTGGCATTTGGTGTCTGTCCCAATGGGATGCCTTGGATGATTAATGGCGCTATACTGCTGGCCGCCTTCGTTCATGTTGCAGTTGCTCCGGTGCCCTGGATGATGGTTCTGGCGTCGTGGGCGTACTTCTTCCATATCGCATATCTTCAACGACGCAGTGTCCAGATCATAGAGCTGATCATCTTCAACCTGAGCACGCTCTACACACTGACCTGTACATCGTACGAGACGCTGGTTATTCAGATGCTTGCGATGGAACTGAAACTAGGACTGCAACTGAGACAGAGGAGCACCGACATACATTGCATCAAACCAAGGCCGACTGCCATGTACATACTGGTGTACAGCTTGTACTCCATCTTCGTGTCAGGCAGCATTCCTGCTTTGGTTGTGGACTTTCCCCGGATCCTTAACGAAACCTGTTTCGGCTACACAATCTGGACCGGTGGCCTGGTGATGGCGTTGAAGCTCCTGCTGCCCTGGTTCCTCATGCTCTGCATCCTGGGAGATGCCTATAAAGATGTGTGGTCCCAGGAACGCCAGATCTTTGCCTGGCTGATGTTCATGTGTAGCACCATGTCCGTCGGGCTCCTGTTGTGCGTCGTCAATCACGGTTCCGGGCGGAAAATCGTCAGCAGTGTCGCGGCCCTTGCCGTGGTGCAGGTGTTTCCTTTCCTGTGGCTCCAGCTGTGGCGCCTGGCCAACTCGAAGGTGGGCAACAAGTGGATCTCCCAGCTCTCGAATGCGCCTCCCCCCATAAAACAAAACTTAAATCTTAGCGCTTAGCTCGCAATGTAAATAATAGTATTTTATTTTGTTCTTCCATTTTCGGTATTTTTATACTTTTCGGTATGTTGTGAAGTCGAAGCCGAGATGAGGGTATATACCGCTATACAATGGTATATTTGTTCCGTTTCCCTTGGTATATTACGGTATGTTTCTGAGGGTCAGACCGTATACTCGATCGATAAGGTCACACTGCACACCTGATTTCTCCGGGGGTGTAAATGTAAAATGTAAAATAATAGTATTCTATTTTGTTCTTCCATTTACGGTATTATATACTTTTCGGTATGTTGTGAAGTCGAAACCGAGATGAGGGTATATACCGCTATACAATGGTATATATGTTCCGTTTCCCTTGGTATATTACGGTATGTTTCTGACGGTCAGACCGTATACTCGATCGATAAGGTCACACTGCACACCTGACGCTGATTTCTCTGGGGGTGTAAATGTAAAATGTAAAATAATAGTATTTTATTTTGTTCTTCCATTTACGGTATTATATACTTTTCGGTATGTTGTGAAGTCGAAACCGCTATACAATGGTATATTTGTTCCGTTTCCCTTGGTATATTACGGTATGTTTCTGAGGGTCAGACCGTATACTCGATCGATAAGGTCACACTGCACACCTGATTTCTCTGGGGGCGGAAGGGGTGGCCAAGAGCAAAGTTAATCATAACAATAATCCTACACATTGTGCGGGCGCAAAGTGTATGCGAAAACTAATAACCCGAATGTGCAAGACTTTATGAAAAGAAAGCTACGCGGACACCCCTACATATTGCGCATTGCACGACCACAGCAGGAGCAGCAGCAGCAGCAGCACGAGAACAGCGTAGCAAAAGGTGAGGCAAAAAGTTTACACGACGTATGTGGGGGCGGACGGGACGGAGGCGTTGGTTAATAATAACAATTGGTATGTATTGTGTCGCACACACAGCTAAGCGGAGAATCACGGTACATGTGTCTATGCGAGGGCTCCACCATCGCACACACAGAGACACTTGTTTTCGGGGCGCGTAGGCAAAATCAAAGCAATGTGTCGCTTTCTAGAGAGGGCTTTCGCAATGGCTATGTACATGTTCTGTTGAGAAACACAAATGTGCGAGATGAAGAGTGGATACCAAAATGCGACTTGAGGATCGGGCATGCCTGATGTTATTAGATTTTGGAGAAAATGGCAGCCAACCCAAAACTTGTAGTGGGTGGGTGGGTGGCCATGCCCCCAAGGCGTTATGACGTGTTGTCATTGCGGCGTGAGGCACGGAAACATTTCAGTTTGCTTGTGCCAAATGCGATCATGTTTTATGACTCGTCCCGCAGTCCGCAGATAAGGTTCTAATTCCGATTGCCCGAGGTCGGTTGTCGCTGCGGCAATCAGCGGAAAAGTAACTAATTTTCTTTGCACTCTGATTTTCTCCGATCTTTCGTTCGTTTTTTCCCCCAGCTGTTTATTCGAGTGCGGGGCGCAGGCACGGCCCAGTTGCCTCAATTACTTGCAGTTGCTGCACTTGCGATTCTCTCATTAGGCAGGGGGGGCATGGAGGGGCGAAACTGAAAGGCCCACAATCCGATACGATTCCCTTTCTGGGCTGTGCTGTGCTGAGCTGTGCTTTCACTTTTGGAATCGGAAGACTTCTGCAGCAAGTGGCTTAGTAATGGTTCGATTAAGGAACCAATTAACAGCTGTTTATCCAAGAGACGGGACGGGCACTGGCAGCTCCTATAAACCAGCGTTGAGGCACATTTTTCCGCATAGTCGGTTCCTCGGCTGGCTGTGGGCCATGCCTTCCCTATTTTTCTCGCACTACCGTCACAGCATCGACTGCTTGGAGCTGATCCCCAAGGATGACAAGGTGTGACTTTCATGGTTCCACGGACATCTCTCAATGGTATCTCCTTGAGTTGCCCCCAATCTAATGTTGATAATGTTGCTGTGAGCTGTGATAAGAGTGGGACCGCCGTCCCAAGATTGCCCAAATTCTGTCGAGAATGGAAATGGAAATGAGTAATTTTTGTTCAGAGCCATGGGGGGCCGCCGACCACTTAATTGCGCACTTTGTATCATCCCAGTTGCGAGTGCTTATAGGTACAATAACAATAATAACGATAATGCAAATTACCAGTGGTTCTATCTGTCCCTCTCGCAGTCCCGTCCCTCTCCCTTTGAATTTGCATACATAATGGATGGTTGTGGAGCCAATCCATTTAGTGGGCGTACTTTGATGTAATACTTGTACTTTCTGTGCCTTCAGTTTGCTGTCGTTGCGGCAGGAGAGTTGGCGTTGGCGATGGCCACAGCACCGCGCTCACTGGACACCATCTCACTGTGCTCGACCGTCTCCAGCTGCCCGGATCGCAATGGCTTCTACGGCGGCTTCCAGCGCACAGATAAACCCAAAGAGCCCCTGTCCAAGGCCCAGATTATAGCCCGCGAGAAGAAATGGCTATACATGATCGAAAATTGGTCCATCTACATGTCGAAGAACTACAAAAAGGTGAGATAGATATCCTCTAATCCATTCCTCTACATTCCTATAATAATCTACTGTATTTTAACAGATTCGTGATCGATGTCGCAAGGGCATACCCAAGTCGGTGCGGCCCAAGGCCTGGTTCTATTTATCCGGAGCATATCTGCTTAAAAAAAAGAATCCAAATGTCTACGAAGAGCTGCTGGAGAAGCCCGGCAATCCGGCGACCATAGAGGAGATCAAGAAGGACAAGCACCGTCAGTTCCCGTTCCACGAAATGTTCCTCGACGAACAGAAAGTCGGCCAAATAGAGCTCTTCAACGTGCTGAAGGCCTACTCCATATACAACCCCAAGGTGGGATTCTGTCAAGCGCAGGCACCGATAGCTGCTTTCCTATTGATGCACCTGCCAGCAGAGGACGCCTTTTGGGTGTTTGTGAGCGTGTGTGATGTGTAGGTCCATCTATTTCCATTCCATTCCAAGATTTGCTATGTATGATGATCTTTGCAGTTACCTGCAGGACTATTTCATACCTGGCCTGGAGGTGATACAGAACGACGCGGGCATACTGGAGGGCCTGCTGAAGAAGACCTGCCCGCCAGTGTATCGCCATCTGCAGAAGCACAAAGTAGAGCCGCTGCTGTACATGACCGACTGGTTCCTCTGCGGCATGACTCGCACCCTGCCCTGGGAGACGCTGCTGCGCGTGTGGGACTGCTTCCTGGCCGAGGGCATTCGGGTAATCTTCAAGGTGGCCCTGGTCATAATCGGCGCCTCGCTCAGTCGGCACAAAGTGCGCAAGACCTGCACTGGCCTCTGCGAGACCCTGGCCGTGATGCGCTCCCCCCCGGAACACATCCTGGAGGAGGAGTTCATCATTAACAACATGATGCGGCTCAACCTGCGCGTGGAGGACTTTCAAATAGAGCATACGCGCCAAAAGGCGCGCCGGGCCAAGCAGAAGGCCCAACAGGATGGGAATCCGAACGATTCGGGGCCCAGCAACAGTAACGGTCGGCGCAACATGCCCACATTGTGAGAGATTTGGATCACGAGCACGATCAGGAGCACGAGGCCAAGCAATCACATAGACTGCTGCAGAAAATGGGCGGCAACCAATTGTTACTAAACACACACATCGCATATTTGCATGGATTTTTTACATTTAATGTCGAATAGGATGAGCGTCGTGCACAAAGTGGATGTGGAGTGAAGGGAGCAGGTGGCAGGAGAGTGACCAGGATGTCGGTCAATTACGGAGATAATATTCCATTCCAATCAGTTTGTTTAATTTTAAGCCAATTCTGTTGATTCGTATCTGTATTCTGTATTGGTATTCGAAATCGTATTATCGTTATCATTTAGTTGCAATTATTACGAGCGTGCAATTGTTTATGCTTTTCAAAAGTATTTATTATAATTATTATTTATTATTATTAGCCTAGTTTGAGTACCCCGTACATATCGTATTATAATCATCCCCCACGAGACACGGCCACCGTTTCCCAGGCAGCTCTAACGAGTATGGTCTGGTCCACATATTGTATGAGCCGCACAGTTCTACTACTACGATTTTTCACTAATTTGACCCGTATGCAGCTCTGCCTGCAGCCTGCTGCGGCTTGTGGCGGGTTTAGACAAAATTGAAATGAAAGTTTATGACTTATATATATATATAAACCCTAACACGATTTTCCCAGATAATGCATTTTTCTTATAATCCTTCTGGTAAAATGACGCCCGAAGCACCAGCCGTATAGCTCCATGGATCGATATAAAGCCGAGAAATAGGGGAAAGGAGAAAATGTTAGTTTTAAATGAAAAATACCGACCAAATCAGAACGAAATGATACGATTTTTTAATGATTTGCTCAGCTATAAGATCATTGTTCAATATTTTAGTTATTTTCAAAGCCAAGGTGCCGAGAGAAATCTATATATCATCATCACAAACCATCATTCCCATAGAAACACATGCATATGTAAGTCGATTAGTTCTCGAAAGGAATTTCTTATTTATTATCATTATTCGAGCAGAGAGCTAACCCAGAAGGAGTGCATCTCACATGCTCAAGCTATCATCTACATTGAGGGTCCCGCGCACACTCTAGCTGAAAGAGGAGCTTTCAAAATTTATATCTGAGCTCAGCCAAGCCGAGGGTGCACATACTGTCGGCTGAGTTGAAATATGATCTGATAGCTGTGCCGTCGCCGCCGGCATTCCGCCCTTGGGCTCATCACAACGCATATTTTGCGTACTTCAACCTCCCCTCAGTATTCCCGCCTACCTTCGGAAACTCTGCACATAGATTTCTTTTATGATCTTGCCAATCATTTGTCGTAATCGGGTGATCCAACATCTGTATCTATATAAAAAACTTCTACGTTGTTTTAAGATAGTTACCTTAAAACTTCCGATTTGTACATAGCCCATCGCTGTATCATATCATATGGCTTGCTGATAAAGACAAACATGCTTGATCGATATAAAAAAAAAGCAGAGGTGCCACGGGCGAGCCTTCAGTTTTCAGCAAAGTGCGCACTTGAACCAGTGCTCTTAAATAAGTTTTCAGCTCGACTTGCGGGTACCTCACTGAAAGCGTATAAATATAGTTAAATTATTGTATAGTCTTGAAAATATCATTGAAATCTGGTGGAGTCTATGGGCGCGTGGTCGATATCCGCGAGGGTTCAAATAAATAGATTTTACGGCTTACAGCTACTAAAATGAGAGATGGTGTCTCAAAACTTAATAACTAGCTATGAGTATGAGTGGAAGCTAGGTGTTATACGGTGTCTAATGGCTAATTTCTAAGAATACTTTTTGCTTAATCTCATTCTCAGTCCTTTAGAGAGACTCGATTATTCGGTTGACCACTGGAAGTACACGTTATTGTGGATACTGGGAATGGGAGGTGGCAGGTGTGATTGGGGTGGGCACCCTATCCCAGCAGATACTGATCCTCGAAATCCAAATCCTCCACCTCGTCCAGTAAATGCGGCGGTAGCGGCATATATGGACCATTGTTTGGCGTCGAGCCTGATTCATTGTCACTGTTTGCTGTTGGCTGACGGTCCTCGTCGGTCTCCTCCTCGTCCATTAGCTGGCGCACCTTCAGCATCCTCTCGTCACTCTCGTCCACTGCCGGATGGTGTTCGCGGATGTGCTGATGCAGCTCCCGCATGCTGTGCACTTCAGCCGCCTTCTCTTCCGTCCCGCTCTCGCAAAGTTGGCAACGAATGTAGCCGGCATGGGGCATATGCTTGAAGCGGTGCTGCTGCAGGACCCGCCTGCTCTTCGTAGCCAACTCCTCGTTGCAGTCGTGGCAGCGGTACAGCCCCTCGCCTACCTTCCGAATGTGCAGAAGCTGCTTGTCCAGGCCGTGCGAGACGTTGAGGTGGTTGTGCCACACCGCCTGGTTGCAGGTGGTGAAGTCGTCGCCGCACTGGGGGCACATCAGTCGATAGGCAGAGGCTTCAACGTCTTCATCTTCCGCGGCGGTGACGCCAATCGCGTCCTGCTCCTCGTCATCAAACACCTCTGCGGCGCTGGGCTTGTTATCGCACCGATTGGTGTCCCGATTGAGATGCTTGAAGAACATCTGCTTGCGCACAAACTCTCCGTTGCAGGTGAGACACTTGAAGGATCGGTAGGGCAGATGGCGGAACTTGTGCGACTGGAGCTGCCCGATGGCGCCCTTGGTATGAGTGACGGTGACACGCTTGTAGCACTCCAGGCATAAGTAGTGGTGGATGTCGATCTGCCGGAAGTTCAGGCCCTCGCGGCTGTTGAAGTTGTGGTGCTCCACGATGTGCTTGCGCCAGAAGGCGTGCGAGTCGAAGTTCTTGTTGCACTTGGGGCAGTAGTAGGTGATGAAGTCCATGTCCACCGCATTGTGGTACGAGATGCTGTCCTCCAGGGTGTTGAGACCGGCCGGCCGTGTCGGACGCTTCTCGGACTGCGGCCAGAGTGGGCGACTGCTGGTACTGGATGAGCCTGATGAGGAGGGCACAACTGCATGCGAGGGTGATTGCGGCCTGCTCTTGACGGCCGTGTCCCTGTCCTTTTCCTTGGACTGAACATAAGAGTACTGGGGCTTGGTCTGTAGCTCCCGCCAGGGCGTTTCGCGCTCGTAGATGTTGTGCCGCGTCCTCAGATGAGCGGCAATGTTGGGCTTGTGGTTGTAGCAGGTGCCGCACACGAGGCACTTGAGGTACAGGCGGAAGGGCAGATGGCGAAAGTGGTGGTCCTGCAGCCCCTTCAACTTGGAGTTGCACACAATGTCGTTGCACTGGGTGCACTGGTATCGGTACTTGTCGAGTTGGCGCATATTCAGATACTGCCGCTTGTCAAAGTTGTGGGCCTCGTTGATGTGGCGGCGCCATTCGAACTGCGTCTTGTACTCCTCGCCGCACGAGGGGCACAGAAATATGTAGTTCTGCTCTACGGTGCCCGACGATGGAGTGCTTGTGGCCGCTGGCAATGATGATGGTGTCAGTGCTGCTGCTGGACCCGCTCCTAGTCTCCTCTTCTTGGGCGACTCCTCTTTGCCCTGGGATTTGTCCAGCTTCTTGGATCCCCCGTACTGAGGGGGGTCCCGGAACGTATGTGCCTCGCTGATGTGCAGTTTGAGAGCCACTTGGGTGGGGAACAGCGTCCCGCATTCCACGCACTTGTAGCGATTCGGGCTGGGCGGCGGTACGCCAGCACTGACAGTGGGCAAGTCCTCCTCATCCGCCATCTGCATCTGCTCTCCGAAGTCGTTCTCCTCGTCGACACTTGAGTGCATCAGCTCTTCGTCCAGGAAGATGATCTCGTAGGTCTCTTTTCCCAAGGTCACAATTTGTCTGCGCTGCTGCTTGGGCGACGCAAACGGCGCGGCTGGTCGTCCGCCTCTTTTCAGGGTTTTGCGCGGCACGTAGCCCACACGGTGGTAGGTGGCCAGATGCTTGACCAGACCCTTGCGGTCCGTGTAAGACTTGTGGCACTTGCGGCACCTGGCGTACGCTTTGAATGGCAGGTGTGTGATCCTGTGCTGCTGGGCATTCTGTATGCCGTAGGCGTTTGTTATGATCTTGGCGCATTCCGTGCACTTCAGCTGGCGATCGTTGATTATCTCAAAGTTGAGCTTCGTCACGTCGTTCATGCCGTGCACCTGCACCACATGGGTGCGCCAGTGCTTCTTCTCGATGAATTCCTTGCCGCACTGCGGACACAGGTAGTCGATGTGGGGCTCATACATGTCATCGCTCCCGATACGGCCTCCCCGCCGCGGGACATCTTCAAAGTGCGGCGACACGTCATCGAAGACGCTCCCGTTTCCATTGTCCTCCCAATCGTCGCCTCCGCCTCCGTCTGTCTTTTTGACGGGTGATGGATCAGGCGAATCTTCGGGCATCAGCGACTCCAGGTGGTGCTGCTTCAGCAGATGACTGACCAGCTCGTGGTGCTCCGTGTAGCCCTTGTAGCACAGCTTGCAGCGGAGCCACTCGGGCTGCGACAGATGCGTGAACTTGTGCGCCCGCAGCGTCTTAATGGTGTTGGGGATGACAATCTGCGGAAAGGTACAGCTCTTTAAGAGGGGCAATCCCCAGGACTAAGCACCTAACTCACCTTCTTGCATTCGAGGCACTGCATCTGCATGTCCACGCTGATGAAGTTGAGCCCCCTGCGACTGACGTAGTCGTGGACAAACTCAATGTGCTGACTCCACTGGGCGTGCGTGTCGCACTCCGTGCCGCAATCGGGGCACATGTAGTGGATGTAATCCTCGCAAAGATCCGCACCTCCATCG
Source organism: Drosophila persimilis (assembly GCF_003286085.1). Taxonomy (NCBI): domain Eukaryota; kingdom Metazoa; phylum Arthropoda; class Insecta; order Diptera; family Drosophilidae; genus Drosophila; species Drosophila persimilis. The sequence goes on along the minus strand of NW_020825288.1, from coordinate 27,209,739 downwards.
CCGGAGGGACCTCCTTGGTAGCGCTTCTTCCTGCGCCTCGGCGGGGCCTCCTCTTCCAGCATAGGTGGCACAGTCTCAGTCTCCGGCTCGAGAAGATCGTTCCGCTCATCATCCTCCTCTGGGAACGGGTCCTTGCGTTGCATTTGTTCTGTGCGCGGCTCCCGCACCCGCGTCTTGCGTCCCGCCAAGTTGAAGCCCTCCCGCATCATGGCCACCACCTCGTCGCAATGGACCATCCTCAGGTGGACCATCAGGTCTTGTCTGCAAAGAATTTCTGCGTAAGTAAGCTGAATCCTTTACGGTTCTCTCGAGGGTCCCACTCACCTGTATTTGTACTCCCGTTTGCAGATGTAGCACTTGGTGCACCTGAACGGCAGATGGGTGAACTTGTGCTTCAGCAGGTTCTCCCGGCTATGCATGGCGATGCGCTTGTTGCACTCCAGGCACCGATGATAGAGCTTGTCCATGGCCATGAAGTTGAGGCCGCGGCGCGTGTTGAACTGGTGCATCTGGTTCATGTGGCGTTTCCAGAGATCCTGCTGCCGGAATTCCGCTCCGCACGCGGGGCAGATGTAGATGACGCCCAGCTCATAGTTGATGGGAATCCCGTTCGCATCGGTTGCATTGATCTGCGAGGTGGTGGGCCGCGTGAGCACGCCCGAAAGACGCCCCTCCTTGGGCCGACCCTGGCTGGCCCTGGGCAGTGAGTGGCGATGCATGGGACGCACAGGCGGCGCGCCAAGTGGACCCGGAGGCGCCAGCAACGGTGGCTGAGCCTGTGGCTCTCCAATGCTTACAATCGGCTCCAGATCGAACTGAAATATGGCATCATCATCCTGATCGGGTTCTTTTGTTTTCCCACTGTCACGGCCGGTCTCCTCCTCCGCATCATCCTCCACATCATTATCATCATCATCGTCGTCCTCCTCCTCGTTTTCTTCGTCCTCGTCGTCGCCATCGCCCTCGGGCAGAATGTCGTCACTGTCGCCGGCGGGATTGCTGTCCAGACCGTTTTCATTCGCATATTGCTCAATCTCCTCCTCCCCCTCCTCGAAGTCTGCCGAGAACATGGACGTCCACAGGTCCATTCCTTCCATATTTGGGAGGAGCTTGTTGTCTGTCTGCCACAACAACAACTGTCTGCGAGTTTGTGTGCGTGAGTTTGGGGGGACCAAAAGTTGTTGTAAGAACTAGTTTTCGTATCCTACGCCGATTTTTCCTGCTGCACCAGCTTATCACCGTCGCCGAAGCTCCTTTAAAGTATCAAGGCCCCCGCCACATCAACATCTTCGCAGTCACGCACTTCGCGACAATTATTCTAATTGCATTTCACTTGCAAAATTAAAATTAAAATTGTTGCAAAAATTCAAAATTTGTCTGCAAAAATCACAGTCAGTGTGACCGCGGATCAATAAAATATACCGCCCGACTCTCAGAAATATACCAAGATATACCGTCGCATTTTCAAAATATACCATAAATATACTGACAAATTCAAGTTATATTATACATATTCCTCGTTTTTCATATTCCGTTGAATATTACTAGCTATATAGAACATTTAGCCATGCCCACATAATTTTAGCCCATTGATGAATCAATTTTCTACACAATTGGTTAGTTTTTAATCCTTGCTTTTACTGTATTTTGGCTAAAACAAGGTTTAAACAAAATAGGTAAAAAAAAACAGTCGCAATGTTGCTGGTATTTGAAGACGTGATGCGTGTATAGCTCTTTGTACACCCTATTTCGCTAATTTTGTATGAAGATCCAACGTAATTTATTAAGACCTTTTCTCAAATTGACATTCTTTAGACATATTCAAGTACATTATTAGTATCTTGTATATATTTATGTCGATCCTGAAACCTATTGAGCCTTGGAAGACAAACGTATTCACAATCTTATATCATCCATTTCCCCCAGGGTATGTGTGCTTGGAACTAGCAACATGTTTGTGTATGGAATGAGACTCATTGTTGCAAAAGCGAAACTGCGGCGAATCGGGTATTGCCTATATTTCAAGCTATATATGCCCACTTAGCTTTATCCCATAGATAAATGCATTTTCTACAAGACTGCTTCTTTTAATTACCTTTATGTATTTTATTTTGACCAAAAAACGGTTTTCAAGTAAATGTTGCCGCAACATTTGTGTTGCTAAAGCGAACTGGGGCGAACTGCGGCGAACTCAAATTCGATTCAAAAAACGACCAATTCTTTGTTCCGTTGAATAATACTATCTATATGGAACATTTAGCCATGCCCACTCAATTTTGTACGATTGATGAATCAATTCTATACATGATTGGCCTATTCAAAATACTTGCTTTTATTGGATTTCTATATAACATTGAAAATGAAATTAATAGATTGATGAAATTGACAAAAATACCATGGGAGCGCGGCGAAAACCAGTATTTCTACAGTATGACCCTCAGAACAGCACCAAAATATGCGGTCTCATTTAAAAAATATACCGTAAATAACGTTAGCGAGTATGGAATCAGTGTTGCCATTTTAGCCTATTTAAGGCTAGATCTAGCTTATTTGAAAACGGAAAAGCTTGAAAAATTATGAAAATGCTTATAGCCTTAAATCTAGCCTTTTTTAATTTCACTCTGTTTATGTTTGCCTTTTTATATCCTACATATATTTTTAGGCAAATCAAACAAAAAGTATACATATTTGTACATATTTTAATGTATCATGGTATTTTAGAATTCATTTATGGTATATTTTCGTTGAAAAGTTTCGGTCACTACTACACAGAAACTTAGCGATCGTGTGAAATGTGTAATTGTGTAAAATTGAGGTGCAAAGATTTTATAAAGGAGCTTATTATCCAACTCAGAGAAAGGTAAGCTTCAATAGGATTTGATATTAAAAATAAATAATAATCTGCTGTTTAATTTCAGACTTCCAGATAATTTTGAGACATTGGAAAAACTGCAAGTTTTTGCAGCAGAAAATGTACTCGAACATAAAAAAAATCCTAATGATCTCATTTCCATATTGGATGACACTATAAAGCTTTGGTCAGAAGTACTGACTTATAAAGATGCTGGCAAAAACAAACTTCTTGAAGAAATCGGGTTATTTGCCATTGAAAGTTTAAGTCCACCGTGGTCAAATCCTGCCATTGAACGTGTAGTCAGTCAAATAAATATCGTTAAGACCAAGCTTAGGAACAAAATTACTGTTACATACTTAAACTCAATATTAAATATAAGGTTTGTTTTAGTAATATTTGAATACGAATTTGAATTTGAATATGAATACGACTATAATTCTTTTGAATTTTACAGATATGAATTGCGCCGTCATGGCAAATGTTGCCACAACTACCAATTACCGGAGAAATATTTAAATTTAACACGTTCCAGCGATAAATATACCGATTCGGTAATAGCGAGTTGGATAAAATTATAACACAATTAGAAATGTGTATATCTATGTGTTTTTTTATTTTTAGCCTATTTTTTGGCCTGTTTTTACAATTTTTAGCTTGTTTTAGCTTGTGTTTTTGTGAAATCTAGCTTATTTTGACGATCAAAATCTGGCAACACTGTATGGAATACGCCGAAGCCGAAGCCTAAAACAAGAGACCAACTCCCACCAAACTTGACCGCCAAAAATTTAAATTGTTTAAAGGTGAATGAGCAAAAAGTTCTTAAATGCTAGTACGATTTGAGAGCGAAAATTCAAAATACCTTCGTATGGTTATTGATCAAATACCATAGATAACATACAATAATTCCTAATGCTGCAAATTTTTGGCGATAAAATTCTAATGAATCCAATAGGAAAGTGTATGAAATTAAGACACTTTTTATTGTCTGAGTTCAGAGAAAAAAAATGTCCACAATTTTTCTATATTTAAAGATAAGCAGTACCCCGCGACTTTTGATAGTGGCAAAATAATCCAGCTTTGCGGCATCGCGCCTAACTGATAAATCGCTTCTATCGATTTATTGAATTCAAATGACACCATCGCCCGCCAAAGCCCATATTCAAAACGTGATTTGAAATGCAACTTGTGCAATGCACATTATGTACGAAAAGATTTTTATTGAACAAATATTCGGGTTCGAATTCGCTTTGTATTTTTACACTTAATTAGTACGTGCAGGCGTACTGTTAAATTACATATGTAATATGTATGTATGTAATGTATATTATGTACGAGTATGTATTGGGTGTATGGGTGTATGGGTGTGAGGGGGGTGGGTGGCAATGATGCGGTTGGTATAAATATAATGTTTTAGATGTGTGTCGCGGCGTGTAGTATTAGTACATTATTGATGCAACTATAATTAAGAGTGTCCCACATGACACCGCACGTGTTCCGTTCCGATTCATCCAGAATCCAGAAGGTTTTTTCCATTGCAGGGCAGGGTTGGGGTTCTGTTCTTGTGGTACACGACATTTATAACAGAATTATCTTTTCTGTTAATTATGGAGTAAAGTGCTGCAAAAGTGCCGGCTGATTAGGTGTGCTGTTGAGTACGCAGTGCTGAACGATTTGAGCAAATGTTTTGTGTCCGTTGTGGTGTCTGCTGCCAACCCTTTCTTGTTCAATTCCAGCTCGCTGATGAGGCCTGATTTCTGCCGATGCTAGTTTCCATGCTCCATGTGTGCAATGTATTGGTATGTTTGGTTAATCGCGTATATATCATGTAGGGGGTGTAGTGGGTATTAGAACTGTGTTTTTTTTGTTGTTTGTCGTTTGTTTCTCTTCTTGGTGTTGTGTTGTGGCGCCCCATGTCGCTCGCTTGTGCTGGGACTTGGGCAGCGTCCCTTTCCATTACCAGAGTCCCGACGAGTAGCCGCCCGGGGGCACACGGTTCTTGTTGACCACCGAATTGCCACCGTTGTCCCCGTTGCCGACGCTGCCGCTATTGGTCGAGCCGGCGGCCTTAATGTAGTCCGTTCCTCCGGCCCTGTATCCCTCGCCGGTCACGGGATTTCCCTCTGTTGAGTAGAGAACAAAATAAATGGGGATTAGTAAGGCACTAAAATGGCAGATTGCAGTGTAGGCTAAGCCTAGCTAATTCTAAGCGCATTCTCAATCTACTTGTGGAAGCTAAGGCGATCTTTGGAGGATACTCCTCCCAAGAGATCTACGATCCTCCAGAGATCGCTCAGGTGGAGCAAAAGTGCAGGTGTCGGTGTAGGTGTAGGAGCTCGACCTCGAATCTTCTGCTTCACGGGCTTGAGGCCACCCACTCCGTCCCCGTTGAGGCCCAGGCCGGTGATGGGATTACGTGCATTGCACGGACCATGCACCTCCTTCACATAATCCGGGCAGAGGGCCAAGGGCTCCTTGAGATTTGCGGTGCTGCGCATCTTTTCCAGCGAGTGGGGCTGCTCTACGTTGCTTCCCGAGTCTCGGCGCGTCTGAATGTTTACGTCGTGCTTGCCGGTCTCCGTGTAGATCTCGTTGTCCTTTGGCACGTCACCAACTTCGAGGTCCAGGCACGGCAGGTCGATGCCAAGAACGTCGGCTGGTGGGGGTGCAGCTGCACTTGCTACCGGTGTCAGGGGACACCCGGCTGTATCGGTTTTAGTTTGTTTCGATTTCTCGTTATCTTCCACACCTAATGGCAGGCGGATGAAGGGGATGGATGAAGGATGCCAGGATGCCAGGATGCAGGTGGGATGCAGGCAGGACAGGACTTGTAATGGTACTGGCACTACTGGTTCTGATACTCACTGCTCATATTGCGTATGTAGACTGTTGCAAGAAGCCCGGACAAACGACCACCGATGATGCGATACGATTCGATTCGATTCGATGCAAGAATTTATTTTGTTTTTCGTTTCGATTTTAGTTGTGCATGTGCCAGGCGACAAAAAGCCCCGTATGTTTTAGAAAATATTAAACAGAATTTTTACTTATATTTCCACACACTTTTTTGTTGTTTTTTTGTCACACAACCAAAAAAAATAACCAAAAATAATAATCAGAGACCGATGTGAGATTCTATTTCGTTCGTTGTGCCTCGTGTGAGACTACTGACTACTGAACCAAAAACCCCAGCAAATGTGGGCTCCCAAGTCTTTGACGTACGAAACTTGGACTACTTTTCTGCGTTTCTACTTGTAGTTGTGTTTGTTTTTGATCGAAGCCCTAAAGGTGGGTGGGGTGTGGGGTGTGTGGTGTGTATTACCTGATCGGGAGCCACTGTTCATCTTGAGGTTCTCGGTCGAGGACGACACTGACGACGAGGCCGAGGACACGGATCCGCTCTTGCCATTGTATTGGTGTCCATTGGTGGTGTTGGCGGTGCTGCTGCCGTTGGTCAGCAGCTTCTGGGCAGCAGCGGCTGTCTCTGTGTTCTGGCCAAAGGGAATGCTGCTCTTCATGTGGTTCTTGCCGGGTGTGATGGGGCGCATGGGCTCCCCAAAGAGTCGAGAGTGTGAGTCGACGGGCTTCTGGCCGCGACGCGGATTATCACCTGTAGTACAGCATCATCATCATCATCATCAATGAAAACGATCACCAAACGGAGGAAAAACAAACACGAGGAATAACAAAAAGAAACAAAAGATATTCGAAATTAGTGGATTGTTGGTTCGAGCGGTAAAGTTTGGTTATTGTTCTACGAAACAGAGTGGGAGGAGGTACAAGAGTGGACAACAGTGGATCAGTGGGTGAGTGGGTGAGTGGAGTGAATGGATTGCCTTGAGTGTGGTTTTTGCTCCGCCTCTAGTATCTGAATGCATTCAAAATGTCATCAGCAGATGCAAGGAGGAGGAGGTGGAGGAGGAGGAGGTGGTGGTGGAGGTGGCGTGTGGTCGAGTGTGGGAAACTGGTTTTTGCAGTGTTTCGGAGATGATCTCCCTCCTCCTTTTGGGTACTGTGGATTATGGATTACGGACAAGTGTTTCAGTGATGGCGTGGTGGGATTTAGGTGCTGCTCCAACGGAGGGAACTTGCATTTTGGGGAACACACGAAATTAGCAACGAAATGAACAACAACAACGGAAAGAAATGAATGACAAACAACATATATAGGGAGTATGTATTCTCAAGTACCAATGAAATAGAATCTGTGAGCTCCTTGTCGTACTGCAAAGATACGTAGAAAAGACAAAAAAGAGAGAAAACAGTAGAGCGGGGGGAGCAAAAGAAGGAGAGGGGGGAGAACGAGAACAAGAAAACGATAGACATTTCAATAAGCATCTCCAAGGGGGGATGGGGTTCCCCCCCCACATCACAAAACACAAAGGGAAAGGAAAGCACAAATAAATAAGCTTTTTTCGGGGGGCCACTGGACATGGATGGGGAGCACAGCTATTGGGGTGGGGGGTTATTGGGACTTCCATCTCCGTCCTTCCACTTACCAGTATTCTTCACGCTATTGTCCTTCTCGACGGAGAATATGTTGGACACCATGCGGTTCTTCACGTTCCTGGGGGTCTGCGGCATATCCGATCCGAAGATGTCGCTGGAACCGCCGCCCGGAGGCCTGAGCACCCTGCAAGACAAAGAGAAAAAGGAAAACTCATTAATTACAAACACATTCTTTGGGTTTTCCGCGAACGCGCGCACAGTAATTGTTATGGCACAGTGCATAAAGTGCAGACAATTTCCACGCTCTCTGCTTTCGGCCAGTGGCAAATTATGAGAGAGAGATAGAGAGAGAAGAGGAATTGCACTTAATGTCTGTGTCTAAACGTCATCACGCAGGGAGACGGAGAGCGAGAGCTTTTGCTTTTGCTATGGCTCTGGCTGGATGAGCACTCAATGGGCATTAGGAGTCACGGCAAGATGCATCTCTCTCTCTCTTTCTCTCGCTGTCTCTACTTCTCTCTGCTTCAAGCCGCATTGCAATTAAGTGGAAATTCAGCTGAAAGAATTGCAATGCCACACTGGCTTGAAACAAAAGGCTGGAAGAAATGCTAGGCTCTGTGTGGCCCCACGTTAGCTCTGGTCCGAAACCCAGCCACAGTCCGGATCGGAGATGATAGACAGCCTTTGGGTTTCCATCAAAGTAATGACTTGTGTAATAATTATCCAATTGAAATGATTTTTGGTAGATAAAATTGCCAAATCCCTATATCTTTTGCTTTCCCCCCCTCCCCATTGTGGGGCACATTTTCAATGAAATTGTTAATCGCGCAAGCGTGCCGCCTAGCGTGCTTTTACCGTTGTTGCTGTTGCTGTAGCGGCGGCTATCGGCTGGGGGTGGGGGGTACATATCTGTACGATATATCTGTGAATGGTTTCTGTGAATGCATTTCCACAGCCCCCAGCCCCCCAGCATGAGACGTCAATTAAACTCTGCCGCAGCAAAAGCAGCAGCCGTCAAGACCGTCTACTACCGACTGCTGTGGCACATGCCCCCTCTGGCACGGAAAGCCAAAGACCATTCAAATCACTGGAGCTTTCAGTAAGCTAAAAAGACTGCGTTTTTATGGACCATCTAGCCACGCACTGCCCCGACCACCGCAGGAAAGTGAGAGTAAAGTAAGTTTGGTTCGTCTTTGGAGGTAATTAACCAAAATTGCATTGTAATTACTGTCGATTACTGCAGCTTACGACGATACTTAGGGAATGCCACAAATGTAACAATCAAGAAACTCTGCTGTAATAGTAATTATAATCCGAAAATGAGCCACCGAAGGGCAGGAGCAATGAGAAAGAAAGCCACAGATAACCCCCCAGCCCTGAAGACCGACCTATGATTAAGTGATGGCGATTCAATTAAATGTTGGAAAGCTTTCTGAAACGAAGAAGACGGGCGCACGCCTCTTCCTGCCTGGTGGAAAAAGTGCAACCCAATTGCTGCGCCTCTGCCGGAAGAGAGCATGGAGCGTCGGTGCGGTGCGGTGCCTAATTAATTACACAGCCAGGCACTGCTTCATTGTTTTCTCTTCCCCCGAAATAAGTGGGAGCGGGAGAGGAAGAGCAACAGCCGTGCTAAACATGACAAAGCGTCAAAGCGCAAGCCGCAGAGGCAAAATAACCGTTAAATGTTTGGTGTCGCAGCAGCAGCAGCAGCGGCACCGGCAGCGGCAGCAGCAGAGGTTTTAAAGTGTGAGAACTGCTTTTGAAGAGAGAATGAGAGTGAGAGAGGATGAGATATGAGGTGTATTCAAAGCAAGGCATGATAATAAGAGGGTATGCATGTGCGTGAAAGCTGCCGCTGCAGGACCTATACCTATGCGCATAGCCCAATTAGTGCCTCACCTTCCGTTTAACATAGTTTTGTGTAGAGGTGTGGTGGGAAATCAGCAGGCAGAGCAGCAGGCAGAGTTCGGCTTGAGTTGGTGTGTGGGGTAATTGTGATCATAACTGTCACCACACGCACGCACACACACACACACTCCACACTCTCTCCATCTCTCTTTAACAGTGTTCTTATTAAAATGTCTTCAAAAGGCTTGTTAGGACCGGCAGCGGAGCGTGAACACCTCTCTTCCCAGACAAAGACTTGTTTTCATTATTTTCTTTTTTTGGCCAGAGGAAAAACTAACAGAGCAACGGTAAACGGGCAATTTTTGCGCAAGTGACGAACAAGTAATAATTATTTAAACAGTTAAGCCACCGCACCGCACCGCACCGGCAACCAGAGACGCCACACTCTCATGCCACATGCGGCATGTGCATTGTACTAGTACTTTGCGGCGACCCGGCATCTTTTGTGGCGGCCCGATCGAGTGGAAAGCGAAAGTTGCTGCCGCCACATGCGGCGGTATGCCTTATGCCCCATGCCCCCCTCCCTCCCCCCGCCCGGTGCATCATGTGATCAGGCATCATGCTCTGGCCAATGCTATTGCTGCTGGCAGCGATATGCTGACAATCCTAATGGCCTCCAACTTAACTGGGTTATGGTTTATGGCTAATTACCATGCCATTATCCACTGCGGGCAATCCACCAATCCCCCAGTGAAGCCAATGCAAAGGTCAAGCCACTTGACTCCTTCGGTGTGGCACCGCTCCTCTCTGCATACCCCCCACTCATGCATGGCCTGTGGGTTCTGTGTTCTACCGGAGAAAGTGTCACGCTGTGTCTGGCTTCCGATTACCAGGTACTTTCTTTGGCTTCTCCCTTGGGCCTAGGGAGTGTGTCCCACCCGTACAGCCCCATGGGTTAATTCTTTTTTAACCCACTTGCTGTTTTCGTTGTTTTTGAGTTTGACTTTTCCCCTGGGAACCTCTCAATTTTCCTTCAAATTGAAATATGAGCCAAATCGAACTGTGGCGAATGGAAAAGTGTCACCCCCTCCTGCCTCGTGGCCCCCTGCCCCCTGGGTAAAGTGATCTTAACTGAGAAAAACCTTTCACACACAAAGAGCCTGGGGGGGCACTGCGACAAAACCTGACCGCTAGCCAGGTGGAGGCCAAACCGCCGAGGCCCGAGTGCCTGCGAGTGCAGGAGTGCAGGTGGCTCTGAAGAGTGGCCTATCCTGTGGCTTTGTCTGGTCTTTTGGTGATGACAAAAATTAATGTATATCGACGACAGAGCACAGGAGGATAGGAGGATGGGAGGATCGGAGAACAGGGGGCTGAGGCACTGAGTCTAGGCGAAAGGTAGGTGCAAGATGTTGCAAGCAGCTGGGACGCTGGGAAGCTGGGAGTGAATTTCGAAAAACAACCTTTTTTCGGGTAAAAGTTGTTCGGGGTCTCGATGCATATTCCCGCTGAAAAATACTCGACTCAAAGTGATAGTTGTCGCTCTGATTTAGTTTTAGTTTTAGTTATAGTCTTAGTTTAGTTGGTGTTTGGTATCGACGGGCTTTCTGCCTCTCTGCCACTTCTTCTGCGTCGTCACGGGGCTTTAGGGTATTTTCGTCTTTCCTCTCTATTTTTTTTTTCGTTTATTTCTTTTGCTATTTCCTTTCTTTCCTTAACTGCTGTGATAATTGTTTCCACACACACACACCACAAACATACGATCTATCCATCGCTTTCCCAAACGCCTTTCCACCAATTAATTATTACACCAAGTGGGCGTGGCCCAAGTCCAAGTTCGACATTTTTTGCCTTTCCACATTTTTCGATAGACACTCAATTTTTATTATTATTACAGCAACAAAAATAGGTACGCTAAACATTATGAAATTTCATGAACTTTCTAGTGTTTCATCAGATGCGTTGCCACCCCTTTACAGATCTCCAGATGTTCGGGGAGGTTCGAAGATTCGAAGAAGTTTTGCTGGGCTGTGTTTTTGCTAAGGGCGAGAGAGGAGAGAGGGCGAATTCGCTTCTAGGCGAATTCCCAATCAGCACAGGAGAGCGAAGGCAAATTCGCTTCTGGGCGAATTCCCAATCACCGCAGGAGCGAGCGAGCGCGCACTTGAGATCGCAAAGCAAAGAACGAGCGAGGGAGGGCGAATTATTGAGAGCACGAAGCAGATCGGCGAGAGAGCCGCCGAAAAAGCTTCCAGCCAGCCTCGCCGCCGACGAAAGGGTTTGCGCAGTTTCTTGTGCTATTATATTTCTGTATTTAATCTCTAATTAAAACTTTATCCCGTATTAATAAGGAAAAACCCCACTGAAGACATTGACAAGCTCCTCCTCCTCCTAATCTTCATAGACGTCAGCGGCGGGAATTCATTACGACAGTTTTCTAATTAACCAACTGTCAAAAATGCATTTTGCTTCACACGAGTAAAAGTGGAAATCGAAAGATCTTCATCTACCCTCTTTCCCCCCCTCCCCACCCACTGCTCGGTGGAAAAGTGGTTAAAGTTTTTCGAGTATTGACAGCATGTGGGAAAGCGAGTCTGCCGCATTTGGAGCAAAGCAAAGAGCATTTGGAGCATTAAGAAGCTTACGTCTCGGAGGAGATTCCAACGGTAACAAAAGTTTCAATTTCATCAAGAAAATCTCCGTCTCCGTCTGCCTTGCTGTCAACTCTGTCTGGTGCTTCGAGCGAGGAAAAGACAAGTCTCTGAAGAGATTGGATGGTGGATGGTAGATGGAAGTCTTACCGTCTGGCGGCTCAAAAGCTAATTTGTTTTTTGGCTAATGCCTGACCAAAGCAGCAAAGAGGAGTGCCACAGACAGAGGCATGTCTTCTCTCGGAGGCTGGGCGGATGCCTCATGTCGTTTTATAATGAAGTTGCCTGTTGCCGCTGCCGTTGAGGTTGCAACAGGGGTTGCAACTAAACAAAAAAACAAAACACATGCAACTTGATTAATTGCAATTGATTTTTATGACTCTGTTTGGACTGTGTGCTCAAGCTGTGGGACTTGTGATTCACTTTGTGTATGCCACAGGGACAGAGAGAAAGGTTGCAAGGCAAGCGGAGTCTGGTTGTGGGTTTTCCCTGCCATTAAAGGGTCACCACTGAGAGATTTTCACTTGGAATGGAATGGAATGGAATGCCCCTCTCCGCTCCGCTCCACTCCTCCCTTCTGACCGATCATGCAATAAAAATCCACAATTTACTGCCAGCGGAGGGGAGCGGAGACTAGCTTTTATGATTGGTCCATAAACCATGAGGCAGGCAAGGCAGCAGCCATGTCATGCTGCACTGCACCTGTACATCGGAGGCAGGAGTTGGATTCACTCTTCTGTCCAGTCCAGTGGGTTGGCTGGCTGGTTGTTCCACTTGATTCGTTATTCACTCTGCCACTGCCACTGCCAGTGGTGCCCCTGCCACTGCCAGTGGTGCCCCTGCCACTGCCAGTGCTGCCCCTGCCACTGCCACTGCTCCATGCAGATGTCCGGGTAATTGTTTAGTGTTTCTCTCTGGTGCACGCTGCACTGTGGCTCTCCGTTTCTGCTTCTGCTTCTGCTTCTCTTTTGTTTGCTGCTCATTTATTATGATTTTTATTTTGGGGGCTTGTTCGGCCTCAGGGCTCATTACGCTGCAGCGCGGCAGTGCCACACTGTTGCTTCCTTTTGTTTCATCGGTCCAGTCTGCAGACAGAGCTTCGTGCAACCGCAAACACACAAACACACACACACACAATTACAGACACAAAAACTTAATGAAAATTTCAACTGAAGCACGAAAATTGTGTGCGGTTTTCCTCTATTGTAGCTGTGATGATGATGTTGTTGTTCCTGTGGATGATTGTCTCTCCCCCTCCCCCTTCCTATTTTGTGATTTACCTAAAAACGTTGATTAGAGCCAGTCCACCAATCCATTCATTATAATTGTTGCTGCTTCCCAAAAGCAAAGCAAACAAAAGACCAGAAATATTGAAGAATCTGCTGCTTTCCCCCAAAGCCATTGGGGCATGCGGCATGCTGCAGGAGGGGGAGCGGCACTGGAGTGGCAGGAGATCGCTCAAGCGCGGTTTACCGTTTACCGTTCGATTTCCACCACTCCAAAGCTCTTTTCAGCAAAACTAATAATCTGTGGCATGTGGCAGCATTAGGATGAATCAACATTAATGTAGATGGAGAAAGCCCATCGATATGATCCATAGAAATGTGGCTTGAGAGTTGGATATATCTACAGAGGAAGATCTCTAGAATGATTACGCCGCTCATCCGAAAGTGCTGATTGGCTAGGCATTTCAGAAAGAGTCGCTGGATAGAGTGTTTCCTCTGTATAATCTCTGTTTAGGATTATAGTCGTCTAAAGATTTAACAATTCCAATGAATCCAAGCCCCAACTATGATAGCCTTTAGCTTCCACCTGGGAATTACCACCACCCCTTGCTCCCTCTCGCATTTCCCAGATAAAGAAAGCCATCATTCAACTGAAATTTGAATGCCAGCTCTGGAGCTCCACGCACTCTCCACTTCCTTTGGCATTCGCCAGTGTTCCAGGCGCTGTCAGCAGGAGGGAGGAGCGTGACGTGACGCAGCTCTGAAGATGCCACAGCGGGTGGCATAGGAGTCATAGAAGGTGTGTGAGTATCGTGTATCACTGAGGTGTTTTTGATTAATGGAATCCAATGCCCCTCTTCCGAATCAACATCTCAAAAGTCACTCCACTCGCTCAGGAGCGAGCAGCCATGGGAATACACGATGAAAATTCATAATTGGACTCCGACTCCAACTCCAACTCCAACTCTGCGGAGAGCTGCAGTTTCCATCTCTCTCTGGTGGAAATATGCTTCTCTAAGCCACCGCGCTAGATTGTCAATTATCGATAGTGTTTGCCCGATGCCCGATGCCTGATGAATAATTATCGATTAGAGCTGTGGCAAAGGAAAGTGTGTGCTGGCGCGAGAGGAAAAGTTGCAGCCACATGCATGTGGCATGTTGTTTGTGGCACTTTTATTATTATGTATATGCGTATGGGTATGCTTAAACTGTGGGATTGGCTGGCTTTGGCTCCGTAAATTTTTGCGAGCAGAGCCCATATCCATATCCATATCCATTGCCAGAATTGCAGCAGCAGCGAAAGTTGTCTGTGTCTTTCTTTTAAATATGTAATTAATAAATTTGTATTGATTAATTTGCAAGCGGGAGAAGCTATGGCTATGGCTATGTCTATGGCTGTGCGAAAGCGAAAGGACTTTCTAATATATTCCATTCCCGACTGGGGCTGCTCCTCCCGATCAAAATGCTCTTCTCATTCAGGCACCAGGCACCAGGAGGCACTGTATCCGTATCTCTGTATCTGTATCTATACATACATGACGTTGCTAAGGGAACTCCGCTCTGCTGCCAAACTTATTTCCGTGTCAACAGGCATTACATTGACGCAGGCAAATTTTCTGTGATTTCCTTTTTGCGGCCTCGCCTCAATGGGTCATGCCCCACGAAAATTTGTTGACTATTTCTCATACAAATGAGTTTTGTGCAAATATTTACATACATAAATGTTGACTTGGCAACGCAGAAGGCACACATTTCTTATATTATATATAATTATTGGTTAAATTTCTTCTTCGAAGTCCCTCGAAATGGGGTTACGCCGTAAAAATAATTAATATCAACATGTATACGGTATCACGGTATACGGTGCTTTGTACAAAGGAATTCAAGCGTATAATGATCGCCGTACTGTTGTAGACAATGCCATAAACCGAATCAACTGTCATGATTTCCGCCGCTTACACAACCCCCACCACACCCCACCCCCCACCCCGCACACCCCTCAAACAAAAGGGGGCCCAACAGCTCAATCCCCAAGGCAGGCGCCCAATGCAGCCAGCCAGTCGCACCTTTGGAATTTAATTTGATTTGTTTTACAATATAATAGATCGAAAGAAGGAAACAAATCTCGACAGACGGACGGTTGGATGGATGGAAAGAAAGATTAATCATTTTCCACACACAGCGGGAAAGTCAGTCATGGAAAAATGGGAAATCAAAGAGACGCCAATCGGCATTGCAATGGCAATCAATGACAATGATTAACACATTTCCATGGACCATAAAACGAAACAACGTCTCAGGCAAATTGTTTTCTGAATGCACATGGCATACATTTATATCTGCTATATCTACACGGAAAATTATTTAGAGACCAGCACTAATCTGGTAAGCGGCGGGACGGCCTGCAAAACAGAGGGTTCAATGCACTGACAGACAGTCAAGCGGCGGACAGCAGACAACGGACAACGGACAGCGGACAGTAGAACGTACAGTAGAGCAGGGAACGGAACAACAGAGGCATTTTGGTAACGATTTTTGTTGCCTTGCCAGTCGAAAGGCAAGGCAATGGCCATCCTCCTTATACACCTTGTACCGGCACAACCCAACACGGGGGGCACAGGCACACCTCCTCTCCCAGTCATTCCGCCAGTGAGGTGACGGGTGGATGGGTGGTGCCACGGGAAGGGGCTTGGTCAAAGAATTGCAAGCTTGAAACAAAGGAAAAACTTCGGTCGGACTCACAAAAAAGAAAGGTGCGCTCTCAAAAGGTGCGAGTGCGAGTCGAAGCATGGGATACCCTTTGAAACATATCTTTTTTGGTTAATTCTGAAAGTAAATCAAGTACAAGTTCTAAGCAAGAGATCCTTTAGGGTTCTGTCCTCCTCCTTAATTTGCATTTTCCTTTGTGCAACTTCTGTGGCACCACATAACAAGGAAAGAGCTTTCTTTGTGCGCTTTCTTTCGAGTGGGGGGCAGCCCTACTCCCTGTTATACCCTGCCCCAAAAGAATGCCGCGGCCCCTTTGACTTTGGTTTGGGGTGCAGTGGGCAAGAAGTAGGAGCAGCCGTGGGGGCTTGTTGGCAGGTGGCAAGTGGCAAGTAGAGGAGGAAAATCAATGAGACATCCAAAGAGTGCCAGCAGCTGGTCGGTTCGGCACTTGGGCACTTTGGGGGCCCAGTGGCTGGGTGGTTGGGTACTTGGGTGGTGGGAAGTAGGCGCCGCTTGCAAAAGTGGTTCTCTTCACGGATTACACATACGCCAGCCAGCCAGCCAGTCAGCCAGCCAGCCAACACGTACGTGGTGTTGTTGTTATTGTTTTTTGCTGGTTAGTTACTTAGTGAGAGGTGAATGCACGCTAAATTAATCTCAGAGGCACCAGCACACACAGATACACACACAGATACATGCATATTCATACAGATGTGTGTGTGTGTGTGTGTGGTGGAACGCTAGATGCAGTTCAAACAATGATGAGATGATTGAAGACTTCTGCAATCTGGGCAAACAATATGTACGGGGCAAACATAGGATAACGGTATTTCGGCAGGCACCATCCGAAAGCTCTCTCTTACCTTTTCTTGGCTTTGCCCACGTTGTAAAGCTCGACGTGTTTGAATGCAGCATAAGCGGCCATTGCTGATTGAATGCGGATGGTAGGTGGGGCGGTGGGTGGACAGAGAAGTCGAAAGTTTGTTCTGTTTTTTTTTTCCAAGAAGAGCTACGCTTACAGCTGCCCTATTTTTGTGCACCACAAAAGATCTAAACGAACCGAGGAGGAACGGGAGGTTAGAGAGATGCCGGGCGGAGGCGGGAGAGAGGGGGGAAAATGTTGCAGCGATGACTCATGGGGATGCTGCCAGTGGCTGGGCCTGTGCCAGTGCGTAAAATCAATAAAATCCCGTATCACGTAGGAATGGAGGAATGTGCAAGGAGTCTGTGCACAGACGCAGCAGCACACGAAAAGAGCGTGAGGCAGGACCGGACGAACGAATGAGAGAGACAGAGAGAGCGGATGAGGAATCGGAAGTTAGATAAGATGATTCAGCAGCAGCAGGACTCAGCAGAATTTTTGCAACATTTTTCCCCCTAGTCCCCAGACCCCCATCCCTGCTCCAGGGGCACACTTTTCTTCACTAACAAAGTAAGCTCCAACTGTGGAAACACACACACGGCGCGTCACGGGAACAACAAATTTTCGGTTCGAAGGATATGCGGAACTGCAAATGTGTTCGGTGCTCGGTGCTCGGTATTCGGCTTTCGTTATTCACGGCGATTTCTGCTGCTGATGTGAACGGGTCGGTCTTAGGTTGCGATTTAAAGTGCATTCGGAAAAGTGAAAAGCATTTTATACCACGGCAGCAGAGGCGCAGCAGAGCCCGCAGCAGAGGCCGCGCAGCAGCGGCAGCGAGAAGTTTTATCGATCCAAAAACAACGACCAGGCGGCCGCACGAACCCAACTCTCGCTCCGAGAGAGCGCACAAGCCACAGAAAGAGAGGGAGCACCAGCTCCGAGCGCAGAGTATATCAAGCCGAAGGTGGAGGCAGTGGCATATACGAACTGTGGGGAGTGTGAGCGCTCTTTGGAGCTGTCTCACCCAGCAAGCTACGAGCATGTGGCGTGGCTCATCAAAACAAAAACAAACTACAGCTGATTCAAGTGGAGTTGCCTCTCTCTCCAACTCTCTGGTGCGCACTGCCCTCTCTTCACCACACTCCTCACTTCACCACACTGCCGTGTGGTAGGTCACCTAAAAAGAAGAATCTCTCAAGCTTACGCTCCAAGAACACCTGCGGGATTAAAATTTCGCCTGGTTTTACGAGTACTACTGTGTGTGCAAAAATATGCGCAGATATGCTTCAGTTCAGCTTTTCCACTGGCAAAACCGAATGCGGAGAAAAACTCAAGCAGCAGCAGCAAAAAATAGTTCAGGTCTAGTGCACTTCAGGGTTCCTATGCAATTGTTTTCCTCCTCCGCTCGTCCCCAACACACCTCTACTTCATGTAGCAGCAGCAGCACTCAAGATGCTGCTCTGTTTGCCGGACGTAAATCACTTTCATCATCAGCGAGGATCGAGGTACAGGGGCAGAGGCCGAGGGGGTTTGCGGCCAGCAGCAAACTCTAATTCCAAATGTCTTGCCACTAATGAGGCCGGTCCGTTGCAAGCAGCAGAAACCAAATGCAAAATATATTTGCATACTTCGTTTGCCTCTTTTCTTGGAACAGAACACAACATTTGGCACAGATCTCTCTTCCACACAGCTGAACAGCTGAACAGCAGAACAGGAAGCCAGAACCGTCCGACGACCGACGGCCGACGGGGTAATGGAGGTTATTTTTAGCTTTTTGGTAGGGAAAACCAGAGGAAGAGTTGACTGGCCTAGTGGATGCATCGCACCGCACCGCACCGTCTGCAACCTGACACCGGCAGCCAGCCATGCCACTTGCTCCTCCAATCCCCACCCCTGTCCCCAATGTCCCGCTCTTCTGTCAGCACCAGTATTGGCAGTAGTCGTAAAAGCCTAGGCGTAATGCACTTGCAACGTGGCAGACACAAGCCCACTCCATGCGGGTAAAAATAGGCGGGAAGACCTAGTACTCCTACTCCTTTCCACCACCCATATCTTGGGCCACGTAGTGCTCTATCGTGCAAAGTATCGACTAGAAAAGTGATTTCTTCCACCATCGGCTGTCGCCAGTGTCGCCTCTCATTCGGGTTCGAGTGTAGTAGAGTGCATTGGAACATGCCCTCTACACTCTCCTCTCCTATGTCCATCCTCTGCGTCTGTCTCTGCCTCTGCCTTTCGAGTGTATTGGCAGCGTATGGTGTGTGTGTCTAATCTCATCGAAAGCGTCTGCTGCTGCTGCTGCTCCTTATGGCATGTGGCCGTTGACTAGTTAAAACATCATGCAACACACACATACACACACACTGGAGTGGGCATGTACGTGGGCAGCGGCATCTGACAATTGAAGTGACACCGCGGCAGCAAACCCTACGAATATAATGTGATTGTTAACCAGGCGCATTGACACTTACTCTTCGAGCCAATACTTCAATACATACTCTGTCCCCTCCATCCCTCCCCCAACGATGCACCGTGCAACAGCAAATATTGTACATACTGCGAATATTTAAGTCAATAAATAATTTCACTGCATAAAGTGAAATTTCCGGGGCTGTCTACTGCCTGCTGCCGACTGTCTTGTGCCACAGCCCTCTGCATAATTACCAATCCAACTAACGGCAGTCTCCCTCCCTCCCGTATCGTACGTGCTTAACATATGGAAACTATAATATTTGTGACATTCGGAAATGCATTTTCCATTGCCATATTTGCCATATGAGAAGAAACTTTGGTTAATTATAAGCATTACACTCACTTTTATTACGCGTGCATTGATCGCTAGCAGACAAGAGGCAGAGGAGGGATAGAGCTTTAAGCACACGAAAGAATCAGAGATTAAGCAGGCGATGGAATGAGAGGCGGACAAGTGAGGAGGCGGGCTTTGAAATCGAAACGAAGGGAATGAGAGAGCAAGCCAGGGCCCGACACTGTGCTTGGGAGAGTGTTCTGCCGCTGCGCTGCCGCTCTCGCACACGAGTATTGGTCCGTTTTGCCTGCTGTCCACGCACACAGACGCACTAAAGCTCGATCGTTTATTTTCAAGAGAGGACGCACCACAAAGCAGGAGATTGCATTTGGATGCTAGCAAGCCTTTCTCTCTCCCTCTCTCTCAGCGGAGAAGATTAACCCATATACCATAATATATTTTTGTTGCTATTTAACGGTCTATGAAATCACTCAGAAGCGAAAATTATAGAGTGCGAGTGGAGTACCAGTACCAGAGTGCTCCCCATATGAATATTCAGTTTTTAAGTTTTCTCTGCGGCTGACAGGCAGGCAGGCAGGCCATTGACTGACCAGCAGAAAAGCAGTCTTTAAAGCGGAGATTAAATGGAGTAATTAGGAAAACGTGCAGAGGCAAACGGCGGACAAAACGGAGGGGAACGGAGGGGGAAAGAGGAGCAGCAGAAGCACATCAAAACCATCAAAATGCTACTTTCGGTCAGAAAGGTGAGCGGTGGCCCCATGCCCCATGCCACATTTAGTTTTGGCCAACAACTTACTTTAGCTTTCCTTTCGTTCCCGCTGCTACGACTGCGACGGCGACTGCGACTACTGCCTGCTGCTGCCGCTGCTGGGAAATTAATCTTTTTCTTTTTTTTTTTCGCTCGGACGGACAGGGTTTATCATATGATTAAGGCATTAGCCTCGGCCCAGGGGCCACGAAACTAAATCAACAGAAAATCGAGACAGGAAAATTATCAAGGGAAATGCATCATGAAAAACAGTTTAATCAATCTCCATCTTTCTTTCATAGAGAGAGAGAGGGAGAGACAGAGAGGGGCTGCTCTCTTCTCTTGAGAGTAGAACATGGCATGTAATGGGGAAACACTTTCCCTTTCGCTCTCTCTCGCTCGCTCTTACTCACACGCACCCGTATACGTACGCGTATGTAATCACGCTTTTAATACCGTTGTAAGCCGCCTCAAGCGGCCTAAAAGCAGGGCCCAGGTCCCAAGCTTCAATGCTGGTTCAATGCCTGAAATGATGCCTTAATGATTGGCCCCACAAAAGCGCGAGCGACGGAGCAACTTCCTCGAATGCATTGTCTGTTGCCACAACACACACACACGCACACACACACACACATGTGTGTGCCTGGGGCTTGGGTGGGGGTAAGGTAACAATTACCAGAGACCCACAACCCATCCACAATGCTCTCTCCCCCTGCTATCTCGAAGCAAAGCTGGCGTTAAATTAATGCTTTAATTTCTTTTGACTTTTAACTTTTCAACTGCCCCACCCCGCCCCACCCCTCCCTCTTACTCTTTCCTACCCTTTCTTTCGGGTTTCGTGTCGAACAACAATTGGATGGAAAAGTTTTCATTGAAAAAAGTGATCCCCAAACAACCGCCTGCCCCTCCCCCCATCTGCTGGCTGTCTGTCTTCTAAAATGCGTGAGGTCCACTTTTGTTTATACAAAAAACACCAATCTTAAGGCAAAGCAAATGTTGCAAAATATTTGCTCTGCAATATGGAGCACAGCCAAAGATAATGATACTTCTCCGTCTTGCAGTTGGTGGAGGCTTCACTGTAGGACTTGTGTCTGCTTCTATATATACACCACAGCGATATTCTCTCATGCTGGGGGATGTGGAGTCTGTGTCTGGCCAATAAAATGTTGTGTCTGGCACTTGATCTCTGCCCAGCAGCCCAGCAGATGCCATAAGGAAGCTAAAGAGTTGCATCTTTAATGGCTTCGAGAGCAGCAGACGACCACTTGACCAGGGAATGCCACAGGGTCTCCACCCTTTCACCCCCTTCCTCCCCTGCCGCAGAGAGGCACAAATTTCTTCAGCAAGAATGCTAATCGATTGCCTAGAACTTTGTTAGTTATCGTGTAATCGATTGAAACCAAAAGTTTCTCCTCCTCCGCTGCTACTTCGTTCCCCCTTCTTCAGCCACGCCCTCATGCCACAGGCACTGCAGTGCAGTGCAGCATTTTCCTTGACATTTTTCAGCGTACAAACGGCGAAAAACTGCACAAACTTTTCCAAATTACGTGGGAAATGAAGAGAGAGGGAGAGAAAAAAGGTCGAAGGCAAGGCAAGGTCTTTAGAACAGTTTTCAATTCAATTAAATGGAATCAACATTAAATCAACAAATAAACAAACAATTAAAACGGAATTAAAACAATTGTTTTGGTGGTTCGAAATGGGGCAGAGGGAGGGCAGGGGAGGAGATAATTTTGATGGCTTTGCGGGGCAACATCTCTTTATAGAATTTCATTCCATGGATTCGCGTGGGTTGCAATCGAACACATGTCTCTGTCCCCAAAACAATTCCAAAATGGGATTCCAGCTAGTAGATTCCCATCAATGATGGGAATTACAGGCAGTTATGATTACAAGAAGGAGGAGGGGATATGCCAGAGATGTATATTCAAATGTGTATCAACAATGGATGGAAAGAAGGAGCCAATGGACGGGCAACTATTCCCCCGATGATCGCATGTCTGCGGTGCATTCAATGTGGAATGCAACTCCAACTCCTCACCACCCCCTCCTCTTGGATCGGCCGATAATGGTCAAGTGCAGTGCGTGATTCAGACTCCGGGGTCCGGACTCTCGTTGGGTGTTTGCTTAGCCATTAGCCCAAAGTCGAGAGCCAAAATTGGGTATCAATTTGGGCTTTGATCGGTTTCGGCTTCGGCTTCGACTTCGAATTTGGCTTTGGTTTTGGTTTTTGTTTCAGCCACAGTTTCTCTCCCCTTCAGCCGATCTGTGAAGTGAAAAGTTTGCACATAAACCCATTGAGCGCAACGAGTGGCAGAGTGGCAGAGAGGCACAAAAGCACAGCTGAATTATTATTTGTTTATCGAGTGAAAGGCAGAGCTTGAAGCTGAAATTTGATTTGTTACACTCTTTGGTTAATTAAAAACCAAACCAAGAATCGATCTTTCGACCAAGGGGATGCCTCTAAGCAGCTCTAAGCGGCTCCCAATCGTTTCCTTGATCTTCTCAGAGCCAATGTCCGAGAGTTTTTGGGCTGTTTCTTCTGGGAAACTCAATTTGTTGTCGTCGTCGCTGACTAATATTTCCGACCAAAGAGTTAACACAATTTAAGAAGCCGTCAAACTGGGAGGGGCACATGCAGCATGCAACATGGAGCGAACAGAGTGTCGACTGTGTGTGTCAGCACTTTTCACGTTTGTGGGGGGGTGGGGGTACTCGTACGTGCAACCAAGGGGAAGGCGATGCAGCAGCTGTCGCTGGGGCTTAGACCAAGATCCAAGAGCAAAGCCAAGAGCAAAGCCGAATGCTAGTCGAATGGTGGGGAAAATATATGCTTTCCTCTAAGCTGGAAAGCAGATCTTAGATAATCCCAGCGGAGCAGATGAATGAGTTGTGGCTGTGTCGCTGTGTTGCTGTGTTGCTGTGTGCATCCATTGCCCATTTCCCAGCTAATTGAAATTCTTGGAAACCAAATCAAATGTTATATAAAATGCTTTGCGCGACGGTTGCCTCTCTACTACGCATCGTTCTGCTCATAAGATCATGGATGATGATGATGATGTGTGGCATGCAGCGACGTCGTCGTCGTCGGCGTCTCCTTCTCAAATCCCAATCTTCAGACTGATCTTCATCTGTGCGTCAAATCTTGCGGCATGCCAACGGAACATTAACGCTAGAGGATATATAGAGGGGAGGCTGGCTCTAAGCTTCTCCCTCTCCCCCAAAGTTTGCTCCATTTTACGGATGGTTGGCCCAGAATCTGTAGCCTGGGAAGAGGAGCTGGAAGAGGAGTTCAGCCTGAAATGCATTCCATTCATTATGATTACTATTAAATTAGGAATTCCCGTTTCTTTTATTTTCTTTCGTTCTGCTGCAACTTCTTCTTCTTCCTCTTCTGTTTCTTTAGATGCGAATCATTTTCGCTGTGGAAAGAAATGCTCGCTCAAAGACGGAGCCCGCGCGCTCAAACGATGGTAATTATTTACGCCGATTTCAGTGTGCAGATTAGCAGATAATGCCACAGACACAACCGCAGCCACCAGTGCAACAGAGGCACGAACTGTGAGGCGCAACATGCCACTTCTGGCTCCGGCTCTCAAACAAAGATAAATGGGGTATGGAGATGGAGATGAAGAGTGGGGAAGGTTAATGTTAGATCATAATATACTAATGAATATACCCATACAATATTTAAGTCTTAAAACAATCTTGAGGATATCATCCGAAGATAGCTTTCACTCCAAATCATTTGGGATCGAATCCAGAGTCCAAATGGAGTCCCATTTCCAAGTGGGACACCAGCAGCAGAGACACGACATTCCTTATCCGCTAAACGGCCATCAAAAATGCAAATGCAATTCTCTGGGCAGTCACTCATTTCCACACTCATCCATCAATCAATCAATCAATCAAATTCACGCCACCTGGAGCTTATCGATGGATCAATCTTTTTGGCAACGATATTCCCCAATTGCACATAAATTGCTGGGCAGCGACAGCCGGCCGGCCATCAGTTCTTCCAAATAAACCAGAAAGAGATGCCAAAACAACATTCATGTGATTCAAATGTATCTTTTTGATAATACCAAAAGTCACCTAGGCGCCAACTAGCGAAGTTTCTTTGAACTAGTAGCAAACAAAACAGTGTTGCCAGACAAGCAGAAATTGGTGAAGCCAACTCGACTCGGAAGATGTCGCTAGTGCATAGTTTTTCCATGGCGGTTCGCCAGCACTGTAATAGATGGCGCCATGGTGCGCTCAGCCAATCGCGTTTTACGACTATTATTTCTATCAACACTGGTAAGTTCTATGTATACACGATCAGGATGAAAATTGCTGTATTTATAGATAATTTCGGATTCTTGGAAACCATTTTTTGCCTGCTATAAGTGCCTCTTGTTCTACTTCGCTCTCTGATAAATCTTCTACTCTCAAGAAATTGGCCTCTCCTTATCTCTCTTCTGGTCGCTTCGAATTCGACCCTTAACCTTCTGCCTGCATTCTGTGTGTATTTATTTAGGCAGCATCTGAAATCAGAAATATTGTTATCTTTATGGCCAGCCGCCGCCACAGTGGTGTTTGCATCCGCGTTTTGAGTGTGTGTTTGCGACCATTCCCATTCCCATTCCGAGACGGAGAACGGAACAACGATAATAGCAAATCAAACAGAGAGAAAGAGAGAGAGAGAGGGAGGGGGAGAGTCCCCGCTTCATTCGTTTCATCCGCTTATAGGAGATAGGGGTTCCAAACAAAGGCTTAAGAATGCTCGGCTTGGGGGCTTTGATAATGGATATCTATTTCAAAACACATAAATGCCGCCCGCATTGTTGTTCAATTTCCACCAATTCTCAGATGGAAAATTATTACAGGAATGGAATTAATTTCCGTTAAAGAAGAGAGAGGCTGGAGGGAGGAGGAAGGAGAGTAAGGGGCACCTGCTGTAGCCGGTTTGGTTTCTCGCAGAATTCTCCTGAGCGACTGAGAGGAGGAGCTGGGCGGAACGAAAGAAAGCGTCGAAGAGTGGGATGGGATCGAAGAGGAAACCTGTTTCTGGACAGAAGTGTGCTTCAGCGTCAGCAGAAGCCTCCAACGGCAGTCGAGACGTCGACCCAGTCGCCTTTTCTTTAGCGGATCCTCCCCTGGGCGGATGGATCCCTTTCCTGGGATTGGGAATTGGGATTGCGATTGTGAGTGAGATGGAGAGGAAGGCATTCTCCAGGGAGGAACACCAGAACCTGTTGATAAACATGACGGAGCACAAAGGTGGACATGAGAGGATGAGTTGTCGTCTGTCTCTGAATCTCCGTCGCTCCTCTTCGCTTCTCCGATCCGATCTCCCTTCCGTTTCAGTGTCAAGAGTGAACGAACTTTTGGGGCAAGTCGCAAACTTCTCTTGTCATCATCAGCGTCATCGTCGAGCAGGTAGTCTCAGTCAATGGACTTGGCTTAAACTTAATGCAGCTGTTCCAGCTGGCCATCAGCCAGATCCAAGCCTCATTCCACGAACCACAGACTATCGTATGAATAATATTTATGATATTTTAGCTGTTAATAACATGGAACAGCACCGATTTGTGCACTCTGAAAACTGTCAAATCCGATAAAGACCAGAATTCTGAGCAAACTTTCTCGCAGTTATTTATTCTAGCAAAAAATCCCCACCTTTCCACGGTATTCAGTCTCCCCAGAAGAGGTCTTCAAGGTTCCGCTTTGATGTTTACTTTTTGGAGTATGCAAAATATTTATAATAAATAAATAAAAACGAAAAGATAGATATGAAATATGGTATATGTCATCCAATTCCCGGAATGTACTCGCGTGTTATCGCATTTCAATGGGAACCTTGTTCCAGAGGGGGATTGGGGGTGGGCGTTGCCGAAACCCAGACAATTTGCATCGAGAGTAACCCAGATTGTGGCCATTGACTCCTCGCTGGCCGATGGATCGCATTTCCAGTTTCCAGTTTCTTCCAGATCTTTTTTCATTTCGCTATGCAATTCGGAAAGAACTTATCATGGAATGGGGGGAATGGAATGCTTCACTAATTAAAGCGTAAATTAATTCAGACCCAGACTCCAGATGTATCTCCGATCTCTGGGTGTGTTCTTTGTCTGGAGATATCTGGGTTATTATACATAAATTCTATATTCGAGTGACCAAAATGGAGAGCAATCGTAAAATAAATCAAACAAAAGAAGCTTAAATTATTCAGAGACTCAGAAGAGGCCCTAACGATAGCCTCCAGTTTTGATTCTTCACACGATCCGCTGGATCCGCTGCATCGCCAGGACAAGTGCCTCTAGAGAGTTCCAGAATCTGCCTCTCCCCCTTCAAAAAACGAAAACAAAACCCCCCCACGACGAGCACATGCCAAATCCTCAATTGATTTAATTTCTGCGCAAAATTCTGCGGGGAATTGCAATGCAGGCTCAAAATCCACCCTCGGATGGAGGTCCTTCTGTTCTGTTGGTGGTGGTTGCAGCTGCAGAGAAACCCCTGAAGGGCTTTCACTTTCGCAAACAAATCCCGGCTCCGGCTCCTGCTCCAGATCCGCTCCAGGCAGTGCACTTCCAAATGCAGCAACCCCTGCAATCCATCCAGACAGACCTGTCCTTGGAAATTACCCACCACCGCCAAAATGGGGGGGGCGGGTGCTCGTCTGGGATCTGGGCTCTGGGGGGCTGAGGCCTGTTTTCAAGGTCCAAAAGTCAGACTACCGGCGTCTGGGATTAGGTGGGGCGTGGGCCGTGGGGAGGGGCAGTAAGGGCAATTCGCAATTCAGGTAGCGCGCTAATCGTAGGCCTGGCCTAACTACAGGATGAGGCGACGGAGGCGACACTCATCAGTGATTCACGGCACCGAGTCGAGTCGAGTTTCGAGTGCATTGTCATGTGGAGACAGAACACAAAGGAACAGAGCCAAAGAGGGACACGCCCTGTTCGGGCCCACAAAGAAAAGAGAGCCGGAGAACGTGTCAAGCCTGTAAGATGATTATGGATATGGATAATGGAGGCCTACGTCCCTACGTCCATACGTCCCTCTGTCCCCCCCATGACTCCTCTCCCAATCAATGCAAATATGTGTATATACATGTGTATATAAAATATGGCTGAATCAGTGGGAGCAATCCATTTAACCCGCCTGCGGAGCTGTGCGGAGGCCTGGAGGAGAGCTCGAGAGCTGGAGAGCCAGCTGCTTGTGCGCGATTCGCGAACAAAGAAGAAGGAGGAGGCAAGAGGCTGGAGGCTGGAGGCAGGAGGGAAAATCAGTTTTCCATCAGCTCTCGTGCTCTGGCTGTGAGTCAGCAATTTACGCCCAGAGTTCAGGGATCTCTCCGAGTCGCAGAGCCAAGGCTTCCACCATAAATCCGCAGCAGCAGCAGCAGCAGCAGCATCAACAGCAGAGAGAGGGTGGGCGTGTGGCAATAGACCATAATGGTAATCGCCCATGCAGCCGGCAACAGCAGATCCGAGAGCCCAGAGCCAGAGGCACAGATCTGATCAGATCGAGTGGGGGGCAAGTGGGGGGGAAACTGTGTAAAGATTGTTCTACAAATGGGAGGAAAACTGAGTATGAGTACGAGTATGCAAAAACGAGCCCCAGTCCCAGCCACAGCCACAGCGCGAAACGCGTAATCAAACAGGCAGGGGACTGCCTTATAAGGCGACACAAATGGTCCGAGTCCGAGTCAGAGCCGGGAGCCGGGGAGCTGCTAAAAAATGTACAATTTAACAATTACCGAAAGTGAGTATCTCAGTGTCTCGGCGTATCTCTGCGTATCTGCCGTATCTGTTGCGTGTCCAATTATAGTGAAAATATTACCAAAATTGTCACTCAATGGGGCATTTGATTTCGGGGCTTACACCCAAAGATACTCGAATACTCGCTGCTCAGCGAAGCGTTTTGCATTTGCTTGCTTTGAGACAGCCTTGAGATTTGCTTATACGGCCACAGCCAATCCACAGGCCAGACCATGGGGAGGCATTGACGTATTGGAGCTCTTGTTCCCAATTAGGCAATCGAGTAATCGAGAAGGTAAGCCGGAAACATACCTGCAGAGGGACGGGGGAAAGAGCAGAGAGGCACCTTAGTCATACTCCCCACTCCCCCCATTCTCGCAAAGGGCACACAAAAGTTAAAATAAAGTCAAAACAATTATCTAACAAAATGAAGATACATTCATTTGAAATCCCTTTTAAGACCCAAAATCGCTTCCCTTCCCCTCCTTTTACACCGTTCCAAATGCACTCATTAATCATTCATCAATCGGTCGGTCGGTCTCTGCCTTGGGGTATGACTCACTGGCGGATAGATCCATCCATCCATCCAGGAAACGTGACTCTCTTAGGGCTTCCCTAATTTAAACACACACTCACAAAAAAAAGACAATTTATCTACCAGGGAGACTCGGGGAGGACAGGGACACGGCCCACCCTTGCATCCAGGCCTGGAATGCATTTGACCTGACATCTGGAGGAGGAGGAGGAGCGACACATATGACAGATAGTGTGTCCTACTATGGCCTCTGTGTATCGGTGTATCGTCGGTCGGTCGGTCGGGGGGTTGCTTATCGTGTGGGCTGCATGCGTCAACCGTCAACCATCAACTCCTCCTCCTTCTCCTGTTCTGGCCCTCTCTCGGTCTATGGCGAGTAGCAGCAACGGATTAATATGGGCTTGTCGTCTGTCTGCATTTTGGGTGCGGCCTGCCCGCCGCCGCCTGCATTCGCGGCTTTCTCCAGAGGTTCTACCATCCATCGGCGTGGAATTAGATCCATCCATTGAGTCGTACTAAAAGGCTAGGCCCAGACCCAGACCCAAACCCATCCCCATAGCCACATAGCCACATAGCAATTCAGGCCAGGCTAAGGCAATCAAAATCGACATTTAGTTTTATGGCCAACAACGAGAAGCAGAAAACAGAAACAGAAAAACCAAACGAACATGCAATGTGTCCAGAGTTCAATGCACTTGCCTCTCAGCGTCAGCGCCAGCGCCAGCCTGAAACTTCGCTGCACTCAGATCGCGTGACTTGTTAAATATAGCATATATTGTAGAGGCAGAAACAACACCTAGAGAGTGCGGCACGTGACGACATTATGGCTAAAACGTATCCCCATCGCCCCGAACATAGCCGAACATGGATATATGCACGGTAATTATACGATTTGGGGTCGTCGCTGCAGTCCGGGAGAGAGAGCGCGCCAGTGGACACACAATCGCAGCCCGCCACTGTACAAGAAACCCCCCCACCCAGCGCACGTAGGACCTGCAATTACTCATCGGCCGCCATCGGAAAAGCAGCAGCAATAATAATAATAATGATGATGATGATGGTGGTAATAATCAAGTGCGAAACCAAGCAGCTGCAGAAGAATAGTTCCAGCATGACTCAGGAGTGCTGCTGGTGCCACTTATAGACCGTCTTATACGAAGTGCTTCCGAAAAACAAAAGGCAGCGCCATTTGGATCGCAAATAATTACAGTGGAGGTCCCATTGGAGCAGACACTGAAGAATGTTCCAGTGCACTCCCCGTACAGACGGCAGGAAGATCCGCGGAAAGTGATTTTCCACCTCGGTTGGGCGGACAGCCAATAGTTCTAGTAGTTTCGGGTACTCCAAAGCACTGTCCGATCAAGAGAGCCTTTACTGTGTTATAAATTATATCAAACGGTATAAAAACACACAGAGATAGAAGGAGAGGGACGGACAGATGTCCACTGCATGATGGTCGTAAAGCAAAGGGAAGGGAGGGGTAGGGTAACTGGAAACTGGCACACTGGCTGCTCTGGCCTTGCCCCGACCGACAGTTACATGTGTGTGTGTGTGTGTGGTGTGCACTTAGCTAGAACCACCACTGTACTAGTGTCGCTTAAAATGGTAAGAATATTGAATTCCGGCTGCAGCTGGATCCCCCCCATCCTATCTGGTGCATTGATGGCTGACGGCGGGCGTATATCAAATATTAGTTGTTAAGGGCGTTTCCAGGCGGCGGAGGACTCCAGGAAACGCGTCCACAACAATAACTTTATAGCCCGATTCAATTTTAACAGTTATCCGCAGCGTCGAAGGCGGAAAAAACGCCAGCGAAATATCAATATAGCGGTAAATGGAACACCAGAGAAATATGAATCGAAAGCATAACAGAGATTCGGAACGGAAATGCCGGAATAAGAGTTAATGGGGTGGGGAAGCCACAATGCCAAAAGAAACCGAAAGAGTGCAAAAAATAAAGACGATAAACGTTTTATTGCAAATTTACGAAAGAACCACCAATACCAATACCAGCAAATCGTTTGAATGTGTGCGCCCAACGCCTACATTACCAAACGAACACTCACGCACACACCCGTAGCGTTTAAAAATGCCGGCAAATTTTGTCCCTTGAACACACTTACTTGCTGCTGGACTTGCTGTCGGTGATATCGTAATTGGAGATCATCTTGCTGCTTCTGGTCTGATCTGATCTGTTGCTCTTGCTCTTGAAGTATCGTCAAATCTATAGTCACGAACGAACACGCTTTAATCTAAACACACAAGTAAATGCAACGAGAAATGCACACAAAGGAAAATTCTAAGAGCGTCGCGGGCACGTTTGTACAGGTCGAGTTCAATTTAAAGAGTGACCGTGCAAGAGTAGGCGCAAAAGCACTTGATTTTTCGTTTTTAGTATGACCAAAAATAATCTTAACCCACTAAAGCCCCCTTTAATAAAACAGAACAACTTGGGTTACACCTCGGAAAAATAATATAAATAATAATACAATTTCAACTTGTGGATCCATTTTATCGTTCATCTTAACTTAAAAAAAAAAAACCCGATATCCTTCACCTGAACTGAACTAACTTTAAACTGCGTCGAGTGTATGTTAATAACCACCGGTCACAATGGGTTAATGTACTGTCCACCATCGCTAATCACATTCATCTATTCTGATATTCCGTTGAATATTGCTGGCTAACTACAACCCTCAGCGATAGTAATATAATTTTATCCTATTTTCCCTGCAAAACTGGCTAGCTTCAACGACCCCTTCTTACTGGTTTGTCCAAGAAACAAGGTTAAAACATAAAAGGTCAAGAAAAATGTAATTTGGTTACATGTTATCTACATTCTAACTACATATCTGGTACATGTATGCAGTGTTGCCATTTTATCATATTTAAGGCTAGATCTAGCTTATTTGAAAACGGAAAAGCTTGAAAAATTATGAAAATTAAATCTAGCCTGTTTTAATTTCACTCTGTTTATGTTTGCCTTTTTATATCCTACATATATTTTTAGGCAAATCGAACAAAAAGTATATTGGTTGTACATATTTTAATGTATCATGGTATTTTAGAATTCATTTATGGTATATTTTCGTTGAAAAGTTTCGGTCACTACTACACAGAAACTTGGCGATCGTGTGAAATGTGTAATTGTGTAAAATTGAGGTGCAAGGATTTTATAAAGGAGCTTATTATCCAACTCAGAGAAAGGTAAGCTTCAATAGGATTTGATATTAAAAATAAATAATAATCTGCTGTTTAATTTCAGACTTCCAGATAATTTTGAGACATTGGAAAAACTGCAAGTTTTTGCAGCAGAAAATGTCCCGAACATAATAAAAATCCTAATGATCTCATTTCCATATTGGAACACTTCAACTATAGCAATATAGATGGAATTCTTGCCCAATATGGCAAAATTCACTTAGTCCCTTGGCAAAGTACAGATGACACTATAAAGCTTTGGTCAGAAGTACTGACCTATAAAGATGCTGGCAAAAACAAACCTCTTGAAGAAATCGCTTTATTTGTCATTTAAATTTAATACGTTCCAGCGATAAATATACCGATTCGAGTAATAGCGAGTTGGATAAAATTATAACACTATGTGTTTTTTTTTAATTTTTAGCCTATTTTTTGGCCTGTTTTTTAAAATTTTTAGCTTGTTTTAGCTTGTGTTTTTGTGAAATCTAGCTTTTTTGACGCTCAAAATCTGGCAGCACTGCACATACACACGCACACACACTCGAAACGCTCCCATGTTTTAATTTTCAATGTTATATAGAAATCCAATAAATGCAAGTATTTCGAATAGGCCAATCATGTATAGAATTGATTCATCAATCGTACAAAATTGAGTGGGCATGGCTAAATGTTCTATATAGCGAGTATTATTCGACGGAAGATCGAAAACAAGGAATATGTAAAATAGAACTTGAATTCGTCAGTATATTTATGGTATATTTCCAATTAAGCCGGTATATTTTGGTATATTTCTGAGGGTCCAACCAGAGTTGCCATTTTAGCCTAATTAAGGCTAGATCTAGCTTATTTGAAAACGGAAAAGCTTGAAAAATTATGAAAATGCTTATAGCCTTAAATCTAGCCTGTTTTAATTTCACTCTGTTTATGTTTGCCTTTTTATATCCTACATATATTTTTAGGCAAATCGAACAAAAAGTATATTTGTTGTACATATTTTGGTGTATCATGGTATTTTAGAATTCATTTATATTGTATATTTTCGTTGAACAGTTTCGGTCAAAGTTTGGTCAGAAGTACTGACTTTTAAAGATGCTGGCAAAAACAAACCTCTTGAAGAAATCGCTTTATTTGCCATAGAAATTTTAAGTCTAACGTGGTCAAATGTTGTTTTATGTGTGTATCTATGTGTTTTTTTTTATTTTTAGCCTATTTTTTGGCCTGTTTTTTACAGTTTTTAGCTTGTTTTAGCTTGTGTTTTTGTGAAATCTAGCTTATTTTGACGCTCTGGCAACACTGCATATATATGTACCTACGCACACACACGCACACAAGTACAGTCGCAAGGAAACGCCATACAAAAATTATCTTGAATAAAAAGCAGCGAAAGTAACTCAACCGATCTTTTCCAGTCCCTGTGGCGCACCAGTTCCAGCAGACTCTAGCAGTACCCACTCGATGTGGCAGCGACAGCAGCCGAACTGACGCGCATCGAACCTTAACATGATAAATCCAATTGCATCCGAGTCGGAGGCCATCAATTCGGCCACCTATGTCGACAACTACATTGATTCCGTGGAGAACCTGCCGGACGACGTGCAGCGGCAGCTCTCCCGCATCCGAGACATCGATGTCCAGTACCGAGGTGGGTTTTCGCGGCCTAAATCTTTCCCAAACTTAGCGTGAACTGATGTGATCTGTTGGCACCATTTGCAGGGCTGATTCGCGACGTGGACCACTACTATGACCTGTATCTGACGCTGCAAAACTCGACGGACACTGTCCGGCGGTCCCGCAGTATGAACCGCATGCACCAGTGCCTCATCCAGGCGCAGGAGCTGGGCGACGAAAAGATGCAGATTGTCGGCCACATGCAAGAGATTATCGATGGCAAGCTGCGGCAGCTAGACACGAACCAGCAGAACCTCGACCTGAAGGAGGAGCGCGACCGCTACGCGCTGCTGGACGACTGTCCGGCATCGAAGCTGCAGAGATTACAGAGCCCGATGCGGGACCAGGCGAACACGGTAGGCGGAGGTGGTGCCGGCAGCAGCAACAGCGGCGGTCTGAATGGCAACGGCCTGGGCGGAAGTGTCGGTGGATTTACAGTGAAGGATCAGTATGGCCTGCCCGTGTACGTCGGCGTCGTGGGGGTGACTAACCCGGGGGCCATCATTTCGGGCAATGGCGGCGGTGGCTCCACACCGAACTCAGAGCGCTCCAGCCATGTCAGCAACGGTGGTGGCTCCAATGGCAACCTGAGCGCCAGCGGCGGCGGTGATTTGCAGAGAGGGGGAAGCAAACGCTCGCGGCGCCGCAACGAGAGCTTGGTCAACGGCAGCTCCCTGGAGATGGGCGGCAACGAATCGAACTCGGCCAACGAGGCCGGTGGCAGTGGCAGCGGCAACGGGGAACGCAAAGGCTCCCTGGGCAGTGCTGGGGCCGGTCAGCGCAAGGGGAACCTGCAGGGAACTTCGGGTGGCAGCCTGGCCAGCGGATCCGGTGGCACGAGCAGCGGCGGGGCGGGAGGAGGAGCCGGTGGTGGTGGTGGTGGCGGAGGAGGAGGCGGCAATAATTCGGGCAAGAAGAAGAAACGCAAGGTACGCGGCGCGGGCGCTTCGAACACAACAGCAAATGCACGCGAGGAGACGCCGCCGCCGGAGACCATCGATCCGGATGAGCCGACCTACTGCGTCTGCAACCAGGTAAGTGGAGTGGAGTGGCACCCAAAGAGAGAGACAGCTAACGTTACACTGTTTTCATTGCAGATCTCTTTTGGCGAAATGATTCTGTGCGACAACGACCTGTGCCCCATCGAGTGGTTCCACTTCTCGTGCGTGTCCCTGGTGCTGAAGCCGAAGGGCAAGTGGTTCTGTCCGAACTGCCGTGGCGAGCGACCCAATGTGATGAAGCCGAAGGCCCAGTTCCTCAAGGAGCTCGAGCGGTACAACAAGGAGAAGGAGGAGAAGACCTAGGAATAGCAACCGCAAGAGCCCACTGTCCTGTGTTCAACACCAGGCGTGGGCAGTACAGCAGTACTTGGCGCTGCGCTCTGTATATTATTCGACCCTAAGATTTTACCATAATGTACATTTAGTGTTTTGAAAACCCTCCTCCCCGATCCCACTCGAGCCTAGGCTTGAGCCAGGTTTGAGTTCGTTGGCCTGGCCTTCACTCAGCTTTGTCGCACTCACACCACACCCAGAAAGCCATTCAGATCTGGCCCCTGTCTCTTTACGGGGCTAAAGTTCGTCTGTTTGATTAATCGTTTCTGTACAAATTGTAACTTTCTCTAAATATAAATACATATATATATTTAATGCGTACACACACTTAGAACTTACTTAATGGCTGATGCACCACCCACATGTCTCGATGCCATGCCCTGCCTTCGAGGATCGGATCCCACAACAAACACTACACTCAGTAGACGTATTATCTTTACGAATAATTGTTTTTAATGGTCAAAAAGCAGACTAAGGCATTCGATTCATACATTATAGATGTATAGTAGATGTGTATAAAGGCGTACAATGTATATATTTATAAAACTATTTGGTAGGCATCTCTGTGTGTAATGGAAATGAAATGTATTCTTATTACAAAACTGTCTCTGGACGGACTTTTGTTGCGTGTCAAGTCTAAGAATTCGAAAAGTTATTCGAGCCTCATCACGGCATCAGCAGCTCAATGTTTGGATTCTGGATTTGTAAGAAGATCTGGTACTGAGAGAAGACTACCAGCCAACAGTATATCTATCGAAGCAGAGAAAATTGGTTAAGATGGGGATGGGATATTCGTATATTTACTCACATTGTAGGCCATCCAAACGAAGTTGAGCAGAGCCGAAAAGGTTTGTTCCAGCTGTGGGAGAGAGCAATCATTAAATTGAGGATTCACTTTGCCTGCTTTTCCCACTTACATAGATGTAGTATCCACCGATGAGCCAAAGACTCCAGCAGAACTGGAAGAGAATGGCAAGGCCCACCAGACCCAGCCAGGGCAGGAGCCAGCCGCGAGTGCTGTAGAGAGGCATTAATGTAGTAAGATCTCCCATAGTTTATGACTCCAGCACTCACCTGATCTTAATGCCAAAGTACACCAGATAGGAGGCAGCAATGATCAGGAGAAAGTATATGATGAAGAAGCCGCCAGCTATGGGCATCGACGTCTTGATGTCCGTCTCGAATAGTGGTGAATAGAGCTGGGCCGACTCACCGCCCGCCAGCATATAGGCGATAATCGTGATCATCACCACCGACAAGGCGGCCGTGTACGCGGCCACAGCGTAGCTGCCCGTGCGGACATTGTCCGACCAGATGATGGGGGACCAGCAGGAGCTCAGCACAACCATGTTTCTACAATCACAGAATCACAAGAGTAATGATGGGTCAAAAGAGTGTCTGAAGCATGTTTGTTTAATTCGTTTGGGCCTGCGTGACGCGCTGCCACCAGGCAGCCAGCAGAAGCATCTTCCGTCAACGCCCATATATTTTGGTCAATGAAAACCAGCTCCAAGCTCCACCTATTCACCAGTTTTTCGTTGATCAGCCAATCTAGGGTAACGTTCGGCCAGTTGCACACACTTTCTAGGGCGGGGTCTGGGCGTAAGCGTACTTATTTTTTAAATAAAATTAACTTTAATTAAAACAACAACATTCGGTTCGGACCAGGGTGACCGTTTACGGTATTTTTGATATTTTTCGGGGTCCAAAATGAGCCGACGGTATATTTACGGTATATTTTGAAAATGAGGCGGTATGTTTCGGTATATTTCTGAGGGTCGGACGGTATATTTTATCGATAAATCCGAGGTCACACTGGCTCGGACAAAAAATTCAAAATAGCAGCAGAATGAACAGGCAGTTGGCGCGCGCGATCTTCATTTTGATTTTGCTTGTGGCCAAGTCGGAAGGTGTAATTGGTAACGTGAACGTGAACGTTC
This sequence comes from Drosophila persimilis, assembly GCF_003286085.1. Lineage (NCBI taxonomy): Eukaryota > Metazoa > Arthropoda > Insecta > Diptera > Drosophilidae > Drosophila > Drosophila persimilis. The sequence goes on along the minus strand of NW_020825288.1, from coordinate 27,173,217 downwards.
CGCGCGATACGTAAAAGTTGGCAGTAAATGTAACACCGTCAAGCGGGACTGACAGAAAATTTATAGATTGTGCGTGAGTGTGTGTGTGTGAAACCGTAATCCCAGGAGAGTCGTCACATCACATCGCAGCGCCCTTTGCCCTTGGCAGCCGCCTGACACAACTCATCTCTGGCCGTGGGCAAGGTCAGGCCCCAAATAGGAGTACAATTACGAAGTACGTAGATCTGTGCCGTGCCTCACTATTTATGATTATAACCCACTGCCGTGAAAGTTCTTCGAAATTATGTATAAATACATGAATATGAATGCAGGAATGTGAATACGAATGTGTAGACTCACGTTCCATTTATAACGAAGCGCAATCATTCCTCATACCATGTGTATGTATATGTTTGGGCCAATTTCTCGCTCGAGATGTGGGCTTAAAGTGCACCACCAAAAAAAAAACAGAAAAAGAAAAGGTTAATAATTCGTGCCAATAATATTGCTCTGGGGATCTCTTATGGGAGACGAAGAAGTGTGTTTCGAGTTCACTCTTTCGCGGATGGAGAGGGGGATGGGGAGTAGGACGGGGGGCATCGGCAGGAGGAGGGCTCAGACTGCGCGCCGACCCATATTCGTATTTCGATTTCATTTCATTTACAAAAATAAAAATAAAAACACGAAAAATCAGAAACAAGGCAGAAGGAAATAAAAAAAGGCAGCAGCACTCCGACAGCGCACTGCGCCGATACTTAAGTGCGGGCAAATAAGTAAAAGATATGCCATAAAAGACAGCATAAGTGTATTTTGAAGATACTTTTTTTTTTGTGTTGTGTTTTTGTTTGTGCCACTCTCCCACTCTTCCCTGTCTTTGCTGTCTCCTCTCTTCGCTGCGCCGATCTGCGTTTTGTGTTTTGTTATGCTCTTTCTGGAAGGTATTACGATTTTGACCAGCAGCAAAACTAAGGATATGTCATAAAAGTACATACATATATTACAGCTGTATAAAATTAGACTTTGCTACCTTATGGGAACACAATGCAGTGAGAGCGAGAGAGCTATATGCGTGAGCTTGGCTTTCAAGCAGAGCTGCGAGCAGCGCTGCGGCAGAGATTATTCTGCTGGCTGTCAGTGTGTGTTGGAAAACATAATTTTGTCACTAAAAGTGACGGCTACGAGCACTTATTTTACGGTTTGTCTCTCTTGCTGTTGAGAAAGGGTATCAAAAGCTTCCACCCACCAAAGCTCGTTTTCTCTGTGTTGGGTTTTATTGTTGGTGTTGACTGCCGCTGCTGTTGTTGCTGCCGTTGCCGCTGCTGCTGCTGCTGCTTTTTGGTCCGCTTCGATGTTAACTTGTTTAGTGTGGGCCGCAGTGGGAGCTCTCTTTTGGGGTTTTGTTTTGCTTGGCTTTAACTTTTATTATTATTATATTGTTATTGTTATTGCTGTCTGCTGCTGTACAACGGTAAAGGACACTCGGACTCGACGGCGTACTCATATGTAAATGCATTCTCCTCTCCCTTCGGACTGGCACTGGCACTGCCACTGCCACTCAATTGAATTGTGTGGAGATGTGCTGCCTGCCTGCCCCCTGCCCCCCCGCCCCATTCTCTGGGCAGCCAGCAGCTGCACCTTTATCGCTCACACTGGATCTGGGCGCTCCAGCGACAAACACGAGACGCGCGCCAGTCTTGGGGATATTTTTAACTCTTCATTCGCGCAGGCTTAATTCCTGTAGCAGCACAGAGGAGACTGCGCAGACTGCGGCTCCACTTAATGTCTACAAATAATCCAAATTGGGGCTTAGCCGCAGATACTCGAATGGAGTCGGGGGATGAGATACGGTGCTCCCGCTCCTGCTGACCATCTCCAGCACTTGTGCATTCGATCAGCGGTGCATTGAGGTGAGAGGAATTCTCCAGCAGACTCCTCCTAGGTCCCCATCCCACATGCCAAATGCCGCATGCCACATGTGGCTGGGGTGTCTCTGGTCTGCCAAAGTTCGACCAAACAACGGTGAATGGAGAGGCAGCCACGCAGATGCGTTGAAAAATTGGTTGCTTGCTTGCTTGGGAGGGAAGGGGGTGGGGTGGGGTGGGGACACTGAAGTCCAAGTCGAATCAAGTGCCATTTGCTCAGTGGGACAAGTTGTAGCCAAATAATGACTATATTAAATAACAGTTAGCGAACATTGCATTGCATTGGCCAAAGGCGTTGCATGGATATCTGCCTAAAGGCACAAGGCAGAAGAGGCAGAAGAGTCAGTGCCACCATCGAGGGGCAGAGTCCAGTGGAAGAGGCACAGCCAGAGCCAGAGCCAGAGCCAGAGCCTGGGTCCCATTTGAACGCTGTTGGAAATGGCAGTAATGTGACCATTTAAGACCTCTTTCTGATGTCTTATGGAGTGAAAACGTCCTGCTGTGTGAAAACAAATTATAGGCATGTAATGTTGCATGTTACGTCGCGGCGACTCTCTGCGACAGCGCTCTCGAGCATCAATGGGAGCGGCAGTGGGGCAAAGGTGGGGACCGGCAGGCGATGGCTGGGGGAGACTCTGAGGCTAAGCTGCCAGCCACACTCAAAAGTTGGCCCCGGTCCCGGTCTCAGACCCAGTCCCGGGCCCGTTCGTTGGATTTTGACTGGGACTCTAGCTGATGCTGGGACTGGGACTGGGACTGGGTCTGATGCAGGGGCTCCGTCTTGTCTTGGCTCTGGATGTGGTGTGTGTGTGTGTGTGCTGGCTGGTCTAATGCTCTCTAACTGCTTATCAGATTTGTGAGGATTGCGCAAAAAACGATTTCTGTTTGCCTCTTTTTTTTGTTTCCTTTTTTCCCCACTCGCGTCGTCGCTGTCCCAGAGTATACCCTTTGGCCGGGGTTGACAAGTGCCCGAATGATGGGGAGTACAAGGAGTGAATATTCAGAGCCCCAATAGATGCCCCGCTCTCCAAGATTGTGGCAAGAACACTGCCTTCCTTAAATTCTAGCGACTCTAGTATGCCCCAAAAGGGCACCAAGAATTCGTTGTGCAGCGCCTCTCCTACCGGCTAACCTTTTGCCTGTCTTTAGTAATATACTTATTTCTTGTTTTCTTTCTGTCCGTCCGTCCGTCTGTCCGTCTGTCTGTCTGCTTTGGATTTGGCAAACAACGAATGCGATTGGAGTCCGCTGTGGAGCCTCGTTTTAGGAGCCATGGATGCTGTTGTGGCCGTTGTGGTTGTTGTTTTTATATTGGCAAGACAGATTCAGATTGAGCTTAGACTCGAAAATAAAGTAATGAAAAGCTTAGCTTAGCTCAAATGGCAGACTGGCCGACTCCGACTCCGATTCCGATTCCGACTCCTGCCGCCCCACAGCCTCCATGTGGGTTTGTCACTCCGCCGCCTGAACTTTTATTGCCTGGCTGTGGCTGCGGCTGTGGCTGTGGCTGTGGCTGTGGGTCTCTGCCTCAAGAGTCTTGCCACTTCAGCGTACGTACTCGAGGTGAGAAAGTCGGAAACTGTCGCTGGGACAAGTGTGGTCTGATCTGTGGTCTGCAGACCCATGGCTGGCCATTACAGAGCCCCCCACCCCCTCCATACTCGTACGTACATATATAACGACATCGTCTCTGGCAAAAGACACGCCTTCAGTCGACTAAACTAACAGCTCCGATCGTTTCTTCTTCTCTCTTTGGCGATTCACATGTTACTGGTGGCTCTGGGAGTCCGAGTCCGAGATGGAGATGGAGACGCAGATGATGAATGCGGCAAGGCAATTTGAGTGATACTCACGACCTCGTCAGTAGTCGTCAGCTGCAGCCACGCCCACTACGCCCCAAAACGCTATCCATCTGCATCTTTGCATGCATTTAGCCCGAGCAGCAAATGAGCAGCAGCATTTTGGGGCGGCTCCAGCGAGAGTGGAGAGTGCAGAGTGCGGACTGTGGACTGCACAGGGAAACCGAAAACGGGAAAAAAATTAGGAAACCAACGATGATCGAACTTTGATGGGAACGGAGCTTACATAATTGAAATAAATCACAGCGAAATGAGAATAACTTTCATATCATATCATGTGGGATAATCGCAGGGCAGTGCATGGAAATGGAAATGGAAAAGGGGCCAAGGAAGTGTCCATATATGCCCTGAAACATATGCGATACATCACAATACTTCAAAGCGCCTAAATAGTATTTTTAAATAATTTTACGGACTACCCTTCGTGCTTTTATTATCGATCAAAGACGACCAGGAACGTTGTGAGGTGCGGCAAGGGCCGCGGCTCGTCGTGCTCGTCAATATGTGTGTTGCTATCCCGCTCTCCTCCACCAGAGGGCACACATTGCACGAGGAAGAGTGTGTGATTCAGCTATCCAGCTGATCCAGAAATTATATACTTTATGGGGTCCGAAACGCTTCCTCCTGGGTGATTCCCTCATGCGACAAACTGGATTTCTCTTGAATCTAAGAGGTTCCCCGCTTGATATTTCTCCGGAAATTCCCCTCTGATCTCCCAGCAAACACACAGATATCATCATCCCCGGTTTCGTCTGCGATTAGATAAAGAACCATTTAGCTGAAAGCATTTTCTTACGAAAGTTGTGGCCTGGCCCGATCCCCAATCTGCAATCTGAGGAATCTGCTGATTGTCGGAAATTTATCCCCGGAATCGATGTAACAATCAATGGACAGAGAAAGACTGTTGTTGCTGGCTCAACTTTGACTCTTGACGGGGTCGGGGTCGGGCCGGCACACGGCACTAAACTGCACTTTCATAACACAATTTATCGCTGTCTGGCGCTGATACAAGGCACCAGATACAAACTACAAAATGCGGCTCATAAAAACTTAAATCGAGTTAAGTTCCGCTTCATTGTTCATCGTTCGACCAGTCTGAAGAAAACCGAAGAAACCGAAGACCGAAAACCGAAAAACCCCAGAGATCCCCTGCTCTGGGGTTGAAAGAGAAACCAACAACAAGAGGCAAACAAATTTAATATGTACTAATTGAATGTTGTGCACTGCAGATCCCTCCACCCTCCACTCCATCCAATCCATCCACTCCTTCGTTCCCATTTGTATCTGCATCGCTTCTACATTGAGTCCCGCGGAGTTCGGGGCGGAGTTCAGCGAAGTGAACTGCGGGGTCAGATGTGCTGATGCTGATGTTGGTGCTTGGTGCTTGGTGCTTGGTGCTGGGGCTCGTGAAAGTAAGCTCTCGGCCCCATCGAAAATCAAAAGTGAAATGTCGATCTGTGCCCCGCACTGACTCACTGACATAATTCGAGCCGAGAGCTCCCTCCCGGTTCCCAGTATTCTCTGAATACTGAATCTGGAATTACGCCTCTCGAGACATCTACTCGTATCTCCCTCTCTATCTATCTATCTATTTATCTATCTATGGCACCCCGGCTTTGCCTCGAGGTGTTGGTTACCTTTCTGTGGTTTCCACAGGTGCCTCGCTTGAGGCCTGGCCAGCGCCACATGCCCCCAGACTCTCATTCTGAATTCTGAATCGAAGTGTCGGGTATCTCTAAGTGGTGCTCTGCTGCTCAAACCAACCTGAACTTGAACTGTGAGATACTATTTCAAGCTCAAGTTAGTTACAACAGTTTATAGTTTATAGTTGGATCCAACGCGAAAGAAAGAGGAGAGGGGACGGTACAGAGACCGAGGCCTTTCCTTAGCCCGGTAATCATTCGGTTTCGAACCCTCTTTTTAGATAGAATATCTATCTATCTGTCGTGGCTTTCTTTCACAGAAAACGGCACTTAAAATAGTCACAATACCCTCTTCAAGAGTATTGTAAATCTCTGATCTGTTGGCTTAATGGCATCGTTTGATTTTTGCTTTCTGTTTGGGCCACTCTTGATTTCAATTCAAGTCCAAGTTCAGGTGCCGCCCTTGGCTACAAATATGGCTGCAATGCCCTTTGGACGGTGCATGGATCTACTCCTAATCCCGTGTGCCCCTGCCCCGTGCCGCTGTCATGCAGGAGGTGTTGCTGATGTGCCGTTGAAACGCTGCGCAGATTAATCATAAATTCCATAACAAAGAAGTTCTGCATGGATCAATGAGGCAGCTTGCAGCACGGGGCATGGGGGCATGCGGCATGGGGCCTGTCACTTGTCAGTCAAAGTGGCACAACCAGAGGGCAGGCCAAAGCGAAATAGTTACAAAAAAAAGAAGGCGCGAGAGAACAAAAAATAGGTGTTACCACGGGCCAGCATGGGGCATGGGGCATGTGGCATGAGCCATGAGGCGCGTTGTCAGGCTTAATTGTTATTATTGTTCAGAGATGGGGCACTGCTGGGCGATGGGGCATGGATGTGGAAGTGGCGCAGAGGCTTCTGCAGCTGACAGAAAAATGTTCGCAACATGTCAAAACTTTTATGGTTTTTTAATGGTCGCCAGAGTATGAATTTAATTGAATTTCTGTTTGTGGCCCCACAAACTATTTATACTCAGAATCAAAGGGGATTAGGGGGCGGGGATTATGGTGTCCAGCTCCTCTTTTTGGAGGTCTCTTTGCCAAAAGCTTACAGCCTCAAATATTTTCCCTTATTTTTTTGGGGGGGGGAAAGCCTTCTTACATCTACTTTATCTCTCTTGGGTCTCTCTCTGATTGCTGACGTTTGTTTTGCGGCCAGAACTTTATCTGTCGGGGCGGGCTTATCTGAGCTGCGATGGTATTCCATGGGCAAACACTCGAAAAAAGATACAAACTTATCTGGAGGCTCTGGGAGTATGACAGTTATATGCTAAAGTCGGAAAGATTTGCCTCGAAGCAGCGACTGCCCCCCCGTCTCGTCCCGTGCCTGCCCGTCCCTGCGCCGACCTTGAGTCGCTTCTAATTACCAGATACAGATACAGATACAGATACAGATACAGATACAAATGCATCTGCTGTGCAACTCCAGCTGGACGATGATAACGAGAGAGGGAGAGAGTGAGGGCTTTGTTTAGACATTTCGATCTGGTTGTGTGTGGTATTTATAGATGCGTAGGATCTCTGTGTATCTGTGTATCTGCGGCACTGCATTCCTGAATGATTACCCAGCAAAAGATACCCACATTTGTGTCTCTCGACTAAAAAATGCTTTACACAAAATTCAATATGTACGTACACACGAGCCCACGGGACACATATAGAAGTACAGTCCGTTTCATGCCAAACGGAATGTTTGTGTTTCCTCGAGACATTTCGGGGCCCGCCTTATGCTCTCGTCGCGCACCGTCCAGTGCAATTGTTTCGCCACGAGCATATCTTTCACTCAAAATGTATCTTCGGCGTGAAGCAAAAGATATTTTTGGTATGCCTGCGGCATGATATTTTGGGGACAGATGCGTGGATGCGGCTCCTCCTGTTTTTCTCGAACGGATTTCATTCGATTTTGGGACTGTCGGGGGGGGGGCTCCATCGCGGCTTGTCGGTGGTTTTTGTTCGCTGGGAAAACGACCGGCGACAAGGCTTTTCGGAGACGTCTCGAAGCTGTGGTGCCTGCAACATGCTCTGCTGTTTGTTCAACATCAATTAAGCTTATAAGAAAGCAAACGCTGCAGACTCGGTGTTCAACGGACGAAAAAAACCACGTCTCAGCCTCAAAGAAAAAGTCTTCCTCGGAAACAAAGCCCCCCTCCCCCCCCGTCTTGTAACCGAAACCCGAAAGACAATGGGGTCTGCAGTGCAGTAAAAAAAGGAGAGAGAAACTAACTAAACTAAAACTAAACATATTTAATGACAGCCAACAGAGAGGAGGAGGGGGGATGGAGGAGGAGTGGGGTGGGCCTGTCATGGTCACGGCTCTGCAGCGCTAGAAATCCGCATGCGTAACACCCGGAGCGGGGGGGAGGGGAGGCCGTAAGGCGATCCAAGAGGATCCATGAAATCCTACCTCTCGCATTATTGCCGTAACGCACTGTACTCCCGAATGCCATGCGTCGCACGCCTCTAAAAATAGACAGGAGAGGCGTGGTTGTGCTTTTGCTTTTTGAGGCACTGAACTTTGCGGCGCGTACACTCGACCAAATCGGGACACGCACTCGAATCACCCAGAGATATGTCTCATACTATATATTGTAGATCCCACCGATGGTCAGGAGCATGCCGAAGCCGCCACTCCACGGATGCCTTCAATACGATACAATCGCCAGACCAATGAAGTACGAGAGTCTCCCAATGAAGGCCGGAAGCACGTGGAATAGGTGAAGGAGGCATGAACGTTATCATTAAGTAGAATGCCAAAGACTAGACAATACCTAGACGTAGACCCAGAAGCGGGTCTCGAGTTGGTGCTAGTCGAAGGCTCCATAGAACCGCTTTTTGGTCCCCTCCCTCTTGGTATTGTCTAGTCTTTGCTGATAAGCTGCATGTCTGCATGTCTCTTGCGCGTTCGTTGCATGCTTTTGGGCGAACTTTTCCTATACCCTGTACCCCGTACCTGAGAGTACTTTAGACCTCCTTTGCCTTCCTTTAGCATGAAACCCCTAAAAGTGCATGTCTTGTAGGGTATTATAGGCTTGCTTCCTTGATGTCTAGACTCCAGGCTCTTCTAACTCCTTCCCTTGCGTTTCCAGGGTCAAAAACAGAAACAGAGACCTCCGGACAGATCCCATTGCATCCCAAGAAGGTGATCCCGTGACAAGGCGACAACCAAGGAACAGTCGCCTCAACTACTGCTGCTGCATGCGGCACTCGAGTCGGACAGTCGACAGTGAAGTTATACATCTCGAAGGAGAAGCCACTGGTGAGACATACAGATACCAATTATAGACCCAGATGCACAGATTTAGCTTTTATCTAGTTCCAGCTGATCAACAGGTGTGCCATCCAGTGAAGCTCTCCAGCTCGCTGCCTGCCACGCCGCAGCTGGGACAGCGAGCAGTGCGCGGACGGGGCTACAAGAAGCTGTCATGGAATGAGGAGCTGCCCCGCCAACAGGGGACATCGACAATGATCACTCATGGCCAGGAGTCCAGGGCCAGGCCACAGCTCTCCTATAAGCACCTCAACAACAACAACAACAACAACGAGGAGGAGGAGGAGCAGTACGATCCCATAGCCAAGTATTTTGCCCAAACGTCGAACCAGCGGCAGCGGCAGCAACAGCTGCAAGAGCCAAAGCTGTTGCCGGCGAAAAGCTCACGGATTTTGTGCGAGAATTGCTGCGGAGAGAGGCATCAACAAGTTGGCAGCGCCACGGATCGCCTGCCGTTGCCGCTGCCTCTGCCACAGCCACAGCCTCAGGGGTTGCCGCTGGGAGACAGCGATTCAGTGTCCGATCTGTCGTCGTTCCGCTTTGTCTTCCACGGGGAGGAGGTCGATGCCAAAAGGCGCGTATTAGTCGATGTCGATGCTCATAATTGTAACCAAGGCGATGATGATGATAATTATGATGATGTTGATGCCGTTGACGATGACGATGACGTTGCGCGTCGGCCGGTTATAGAAATAGAAAATCGGGAGCCAAATACATCAGCCACAAAAGCGGAAAAGTCACCAGCAACAACAGCAGCAGCGGGAGACGCGTCATCGCCAGTGTTGTCGTCCCTGTCATCCGAAATCAGCGACGAGTCAGCGGCAATTTGTTGTTATACAATTGACAAAAAACTGTCACAGCAGCGGCCACAGCCACAGCAGCATCCGCCTCTTGGAGCCCATCCGGACGTGCAGCACTACCAGTCCTCGGCGACGGTTAGCTATCGGAACTATCCGCGGGCAAAGTGTCCTCCGCCCGTGCCGCCCAAGCCTCGAGTCTGCAGCAGCAGCGATGAGCCCGCTCTGAAGACCCGCCGCCTGGTCTGTCCGCATCCGCGCATCTATCCGGCGCCGCATGGCAGCTGCTGCGTCCGCAAGGGCTGTCCGCCGTACTCCTTCGAGGGGAACAACAACAACAACAACTACAACTGCAAGTTCGGATCGAGTGGGGGACCACCGCGGTCGCTCGTCTACGACCGCCATGGACGGCTGACCTTCGACTCGGAACCGGAAGTGAAAGTGGAAACCGAGCATAGCCGCCGGGCCAACAACAACAACAGCTGTGTGCGTCACAAGTCGCTGAGTGAATCTCGATTGCCGGTGACCCAACAGCAGTACAGAGAACTGAAAGTAGTGTCCGATCCGTATCCCGATCCGTGTCCCTCGCGAGTGACAACAGAACAGGGCTTGCATAACCGAGGATGCAGTTCTGCCAGAACAACGCCTCCAGTGAATCCCATCCAGAACCACAGTCCAAACGAAAACCCATACAAGTCGAATAATCTACTCCTTCCCTGCAGCTGCAATCCCCATCTATGCTCTTCATTCGACAAGGAGAACGGGGTAAGTGGTAAATGGGAATGAGGTATGATATCTCATAGATTGGTATTAGTGTAGGATCGAATAGAAGTTACACCAAAGAGAAGCGCTTGAAGATGGGATACAAGTATAATAAACGAACGGATCAATAAACCAACGGAAGACATATTGTACATACATATGTGGAATATATCGCATTTGTATATATATTTTTGTTCTTTAAACTCATTGGCAAACCATTCATCAGCGGAACTGTCAGGTAGTGCAATTTTCGGCGATAAACCTTTTGTTTTGATCAGCTTTTATTGATCCCATATATCATATATATATCCGTTCAATTGAGGGATAGCGAACGCCTCGGATCGGAACCGATGATGCCTTGGCACCACCTGAAACACGCACGTTCTGTGGCTCGGAGACCGAGAGAGTAACGGATTTATTGTTGCTAGAGAGAGAGAGAGGGAAAGTTTTGTGCTCGGGAGAGATACAATATGTATCTTTGCTGGTGTTGCTCTACTTTTGTGTTATTTGTGTGAATCTTTTAATGCCTACACTGGAAGAAATGAAGAACTCAGTTAAGAGCTTTCTTCATTGTTTCCCTGGAAATATTATAGGTTTAATAGTTTATGAAGCTATTCTTGGAAAAGAGATGGGATCTATTGATTAGCTTTCGATCTATATCAATTGTTTTTCCGAGTGGATTGTAAGTTTGTCCGTCCGGTACGCTCATTCATACGCCGTGCTCTTCCCAGTCGCTAGCCAATGATCTCTTTTATTTTCTGTATATTCTATCTATACATATTGTCTGTATATAAGTAGATATAAATGCCTATAGATATGTAGAGGTGTACATGTGGAATACGTACTTTTACTATATATATATCCGAGAGATCTGTTGTTTATACTAAAAATATCACTGTATGCGTATGTATACAAGAATCTGCCTTATATATGTACCCATATATATATAGAGCGCTATATTGTAGAGCTGCGGCTGCTCTATGACTTGTCTTACATTGTGTGTGCACCGTGTGGCATGGTCTCTCTTCCCTCTTCCCATCTTGGGGGAGGGGGCTGTGGTATGTGTGTCATTGTGCAGTGAACTTAATGACGCTGTGTGGCAGGGTAGGGTTTGGGGTTGGGGTTGAGGCGCCTAATATTATGATGTTGGCCGGGTTCCGGTTCTATTCCCATTCCATTCCCATCCCCCCCCATCCCATCCCACTTGGAATGCTGATTATGTCTAACTGTTGGTATTGATCCCCATATTACACATACGCAGCGTTGACTCAATTTGTTCGCCTCGAATCGTGTTGGGATTTGTTTGTTTTTACTTTTCGAAGGGGCTTGGGGATTGGGTGGTGCTTGGGGGGTTGGGCGTACGCCCACAGCTAGTCCATAAAAAGACACACACACAGCCAGAGGGAGAATGGTGGGGGGGCGGGGGGTTCGAGATCCGATGGTGAATAATCAGCATTTAACTCGAATTCCTGCAGCACACAATGGAGAAACGACGTAATACCCTGGACCGGATACAGCGCCTGGGATTCGGCCGCAAATCCTCGCCAGCTGCCACCGCCGCCGGCTCATCCACCGCATCCTCCTCCTCCGCCTTAGCGGCAGCAGCAGCGGGGCCGGAGAAGCAGCGCAAGACTTCAGAGCGGTCGGAGCGCCTCAAGGAACTGACGGAGCTGCTGAGAGGCAACGGGGGAAGCAGCTCCAGAGCCTCCTCCACCCCCACGCCACCGCCACCGCCGCCGGCACCGCCAGTGCCGCCACCGCGAAAGCCGCGTGGCACCTGCTTGGAGCGCCAGGACACGGACACGGCCGCCAGTCAGACATCCGAGAGCAGCAACGACGCCACCGCAAGGGGCAGCAGCCACAGCGGGGGAGGCCTCAGCACAGCCGCCCGCCTCTTTGCCTCACTCAGACCCAACACGAGTCTCTCCAACCTGGAGGCCTTCATGTTGAGCAACCGTGAGAAGTCCAAGTCCCCGCCTCCATCGACGCAGCAGCAGCAGCGACAGCAGCAGCAGCAGCGACCTGTGGAGAGATGCCTAGATGCCTCAACACGAAGCAGTAGCGAGAGTACGCCGCAAGCATCGAGACCGGAGTCGCGGACCGTGATCGGTTCGTATGCGCCAAAGGGAATTCCGTTTCGCTCCGTTTCGTTCTCGCAAATCGACTGCAAGTCGACGCTCAGCGCCCTGAGGGATCGCCTGAGGCGCGACAAGGCCATCGAAGAGCCCAGCCCCAGTCCCACGTATTCCAGGGAGAGAGAGGAGTCGGTCTCGTCTCCGGCAGCAGTCGCGGATCCGGGTTGGGTGCACATTCCCCTGAAGAAGACAGAGCTGTGCATCAACCTGAACTACGGGCAGGAGAAGTCGCTGGACCACGACTCCATCCAGGAAGAGGACATTTTCTGCACGGAGGCAGTCTCTGGCAGCAGTTCGGGGATCCTGTTCCCGGCACCGGCCACCGCCAGCAGCGTGATAGCCGCCCATGCCACCATGGAGTCCCTGACGGACACTATTCAGTCGGAGAGCGACTGCCTCATCAGGGAGGAGATCGTGCTGCCCATCATTGTCCAGCCCCTGGAGGTAACTCCTCCCGCCTCCGCCGGGGGCAGCGCCCCCAATCTGGCCACACTGATGGAGGAGCAGCTGCCCCTGGAGTCTCCGCCAGACAACTTCCTGCAGACGGCCACCACCTGCGAGATCCCCGTGCCCGTGTACGAGTGCGCCGCGCAGGAGTGGCTGGAGACGCCCGCCCAGGAGTGGGTGGAGGTGGTCCCGGAGACCATCCAGCCGCCCATCTCCCACGCCGCCTGCAAGGTGTCCCAGACGGAGTCGACGCTCACCACCGCCGTGAGGAGCGACCTGGTTCCCACCATATCGGTGAGCCGCTCCTCCGAGGAGGGCGATGGAGTGGCCAGGATAGACGACGCCCCGCAAGTAGAGCTGGCGACGACCGCCAGGAATCCCTCGCCGGAGCAGCCGCACCATTGCAAGCAGTACAGCCAAGACGACCTGGAGCTGTCCAGCCCCGAGCTCCGCAGCTCCCTGGAGACGGTGGCCACGCCCCGGCACAGCACGGACGAGCGCCAGAGGCGGCACTTGGACAACTCCACTAAGCGAAAGGGCATGTACATCGACAACGCCGACTGGCAGGCACCGCCGGAGGTAGTCATCCGCCATCGCGGATTGGCACTGGACATCAGTGTGACGAACCTGAATGCCATCAAGCCCGAGTCGCCGGACGCACACTCCCACTCCTCGCAGATGAACATCGGCAGTCCCATTAGCTGCTATTCCTTTGAACTGAACACGCCCGAGCTGGAGAAGAACGCCCCGTCCTGGGGCAGCGGGCCGCGCGACAAGTCGCAATTGCTGAGCAACTTTAGCTGCCACAGCAGCGAGGAGAAGGACGACGTGTCCAGCAAGAGTCTCAGCTTCCTGCGCACCGACTCCACCTCCGACAACGAGTGCGATCGCATCGCCAGGGACCGCGTCACCTCCAGTCCCACTCCCTCCACCGGCGACTACGACTACAAGCGATTCTCGAAGCGCCCCCTGCGCGGACCCTACGGCCAGATGCTCGAGGCGGAGATGAAGAAGCCCAACCGGATGCACTTCGAGGAGATCCTCGAGGAGCTGCGGGAAACAGACAGGTAAATGAGCGATCCCCGTAATGCTGGATGGGACTAACCTGCTCTCCACTCTTTCAGCTTGCATCTGCGAGGCGCTGCTGGTGCCTCGAGCCCCGTTGGGGCTTCAAGTGGTGCCCCCCGCCCCAACATGCCGCAGTATTCCAACTCGATGCGTGTGCGAAAGACGAGCACGTACCTGCCCGTGCCCTCGCATGCCCGGGCCGCCTCCACTCCCTCGCAGCTGGAGCACACCAGCAAGAACGCTATGGCCTGCGCTGCCCCAATCTCCGCATCCGCCAAGAACCTGGGGGAGGCAGAGCTGGTGCACCACATGAAGCGAGCCGCCTCCGAGGCGCCGGCCCCCAAGACGCACCACAGCAAGCGTAGCCAGTCCATGAGCACGGAGCGGCCCAGCCAGCACCACCACGGTCACGCCCACGGTCACAGTCACGGTCACAGTCACGGACACAGTCATGCTGCCAAAAGGAGCCTGGATGCCAACGCCAATGGCAGTACCAGTGCCAGTTCCAGTCCAAAAACGAAGACTTCTCCAACGCTGGACTTGAAGCCCACACCCGCTCTACTAGCGGAGCTTTTGAAGGGTTCCAGCGAGAATATGCTCTCGGAGCAGCGGCAGAAAACAATTGCGGTGAGTCCATCATTTATCAGGGGGGGGGCCTGAGTGGTCTGAGATCCCATTATATCCACTTCCATATAAATTACTGCTGCGCTATAAAGTAGACTACCGTTACCTAAGCGCGGTCTCAATGAATCACGTCCGCACACGTCCATTTCGTTTCCATTTGTTGCTGCTTTCCAGTTCCAACGCAGTTTCTGTCGCTGCGATCACCTCACCGCTGTTATTTTCTTGCTGATTTGTTGTATACACACTCACACACGCACGCTCGTCTGTTCTGTGCTTTTGTTTTGCTTTCAACGTGGAAGTGCATAGCGTGGCGGCGTGGGTGTGAGATGGATGAGAAAATGGAAGCGACAGCGGCAGCAGCGGCAGCGGCTGCAGAAGAGGCAATGTGAATTCCAGTGCGCAGGCGCCAGGAATATCAACCAAAAAAAAAAACAAAGCTGCGCATTGGAAATGTGTGTTAGTGTGTTAGGAGAATGTTCCAGGCACAGTGGTTGTGGAGTAAACTATTTTTACAGCAATCTTCAGTCCCGATGACTGAACTAAATTAGTTTCCGACTATTGCATTAGTCATACAAACTATACTAAATAAATGCAACAGTCCGCTTTGTGAGGGCCCCAGAAAGCTGGCTGTCATGGCGGCTGCTATAAAAGTAAAAGTTGCGATCTCTCAGCCGATTTTCCTGCTCGGACACTTGTCGCATGCAATAACATGACTCTCTCTGGGAATCTCTCTCCCGCTCTCCCGCTCTCCCGCTCTCTGTACCTGGCCGCGCCCAAGGTATGTTAGACAGAAGGTGAGGCAGGTGTCTAATCGCTCTCCTACAGTCTGTCTTGCGCCCCGAGACCATCGTACCTTCTGTTTAGTGTACCTTGTCCTGGGCATTCCAACGGTCTACCACCAACAGCTGAGTGTGGTGTGGCGCGGTTGAGGGGGGGAACTATGTTTATGGCTGGCCTCCTGCTGCCGCCCTGTACCGCGTTCACATGGATAATTAATGTTTGGCTACACAAATCCCAATTTTACAACGAAACTCTTTTTCGCTCTCGCTGATACGCACATAAGCACATCCCACACACAAATGTGCGTGTGTGTGCGTGTACAGTGGGTGGCAGGGCGGCTGCTGCTTCTGCCGCTGCTGCCGCCGCTGCTACTGCTGCCACTGCTGCTGGTTTTTCAGTGTTGCTTGGAATATGAAAAATGGAAATTAAGTGTGTATATAGCACAATGGAATGTTTTGAGCGAGTCGAGTGGCGGCGCGCACTCCTGTTCGCTGGCCGTTCTCGTACACCCATTGTGCTCTGCTCTGCTCTCTCCCGCGCAGTAGCAGCATAAGCACAATCAGCCGACCGCCGACCGCCGAAGCCCGCCGTTCGTCCACTGTGTGCGCGTTTTAATTCTTATTTGCTTTTCTACGACCATTGTGTGGCGGAATTGTTCATGTTTCGTTTGTTAGTTTATTTTGTGGCAGCAACAAACGCCTGGCGCACGAAAAACAATCAAATCAAGCGGAATTCGGTTTAAAGAGTGTACAAAATACAAAAAACAAATCAAATCGCTTTCGCATAGGTAGTGAGTGCGTGGGAAAATGTCTTGAGACATCCGTCAAACCTAAGTCGAAAAAGAACGGCGTGTTGTACAGCCAGAAGAAAACGAAAAGGACAAGCAGAAGCAGAAGCAAAAGCAAAAGCAGAAGAAAATTCACTTTTCATTTTCATACGAATTAAATTTTCTTCTCTTTTTGCTGTATATCCGAGAGTCTGTCCGCGTGTCTGTGTGCGTGTGTGTATCTGTGTACCTGACTGCACAAGGCCAACCTCTTGTTGCGCCGCATTACGGCAATCCATACACATGTGTATGTGCGAGTAGGTGTAGGTGTAGGTGGAGGTGTGTATCTGTGAGTGCAAATATAAACTCTCAAAACTTATCCCACTGTAATGGAACCGCACTCTCAGCAGGAGCCAGAGTGGGAGGATGGATGGGATGGATTGGATGGGATTAAAGAAGGGAAAGAGAGAATCAATTACCTGTCTTCCCCATACGCCCATATGTGGGTGTGTGGCTGTGTGTGTGTTAACTGTAAAGTGGAATCTATGTGGGAGTAGGGCACTAGATGCAACGCAACTTGGTTTCCTAACTGCGCACAAATGTATGCTGTTCCACAGCCTCCTCCCTGGCAGATACTCCTCTGAGTGGGAGCATTCTTAGCACATGTGTATGTGTAATCAATCAATCAATTCAGTGGCTGTGATTCACTAAGCCAAGCCCGAACAGAACAGAGCTGAACAGAGCAGAGCACTTAAAAAACTCCTAAGCTGTGACTGGCACCAACTGCACCTGGCCCACGCTTTCCCATTTCCCAGATGGTCTTGTTGTTGTGTCATTATTGGCCTTCACTCAGACCTACTCGTGCAACAACAGAAACAACACGGTCAGTGTCATTATCAAACCACACAAAAGCACACACCGACACACACACACACACAGGCAAACAGGCCATGGGCCATGGGCCATGGACAGGCGCAGTATCCCAGCACGGAGGAGGAGGAGGAGGGCTGGGCTGGGCTGGGCTCAAGGCTGAGTGACTTGTGCGCTGCCTCGTGACTCCTTCCACCAATTCGTCTGCCCGTCTGGCAGGCTGGGACGTGGGCAAGTGGGTACTCGTTCTCCCACTCGACGGCTACGCAGCCAAGGAGGCAGACTGCTTCCTGCGTGGGGATGTTGCATGTGGCATGTTGCATCTGGCTTGTTGCACTCGTTGCGGCAGTCTGATGGAACAGCGCAGCTAGGGCAGACGTGTGACCGGTTACTTATTCCCCTCCCCCCTCCCCGCAAAAAACTCACGCAGAATGCAGCTGAATTAGCTTCAGGTAGTGCTTCGGTACAGTGAAATCAGAGCAGAAACAGTTGTTCTCCGGCGAACCACTCAGAACACTTCCGAGAAGAATTGAACGCATTCCGAGAATGTCGCACAACCGCGAGAATCTTCGTCTCAGTCTGTTGGATCTCCAAGCTACCCTGACCGCTCCCTCGAACTCCGTGGCCGCCGCCGGCGCCGCCCTGCTGCCACAAAGCCAGACCGGCGGCACGGCATCCCACGGCAACTCCCACAGCAACAGCAACACCAGCCTCAACATCAGCCTCAGCAACAGCAGCAGCGTCTCCCAGGCGGTCTCCATGGCCACCACAACGGTGGCTCGCCTCAGCAAGGCGGGATTCGGGACTGGTGTCGGTGGGAGCGGAGGAGCTGGAGCCTCAGCCGCAGGATCGGGCTATCACAGCGACAAATGCGACAGGCTCAAGAAAATGACTTCGATTACCTGCTCCGACTCGGAGGACGACTCCGAGCGACGGGCCCAGTTCGATATGAGTAGTAAATGGAATCTGGGCGGCTATGAAGGTGTAAGTCTGGTCGAGATCAACATTAACCCAACCGAACCGAACCCAATCCACTTAATCGCATTCCCCGAGTGAAAGAGAAACCCTTAAAACCCAACCCATTTCCTTTGCAGGACACTCGCACGTATGTTGTCCAAGAGATCTACCGCAACGAGCAGTCCTATGTGGAGTCGCTGCAGACTGTTGTTCTCAAATATCTGAAGGTGCTGAAGGCGCCCGAACACGCGGGCATGATTGACACCCGCACCGTGGACGAGATCTTTTTCATGGTCCCGGACATCCTCGAGATACACGAACGGTTCTTGGGAGATCTAAAGCATCGCCTGGATGACTGGGATGTCCAGCAGAAAGTGGGCGATGCCTTCATGGATACGGTACAGCCAGCACGAAGATAACCCACATATTCCTCTATTTATTCCGCTCTCTGTCCCTCTCTCTCTCTCTCTCGTGTAGTTCTCGAAGCTGGAGGTCCTTGAGGTCTACACATCCTTTGTGAACAACTGCAATCGGGCCAAGAACGCCATACGCTCCATGAAGCACCAGCGACCGTCGTTTGCCAAGTTCCTGGAGTCCACCTCCCGCGAGCACAAGGGAAAACTCACCCTCGACAACCTGCTGATCAAACCGGTGCAAAAGTTTCCCAAGTAAGATTTCCCCCAAAAGCAAACGGAAGAGATCTCCCCCTCTAATACTCTCCCTCTCCCTCTTTAGTTACGAGCTTCTGTTCCAGCGACTGATCAAGCACACGGATCACGATCATCCCGATCAGAAGCACCTGCAGGACGTGCTAAAGCTGGTCCACGACATTCTAGTGCACATCAACTGCAAGGAGCGCGAGATCATGGAGAACGGCCAGCGGGAGGCGACACTGCGCGAGCTGGAGGGCGTGATCGAAGGCATTACCGATCTGACAGCGCCAGAGCGGCAGTTCCTTCTGTTCGACCTCGTGTCGATGCCCTCCGGTGCGGGGGCACGCAAGGACCGGGGCTTCTTCCTGTTCAACGACCTGCTCGTCCTCACCAGCATCAAGAAACGAAGCGGCACCATCCGCAAGCCCAGCAACAGCATCTGCCCGGGCACCGTGGCCACCACGCTGGAGACCAACAAGTACAAGTGTCTCACCAAGATCTCGCTGGACTGTCTGGAGATTGTCAAGCGTGCGTACACTCCTTCCAACGCCAGTGGCCCCAAGCCATTCTGATCCTTCTGTTTTTCCCCACAGCCAAGGACGAGAACATCAAGCGCATCGTCAGCGAAATCGAGAGCCTGGCCGACGACTGCGGCAAGCTGCAGCAGATCAGCGACATCACCGCCTCCCTAAAGTACCCGCACCAGTATCTCGAGGACGTCATCCGCGAACTCCATCGCGACGTCCAGCGGCAGCTCTCCGAGCGCCAGTCGAATGACACCCAGCTCAATATGCTGGAGCTGACAGTCAGTTCACCGTAAGTGCCGCTGTGATATCTCCCCTCCAGGGTTCTCTGTCAGTCTTTAATTCTTAATGTTATGATTATCCCGTAGAAATGGCAACCAGAAGCTGACGGTGGTGTTCAGCAAGACGGAGAAGCGTACGGCCTGGGAGGAGACCTTCAACGAGGCCAAGCAGAAGCTGGGTAAGCACTCCATCGAATCAATCATCATCCAAGGGAACTCTGATGGAACTCTCTCCTTCCACAGCTGCCACTTTGGAGCGCCATCCCATACCCGAGTTTCTTACCTCCATACCCATACGGAAGACCCGCGCCGGCCTGCAGTTCACCTGCGCGGCGGCCACGCTCAGCGAGAACCGGGATGTGTGGGTGTGCAACAGCGACGGGTACGTGGGCCAGGTGTGCATCATGTCGCTGCACCCAGAGCCGAATGTCACCAGCTGCAACGGTGTCTGCAATGCTCGCATCCTGTGCGTGGCATCTGTGCCGGCGTACAGCTCTTCGGCCTCGAGTCGCAACAGCAGTGGGGAGCAGACCGGTGGAGGTGGCCAGGAGGAGAAGGAGAAGCCGAGGAACAGCTCCCAGCAGCCGCAGCCCACTCCGAGCTACACACAGCAGCTGCACGACTTCCGCAAGAGCATCTCCCCCAGCTTCCAGACCGGCTCCTCCTCGGCCACGGCCACGCCCGAAAAGAAAAAGACACCCACACCCACGCCGGTGGCGGCTGGCGACGGTGTCGCGGTGGCCGCCAGCAACAGTGATACTCAGCTGGAGCTGAATCTGAGCTCCAGCGACGATGAGACGGAAGCCGCCGCTGCCTCCGCCTCTGCCTCGCTGAACGTTGCCAGCGGCAGCACAGGATCAGCTGGATCTGGATCTGCGGGTCTAGTGGAACGTGTGCCTAGCCCCGCCCCCTCACTGCATGCCGGATATCATGGCCATCAGGTGAGAGCACTCTTATCTTAACCTTGGCATCCTTATACCTTATTCTGGGTTTCAGGACTCGAATCCCGAGGAGGGCGAGAGCAATCAATCAACCATGTGGATCGGTACCGAGGACGGCTGCATCCATGTCTACAATAGCACTGACAATATTCGCATTAAGAAGAACCGCATCAAGATCGAGCACCACTCAGCCGTCTATTCCATTTTGTAAGTCAGGAGGCATTGAGTCGCCATCGAAGATCCTTGAGGAATACTACCAGTAAATCTCCTTCTCTTTGTGCATTTAGGTACCTTGACAATCGTGTGTTTGTTTCGCTGGCAAATGGTGATATCTGCGTTTACCTGAGAGATGGAGGTAAGTGGAGCGCTAGAGATCTCCATTGAATCCTTATTTAATCCCAATTTGTGTGTTTATATCAGCCACCTCCTGGAATACGAGCTCATCGCATTGCATGTCCATTGGCACCGTCACCAGTCCTGTGACCAAGTTGCTGAATGTCAACGGCAGGCTTTGGTGCTCCATTCAGGGCATCATCAAGGTCCTGGATGTGGAGAGCCTAACGGTACGAAAGATACCCCGAAAATCATCTCTGGATCGTACTAATAAGAGTACTCACTTCTCTCAATTGCAGGTCATTCATCAGATACAGATATCGTCGGATTCGAAGCCGATCACAAACATGACAGTCGCCAGCAACTTTGTGTGGATATCCATCCAGAACTCGGCACACATCAAATGTTTCCATTCCAATACGTAAGTGGAGATCACAGCCATCCGATCCGATCACTGTTAAATTCGAAACTCTCCTTCGTCGAACAGCCACCAGCTAGTCACCGAAGTGAATCTCGCGCCCGCCGTGAACAAGATGCTCTCCAACTGCGACGAGATCATTAGGCAGCACAAGGCCGCCTGCCTGCGGGTGACTTCGCTGCTGTGCTGCAAGGATCTCATCTGGATTGGCACCAGTGCGGGCGTCCTTCTGACCATACCGGCCCTGGGCTACGAGAAGGGCGCCGTGAACATTGTGCCCACAGGCATTCCCCACGGCCACACCGGCCATGTGCGATTCCTCACATTTGTGGAGACCACCGGCCTGGAGGGGACGACAGGAGCCGCCCGGGAGGCGAGCGGAGGTTCCACCAGCGATGAGTACTCCAAGCAGGGGTAAGCGCAAGCCATCACTAAACTTTGAGGAGCTCTTTTAACAGCTCTTTGCCTTGCAGCTCCATAAAGCACTCCAAATCCAAGTCGGAGACCAACAACACGCTGATCATTTCCGGTGGCGATGGCTACGAGGACTTCCGCAACTCGGGCGCCAACTCGCTCAGCGAGATCGCCGGCCGCGAGGACAGCACCAACCATTTATTGATATGGCAAATTTGAAGCAGAAGGCGTAAAAATCGCTGGAGGCTTTTGCTCTCGCGCTGGAAAAACAATAACTGAGATCAGGGATCAAAGATCAGTAGTGCCAGATCAGTGCGTAGAGCGGAGTACATACTGCAGCGGTTTTTATGACTACGATGAGATTTACAGAGAGAGAGATAGAGAGAGATCGATCTACAGCAGCTGCTAAGCTGGACATTAGTAGGTTTAGGATTAGGGGACGGGACTGATTGATGCTCGAGAACCTATCTAAAAATTGTGTATATTTGAAACTGAATGACTAATTACGTTCAGCCTCTAATCAATCATCAGAGATTATGTATTATGTATAAACTATTAACTATAAACTATGACCCCAGAAACCACCCCAAACCCCAACCCCTTGACTAGCCTAGCCACTGGATTAGTGCCAAAACTACATATAATATAGCCGACTCTCGCCACTTTCAATGTACATACATACTGTAGATCGCACAGAGCAGGGGGCAAGCAGAACAGATCAAGAAGGGTATGGATACGATAGATATTTTTGTATTTGCTAATATTGTATGTATCTGTAGATCCTATTCAAGAGTTAAGCGTTCGTTCTAAGTTTGTTTGAATTGAATACAGGGGTCGTAACGTAATGTGTAAAGTAAAACCTATTATACCTATGCCTACCTATATTTAATGCAATAAATAACCTACCCGTATGCAGAGTTGATTCTCGATCATCCCTGCCTCGACCCTGCCCCGAATTCAAGCGCATTAATCGAATTTATAATCAACTTAGAGAACACTCAAGGGGCATGTGTAGTGCCAGCCCCGCCCCGCCCCGCCCCAGCGGATAGGCATGTAAAAATCGTAACTCTAAGCGTCTCCCTATTTTACAGATATACATACATATATATTAATATATTGACAAATGATTAAACGGCGTTTATACCTAAAGTTTATTGTAAAACCTATATATTTCATGCAAGTGAATTGAATTGAATTTTGAATCTGAAAATTGCAAATTTTAACATACAATACGAGTGATATTCAAATGTTTTTGCTACTCGTAGAGTTTTTTTGGCATGGTACAAACACTCAGAACACCGAACACAAAACACACACAGAGATACACACAAATACTTATGCATACTTGTATATTTTTCTCGGTAATTGAAAATTGTGCGCACCTCAAACAAAGAAACCCCCAAGAAACCCTGAACCCCAAGGCACCCTTCGGTGCATCGTATAAGGGTCGCGTCGCTCAATGGCCTAAGGTGGCTCAATGGCAAATTGTATTAATTTAAGTATGAGAATATATTATGTATTTCTATGTTAGATCTGGTTGGTTATTATTAACATAAATCATTGTTCAATTCAATGCAGTATTTCAAGTGTATGCTAAGCAATTTCTATACCACAAGCCACAGCCACAACCACAGACCACAACAAAAACCACACTAAGCCACACCGAACCACCACCACCGAGAACGGTTTCACCTGTTATTTGGAGTGGGAAATGAAACCGCATCCTATGGAAGTGAAGTGCATTAAATGCATTCTATCATATAATCAGTGAACATCTGACAATTGTTATCCTACCTCTATGAATACCAAGGTGTTAAAGATATATATATACACATACTATACATATATACTCAAGGTGTTGCTTGCTGATCAGAAGTGGGATCAGGATTAGGATCAGAATCGGAACAGAAGGATGGGAAGGACGAGGAAGAGTGAAAGCAACTTCCCCCACAATAAGCTGTAATAATAGAATGTAAAACAATAATTCCCTATTTGCCAAGCGCGCATATGGTAAGGTTCAAAATAAAATATCTTGTAAATGTGTTAAAGAATAAAATATATATACAATACATACACCTACTATTATATATATATATATATATATATATATATATATGAAATTCATAGACATGTATTATATGTTTGTATCACCTGTAATAAACTGAACTCTTTAAGCCCAAAAGTCTCATCTATGTCTCTGTCTCTGTTTTGGGATTATCCTCTGTGGATTCCATGTAATGTTGGCCAGAGACTAAACTATTTAGCCGCCTGTTTAGTATTCTGCTCATTTTGGTCAGATGCAATTTAAAAATCCCCTGGATCCTGATTTATATATAATTCATCATTTAATTGCTTTGCCGCTTTTTGCTTTTCTGTGGGCCCCGTACATTGATTCAGATGCGAGCATATTTAATTATCGCGTTCATTTGTAAAAATTAATTATAAATGGATTTATGCTGCCGTTGTGCCACTCTGCATTCGTCTAACCTTTTATTCCGTATCCCATAGCCAGGCTGCGCATTTTAATCTGCATTTAACCCACCAAATCTCTGCCCATGGCCCATGGGCCCATCCGGTGTCCATCCTCCCGCGTATATTTAATAATTCATTTTAATTAGTGTTTGTCAAAACCGAGCGTGCCACTGACCATCGGATTCGCATTCGATTTGGATTACGATTACGATAAGCGTGCCGAGAATGGAGGAGTCTGCGTGGTGGGAGGGGGGGGGGGGGGCCTATTGATTGTTTGCTTACCTTTGCGGCTTCTGTCTGACTGTGGCCGTCCCTCTGTAAAATAAAATCAAGCAAATTATGCGTAAAACTCAATTATTTTGGACTTTTAAAACAGGCAGGCAAATAACAACAAAGGGGAAAAACTTTTGCCATAAGGCATTTACGTAAGTGCTGGGCCATGCCCATGGAGTTGAAGCAGGAGCCAGAGCCAGAGCCGGACCAAACGGAGCAGGAGTCCTCCTCCGGTGGTCGGTGGTCGGTGGCAGGCTGGTCAAACGGAAGAGCCCTGCCTTTATGCCCCAAGTTCACGTCCGGCTCCTGCTCCGGCTCCGGCCCTGTCCCTGTCCCTGTCCCTCCCGATACGCTTGGCCACATGTGTGTGCGGCAACATGCTGCGTAAATTACATTGCACGCGCCGGCATAATACCCTTCCTGGCATATGCTCGGAATGTTCCATTACGGCGTCAGGGCATTCAGCATCCGCGGGGGAAAAGCCCCGCCCTCAACCCCCCCCCACCATCCGGCAAAAGTTCGCCAACTTTTGGCTGAAACTTTTGGCCAACTTAAGGACTTATTACTGATTCGCTAGAGTATCTGGACTTCTGCTCTCCTCCATGATTATGAATCCTTTCCACTGCCCCTGCCCCTGTGGCTGCTCCTGCTACACCGTTTCCGACCTGCCTGCCTGCCTGCCTGCCTTCCTGCCGCACTCTGTCCGTCCGTCTGGAGCGAAGGTCGTTGCTGGTCTTCGGTGTCTGTCTCAACTCCGCATAAGTTCTTAATAAATTTCATTATTGCATTTTAAACTTCATGTGGCATTATTTATGGCTGCCACCAGCGGGCGCACACACTACTCAAGTGGCACACAAACACAAACAAACAAACACACACACACACACATAGGTGGACTCTGTTGTTGCAGGTTGAACAATTCCCAGATCGTGTTGTTCTGGCAATGAGTACGCACGAATATCATGACTTTAATCAGTACCGCCTCTAAGGGACGGGTCCGTAGAAGCAGTTTAATTGGAGGCGCCACGTTTCGTTGCAGCACTCGTTCCACTCGTTCGTTGGAATCTTTTTGCACAATTTTTGACAATTTGCAAATAGATTATCTCTGTTCATAAATCCCAGTGTGCGCATCCATCTCCTGCCCCTGCCCCTGTCCGCTGTCCCCTGTCATGTTTTGGGGTCTCCTGCCTAATATCCAATAATGTTTTTCAGTTTTGTGTTTTTAGTATTTGTGTGGCTTTTGCGGTTGCGGTTGCTGTGCAAATAGATGAGGTATGGGACTGGGAGCCATTTCTTTGGGGGCATGGCATCCGCACGTTTATGGTCAGCATCGAAATTGCCATTTTCACCATTCGAGGGCCAGTTGTAAACTAGATTAACCAATTAATGCCCCAAACTGTTGGCCAGGACGATGGAATGGAATAGCAGGACCAAGGACCAAGGACCATGGACTATGGACTATGGACCATGGAGTTGAACTATTTGCATGCGAGCTTACTTTTAATAAGCCGCCTTCAAAACCTTTAAGGGGCAGGCGGATACCCAGCCCAGCTCTGGCCCCGGTCCATTGTAAGCTTTTCCACAATTTCCGAACAACAGGCAGTGTAAGCCCGAAATCTGCTTAACGGACAATGGCAGGCGCAGGCACGGCACAGGCACGGCCACAGGATGTTCGAGGGAACAACAAAACTAAAGGGAAAATGGCACAAGTCGAGGATGTTCCAGAATTAAATTGAAAGTACTATATATGTATGTACCTACTATATATAAAATACTATATATCTGTTAGTCCGCAGCTCGGCAGCTCGACAGCTCCTTTCCGCGGATCCAGTTCATGGAAATAATATTACGCTTATTGATTAAAATTATTAATAGCTTGAGTCCCTTTCGAGGCAGTGCATTAGGGACACAGCGGGTTCATTCACCTATCAATTAAAACCAAGTCGAGCAGAGCCAGAGCGAGATCTGGGAGTGGGAATGGGAGTTTGGAGTGGGAGACGGGCTACTGGCTGGGGGTGGGGATAGGGATATGGCTTCCATTTCCCCAGACTAATTATGCGGGCGAAATTAAAAGTTTATGACGCTGGAGAGAACACATGGTGCCAGGACACTTGGCGACAAATTGTCGTGTCCTGCGTCCCCTCGATACGGAATATGGGATGCTATTTATGTGCTGTGCGTGTGCGTGTGCGTGTGCGTGTGGCATGCACCACAACAAGTGGGGTAGCGATTTGTCAGGCAATTACTGAATCCATTGCAAGTGCCACTAAGACAAATTGTTAAACTCAATTTGGGAGCATTGCCATTGCCATTGCCATCGGCAGTGTGGAATGTGGAACTTGGAGCTTGGAGCTTGGAGTGTGGCGTGTGGCCGGGCTGCATAGAAATGGAAAGGTTTTTTTGTCCCCAACTTGAGAACTTGAGACGGGACAAACTTTTACACGCAGCGCAGCCTTGAAGTTGTCCGGGATGGGTTCAGGGAATGGGGCAGAAGCAGAATCAGAAGCAAAGGGAAAGGGAAACCGGGTGACGACCTTCCTTCCTGTCACTGCAAAACTCACTTATGTACGTGCATTTGATAATTAAATGATGTTGCAAAACTTTGCCCCAAAACTAGAAATGGTTTTTTCCCCCACCCCTGCCATTTGCCTCTGCCCACGCTGTGATACCTTTACCCTCTACCCTTTCACGATAAATGCTTTTGCATAGACACCAATTATGCTGAGCCATCATCATCATCCCCATCCGCATCCCAGGGACGTCACGTCACGTAGCCGGAACCGCACTGATTTCTCGCATTTAATCAATCTAAGTGATGTCCAACTGTGCACCACAGCCTGCCAGCCAGAGAGCCAGCCAGGTCCCCAGCCAGCCAAGTAAATCTGTTAGGTATGTCGGATCCAAATATTATTCTCAGTGTACTTTGTTCTGTTTGCTA
This sequence comes from Drosophila persimilis, assembly GCF_003286085.1. Taxonomy (NCBI): domain Eukaryota; kingdom Metazoa; phylum Arthropoda; class Insecta; order Diptera; family Drosophilidae; genus Drosophila; species Drosophila persimilis. Next base: position 27,146,043 of record NW_020825288.1, on the reverse strand, counting down.
CAAAATTGTTCGCAGTATAATCTTCCCTTGCCTACTTTACGATTTACCGTTTGTTATTGTCCACTGCCTGTCCCATTGCTGGGCATGCTTATTCATGTCCACTGACTCTATAGGCACCTGTATAAGTGTCGCTGAGAGAGTGCGTAGGGAGAGAGACGACTTTGTCAGAGAGGATCAAAAGAGACAAGAAGAAGAGAGAGCGCGTTAAGCTTGCTCCGCTGCGGTGACGTGGGTGGGTTAGAAAGAGATAGCGCGACATGGTAATTGCGTCGCAGGCAGAAACAGTTGCTACAAACACGAACCAAAATTCGAATGAGTATCCGACAATTAAGGAGGTTAAATGTGGCTAGATGGGGAGACGTCCAGTCCAGAAGAGTGCTTTGGTTTCGAACACCGCAGCCGCAGATTATGCTGCAAAAAAATGGGGAATGATGGGACAATAATAACGCATTTAAAACTGTTTTACGCATAAAAGGATTTGTGAGATTTTAAATTTTAGATTGATCGATTCAAAGTCAGAAATTGGCGCTCATTCTGCTCCAAGCTCTGGCTGGTTCCCTGGCTTCGTCTTCGCTTGGCTGTGACCTGTGACGTTGCCGTTGTTCCGGTTGCCTCGGCTTGACGTCAGGGCGCATGCCTTTGTTTACCTCCCATAGCGGAGGCGGGAGCCGGTCGGTGGAGCTGTGGAACGCATTCAAATACAACAACAACATCCAGCAGCAGCGAGTGCTGGGGCAGGCAGAGCTGTTGACAATACTCATTATGAGCGCCGTAGCAAGAGAAGACGCATCTGCAAGGCAAGGGTATAAAATGTTCAAACAATGGGTCAAATATACACAGATATACAGACATATAGTGACTATATTGTACAATAGCTATGGGGATAGGCATGTGCACGCGGGGGCTATTACTATGTCTATAAGGCTACCATAAAAGTCTTAAATTAGATTTCCTGAGTACTCGCGAATACATTTATGTGTTCATTTTGAAAATTCTCAGTTCCCCGCAGGTTTCTTATCAATACGAGTATAGGAGGAGAGAGTGAACACTCTATCACACCGTTTTAGGCCTAATTAAACATTATTCTGCGAATTAAGTGGGAGCTTTGAATATTCAAATTTCAAATGTTTGCACAATTGTTTAAATATTGTGCGCTCCTCCAGCAGGATTGGGATCCACAGTTCACTGGAACCAGCCAACCAATCCCACCCCACTGATAGATGCCCACTGAAAATCCACATTCGCACGGCGACTCGGCTCGGCACGGCACGGCCCGACGCGGCGCTCGGCCGGTCTCGCCATTCTGTTACAGTTTCAGTTCAGTTTCCGTGGAGCGTCGAGGCGGTCGCGTCGTTGTTGCAGGAGGAGCGCCAGAAAAACGTTCTTTGCCCCACCATATTATCACAGTCGTCCGTGAGCGATTGATCAGCCAGCGGGGGCTTACCTGTCCGCACGATAACGTTAATTTGAATTTGTGCGGGAAGACCCTTCGAAATACTACACTCTTGCGTATAAATATATTGAAAGTGAATCAGTTGCTGGGCCCCATCAGCCTCATCCACTTGCAGTTGCAGTTGCAGGGCACTCGACCAAGTTTGAAATTAAATACAACGTTCTGGGCCACTTCAGTGGGCTGTGCTGCGGAGGAGTGCTGCTGCGGAGGCGGAAAAAACAATAATAATAATTAATATAATATACTTACATATAACTCTGTGTAAATAAAACAATGCCAAGTGTTTGAATGTGAGAGCAGAGGACAGCACAGAGCGATTGCATTAAGTAAGTAAACAGAGAGGGAGAGAGAGAGGGGGGAGACGAGAGAGGAGGCCTCTTCAGGACCCTTTAGTTCCTGGCAGTTGGCCTCAATTGAAGCGGCCACGGGCAGGGGAGAGGGCAAAGCCTGTGGGCTGGCTGGCTGGCTGGGAGAGACATTTCCATAGATCAGGTGGGAGTAATGGCAAAATGCTTTCACGCTGAACACCCTCGATTGGATTGCCAAATAAAGAGGGACAAATAAGTGTCTGCCAGCACAATAAATAGCGAGTTATAAGTAGTGCCACACTGCGAATGAAACTGTGGTGGTCTGACGTCAGAGACACCAGTGTGTGGCACCAACACCGACTCCGTTGCGGTTGGGTGGAGAGAGAGAGAGATCGAGGGCAAAAAGGACCTGGCAAAATACTGTGCCCGGGCCCGGGCCCGGTCCCGGGACGGTCCGGGGGAGGTGCTAAAAAATACATGACAGTCAGGGAAATATTATTTGAGGATTGCATGTTACACATACGCCATGTTGTCCGAAAATTGCAACAACTGCTCGGCCCAAACAATAGAGGAAATGAATAGAGGAAGGAGGCTGCATTTGGACAGAATTCCGACGCAGTAGTTTTTCCCTCCCCCCTTTCGGGGGGCGAGAGTGTAAAAAACAGTATGCAAACATTTGGAAAAAGCCAAAAATCATTTGAATTTCTATGTGATGTCTGGCCCTGGCCATTCCGAGTTATATCTGAATACCATTCGTTCTCTTAATATTTGCCAATGAAATGGGGCTTGGTCAATTAAAGCGGAATAAGGTGAAGGCCGTCCAGCTGTCAAAGAGGCCAAAACGCTCTAACAGAAATGCCCTGAAAAGCGGCAAATAGAGCATGCTCTGGCACTCAGAAGACTCTTCATTGTTTATTTGCTGCTGGGCTGAACTTTGAGTGTGAATAAATCAAACATATTGTATATAGCCGCCGATAGGCCCAGAGATGAGTGTTCTGTCGGGGCCAAGAACTTGATTGATGACACAGGAACATACGCATGTGTTTAGAGAACATCCCCGATCGATTCCAGCTAATAGAGATTTTCGTACCCCACAGCAGCCCCGATCCGAACGTCTTGGAATTGAAAATGCAAAATGTTAGCCCAAACAAGTAATTGAATTTTCCAACTCAATTTGCTTGCTTTGAAGAAATAGTTTGTTGAAGAACCCAACAGCTCTCAACCCCAAGGAAGAATATTTGGTATTATTTGGCTTGATTGGCTTCATTGTCATGGAAATTGGCCCGAGATTAGGGCCAAAGAACCTCCCCCTCCCCCAATTTGTGTGTGTGAACTTTGCAATTGAGTTGCGAATCGGATTATCAATCAAAGTGGCCATAAAAACGCCAGAGCCAGAGCCAGAGCAAGAGCCTTTGCTTATCGCGGTCAGATACCCCCTTCAAATGCGCGGGGGCATGCGTTCATAAATCTATTTTCGGTATCATTCGAATTTGCAGCAGTTTCCTATTGCACACTCGAGATTCCATTTGGTTACCACCACCATTCCCGGACTCGTATATAATTATAATTATAATTATAGTACATGTGTGCCTCAATTAGGTTTGGGGCTTGAGCGCGTTATCAGATGGGATGACACATATGTATATTCCTTACGGACTGATCGATACCTTGGCATTGACTTGCGGCTGCCTGCTGCCCGCTGAACTGCCGTAGGCCCTGTCCCCAATCTATCCAATTTATCGCTTCCACATTGAGTACGTCATGGGGCTGGCTGTTGGCTGTTGAAATATTTATACATAAACTGCAGCATAAAACAGTAAAAACAGTAAAAGAGTAAAAGTTCGCTCACGCCTTCCATGGAGGCCCAGCTGTCTAGATTGATATCATGTGAGCGATAAGCTCTGCTCTTTTATGGCCTGCAGCCGACAAACAGACTGGGGGATACCCTTTCGCTGGCCACGGAACCCTTTGTTTGGTCGGCTCTGCTGTTGGCCTTGGCATTTGGGAAGTGCAAATTCTCCTAGCAAACACCAGACACCTTTATGCTAGAGCACCGCCCCGCCACATTGTCTATAGCGGGTTTTTAATTTGGTTATCGCACCCTCACACTCACCCTCACACCCGTACCCATACCCATCCCATCGAGATATATAGAATACACACACACAGACATTCTGCAATCAGCAGTACCCCCACACACTATCAGGCAGTGAATAAATAATGCTTAAATGCCAAATTATTGTCAACAGAAGTGCCAAGAACTGTCGAACCCTTGCCGGTCGGTCTGCCACACACTTGGCGTTCATCCGCGGCAGAGTCGACAGAGTCACACAGAGCTCCCACTCTCCCACCTCATCATAATAAAGTTTTTGAGAGCGATTATCAATCTTATCGACGGGGAGAGCACGTGTGTATAGTGGCTGGATAGTGGAAAAGTTTCCAGCAAATGAATGGGCGGCAATCCGGTGCTGAATGAATCTACTCTCCTCGCCGGATAGTGTATCGCCCCAAGATACGTGCCAGTGTTAAGTGTAAATAATCCGCAACCGATTCCGAGCCATTTCCCATGCAAAAACTCACCAGTCCGCCCCGCACTTTCATTTGATTGCAGATCTGGCCACGACGGACCGACGGAGCCATCAAAGAGCAATTCGATACGATGACACCAGTTGGGCAGTTCCAGCTAGGCTTCGACTGGGCAGAGCGTGTGTCCCCCCTCTAGAGGATTAGAGGCAACAAGAGCTACTAGTACGAGTTACAGCAGAAGCCAGAAGCGAGAAGCCAGAAGCCAGCAGTATAAGCATCAGATCTATGGCTGTCAACTTGCAGCTGAATAATTTAAGCGCCATTTATCCGTCGCTCATGTATGTGGCTGCCTCCTCCCTCGGGCTGGGCCTGGGCCTGGGCCGCCAGGAGAACATATCCATCGTTTACGAGGACCTGCTTGGCACAGCGAGTGGGTATGGCAGTGGGAATGGCACTGGCACCGCAGCCAGCCTGGCGGCAGGGGGCACAGGAGTGGCAGCTGGAGCGGGAGCGGCGGCTGGAACAGGAACAGGAACTGTCTCGGGATTGAATGTCGTCCTGCCGCAGAATGCCGCTAATGAGACCTCTAATGAGGTGGGCGATGGGGGGCTGGCCGTGGCCCTCACCGAGTCGGCCCCCATCGCAGCCGTGACCACATTCAATTATTACAACGAGTCGGCGGCGGCCGCCGAATGGGCGCACTTCTACGATCTCGTCCTATCCTGGCAGGGCATCTGCCTGATTGCAGTCTTTGCCACGTTCATCGTGGTCACCGTTATCGGCAACACCCTGGTCATATTGGCCATATTAACGACTCGTCGCCTGCGCACCATCACCAACTGCTTCGTGATGAGTCTGGCCGTGGCCGACCTCCTTGTGGGCATCTTTGTGATGCCCCCCGCCGTGGCAGTACATCTCACAGGTGAGTCGTCCCTCGTTCTGGTCCCTCTCTTAGGGTCCTTGCGCTCGAAAGTAGGCAACATTTTGTCGGCTTTTCGCGTGATTAAAAGATGAAGATGCCATTCCGGCAAAATCCCCCCCAAAAGAAAAATTTTGCCAACACAAGCTTTCCGGCTAGGCCCCCCTGCCACGCCCCTTCGCCTTCGCCTTCACCTTTCCACGCTAATGTAACAAAGGAACACGAACAGGAACACGAATGGGATCAGGAGTGGGAGTGGGAGTGGCCGCAGGACCCATCGCCCCGCCCCACCCCGCCCCGCATATTTTTGTGTATGTAAATGCTCCAAGGTGGAATATATGTATCTCTCTCGCCTTATGGATTTGTATTCTTTGAACCGAAAGAATTTCTTTCATTTTTTTGTTGCCTTCGCTTTCCTGTAATTTCCTCAGCCGCAAAAAAAAATACCCAACCACCGAAAAAAAAAACAAAATGCAAAAAAGGGGAGACATTCCTCAGTCGATGTTTTTGGGGCCGGCATGCTTTAAAGGCTGCGGTATGCCAAAAGTTTTTCATAATCATCCCGAAACGGAGGACTGTCCGAAAATGGGACGACGATACCCGGAGATACTATGCGGAGAGGGAGGATAGGGATAGGGTACGACCCTCAACGAATTTAATATGTGGAGGCCCGCCGCTTATTGGTTGTTTATTATAATCGATCAGATAATTAAGTGATCCAAGGACATTCCTGAAGATATGGCTGCTCCTAGATTAACAATACCAAGATATTGCATAGGGAACAAAGGTCATTTTAAGGCGAGTTCAGGCAGCGGAGGTGCAGCATCTTGGTCAGGCATCTCTTAGAGGAAATCCCATACCATATTTCCCTCTTTTTGTTTGATTACTTTCCCTAAAAGTGCACTCAAGTTCCGGTCCGGCTTCAGCAAACAGCAAATTGAACTTCCAAACTGCATCTCAAAATTATAGTACGAGCCCTTCTCCGTTTCCTTTGCCCTTTCTCTATTATTTTAGAGTGCCGTGTGCCTTTTGGGCAATCTTCTCATTGGACGCCTAATGAGCTAGCTCCACCGCAGAGGTCCTTGTTTTGCAGCAAAAACAAGTTTTCATTTGGTGCCCGGAGACCATTGCGGGGTACGGAGGGGAGGTCCGGCCTTGATTAAAAAATTAATCGGTTGACAGGCTGGAACAGGCCAAGGAACTACTGCTGAAAAGTGCCGTCCGTGTCCAGCCCAGTCCTGCTCCCCGTCCCAGGGTCCGTCTCCATCTGAGCGTTGCCCGAAAATCTTCGAGGGCTTTGCCCATTTAATTGGCCTTAGGTGGGGCATTTGCCATGGTCCGGCGAGAGTAAGCTCTTGCCTTCGCAGAATAATGCTGCTAATCAAATTGACTTTGGACCGGACTTTCGGAATATTCAGACTGCCGGCTGGGGGGAAGTTTTTAATTTATGAATTTTTGATTGCAGGCTCATGGCAGCTCGGCTGGGTGTTGTGCGACATTTGGATCTCCCTGGACGTGCTGCTCTGCACGGCCTCCATTCTCAGTCTGTGCGCCATCAGCGTGGACAGGTACGTGCGGGAAAAAGCCCAAAAAAAACCCAAAAAATCCCAGCCAATAATCATATTTCGCCCGTAACTTCGTTCGTCTATCCATCAGATATTTGGCCGTCACCAGGCCGCTCACGTACTCGCGTAAGCGGCGCTCGAAACGATTGGCACTCATAATGATCCTAATCGTCTGGCTGCTGGCACTGGCCATCACCTGTCCCCCCATCCTGGGATGGTGAGTATGCAAATTGACCCGATCCCTGTCCAGGTCCCTGTCCCTGACCCCTGCTGAGACGCCAGACCGAACAAACGAATACAATTAGGTGGAAACTGTGTCCTGCAACTCGCATTAGCCGTCGGTGTTGTAATTAATTGTATTCCGCTAATTTCCCTTCTGCTTTCTCTTTCGCCTTTCGCCTGCTCTCTTTCCCAGGTACGAGCCGGGCAGACGGGACCTGCGGGAGTGCCGCTACAACCAAAACGAGGGCTACGTCATCTTCTCGGCCATGGGCTCCTTCTTCATACCGATGGCAGTCATGATTTATGTGTATGCAAGAATTTCCTGTGTCATTGCATCCAGGCACGACAATATGACCGACATAAGTGTTCACAACAAGGTGAGTGTCCCACCGAGTCCTGCCAGTCCTGCCACCCACACAAAACCCACAAAATACTGCAGCTTCAGCTGCAGCTGGAGCCGCATCCCGGAGCCTCCTCCACCGCACGTACAGAGCTAACTGCGGCACGTTTGTTTCATAATTCCCATACGCCAGCAGCTTACACAGATTTAAATACCATGCCCCGGCCGGCACGGGCACCGGGCACCGGGCGTGCCTCTCTCTGTCGATCCGAGCCATGTCCTAGGGGTTGGGGCTTTAGGCGTGGGGGCATTCTCTAAGTTTGAAAGCCAACGAGCTGAATTTTATTGCCCTTGAACACGCTTGGATTAGATTTTGCATACGAGTTCATATCAATCGGTTAAACAGATTTATGCATTCCCATTCCCCTGCCCCATTTCCCATTCAGGAGCCAACTTTTGGCGACTCTGCCGGCCAGAAGGCCATCCATGCACTTCTTCTAAAAGCCATTACCCTAAAGCCTAGTCAAGTGCATCTCCTCCCGGCCAAGTCTCTCTTCTGCTATGCCAGAAGGGTATTCCAGCTATCGCCATGCGGCAGCTAATCCTCCCTCTACAGTCCTCAACTATTTTTTTTCCCGACTTCTCCCATGCAGAGTCCGTACACATATGTATGTGTGTGTGTGGGTGGGCTTTAAAGAGTAGTATTCTCATATCTTTTAAGCTTGCCAGATGCAATTTTTTCGTAGAATTTAGTTTAGAGCAAGAGCATTGCTGGGTTTGTATCCTGCAAAGCTGCGGTTTCCTGTTCCTGTTCGCTTTACTCACTTTTTTTTAGCTTTAGACAAACTTTAACCGCACTTTGGCTCCATTTTAGTTATTTATCATCCACTGACTTGTGCTTCTTTCGTTCCGTGCACTTTGCGTGTCTAGAAATTCAAGCGCTACACGGCTGCGGACGTGGAGAACGAGCTGTCGGAGCAGGAGCCCAGCTCGGCGGGCCATCGACAGCGGCAGGCGACGTCGCGCACCTTCTCCAACCAGACAATTGCCAAGGAGCTGCACGAGATGATGCTCGGCGACAGCGAGCAGCTCGGCGGGGCCCCACCAGGAGCAGGAGCAGGAGGTGGAGGAGGAGGAGGCGGAGGAGGGGGGTCCCCAGCTGTGACTACGGCTGGAGGCATTCACTGCCAGTCGTTGCTGGCGCTGCCCTCAGGTGGCGGCGCCTCCAGTGGGGTGAAGAATGGATGCTACGAGCTGACACGGCCCTCGTCCCTGAAGCGCACATCGACGGCATCGACAACCATCACCACAATGACAAGTGGCGTCGGGCCGGGCAGCAGCCTCCTGGATACACAATGGCAGTCCCAGTCCCAGGCCAGGGCCCAAAGCTTTCGACACTCGCACCTGGGCCTGGGCAGCCAGGAAAGGGAGCGGGATCGACTGCGCGGCCACCATCTGCACCACCTGCACCATTTGCACCATCAGCATCACCAAAGCGGTGTGACCACAACATCGACTGGTGGCAGCCCGAACCCGAATCCCAGCAGCAGCAGCACCATCACCAACACCAACAGCAAGTCCCTGTCGAATCGCATTACGTCGCTGAAGAAGGAGACCAAGACGACGCAGACGCTGAGCATCGTGGTGGGCGGATTCATAGCCTGCTGGCTGCCGTTCTTCATCAACTATCTGATCACACCGTTTCTGGCGGAGCACCAGGTTAGCCAAATGCTGGCCAAGGCTCTCACCTGGCTGGGATGGTTCAACAGCGCCATCAATCCGTTCATCTACGCCTTCTACAGCGTCGACTTCCGCGCCGCCTTCTGGCGCCTCACCTGCAAGCGTTTCTTCAGTTCCGGCCAGAAGCCCCAGTTCCCCACCAACACCATGTCCATCAGGCGATAGGACATGTCTTCAGTCCTCAGTCCCCAGTCCCCACTCTCCATGTTCCATTCAACCCACACTCAAGCCCTGAACAAATTTGCCACTGCACAGCATATGATTAACTTATTCATTAGTTTTTAGGTGTGGTCCCTAATTGCACCTTGAGCAGACCCTCATCGTCCTCATGCCCCATCCCCCGGATGTGTAATTGTTCTTCAGTTTGTTGTATAATTTATTTTCATTTCCCTTCGCCGTCAGGGTTTGCTTTCATACTAGATCATTCGACTGCAAAACGCGCGTATTCCACTGGATTTGGCTTGGACTCGGAGGAAGTTCTAGGTCCCCAATGCTCCAAGGTTCCAAGGTTGCCGGGCAGGAAATACATAGATTGTATCGCTGTATAGTATGTTTTTACGGCCAAAGGAGATGTGTCCGCCCCTGTCAGTTGTCCGTACATATCCGTATAAATATGGTTCCACTGTTGCACATGATTTAAAGGCATTTGTGCAGTCGCTTTCCATACGGGAGACCCGTAGAAAATCAGATACGTGGCAGCACGTATCGATTTAGTAATTTCCGCATGACTTTTCCGCTCCACGCTTCCTCGAACTTGCAACAACGTGGCGCTGGCAGTGCCAGTGTCTAAGGTGGAGGCGGAGGCGGAGGCATAGACAGTTTAGATGGATGAGGAAACTTGGTTATATGGTTCACCGAAATTGCGCACACATCTACTACTATTCCCACTCTAATATTCAGCTAGTCAGACTTCAGACTTGCTCTGAGAGATATGTGCGTGTGCGGAATATGCTCTGGGGTGGGGTGGCCTGGTGGGACACCTTTTGGTGACCCCGACACCTGTCCAAACGAATTGTGCATTCTCTTTGCGAAGACCAGTGCGTGATGTATTTATGAGGCAGCTCTGCCCTATTATCAGACTCGAATTTAGTGCCCGAGTATATCTCCCTGTATCTCAGTCATAGCTGATATCGATGCACCATAAATCCAAGAGATACAGCACAGATAGTAGTAGTGGCCCTGATTTACAGCCGAGAGAGAGCAGTGGAGCAGTGGAGCAGCAGAGTCCGGGCCGCATTCAGTGGGGATTCAGTCGAGAATTAGCTTTAATCAGCCAGTTAAAAGAGAGTTACTGTGATTTAGTTTATAGTTGAAGTCCGTTTGGAACTTCAAGAGTTTTCCCTTAGCTTTAAAGTGTGTCTGTGTGTGTGTGAATGTTTGAGAGATGTATTTATGTGAGAATACTATACATATATAATTTAGGCATCATTTATTCAGGCCATCAACCCACAGCTTAGCTAGCCCTAGAGCCTACCAGAAGTAGCACAATGTAACACGTGTTTCGCCAAGCACCAAGCAATCTACTTTTAACAGAGTCCTTACCCACTCCCTTCCGTTTCCATTCCCATCTCCGTGTGAAGTCATTTAATGTAATCAAGCAATGCTACGACATAGAGATTAAGTCAGAACGAAGCCTCATCAGCATACATGCCTCATCTTTACCCTTCATCGCCCCGTCCCCCGTCCCCGTCCACGCCTCAGTCAACAATCTTCAATCCAAATTCAGAATCCAGAATCGAGAATCCAGAATTTCAGCTCACATGTCAGGCCGTGCGAGGCTTCGGATGAAAGACGTTTCACACTTTCGGCTGAAACAGACACAGGAGCACTCCAGTGCCGTCTCTCATCTGCTGGGCGTACGCGTACGACTAATATCATATACATAATCCGCATAATCTGCATATCTATTAATAGTTCATCATTTTTGTGAAACCAAACAAACAAACAAATAAATAGACAAATCGAAAAGACAACTCCCTCTCTCCGGGCTAGAGGTGGGTCTTTGTTATTCAAGGATTCTAGTCGGCAGTCGGAGGACCATGAACAATGTTTAGTGTGTGTTGGGCGTGAATTATTGAACAGCTTCAAAATTGAATTCACAACCAACTGCAGCGCACATACTCGTACATGGATGTATGTACTCTTGTGTATTTACATATATTTAACCAGCACAGCAAATTCAAGGGAAACCCTCACAAAAAAGCAAAACGAGGGCCTGGGCCCGGGCGAACGGTTAGAAAGCAAAGTTGTGTTTGTTGCGAAAAATAACCATAAATATGGACCGCTTTCAGCTTTGCTCTCTTGCCGTCGCCCTATGAATATTTCAGTGGAGCTGCTCCCCACACACATCCCGGGAGGAAACGGAACGAGAACAAATTTCAACAGAGCATCCTCTAAATGGAGTTTTAAGACTCTAATTGAGCCCGAGCCCAACTTGGATTACATTAATTGATCGAATCCCCGCCACCCGCCCCCCGCCCCGAGTCCCCGTCTGCAGCCAACGAGATTTTGGGGGCACAGCAAGACAGAGACAGAGTATGACAGAGAAGGGGGCACTCAAGGCCCCCTACCCGACCCCTTCGAGGACAAAAACAAAAAGAAGCAAGCGGAAAATACGGGTAAAACAAAAGTTCATTCGAAAAAACATTCTGGGTAGCATTTGTCATTGGCAAACTTTTCCTGTCCCGAGCACTTGTTAAATGCTTGAAAATATCGATATACTATATACCTATACAATGTGCGGCGAGTACATATATTTCGTTTTTGTATGCATTGCCGGGGAGGGAGCCTGCTCTCTCGACTGCGATGACATAACCGAAAATCTTTGGCCAACAAACCACATTAGCCTAAGCACCCTGTCGGCACCTGGCTAAAAATAGGAGGGACCAGGGACCAGGGACCCACAGCCCGGGCTCCCATTTAATTTAACACATTATGCGATATCAAGCGCCCTCGAAAAAAACCCCCCAAATTACAGTGCAGTGTGGGGGGTGTGCGAGGGTATTTTATAGGATTCTCAGAGGCCGCTGACTTGTCGCTGACATGGGGCATTAGGGGACCGGACCGCTTCTGGTGCGGAGGCACCTGTTCCTGTTTCCGCCGAGCTCGACTCGAAAGTGAAATGTGAAATGTGACAGCGAAATGTGTTGCAATTCATTAGAGGCAAAGAGTCCCCGTGCTCCACCTGCCACCACCTGCCACACATATGCATGCCATTCCGCATGTGAATCGCATGTGTGTTCCCAGCGCGTGTGTGTGTGGTGTGGCAGCTCCTCCTCCCCTTCCTCGTGGGCTCGTAATTATGATGACCGCATCTTTTTTTCACGCCTTATTTCCAGCTAAATTAATGTATCGCCACGCAGCCCGCCAGCTGGCGGCCCGGAGACGGAGTCAAAGCCCGGAGAGCCGTAATCCCAGACGTGGCCGGCTGATTCAGCGTTTCTTTCGCTTCCGTTCTCGTTGCGGTAAACAACTTAGTGGCGGCCACTGGGTTACCACTTCCAATCATAAATCACACACAAGAAACAAAAAAAGAAGAAGCCAAGGCTGCGAGGAAAATTGCAGTGCTCCTCCTCCGCCTCCTCCACCCCCACTGATACAGGGCTTTTCCTCGAGTCGTACTCAACTTTTATGGCAAGAAGTTGGAGGCAGGACCGGACTGGATCTGGTCCTTCCACGAAAACATCTGCTATAATCTTCTTTCGACTTTCCTTTGAGTTGAACTTAAGTTTTATTGCAAGAACTTCCTGTCCTACAGAGATCCATTCCAAGTGAACATTTATAAATATAACAAGTTGAATATAATATATAGTAGTATAGCATACACATATAGTACATAGTACAAATATACAAAGTGTCTGTCTAGTGACTTCAGTGGCCTAAAAAACGTGCTTCCTAATTCTAGAGTGGGGACAAAGGCTTTTCTTTTCTTTTATTCTTTTATTCTTTTGTTTTTTTTTTGTTTTTTTGTTTGTGTTTTATGTGTGTCCACTTCAAAATCTTTTCCAGCACAATTGCAGCTTGAAGTCCCGTTTCAGTTTCACTTTCAGTGCTCCTCCGGACAATTGCTCAAACATTAAATGGGTTGGCCAGACCCGGACCCGGACCCGGACTCTGTCAGTGCCTGCAGGGCCGTGGGACGGACCCACAAAGGATACGCCAGATATGTCGTTGGCAGCTACTGGACCGGACCCATACCATCATCTCATCTGCCAGACATCCAGACAGTCAACAGTTGCTGTCAGGCAACAAAGACCCTGCAAATACTATAATTTGTCTTTTGTTTCGGTTTTGGTTTCGCTTTTGGTTTCGGTTTTGGTTTGTTTTCCACCACACACTGCGCATACATATATTTATGATATATTATAAAATCTTAAATAGGATTAATTCGTCTCTGCTCGAAGATGGCACTCATAACTCAACCAAGACCAAAGGAGAGCCTTGAATGCGGATACACTATAAATACTGCCTTTAATTAGATATTCTATGATGGTGGAGCCAACAAGTAAGTATCTTCCGGACGACTAGAGAAACCATCTACATAGTGCAACATTGGGATAAAGCCTAGTGCACACTAAAAGCTACATGGACAAGATACATCTCTTAGGACTCTGGCGCTTAGCTTGAGGATGGGAATCCATCACATCTGAGCCTTGCTTGGATTGTCTAAAGGATGTTTTCTAAGATTATGGCACAACTATCAAGATACTGGGATGGGATGCGAATGGGAATGGGAATGGGAGCTTAGCCGCGGAACATGGCTAGATGGTTGGGAGGACGCTTTTGCTTGCAGATGGGTCGGCAGGTGAGGCGCCAGAAGGCAGTGCGAAAGTCGGGATTGTAGAAGGCGTAGATGAAGGGGTTTATGGCGCAATTGACCCAGCCCACCCAGGTGAAGCCGAACATGAGGTCCTCGAGCACCGCCGGCCGGGGAAGGAAGGGTATCAGCAGGTAGTAGACGAAGAACGGCAGCCAGCAAGCAATTAGGCCGCCCATCACAATCGTCAGGGTCTTGGCGGTCTTTGTGCTATCACGTTTCGTGGTCGAAACTCGCATCGGCATCCTGTGGGGGTTGTGCTGGCCGTGATTATGGCTGTGATGATGATGATGGGCCTGGACGGGCACCTGCACCGGCACCTGTCCCTGCTGGTAATGGTGCTGCATGTCGAAGACTCTCTTCTGCAGGACCGCCTGAGAGCCGCCCTTGGAGTCTCCGTCCAACGGCTGCGGCTTGGAGTCGGATGGCGACTCGGCGGCCATATTGGATCCCTGCATGCCCCCCAGGCAGGTGTCCGAGAAGGAGGCCTGGCTGCCCGTGTAGTGCAGCCCCGAGGGCACCGAGGGCGTAGAATGCATGCAGGGGCCGCCGTACTTGCAGCTAATTGCCGAGCAGTGGATGAGTGAGGAGAGGCGGGAGACCTCCACCAGTTCGTAGAACGTGGGCTGGTGCTTGAAGGTCAGCGTTTTGTCCGGCACTTGTCCGGTCTTCTCCTGGCACTTTGGGCACTTGAGTGACTGTTTGCCCGCGCTAGCAGTGGAGCCTGTGCCGGTGCCTGTGCCTGCGCCTGTCTGGTCGTGCAACGAGTTGAACCTCCAGCGGGACTTCCGGTGCGGCAGCCACTTGGTGGGCGTGCAGTGATAGTGCTCCGACTCGGAGATGAAGTTGTCGCCATCCACGTCACAGTCCGCCGTGCGCTCCGAGTTCTGTTTGAGTGTGCGGGAGAGAGGGGAGAGTGGGGAGAGTGTGACAGGCGGTTAGAGATGGTCTGATGATAAATTTCATGACACATTGCAGGAGAGACGGAGAGAGAGACAGCTTACCGCATCGCGCACAATGCGCTGTCGGCGCGAGGTGAGCACATAACCAATCTTGACGTAGACGTACAGCATCACCGTCAGGGGGATGAAGAACGATCCCATGGCCGAGAAGACCACGTAGCCCTTGTTCTGGTTGTAGCGACAGTCCACATACTCCTCCTGGTGCCTGCCCGCCTCGTACCTGCGAATGGAAAATTGAATTCCAGCTTGAGTTGGATGTGTGGTCTGTAGTCGGTCGTGAATGCGGATGCGAATGGAGATGGAGACGGGGACTGGGGACTGGGGACTGGGCTTCTGGCGTTCTGGGGATCTGGGGACTTGGGCCCTGACAACCGAGTGAGTTAAGCAGAGCGAAATTTGAATTTAAGTCCAAAGCCAGTCGTGGCTCAGATTCCCTTCTGGAACCCCTTTTATTTATGCACGAACGTCTCTCCTCGTGCTGGTCATTGAGCCCACACAAATCTGAACTGACTTTTAAATTCCGAATTCCCAGGAAAGCAAAGCTAACCAAATGAACAGCTGGGATGAAAGCAGAGCCCTGATGAGGGAAACCCTGTTAAATTAGATCCACCTAAAGGGAGCCCAGCGCAGAGGGCAGTATGTGGGATGAGCAGATCTATTACTACCCATATCCTAGACAACAAACAGCAACATATGTACTTGGTGGCTCCTAATATTATTCTCGGTGTATTTCGGTCTGTTTTCTGTGCAGAATTCACTACGAGATTGTTCGCAGTGTCTTCCGTTGCCTTCTTTACGATCTACCGTTTGCCCATCCCATTTCGGTGCATGATTGTTCCTGTCCACTGCCTCTCCCATTTCGGTGCTTGATTGTTCCTGTTCACTGGCTGCCTCTTTGCTGTTCAAGTGTTCGTGAGAGAGCGCGTACGGGGAGAGAGAGAGAGACGACTCGCTCAACGACGACTCGCTCAGAGACGATCAATCGGAACGGGAACAGCTCTCTCTCTCCTTCGGTTTCATTAAATTCTGACTACAACTGTTTCTCGAAGTGATGCTGCGGTGGCAGCTGTGCGAATTGCTGATTATACATAATTGCACTTTTTCCCAGTTAAAATTAAAGAGTTTTTCTAATGTGCCGCAGCTGTGGCTTAACCGGTGGCTTTAATGTGAAACTGCACTGGAATAAGGAAAGGAAACCAAGGGACAGGGGTTGTACAAAAGTATGTGTTTTGGTTATTTTGGGGCGCCTCAGAGTATGCACCATACGAGTGCCTGTGCAGGGCCTGTAAAAGTTGAGGCAACTGCGGCGCGACACACAAAGTCATTAACAACTCATTAAAACTTCAATGTGTAATGGGTGCAAGAAGAGCAGAAAAAACAACAACAGCTGAAGCAATTACGTAATGTTTTAGGCGCAGCTGGAAATTCGTTTGTATATAAATAAGCGCATGTATTTTGGGGCCTTTGTTGGCCGTTATCTATCCATACCATTAGCCAGCGGAGGCATCAGATCAGCGGAGGAGGCAGGCCGTAAAAAGAGCATTGGGTGGCATTGGGGAGCATTACTTACCAGCCCAAATACGGCGGACATGTGATTGACAGGGCCGTTATCCATACGACCAGTATCATGAGCAGGGCCAGGCGCTTGGAGCGACGCTTCTTCGAGTACGTCAAGGGTTGTGTGACGGCCAGATACCTGAAAGAGAGCGCCCAGCCCAGTCCGGCCCACCCGGCACGGCAAGGCAATAAACGCACGGCAAATGGAGGAAATTGAGAAAAAGTACAATAAACAAAAAACAAAAGCCAAACAGACATATTGTTGTTCATAAAGCCACAGCCCAGGCCAAGCCATGCCAGGACCAGGTCGCTCAGGAATCGTGAGGCATCGCCATCCAAGTAGAGCAGAGCGGAGAGCGGAAAGCGGAGAACAGAGAGAGAAAGCAGCACACAAAACTTGGAAATGCCATTAAAATGTAATTGAAACTTCCAACAAAAGCAACGGACTACGGATGGACTACGGATTGTCGACTGTGGACTGTGGACTGTGGACTAAGGACAGCCCCACCCAATCCTTGCTGCTCATCCATTGTGGTGTCGGAGGACATTCAAAGGGTATGCTGCTGGCTGGCGTGGCAATGGCAATGGCAACAGTCAAGGGGCAATAAAAACGTCAACAAATAAATTATTTTGCACTGTTTTTGCACCTTGTCTCCTATCCCTAGCCCACAGAGATAGCTTTGGGCCATGGCATTGGCTTTGGCTTTGGCTTTGGCTTCGGATATGGACTATGAGTCATCAACGACAAATTAAGAAATTAGCTCTACGAACAGCCCCCTGAGCACCACTCACCTGTCCAGGCTGATGGCGCACAGGCTAAGGATGGAGCCGGTGCAGAGGAGAATGTCCAGGGAGATCCATATGTCGCACAGTATCCATCCGAAGCGCCAGGTGCCTGCAGAGTAAATTTTGTACATTTATTGAAGTGGAATCTTTTCCAGGAAGGGATTTGCTTGGCTGTCAAAGGGAATCAAAGGGATCATCTGCCACCCACCTGTTATGTAGAGGATGACCGATGGAGGCATCACACAGGTGCCCACCAGCCAGTCCGTTATGGCCAGGTTCATCACGAAGCAGTTGGTGACGGTGCGCAGCCGTCGGGTGGTCATCACGGCGAGTATGACCAGAGTGTTGCCCACGACCGTGACGAGGATGAGCACCAGGAACAGGGCGACGGCCAGGGACTTGGGCCAGGCCATGCTCACCAAATAGGAGTTCACCGAAGGCACTCCCAGCACTCCGGCCGCCGTTGCCGTAGCCCTGAGCGTGGATATGGATGTGGCTCCTGATCCCAATCCTCCCAATCCTGCTGCTGCTGTCGTGGCACTGGTTGTCGTCTGAATGAGCACCAAGGCATTACTCGTACTGACACTGGAGTCTTCCGTGGTGGCGACTGACAGGGCCGAGGAGAGCAGTCCGGAATAGAGCAGCAGGGTCTGCTGATGATGATGATGATGAGGCAGAGGCTGATGCGGGTCGGCAGTTGCACTTGGCAAGTCGCTGCCGCTACTGCTACTGTTCAGTGGCATGGTCATGGTTCCACCTGCTCCCTGCTCCGTGCTTCGTGCTTCGTGCTCCCTGCTGACACTGTCTATCGCTCCTTTGTGGTGTGCTCCAAGGTGTAGTTGTACGTATTGGACATCTACAAATTGATTCTGCGTGGGAAAAGGGTTCACTTAATCAACTGGCAACACAAACTGGGCTGGGTCCGACTCGGTGGCGTCGTTAGAAAAATGCCAGACGAGTGAGAGAACGCACCAGAATTGCATTCAAACAGTACACTGAGGGAAAAAGCTAGTACACCAAGTAAAAGTTCATGAATTCTATAGGAAATCGGCTGATGATTGATGATTGATGGTAGAGTACCCACTATCCCGCATCTTGCTTGAAGATTCTCTGGGAATCTTGGGGACTCTCTGATCACTTTATAGTCTGTTCTATTCGCTCTGTCAATTTGGAACACTTCTGCTGTGTTTCTCAGTGTGTGGCCGGCGACGGCTGCCTTACACAATTTCCAATTACGGCCGGACTGCATACGGCCACATAAATTGCAATAAGTAAGCGTAATTGGCCTTGGACAGCACACGAAACAAAGTAATTAGCGTCCCATAAATTATGCAGCGGAACATGCACGGCCCGAAAATAATATTTAAATGATCCCCCAATTAATATTCCCATTACAGTTCAATACGGATTCGGATTCGGATTGCGATTGGGATTGTGAATGTGAATGCGGGCCGAAAATCTGTTTCTGTTTCTATTCTTCTGTTTATTCAAAGAGCGTTTGGCAATCAATAAATAAATCAAAACACATGGAGCCATATTCCATAGCCAGAGGAATTTCCTACGAATTGGTTGTTTTATTGCCAGCCCGAGAGCAACCTTCGATCGGATGACACTATAGCTGCAATGCACATACAGATGTATGATGGATCCGAGGTTCTTCCACGCCCCGTAGATAAACACAAACTGGTTGCACTGCACCGGTCTCAAGCTGTCTCTCAGATACAATTCTCTCAACTATCTCCCACCTCTAGTCGCAGGCAGACATGTGTCGTACCGTATCGTATGGTTAAGTAATTAATCTCTGGCCCCACGGTTGGGCACAATGGGTTTGTTCAACCCGACAACGCACACATCCAAACTGCACTTTGTTTCTATCGATATCGATGGCTATATGTCACGGATCTGAACGGAATCGGGGGACCTGGGGTTATGGCTCCCGAAATGGCTCTTAGGCACACGCACAGCTGCCGCTGGCACGCGTTGATTACAAACTGACAGTTGGCTGTCGGCCCGCCGGCAGTCGGCGCGTCCAACCTGAGATGTTGCTCCCCCTGCTGAGCGGACTAGTCAACGTAGCGTA
This sequence comes from Drosophila persimilis, assembly GCF_003286085.1. Classification (NCBI taxonomy): domain Eukaryota; kingdom Metazoa; phylum Arthropoda; class Insecta; order Diptera; family Drosophilidae; genus Drosophila; species Drosophila persimilis. The sequence goes on along the minus strand of NW_020825288.1, from coordinate 27,126,769 downwards.
TGCGCAATATTTGTATACCCTTGCAGAAGGCATAGCAAAGTTCGAGGGAAGCTTGCAACGCCCAGAAGGAGGGACTATAGGCCATCTATCTGTCTCCTGCTTATGCTTAAATGTATCTCAATCTGCCATAGAGCATCCGCATTCGCTAGGGTATTCCCAGCTTCGGCTTTGCCATTTCTTTTAGTTTTTTTATTGTTGTCGATTAAAGTACACAAATAGCAACAAAACCATCAACACAGGGCGGCATTGAACAAAATTCCTGAGTTATACTTTTTTGATAATTTTTTCTATTTTTTTTTTTTATTTCTTTTTGTGATGCTGCTGTTTTCTTTAGGCGCGTACATTTCCAGGTCTTTGTTTGGAAAATATTTGGAAAAATCTGATATAAAATGATTAAGAGAGTGGGTGGCGGAGAGCGAAAGACACGGCAAAGATATTGGATAGAACACACGGTTCGGTACGGGTACGGGTACGGGTACGGGTGCGGGGGAGATGAGTAAATCTGAGTAATCAAAGTGCCAGTAGACCCGTGGATTAAGTGCGAACATAAACGAAATTACTAGACACACGGGCTCATTCTATGATTCATCATCAAAATTCGGCATCAAGCAGGGTTTTGCCCCATTAAGAGCAAAGGTGAAAGGTACACAGAAGTTCCTGAAGCACGTCCCGAGGGGCGACTCTCATTAAATGCAATCCATTCCCCAATTAATTGGCTTATTTATTTGATTAAACACACACACACAGACTTGTTGCACAAAACACCCACACACACAGATACACACAAACTGATTAGCTGTTGGCCGCGACTGATAGCAGGACAAGTTAATTGATAAATTTATCAGTTGATTATGGCCAGATGTTGTTTCGGCTGGCAATATTGTAAGAGCATCGTTCAATGTTCCATCGAGAACTAACCAGTAAATCAGTTCTGCTGGCACATGGCCTGCTTTCTTTGGAAATTCCTTTCAAATTTCCAATTTCAAAGCCAACACTCGCCCACACACACACGCACACACACAGCAGTCGGCGGAGAGGGGTCTTTTCCGGTTATATTTCTTTTTTGCGGCCAAACGCCAGGACGTCCCGTGAGCGACTGAGCGAGCTGCTTGTCGGCCAAATAACGCATTTGGCTAATTTGCCAGCCCCTTGCCACCGCTCCACCCCTCCGTTCGCCGTCTGCTGTCTGCCTTTCGTGTGCGTTCCGTGCTTTGGGTCATAGCACGGGTTCCGTTCCCCGGTATGCTGTGTACTCTGTGGAGGGATCACTGTACGCCTGGAGAAGCCCTGTTAATTTCGTTTCTCTTTCTTTATCACTCTTTGCAAATGTATTAATTATGAATTTACTTTGTGTTTGTCGGGGGTTTTAAAGGATGCGACACTCGATGGAGTTAAGGGTCCCGCCCAGAAGAGGCAGGGCAGAGGGGGGGCCGGGATTGGACCAGCATCGAAAATAGGCTTGCATATATGCAGATGGGAATAAATGGGTTTACACTGTAATTGATAACGTGTGAGTGCGTGGGAGTGCATGGGGATTTGCGTTGACATTTATTTGATAGGGTGTCGGTGTCGGTGTCCAGCCCCCTCCGCAGAGGGGCCGGGGAGGGGCGCGCCGCGACGCGAAAATCGATCGTGCCCATTCCGTCGGCTGTCACTCACATTAAGTACATTAAAAATCCATAGGGATTTCAACACCCACATGTATAGACCAACGACAATTCCGACTCCGACGAAAGTTCCTTCCATATGCAATTGTGGCACACACACACACATCGGGCATATCCGCCATCCAATCCGCCTCCAAAGTGACATAGTTTGTGTGCCCAACAAACACTCCTCGCCCCCTCCCTGGGCTGGGACATACTTACTCGCCGACAATGCTAATAAATTTTCGTTTTATTAGCATTTGGCTTTTAATTACCGAACTAAACTTAAACGCCGCACTAGCACAAATATGCGTACGCGTATGCCTCTGTGTGTGTGCGCTACGTATAGATATTTATACAACACGCTTGATTTCGCTTGATTGATCCGCCAGGAAGAGGCGGACCCAACCCCGGTAAGGACTGGCTGCATAGGCGGGAAGGAGAGTCGTAAACAAAAACACAGTATTTTCCTTGGAAAATTGCCGCACAACAATTGTGTAATTGCATGGGAGGGGAATACCATCAAATCCCATCTACATTCAACTGAAGTTAAGGAACATCGTACTGAGATGATATAAAATGGTATAAAATATCCTATGTAAACGTAATGACCTCGTTACCATCTGAATACCAAAGGCAATGGCTGGCACTGTCCGAAAGTATTCGTTGATCTTCTGCAGGTAATCCTTGAGATATACATAGATGGTGCAGGTGCAAGGACTTCTGCTACACCCTTTGAAGGAGCTCAGTCTCACATCGATTTCACACTCCTCCAGCTAAAGAAAAAGAACGATGGGAATGACAGTTCTGAAAGGGATCTCTTTGTTTTCACTCACCTCGTGGAAGGCATAGATATCCTGGTAATACAGCTATGGCCTCGTGGTCTCCAATTTCTACTCGTCTCTTTTTGTAGGCGTACTCTGGATAGAGAAACGTGTGAGTCTTCTGAAACCAGTGCGCAAATTTAGGTAAAAATTCGAAGAGCATCACAGCACGTTGCATTTTTCCGTTACTTGTTTGGTTGATGACGACACAGAACCACAGGGATGCCAACATCTCGTCAAAAAAGCTCCGGACATAGCTCGAAGCCGACCAAAAACGAGCGGGAAAGCTGTGAGCCGCTGCCCTTGCCGCTTGATCTAGGGCCAACATATCAAAATTCCGTTGGTACATTTTCCTCGTCTCAAGTGAGACATTTATTCGTAGGTGTGGCAACGCTGCGTTGCGCTTAAACCAACCGCCAGAGTGCGCTGTGCATTTATTCAGCTTATCGATATCAGCCCTGACGATACAATTTCAAACGGCAAGCGGTAAAACTTTTATTGATAATCAAACGCTGGCCAGGGGTAATGCAGTGGAAATGCTGGCTCGTTTTCCAATATATTTAATGAGAACATCGTATTGAACGTCACATTTGAACGATATATTTGAATATGCACAACAACAATCGTATACAGCATAGCATATTCCATGGTAATCCATTGAAAACTTTAGAAATACTTTCCGCTCTAGGCATCAGATAACTTTAAAAGGAACCTTAATCTTAGAAACCTTTAGTCTTAGAGGGTACAATATTTGCAATAGGTAATGGGAGGATGCAACAATACTGGCACAGCTAACAAAAAACTTAACGTAACGTAACAGAACTACAACTAGTGTAGAGAGAGCTAAAAGATTACAATGTATACATATATCACAAACAGGTAGAAGAACAGGTGTATTCAGAATACATAAGCTTCAGTTTAAACGTAGTCCTCGCTGCTCTTCAGCATACTCTGTGTCTCCACGCCCAGGAGCGTCGGCTGCTGCATCTTGCAGTTGAGTGATCCGTGCCGCTGGATGGATCCGTGGATGGTGAAGCGCGAGGTGGCCTGGATGGAGGTGCTGTGCTTGTACTTTAAAGCGCTCTGACGGCAGAAACCTAATCTGCAATGGGAGGGGGCATTCCCGATGAAAGATAGAGATACAGATACAGAAGGGAGCTGCCTTTACTCACTTCGACAGCAGGGTGAACAGGTCCTGGCGATACTGCGACGTTAGTATGGCATACAGATAGGGATCCGCGCACGAGTTCAATGGATAGAAGAATACTAGTAATATCTTGGATTTGGTAACGTTGATCAGCGGATAGCCCCCCAGGGCGGTGAGGCCAAAGAAGGCAATGGGCGACCAGCAGGCAAAGTTGGTAAAGACCTAAAACAAGATCAAGTGGGTGGTATTATGGTGGTATATGGTATGGTCCCGCGATTCACTCACCAGCAGTGCCATTTTCTTGGCCACGCTCATCTCTCCCGGATTCTTCTGGCGTGCGTGACGCGTCTCGCGGCCCAGCGATAGATAGATCTGAGCATAGCACACGGCTATGATGGAGAAGGCGACACCGTTGCACCCGAGTATGGCAATAAGGTAGGCAGTGTCGTATCCGTCGCGGTTTTCCATCGGCAAGCAAATGCTGGAAAACGCCAAAGGATTCAGTTTACGCAGGGCTAGGGGAGCCAGCCTGCTCTCACCTGGTCGACGAATAATTGCTGATGCCAAACAATGGCAGCGAGGACATTAGCACGGAGTAAATCCAGCCGGCCAGCATGATTATCGCCGCCGGGCGCAACTTGATGCGATGGTTCAGGTGCATGGCCTGTGTAATCGCCAGCCATCGCTCTATTGTAATCACGGTCAGCGTGAACACCGACAAATGACTGGCGAAAACCGTGAGGAATCCGGCTACTTTGCAGCCCACCCCTGGGCATAGAGTAGAGAGAGAGAGAGAGAGGAATCCAAAATCAGAATAAGAGAACAGAGCCGAAGGCAAACCCCATCCCAACCAACCAACCGTATTGCCAGTCGTAGGCGTAGTTGAAGAACTCTCCCATGGAATGGGCATCGATGCAGGCCACCAGCAGCAGGTAGAGCCCCAGGCAGAGGTCGGCAAAGGCCAAATGGCACATGAGAAATCGCGGCACCGACGCCGACTCGGGTCTGAAATGGCAATAGGGCTTGAGATTAGCTGCTTCTGCAGCCACTGCTGGAAATTGTGTAACTCTTACCGAATCGATAGTATTACTGTCAGCACCGCCACATTACCAACGACCGCCAGGGCGACCACTATCCAAACCGAGATTCTCAGCCACTGATAGCCCATCACGTCTTCGCAGGGGTTCAGGGCATTGGGCATGGGGTAGCACTCCACACTGGGTTTCCTGCGAACGTATGCCCCATGTACGGTAAAGATCGGCCCCAAGATCAGGCGGAAAGGTCTCACCTGAATGTGAAATTTCCACAGTACTCGGCAGACTGTTCATCGTCCGGGTTGAGGGTGATCTGCTCGTGAAATTGGCCCAGGTTGATGGTCGTATCCGCCATGTAGTCGAACGAGGCATAGAGGCTGGGAGCCGCCTCCCCGGAGAGGCCGTCGGTGTCAAAGGTGCCAAAATCCTCCGGCATCTCCTCCTGCCATCCCCTGCCCTCCCCGGAGGAGTCATTTGTGGTTCTCTCCGACTTGCGGGCCAAGCGCTCGATGTTGCACAGCTCCCGCCATTTCTCGATCTCTCGAATGCGTTGCGCGTGTCGCTCCGGGTCGTGCCGCGACGGGAACTGGAAGGCGCAGCAGTGGAACGAGTGGGTGAGGTACGCCCGCTGCAGGTTCTGTGGAGGGGCAAACATGTAAAGCTGGGGACCGATGGGGAGGGAGTCCTTTTGCTTACCCGAAAATTGTATATGGAGGGTATCGTCTTGAGGGTGTGCGTGTTCTGGATGTACAGGGCTTCGATGGTCTGCAGTCCAGCTGATGGCAGGCCCACAAGCGCAGTGCTAGAGAGATCACTGGGAAAATATCATATTATATTATCCATAGGTAGGTAGAGCCCTTCAAAAATCATCTACGTACAGTTCTGTTATGTCTATGATGCCGTGGAATGCATTCGGATGCATTTCGCTGAGCTTTCGATTGTCCTTTAGAGAGCTGCAAAAAACCAGACTCGAACCAAGCAAATGGCATATCTATGGTATCTCTACTCACAGTTTGGCTATCTTTGAGCCAAAGAAAGCCGAATCATCTACGTAGCTTATGTCATTGTTGGCCAAAATGCTAGAAAAAGAGTCCCAAGAGATTATTGCGGATATTTCGTGGCGGCTTATCGGGGGGGAGGGGCAGTATACGTACAATTGGGCAGTCTTTACTTTTATGGATTTAGTATCTATTCGAGTGATTTGATTGTTATCGAGATCTCTGCGAGGAAGAGAACAGCATTAGCGAAAGGCAGTTAATTACCCAACGTTGGGGCTGCGGTTTGCGGCTACTCACATCATTTGCAAAATGTTATACGGCGGCAGGTGACTCAAGTCCGGAACGCTGGTTAGTCCGCTGTTAATGATGCGTCTGTGGGCAGGGGGGAGGGGAAGATGGAGGTAATGCTTGAAAAATGCTCTGTCACTCGCCCACGCTATGACATTTTCACGGGAAAACTTTAAGCCCCCCACCCTTCGAACACAGCAACTTTCACCTTTCGCCTCTTGCCTCTCAGAGTGCTTGTTTATTGACATTGCATAGCATCTCCATTGCCCACAGCACTCGGCAGCAGGAATTAGTTCTGATGGGGGATATACAGCAGTGTCCAATGGAATAGTAGTGGCGCATCTTAGCACTTTCTAAACTTTCTCTAGCTTTCCAAATCGAAGTAGTGGAAGTTTTTTGGAAAGCCTGGTATGCAAGCCTTTGAAACCTGCTAGAAGGAGTGGCTACAGTTCCAGTCGATGGCAAAACGTCGGGTTTTTCGAATGCAAACCCAATTCGTAGCGCGCTTTTGTGAGCCAATTGAAGGTTTATTTTTCTAGAAGCACTTCTATTTCATTGAACACAACTGTATGTGTGCGTACAGAGAGCTAGAGATAAGGGAGTTAACAGAGTTATGCACTTGAACAATTTCCCCCCTTGCTTTGGAGTTGCTACCTCCTCCTGCTCCCCCTCTGATTGTGATATTTGTTCGAGAATTTCCCCAACATTCCATAGCATGCACCATCAATGAAGGAGCAACAAGTTGAATAATTGTTTTGACTTCACAGCAGAGCATACCATAAATGCCATAAACACTCTCCGCTCCCAGCTCTCCGCTCCCTGCTCCCTGCTCACCGCCTTCCCCAGTGACCAGACAAAGATCTATATATAGTCGGTACACACATCGCTAGATAGTACATAGTCGAGTACATATATGTATACAATGTGTGGCACGGACGTGGGGGATTTTTGGATAAATTTCGGATGTGGCTTACATGATTTCAACAGTGCCCGAAATGCCAGCAAACACGTCCCTAGACAGGAAGGTCAGTTTGGGTGCATTCGAAATGTAGCTGTAAATAGAAGGGACAATATATATGGTATTTGTATAATAAGTGGGCCTCGGTTGATTGATGCCACAATTACAATTACAATCAGGCCGTACATTGTTCGCAGCAGAGTCAAGTTGGAGAAAGCGCCGTCCTGTATCAATTCCAGCTGCAGACAGTCGGTGAAGGCCCTGAAGGACACGCAATATATGTGTTTATGGTGTATGTCCCTTCCTGGGCAGATAGAGATACTCACACATCGAGTAATGTGGGAGCATAAACCTTCAGTCCCGTGGAGCGGAGGCGTGGCAGGCCCGTCGACGCGATAGTTAGCCGCTGAATGGGGAGCTTCAGGGTTTGGGGCACACGGGTGAGTTCCGCTCCTTCGCAGCGGCATTCCACCTCTTCGCTCTGTGGAAAAGGGCAGTGGGAGTATGAGTGGGTGTGTGTGTGTGTTAAGTGCAGAAAATTAGTTGATTAATTCAATATTCGCAGGCACTTGACTACAACACAAGCTCGGATGAGGCGAAAGTTGTCCAGAGCTTAGAGCGGAGCGGAGTGCCTTCAGGAGCCTGTTTGTCCACGTTTATTGTGTAAACAAATATGGGCCGCACTCAAGTCTACATTGCGTAGATCAAACACTTACTTGATTAGATGCATTCCAGCAGCAACACTTCCAGGGCGAGGGCGAGGGCGAGGAGGAGGGCGCAGGAGTGGGTGCCAGTGTCGGTGGCAGGGTCGCGGGCATCAAAGATGGATTGGCATTGGGATTGGGATTGGGATAGATATCGAAACCGTTGTGGCTGTCGTGGCAGTTGCTCTCCCGCAGTGGCCCCCCCTCCACCACCTCCAGGGCGTATGCGTGATGCGGGCCACAGAGCAGGGCCAGCAGCAGGAGCAGCAGCAGGAAGAGAAATGCAATTGACGGGCACTTCATGTCTGAGAGCGCTGAGTGCTGACTCACAGTCCTGGGCATGTCTGCGGCGGAGTGTCTCTCCGTGGAGTAGTCAGAGATCCTAGGCGCGCGATGGGAGCCGCATGGCTTCCTGTCGCTGTCTCAATCTGTCAGATACTCGCGTACTCTCCTCTCTAATTGGAATGATTCCGTTCAATGCTCATCTTGCGGTGAGAAGCCTGTAAGAAAAGAGTCAGTTCTGCGTCACAGAGTGCATAATAAAGCCATCAAGCAAATTGTGCGAAGAATAGGCGAATGATAAAGTTAAATAGCAGTCCAGTCCGATCCGATTCGCAGATCCGCCGCTCCGCAGATATTTTGCCAACATGTGAATTGGTCTGTCACGTTGTGCGGCCCGGACGCGTGTTTGATTGATTTTCAAAGGCAGGGGCAGGGGCAGGGGCAGAGCTGCCAAATTTCTTAAGCAATCCATCGGGAGAGAGAAGGTACAGTGAAACCTCGAGCGGACACTGACTCTGAGACACTGAGAGACAGAGAGCGATGCAAAGCAAATACTGGGGAAGATCGCGTGGGGATTTAATTAATTAACATATGTTATCATCGAAATAAAACTCATATTTAACCTATTGCATTATTTTTAGACACAATATGTACAATCCGGCCTACGTCCCATATCACGTTTCGCTGTTTATCCGAGTTTACATATACATATACCACATGCATTCATTCCGACTCTGGGCTCTCTGTTTGTGCTTTATTTTAGTTATTTCCAGCTAATTATTCGGTTTCAGCTTCGGTCTCCAGTGGGGCGCAATTACTGGCCAGCAAACAGAGATTGGCCCGGGAACACAATCTCGTAGACTACTGATTCCCAGACCAACTATTTCTATAATTCTATACGCTTATCTGCGGCTCAAAGGCCTGCCGACAGGTGGTGTGTGTGCTTTGTGCCATGTTTCGACTTTTTAATTAACAAATATTTGTTCTCGCATGTGCTCCAGCTACAGCCACAGACACAGCCACAGCCGCAGCTACTGTTCCCGCTTTAGCTTTTATTGTCTTATTTGGTGGGTAAAAAATGCACAATGCCAGCGGCCGAATAGGGTCCCAGTCGCCATGTGCAATCAATAAAGGGAATAATTAATAAATTAATTGACACCTTTAGGCGTGGCGACCTTGCAGCGGAATGCGCGGAAACCTCCATGAACCATGTGCGATTCTCTGATTCGTAGACCCCCCCAGGGAGTATGTCATCTGGCCAAAACCCTTCCACGTGCTGCTGGTCCGCTTCCAAGTTTAGATTTTGTGCCAATGACGCAATCAGTTTACAGATTGATAATAAAATTACTCGAGTATACAAAAGTTTGTTCAAGAGATGGCAAATGAGTTAAGTAAATTATTTACACAATATTTCATTTGATTGGCAGCTCTTGGCTCTGCTCTTGATTGTTTGCCTCAAAGTCAAAAGCGCGAATGAATAGTTAGCAGTTCGAATCTATCTCATCTGAATGCGGCCAATCCTTGGACGATTTCTCCCTTGAAGCTCGGTGGACGCAATTTCCCTAACAGCATCCTTTAATGGGCACGACTCATCAAAAGCTCAGCCAATTAGGTGGCAGCATGTTTTGTTGTCCCATAACATTCATGCATCAATGAGCATAGTTCCAGACCAGACCAGACTGGCCGGGCCGGGCCGGTCGCTTTGTTTCCATGGCAGTGCCATTCTGGTGTCATTTTTGACGAATTATTGTTAATTACGGGCATTAATAAAATTATAAAACAAGTTAGTAACAATTTGTGGAGCGTTGAGAGCAATAGCGAGAGTGGAGCTCTCACCAGAACATTATTCTGAATCGAATTAAAATACCATTATTCGAGTGGCTCCAAACTTTTACGCGGAGGACAGCGTGTCCTGTAACTGAATCGCTGATTGCCAGCTCTCAGTGTTCATGAAAGTGGTCTCATGGATAGATAATGGCTGCTAAAACATTACTTATGTATCTACCCAAGTTCTCCCTCTCTCTCTCTCTCTCTCTAGGACATATATGTATCTGCTTTCGAAGAACACAAATCAATTTCCATTGTCATGTGCTCAACAATTTGTGAGTGCATTCAGCATCATTATTGGATGACAGATGCGATTACACTCTTGAGTGCTGGATTTCGCACACCCATGAGAGATTACAACCGATATACTATACCATATACACTGTATATATAGAGAGAGTGATTTTTTCAAAGCAAAAAATACTGTTTGATTATTCTGTGGAGGGCTACGATGCGCTGCACTCACCTCACACTCTATTCTGTATTCCGGATTCTGTAATAAATTATTCCACTGAACTGACGCGCATTCGCACCATCACATGGGCGATTAAAGATATAGAATTATGGTAGCGAAAGCACTTATTTTCAGTAAATCTGTGATTGTTTGGCAATGTTTAACACACACTTTCCGCGCAGTTATCGTTTATTTTCGCGTGTGTAAACAATTCACGGCACAAAGCATTCTTCGGATGCTCGGCAATTAAATTACTTTCAAATTAAACGGGTAGTCATGGAGATGCATGGATTTAAAAGACCGCCGCCGCCACATATCAATCGACTCGCTATCACTGGCAGAACGCGACTCGGCTGTGCGTGCACCTGTTGAAGCCCCGCGACACACCAGACAAATGGAGGCTCCAAACCGGAAGCTAGCACAGGCCAAGCACAGAAACGAGAGACCCGAACGAGAGATCCGAGCGCGAGATCCGAACAGTGGAGCAACGGCACAACCGACTGAACCGACCTGCTTCAGCAGCAATGGCAAAATGAGAGCAGAGGCCAGGGCAGAGGCCAGGGCAGAGCAGAGCCGTAGCGTAACGTAACGGAACGGAACCAAAAGGTGTTTCTGTTTTAGCTTCGGGTGCGTGTCCGTGTCCGTGTGCTTGTGCGTGTTCGTGTGGGTGTGCGTGTGGGTGGAAGTGTGTGTTTGTGTGGCTCTGAGTTGTGCGTGAAAGCTTTCGCTTTTATGGCCTCTTCCCACTTGATGCCTTGCGGTCACTGCCTCCTGTCCAAGGCTGAAGTAAATGTAGAAATAACATAAGTAGGCCTTGAGATATCTAGTTATCTACCTATGGGAGAATCTAATCATTCAAGTCGTTCGTGAAACAATAGCCCAACCAAATCCCAAACTAAAATTGAAAAATCCCCCCTTTATTTCTTAACGCAACCAGTCGCAAAATGGACATGCACTTTCAGTACAAGAAGGATCACTCCTTCGAGAAGCGTCGCAACGAGGGCGACAAGATCCGTCGCCGCTATCCGGACCGTGTGCCCGTCATCGTGGAGAAGGCCCCCAAGACGCGCCACCCGGATCTCGACAAGAAGAAGTACCTGGTGCCCGCCGACCTGACCGTGGGACAGTTCTACTTTCTCATTCGCAAACGCATCAAGCTGAGCGCCGATTCGGCTCTCTTCTTCTTTGTGAACAACGTGATTCCGCCGACATCGGCCACCATGGGCTCCCTGTACCAGGAGCACCGCGACAAGGACTACTTCCTGTACATGTCCTACTCCGACGAAAATATCTAGACTCTAGAGACGTCTCCAACTGTTGTTTGTCACTTTTTTGGCAGTTTATAAGTTCATCAATAAAGTAATCGTCCAGCAACCGAGCACCGTCATCGTCTGCCCCGCCCGCTGTGCTGGCCGGAATAATAATTGAATTGAAAATGTAATTCCCCTTTGGTCTTTGCCCACTTTGTGGGGCTGTGAAAAAACCAACATATTAATTAAAACTGAAGCGAACAAAACAAATCTCATCTTCTAGTGAACTCGCGGCTTAATTATAACTCACAAATCGACAAATCGGCAGCCAGTCCCATTCAGATTGGGCAAATTAAATGGAGTCTCAGGCTCAGACTCAGTCTCAGGCCACCGCTTTATTTAGTTAAGATCACTAATTGGTGAAAATATGAGCCATAAAACCAGTTTAAATCGCGGCTAAAGTGTGCTCTGAAAGCAGGCGGTGCAATAAAAATTCATATTCAAAGTTAAATTCAGCCTGGATGGTGGTGCAGCAAAACAAAGTTGTTGATTCTACTCATTGACACCGCCTTGGGGATTAGCAAAGGAAACTTTTCAGCGCGAAGATATCTACGATAGTTGGGGGGGAGATTAAGAAGTCAATTATGCGTTAGAACAGATTCCATTTCATTCCATTCCCAGGAGTAGACCAGGCGTGAAAACATTCTTTATACTTTATCTATCTATAGATGCAGTTCTCCGAGTGAATCGTAACTTATTCACATGACTTTTGCAATACAGACTACCTAATACCTAATATTTACATACCAACATAGGAGACGGGGCACCCTGTAAGGTGTATCTAAAGGGTGTATCTGTGGTAGGGGAGGGGGCGGTGTTAGGGTTAGGTAAGACCCCCCCACACACACACACACACAGAGAGAACCGATAGAGGCCGGCAAGTCGAGTGGAATCGATATAGACATTTAATAATATTCTGTTATACATTTTAATTTAGCCTGCGATTTGCATATCATGTTATTTACGAACGAACAGCCACTAATTGACTAGATCAATGCAAAGCGAATCCACACCTGAAGCACGGAATGGAATCTTCTCTGCGGCAAGAAAAGTGTAAAATATATTTGTAAATTTAATTAGGAAATTAGTGAGTGGCCAAAAATACATGACTATCTGAACAATCTGGGTCGGGGGGTGGGGGCGGGGGCCCTGGTTTTATACTGATAAACGATTTGTCATTTTGTGGGTTACATTGTAGCCGAAAATCGGCGACACAAAAACAATAACAGGGGATTTCTTTTCTTGTTGTCGAAGAAAGGGGACGGCAGCAGCAGCACTCTCCAGGGACAGGGCCAGACTTGACAGCAATTTGCGTATTATTAGCAATGGAAATCAGCTTTAATCGCTTTGGGCGGAGCATCCAGCTGCGGTTTCTTTGTTTAAGCCGCAGTTACATAAAGCGGGAATGGGGATATTCGACCGATCATTCGGGTACTAAAGACTTGCTATATAAATACGAAATTAACAATTAAGATATTATCTTAATACCGCAGCCATTCATTTGATTGCTGCCAAAGAGGTACGGTTCATAAGCGACACTACGCCACTGGAATCGATCCGAATCTCCTCATTTCGAATCTCGCTTGCATCGTCAACCACCTCTGAAGGATCTCAGATCACGTACTGCCTCTTCACTGGAGCCATATATGGGCAAGAGGCGTCCACTAAGTGCTTGCCGTCATCTTGCTTGCAGTGGGGATTGGGTACATTCTTTTGTGGTCTTTCTGTAGTTTTTGGTGGCCATTTTCGGCCTTGTATTTAAACGATTTAGATCCACATTGAAATTGAATTTCATTTTGAACCCGATAGAAATATCGATAGCAAGCAATGAACTTATAATGTTGCGACTGCCGCGAAACATGTTGCAACAGCAAACGTCGCCATTTTTACTTCTTCGGGATTTTTATTTTCACGGTTCGCGGTCACATTGAAAATATTTTTCTTTTTGTTGGTATTTTCTACTCGTTGTAAATAAATGAGGACCATGAGGTGCTTTTATTTCATTTCGACGTCAAAATATACCATTTGACAGCGAAATTAAGTTGAGAATATATTAATGTTATATCGGTATATAATGGTCTACTTTATCAATTTATTAAATTTCATTTTAAAAAGTATATAAGAAAACTTGGTCTATAGAAACTTCCATGCAAAGGTAATCTGAATTTTCACTCCCTGTCGTTTATATCTTTGTCAATCATTCACATTCAAACTTGGGCGCGCAGCTCTATAATCCAGTGGTTTTTGGTTTGAGTGTGCGAGGTTCGTTTTTCAGCGGTATTTTTACGGATCTGAGGATCAGACGGTCATACTGCTGCTCTCCCTGCAACGAAAAAATGAGTCGTAATTTGAATGGTCTACAAAAAAGGGTATGGCCAACAGACAAAAACAGTGGATTCTTTAGTAGATAATCTTATCTGTTAGTGCGGTTTCCTCCGAATTAAATTAATTGAGGGGCCTAATATAGGGGCCTTTGCAATATTCAACATGGCCAGCAACACCTGGAAGCGTTTGGCTCCACAAGGAGAAGTATACTAAATTGGTATATATAAGAATACTGCGGTCACACTTTATCACACACTTTACATTACCTTGTACTCGTTGCATTTTTTGCCTGTTGTCCATACCCTCTTTTTCCTTCCATTATGTAGCAAATGTGTACCAAATGTGTAGCTAATGTGTAGAAATATACACTTAAAATACACGAGAATATGGCGTCCACGCTGCTTAAGAAAAAATAAAATCCAACAATTGTGTGTACTATAGTGGTTTAATTGTGCGTAAAACAAGCAAGTAAAACATAAAGTAAAAGCAGCTCGTTTCGTGCTTCTGCTCTCGTCCGCCGGGGCTTTCTCGTTGTATTGGCAAAAAAAATCGCTTTGTATGTGGCTCGCTTCGTCGTCATGCTGCGAAATTGTTTAAAAACTAAGTGAAATACACTGAATTAATAAAGAAAAGTATGTGCAACATGTGCAGGGGATATCTGGTGATCAGCCGCGAGTGAGTGTGCCCTCCCCCGCAGTGTTTTTGCAAGCCCAAAGGCCTTGCGAAAAAATTCCCTTGGCAGCAGCGCAGCCCCAGACAAGACTTGCATACACTTCAAATTCGTTTCGTTATACCGAGCTTGCTGCCCTGTCCTGTCCCAGTCCCAGTCCCCGTCTTCTCGCGCGAGTTCGTTTTCAGTATATAGCCAGTCTATGGACGGGTCGTCAATGCGTGAATATTCTTCTATGTGTAAGTGTATGTGCGTGTATTAGCTGTATATTTAAGAAAAATCATCCAAAAATCCCCCCAAAAGATCCACAATCTTCCGCCGCCGGACTTTCGCCCACAGGCGAGTGAAAAATTGTTAATTCGAGAGCCGATGCTGCTTTTGTTGGTGCTGGGTGCATTGGTCTGCTCTGCAAAGAGTCCATTTGTGTGTCCATGATTGGCTGTCGGAGCACATCCTTGCATCATCATCATCATCAAGAGCGTCGCAAGCGAAAAACCGCAGAAAACGCAAAAGACTTCTTCCCAAAAAGCGAAGCAGAAGCGAGACGAAGACAAACGTCAGCAGCACCAGCAGAGGCAGAGAGTGTACGCAACAAACAGCAAATAAAGCGGCTGTCGCTGTACGCCTGCTGGCAATTATTTATAAGTCGGATGAGTTAACAAATGCCGCGGGAGCTGGGAATTGTATTGTCCAAGGAGCCGGAGACGGAGCCATGTCCAGAGCCAGTGGGTGCGCTACATAAACGCGAAAATTCGGCATAGAAAATAATTACGAAAAAATCATTACATTACTGCCCGATTCGTTCGTTTCACACAGAAACTAATAGCGCCATCAGTGCGAGAGTGAGAGCGAGAGCGACATATGCATGTAGAGCCAGCTCGTGCGGCAAGTGCAAGTGAGACGGAGACGGCGTGTGCGTGTATAGCCGCCAAATGTAAAGAGAGCCAGCGAGAGAGAGAGAGGAACTGTTTGTGGACTGCGCTCAAGCCAAGAGAGCGAGAGAGAGCGAGCGCGAGCGAGTGAGCGAACGGCAGGGTTGTCAACGCACGACAATCTCCGTACGCGGCAGAAATAAATGTTGTTGTGGTATTGGTGTGTTCGTGTCGGTGTTGGTAGCGGACTTTTCAATACACAGCCATGAACCGATACAAATTATTTATGTTTCCCAATATATTCGGATTTCGTGTCCCGTGCTCGGATTAGTTAGATCAAAATTAAGTGAAGATGAAAGAGTAGAACGAGAGTGCACTAATGAAAGTCTTTGATAACTTGCAGCTAACATAACCTCAAATTTGCCGCTGCAGTCGTCGGAGAAGTCGTCGTCATCATCAGCGTCAGCGTTGTTGGCGGGTCCTCCCCAGCCCCCACAGCCACACCGCCAGCAGCAAATGAGCAGCCATGAATGAGAAAATAAAGTCGCCGTCAACCCAGGGAGGTGCTGGGGCCGGAACCCCCGCTGCTGCTCCGCCCTCGGCATCTGGAAGTGCGGCCGCCGCAGCAGCAGCGGCAGCCAGCAGTGGTGCAGGTGGTGCCAGTGTCGGTGCCAATTCCGCATCCACGCCACCCACTTCCGGCCCACCCACGCCCAACAACAACGGCAGCGATCCGATCATACAGCAAAATGTCGGAGTGCCGCACCCCTACGGCGCCCCGCCACCGCCTGGTTCGGCACCAGGTGCACCACCGGACCCGGCGGCGGTTATGCACTACCACCATCTGCACCAGCAGCAGCAGCAACAACAACAACAACAACAGCAGCAGCAGCATCCGCCGCCACCGCCCCACATGCAGCATCACGGCGGGCCGGCGCCGCCGCCAGGAGCACCTGAGCATGCGCCCGGCGTGAAGGACGAGTACGGTGCGGCAGTGGCTCACCTGCCACCGCCCCACGCTCATCCTGCCTACGCAAGGTACCACTCTGGCGACCCCAACATGGATCCCTACCGCTACGGTCAGCCACCGCCCGGCGGCAAGCTCCCGCAGCCCCATCAGCAGCAGCAGCAACCACAACAGCAGCAGCAGCAGCCGCCGGGTGCGGGAGGCTCTCCCAATCGGCCGCCACAGCAGCAGCAGCAACGTTACATCCCAGGCCAGCCGCCGCAGGGGCCCACGCCCACGCTGAACTCCTTGCTGCAGTCCTCGAATCCGCCGCCGCCCCCGCAGCACCGCTATGCGAATAGCTACGATCCCCAACAAGCAGCCTCGGCAGCGGCGGCGGCGGCAGCAGCAGCCCAACAACAACAACAGGCGGGCGGACCCCCGCCTCCTCCACCAGGACATGGACCGCCTCCGCCGCAGCATCAGCCGTCGCCGTACGGAGCGCAACAGGGCGGCTGGGCACCGCCCCCCCGACCCTACAGTCCACAATTGGGGCCGTCGCAGCAGTATAGGACGCCACCACCGGTAAGTGTGCGGGTGGGGTGGGGAGTTTTCTTTTATGTTTTCTTGGGGGCTCTCTTTCGTTCTTTTTTTTTTGTTAAGAGCTTATTTGACATTGACACTGATTTTGATTCCATCGACCCCATGCTCTCGACAGACACACACACGCAGATAGCGGAATACAGCATACAAAACACGAGAAATGGCCTTATGCTAGCGCTATCTGCACCTCGACCCACTCCAGCTCATTCCAAGAGAGGGGCTCGTCACGTTTTGTACACATGTACTTGGAGCTGGGTCGAATGTGGGTGTGCGCGTGTGTGTTTGTGTGTGTGAATTTGGAGGGAGGCTGCAATATTTACTGTTACGTTTTTAAGGTTTCGTCGTCTTGGTCGCACTTCATTCAGAGTTTGGTAAAAAGATTCAACAAAGTCCTGCTGCTCGCTCCCACACAGGCACACTGACACACATACAACATGTATATTCCGCGCCTTTTCGTTATGTAGCCCGTCACCTTCCCCCCTCCCCCTCCCTCTGCCTTTCTCTCTCCCCCTACAGTTTGTCGTTTAAGTGCCGGTTGCTGGTGGGTGAGACTGGAAGTGGGAGTGGGAGAGAGGGAGAACGAGCCGGCACTTGCCGCCACAAAACAATAACAACAAAGACCGCAAAAGAACGTTGCAAAAGAAGGCGAAGTGGAAGTGGAAGAAGTAGAAAGAGTTTGTAACCGAAAAATGTTGAGGCATCCGCATCCATTCACTTTTTTGTGGCTTCATTACGGCAATTCCAATGGCATTTCATTGGAATTCGTTTGAAATTGTTGAACGGTCTAAGGTTTCCTTCCTTACTGCATTGTTGCGGCAGTTACTTGAAGGAACCACTGGCCTGGACTTAGCACCTCTCTAGTTTCATTGTGCCGAGCAAGCCTGGAATCCTCTGGAGGTTTTATTTCTGAAACAACATGGAATGAAGTGGACTCCATTCAAACTTTTATCTATCAGCAGTATGCCCCTTAGAATGAAATGAACCCGAACCCAACCCAACCTTTCGGAGAGCTGCTATCAGTTTCGCAAAGCGATAAAGTGTGTTGGCGTCGAGGCACGTGAGAAACCATCACGTTTCGATGTGAAATGTAAACCGGTTAATAATTTGTACGAGTTGTATGGCTGATGGCTCCACAAGTCATACATAATGACACCCCACCCGGAATGAGTCGTCCCCCCGTGAAATAGTATTATTCCACTGCAATCGGATCGTATCGATTGTTTTCATGAATGGGAGATGTCTCGCGGATAAGAGTCAACGAACTTTGATGCGGCCCGACGATTAGCCAGAGCAATATAAACAAATCTATGTGAATATACAAATCAAAAGCAATGCTAGGGTTTAGACATGTGCGAGACGAGGCGAGACGCTGCGGTACGGTGCGGTGCGATGCGACCTTCGAGAGCTTTGATGATATATGTATGTGCATACATACGTACATATTTAGATATTTATGTGTGCAAGTGTATTGTGAGATAAAAAGAGTAAAATACTGCTGCTATCCAATATCAAGTAGGCATTTGTTTGTGTGTGTGTTCGTGAGTGTGCAGAGTGTGACTTACGCGTGCATGCAATAAATACAGCCAGACACACATATGTTTGTACATATATGTACCTATGTGAAAGAGTAGGCACCGCACCGCACCGTAATCAAAGGCAATAACAGAGAAACTTGTTGTTGTCACAGCTGACTCTCTCTCTGGGAACTGGGGTAGCTGAAATGGTCGAGAGGGAG
Source organism: Drosophila persimilis (assembly GCF_003286085.1). Taxonomy (NCBI): domain Eukaryota; kingdom Metazoa; phylum Arthropoda; class Insecta; order Diptera; family Drosophilidae; genus Drosophila; species Drosophila persimilis. The sequence goes on along the minus strand of NW_020825288.1, from coordinate 27,108,146 downwards.
GGGAGTCGAGCCGGCAAGCTGTGGAGAGGAAGCAGAAACCAAAACAAAATAAAAATACAAAAAATAAGCGAGACCCCGCGCACAGTCAAAGAGAAGGAGGTGGAGGAGGAGGAGGAGGAGGGCTCGTCGACTATGACATGCCGCCTCAGTCGTCTCTTTGAATGCCTTGCCGCCGTCTCTGCCTCTTCAAGTGCGCTCTTCCTCTTCCGTTAGCTTTGGTGCATTTCTCTCATTTCAAGAACGCGATGGAGAATCCTTGACGTTTCACCAAACCAAAGAGGATTCCCCCCTTGTGGGGTCAACAGGTGCAGCGAGCAAATAACCGTAGATACATGAGAGTGCAGTACATACTATGTATGTATGTGTGTGTGTGTGTGTGCATACATTAGGCAGCTTTAAGTTTCGTAAACTTATTTTTGGTACATATATTGGTATCTCCCACCACCACTTGCCACGCTTTTCCATATTTGTGGCCTGTCCTGTCCTAACTGTTGTTGCTGAATTTGGTGGGCTCCCTCTTCAATGCATTAACCGTTGCTGTTTGCCTCACTGGTGTATCTTTGTTGTTCCTTTTCGCGTCTGCTGCTTCCTCGTCCTCCTCTTGTGCTGCTTTTTGGGCAGACGTTTATCGGGTCGGGTGTTTTGTGTGGCGTGCGGTGGCGGTGGCGGAGAGTTTTGAGTTCTGTGTCTGTGTGTGCCGGCATGTGAATTTATGGGGCGGGGGGGTCTGCCTTTAAAGTTTGACCTACAAAAAGTGGAGCAGCATAAAAAAAGCAAACTGCTTCGCCCCCTTTACTGTTATTGTCCCTGTGTTCCTGCTTCTCTTTCTTCGTTCGGCCTTCTTGGGCTCGACTCTTGGGTAAGCTCAAGGCGCAGACCTCTTCTATGCTCTGCCACCCTCTCGTGCTCGTTCTATTCTGCTATCAAACAGTTGCAATTAATAATTTTCAGCCTGCATTGTGGCTCAGTGTTTGAGGGGGGGGATGTGGAGAGTGTCTGTCACATTGTACTATTTCAAATTATTTTCACTCGAGTCCTGCACGTAATTCTATCGTTCCCCTTCTGCACGTCGTACGCCCGTTGCCATCGGCCTGCTGGGACGTCCCTGCCCTGCCCTGCCCTCTGCTCCCACACAATGCGCCGTGGCATGGCCTGGCAACCCTTACAACTGCTGCCGGCTTTACCTTTTTCGCTTCAAAATCGCATTTACTATGTTCCATTCTCTTCTCCCTCCTCCTTCACAATTTATGCAAGCGCTCCCGTCTCTCTGTATGTTTGTATGTCTCTCTGTCTGTGGGTGTATGTGTATGTGTATGTGTGCGTGTGTTTGTGTCTGTTGGTTATGAAATTATAAACCCAAGCCCCGGACAGGACCACTCCCTGTCTCCCCCGGCTCTGTGCCTTCCACGGCTGCTGCGCTTTGTTTTTTCCCCGTGATATTATAAAATACATGTAGCAGTAGCTGTGCTGTTGGCAGTGGCAGAACTCGGTCCCGAACAGGGCCGGCTTTTAACTGGGAAACCTACCACCACCACTACCATCATCAGCACCATCCCATCTCTGGCAGCTCAGCTCCCCTCCCCTCCCCACCCCTCTTCCACTCTCCCTTCTTCTGCCTGCTGCTGCTGCTGGTCCGACACTCTCGAACGTAATTCCGACCGACGTTCTTGCCAACCGTCATTCGTTCGTTACACTCATATATGTATGTGTGTGTGTGTGTGAGTGTGTACCGTACGACCCTTGCTGCATTAATTCAAATTCCACTTCAGCTTCGTTCCTTCCTACCCGCTGCCGCCTGCCCGTCGTATCGTTCCCTTTCTGCCGACTCGCTCGTACACAGTTCTGCTTTTGATTTTCATCCATGATGAGTTTCCCTTTTTTACTTTATTTCTCTCACTGCCTGGCTGGCTAGCTATACACACGCACACATACAGTCACGCACACTCTCGCCTCTCTCACTCTCTCTTGCACACTGAGTACGAAAACCATCCATTCATGTTTCCTGTCACCCTGCCGCCGCCTGCAGTGGACCGACCGACCGTCGTCGTCGTCGTCGTTGTCGATTGTTGTTGTTGTTGTTGGCGTTGTCCTCCGTCCTCGTTGCCGGTACGACGAGATCTGGCTTTTGCCTTTGCTTTCCCTTAGCTTTGGTCCCGGGTTCTCTTCTCTGGCGTGGGGCTCTGGCCCGGCTCTGTGCTCTGTGCTCTGGGCTCTGGGCTCTGTTCGTTGGCTGTGTGTTTCCATTAGATTTATTGCCACATTTTACTCCGGGGCTGGCATTCGCAGCAACATTTGTGTGAGTGCTGCATGTATGTACACATACATACTATCTGCGAGGGCGAGTGTGTTTGTGCCTTGCCATGTCAGGACATGTCTGTATTTGTGCCTTGTCGCACTACGTCAAGTTGAAAATCCTTTCATTAATGGCATCCCAAGCTCTTTTTACTGGGCTCGTCCTACTCCAGTTGCCTGCCACCACGTCGACGTTCCGAGGTGTCTCCGTCTCGTAGGTTGCTTGCTTTGTTGCAACTTTGTCGTTGGCTGGTCCTGGACATACATGCATGTGCATGTTCCCGGCATAAGTTTCACTTTATATTCCGCTCAAGTGGATTTCTTGGGTCCCCTTGCACGGGGAGGAAGGGTGCGCCGGGTCAGGCGAGGCAATCGACTGTCCTAAGTTATGCCTTCCTTCAGGATAGCTAGCTCCTCCACTGATTGGGTATGTCACGGGTGTGTGCGTGTGCGTAATGTAGCTATAGCGGTAAATGTTTCAACTTTTTTACTGCCAGCCAGCATTTAGTTTGCTTTTGCAGAAGCATATTCGTTTTTTGAGAGTTGTCTCTTTTTTAATCTGCGCATTTGTGACTGTCACACCCGAGGACTGTGCGTCACTGTCGCTGTCTCGCTTTCTCTCACTCCACACCACTCCTCTCTCTCCAACTTACGTATGAGTGTGCGTGTGTGTTTGTGTGTGTGTTGGACGAATGTACTACAGTGAGCGCCAGATAATTAGAGCCACTTGCTCCCTGGGTCATCTGTTTGTAATTATTGTCTAGTATTAATCTCCCAGTTTTAATTGCTGGAATTTTCCCATACGCAGTTAGAGACAGACAAACATACAGAGAGAGAGAGGGAGAGTTGCAATTAGCGAGCAGCTACTGTACATGGCACGGCATGGCATGGGTGCTTGCGCATTTAAGGGAGGGGGGATGGGATGTGGTTGTGGAATATCGATTAAAATTATATATGTACGATATAAAACGGAATGTGCAGTGCTCTGCACGCAGACAGCCAACAACAAAAGGAAATGCAAACGCAAATAATTGATGAATTGCAAAAGAGCGACAGAGATAGAGAGCGAGAGGGAGAGGAAGGAGAGCACTGGCTGTAATTAAAACGCCCATGTGTGGGGTCTGTCCCTCACTCGCTCTCCCGACTCTTATTAGATTTATTTTGCATGGCATTTGAAAGGATTACACTGGGTACTATTATTGATTAATTTCCGTTTCTCCTCCCTTTCTGCCATTCACAGACGAACACTTCCAGGGGTCAATCGCCCTATCCGCCAGCTCACGGTCAAAATTCAGGTTCCTATCCTAGTTCGCCGCAGCAGCAGCAGGCACAGGCACAACAGCAGCAGGCGGGTCAGCAGCCTGGTAGCGCGGGACCGGGAGGACCTCCGCCGGGCGCCGCACAGCAACAGCCGCAGCAGAACACACCGCCAACATCTCAATATTCGCCGTACCCGCAACGATACCCCACTCCGCCTGGACTGCCGGCCGCGGGACCCAATCATCGAACTGCCTACTCGACGCACCAGGTGAGACGATTGCATTGCCCTTCTTTTGGGATCCAACTAGAGCTTAACCATGATTCGATTGCAGTATCCGGAACCGAATCGGCCCTGGCCCGGCGGCTCTTCGCCCAGTCCTGGTCCCGGACATCCATTGCCGCCCGCCTCCCCGCACCATGTGCCGCAGCCTCTGCAACAACAACAGCAGCCCCCTCCGCCGCATGCCGCCGCCGGAGGACCCCCACCCAGCAGTCCAGGCCATGCGCCCAGTCCCTCGCCACAGCCCTCGCAGGCATCCCCCTCGCCGCATCAGGTAAGCACAGAGCCGATGATAATTCCGTTCCACAGAACATTTTGAAGGGGGGAAAGAACAGACTCATTCATTGAATGCTTTGGTTTGGTTTGCCTCGCCAGAGTCACCGTCACCGTCTCCGTCTCCGTACCCGTACCCCCTCCGCGGCATTTCTAGATAATACACATCGAAAGTGGGTCAATAAACTGGGGCTGCGTGAACAGCACGTGAACTTGACTCGTGACGTCACTGAAGCACACACACACAGAAACACACACACTCATACGTACTCTACCTGCCGCCTGCCTGCCTGCCTGCCTTCAACTCGCCTCACTCCAGCACCCGTCCACTCACTCACACTCTCTGTACCTCTCATACGGACAGGCACAGGCACAGGCACAGGCCCATGCACAGGCAGGTCAAATGTTTATGCCTGTCCACGGGATGGCACTCGCATATGTACTATAGGGGGTACGGTACTCACCCGCTCGCACTCACATCACTTTTTGGGTTGAGCTCTGCTCTGGCTGGTAGCCCCCTACCCCCCCTTTCAGCCTCTTCTCTTTTGTTTGTGTTTTACGAATTTTCTTTTAGGTTAAACACCTACCACCCCACCCAACCTCATTCCATCCGTCTCTGTCTATCGCTTGAACTTGAACTGCTATCGCATCCCGTTCGTTTTCTCCCCGCTCCGTTCCTCGTACAACTTTAAAATTGTTGTTGCTCTTATCGTTGTTGTTGTTGTTGTTCTTGTTGTTGTAGTCGCTGTCTTTTTTTTATGAATTTTAATGATTTTTATTTTGTTTTGATTACTATTTCTTTGCGTGGCGGCGTCGCTGCGTTTGCGTCTCGTCTGCCATTGGCATTTTTTCCCTTTCGTCTTTTGTTTTATTTTTCGCATCGCCGGCAAGTCTGCCTCCTGTCACGCCTCTCCCCCTTTACCTCGTGTGTGGTATGCACGTGTCATGAGCATTTTCGATTGATTTGTTTTAGTCTGTTTTCTAAGAGTTTAGTGTGTTTTTGTTGGATAATATGCGGCTATCGTGGGGACATCTCCAGCATGCTGTACGTTTGTATATGTCCACGGTATATTAAATAGAGGGTGATGCAGTCCAAGTGTCTCTGCCCGAACCACAGGCGATGTGTTGCAGGGTCCTGTGGAATCTATAACAACTACGGTGCCTATCTTACCTACTTTAATATACCTTGCGTATGTACATTCTGTCATGGGTCTGTGTGTGAGTTTTTTTCATTCAGCATGTCCGCGACCGCCTTTGCCTTTCCTTCCCTGCGCCCTGCGGCTCTTCTCTTGCTGTTCCTGCTGTTGTTGTTGCTGTTGTTTATTCTCCTGCCATTTCTTTATTTTGTATTTTGGTTATTTTTTCCCTCCACTCCACTCATTCCTTTTATATTTTTGGTGCATACACCGTTAAACACACACACACTGACTACACTACACTCAAGATCACACACAGAGCTTTGTCTGTTTCCATATATATTTGGGTCAATGCCAAGGTCATTGTTGTTCTCATTTTCCTTTTTGTTTTTGCTGCTGTTGGATGTTTTTAGCGGGTCTTGCTTATATTTTTCATTGCATATCATTTTGATTTGTGGATCCTTTCATCTTCCAATCATCCCATCGTGCACATGTTTCTTGCCAATTCTGTGTCCTCAATCCATCACTGCTGGAGCACGTGACTCTTCTACACGCCCTCTCCCTCGCTCGCAAATACAACTCTGGCTCGCGCTGCAAGAGTGAGACTCCTGTCCCTTCTGAGCTTTCATCTCCCCCTCCCCTCTTGCCCCCTCTGGGAAATGTTGATTACCTTTTTAATGTCGCTTGCGACAAAAAACAAACAGAAGAGAGCGGAAAGAACTGTAATCAGCCGCCCAGCCATTTTAATCCGGCACAACATGAGTCCGTTTCCACTCCACTGTCGCCCTCGCTGATTCAATATTGCATTTGTAAGCCGCTTTAAATTCCATGTGTGCGTGTGTGTGTGTACACTGGCAAAAAAATTATTGCAATATTTAACTACTGAACATTTCCCGCTTCGGCAACTAAAATTGCCAACATTTTGCGGTCTCTTGCAATCGTTGTATCAAATGGTTTCATCAGAATGCATATGCACATGCAAGCATTATGTGATGATTTAAACCTCCAGTAACGTTTCCATCGATTTCCAGAGCGCCATCCCATCCTGATAGCCATCGTTGTCCCACTTCAAAACTTATTTCAAGATTGCTCTGCGTCAGATTCTGTAGGCAATCGGCACTCAACAGCAATCCAACAGCCAACAACAGCCAACTGCATTCATTTCGTGCTACCCAAATTTTAGTGCAGCAAAGTACTAGAGGTGGGCGCGTGACCTGAGTGGAAGGGGTGCGCGCACTCACGGGAAACCAGAAAAGTTGTCGATTTATGTGAAAATAAACTGTGCCTGAAAAATCTTGTCACGCGACCATCCCCGCAGCAAAGTTGCTCAGGTCTGCTCCTGAGCTGCACTTGGAGAGTGCCCCCGGCAGCATTGAGCCCCAGAAGACCCGTCACATGGCCGCCCCGCCGCCAATGAACAATTTTGCCGGTTTTTCTCTGTCACATTTTCTGTTGTTGTTTTTGTTGTTGTAACTGCTGCTGCTGCTGCTGTTACTGGGATTTTTAGTGCTCCACTCATTGGGGCTGGCTCCACTGCTGCTGCCGTTGTTGTCGGCATCATCATCGTTTTTCATTTTAACAGGCATAGACAGAAAAAGGCAAAAATAAAATATAAAAAAAAAGGAACGTTCAGTTCTGCGGCTGCCTTTCTGCTTCTTCATTTTCTGTTTGCCTTTATTCGCATACATACTCACGTTCGCGTGTGTATGTGCGTTTGCTTGTTTTTCAGTTCACTCGTTTGGATACACACCACGAAACGAAACGAAACGAACGAAGCGAACATGTCGGGTCCGGGTCGCGGTGGAGCGGGGAGAGAAGTAGGGGAGCTTTGGCTTTGGCTCTGCCGGTTCTGGCTCCGGCTCTGACTGGGGCTCTGGCGCTGGGAGCTCCATCCAACTCGATTCATGGGACATTTGTCTGTGCACAAAGTGGTTTGCAGTTGTTGTTTTTACTGCTGTCGGGCTGGCGGACTGTTGGGTCTGTCTGTCTGTCAGTCTGTCACGTCTGCTGCCATGCTGTAAAGTGGTCAGAGCAGGGGAGTCATCGTGTGCTTGCAAAACGAATGGAACGAAACGAACCAAACCGAACCGAACAGACTTCTCTGATGGTATACTCTCTGTTTGGCAGTGTGTGTGTACATACATATATACATTTGTTGTTGGCGTTCCCCGATGCCATTTGCACACACACTCATCTGTATGAAAAAGTTGCGGAGAGACAGCCAGAGCCACACAAACTTTCGTTTCGCTCATAAAATTTTCAAGCAAGCACAAACAGAAATTGCATCCCGCTTCCACTCCCACAGCCACACATGCATTCACACGCACACGAACACGCACACACCCTCTAATAAACGACAGTCTGATTGTCTGTCGCTGTTTTCGCAACCGCTCAGCTGTGCCTGCACTCTTGATCCCCCACTCCTTCACTCTATGGTTGGTTTTGGTATTGGTCGCGAGTCGCGACCCCACCAGCTTCAAGTCAATCTTGCACTCTGCTCGCGCACCCTTATGAAGGTTTGAGTTCTAGTGTGCGAGGTAGGGATGCAGAAGAGGGTATTATTATCTCGATCAGATGGTTGCAAGCGGCATATCATACATCAAAATGGTAGTAATCACTATCATAAAACAAGGGAATTTTCAGGTTCATTTGTCTATACAAAACTTGGCCAAAAAGGATCCAAAAAGGGTATCAAAAGATAGTGTTCGTGTGCTCGCTTCTTGTTTTTTATGATACTCGTATCCCAAAGTTTATTACTTGTTCTCTCTCTCTTTTGCTGGGTGTTTATAAATTCCCCTCTCTTGGTGCGGTGTGCAGCTCCTTTTGTGCATTTAAGTCTCTTACTTTTTCATCTCCATCTCATTCCCTTTCCCCCGTTTCGTTTCGCCACATAACAAGAGACCATGTGAGTGTGTGTAAGCCTTGTTTTTGGTTTTTGTGCCTGGCCTGCCACATTCAACATTCATCGCTAAAGGTTTTAAGGTGATAAGCCACAAAGGTCCCAGCGGCGGTGTGGCAGCAGCTGACGGCCAACTCTGGGGCAGATACACGGACACACATGGGCACGAAGTATAAATACCTGTCTCTGTGTGTGTGTGTGTTTGTACATTCTTTATTTAAATGACATTGCATAAAAAAAAGAAGAGTTAAAGTGCTTTTGAAAAACTAAAGTCAAAAATTGTTGCAAAAGGCGCTACATCATGCCGCCAATCTTCAGGAAAGATGAGAGGATGTGATCTGAAGTGGGGTTCCATCATTAGCATTTGGAGAGAAGAGACAAAACGAATCGTGTTCGAAATACAAACTCCACTTGAACGGAACCCTTTATGTCCTCCTCGTGGTCCTCATTCATTTGAGTCTCTTACTTTTTGGCGCGAAAATCTTTGCTGAACTTTATGAGCGCGCCCCATCTCTCCTGCACCGTGAGCTGGCCTTACTCCACTCGTCCCCTCCCCCACCCACAGCACAACAGTTAATTTAATAACATTTTTTTGTAATCGCATGGGTGGCGAAGAATGGAATGAGCGATTGAGAGAAGGGGTCGGCGAAGGCGGGGGTTTGGATCGTTTTCAAGTTTAGTTTGCTATTTTGAACTTCGAGTGCGAATTCTGTTTTGTTGTGTTCTTTCGTTATAAATGATTTCATTGTTGTTGTTCCCGCAGCGCTTGTTTTTCTTCCAAGTAATTTTTCTACTCTACACACAGACACGCATACTCAACTACAAACGTGGGCCGCCTTCGTATTGCCCGCTGCTCGCTCCCACTGTCCCCCCTTCCAACCAACAGCTATGCTATCCGCGCACAAAGCATTCTATCTCTGGCCTTTGCCTCGCCTTTGGCGTCCCCTCTCCTCGCGTTTCGTGCGACCCTGCTTCTGCTTGCTTGCTATTCTCGTCATCACCGTTGCCGTCGCCGTCGCCGTTGCCGTTGCCTTTTCCGCCGCCCTTGGCCCCCCTCGCTCACATCACGCTCTCTCACACTCTCAACGTATTTTGGCTCCCCTCTGACGACGAACGAGCGAAGAAACGAATACGAATACGAATGGCCTGGCTGGCTGGCTGGCTGGCTGACTGGCGACCGACGCCGTTGCTTATTTCATTTTATTATACTCGTGTGTACGTGTGTGTGTGTATCTGTGTGCATGTTTCTGTTCCTTATCTACGTCTTTGTCATCGTACGTTCGCTGTTCGCCGTTCGTTTCGAGCGCGCCATAACTACCGCAGAGAGCTGAGCACAGCACACAGCCACTTGCCCTGTCTTACGTCCCTCCCCTCTGTCGAGCGCTTCAAGTTGCAGCCGTCCGTCGTCGTCGTTGTCGTCGTTGTTGTTGTTGTCGTTCGTTCCACATAGCTTTTATGCCCCGTGCCCCCTCCCCTTGTGCTGCCTTTGCCGTCGTCGTACATTTCATTTCACTTCACTTAATTTCTCAGATACCAAAACGAACAGAGCTCGCTGTATTTTTCTTGCTGCTGCTGCTGTCGCTGTCCGCTGCCTGCTGCTTTCCTCTCTCTTGCTGTGCTTATATTGGGGTGTGTGTGTGCGTGTGTATTTCGAATTGCTGTCGACTTAAGCTTTATGTGTATGTAGGTACGTTTGTGTGTGTATGCTTCCTTGGCTGAAATTGTTTGTGGCGGTGCTGCGGTGTGGAGCTTTTGCTTGATTTTCTTATAAGCTATAAGGCGGCAAAAAAGTTAAAGTCGTGTCGCATCGCACCGAGTTTCTGTTGAAGACTGCTCTGCTGCAAGAGTTGTGTTTGTGATTGCTACGAGAGATTTGGCGTTTATGAGAATTTCCCCTCTTGACTCTGACCGGGTTATAATTGCACGAGGAGGGAGTGTCGTGTCGTGTCGGTGGCCGCATAAGTTGTGTAAGTGTGAGGAGGAGAGGTATAATAATTCCTTTTGGCAATGTCAGAAAAGGTCGATATCGAGGGAGGCGACGGGGGGAGCAGAGCGCAACAAGAATGTAATTGTATCCGTTTCGCTTACTACCAATGATTGAGATTATTCAGACACACTCTGCTCTCCGCTCTCCGCTCTCGGTCGCTCTCTGCTGTTCCGCTACGTAACAATAACAACATTTGGTAGTCCGCTCTAACCCCACCCCACGCCACGCCACCCCATACCTGCCATTTGGGGGATAACATCTGATTGGCATAAATATGTTTACGGTATTTACCGCTCGAATCGGTTTTACAACCAACACATTCAGACATCCACCAGGTTTAATTGTGTATGCAACGCGCATGTGTGCACACATGATCTCTTTTCAAGTTAATTGCTGTTTTGCCGCTCGACTAATTCGTAGTTGCTATCACTTTCATTTAAATAAATAAAAACTACCGGCCGGCCGGCACTGGGCCGGCACTCAACTGAATTCCTGAATCCACATCGGTGCTGATTCCCGCTCTTTTTTTACGTTTCCCGTTCCAGGAGCTGATTGGACAGAACAGCAACGACAGCTCTAGCGGCGGGGCGCACAGTGGCATGGGCTCCGGTCCTCCCGGCACACCCAATCCCCAGCAAGTCATGCGGCCCACCCCCTCACCCACTGGCTCATCCGGGTCGCGTTCCATGTCCCCAGCAGTGGGTAAGTACCAGGACTCCGTTCGATTTGTGTGCAGATCTTATGAAAACTTGCCACTTGCAGCACAAAATCATCCAATCTCGCGTCCGGCGAGCAACCAGTCGAGCAGCGGTGGTCCCATGCAGCAGCCACCCGTAGGAGCCGGTCCACCACCAATGCCCCCTCATCCGGGTCTACCCGGCGGGCCGCCGCCTCAGCAGCAATCTCAGCAGCAGCAGCAGGCCTCGAACTCCGCCTCATCCGCGAGCAACTCGCCGCAACAGACCCCGCCACCGGGCCCGCCGCCCAGTCAAGGAATGAACAACATGGGCACGCCCCCACCTCCACCTCAGGGTGCGTCCGGCGGGGGCTACCCGATGCCGCCGCACATGCACGGAGGCTACAAGATGGGCGGACCGGGCCAGAGTCCGGGAGCGCAAGGCTATCCCCCGCAGCAGCCGCAGCAATATCCACCAGGTACGATCAGAGCCCGAGACTCTCTCCTCCAATCTTCTCCCGGACGTTTTATAATCTTTGGTGAACTTCTAGGCAACTACCCGCCACGGCCGCAGTATCCGCCTGGGGCCTACGCAACCGGACCCCCACCGCCACCAACCAGCCAAGGGGCCGGAGGAGCCAACAGCATGCCAACTGGAGCCCAGGGCGGCGGCTATCCGGGACGCTCCATGCCCAATCACAGCGGCGGAAGTCCACACGGGCAATATCCGCCGTATCAGTGGGTGCCGCCGTCGCCGCAGCAACAAGCCGGTGCTCCACCGGGCGGTACGATGGTTGGCAATCACGTGCAGGGCAAGGGCACTCCGCCGCCTCCGGTGGTGGGTCCACCGCCTCCTCAAGGCAGTGGCTCGCCACGCCCACTCAACTATCTGAAGCAGCATTTACAGCACAAAGGTGGCTACGGAGGCAGCCCCACGCCACAGCAGGGCGTGCCGCAAGGCTACGGCAACGGCCCGACCGGAATGCACCCTGGCATGCCAATGGGTCCGCCCCACCACATGGGCCCGCCGCACGGGCCCACCAACATGGGTCCGCCCACGAGCACCCCGCCCCAGTCGATGCTCGGGGGCCAGGGACAGCCGCCCGGCGGCCCGGACAGCGGTGGCCCCGAGCACATATCGCAGGACAACGGGATAAGCTCTTCCGGCCCGACGGGCGCCTCCGGGCTGCACCCGGTCACGGCGGTGGTCACCACTGGTCCCGATGGGACGCCCATGGATGAAGTCAGTCAACAGAGCACGCTCTCGAATGCATCAGCGGGTGAGTGGGGCGAAAGATCGAAAAGCAGCAGGCGGTCGGGGGTTTGCTAGTTGCAAAACTAATTTGTGATTCTGTTCTCTTTTGTTCCACCCAGCATCCGGCGAAGATCCCCAATGCACCACACCAAAGTCGCGCAAGAATGATCCTTATAGCCAAAGTCATTTAGCCCCACCGAGTACGTCGCCGCATCCCGTTGTGATGCATCCGGGCGGCGGCGGTCCCGGCGAGGAGTTCGACATGAGTTCGCCACCCAATTGGCCGCGTCCGGCTGGCAGCCCGGTAAGTTTAGAGCAACGAGACCATCGCATATCGTTCGAATGAGAACCCCAATTAATGTATCCGTCTCCATCCGTCCACAGCAGGTGTTCAACAGCCACGTGCCCGTGCAGCAGGAGCCCTTCCGCAGCACCACAAAGAAGTCGGATTCCCTGTGCAAGCTGTACGAAATGGACGACAATCCGGACAGACGAGGATGGCTGGACAAGCTGCGGTCGTTCATGGAGGAGCGACGGACGCCCATCACCGCCTGCCCAACCATCTCAAAACAGCCACTCGATTTATATAGGTTATATATTTATGTAAAAGAACGTGGCGGATTCGTCGAGGTATGCAAGGTGCCGTAGTAACTCCTTTTACTAACTTCTTTTTAGATTTACTACTACTAGCAAAACCAAATTCAGCCAAAACCAAACCAAAACCAAAACCAAACCAAAAAATACCACCAACGTAGTTAACACGAACCAAAATCAAAAGATACATGTCCACCATCCATCCACCAACAATATGTACCACAAATATATATACATATCTATATAGACATGTTGCGATTCGGCTTCGGCTTCAGCTTCGGCTTCGATCAATCACATCACACCCTATCTGATCTCTAGACCCAGCTCCAGCCTCCGATCCAAAGTGTATCCAAATTATAGCTGCATCCTGCGTACAAGATTTAGCCCACGGTGCAAGCTTTTCGATTCAAGATATAACAAACGGCAAACATTTTACTACAGCCCGTAGACAGACAGCATGCTCTAAGAACCGAACGTTTCCAAACTCAATTCATTCTTAATCCAAACTAGTTTTCAGATCGTTTAGTATTATATCAAATATCTCATATACCTCCGGCATGCTTCAAATGTTCCACTTTTCTTTTGGTTTGTTTCTAAATTCATTTCGGTATGATTTCAAGTATACCTTTTCCGTTTTTGGACTGTTCTGCACGCATTAGTCGAAAGCATCTCGATGGTTGGAATCAGTTCGATTTATCTCCCTCGATCGCCTGCTGTTCGTTCTTCAGTGCTCTCCTCTCCTTATTTATTCAGTAGTTATCCCATCCCCCCCACTCCAACTCCTCCGTTTTGTAAGTAGTTTGTGATTCCCCCTCCCCCATGTAGACCGTAGTTCCCATTCCATTGCCGAGAATGCATCCCCCCCCGCCCAAGTTGTTTTTGCTCGCCTGCCTTCCTTCTTTGATTCTTTTTTCGATCGACACTTGAGTGATATGACTATGATCCGATCCGTCCAGCCATAAGCAATCCCCAACTAATGATCCCCATATCCCCCATACGATTCTCCCGTTGTGCCAGGTGACCAAGAGCAAGACCTGGAAGGACATTGCCGGACTACTGGGAATCGGGGCCAGCAGCAGTGCGGCCTACACGCTGCGGAAGCACTACACCAAGAATCTGCTGACCTTCGAGTGCCACTTTGACCGCGGCGACATCGATCCCCTGCCCATCATCCAGCAGGTGGAGGCCGGCAGCAAGAAGAAGACGGTCAAGGCCGCCTCCGTCCCCTCGCCAGGTAAGTGTCTCTGCCCTGCCGCGTGCGGTGGTGCCCCGCCCCTCTTTTTCCTTTCGTTTACTTTCTTTCGATGCTTAATTTTCGATTCTCTGTTCGTTTTTTTTTATTCATTTTATGTTTGTACTCCACCTCCGTTGTGCGATTGTCGTTGAAAATGGAAAATATTTTTCACCACCTTTTCCTCGCATCATTTTACGAACAAACCCGAAAAACGACAACAAAAAAAAAACAAAAAAAAAAAAAACGAACCCTCCCACACACACAACTTGCAACCAATCGGTGGTGGCCATTTGGATGCTGGGACAACCAACTCGACAGGCTCGTCGAACTCGCAGGACTCATTCCCGGCCCCGCCAGGCGCCGCCCCGAACGCCGCGATCGATGGCTATGCCGGCTATCCGGTGGGCGGCAGTCCGTACCCCGTGGGCGCCAGCGGGCCGCAGCCGGACTATGCGGCGGCTGGCCAGATGCAGCGCCCGCCCTCGCAGAATAACCCGCAGACACCTCATCCCGGTAAGAGCAGATCCTAGCCCCCACTCCCACTCCGCAGAGTTCGGAGCTGATCGAGAGCTGCCCCCCCTCTCTCTCTCTCTGTCTCTAGTGTATGCTCGGGGTATAATTTACAGTATATTTCTGGGATTAATTTGTTTGTTTTTTGCTGGTATATCCATGTTATCGTGTATCCATGTTATCATTGTTCTTTCTTCTGATTATAACTAAATTACTAGACGATATGCTTCTTCTCAGCCTCCATGTTCCACATCCCTCCCTCTAACCCTGTAACCTCTAACCTGCACTCTGTACCTGCCATACCATGCCCTGTACATATATGTATATTTACGTTTATATGTTTTGTTTATTAATTTCATGTGTGTATATTTTGTTTATTCATTTTTATGTTTTTTGTAACGTTTGCGTGTGGGCGCACTACTAAACCACTCGATCACATCACCAACAAACCACCACCACCACAACGATGCTCACATTATCTTCACTTCACCCACAAACCACCAAACCACAAAACCACGCCACAACCAACAACAATTCATTTGTGTGATTCCACTGACTCATTCATTCCAATTCCAATTCCAATTCAAATCGATTCATCCAAAACCAACCAACCATTCATCCGAACCGAACCGAAACGAACCGCTTCAGGCGCCGCCGTAGCTGTTGCCGCCGTCGGCGATAATATAAGTGTGAGCAATCCCTTCGAGGATCCCATTGCTGGCGCTGGTCCTGGCTCTGGTCCTGGCTCTGGCCCTGGTCCTGGTCCTGGTCCAGGTGCAGGTGCAGGTGGTGCTGCTGTTGCTACTGTTGCGGGTGGGGCCCTGCCACCGCCACCTCCCCATTCACCGCACGCCACCCAGCAGTCGGCCGCACAGCAGCAACAGCAGCAGCATCCCCAGCATCCGGGCCTAGCCGGGCCGCCGACACAGCAGCAGCAGCAGCAGCAGTCGCAGTCGCAGCCACCCCAGCCGCCGGGTGCTCCACCGGCGGGTGCACCACAGCAGCAGCAGCAACATGGGCCTGGGCCTGGGCCTGGGCCGGTGCCTCCCTCGCCGCAGCACCTGCCGCAGCAGCAGCAGCACGTGCGCCCAGCCGCAGGAGCACCTTATCCGCAAGGTGGCTCCGCTTATCCAACGCCTGTGTCTAGAACGCCAGGTATAATCATCTTTTATTTTGTTTCGTACCTATCATCTCTTCTTTTTCCGTTCTTTCCACCAAAATCCAAAATTCAGACACTCTTGTTCTTGTTCACATTTCGTTTGCTCTTTCGTTGGCTTTTGTACGCGCCTCATCATCTAACATCTAACATCTAACATCGAACGACTGAATGTGGTTCCCACCAACTAACTAGCTAACTACTAACCAAATAATTAACTAGTTGATTTAGTATTTTGTGCGTAAGATGCATGTCGAGACACTGCTTTTGAAATCAGATAGATATTGTATCCTTTGCCAGGCGGGCGGCAACTATTATATCCTGGCCTTGAGTATTATGTGTTCTTTAATTTCCACTAAATTCTATTCTAGATCTAGATCTAGGTCTCTGTCCTGATTATAATAATTATGAACGTGTTTCAGGCTCTCCCTATCCATCACAACCAGGAGCTTATGGGCAGTACGGTGCGAGCGATCAGTACAATGCCACGGGGCCGCCTGGCCAGCCGTTTGGACAGGGCCAAGGACAGTATCCGCCACAGAACCGCAATATGTACCCTCCCTACGGGCCGGAGGGGGAAGCGTGAGTGCCACCATTTAGTACATCTCTCTCTCTCCAGACCAGACCCTCCACCCACAAAGACACAACGCCACGTCACACCACACCACGCCACGCCACACAAAACCCTTAAACACTGTACTGTAGCCTCAGTTTTGGACGAGAAAAGATCAGGATTGATACGATAGTCCCCTCTAATGCTCCCCATCTTCTTGGTTTCTCCCCTTCTATACAGTCCACCGGCTGGTGCCAATCAGTATGGACCCTATGGCAGTCGGCCGTACAGTCAGCCCCCGCCAGGGGGGCCCCAGCCGCCGGCGCAAGCAGTTGCGGGTGGGCCGCCCACGAGTGGATCGCCTGTGGCGCCACCCACTGGCGGCTATGCACCAGGAACACCCACGCAGCAGGACTACTATCGACCACCACCAGATCAGGTGAGCACTCCAATGGGTTAGCTTGGGATGGGTTATGGCTGTAGCCGAAGATCAGGTCAAGATACTTGGCTCTCCCCACAGTGCATTGGGGGAGTCAGTTTCGGGCATCTTGTAGTTCCTAGTGAACATCTGTTACGAGCGCCTTCTATGGCTAGGAAGGCTAAGGACAGCACTCCATTACATCCTTTTAAATTGAAGCTAATCCGCCTTTGACT
This sequence comes from Drosophila persimilis, assembly GCF_003286085.1. NCBI lineage: Eukaryota > Metazoa > Arthropoda > Insecta > Diptera > Drosophilidae > Drosophila > Drosophila persimilis. Next base: position 27,091,387 of record NW_020825288.1, on the reverse strand, counting down.
TTGCAGAGCCCGCAGCCGCGAAGGCATCCCGACTTCATCAAGGATCCACAGCCGTATCCAGGCTACAATGCAAGACCACAGATTTACGGTATGTTCCGGACAGAGACAAATGGTCCCTCCTGGGAAGTGTCCTACTAACGCCACTCTTCTCCGTCCGCAGGTGCATGGCAAGGCGGTGCGCAGCAGTATCGACCCCAGTACCCGACCTCTCCCGCACCTCAGTCCTGGGGCAGTGCTCCGCCCCGCGGGGCAGCACCTCCGCCTGGGGCACCGCACGGTCCGCCGATACAACAGCCAGCAGGAGTGGCCCAGTGGGAGCAGCACAGGTATCCGCCACAGCAGGCCCCGCCGCCGCCTCCCCAACAGCAGCAGCAGCAACAACAACAGCCACCATACCAGCAGGTGGCACCACCCGGCCAGCAGCAGCCGCAGGCGCCTCCCCAGTGGGCCCAGATGAACGCTAGCCAGCCCACGCAGCCGGGCATAGCTCCTCCAGGATCCCCGCTGAGGCCCCCGTCTGGCCCGGCAAGTCAGCAGCAGCGGATGCCCGGCATGCCTGGCATGCCACCCCAGCAGCAGGCTCCGGGAAGCCAGCAGCCACCCCAGCAACCGCCACACGGAGGCGGCATCCCCTCGCCAGGCATGCCCCAGGTGCCCGGAGGGATGGTGAAGCCACCGTATGCCATGCCACCGCCGCCATCTCAGACGGTGGGCCAGCCCGTCGGTCAGCCGGCACCCGGCGTGGGAATGATTCCGCAGAAACAGCCGCCCATCGTCGGTCCGGGAATGCCGCAGCCGCTGCAGCAGCCACCTCCCCACCAGCAGCATCCACATCCGCATTCGCACCAGCAGCACCCACAGCATCCACAGCATCCCCAGCACCCCCAGCATCAGCACCAGCTGCCGCCCAATCAACAGCAGCAGCCCGGCGGCTATGCTCCGCAGGTGCCCGTAGGCGGTCCTGGGGCTCAGTTGGTGAAGAAGGAGCTGATCTTCCCGCACGACAGCGTGGAGTCGACGACCCCGGTGCTGTACAGGAGGAAGCGGTTAACCAAGTCGGATGTGTGCCCAGTGGATCCGTGGCGGATATTCATGGCCATGCGATCCGGACTGCTGACGGAGTGCACTTGGGCCCTGGACGTGCTCAATGTGCTGCTCTTCGACGACTCCACGGTGCAATTCTTCGGCATCTCGAATCTGCCAGGCCTGCTGACGCTGCTACTGGAGCACTTCCAGAAGAATCTCGCCGAGATGTTCGACGAACGCTGTGAGGAGCCACTGGACGAGGCGGAAGACGACGCGGACAGTGGCACGGTGATGTGCACAGGCGGCCTCGAGCGCAGGGTGCGGGGCGGACGACAGACGCGGTGTGTGCGGAGCATCTGCAGCTACAACCGGAAGCGCCACTACGAGAATATGGACCGGAAGAACGGCGGCAGCGACTCCGAGGACGCCGACGAAGGCATCGATCTGGGCCAGGTGAGAGTGCAACCCAACCCCGAAGAGCGATCCCTGCTGCTCTCCTTCACGCCCAACTACACGATGGTCACCAGGAAGGGTGTGCCCGTGCGCATTCAGGCGGCGGAGCAGGACATCTTCGTGGACGAGCGCCAGAAGGCGTGGGACATTGACACCAACAGGCTGTACGAACAGCTGGAGCCGGTGGGCAGCAATGCCTGGACCTACGGCTTCACCGAGCCAGATCCCCTCGACGGCATCATCGACGTCTTCAAGTCTGAGATCGTAAACATTCCATTCGCACGCTATGTCCGCTCCGAGAAGGCGAAAACGCGGCAGGACACTGACACGGCCACCAGCCCCAAGCCGGACATCAAGCAGGAGGAGAACACGACGAATAGCACTGAGGATGGGCTCCAGGAGTCCTTCAACAAGAAGCGCCGCCTGGTCAGTGGCGACAGCAGTAACGGTGAAGCCGGCGAAGGATCTGCCGGTGTCAAGAAATCCAAGCTGCTGGCTGACGAGATCGCCCCGCCAAACGCCGAGGTGAAAAAGGAACCGGGAACCTCCGGGACGACGGACACCAGTGACAGCGATTGTCGCGCCGTCGACATGGAGATCGAGTCGCCCAGCCTGCAGCAACAGCAACAGCAGCGTCTAACCAACGGAATAGCCTCCGCCTCCCCGCCCTTGGGCGCCTTCGATCCCAGAGGGACGGTGCGGGATGCGGCGCAAGTGCTGCAGCGGAAACGGGACTCCAGCTACGAGGACGAGTGCTACACGCGGGACGAGGCATCGCTCTACCTGGTGAACGAGAGCCAGGACTCGCTTGCACGCCGCTGCATCGCTCTCTCGAACATTTTCCGCAATCTGACCTTCGTGCCCGGCAACGAGACGGTGCTGGCCAAGTCGACGCGATTCCTGGCCGTCCTGGGGCGCCTGCTGCTGCTGAACCACGAGCACCTGCGGCGCACCCCCAAGACGCGCAACTACGACCGAGAGGAGGACACCGACTTCAGCGACTCGTGCAGCTCGCTGCAGGGGGAGCGCGAGTGGTGGTGGGACTACCTGATCACTATTCGGGAGAACATGCTGGTGGCGATGGCCAACATAGCCGGCCACCTGGAGCTCTCCCGCTACGACGAGCTGATCGCCCGCCCACTCATCGACGGACTGCTTCACTGGGCCGTATGTCCCAGCGCCCACGGCCAGGACCCGTTCCCCTCGTGCGGCCCCAACTCTGCGCTCTCCCCTCAGCGCCTTGCGCTCGAGGCGCTTTGCAAGCTGTGCGTGACGGATGCGAACGTGGACCTGGTGATTGCGACGCCCCCGTTCTCCCGCCTCGAGAAGCTGTGCGCGGTGCTGACGCGCCACCTGTGCCGCAACGAGGACCAGGTGCTGCGCGAGTTCTCTGTGAATCTGCTGCACTACCTGGCGGCGGCGGACAGTGCCATGGCGCGGACGGTGGCCCTGCAGTCGCCATGCATTTCGTATCTGGTGGCCTTCATCGAGCAGGCCGAGCAGACGGCCCTGGGCGTGGCCAACCAGCACGGACTCAACTTCCTGCGAGAGAACCCCGACTCGATGGGCACCAGCCTGGACATGCTGCGGCGGGCGGCCGGCACTCTGCTGCACCTGGCCAAGCATCCGGACAACCAGTCTCTCTTCATGCAGCAGGAGCAGCGGCTCCTAGGGCTGGTCATGTCCCACATTCTCGACCAGCAGGTGGCCCTGGTCATCTCCCGGGTGCTGTACCGCGTGTCGCGCGGAGCCAGCCGGATGCACTCGGTGGAGTTCAGACTCTTGCAGCAGCGACAGCAGCAGCAACAGCTGCAGCAGCTGCGTCCTTCGGAGAATCAAGCTCTGGCCGCAAGTGCGGAAGCAGCAGCCGCCGCAGCAACAGCAGCAGCAGCGGCAGCCAGTGGCAGCGGTGTGAAATTGGAGTCTGGGAGTGGAGAACCGAACGCTGAGCCGCTGAGTGGCGCCGATGTCAAGCCCTCGCCAGCAGCCACATCCACGACTTTGTCCACATCCGGCAGCGGAATGATCTCCTCGGCGATCAACGATGAGAACAGCAACAGCAGCCAGCAGCTGCCGCCGGCAGCCACCTTCAACGACGTGAGCAACAGCAGCACCAACAGCAACAGCTGCGGGACGGCCAGCAGCAACCAGACCAACAACAGTACCACCAACAGCAGCAGTAACAGCAGCAACAGCCTAGGCAGCCAGTCCACCTCCACCATGAACAATGCCCCGACCACGCCAGCAGCACACATAACTCCACCATCGGTCACCGAGCAGCAGCAGCAGCAGCAGCAACAGCAACAGCAGCAGGTGAGCAAAGCCGCCGCCACAGCCGCACTGGTGTCCTCGAACCTCAGCGGGAGCCTGAGCAATGCCACTTCAGCTGCATCCGCAGCGCCGCCACCATCCTCCTCCTCCTCAGCGAGTGCGGCCTCGGCCACGGCCGTGTCGCAACCGGCGGCGGCACCACCGCCAACGAATGCAGGAACGACGACAGCCGTTGCGTAGTATACGACAATGCTGCCAGCGTCCTACTACTGGCCGCGTCGCGGGGCAGTCGACTGAGAAGTAGCCGGAGCCGGAGTCGGAGCAGGAGACTGGAGACCGGATCGGATATGGATGTAATCAAATAATGTACATTTACTTAAGAGGAGGCCTCCTGTGTGACCTGTATGTGCTATGATGTGCTATGCGTATGGAGAACGGAATGAGAATTCCCCAGAGAAGGAGAAGGAGCAGGAGAAGGCGAGAGCCAGAGCCAGAGCCACAGGCCACATGTCATATGTGGGCATCACTGAACAGTCAATACAATAACAACTGTATATTTTTTCACTCAAATCTAAAAATAGTAAATATATAAACTAAAGCCTAAGAATAAGCGATTGCAGCAGCCACATAATAATTATAACGATAAAGATACAAAGGTGAAGCAGATGCAGATGCAGGAGCAGAACCGAAGCAGGAACGAACACGATCGAGTGCGACGTTTCGCAACAGTAGCAGGGCATGAGTACCGTACCGGAGGAGTACCGAAAGGAGAGCGCCTAGGCAGAAGAAGGATAAGAGAAGCGAAGCGAAGCGAAGAGACAGAAAGAGAATTCAAGCACACAGCATACTTATTGTATTAAATTTAATAAATGGAGGAAATGGAGAGAAATGGAGAGAAAGAGCAGGCGTTAGGAGGAGAGCAACGTAACTAACACATCCATATGCATACGCACGCTATGGTTTATCGTATATTAAATATATATATATATAATAAATGCATAAACTAACATTAAACTACAAACAAGAGAATGGTGTGTGGTGCATGCACGCGTACGTATAGACATTGATTGATATATATTAATATATAGAGAGCATAGTTTTTAAAATTCTACCACTTACTAATACTACATATTACAAAAGAAATATGCAGCAAAGAAACTCAAAGTGAACAAACCAGAAATCAACGTACGACAGAGGAGACCAGAGAGAGAGAGAGAGTCCGCTCCGAGTCCCCCAATATAATAATATAATAATATATGTATGACTATTTGTAATACAGTTTAAATGCAGTTTTATGTGAACTAAGGCAGATGCATGCAGTGTGGCAACAGCAGGAGGGAGCGTGTATCGTGCATCGTGCATCGTGCATGGCGATGGCGTGGGCGGAGAGCATTAACAAATCATTGTACATACTTAATTATTATGTAAATTTCACTTTTTATTTTTTGTTTTGCGCAATGTTACAAGCACATGTGTGTGTGTGTATGTGTGTGTGTGTAGGGTGGCAGCACTGCATTTCGTATCATATGAGAATGGTCTGCAAAATTCCAGTTTCCCCCGAATACTATTCGCATAACTCCCCCCTCCCCCACCCACTCTCAAGCAAAAACAAACAGAAGAAAATTAAACATAAAATCAAATTAGGTGATATAAATATATACATATATACACACAAATGCATACATATTGCATATTAAGAATGAGAATGAGAAAGAAATGAAAGCGAGAAGAAAACAGAACACAGAAAAGGAAAAGTTAAGAACCCGAACATGGACACACCCTGTACTGTACTGCTGTCATTTTTATGTTTTATTTGTATTATTTGCTGGAAGTGCTGCTGCTTCATCTAATTTTATATATGGAACTTACTTAAGGCGTAAATGACAAGATAAATAATTAGGTTTTATCTTAATCTTAATTTAAAAATATTAAATAAATAAAACAAAACAAAACAAAAAATAGAAAACAAAACACAAAGCGCGAAACGCGAAACGAAGCAAACAAGAAAACAAACTAAAAAAAAAACAAAACTTAGAGAAGCAAGATATATTAAGTAGACGGTAAGGCAGTACAGGTACGGCTAACGGGGTATCGTATTCTACACTGCCTACTGCCTTACCATCTATAGAATGTACCTTGCACAAGAGCACGCAAAACACCGCTACTAACACACACACACACCCACACGTGCTGCTGGATGGGCAGGCGCGCGTGCGTGTGTGTGTGTGGGTGCCCCAATTTGTATACTAAACTTTCTCATAAAAAACAAAAAATTAAAGTGCTACATAGAAGAGATCGAATCTGTCTCCTGATTCTAGTGGCCAGCTAGCTCCCCCCTGCATTCCGGAGAGGTAGGCTGAGCTGAGGCCAGAAAACGACAGAGCGAGAGAGAGAAAGAGAGAGAATAGAAAAAGTGCTGCTGTTGATACCGTGTATTCGTGTAGTTGTTTTTGCAAACAAAATATAAACACTCAGCATCTCGATATCGATATATAACGTGTAGTTATTAGTGTATAATTTGCTAGGATGTAAATGTATGTCCCTCAAAACTTAATTTAAATATTTAATTAATATACATACATATATGATATACAATACAGTCGTTGTCTTTGTCGTTTCAAAATGGAGAAACAGGGTATTTCAACGCTCATCGTTCATTTAAATCGTGACAGCAGTAACGGGTTCGCCCGCGCTCATATCGGAAACAGTCTGGCAACGCTTATAGCAATCGTTATCGTTTCCAAATTGGTATATCGTGAGACATATCGACTCTCCAGCCCTACAAACAGGGTGAGGTATATTTACGGTATATCGGTATATAATGGTATATTTTGCCAGTTTCATCAATCTATTAATTTAATTTTCAATTTTATATAAAAATCCAATAAAAGGAAGTATTTCGATTAGGCCAATCATGTATAGAATAGATTCATCAATCGTACAAAATTGAGTGGGCATGGCTAAATGTTCCATATAGATAGTATTATTCAACGGAACAAAGAATATGAGGAATTGGTCGTTTTTTTTTATTCGCCGTAGTTCGCCGCAGTTCGCCGCATTTCGCCCCAATTCGCTTTAGCAACAATGAGTCTCATTCCATACACAAATGTTGCGCATTCCATACACAAAAGATGCAGCAACATTTACTTGAAAACCGTTTTTTGGTCAAAATAAAATACATTAAGGTGATTAAAAGAAGCAATCTTGTAGAAAATACATTTATCTATGGGATAAAGCTAAGTGGGGAAATCTATATAGCTTGAAATATAGGCAATACCCGATTCGCCGCAGTTTCGCTATTGCAACAATGAGTCCTATTCCATACACAAATGTTGCGCATTCCATGCACAAATGTTGCTAATTCCTTGCACACATACCCTGGGGGAAATGGATGTTATAGAATTTTGAATACGTTTGTCTTCCAAGGCTCAGTAGGTATCAGGATCGAGATAAATATACAAAAGATACTAATAATGTACTTTAATATGTCTAAGGAATATCAATTTGAGAAAAGGTCTTTATATATCACTTTTCATCTTCATATAAAATTAACAAAATAGGGTATACAAAGGCCTACACGCAACATAGTGACTCTTTTTTTGTTGGACTTTTTCGTTCAAACCTTTTTTTACAATAAATACAATAAAAGCAAGGATTAAAAACTATCCAATCTTGTAGAAAATTTATTCATCAATGGGATAAAACTATGTGGGCATTGCTGAGAGATTTAGTTAGTCAGCATTATTCAATGGAATATCAAAATTAAGCAATATGAACGAATTTCCCTTTTCGTTTGTTTTGATTGACCTATTTCGCTACTTGTTTTTTGTTTGACTTATTTCGCTAAAACCTCTTTTTACGCAAAATCCAATAAATGCAAGTATTTAAAATAAGCCAGTCAAGTAGAAAATTGATTTATTAATCGGATAAAATTATGTGGGCATGGCTAAATGTTCTATTTAGCTGGTAATATTCAACGGAACAAAGAATATGAGGAATATGGTTTCCAATCCTGACGGAGAACGATTAACGATTACAAGCCAAGGGGGTATTTCAATCCGCGGCCTCTAAACGCGGCATTTTTTTTTTTTTAATTTGTTTACATTTATTGTCACTCAAAATGGATTTAAATACGTTGCTGCAGCGCGCCCAGAACCTGACAAATGAGGCCAAAGCCGAGTACGAGATGCCTCAGGTGGAGCGTACGCTCCAACAGGTGTTGCAGGCCACCACGGACCTACACTCGCGCGTCACTCAGTCCAGCAACAAAGATATACAAGCGTAAGTAAATAAAGCAATTGTGCGATTTCCCAGGCTGATCATGTTTCTGCGGCAGGCATATACTGCTCGGTTCCAAGGGCATAGATCTTCCCAAGCTTACCCAAAAGCTGGAGGCGCTCAATGCACGAAAAACCTTCGAACCGGTCGATGTGGTTGGGGCTGACACGGATGTGTGCACGTTCCTGAAAAACGAGCGCGAGAACGCCATACTTTCAGTGATTGAGGATACCAATAAAAACGTGAGTACATTGTTTTGCTGCTCCTCCTACATTCACTAGAATGGCCTTCTCCTTCTTTAACAGATAAGTGAGACGGTGAGCAAACAGAAGTGGGTGAACCTGAACAGCACTTGGAATGAGGAGAAAAGCCGGTTGCTGGACGCCCTGATTGGACCCTCGCAGAACTTTATCGATCTGCAGCGTCTGCCAGAGCACATTACCCTCGATCCTAATTTGCCGATAAGCAGATGCCTCAGCCCAATGGAGCTTATCTACGCCCAGGAGCTGCGCCACTATAACGAACTGCTGCTGAAGGGCGCCCACCGACCAAATCTTGTGCAGAAGTTCGCCGTGTTGACCAGCAGCTTTGGCAATGATCGGCTGACGGACATGTGGTCAACGGTGGCCGCCGTAACGCAGGTGAACGAGCCCCTCCACAGCGATCCCATCAAAGCTCGCCAGCAGCGGCCAGAGTTTGTTATTAACGCCAAATCGTGTCTCGAGAGGCACTACAAGATCTACATGTGCACCCTGGTGGGGGCTGCCCACTCCAGCAATTGCTATCAACTGGTACGTGCCTATGTGACCAATCGATTCAGTGCTCAGCAGACAATCGGCCTGGTGGACACGTTGGACGACAAGCCACTGTGGCCCATGGTCTACTATTCCCTGCGCTGTGGAGCAGCAGAGGCGGCTGTGGAATTCCTGCACGAGGCCGGACCCAGTTACGAAGACTTTGCCCAGGTCATCGCCGATCGCAGCGCGGGCGCCGTGAATTCGAGGACAGAGACACAGCTGAAGCTGCAGTACGCCAACAAGATTAAGAACTCCACCGATGCATATAAGAAGGCAGTGTACTGCTTAATCCTGGGCTGCGACCCCAACGAGTTGCACGGCGAGGTGGCCAAGACTATCGACGACTATTTATGGATCAAGCTGGCTATGCTCCGTCCCGGGGATGCCGCCGGCTATGGTAGGCTCCAGTCGGAGATCCTCGAGAAGTATGGAGAAAAGCATTTCCATGCCAGCAACCAGACTGACGTCTATTTCAAAGCCCTGGTTCTTGTCGGCCTTTTTGAAGCCTCGATTGAGCTACTGGCCCGCAATGGTCAATCCGTTCATGCCGTCCACATGGCCATTGCCCTGCACGAGCTGGGGGTGTTGGGCGGAGCCCGCAGTGTCTCGCAACCATTGCTGTCCATCGACATCGCCGACCCTCAGCCGCTGCGCCGCCTCAATCTGACGAGATTGGTCCGGCTGTACGCGCAGCGCTTCGAGCGCATGGATACGACGGAGGCTCTTAACTACTACTTCACCCTGCGTTGCTTGCGAGATCCGAAGGGCCGGAACATGTTCCTCACCTGCGTCTGTGATCTGGTGGTAGGCAGCGGGGCGCTGGATACCAGCATTTTCGACTTGATATTCGGCCAGCGGATGACTGATGCCGACGAAGAGGTTCCAGGGTGAGTCTGAGTGTATTTCTCCGTGTCCCCCCACCAGCATACCATCACTTTATTTAATTCCTTTCTCAGAGGAGTATTCCGTCAATTTGATTGTCCGGAGTTCGACACGAACACCACGGCCTCGCTGATCGCAGAAGAGCTGGTTGCCCGAGGCAGCTTCGAAATGGCCGTGCGGCTTTACGAGTTGGCTGGCAACTACAACCTCGCCCTGAAGCACTTCAACATTCTTCTGGCACAGGTCGTGCAGTTGTCGCCGCAGGAGGGATCACAGCGGGCCCGTCTTCGAGACGAGGCTAATCGATTTAGCAGACTCTTGGCAGCGCTCCGTATAGATGTCGAGCCCAAAATAAGGGGCAGCTTTGCACTGCTGCAGCTGCTCCTCGTTTTCTTTGACCTCCATCATGAGGGGAAGCTGGTTCAAGCTCTAGAACAGCTGCAGCGCACGAAGCTGATGCCAAACACCACGGATGATGTGGAGGGCTGTTTGACCACCATCAAGAAACTCAGCGGAGAGGTCATCAAGGTGATCCCCGACGTGATGGTGGCTGCCATGGACATCACACTCACCCAGTACAACCAGGTGATGCCGTCGGGCACCTGTAGCTCGAATCAGCTGCAGTTGCAGCTCGAAAAGTTGCGAGTGCGGGCCAAAGCATTGTCCAACCTCGCCGCCAGCATGCCTTTCCGCATGCCCTACGAAACCAACAAACGTCTGATGCAGCTGGAGCTGATGATGCACTAGAATAAAAGTATGCTAACCTCTACAGGAGATCAGATATGTACTCTATTTATTTCATCAGCATGAAAATGTACTCCTCCTCTTCGGTGTCTGCGTGATCTTCAAGTCTCTGCTCAAGTTCCTGTATTCTAAGAAGAGCAGCAGCCAGCTGCTGGTGCAAGTTAACGCTGATGTCTTTGGTTCCTTGGCAGGATGGACATGAGTCAGCCCCATCAGTACCTTTCGAATTGTCCTCGTCGATTCCCTCATCTTCAGCCTCGTTCCTGAGAGGGAGATCCAAGGGATCTTCAGTGTCAGTGCCAAGATTCAGTTCAGGTAAGGCTTGCTTTGGCAACTTGCTGTTTTTGTTGGGCAGCAGACTCGGACGAAAGTGTCTGGAGCATATGAACGGCCACTTTAGTCCGTCTTTAAGCCTGCACAGCTTCATCCACTCTGTCCGCAACTGCGGCTCTGTGGGAAAACAGTGCAATCTATCGGGCGGCGATCGTGTCGTGCAATCCCCGATGCAGCACTTTCGCACCAACTTTTTCTTCTTTGCGGCGCCATGGTGCAGTCCGTCTGTCTTGCCTGAAAATCAAAGAATCGTGAGAGTATATCTCCTTTAGCTACTACTAATAGTGACCTGACCTACCCACAAAGAGCGTTGGTACTGCCCAGGCGAACAATTTGGACTTGCCGAAACAGTGCGGCTCAAAGTGTCGCCGGCACACCCGTCGATTCGAGAGTTTTGCGTCCTTTGGCATGCAGAGATTCTCCATCCACTTCAGCCTGACGCCCGGCTTTGTAGGAAACTTGAACATAGAGCTGCTGTCTTGCATGCCACTCTCGTGACATTCGGAAACCGTGCAACGAAGACGTTCATATTTAATCATTTTTTTGTTTTTTTTTTTTGTTTATGTGACCCTGAAGTGAAATGGAGAAAGCAACAAGTGTTGTAAGCCGTTTCTAAGCTTGTCTTTAAATTTGGTCCTTTTCCATGCACTCCATTTTATATAATAGCTGGAAACTCGATGGGAAGTGCTACGACAAGTGCTATTTGGACAGCATTCAGTGCATCAAGCGTCTAAGATCATTAAATATTTATTTCAAATTGTTTTTTGTTCAACCGAAATTTATCCACCAACTTATCGATGCCCAAAAGTACTCTTTTTCCCGCTTCTCCGTCTGGTCACACTAAACGAAGGTGTTGGAAGTTTTTGAATCGGTTCAACGGAATATCAAAATAAGACCGATCACTCTCTTACTTGTTTTTGTTTGACCTTTTTCGCCCGAAGTAATGATAGTTTAATAATTTTAGACCAGTTCAGTTGAAAGATATCGTGGTTGTTTTTAAGTTCAGCGGAAAGATGACATGGATCTCCAAAAATTATTTACAATCAGTTATATTTTCCGCCGTTTCCTGAAGTCTTTGAACTGTTTAAATAGAGGCTTATCGATATACGATATATAATGCTATATTTTGTCAATTTCATCAATCTATTAAATTTAATTTTCAAGTTATATAGATATCCAAAAAACGCAAGTATTTCGAATAAACCAGTGAAGTAGAAAATTGATTCATCATTCGTATAAAATTATGTGGGCATGGCTAAATGATCTATATAGCTGAGAATATTCCACGGAATATCAAAAACGAGGAATATGTATAATATAACTTGAATTTGTCAGTATATTTATGGTATATTTTGAAAATGCGACGGTATATTTGCGAGTGTCTGAACGTACATTTCAGCGATAAATCCACGGTCACACTGACTGTCGAAAAAAAACTTCGAACGCTAAAACCTCTTTTTACGCAAAACGCAATAAAAGCAAGTATTAAGAATACACCAGTTAAATAGAAAATTGATTCATCAATCGTATAAAATTATGTGGGCATGGCTAAATGTTCTATATAGCTGAGAATACTCCACGGAAGATCAAAAACGAGGAATATGTATAGCACGACTTCAGTTCGTCAGTATATTTACGGTATATTTTTTAAATGAGATGGTCTGTTTCGGTATATTTCTGAGGGTCGCACGGTATATTTGATCGATAAATCCGCGGTCACACTGGTGGTAAGCGCGGAGAAAAAATTTTAACAAAAATTGCGTTGGAACGCCCATTTGAAAGAATATTTAACATTAAAAAAGTGTAGAACTACTCAGTGCATTGGTGCTGTATTAAAATATATTCCCCAGTTACGCGGCAGAGTGTTGGGGCCCAGAGAACAAGTCGGTACAAAGATTTCGCTTTTGTTGCCTCTCTGATGAGGGAATGTGTGCCGTGGTGTGTGTGCGTGCGTGTAATTAAACAAAAGTATTAAGCAAAAGTTACATATTTTGCAATCCGCGCCCGTCTACTACGGAGGAAAAAAGGCAGATACAAAGGCAGACAGACAATTGTCACAGTTGCAGCTGCGTCGCAGGCTGCACTTCCTACAACGGTTTTTGGGCCCCTGCTCCTGGATTTGCAGCTGCTGTTATTTGGCTGACGTTGTTGTTGTCATACTCGCACACACACACCACCTCTCGTTAACTACCTTGAAAGCCGTCGAGGCAGAGCGAGAGGGAAAGACAGAAGGCGCGCGCGGTAAAAAGTGCAAAGTTGATGCCGTTCAAATAAGCTTGGACACTGTGTGCTGTCTGTGTGTGCGTTTGTTACTGTTCGTGTGTGCGTTTGTGCGTGAGCACAGGCATTAGTCATTTTTGGCCTGGGCTAAAACTGGACTGGAAGATTGGGCCTGGCCTGGTCTTTCGCTCTTGTTCGTTGATCCCCGGCAACACATCATTTGGAGAGCATCAACCAAAGAGGGACACACCAAAGTCATCTGTGCGGATCGTCAAAAGGTTAGTTACCCGCTCTGCATTGACATTGGTGCACCCTGCACCCTGCACCCTCTTAACTTGGCCAATACTCGCACGCACCCCCACTTTATATCGTATATATGTATCCATCTGTTCAGGCTATTTGCTTAATTGAAATTACAGTCAAGGTCGTATTTGTTAATTAATTAAATGTTTGCCTGAGCTGTTGTGTTGTTTGTAGGGGGTTGGTAATACGAGAAGAGACTTTCAGTTGTTGCATAAACCCGATATGCTACGTTAGCTACCGACTGTTTGTTCACGCCTCAGCGATAAGGAATTCAGTGACATTTATGGATGAGAAATGTACATGCATACACATATGCGTGCATGCACTCATACATATATACATATGTATTTAATCGCTCCATCTTTGTCGTGCACTTGTTTGCCTGAAGCTCTTCCTTATAGCACAAGGCACCCTTTTCCACACTCTTTCCCACACACTTTGCGCAATGCAATGCCGAAGGAATTTCATTTTCGTGTTGTCACTTTCAGGCGCAGCAGGTGTGTCTTGCTTTTACTGTTTTGCCTCACTTTCCATGCCACCGACTCCATCCGATCGGCACATGGCGTCCATCCCTCGCATCGCCTCGCCGCGCCACTGTTTCGTTTCGGAGATAAAGTTCTTCAAAGAGTATGCACTCGTACGTATGTGGTACAATATCTGAAATGCTTCTGCGATCCCCGACTGCTTGTTCAAAACAGGAAACGGCTTGGGAAGCCTTTATCACAGAACATGGGATATGGTACTGCGCTCAGGGAGAGCAGGAGGGGAGGGTGGAGTGGATATGTGCACTCTCCAGCTGGCTCGCTGTAGCGAAACAAACTACAAACTACCTTCAAAAGAACATTGTTCTGTGAGCGTTCTGGAATGCACCTGTCAAGTGCACTTACTATATACTGGCCCATTGGACACACATTTTAGTGCGTAAACTTCAAGCTTTGATTGTATTCAACTTTGACCCACATTCGTCAAATGTCCCCCCCACATGGCACGCCACGCATCACAGAGAGAGTGAGAGAGAGAGAGAGGGAGCTCGCACTCGCTGATGCAGCAGCTCCTCGTATAATAGTTTTTTGTAGTCGAACGTGCAATTTTAGATCGCATTGTTTGCTTAGAATTCGCTACTGCAAGAAATAAGTACATACACAAATGTGTATTTGTGTATCCACGACAAATGCATGCATATACTTAGTCATATAGTACTATGTACTTGCATATATGTACGAATGCATGCAAATAAATTATAGAATGAATTGCATGCGCTGGAAAAAAACAACAGAGAATAACCATAAGCACGACGGCACCGCAACGAGAAACGTGCTGACAATGCCGAATGGTGCGGATGATTTTGCCAATTTTGATTTCACCTCTCCAACGGTGTTTTCATCCTCCTCCATTCCCTCTCGTTCTAAGCGGGGCATTTGCGCAAAAAGTAATACATATGTATGTACGTATATGACAAAAGGTGAAAAGGAAAAGAAGGATTGGGCCAGCTTCGAGCCGAAGCTGTAGACACTCTAGACACTAGACCATGGCGAAATTACTTATTAGGTGGTGTCTTCACCTGATCTGCTCGCTTTCGAGGACCATCCGTTTCTCGAACGTCGCTGAGAACCGAGAGAGCGGTTTGGAAAGTGGATGGTCCTGACCCTTACGTGGCTGTGGCTGTGACCCGTGCTTCCTTATAGGGAAGGGACTGTGACTGGGACTGGGACTTGGGACTCTTCATCTTCATGGAAAAAACACAAAAGCTTACTAAAAATTTAAATTCAAACCAGTTCTCTCTCAGTGTTTGTTTCGACTCGTTTTAAAGTCTTCCCTACGCAAAGCCCATATAACTATTTGCCTGTGTATTGGTTTTGGATTATGTTTCACCGTTTCGGGAAGTACAAGACAAGGTCCGGGCCGGGGCGGGAGCGGAGCAAAGTGTTTCGTTTTGGCCGCTTGCGTTGAACGCTAAATTTGATGATCAAATATTTATTACTCGTTTGTTGTGACGCCACATTCAAGCTGTGTCTATATACTCATCGCTAATCATTGGGGGAGTTCATTTACTGAAATTTAAATCGAAATCTTTAACCCTCTGCCCACTCATTTCCACTAATTAATAGATCTTTAACTCAATGGAACCTTAACCCCAAAGCCACACACAAAGCTGGGCTCTGTTTCCATTTCCATCTCCATATACATATATCGCTTATTCTTTCTTTTTATTCTTTATCTCTGGTTCCCAACATAATCGTACGCTCAAGTCAAAGACTTTGCGTAAAGTGAATGATATCGGTTTTTGTTCTCTTTGTAATTTGCTTTAATTGCACAAATGCATCATCGTCTCGTGGCATCTCATCATCTCTTTGGGGCACGTTCCATCCAGCCGCTCTCCATCATACATATGTACATATGTATGTGTCTATGTTCTTTATTCGGCGGCAGGTCGAACCGATCGCCAGAAATTGAGGCGTGTTTTTCATACTGAGGTTCATTTAACTTTTTATTCCGTGGCATTAAATTCAATTGGTTTCATCGGCGCTACGCCGTGCCTTCGTCCGCCCGTCCGCCCGTCCGTCCGTCCGTGGTCCGTTGTCTGTCGTCTGTCGCCTGTCGCCGTCGCCTTCAAGTTGTTATTGATGTGGCGCAGTGGCGTTGGGCGCTTCTGATGTGGTTTTCCGCTCCCGTTTGCTATTTTTACGCCAGATGAGGGCATCGGCGAGCCAGCCGCTCCTCTAGCGTGTAAGAGGTTACCTTTGGTCAAGGGGCGGTCAATGGAACGACCCTTTGTATGGCCATTATGTGTGATTGTGGTCTAGTGCGGGGTCCAGTCCATTCATATCCCTGGGCGTCGGATCACAGCGACTTAAAGAGCTATTGGAACCCATTAAAGTGGTTTCACCTTTATTTGGCATGCACCGCAAAAATATATACATATGTACATATGTTTGTAGGTATCCTATAGTCGCAATATTTACTGCATATATAGCTTCTGTCTTGTTATCTTTGTAACGAAAATAAAAGCCTTCAAGGTCGTCCCAGACGGTGCGAGTCTATGAAAATCTCGAGCTAGCAACGGAATTGCTTGGAGATGGGCGGATCGTGGGGGGGAGAACCGCAGAAAGCATAGCGCAGAAGCGTACAAAGTAAATTAATTAAAATGGAGCATGGAAATCGGTATTTCAAATGCAATTTTCAAGCCATCATCTCATTTCGTTTTCTTTTCTTTTCATTCCGTTTCATTCGATTATTAATATCGTCTGTCCGCTGTCGCTGTTGAGGCTTTGCTCTCACTTTGATCGTGGAGAAGGGGAAGAGCGAGAGGGAGGGCATATCAGCCATCAGCTCCACCCCACACACATGCACACACACACAGACACACGTCTCTTTGTCACTTTCTTTTGTTCTGCTTTCCATCTTCCACTGCCAACTGCCATCTTCTCCCCCCTTCTTCGTGAGAAGCTGCTCGGAACGTGCGGTCAAGCTGATTTGATGATGGATTCGAAGTTGTGTTAGATCGAGAGTCAAATGCTTCTCATAAAACCACACAGTGAATCACTCAAACACCCACATGTTGTATAGCCCATCCAACAATATTTTCACTCGAAATCGGTTGCCCATATCTACTCGTATTGTTGGGGGGGAAACAAGCAAAGCAATTAGCAGGCAAGCTGCATTTTCACAGCCAACCGTTCTCTTCTCATAAATAGTAGTATTTGGCAGTGACCTCCGACTTCCCACTTGCCACTCCCTCCCCCCTCGACCCTCTGGGGAAAACCGGTTGCTGGCATTGACTCAAACCTCCTCTTATCAACGAAACGAAACCAACAACATTGCGAAGAATAGGCTTCATTACAAGCTCCCTGCCCTGCCCTGCAGCTTTTAATAAAGCTCTTATACTACTGTAGCACAGCTCGTCTTCTTGTTATACTACTGTAGCACAAGCGATCTGCAAGCTGTAGAACACTCCACAACGAAGAGGAGGAGGAGCTGATGGAATAAAGAAAAAACAGAGAGAAGAGCGAGGAGATGGTGACTCTGATCTCATCATCAGCTCAATAAAATCCCCTTTCTCTATTGGAAACGTGTGGCAAAATATGCGGATGACCACTTTATATATTATGTACATTCGAATTGATTCATAATGATTAGAAATATGGGATTGTAGAGCATGCCATTTCCATCTCTATTTTGATTTCATTTCTCGCCAAACATCACCGATTAGAGGCGATTATTTGATCAATTTTACTGACGCCAAATGCTACGGGGGGAAGGACACACACACACACACACACGCTCCACGTTACACGTTACACAGGGTTACGTACGTGAAATTCCGCCGCAAGAGTTCTTCCCTGTATTCGTTTGGGGTCTGTTTAGGATTGGTTTGCTTTGCTCTTCACAGCGTTGGAGGTGGGGGAGTGGGCCTGCAAATGATTAAATTGGCATTCAGAATCCCAACAATTCCACTGTACGAGTGGACGTGCCTGTGTGGGATGGGGTGTATGAGTGGGTGGGCAGACAGTACCTTTACCGCTCTACCTCACTGCCGCCCTGCCGCCCTGCCACCCTGCCTTCCATCATCAGCACCTTCTGAAGGTGATTTTAATTAGATTGCAACTGTAACTGTTTGTTCGCAGCTCTCCGCTTTGGTCTGAACGAGTAACGGGCAAGGGGCAACGGGCGGCAACGTGTCGGCGATTAGCGTCACAATCAGTCATTCATTCACTCAGCCATTCCGTACGTTCCGTTTGTTTCCTCAGTGAAACAACACTCTCTAACACAAATCTAGGTTTACTTTCGTATTCTATTCTTTTCCCGCTATTGATTGTTGATTTTGAGCTGTTTGTTGGAAGAAACGAGAAATTTACATGAATTTCGCATGCATTCATTGTTTTGTTTATGAAATCGGATGAAAGTTTGAAAGTTTTAGAACTGTTTATCTTTGTGCTCATAAATGAATTTGAATTTGCGGCAACTGTCGCTTAACATATGCGGAAATGAAACACGTTACTTGGCCGCCATGTGTCAAAATACAGCCCACACGTAATAGAATACACCCCCCCGATCACGGTCCAGCCCTGAGAGGCGGATACCAAATTGCGTGGAATCCATAATCCATTCTCGTGGAATGCGCTTTGGGGAATTCTCTCCGAATGACGCCGCCACTATTTATCTATTCCTCTGAATGTATTTCTAATGAATGAAACATTCCAAAATTGTATCCAGCTTAGGGAGGGGGAGGGAGGGAGTCCCAATACTTTTTTTGCGACGTAAAATATTCCGATAAGAATATTATTATTTGAATTTTGTTATTCTCTACAGCGGGCGGCTCTTCTTATCAATCCAACATTGTGCCCCAAGCCCAGTGTTTCCCCCCAGTTATTGTGCGCTCCTCTCTCTCTCTCTCTCTCTCTCTCTATCAGAGATGCTGTAGAGGCGCTCGGATACGGTTCCGTAATGTGCCGGGCACCGACCCGCACCGAGAGACGTCTGTCGCAAGTGGGGCATGAAGCACGAGGCCCGAGGCAGCTACTGCAACATTTCGGGCTAATTTGGGCATTTGTTTCCACTCTCTGCTCCCCTCTCTGATATCACAGATGCCCCCTTGTTTACAAAAGTCGAACCAAAATCCAAATAATTAGCAGAAAGCAGAAAGATCATTTGGTTTGTGGTTTGAGGGCGTGCATTTGCACCAGAATAGGAATGGGGATGGGGATGGGGATGAGGATCTCTACCTTAATGGGATGCCGTGACGTAACGTGACGTCAATGCTGCGAAAGAAAAACATAAACAAAAAGCTTCCTTCTGCTTCTTCGATGTCATGGCCGTTGCCTGTCGATGGATGGCTTTTTATTACTATGGCATTTCGCGAAAGAGGGAGACCTCTTTTATGATAGTTCCCATTGAATCTGATTTCCAGCCGTGCCCGTAGACTGCGAATGAATCACTCGATTGCCGCCCGGTTCTAATGGTTCCACTTGGGGGTTATCTCTATGCCTGGAGCTATTTTATCTACAGGTCTTGGCCATAATTCCCCTGTTATCGGGCTGTGGCTCTTGGCCGAAATTCTTATCTTGTTTTGTAAACACTACGAATGTACATACCCAGGTGCACGGCATAGAACAGCAGGCCATGGGGCGACACCGACTCAGATATACATATGTATGTACTTATACACATAAATCCCGAAGGCTCAAGATAGGCTTCTGAGATGCCTTTTTTCCGTATAGTGAACTTTTTGCATACCATTCATGCCTCACCAAGAGACGTTACATTCGTTTTCATCCTTAAGTTGCCCCAAAAAACAAAGCAAACATCAAAAAAATGTTTAAATATTTTCGGATCTATTTGAGAAAATTGTTAAGTATAATAGTCCCGAGGAGACTCGTGGAGCCGGCTAGAGTCCCAGGTGTGAGGCCCTACGATACCCTCCAGCACCCGCCAGTAGTACTTGAAAGGAAAGAGAACTCATTTGTTTATTGGTTGTTTTATTTTGCAGGCGACATGACCATTCCATCGCGACCGGCGCCAGCACCGCCCGGATCACGGGGCCAGAGCGCCGCGGCTGGAGCCAATGCCAGCCTGGATCAGCTGCGTCTGCAGCTCCAGCAGCAGCACTTGCAGCAGCAGCAGCAGTCGCACGGCGGTAGTCTCCAGAAGCTAACCATCAAGCTCCCTCCGCCGCCCAGGGGGCCGCTGCAGCAGCAGCATTCGCTGAATGCGCAGCACAAGAGATCCAACAACAACAATCTCTTTGAGGTGCAGACGGGCTCCAGCATCACGCGAAAGTTCCCACAGGCGCGGTACACGCCAACCACCAACTGGGACGACGACCCCTTCGGAGGGGGAGGAGGGGGAGGAGGAGCTGCTGCCAATGGAAATGGCAACTTCAGGAAGATGCCACCGCCGCGACCGCCGCCGCCGAAGGTGCAGGTGCAAGTGAATGGACAGAAGATTGCCTCCACAGGCCAATCGGCGACGTCGACCGGTGGCGGGGGCAGCCTCATCTCCAACATCTTTCACCGCAAGAAGACATCGTCCACGGCAGCGGCTGCTGCTTCCAAGGCCGCACTGCAGAGTCGCGTCTACGGCCTGAGCAGCGGACATGCCGGGACGACGGCACCCACAGCAGCAGCAGCAGCAGCTGCGGCGGCTGCCAGTGCATCCTCGGGCAGTGGGGGGTTCAGCAACACGGATTGGAATGCTGCTTGGAACACGGCCACCACCACCGCCCCCATAACGAGCAGCAGCAGCAGCAGCAGCAGCGCCTACTACTCACAGACGACTAGCAATGCGGCTGCGGTCGATGGACAGCTCATCAGCTTCGACTCGCCGCCATCGTCGCCCACCTTCACCCAAAAGTCCAACAGCGACTGCGTGAGTGTCGACAGCTTCAGCTCGGATAGCAACTTCAGTTCGCCCCACAACGGCAGCGTCTCGCAGCCGGAGAGCGGGTTCGAGGACGACTACCATCGACTATCCCGACCGGCCACCCAGAGTCCCCTCGATCCCTGGGAGGCGGTGGACAGTGGCGGCCACAGCGGCGGGGTGGACAGCTTTGGCTCGGCAGCGGTGCGTCAGACGTACCAGACATCCAATCAGGTCCGCTCGTCCGATAATCCTTTGTGCAACGGCAAGAGCCTGCTGCCGCCCACACAATCGCTGACCATGCCCACCATCATCAAGCCGAAGATTTCGCAGAAGCCGAAGGCTCCCAGGGCTCCGCCATTCGTCGGTGGAATGCCACCCGGCTATGGAGGAGCCTTCAATCCGCCCTCTCCCCCCATGCCCAAGGGGGCTCCGCCACCACTGCCCTCCTCTGTGGGAAGTGCAGCGGCAGGAATCTCGATGCTGGACGTGATTGCGGGCAGGGTGGATGCCATGGCCCTCAGCAATGGCTGCTCGGGCTACGTCGAAGAGGAGGTGAATCCATACGCCATAGCCCTATACGACTTTGACGGCGTCGAAGAGGGCGATCTTAGCTTTAGGGTAAGTGTTTGAGGACGGACGTCCCGAATGTTTCTCCTCTCTGACTGAATGACGCGGCTATTGCAGGAAAACGAGAAAATCTATCTGCTGGATCAGCCCACACCTGAATGGATGCGCGGACGCACGCGCTCCGGCTGCGAGGGTATTTTCCCGGTCACTTATGTGGACATCAAAGTGCCCCTGGGTGCGGGTGTCTCACAATCACAACCACAAGCACAGGCGCCGCCTCAGCAGCAACAACAGCAGCAACAACAGCAGCAGCAGACGCAACAGCACCAGAGCCAAAATAATGAGCCCACTGCGCTCTGTTTATATCACTTCCCCGGCGGGGTCGAAGGAGATCTGCCATTGCAGGTGAGAATATTGAATAGCAATTGTTTTGTCTGGGTATGACCTTACTAGCCCGATCCATCCTTTGCCTTGCTTAACAGGAGAACGAACTGGTCACAGTGCTTTATAGGATAAACGAGGAGTGGCTGTTCGGCGAGGCGGGAGGACGGCAGGGCCAGTTTCCGGCCAATTTCCTGGACCAAGTGCCCGACAACCTGCCGACGCTGTAAGGGACCAAAAACCGGAACCCGAACCACAAACTCTAGATATATATAATGTATACACGATACAAATGTCGATAGTGTCGAAGGGGAGCGAACTGAACCATATACACACACACACACACAAACACAAAACAGATTATAATTATAGAATTGTATTTTTGCTATATCCGAAACACATTACATGATACGATATAAGATAAGAGAGCAGATAACTATGTTTAAGCCGATCAAAGGATTTCCAGCTTATACACTGGACTGAACTTTGGATTGATTTTATGCTTAGCCCGCGAATGGAATTGTTTGTTAAATTCATGCATTCGATCGATGTTTACGTATTGGTTGAATGCTTGCTGATCTTTGAATTTGAAGTATTTTCCCAGCCGCCTATATATCCCTATGTACCCTACATACACCCTATGCCCATACAGAGCAAAGAAATGGGGAAAAAACCATTGTAAATAAGTTATATTTTACGTGATTGTCTATTAATGTTTAATTATTTAAATCGAGTTTAGTTAGACGCTTAGTTAGGCACATTAACCGATTCCAATTGATGGTTCAAACCCTTTTTTTTTGATTCTATGTATTGTATTGTTACGTTACGTTCAAGTGCTCGAAGGATGCCTTTGCTTATATCTCTCCTAATCGCAATCGCATATCCTAGAGGGTGCCGCCCCGCTTATGATGT
Source organism: Drosophila persimilis (assembly GCF_003286085.1). Lineage (NCBI taxonomy): Eukaryota > Metazoa > Arthropoda > Insecta > Diptera > Drosophilidae > Drosophila > Drosophila persimilis. The sequence goes on along the minus strand of NW_020825288.1, from coordinate 27,068,861 downwards.
ATCAGGATATCACATATCCCCGCTAAGAAAGAAATATATTGAAATAAACGATGTATACAAACCTGGAAATCATCTGTTCGTTCGACTTCCAATCACTACGTTGCCTGGCCCCCAAACGTCACTCTGTACTACTCTTTCTCAGTACTATCTGTATCCCCAGTCTGTGTGTAACATATATTCGTCGTGAATATCTGAACAAAATTATTTTTTAGTCGTTCCGAATGTTTTAAGTGTGATCTGCAACTGTTCTCCGCTCGGGCAAGCAAAATTAATTCCTTTGACAAGTGCCCCGTGCCCCGAGCCCCGTGCCCCGTCCCACGTAGTGCAACATAAACAACACAAGCTGTAAGTTCTGAGATTACGCCGCTGTCTGCCACATTTAACAAATCAGATTTAGCAGACCACTGCTATGTCGGGCGACTGCAACACATACTGCCCGAACGTGTGCGATCCTTGCCAGGCGCCCACCGACTTCACCCCCTGTCCACCCAATTCGTCGTGCCCGCCATGCGATTGCGGGGACTACAACGGCTGCTGCTACCAGCAGCCGGCGCGCGTCAGACCCATTCTGCCGGTTTCCAACTTCATGCGCTCGACGGCGCCTCTGGATACGGACACCATCTACCGACGCTCGTACTACGGCAACTGCGGGGACAACTTGCGGGCACGTCCAATCTTGCCGTGCTCCCAGATCCGCACCAGCACCGCGCCACTCGAGAAGTGTACGGTGCAGAAGCTGTCCTTTATGCCGCCCTGCCCGGGCCAGCGCACCAGGCCGATCAGACCCATGGAGAGCGGGCTACGCTTCGAGGGACCCATCTACGCTATGACCTCCCAGAAGCACGACTACGTGCCCAAGGGTGTGGCGAAGCGGGAGCCCATCAAGCCGGCCGGGGCCATCTGCACCTCGTCCGCTCCCATGGAGCGCTGCACCATTCAGAAGCTGTCGTACATGCCGATCGACGTCTGCCAGAATCCGCCGCCCAAGGCCGTGCCCCAGGAATCGCACTACTGCAAGCCGAGCGGCCCGCTGGAGCGCTGCACCATACAGAAGCTGTCGTACATGCCGGTCTGCCTGCCGGCCAAGGAGCCCACTCCCTGGGCGGACAAGATCCGGTGCGTGCCACCGCGCTACCAGAACATCTGCACAACCTACAACCTGAGCTACATGCCCAACTGCAATCCGGGACGCACTGCACCGGTGATGCCGGTATCCAATTTACGCTTCCTTGGCAACGATCCCTCTGCCGGGAACACTGTCTACAAGCTTAGCTACATGCCAGTCGATGCCACGCGCACCAAGCCCACGCCGATCCTGCCCAGGGACACCTTCTGTCGTCCCACCGGCCCACTGGAGCGATGCACCATACAAAAGGTGGGTATATTTTAGTCTCCAGCTTGAATAGTAATCCTAATACTGGCTCTCCTTCAGCTCTCCTATCAGCCAAATTGTGCTGAACGCACTGCGCCCATTCGACCCATGGAAAATGGACTGCGCTTCGATGGGCCCATGTACGCCATGACCACCCAGAAGCACGACTTTGTGCCGAAGCCGCACGTGCGCCGATCCCCCATTATGCCGAGCTCGGCCTTCTGTCGTCCCAGCGGCGCCATGGAACGCTGCACGGTCAACAAGCTGTCGTATATGCCGGTGGATGTCACTTGCTTCCCGCGGCCAGAGGCCGTCGTACCCAGAGCCGGGTTCTGCCGCAACGAGGGACCAGTGGAGAACTGTACTACATACAAGCTGAGCTACTTGCCGAATTGCCTTCCGCCCAAGGAGCCGTTGCCCTGGGCTCGTTACACCTCCTACTGTCGCCCCAGCGGACCCATTGAGAAGTGTACCATCCAGAAGCTTAGCTATGGGCCCCCGGGTGCCTTTTCGCGTTGTGGCGGTGAGTCAGTCGGCAGGCGCTTGTGTCTTTTCATCTGGCTAACTAAAACTGATCTTTTGCAGGACCCTGTGGAAATGGCGCCGGCGATGCTGGTTGCTTCCCGAAAGCTGGCATTTGCTAAGCCGGAGGTACTTTTTGCCCCCCACCAAACCCATTCTCTATGTTAAATGTTTAAGCAAATTGTAATCAGCCCAAAGGAAGCTTGCCTCCCTATGCAGCACACAAGAAGAACGGAACTGCCAAAGATGCACGCACCATCACGCCACCCCCTCACACCACACACACAGCACAGTATTTGTCAACTATTTTCGGCGATTTGATCTGGTCCAATGATCGCTGCCCAAAATTGCAAGTGTTAGATTGTTCGACTTGCGTGTTACCAGTGTTGTCTTTCTCAAATTAAAGTATTCAAATAACCACGGGGGCCAAGAAATGGCCCCTAAATCAAATGACTCGTTTTTTTATTATTGGGGGTCTCCTGGCAGGATTTCATTGCCCACGCCCGAGATACATATAACATACAGGAAAGAACATTATGGTTTTTGCGAAAATCGTAAAAAGGAATGTCCATTTTCCGATCCTTACCTTTATCCTTATCCAAGGATCAAGGATTTTCTTCCGCTCCCAGGAAGCCATCGCATGCCCTAATCGGCCAACAAATAACGGAGAAATTGAAAAATTTTTAGCTGGGGAAAATATCCTTGATCCTTGGTCCTTGCAAAGGACTCCGTAAGAAGAGGGACATTTTTCCGATCACAAGGAGCCATCGCACGTCCCGATCGGCCCACGAATAACGGAGAAAAGAAAAAAACAAAACTGGCCTGTTGTTGTTGTGTCCCAATTGTTGTACAACAACAACCCTGATTTTGCCGCCGCTCAAATCAGAAATTTCGGACTGGGATACCAGGCCAACAGAAATCAGCAGAAAGCAACTCTAGAAAATGGGGAAAATTTTGTGGTGCATACTTTTGGGGGCTAAAAAAGCAGCGACCTTCTGCTGATTTATGTTGGCCTGGTATCCCAGACCGAAATTTCTGATTTGAGCGGCGGCAAAATCAGGGTTGTTGTTGTACAACAATTGGGACACAACAACAACAGGCCAGTTTTGTTTTTTTCTTTTCTCCGTTATTCGTGGGCCGATCGGGACGTGCGATGGCTCCTTGTGATCGGAAAAATGTCCCTGTTCTTATGGAGTCCTTTGCAAGGACCAATGATCAAGGATATTTTCCCCAGCTAAAAAAGTGGAATTTTCTCCGTTATTTGTTGGCCGATCGGGACGTGCGATGGCATCCTGTGATCGGAAGAGTATCCTTGATCCTTGGATAAGGATAAGACATATATATTTAGTTTCTCCTCTATTTGTGGGTCAATTTAGGTGTGCGATGACTTCCTGTAACCGAAAAAATTTCCCTGCTTTGATAGAGTCCATATCAAGGACCAAGGATATTTTCCCACATTTAAAATAAAAAACAGGTCTGCAGATATCCGTTGAATAAATGATGCATTTATTATTTAATTATTAAATTATGGCAAACTCCAATCGAAATGGCGGCGCATAAGGCGATGCTTCTCCAGGGTGATGTTTTGAATGAAGCGCTCGCCACAGGTGCCGCAGATAAATGGACATTCGCCTGTGTGCTGCTGCAAATGGAGCTTCAGATCTTTGGCTTGCCGGTAGCTCTTCTCGCAGTACGTGCACTTGTGCGGCTTCAATCCGCTGTGGGTGAGCATGTGGCGGGTCAGTTTGTCGGACCGGGCAAAGTCCTTGCCACAAACTGTGCAGTGGAATGGTTTCTCCCCCGTGTGCATCCTGCGATGCGAAGCCATCTCCGAGTGTCTCGGGAAAGCCATTTCACATAGATCACATTTAAAGGGCTTCTCGCCGGTGTGGCGTCGCATGTGGGTAACCAGAGCAGCAGCCGACCGTGTTTCTCTGCCGCAAAGCGAGCAAAGGAATCTCTTGATCGCATCCTTGCGCTTTCGATCCCCGTTTACGTGAACGTCCCGAATGTGGTTGTTCAATCGCGACTTCATTTGATAGGTGCGATCACAGTGCGGGCATTGCAGCAGCTGGACCCCGTCCTCTGTGGCGACCATATCGGCAAGACCACCTGCCGGCTTTGGAGCTGCTTTGGTGCTTTCGGAGACCTCGCTGTGCTGGAGCCGCACGTGCTTATCCCTATTCTCAGGCCACATAAATTTATAGGTGCACTTGCTGCATGCATGCTTCTTCTCTGTGCTGTTGCACTGCCCTAGAAGATGATGATCCATAATATTCTGAAAAGGAGAAGCTTTGAGAGTTTAAATTATACAATGGCTGTTTGACCAAAAAACATACCTTGGACACACACTTAAAAACGCATTTATCACACTCATGAGGCATTTTGTCGAAGCGGTGCATGGTCCGTTGATGTTGGATCATTTCGAATTTGCGCTTGCACTGGACACTGCAAAGCTCGCAGACGTAGGGAGGACGGTTGCCAGAGCCCAGTCCAGTTTGTACTTCGTCCTCTGTTTCCGAATCCTCAAGCTGCATCTCGAAGCCGGATTCATTGGTTATGGAGTAGTTATGCGGGGAATCGTAGCTATGGTGCAGCGAGAGAGACAGCTTTAGTTCCAGTTGAATGTGGGCGCGCAAATCTGTAATGCGGTCAAAATCCAGGTTGCAAATTTTGCAGGTAATGCGCTTGGCACCATTTCGCTTCGATGTGGCTGCTATCAGGGTCTCGGCCAACGGAATGTCCTGCTCCTTGAGCCCGTGACGCTTTAGATGTTTCACCAGGTAGTCATGGCGATAGAACTTGCGCGTACACCACTGACACGGAATGAGCTTCGATTCCTCAGCGTGGGCGCTGAGTAAATGAACAGTCAGGGATTTTTTCTTGTCAAAAACACGCTTGCATTGGGAACATTCAAAGGTTTGATTCTGCAAGCAGCAAAATAACATAACATAACAATAGGAGGAATAAAAGTAATTTTGAGGGGCTTACAGCGATTCGGTGCTCTCGGAAGTGGGCTCGCAGGTTGTGCTTCCACCGGAACCGCAGTGGGCATTTGTGGCAAAGGAATCGCTTTTGAGAATTTCTGCACTGTGACTCATTGTGATGCCTTAGCATTTGCAAGCTGACGAAGCGCCCATCGCAACGGCCGCAAACATGAGGGGCTTCAGACCAGCTGTGCGTCTGACGCTGATGATCGTAGAGTTGATACTTCCTTGTGAACCTCTGTTGGCACAGCTCGCAGCTGTAGTGGGCCTTTCTAGTTTTTCGCTTTTTCTGTTGATCTTCGGACTCCACGTCCAGCTCACTATCAGTGTCAGAGCTGTCTAGGTTCATTTCATAGCCACACTGATTGGTTATTGAATAAAAGCGATGGTAAATGCCACCTGCCAAATCTTTGCGGATCAAGTCAATTAATTGATCCTCGCCAACATCCTTGGCATCGGATCTATCGGGATAGAACAACTCCGCCAACTCATTGGGTTCCATATTCGGGCGCACTCCCAAGGTAACAATTTCCGGATGCTCCTCCAAATGGCGTCGCAGGTCCGCAATCTTGTTGTACTGACTCTGACAGATCATGCATTCGATGAGCTTGTAACCATGCGGTTTGCAAAGATTTACATCCACAGACTTTGCCTTTTTATGCTCACTTATATTAGCCGAGCGCTTGGAATTTCGATGTACTTTGAGATGCATTTCCAAGGCATCACTGCTATTAAATTTCCGGATGCAGAGTGAACAGGAGAACCAACGCGATTCCGGCTTATGAGACCTGATTTGATGTCGTTTTAGATAATCGGCTCGTTTGAAGCTCTTTGGGCATTCATTGCACTTGTAAATCGACAGGTTTAAGCTTCGCAGGGCATCGCCATTTCCCGTCTTCCATTTCTGTATGCGCTGGCCCAGTGGCAAGTTATCCAGCGAGCTGCAAAACATAGACATCAGTTATATTAGCTTTTTAGAAGGAAGTCTCCCACATACTCTTCGTCCTCAAAGTCCGACATGGCTTCGTCATTTCCATGCTTTTCTATACTGGCCTGGACAGTTTCCTGCTTGACAGAATCGATCATTATTAGAGGATCAACAGATTTCTTGCTGTCGAAATCTTTTTCGTCTGGACTCTCTTCTGGGACCATTTCAGGTAACCCAGAGCAATTTATCTCTGTTTCAGTTTTCCCTCCATCCTCATCCTCCGTTTCTAGTTTCACCATCACATGCTGCTCCGCACATAGTTCCATAGGCGTTTCTTGTAAACAGTCGGTACCGTTTTTTAGGTGCTTCAGCAATAGTTCATTGGCGGCCAGCGCCTGCCTCACATAGCAATAGGCTCCCATTAATTTCTTGGTGCAACTGCTGCACAAACACTGTGGAAGCCTCTGGTTAGCAGATGTGTCCAGCTGCAGAAGAGATTTGAAACATGGCTTATATATTTACATAAAACACATAGCATATGTAGAGCTTACATTAATATTTATGTCGGTGAGCTCGCTCAAGATGTCCGAAAGCAATTTGTCTGGATATTTTTTTGTGGGAGTGGCCAGCTTCAGAAGATTATCAGCATCTGTCGAATCGCAGGTCCGACAAACTACCGGCAGCTTCATTATAGATATTGTCGGGTTTTCTTCTTCAATTTTTAATGTTTTTGTGCAAAATCAGAAATAAGTGGACAATAAGTCGCGGACGATATACGGTCTCACCCGCATAAATATACCGAAAAATACGTCACAGTTTCAAAATATACTGACGAATCATTTGTATTCAATTCCATCAAGGTGGATGACCTAGAGAGGGTCGTAAAATACGTGTAAAATCAAGAATGCACTTTTATTTAGTTTGTTAGAATGGGAGTAACTTTCTTCTTATACTACTTCGGAGCTTAAAAAAATTGGTGGCATGTATGGAGCATGCAACGAAAGCCGGGCTAGTACTTTTTAATCGTTTTCCTAATGAGGGCCAAGCGTTGCTTATGCGCTTCTGTGACTGCGGCGCGTTTATACGGACGCAGTTCGTCTGTACCGAATCCGGGTATCCACATGTTGTACTTTCGCTCGAAATGCAATTGAACATCCCGCACCTCAATTTTGTTGGACTTTCTGTGTTTCGCAAATGCGCTGGTTGACTTAACCGTGTCCTCGACAAAATCATCTATTATCTGCAGCAACAGCTCCTCTACGTCTTCGTCCAATTGCGTGGTGGTGTCCACTTCTTTAACCAATTCCGTAAGACGTGGCTTTGTCAGCATCTGAAAAGGATTCCGAGATTCAGTATCGAATCAACTTGTCTGGATACAATGAACGTGCTTACTGGTGTGCTTTCACCTCCGGCTGAGGCTGTATGATTGGATGTCTTTCCACTACCACCACCTGAACCAGTCGCTGTGCCCGCGCTTGTGCCACCGTTTTGTGAAGATGAGTTGCTGTTGTTCGTCATGGGACTGTGCTGAGAGGGCGAGGCCATTGAGCTGTTGCGATGGCCGCTGTTAGAAGTGGTGTAGTTATTGTGTTCGGCGTCGCCGTTGCTATCGAAAGTGGTAAAGAGATCCGACATTGCTTTTTGATTTTCTTCAAAATCTTTTAAGTGTACGTATTCTATCGTTCTATCAAAGCAACTGTTGGATACGGCGTAGGAGGTGTGCGTGGAAAGGAGGAAAAATAAATAGCAGGCGTGGGGAGGTGGGGCGAAAAGAAGAGTGTGTGTGTGTGGTGCCAGGGCCAAAGCGGTGTGTGGTTTCTAGTGTTCTTGTTGCTTCTTAAACTGCAATTGGTGTTAATACATGTGTGTTTTGTGAGTACAATGAAAGTAAAAGGTTTGTTAAATGTTGTTTTGTGTTCAGACACATTAGCCTGCATTAGACTCTACGGAAGAGATTTTCCACCCAGATGGGAGAATTTTCCATCAACTGAACAGTGGCTTACGCCACATAATTGTCCAGCAACACTTACTTTGATTGCTAAATAAAAACTTGGCTTATTCTAGTATTTTTACAATTTATTAAAAAAAAACTATGCACTAAAATATAGTGGGCTGAGTGTGGCCGGTTTTTGGAATACAGAAAATACCAAAGAAATCGAAAGCCGATAAAGCGAGCAAAAACAGGGATGATATTTTGTCCATAGATTTTTTAAAATAAAATTATTTTTTATTTTTTGAGAACTGCGCAAAATGTCAACGGTCGAGGAACAATCAGCGGATAACAAGGCCGGAGAAGACCTGGGCGATGACGGGTATGTGGATATGACGTTCACAAAGGAACTGCGGAAAGCAACAAAAGATGTGCATAATCTGACCGACGTTCTGGTAAATGCAAAATTCGCCTTCGGTATGTTCGATTTTGGACAGGAGTCAGTTGATATGCCTGTTAAAATGCGTGTTTTTTTCAGCCCTTTCGGACGATGAAGTTTGGTACGATGGCCTTTTAGCTTTCTACGAGCTATACAAGTTCTTTGAGACCCGTCTGCCGGAGCGCTTGTTGCCAAAGGAGCTGCATAGAGCCGAGGCATTCGAAAGGGACTTTGCCTATTTCTACGGTGCCAACTGGAAGGACACATATGAGCCGCGGCCCGTTGTCAAGAAATATCTAGAACACCTGGAGAAGGTGTCGGCCCAGAACGAGCTCCTTCTCTTTGCCTATGCGTATCAAATGTACATGGCACTGATGTCAGGCGGCCAAATGCTGCAAAAGAAGCGAATGATTGCACGCAAGCTGTGGATTTTACCCAAGGGTGACAAGGAGGAGCAACAGAAGCAGGCTGAGGCAGATGCCGAGGTAGCTACTGCAAATGCTGCCTCCATTGGTATGGATAAGGAAGACTTGGAGGCGCGCCCAATGCCAGCTCAGGTCACGATTTGTCCACCTGGCTGTGAGGCCACATACTTTCCAGTCAAAGTCAGTATTGGGGTTTCAAATTGTGTTGTACCTCATACTACATGTAACTACTTTATTCTCCAGATTAATGTACTGAAGGCAAAGCTACGGCGCGTGTTTAACAGCCAGTATGGCTCTTTTGATGACGAGTTGCGGGCTGCATTTATAGAAGAGAGTCGGAATGTGTTCCGCCTCAATCTAGAAGTGGTTCGTACAATTAAAGGCGTGAATCGAGCTAATCTGAAGAAGCTGGCTATAGCAGCTATCTTTATATCAAGCATATATTTGGCCATCAAGTTTGCTACTAAGTAGGGCGAAGTCTTACCTGCTTTTGCTTCTGCTGCTGATATTTTAGTATTGTGATCATCAGATATAAAAAGTATATAATATCTAATATCTTGTTTCTGTAGTAAATATTAATATTGAATCTTATGTGTTATTCAGTTTTTCCGGGGGTTTCCACAGAATCCACTAGAAAATCGAGCAGCCCGCGTCTATTTAGCCATGGCATAATACGCTCAACGTTGGCTCTGTATCGTTCATTGCTCATTAGCTCTGATCTCAAGACATCGGATTCAGGATTATCGCCAAAGATGGCTTCTGGTGTAAAGTTGTCATCGGCTTTGTTCAGGCAAATGGATAGCGTACTAACCACAGTGCCGACCGCTGAAAAAGTACACAAGTGAGATTTAATTGACCATATATATAGAGTAGTGCGCCGACTGGCCAAGACATACCAAAAATGGGATGCTCTATCAGAATGAAGTGTAGTTCCTTAAGTGTGGGAACAAAGCCGGAGTATTTCAAGAGTTTGGCGTGTTCCACCAAATTTTGATGATACCATCTGATGAGATAATCAAACTGATCAACTTTAATATCCAACTGGGTGGAGCTCATTATGAAATAATATAGATCCTGGGCTGGGTTCCCGTACTGCGAGACCTGATGATCTAGTAAATAGGTTTCCTCGACTTGTCCGTCCGCATTGTATTTGAACATGATGTTGTTCACCCAGGCATCCCCATGGTTGAGTACATTGAACTCCTTCTCATTGAACTTGGAATCTTTAATGACTTCCGCCACATGGGCATCCAAAATGGATGGCTGCAGAGAGAGAGAAAGAGAAGAGAGTGAGATTGGTAATTGGCCAATGAGAAATCTTCTGTTACCAGCTTATGCATATATTCATCAGCTCCATCAAACTTGGCCACTACATCCAAAAACTTGTTCCTGTTCTGGGCAAACATGGGCTTCAATATCTCCGCCGTTTTCTCGGTAAAGATGCCTTTATGGCAGAGAGCGGGGTAGGGTCCATTGAGGTCCTTGTACTGGAGTGAAGCTGCATGCCATTGAGCCAGCTTTTTCAGAGCACACTTGCTATGTTCCAAGTCCATACCCTTCATCCGATCGCACATCTTGAATCCTCTTGCCTGCAGATTTTCGAGAATCAGATACTCTGTATCTGCTGTGACCGGCTTGCTCAGTCTATAGGACTTCGGACTGAACGTAACTGCTAGGCCTGCGTCCCTATAGAGTGCCTCGAAGCCGGGCACATATTTGTCGTACACCATAATCTCCTTGGGAAATAGGTTGAAGTCGGCCAAGTTAATCATATCACTAGCTGCCACTTGTGTTTTCAGGATATACGAGTAGGTCTTGGCGCTTTTATCTGATAAAAGATTGTAGTAATTATAGTATAACCAATATGTGTGCTGGCAATAGTTTACAGACCTTTTAGCTGTACGTTGATGTCAACTTTGAGCAGTTTGGAGGCATAGTTGTCGCCTGGTTTGGTTGCCAATTCCGAAGAACCGCTCACAATGCTCTCGAACTCTGGATCTGTGGCGGCAATTATATCACTAAAGTCGTCTACAGTTATCCAGTCCAAGATCGCGTTGGAGGATTTGGGCTGCGAAGGCAACGTATCTTCATTCTGTATCGGCTGGCTGCGAAATGTAACAAAAATCATCCTCTCAACTCACTCCATCCACCCATCCATCCATTTATGGTACTCACTCTACGTCCAAGAGACCACGATTGTCCAGCCAAGGTAGTATCTGCTCGATATAGCTGCGGTAGCGTGGGTTCGAGTACAAGAGGTTTTTGAAGTTGGCGGCTGCTTCGGTGCCACCCATGAAATTCTCGAATGTGGCACCCTCAGTGGGATCCAAGAGCACGACAGGCAGCACGGTTATCGAGGAGTACAACGCCCATTCTCCGTACTTATAAAACTGCATGTGGAGCTCCCGGAGCGATGGCTGGCGCCCTGTAAAGCCCAGCAGATCTAGATGTTTGGTTAGCTGATCGTGGTAGTGCTTTACAAAGAAGTCGAAATATGCCAACTTGTAGTCTATGTGCACGGAAGTGATGATAAAGTAGAAGAGGTCCTGGACCGGGGATCCGTATTTCGGATTTTGGAAGTCCACAAACACCATATCTTCTATTTCTCCGTTGGGGTCGAGCTTGAACAGCAAGTTATTCGTCCAGCAATCGCCGTGACTCAAAACATTAAACTCCGAGGGATCGTACTCGCTTAGCTTCACAAACTCCGTGACAAATTGCGAAAATATTTTGGTCTGTAAGAATACAGTGTTAGGTACATCGTACGATTAAAGTGGGTACACATTTATTGTTCGACTCACGAGCTTGTCCCGGTACTTCTCGCCATCCTTCAGGTCCTTCAGATGTTCCATAAATGTAATTTGGAAGGCGCCAAGCATTCCGTCCATAAAGGCTTTTATGGCATCTTTATTTGCTCCGAAAATACCATTCATCAATGTATCTGGATAAGGCCCATGCACCTGAATCATCATTGCAGTGGCCGCATGGTATTGAGCCATTTTTCGCAGGACAAATTTGGTTTGTTCCAAGTTCAGGCACTCCAGACGATTCAAATTCTTGAAGCCGTCCTGTCCCAGATCGTTCATGAGCACGGTATTGGCCAGCTTGGGCTCCTGGCTGGGGTCCAGTCTGTGGGCTCGTGGTGCCAATGCCACTTCCATTCCCTTGACCCTGTACAGCTCTTCCAGTTTCGGCAATATATCGATGTAAGCCATATTCTCAAGTTTGAAAAAGTTTGCCATGGCCAGCATTTGCTCCATTTGAGGGGTGTTATGGGGCACCTTCATCATGAAGGATTTGTGCTTAGTACTTTTGTCTGGAAAAGGGAAAGGGCGATATGTAACGAAAGAATATTTGCCTGAAAAACTACTCTAATTACATTGCACCTTCAAGTACACTCAAATTGGTCAGTCATTGTTAGATGGCTAATGCGAGCCAGCTTCGGCAAGCAATACCTATTATCATTGTGAAATACCAACAGCGGACTTTTATTGTGCCAATGTTATAAGTAAATTGAAGATATTTTACGATTAGTTATCGCAGTCCAAACCGAACACAAACACCGACAAACAGTAATTACGTATCGTGAGTTGTAGGCTATAATCTATTTTTAGGTACGTTTATATCGGGCTCAGGTAGTACTCACCATCGAGCTCCACATCGATGCTGATTCGCAGCATCAGAGTGGCGTAGTTCTCTCCGGGGGACATGGCGGGCCTAGCGCGGAAGCTAAGAATCTTCGAAAAGTGAGGAACACTCGCAGCAAGTATGTTCACAAATTGCGTCTCATTCAGCCAATTTGGCACCAAAGAAGTGCCGTCGGGAATTGTTGTTGCGCTGGGGCTGGAGCTGGAGATGGGGATGGTGCTGGGGCTGGGGCTGGGGCTGGGGCTGGGTGTGTCGTCAGATTTCATCTGTGGCACCGCGGTGGGTGTCGGGGATGTCGTCTGGGGTGGGCTCTGGTTCTCGGATTGTGGAGGTGTCACCTCATAGCTACGCTTCGGCTTGGAATTTCGTAGACCCATTGTGGAGGTGTGTACGTTGACTCTTTGTTCGAAGAGGGATCGTGGTTTGTGTGCGTCCGTCCAACTGTGCGAACGTCTAGGGACTGATGTTTGACTGCAAATATCAGCACCGTGCTTAGTTCCGTCGCACAAATCACTGGCTCAGTGGACATCGCCGATAGCCCGCACTGTTGATAAGTACAAGTATTATAGTCTATTGTTTTATCAGTGCCGCACGAGTGATAGTGCTGGGAATTGAGTGAATGTGATCCGAACCTCACCTCTAATTGAGTTACCGCTCAAAGTGCAGACAGAGTCGTATTGTATTGTTTATATTTGGTTTATTCCCGTAATTCTTACATCTGTGAACAGAAATCTAGGATGTGTTGACCACCTCGAAGGCGCCTCGACTGTGGGCCCAAGGGAGGATTTCCTTAAGGTGTCTCTCGATGCGCGAGTTGTGGAATAGGCTGTTTCTGAAGTGGTCGCCGGATCCCTCCTTGTCCATTAGGGCGTCCATGTTGGCATGCTCGCTGGCATCGATAAGGACGATTGGCAGGAGAAGCGTTACCACCGGGAAAACTAATCAAACAGACGCACGTAAGGTAAAATCTTATTAGTGGTAATCCTCTGGTACTTACTCCAGTCCCCGTAAAGGAAAATCGATTGATGCAGGCTCTTGAGCTTCGGCAGGCTCTTGGGGTACTTCAGCAGTGTCAGGTTTTCGGTGAGTCTTTCGTGGTAGTAGTGGATGAAGTAGTCGAACTTTTGTATCTTTAGGTCGCCGTTGACGGAGGAAAGAATCATGTAGAGCAGGTCCTGGGCGGGGGAGCAGTACCGACTCATCTGCAGATCTACGAAATACGTTTCGCTCAGCCGACCCTCGTCGTCGTATTGGAACATGAAGTTGTTGCACCAGGCATCGCCATGGTTGAGCACCCGGAACTCGTTCTCTATCTGGGGTGCGTACGCCTGGAACATGTCTTCTGTCGCTCGGCTGTAGGTTTCCTGTAAAGGCCCCAATTAGCATATCGGAATGAGAATCGGAAAATCTATTTACAATTGTCTTCTGCAGGTGCGTGGCATCAAAGAGGGGCAGCGATTCGACCAACGTCTTGGTTTGCTGTTCCCGCAACTCCTTGAAGTTATCCTCTGTGCCGCACAGATTCCGGTTGTAAATCTCTGGATACGGTCCCTTAAGTTCGAATCGCACTGCCGAAGCGGCATGGAACTGGGCCAACTTCTCGAGGGCCGCCTTGGTGTGCACCATATCGAAGCCATCCTGACGCTTCACATTCCTGAAGCCACGCTGGCCCAGATCCTCCAGGACAATGAGATCCTCGTCCAGCTGCTTCGAGTGCTGGTAGTAGCGCGGCCCAAAGGTAACTTCCTTGTCGGCCTCCCGATACATCCGCTCGAAATCTGGCAGGTAATTGGCATACGAGTTGCTCTCCTTCTCGAACACCTTCCAAGTGGCAACGAAAGCCCGTGTGCTGGCAGTATTTGGCAGCACCTTGGCCATATAAGAGGTGCTCTTCAGAGAGCCATCTGGTGCAAAAGGCCTTCCGTTAACGAACAGTTAATCATCGATCAAATGCAAATATACCACGTACCATTCAGCTCTAGGGTGATATTGGCACGCAGCAAGAGGGTTGTGTAGTTCTCTCCCTTGCCGCCAGTTGGCTCCACCTTAAACTCCCTGATGCTCTTCAGATCCTCAAAGTCGCGTTCTAGAAACTCCACAAACAACTCCCGATCCAGCCATTCCGGTAGCTGCTGCTGCTCCTGCTCCTGCTCCCCAGCTGTGCTCCCGTTTGCCTTAACCATTGTTCTCGACTGGCTCTCGTCTCGACTCTCGGTCAACGTCTGATGGCAGACGCCTTTTATTTGTAGATCGAGCACGAGTTTGTCAACAAATAAAGCTTTTTGGATCGAGCTTTTGCGCGATTGCGTCGTTAGATTAAATTTTTTGCATGTATTTGGGTGGGGGGGGACCTGTTTGGTAAGATTTCTAGCAACTATTGAGTGCAATGATTGCGCAGTATTTGAATCCATCCGATTCTAGCACGCGACAGCAGATTCTTCCCCCCCATTGTGCCTGTTCACTATTAGGTGGGTGTTTTATTTGCTCTTATCTGTTCCCAAACATTATTGAATGTCACAATGAGCCCCCACCTCCACCTCCACTTGTCTCTCTCTCTCTCTTGGGTGTTTATTCTTCTTCGAAGTAGCCACGATCCTCCAGCCATGGCAGAAGCTCCCTTATCTGCTCCGAATAGACTGGATTCCTGAACAGCTCGACTATGTCATCGTCAACGTCCTCGTCACCGCTGCCAAAGGGAGAGAGAACGAGCGGCAGAATCTCCGTGGCCACCTCGAAGGCTAAGGTAAAAGCGAGATACGAGTTTTAGATACAGTTGGGGGATCAACGGAGGCCCGACCTACCCCAGTGACCGTACTTCAGCAGATCCAGTTGCAGGTCGGTGAGGGTGGGCTGCCTGCCGCGGTACTTGAGCAGGCCAAGATTGGCTATTAGCTGATCGTGGTAGAACTTCAGGTAGCCATCGAAGTGAAGGGATTTCGGACTGGCGGGTGCCGTCAGAAGCAGGCTGAAGAGGTCATACGCGGCTGGCCCGTATTTGGCGGCCTGAAAGTCGATGAACAGAGAGTCCTTAACGTGCCCAAAGGCATCAGTGCTGTTGAGTATATTGTTGGGCAAACAGCACCCAACCAGGATGACGTTGAATGAGTTCCTAGTGTCTGAAGGGTCGATGGTTCCTCCAACGTACCTCTGGAACGCTTTCTGTGCCGAAGGGGAGAGCGTTGCTTAACAATGGTAAGGGTATCCATTAGTCGATCACTCACCACCTTGTCTTCGTACTCTCTCGCGTTATGCGTTCGCAGGCTCTCATGGAATCGAAGTTGAAGCAAGCTCTTGAGCTCCCCTGCCGCACCGGCCACGAGCTTTGGCAGCTCTCTTTTCTTATCGGAACCCGTCTGTATATAGCGCACCGTGGCCGCATGATAAGCCGCTAGTTTCGATAGAACTGCCTCCATGGCGGGTCTTTCCAGGCCCTTGGGCGTGTTGGCCACACTGTAGCCCCTTGATTGGGCGTTGTCTAAGAGCAGGCACCGGGTCTTCCGTGTCCTGAGGAACGGGACGCTGAACCGAATGTCCTGGCCCTCAGCCTTGTAGAGACCTTCCAGAGCGGGCAGAATGTTCTCGTACATCTGAAGCTCCATCGAGAAGTCCCCTTCAATGGGGAACCTCCTTCCGCTGGGCGACATGTGAGGGGACTTCACCAAGAAGCTCAGACAACGTTTCTTGCTGCCTGTGGACACTTTTGAGTAGTGGAAATGGAGCTCATGTGCTTTCCAGTGACACTCTTACCCGCACACTCTATTTGGAGCTGGACACTGTACGTAGGTCGCACCAAATTCTGTTCCCACTTGCCCCGAATGCTCTGGATACTCCTGAAGTCTGCCATTTCCTGCTTGAGCAGACTCTGCAGCTCCTGCTGGTCCAGCCAGGCCGGCCAGGTCTCAGAGATGGGATTCGACATGCTGTTCAGTAGGAGTTCTGGCTGCTAACTGTGGCCCCTGATCGTGTACGAGTATTGCTTTCAATTGCAAAGCAAAAAACACACGAATTGAATCGACGATAAGCATCCAGATAGTGGAATTTATGTACGATGTTTATTGATTTCCAGTTCATCATAGATAAGTCCCAGTATGTGCTACACTACTTAGAAAATGACAGAATGGCAGCGGGAAAGAGTGGGAAGGGTGTATGGTTCTGCTCTGAAAACATCTGGTAAATCTGATGTCCACACTCCCATCTATCATGACCTAATATATATTCGCCACTGCCCTAATTACGCCCTGCCAAAAAAGAGTCGAAAAATTGCGAAAAACTGTCAGATATTGCAGCAAAATTAAATGAATTCGTCATACCCATTGACAGAAATACAAGCGGATAAGCAGGGATGCACGGATGCAGGAATCTATAACCTGATTTACTATGGGAATAACTTAATATGGAACACGCGGCGTGTCGTTAAGACCGTGGAATGAGATGATGAGATATCATTGTTAGTATTGTAGGCGGACCCAAACAAATTCATACAGTAGTACCGTATTTTATGAAGTTTTCCCACACCACAGGTATCGAAAAGACAGATTTTGTAGCTGATTTCCCGATTTCCTGATGCGCTAATCGGCGACACGTGAGGCCACTTCATAGGTGAAGGGATGCGGTAAGCCACCCCCCACCCTCTCGACAGGATATGGATATGCAGATGGAGACGGATATGGACTTAATACGGCATGAAGTGTCACAAATTCATCAAAACATATTGTACAGACCAAACGACCAAAACAACAGGGGAACAGGGAGCGACGCGACCCTTTCTTTGTTGGGCAGGAGTCAACCGTCTACCGTCAACCCTCCTCGCTGGCTGATGTCCTTGCAATATCCGTTCAGAATTAATTTGCTGGCCCTGGCCGAGGGACGCTAATCTGTTGAAAATGGGCGTTGAACGCAAAAATTCCTTGCTATTTAGCCAGCAGCCAAGGCCTGCGTTGCACGGGGAATCCCTCAAGTGTTACACTTGTTTGGGTTTTAGGGGTTGTTCCAATTGACTTTGAATCGCACCCTCCCCTCTCCAGTGTCTGCCTCAATTTATTAATAATAATTTCACGCTTTGTTTGCCTTGTCAAATTTTGTATTGTATAATAGTTTTCTTTCTTTTTTGGGGGGGGCCCGTGGCCCATGTACGCAATGTGACTTCATTGAGGACATGTGTCTGGTGTACCCAGCAGCTGGAATGATTCGCACGCAAATCATGGCATCGTGGCATCGCGGCATCGCGGCAGGGCATGAAATTGTTCGAAACAAGTGCGAGGCTTACTGCCAGCCTTTAATATTGGCTATTTAAAGGGATTATCAGGTGTACTTCTGGACATGTTGGTGGTGTACAATATTTGATTTTTAAGTAACCGAATTTCGGGTTGAAAGCCTACTGGTTGATTGGCTTTTGATGAGACGATTACTAAAAACTCGAATACAGTCCATTTGATCGTAGTTCCTTGTTGTTATTCGATTACTATTAAACATCAAACACTTGGATGGGGTGTTCTAATTTTATTTGTTATCACTCACAAAAAGGATTGTGGATGTGCACTTAATCATCTTGTATTCTTTTCAAAAGCAAAAGCTTAACATTTTCTAGTCCGCGGTGATCCACAATGCGAGTCCTATGTCAGGCTGTGGCTGTAGGGAGAGGCAAAGTCTCGATGATATGCCGCCGCTGGGTGCAGGTGATGGGGGGGGTGCATCGAAGGTGGGGCTGCCTGGTGGTGTCCGTTCATGCCGGGATAGACATCAGAACGGGACTTCGAGTGGGAGTGGGAGTGTGAGTGGGAGTTCGAGGGCGTGCCACTGAGCAGCTCGGCCATGAATCCGATGTAGGTGATGGCCAGGCGCAGCGTCTCTATGCGGGAGAGACGCTTTTCATAGGCGAAGGTGGGCACCTTGCGACGGAGCTTGTCGAAGGCCTCGTTCAGGTTGAACATGCGACGGCGCTCGCGAATATTGGCGGCTCGTCTCTGGGCCATGGAGGCCACCCGGCGACGGGTCTTCTTGGAGGAGGAGCTGGAGGATCCGTTGGACCGGCCATGTGTGCTGGGACGTTGGGGAACCAGGGGGGCTACCTGAGAGCGTTGCCAGAGTGCTGCAAGGATTGCGGATTCGATTCCGATTTATTGAAGCCAAGATCTCTTGAGATTTCTTTGCCGGAGTACTTACACAAATCGGTGCATGGGAAGCCAGCGATGAGCTCTTGGTAGGGCACTATGGGCGGAGGTGGTGGCGCCTCCTGGCCCCATAGGGGCTGGAACGGCACGTCCGGCATGTAAGTGGGCTGGTCGCTGGGGTGGGGGTGCTGCATGGCTGTGCGATTTGATATCTGCTGTAATTGGAAGACCTTGGGTCTGTTCTGCTTGGAAGACTGTGTTGCAATAACTTCTGATTGTCCTTTCTGCCTCTGAAATCAGCTCGGCCCGGGTCCGGGTCCGCGTCCGGGTCTCTGCTCTGCTCTGCTTATTGGATTTTTCACCAGCAACATCTGCGAGGAGGAAGCCATTTTGGATTGGCAACAGTTTGCGGCATTTGGATTGGTCTAGCTGCCCCGGGGGTGTTTACGATGTTTTCCAATAGGAAAATATCCTTGTGCCGTAGTGTTTCCTTCCCTTCGAGGGTGGGTGGTGTGGCAGTCAGTTTTTGTCAGTCAGGGTTGTTGTCTCCGCTACGGAGATACTTTTGTCACGGTGCTTTCGTTGAACAAAAAACCGTTTAACTTACTTTACATGTAAGATGTAGAGTATACATGCATTTGTATATGTATACTACATGTCGAATTTCGGGCAGAAGAAGAATGTCCAATTTATCTTGAAAGCAGACTAGACTATCATGGCAGACTAGAAGAGTTTGGTTGCAACAGATTCAACGGTGGCCTTCTTATTTTAACGCTTTTGCTCGCACACTCTACGGTTTTCATTTTAACTTCTCTGGGGAGAATTAGGGACAGCAAGACAGTCGTAAGATTCATCTTCGGTCGAAGCGATTACGAGGAGGATGACAATAGTTGGCCGGTAGGGTTAGACGATAATATACAAACTTTCCCACCGTCTACTTGATATGTTTCGGGTATTTATCCAATTCGGTATGCCATGCTTCTAATGTGGTGCATCCGTAAAATTGATTTGTTGGTAAAACCAAACTAGGAATTTAAAAAACTTTGTTCTGTTCAAGATGAACCTTGGCCCAAGGTATAAATCTATTTTGCTTTTTCACGGGATATCGTTACAATAAATAACGTCTTTGACAAATATCTGACCCTTCATTTTCTACACCCGCCGTCGCAGTTGCATCCTAAAATATTGCACGGGCCATAGCCGCAATAAGGGGTCCCCTTAGATCCATCTGCGCAACGCAAATCCATCAAACTTTTTATTTTTTGAGCAGCCGCAACCACAGGCGCGACCGCTATCGGCGCGGCCCTTCCATATCTACGCGTGTAACAACAAGGACCGCCTTTTCTACACCCGCCTTTGCAATTGCATCCGAAAATATTGCACTGGCCAACGCCGCAATAAGGACTCGACCAAGTTCCGTCTGCGCATTTACCTCCTTTGCAGCATTCGGACGTGACTTCTCCGAGGAGAACTAGGAACAGCAAAACGGTAAACGTGAAGTTCATCTTCGGTCGGAGAATATGAGGATGACAATAGTTGGCCGGTAGGGTTAGACGATAATATACAAACTTTCCCACCGTCTACTGGATATGTTTCGGGTATTTATCCAATTCGGTATGCCATGCTTCTAATGTGGTGCATCCGTAAAATTGATTTGTTGGTAAAACCAAACTAGAAATTTAAAAAACTTTGTTCTGTTCAAGATGAACCTTGGCCCAAGGTATAAATCTATTTTGCATTTTCACGGGCTATCGTTACAATAAATAACGTCTTTGACAAATATCTGACCCTTCATTTTCTACACCCGCCGTCGCAGTTGCATCCGATAATATTGCACTTGCCAACGCCGCAATAAGGGGTCCCCTTAGATCCATCTGCGCAACGCCAACCCGTCCCCACTTTTATTGGATTAGTAGTCACGGCATACACATCTGAAACAATATTGGAGTTCAACGAATCCGCCGCCGCAGCCCCCACGGCCGCCAAAATCGGCGCGGCCCTTCCAAATATACGCGCGAAACAACAAGGACCGCCTTTTCTACACCCGCCGTCGCAGTTGCATCCGATAATATTGCACTTGCCATAGCCGCAATAGGGAGTCGGTTTAGTTCCATCTGCGCATTTTCCATTTCGAGGGCGGCAACAAGAAGCGTCTGATCCTCTTCTTCTACACCCGCCATTGCAGTTGCATCCGAACATATTGCACCTGCCAACGCCGCAATAAGGACTCCCAAAAGTTCCATCTGAGCAAGGTGGTCTGCAGCATTCGGACGTGACTTCTCCGAGGAGAACTAGGAACAGCAAAACAGAAAACGTGAAGTTCATCTTCGGGCGGAGAATATGAGGGTGACAATGGTTGGCCGGTAGGGTTAGACGATAATGGTCTACTGGATGTGTTTCGGGTATTTATACCCGATACTCAAACTGAGTATTGGGGTATATTAGATTTGTGGTGAAAATGGTGTGTAACGTCCAGAACGAATCGTTTCCGACCCCATAAAGTATATTTATTCTTGATCAGCATCAATAGCCGAGTCCATTGAGCCCTGTCCGTCCCTATCAGCGCCTAGTGTTCAAAGACTAAAAGAGCTAGAGCAACGACATTTTATATCCAGACTTCTCTGATATGTCACTGTTACAAATATATTTCAAAGCATTGCCCCGCCCACTTCCGCCCCCACAAAAGGCGAAAATCTGTGGCATCCACAATTTCAAAGATACGAGAAAATAGAAAACGCAGAATCGTAGAGGAAGACTATATCTTCTAGAGTGCAAAATCTGAACCAGATCGTACAAATAATATAGCCAGAATCAAGAAAACAATTTCATTCTTTCTCGCTCTGTCTCTCTCTAACACACAGGTTTCATGGTCGGTTTTGCCTATTGCAAAATATGAGTTCAACGATCTCAGAGACTTTAAAAGCTAGAGCAACCAAATTTTGGTATCCACACTCCTGTGATATCGGACCTTGACCGTTTTGTGTCCAAATTTCGCCACACCCCCTTCCGGCCCCGCAAAGGACGAAAATCTTCGGCATCCACAAATCTCAGAGACTATTAAGGCTAGAGTTACCAAATTTGGTATCCACACTCCTCTTAGATCTCACTATAAAACGTATATCTCAAAATTTCGCCCAAAAAGGACGAACATCTGTGGTATCCACAATATTGAAGATAGAGAATGACCATTTCTATCAGATTTCCGAATCTGAGTCAGATCGGATAATGTTTATATCTAAAAGGAACAAATCAATTTGCAGTCGCTACGCAGCGCTACACGTTCAGACACGTTTTCTGTCTCTCCCGCACGTCGCTCAATGTTGCCATACCTACAATGTATCGGCTATAAATGTAGAGCTGCGGTCGCCGCAGCAACTCACAACGTTCCCCCTCGCTTTCTAATTTGGTGGTGGTGTATCCGTGAAATTGATTTGTTGGAATATTATATATTGTATTATACATACATATATTATATTTTATACGTAATAGGTAATGCACTGTTTTCTATTCCGCTACATCTGTCTCTCTCTCTCTCTCTCTTAAGCTGTTATAGTCTCCGAGGTCTATATCGACTCGGCTGTTGTTGCTGATCAAGAATATGTATACTTAATGGGGTTAGACACACTCACTTTCAGCACAATCTCACAAATCTAATATACCCCCATAATCTTTGAGTATCGGGTACAATAATACTGTCGGTAGAGTTTGAAGAAATTTCTTCCTTGAAAACAATTGAAGTGGCCCGTGTGACACCAGCAATGCAGCCCTCCTAACGCCCCACCGAACGATCTACAAATTTCTAAGACCCAGGAGGCATGCATCTATCTGTTGCATGCATCTGTTTTTGTTTACATGCAAGACGTTCCTCTTCTCGTCATTCAGCTGCTGCTCTCCCGCTGAATGGTTATGCAGTGCGCCAGCGCGGATAAACTCGCCGGCATCCCGACATCCCGGCATCCCGCCTCGGAGCATTCGGATGATTCTTGTGACGATTCAAAGAGACAGGACGACAGATGTCTTGCCCTTACAAAATGTGCCACATTCAAGTGGTTCTAACTTGGCCACAACTAATCTGTTATTGGTAGAAATAAACATATACCATGGCAGTAAATAAACTTCAAATAAAGCGAATAAAAAGGGGAACAAAAATCACAAATCACAAATCACAAATGACATCTTTTGTTATCTTTTTACAGCCCCAAAAACAGGGTTTTCGCTGTATTTATTTAGTTTGCCACTTTTTATGTCCTGTAAAGTCACTCCGACGAGCGAAAGAGTAAAACTCAAGAGTGCTTCATTGTGTCAATAGCTTGAAATTGGATATGAAGTGCCTTGCGGAGGACACTGTCCTGTCAAGTCAAGTCAAATCCAGACAGACAGAAAGGAAGAGTGCCGCACTTTGATGGCTAAACCCAGCGACTAGCGGCGAGGGAGCTCCTTCAGCCTTCAGCCTTCAGCCATCAGCTTCAAAGGAAAACAATTCTCGGGAAAAAATAGTTGTAAAATTTGCATTTATTTCATTTTCAGCCATTACCCGGAGTTCTTCCGGAGCGGAGCTGACGCGAAGGCGGTTTTAAAGAACAAACAAACTTCTATGTAATCTCCTCCGATTTGTGCACAGAAAAAGAGAGAATTCAAGTAACAAGAAAATGTCTAAGGCGATTTGTTTGTGCCCCTGACTCTGCCCCTGCCTCTGTCTCTGTGTCTGCGTCTGAGCTCTGCCTAAGATTTATGCTCTCTGTGATGGGAGCAAACTCTGGGAGTTGCAAACTGCGAGCGAGTTTATAAAAAAAAAAAAATGTGGAAATTGTGGAAATTTGAATTTTTTGTGTGCGTTATTTTTTGTTTTTTTTTGGGTATTTTTGCCATTTCCTAATTTTCCACGCAAATGCATTTTATTTATTACGCAATTTGGGGATTTGTTCTTCTGGCAGGGCTGAAAGCGACATGAAAGCGCTTAAAGTTCAAGGCGCTAAACGAGGCATTAGGAACGGTCCGTCCCCAGCAGATTAGGGCTGTAGCCAGACCTCTGTGCTACTCTTAGGATCTACCTTTTAGGAGCACACACTCTTCTAAACGCGGTTCTACTCTCCCACAAAATGGGAACAATGTGCGTAGTACCCGCTGCAGTACCGCCGTGGGTGTGCCCGTGAGTGCAGACGTTTTAGCATTCAATAAACTCCTCGATAATTGCGCCCATTTGCCACAGACGACCACAGGAGTGCAGCAATGTGTAGCAATCAAAGGGATTTACACAGCTCGTACAGAGAGTCGGCAAGAGCCAAGAGCACAAGGGGCACCCAAAATTGATGGAAAATCAACGTGGCAGGCAATTGAAGTGATGATACCCGGGTGGGTACCCGGCATACTATATGTACATACGAGAAGGTGCCAGCAACAAGGAGAGGGAGCCTTCAGCTCAAGGCTCACTCAGGAGAAGGTACAAGCGAGTTTCCCTTGAATCGGAATGAAATACACGGCACGAAAGGGTGCCCTTGGCTGGAGCCAATAAAGCAGCATAAGGTGTGCAAAGGAGCCAAAATGCGCCACAATGCGATACAATTTAGATTTATATGCTTTGTCTGATTTATTTGTATTGGACGTGCGGTGTGTGGTGGGGTGGGGTGGGGTGTGGTAGGGTGGGGTGTGTGGGGCTGGTTGGCAGGCAGGCAGACGTCTGCCTTTCTCGCTTTTATCGCCAGTGCTGCTGCTGCTGGTGCACCCTAAACTCGATAATGCTCCACAGATCTTTTTTCTCCCACACCCACACCCACACCCACACCCACTCCCCTCCCTCTTTACATGTAGACATACTACTCACTAGGTGAAGTACGAGTGGAGGGATTTATCTGTATCTGTATCTGTATCTGCACATAGTGAAATTGAGTCATGACTGAGATTTGAATGTGCGAATGTGAATGTGCAGCACACACAGAGACAGAGAGATAGAGAGAGGGAGAGAGACAGAGAGAGAGAGAGAAAAGTCTCCAAGTTGTTGTTTGCCTTCAAAGTAAGTTCCAACCTTCCAACTGAAAATGAACCCCAAGTCGTGGTCCTTTTGTTCTTCCTGGCTTCTGGCTTTAATGAGGATTACGTGCAATTTCATTATCCTGCGTAATAAATAAGTAACAAGTCAAATAAACACAGAGAGATGGAGGGAGAGAGAGAGCCAACATGCAGAGGAACGACGACAAATGCCGACAGCATCCATATTAAAATTTAGACACGAACACATTTTATTGCTTGTACTGTATTTTGGGACTGTGGGAATGGGGAAATGGGAGTGCGTGTCTGTATTGTATCTGTATCTGGGCAAGGGGAATGGTGCAGCCCCAAGTATGTTGCAAGTACCACACTATGTTGCTGGTCATGGATCCTGCACCAGTGACACCTTTGATTGTGGAATTCAATGATAGGTCAAAGGGTATTCCCGTGGCAAATGGACAAATCATTATCCTCCAATTTAATTCTAAACAATTAGCCCTGACAGGACCCAACCCAAGCTCCGTTTCCTTCCCCATGCACCCATGCACCCTTGCACCCGTACGGAATTGGCATAATGGTTGTATAATGAATGCATACGCAATTTATCTCAATTAAATGTGGATTATATTTTATGAATATTGATTTTCGTCAGGCGAAGGGGTGGTGATGGGAGTGGAGTGAAGTGGAGGCGCTCTATTAATTGGATTTTGGGTCGGAGAGTGGCTTGTTGTGTTTTGTACCCCCATCTCCACCCCCACCCCCACCCCCATCCCCATCCGATTTATGGCACTTTCTACGGGTGGATGGCACCTACCTTTGAAGGCAGCCCCCCCCGTTCACTGCCTGTGCTCTGCAGCTCCTGCAGACGCAAGGATGGGATGGGATGCAGATGCAGATACGGACGAGACCTTGAGGCCATCCATGGAGATACAGTCTCCATTCCAATTCGCTGTCTCGCTCGCTTCGCTGTTCGGCTTTTTTCTTTCTGTTCTTTTCAATTACAACGAACGAGCGAGAGAGCGAGCGCCAAAGTCAAACTTTTTTGCAATTATCTTGCGAGACACAATTTTCACTGTGTCTCGATTTTTATGAGAGTGCACAAAGTTCGCTCCCGGGGAAACTTTCTTTCCCGCAACATTTTCCATACATTTATGATGTTGTTGCCACTTCCACAGCCACCGCCACCGTTTGCTCTTAAATGAATAGCAAAACTAATACCAAATTGGATAAATACCCGAAGCATATCCAGTAGACGGATTGATTGGCCTAAAAACGATCTGGGAAAGTCCATTGTTTACTGTTTTGCTGTTACTAGCTCTCCTCAGAGAAGTCACTTCCGAATGCTGCAGACCAACCTTCGGGAGGTGCCGAGATGACTCCCAATTGCGTTGTAAAGCCCCTTGTTGTCCAAACAATTACGGAAAATGCAAAGATGGAACTCGGTCGACTTCCTATTGCGGCTATGGCCCCTGCAACTGCCAGGGGGGTGTAGAAAATGAAGGATCATATATTTGTCAAAAACGTTTTTATTGTAAGGATAATCCGTGAAAGTAGAAAATAGATTTATACTTTCATTGACCGGAACAAAGTTTTCGAAGTTTCTTCAGGGTTTGCCTGGCAAAAGGAGGCCGTACTGACCCGATACCCAGGGTATAAATGTAGAGCTGTGGCCCTAGCTGCGGCTCACAACGTTCCCCCTCGTTTTTTTTGCAAACTTTTGATTACGTTTTCACGGCGTGAAAACTTCCCTGGAGTGGGAAGAATGGAATGTGGAGTGTCGATGAGAAAAGAACCAAACTTTCGTTCAATGAATTTCGTATTCAAGTGTAACTGCGGCCTCCACGAGCGCTTCGCTTTTCTGGGATGGTATCCGAGCACCTGTTAACAGGGATGGGCTATCTATCAATATCCATGAGCGTTCCCAATCAAAATAAAACTCTCTGCTAATCATCGAGCCAATTAGCTGCCAATTACCTCACTAATGACTTTCCCACGGAATAAACCGACCGACAGACAGACATTAAGCCAAACCGCTCCAAAAGGCTAGGAATAAGGGGAAATGTTGCTCCCAAAATAAAGTCGGACATCAGAAATATGCGCCTTGTTCATGGCAGGATGTGCTCCACATTGAGGACTCGTTTATTAATATCCCGGCTGCTGGCTGCTGGCTGTTGGCTGTTGTCTGTTGACCCGGAGACTGATAAGCTTGGAAGCTCTTCCTCAATTGTCGCACGCCATTTTCACCCGCAATTCGCTTTTATGGTCGCCTCTTTACGAGCCCGACCGCCCCACCGCCCGATGACCTGACCTTATCTACGGAACGGAACTGAACCGAAACAGAGAGAAACGACAACGACAGCATCTGCCATTCATTAGGAGAAGCCTTTTTCGGGGCCTTTTCCCTGACACCCCAATTTCTTGCAGAGTCCATGCCACGTCTGCGTCTGTGGCATGAAGCTCATTAGGATTGTCCAGCGCCTGTCTACTCAGCGTTCTTCAGCGTGTATTTAAGATTGAATATTTGAGAAGCATAGAGCCGGGCCAGGCTTCTCCTTCACAACTTGCAGTCAGAGAAACAATCAACACAAAAGGTAGGGATAGGGAAAGGGATAGGACCACGGACGGACATATGTAGTTTTCAATGAGTTTTTATTGGGTTTTTAACCAATCAAATCAACCAATCAATCAACCAATCCATCTGCCGAATACGGCACGTGTACATATTTTCCTAATTCGGTATGCCTCTAATGTGCTTCTAATATGGTGTGTCCCTGACGTCGATTTGTTCGGAAAAACAGACTAGGAATTTCAAAAACTTTTTCTCGTTGATGTACAACCTTGGCTCAAGATATAAATGTATTTTTTATTTTCACGGGCTATCGTTACAATAAATAACGTCTTTGACAAATATCTGATCCTTCATTCTCTACACCCGCCGTCGCAGTTGCATCCGAAAATATTGCACTTGCCAACGCCGCAATAAGGACTCCCACGAGTTCCATCTCTGCAACGCAGACTAGCAACATGATAGATTAAATCTGACGGATCCGGGACATACTCAATAATCTTGCCAAGCTTTTTGGGAATGAACTTGGAACCTTTCTTGACACCTTGTTTGATACCTTGTTTGGCAGCTATTTTGGCAGCTGTGATCACCGGCCACAAGACAACCGGCGCCCTAGCTACTTCAGCCGCGTGGCAACAAGGTTTGTAAGCGGATCCTTTTCTACACCCGCCGTTGCAGTTACATCCGAAAATATTACACTTGCCAACGCCGCAATAAGGATTCCCACGAGTTCCATCTCCGCATTGACCTCCTCCGCAGCATTCTGACGTGACTTCTCCGAGGAGAACTAGGAACAGCAAAACGGTAAACGTGAAGTTCATCTTCGGGCGACGGCGATGAGGTTGACAATGGTTGGACAGTAGGGTTAGACGACAATATATACACTTTTCCAGATCGTTTTTAGGCCAATCAATCCGTCTACTGGATATGCTTCGAGTATTTATCCAATTTGGTATGCCATGCTTCTAATGTGGTGTGTCCGTGAAATCGATTTGTTGGAAAAAACCAACTAGAGCGGGAAAGTTGGGAATGGGAGACGGGGCATGAGCCGCGGCTCTACATTAATGCCCGGTACTCAGTGCGTGAGTGAGCTTTCTGTCTGTTGGTATCGCTGCTCGCAAGAACGGTCATTACAGGGAGGGGGTGCTCTCCGCCCTCTCTCACGACCGCTAGTTGTGTTCTATAGAACCTGTTTCCATTCATCCGGCACTGTTTTTATACCCGATACTCAAAATGAGTATTGGGGTATATTAGATTTGTGGTAAAAGTGGATGTGTCCATAAGGAATCGTTTCCGACCCCATAAAGTATATATATGTATTCTTGATCAGAATCAATAGCCTAGTCGATTGAGCCATGTCTGTCTGTCCGTCTGTCCGTCCGTCCGTCTGTCCGTCTGTCCGTCCCCTTCAGCGCCTAGTGCTCTAAGACTATAAGAGCTAGAGGAACGCCCCCACAAAGGACGAAAATCTGTGGCATCCACAATTTTGACGATACGAGAAAACTAAAAACGCAGAATCGTAGACGGCTATATCTTCTAGAGTGCAAAATCTGAACCAGATCGTATAATTATTATAGCCAGAATCACGAAAACAATTTCATTCTTTCTCGCTCTGTCTCTCTCTAACACACAGGTTTCATGGTTAAGAGCCAGAGCAACCAAATTTGGTATCCACACTCCTGTGATATCGGACCATGACCGTTTCGTGTCCAAATTTCGCCACACCCGCTTCCGCCCCCGCAAAGGACGAAAATCTGGGGCATCCACAAATCTCAGACTATTAAGGCTAGAGTAACCAAATTTAGTATCCGCACTTCTGTTAGATCTGACTATAAAACGTATATCTTAGAATTTCGCCCCACCCCCTTCCGCCCCCACAAAGGACGAAAATCTGTTGCATCCACAATATTGCAGATTTGAGAAAACTAAAAACGCAGAATCATAGATAACCACCATATCTATCAGATTGCTGAATCTAGATCAGATCAGATAATTTTTATAGCCAAAAGGAACAAATCAATTTGCAGTGGCTACGCAGCGCTACACGTTCAGACACGTTTTCTGTCTCTACCGCACGTCGCTCAATGTTGCCATACTGACAATGTATCGGCTATAAATGTAGAGCTGCGGTCGCCGCAGCAACTCACAACGTTCCCCCTCGTTTTTTGTATACCGCTGCATCTGTATCTCTCGCTTCCCACAGCACTACCAGCCGTAATATCTCGCTAATATACACCAAATACTCTTTGAGTGTCGGGTACTAAAATTATGAATCAATTTTCCCATCGCGATGGAGAGAGCAAAGTGCAAAGTCATCAGAGCAACTGCATCACGAGTAGCCGGATCCGGAGAGATGATACAATTTCCAGTGAACACTGGATACTCGAGACTGGATCTTTGCATCCTTGCATCCTTGCATCCTTGAATCCTTGGATGCAAAACGATAATTTTTCTGAAAATACATATTGTAAAGCCCCGAAGAGGGAGTAGGCCACGGAAAAGTCATCATGTTAAGGAAAGTCTGGGGATACTCTGACTTTCAGTTCAGTCTTTAATGGGGATTCGATTCGATTCCCGTGGATGTTTTCAAAGATTTCAGTAGTTTTCAGTTTTGTTTTTATGTTCGAAAGGAATCGGTTCGGTTCGTGTTTTTTGTCGTGTCGTCTAGTAATCAAATAAGTAGAAAACTGAAATTTTAACAAAAGTTCTTTTATACGATGGACCGCAATTTGGTGTTTTTCAGTGGCATTCCGTACAGCCATCTAAATTTAGTCGAAAACCCTCAGAGCCAAATTGGGCCTAGTCCTGGGCCCCATACAAATCGCATTGTTGACTCCTGCGACCCGTATTGCTACGAGGACGGCGGTGGCGATGCACGCACTCTGTTCCTGGACGTTGACGAGGAGCAGGAGGGGGAGGGGGAGGAGGAGGAGGAGGAGGAGGAGGAGGAGGAGAAGGAGAAGGAGAAGGAGGAGATCCACTCATCCTACGCCTCCCCTGCTGAAGTGCAGCTGCAGAAAATGGATATGGATGAGGATGTGGGCATGGATATGGGGCGGAATGTATCTGTTGTGAATCCCGTGCTACACTCACCCCCAGAAGGGGGTGGCGCCTCGGTGGCGAGCCGCTCCTTCGGACGGCTGCCGTATCTGAATCTGAGTCTGAATCTGGAGCAGCGTACAACTGCCCCGTGCTTCTGCCCCGCCATCCTCGTTGGCCACGAGCAGTATGTGCTGCAGCCGGACACCATTTTCGTGCTGGGGATGCGTCCGAGCATCACCAAGAACGACATAATCGTGTGCTTCGGCAAGATCGGACACATCAAGGTGGACGAGGGGACCGACAAGCCGAAGATCTTCGTCTACAAGGACAAGCTGACGGGCCGCTCCAAGGGGGAGGCAACCATCACCTACGTGAGCCCCCTGTCGGCCCATGCGGCCATAACAGCGATGAGTGGCAGGCGATTCATGGGCCATACCCTGACAGTCCTCCCCGCCTACCTCTCCACTCGCGCCGGGAGCGTGCGCTACAGCTACCCCCGCCACCCGCGGAGTGACACGGGGGAGCAGCAGCAACAGCACCCGCGCACCCCCAAGTGGAAGCCGGCCAGCGACAACTGGTCCTGTCTTGTGTGCCGCAACAGCAACTTCGTGTGGCGCTCCTCCTGCAACCGCTGCCAGGCGGAGAAGGGCACGGCCCCAACCCCTGGCGTTGGCCCCGGACGACGGCCCCACAACAACGATTGGCTGTGCGACGGTTGCAACAACATCAACTTCTGGTATCGCAAGAGGTGCAATCTGTGCAATTTCCCCAAGGCCGAAGAGACCGCCAGCGACTCCGCCGTGAACCCCACAATGGAGAAGGAAAAGTGGGAGCTAGTGCTGCAGTCCTCGGTGCAGGATCTTCTCTCCTCCCACGGCACTAAAGACGATGTTTCGATCGATGTTTAATGTTTCATGTTTAATATTCAATAGCCAAAATGCCTCTAAATTCGATGTAATAAATGTCACGTTCAATTTTGAAATCATTTCTGGAATCAAATGAAGCCGCAAATGAAAAGAAGACACTTGGTTCACAAACGTAAGCCGTATAGCCGTATAGCCGTAAAAGTACCAACGTTTTCTCTGGCATTCCCTGGCTTTTGCCATTGTGCCACAGGCGGGACAATGGCCCCGCCCCAGGGGCGCATCTGCACACTGCCCACTGCACTGGCGGGTAAATCCACTTAATCCAGGCCAACTGAATATTTTACTCGTGCACAAAAGGCACGCCCCCATCCGACTCCCTGGACGGCAGCATCTGCATTCACCTGGAGAGCTCCTCTAATCGTTTAATGAATTTATTTACTTGCCTTGTGCTCTCGCATTGGGAGTGGCAGTGTGGCAGTGGCAAACCACTTGAATCTGTCCTTCCACAGCCCGCTGGTCATTCCTCCTCCCAGTGTGTCATGTGATTTAATCAAACTTTGCTGCAGCCAAATCTCTCCCTTCATTCAACAAAGAGCCTCTCCCAAAGCGTAGCCTGGCTGCGCATTTTCTTGGCACCCGCATCGCCCATCCCCATCCCCATCCCCTTTCCCCTTACCCTTCCCTTCCCTCTCCTGCCACAGGCGCCTGGTGGACTTTGTGTTGTGTTGAATTTACTTTGCACTTTCTTCCACGCGAACGAAGATGGCAGCTGGATGGACCTGGGTCCTCGTCCTGCGTCCTTGCGTCCGCCTGGAGTCCGTTCCTGTTCTTTGCTCTGGCGCCCGCAGGATATTTGCGTAGCTGCAGGTGTAGCCCCCTCTCTCCTCTTCGCGCCTGTTGCGCAACAGTGTCGCACTTCACTGCTGGTGCCTGGTGCTGCCATGATGCCGATTTAAGTGCCACAGAAGGAGAGTAAATGCAATAAACACCATTAGCTGCAACGACTTCTTCCCTCCCAGAGCATTGGCCGTTGGTTGGGGCTCGTGGTGCATGTTTTACTTTGGTTTTTCAGCCAGGAAAAGTTTACTCCTTGGCCCAAGAACTAGGCCACCAAGCGAACAAGGTAAGCTAAAAGCAAAAAGCAAAAGGCAAAAAGAAACCGAAACGAAACGAGTGGAAAACGTTGCGGCGGCATCAAAATGCAAAGGCGAAAAGCACCAACTTATTCGTAAGTGAATTGAATGGAAAACTTTCAAACTGCGGGCGCCATAAACTCTGAACTGCAGGACGAAGGACGAAGCACGAAGGAAACTTTCCTGAATCCTGATGGGTTTATAGCTCCGAAGATTGTCTGCTGTTTGTGCTTTTTCCCCAACATTTCAACATAATTAGGCCATTAGATAACTTGATTTTGGCTTCCAGGGGATGGATGCTCCTCGTGGGTCTGCCTTCGAGCACTACATATACAATATTCCTCAGCACTTGCCTCTCCTGTCTCCTGTTTCCTGTTTCCTGCCTTCTGCCTGTCTGAAGGAGGTGTCATTCACAAGAATAAATAATCCTCGAATGCCGAATGCCGAGTGCCGCAAAAACATAAAACAAACCGCCTTTTCGCTTTGGCGCCTCTTGCCTCCTCTTCGGCGGCGTTGAGCACTTGCAGACATTTCTTTCACTGAAATCCACTCAACTTCACCCCCACATGTACGTGGGTGCCACAGAATGCAGCTCTTGCGGTTCATTGTACTTTACGAGCGCAGTTTTTAGCGTAGAGGGGCGGAGCATCGCCCCTCGCGACTTCCGCATGTTTTTCCCCATCGCCGGCTAACGGCCAACGGCTGCCGCCGTTTTGTTGCGTTTTTGCCTTTGTCTGCTCTGCTCTGCCCTTTGCACGTGCATCGAACAATGGCCCCTCCCACCAGCTCCCACCAACACAGAGCGTTGAAATGTTTGGCTATAAATTATGGCAACTGTCGCCACTAAGATCGAAACTGAAACTGAAGCTGAAACTGAAAGCCCCGCTAGATGGGCGATGGGCTTAGATTGGCATGGATCTGACGGCTCTGACAGCTCCAAAGCCTCGATGGTTGTGGCATTGCTGCATTCGAATATCACGTATACGTAGCGGGGTGCCCGGCTTCTGGCTGTCATATTGCAAAACGAAACGACACGCTAGGGAGCTAGAGAGCTGCCACCATTGCCACCATTCTGTTGATGCCGCTGTCTTTTTTCGGTCTGCGGTCGCATTATCCACAGGATCCAGAGGATACACAGATGCAAACGTGCAAGAGATGCCATGCCGCTCTCCAGTTTTGTGCATTTGTGGGTTCTGTCCTGTCCTGACAGCTGTTCGTGTTTTTGTCGAGAATGGCCGTCACATTAGCACCATTTTTCAGCACTCTGCGGTCATAATTCACCAAAATTAATTGTCGCATTCCGCAGTCGCACTTTGTGCGGCTTCTCGGCTTCTATTTTCCCCAAAAAAGTCTCTGGGGTGCTGTAAATATCGATGGCAGGACATTCTGCCACGGCTACTCCTCGACCCGGCTTGTAGAGTTCCGTATTTAAGAGACGCCACTTTAAATCTCCTCACTTGGCCGCTAATATTCTTTGGCAGTTGTCCAAAGAGGACCCTCGCATTAGCATTTTCCCTCTGCTTTGGATGGGGAAAAATAGGGGAAAATTATGCTAAACATTATAATAAAATTTAATAATAAAGAATACCAAAGGCAGGATTCCCTTGATTGTCCTGTCCCTCAATGTGTAACGACGACCCGGCGCTAATTCTGCAACATTCTTTATGCAAATATCCGAGTCCAGACTGCACCTTTTTTTCGGGAACAGAGGACTAGAAAGGGTAGAAAGGTTTCCCCCAGCTGTGGCTGTCTTTATCAGGTATTTGTTTATACAGCTGCAATGCCGAGGTTTATTTTATTTTATTAGATTTCTTTGGCTCCTGCCCACTGCTTCCTCCCCCTTGCTAGCATTTATCCAAATGGCTCTTGCAAATAGGCAAATAAGTACTTGGTAAGTAAATTCTGGGCGTCACCTGGGGAGAGTCGGTCCATAGACTTCCATTGGCCATAAAAATAAGCCCAAAGACAGACATTGGCCTAGGAATATCCTGGTACTCTCGTAATGCCGCCAAAAAGTTGAAAACTTTTGGGGTTATAAAATGAACGGAGAATGGATTCAAAACTTTCGCCATTGAGTGGCGTACACATCGTGGGAGAGGAAGCGGAAGAGGGGGCAGTGGCAGTTGCAGTGGCACACAGTGGCAGTGGCACACAGTGGTACGCGTTTCAGCCAAAGTCTCCGCATATTTAGGCCCTATTTATCTCTTGGTTGTGCGGCCCACTGTGGCCGCCTAAATTTCCAACCGAACTTCCCCTCTGGAAACAATATAAAAACGCTGCTCCGCACAATGCATGCGGCATAAAAAGCGGGCTTATTACGCCCTATATGTTGTCGGGAAAGGGCGGAAGAGCGGAAGGGCGGAAGGGGGGAAGGAAGCGGAAGCAGTTCCAGTTTGAGTAACAATTGAAATAAATGAATTTGCCCAAAGGATTCAAAGGATTCCACCCCAAAGGGTGGAGCATAAAATTCAGGGAATGGCCCGCGATGCCTCCCAAATGTTGATATTCCCCTCTCTCGCTCTCCCTCTCCCTCCTGTAATTGGAAGCACTTTACAGTCGTTTTCCCCGGCAACCACAAAAGGCGGAACCCACCGAAAAAATTACATCAAAATTGCAATCAAATCCAAATCAAAAGTTTGGATCCATCCATCCCCTGTTTCCGACTTAAGGATTCCGTGCCCTTAAAGAAACAGCGTGCGCCAGCATCCTCCCATATGGTAGTGTGCCATGGGGGGATCCCCCCCACAACTAAGCCAATTTCGCGTCGCCCCACCGACTGGCAGACCAGGCACCAGGCACCCGGCACCAGGCACCTATTTCAAACTCAATTAAACACGGAAAGGGCAGCAGCAGCAGCAGCAGAGGAATCTGCCCTCCATCTACCGTTGAACCTTCTCCTGCTCCTCCTCCTCCTCCTGCTCCTCCTCCTCCTCCTGCTCCACGGTGGACGCAGCTGTTCTTTATGTGGTGGGGATGCTGCTGCTGTTCGGGGTGCACTCCGCATCGGGTGGATTTAATATTTGAATACTGTTGCCAGCAGCAGCCGCACTGCCTCCTCTGTCTGTCAGCCTGTCTGCCAGCCTGCCTGGGTCTTTATTTTGATCCCATTTAAGGGGCTGCAGGCAGCAGGGTTCAGCTCGGTTCGGTTCGGTTCTTTGTTCTTTTGAGAGTACAACTAAATAAAGAGCTACGGCTTGGTTCGGTTCGGTCAATGTCGAAACTTTTAATAATAGTTTGGCAGACTTTAACTTTGTTAGTTAGCCAGGTCTTCGGTCTTCTACTGCCACTACTAGCGTCCAGCCTCCTGCTTTGCATTATCTCTGGTCTTTCTGGCTTTCGTGCAATATTTAAATTTTCATCACAGCAGCAACAACAGCAACTTGAGCATCAATAAACCCCGCTTTGCCGATTAGAATGTTTGCTGTGTTCTTCCGGTCATTTGCATATGTACATCTCCCATAGAGGCAGGACAGGACAGGACAGGACAGGAGAGGCAGACAGACAGGATACACGTGAGGCAACTCTTTTGACCCATATGACCCATGGCATTTGAAGCTGAAGCTGACCCGCATCGTGGGTGGCCATGGGATGACGCTGCAGACCCACCTTTAGGCCTTGTAGGCCGAATACCAGTACCCGTTTGGGCCAAATATTTGGCCAACAAATTGATTTCATTCAAAAACAATTGCTTGTCCTGGGCTTCTCGCCGCCCTGCACTCCGTCTTCGCACAGAATAGTAAGTACATCAGCCGAGCAATCATTGAATTATCCTTAAATATATCTCTCCGCTCCCTGCTCTGTCGCTATCGGGATTGCCAGTCAAGCATATTGTCCATCGGTCCACCTGTCATTCTGTCCGGCTTCCCGTTTGACGGCCTTATTCGCAGAGATTAAAAGATACATTTCCAGTGACTCTCTCACAGAGTAGCCTAGCAGTAAGCGTCTCTCTCTCTCTGTGTCCTTCTATTGGCCTGTTTGCTCTTTAGCGCTGGCTCTATTTTTTAGATTTGTTTTTATAGATTTTATTGTATGCCATTCGTCGATTTGGGATGACTGCCAGACGACAGACACACCTGCCTGCCGTTCACTGTGACTGTGACAGTGACTGTGACTCTTTGGCTGTTTTATGACTGGCAAACATTTAAACATTGAAATGTTTTTGGGGTCAACGAACCGGCATCCACTCGGTAGCCCATCCACAAGCCTCGTTGCCATTGACCATTGCAACCATTCAAAAACCATTGGAGCGTAAAGCTGGCCAATTATTGTGTGCAATGTCCATAAATAATATGGATAGCATAGATTCTAAATGCAAGGAGTAGGAGTGGAAGTACGAGTAAGAGTGGCAGTAGGCAGTAGGCGGAGCTCTCAAGGGGGCTCCAGAGTGCTCCA
The DNA here is from genome assembly GCF_003286085.1 of Drosophila persimilis. NCBI lineage: Eukaryota > Metazoa > Arthropoda > Insecta > Diptera > Drosophilidae > Drosophila > Drosophila persimilis. The sequence continues at coordinate 27,032,516 of NW_020825288.1, read as the reverse complement.
AATAGTGCCACTTGCATCGAATGGGGGGGGGGGGGGGGGAGCAGCTTCCTTCCAATCTAATCCAAAGAGCCCTTTGCCCCTCTAGGGCTCTAGGCTCTGTTTGTCCCCGGCACACATTTCGAGTGTTTTGTTTATGTGGAGCACACATTTCCATCTCAAGACATGGAGCCGCCGTCGTTTGCATAATAATTTAACTCATTATCCACTCCCTCTTGGCCTGCACCAGGCAGCATGCACCCGACTAAATAAGCATAAGTAAGACACGCGTTTGCCACAGGAGAGAGCGGAGCGGTGGAGAGGAGGTGTGGAGGGGCAGGCGAATGCTGTTGAGTCTCGCAAAAGGATTTACGGCACCTTGGAGCACTAACGAGGTAATTTTAAGGCTCTGCGAGGTCAAGATGTGACGACGAAGACGACGAAGCTCCAAGCTCCAACCTCCAAGCGTTGATGAATGCGTTTCTGTGTTGTGCTCCTGCTGTTCATTACGTATACGACACGTAGTCGTACCTGTGTGTGTCCTGGCATCTAAAATATGTTTCCTTTCGTTTCGTTTCGCTTGCCATCTAAATTCTCTACTTCTTTGTTTCTTTCTTTGGCGTTTAGGAATAGTTTGCTTAAACAGCAGCTCCATTCAATCAACAATTCCCATCTCCATAGCAGGAGATGGGCAAGGAGGCGGCAGGAAATGCGTCTATTTTTTCACTCTGATGTACGTCCTTATCCTTCGCGAGTCTGGGACGGTGCGGGGCAGGGGCTGGGGCAGGGGTGCTCTCTTCTTGTCTTTTCTATCCTTCTCGCTACTCTCTAATCTCCTTCTCTTCATGGCTATTATCGCATTCCTGTAGCAGCCGTCGAAGGGGTTCGTTTAGCTCCCACTCTCCGCCCCCCTGTAGGGGGGTCACGGCTCATCTCTGCTGCAGAACCCCTGATGCAGCAGCAGCAGCAGCAGTTCACTTAACTTACTCAAGTCGTTGACGGCATAACTTCCGCTTCCCCTTGCGACCCCGACCCCCCACCCGCTGGGGGGCGGGGGGCAGAGATGTGCCAGGGCTTAGTGTCTTAATGCCAATGCTCGCACATTTTATACAATTTCTTATACACATTTTGAAATGCTTTAGGAGCTGCATGCACTTACATCTTCAATAGGATGCGATGGGGAATGGGAATGGGAATGAGGATGTCTATGGATGTGGATGTGGATGTGTGGTAGCTGGATTACATTCGAATACTCCTACAAAGACGATTGCCAAAGACGCAGACTGTATTTACAATGCCACAGAGAAGGGTAGGGAGGGGTAGGGGTAGGGGTATGGGTACGATGATTCCCATTTTGTTTGATCTGCACTCAGTTCTGTGTCTGTGCCGGCTAAAAAAAAGGGGTCACGTCTAAGGAAAACCATCTTCCACTGCAGTGAACGGACGGATTGATAGATGGATGGATGGATGTGTATTTTCAGTTCAATTAGCAGCGTTTAAAGAACCTTTGAATGCCGAATACGAGGCTGCTTAGTGCTTAGTGAAACCTACTTTGATCAACGACTTGCCACCGAGATGCTAATTGATCTGATTTCCTCCGACTCAAAGATGCCTCAGAAGAAAGTGAGTTTTGGGTTCTGTGCTGCGATTCTGTGGCTCAGTTCTTAAACTCTTCTCGAAGCGATCGCACAAATGCATCATCGGACACTTTTGACACTTTTTCCGGCTGCGCTGCTATTTCTGGCCTGCGCCTGGGTCCGTGCCGGAGTCCAGGGAAACCATCTGAAACGCTTCAGCCGATCGCTCATCTTTCCGCCGACCAGTCCGACGCGGGTTCAGTTTATTGGCGGCATTGGCATACCCGTCGAGGGGCTGCACTTCGAGTCCGTGACCTCGGGATACGTCCTCAAGGCCGAGTATTTCCTGCCCACCAACTCCACGGAGATCACGCGGGTCTACCTCAAGCCCCAGGCCATAACGGGCCGAGGGGACGAGTCGAACTACGGCGCTCTCTACCGCTGGATCGTGTACCGCGGCATCGAGATGGTCATAGCGAACGCCGGCCTCCCGGGACGCGGCTGCCTCCTGCGTCTGATCTGCGAGCACGCAGCCCTGCCGCTGAGCCACGAGAGCGGTCTGCTCGGGGAAGTGCTGGACATCGTCCTCACGCCCTCGAGCTCCAGGGACGAGCCGACGGGCGCCGGCTCAGACCGCGACTACCACGCCTCGGAGCGGTTCGGCAGGCGAGGCGGCGACTGCGAGGCCTTCTATGGGGGCGAGTGCCAAAAGACGCCCCTGGATCTCATCAGCCTGCTGCTGGAAGTCAATTAATAAAAGGATACACATAATTATATGAATAGCAAGCAGAGTTTCAATGTTAGACGAGGAGGCAGGCATGCAACAAAACGGCAATCACGTACATTCCCCCTCGCACCCCCTGGCCCCTGTGATGACTGAATTACAAAAGCTGATAAACATTTTAATTAGTTTTCGCATTCGCTGCGTGCGTGTCCTGCATTCGGAGGAGCATCGGAGGAGCATCAGTTGTAATTAAACGCAGGATATATGACAGCCGCCACTGCGTATGCGTAATGTGCGACAGCAAGAGGCGGTGGGGAAGATAGGTCACAGGCCACACAGGTGGCACTTAATTCGTTTAAATTTAAATGGCAAATGGATTATGTGGCGACTGGACTGCACTCCCTTCTCGATTGAGTTATCCAGGACACGTGTCGGCTCCTTCACCGGTCCGACTGGCACTGGCACTGACACTCCTCCCTGCCCCCTGCCCCCTGCCCCCTGCCCCCTGCCCCCTGCCGATTCCTGGACAGGCGCCTATAGAGCCATGAAATAATTACACACATCGGAAATGGGAAACGCGTCCAGAATCAAGGATGACGGGGGCGGATAACAGGAATAACAGGAGTCTCCTCTGGAGGCGCTTGCTTGTGGCCTGGCTTCAATGCCAGAGACTGTGGCATGTGGCATGTGGAATGTGGAAATGAGTTTAATATTAATTAACAGCCTGTCAACGCGTCTGTGGCAAGTGTGTGGCAGCCGCATGCAGCAAAACGGAAAGCCAATAGAGCGAACGCCAAAGCCCCCCGCTCGCCCCCCTGCTCTCCACCTTCCCAATGGGTTCGGGGGTCATTCGGTCATTAGTTGAACTGAGCGTGTGTGTGTTTGTGTTTGTTTACTTTAAACCCCCTCCCTCCCCCCCGCCAGAGGGTTTGCATCTGTGCTCCGTTTGCTCTTTTGCTCGCTTGCTCGTTTCTGTGTGTGGCACGACCCCCAGGCCGGGTCCTGGGCAAAAACCATAATAAAAATAATAACAATATGGAAATGGAATTCTTTCGGGCAATCGCCCGTCCTTTGTGGGAAGCTGGGTGGCACAGGATTGGGGGGGGGGGGTTCGGGGGTGGACAGGCAACAGGCCTGTTGGGTCCATTTGTCTTCAATTTATAGTTGCCCCAAGGCTGGGTGTGTTCTGGTCAACATATGTGCTAAATTATTCAGCCAAATGCAAATGCAATTTCATGGCCAAAAGGGGCCCCGCAGGACATTCACAGACGGGGGCGGGGAGGGGCCTTAAATTAAAGATTTGCAAAACTTTAGCAATGTTTATAAAGGCTTAAAGTATGTTCTGTTCCTGAGCGATTTACGCCCCAAAGCTGACAAACGAGACGTTTCCTGTCGCCCTCCTCGGGGCCCCTGCGTTGGTCTGTGGAGGGACCCACCAGCCCCCAGCCAACTGCAATCCTTTCACACACTAAACACCATCTAAATACGGGACGAGCAGCTCCCTCCTGCTGGGCGGTGGGGCTGGGCCCGGTCGAGGGTCTGCAAGTTTGTAGTGCCCGGATTTATGGCCAAATGTGGAGATAAACTTGCCGTCATTTATCAAGGAAGCGTCCAGGGCATCCAGGCATTCAGGCATCGCTCCTGCTTCGACCTTTGAAAATATTTTGACTTGAAATGATTACGCCGAAAACTCAACAGATAAAACCCTGGAACCCTGGCAGCGACCATAAATCAGTAACTAAATGTGACTCCATCTCGGCCCCCCCCCCTGGACCCTGTGCACTTCGTGGACTTTGGACACTTAACAGGGAGGGGGGATGGGGGGGGGGGGGCCCTCGTTCGTTCGAGTGGCTGTTGGCCAAAGGTAGTGGCAGCAAGACCAAATTGCAGTCAGCAGTCAAGGAATGGGGCATGGAGCATGGGGCATGGGGCATAGATTGGCAACATTTGATGGCAAAAGTTACGTTCGCATTTATCTTTCGAGCAGGAGTGTCGCTTGCGAGAGAGTTTCTTGAACCACAGCCAAGACCGGAAAGCTCTTCCATTCGGATGGGCCCCGTCCTGCTGTCCTGCTGTCCCACCGTCCTGCTGTCCCCCCGTCCCCCCGTCCAGCAGAGTGTGGCTTTGGCGCTTCAAAAAGGGTTCCGTTCCACACTGACAAATGTCCTTCCGCTGCTGACGCGGGAGGGGGTGTGGGGATACACGTTTTGCAGTTGTTATTGCTGTGTGCTGCCTAATTGCCGCTTGCCACAAAACAAATTAAGGAATATTTAGGTACATTTGGGAATATTAACTGCTCCGCAGACTGTTGCCTGCCACAGGCAATGAAGCGCAGTATCCTTACAATCAGAGTTAGGAGCAAACGACACCGACACCGAATCCGCAGCGCAGGAACCAAAGGAACTCTGTGCCCCTCCCCCACCGCCCTCCACCGCCCCCTTGTGCAGCCGCGATGCCAATTTGCATGCATTACAAATCAAGCTGCCATCCGTGGCATTCTGTTGCAACTGCTGTCAAACTCCCGAAACTCTCGGCATTTGTTGTCATTTGACAAATTAGCTGCCTTTGCGGCAGTTGCCGCTCGAAGGGGCAACGGGGAATCACTTGAGTTTGTCTCTCGGGGGAAATGTGATTTATGTGGCATTAATAATAATTTATATTTACCGGAGACCAGGAGACCAGCCACGACAAGGAATACCATTCCAAGGAATGAATGAGGCCCGAATCGAGGGCCAAATATTGCGGCAGATTAGCATAATCAAGTGGGTTCCTGCTCCTTGCGCCATGGATTGTCTGAGAGTAGACAACACGTCGTATGCGCAATATTAATTATTCAAAGAGCGACGAAAATATTGCACGTTGTATGCGATACAGGCAACAAAAAACAATGCGGCATGCCCCTTGTGAGCAGGCACACTCCCCTCCCTTGGCCCTGCTTCCATTCTGGTGTCCCCGTGCCCCCGTGCCCCTGTGCCCCTGTCTCCCCTCGCAATAAGCGAAACAATTTCATCAAAATTACAAAAATGTGAGCAAACACATTTTATTTGCGCTCTTAAGTTTGTTGCACGTTTAGCCGTTGCCAGCTGCCACAGTGCCTCGTATGCGAGGAGCGTGTGCCTCACACATAAATCGTTGACAAATTCTGCGCGACTTTCTTTCTGTTTCTTTCCTTTGCGTTGCTTTGCTTTACTTTCCTCTGCTTTCATTTAATTTCAGTTTATTTCGCTCTCTTTTTGGGCCTTTGTTCGGTTGTGTTTCCCCCCCCCCCCCCCCCCCCCCCCTGCTGGCTGCTGCACTGACAAGAATTTGAATAATTTGCCAAAATGTGCGAAAGTTGAAATGTTAAAATTCCGAAACGAGGCGACTCGACGGAAGGACAAAAGTTGGCAAGCGACTGGGGCTGCGTACACTTCCGGTTTGGCTGGAAAAACTGGAGTCACGACCCGCCAAATGATTGCCAAATGAATGGCTTGGAATGGCGGGGAATGGCGAGTGTCCCAGGCAGAAGAAGAACAAGTTTCCATCTTCTCGGCTTTAATGCATCGTTAAATTTATAGCCCCTCCTCTCCACCGAATATAATTTGACGCAATTCCGCTAATGTGTCGCACCATAAAACAAATCACAAACGACACTCGCATTCGCATTCCACATGCCACATTCGAGGCACAAAAGTTGTCCCTTGTTGAGTTTTCTTTTTCTCTGACTCATTGATTTTTCCACTCGTTTTTCCCCCCCTCGATTTCGATGATTAAAGGGATGCCGTCTTCCGTGGTGGGGGATGTTTGCATGACTGCTCAGTGGCATGCTGCATGCTGCATGCTGCAGGTCCCGTTCCCGCCATTATCGTCATTTTTCCCACTTTCTTGGCCAAGGAATTTTTCAATAAAGGACTCTTGTGCACAAATATTTATGTCAGCAGCGATGGCACCGCTGGCTGAGGAGATTAATAAGCAGCGCCAAGGACCTGCCTGCATGCCCCTGCCTCCTTGCCCCTCTGCCTCCTGGATGCCCAGAATTTCAGCAGCAACACAAATGATAATTAAGCAGCATAGCTGTGCGCTCTGTGCTCTCTTATGCTGAATTTATTATCAAGTTTCTTTCAACCGCAGAGTGGCTCCATCCGAGAGCGATGGCTCATCCATCATCATCTCTTGGTGGTTGCCAGGGGACTTCTATGTGCCGCCTTAAAGCACCAGAGAAAGCAATTAAAACGCACACATGAATGCTCCTCGCTGTCTCTCATTTATCCATAAATACACGTGGCATACACGTGGGGCAGGGGCAGGGGCAGGGGCAGGGGCAGGAGCACGGAACGGGGGCATATCTTTAAGCATTGCAGGATAATAATTTGCTCGGTCCTGCCCGCGGCAGACCGCCAGGATCCTCGAGCATTTAAGCCCTGCTCATTTATCACAAATTTCTCATTTGCCTTTTGCTCGGGAACTTGGCGTCCGAGTGCGAGTCCGAAAATTAATATGCGAAAATAAATTATGTGGCCAAATGAGCAACGTTTACCGCAGAGAGAGGGGAGTCGAGGGGTCGAGGGGTCAAGGGGTCGAATCCCACTTTCACACGCATGCCATTTGCTGCTCAATGGTGATTTTTTTGCGTTCGAAGAGGGGAGGCTTTTCAGCTCCATCAGTCACAGAGGGGGGAAGGAGCAGCAGGGGGAAGGAGCGGCAGGGGGAAGGGGAAGCAGTAAACATCGTTTGTCGCCCAGAAACGGCCATATCTGAATGGTAAGCATTGTGTCCCAGCCACTGGACTCCTTTAAATGGCCAACAAATAATGGACCAAGGAAGCAAAAACAAATTTCAGCCCAATGGCCGGGGCCAGTGGAGCTCTGCTCTGCTCTGCCTCGTAGGGTAATTGAATGCCGGTCAAGTGTGAACGTCCCAGAGCCAAGGAGACGGAAGCAAGTCCCCACTCCCCCCCTGCCCATCCGCTTGGAAAGCGATAAAAATTCACAGAACGCACATCCCATACGTATCCCCCGTCATGTATGGCCTTAAAGTAGTGCTTTAAAACACGGCCCCCTTGGCGGCTCCTGGCTGATCCCTGTGTGAGGGGCATACAGATACAGGATACAGATGCTCGTACTCCTCCGGTTATCTTTGGGCGAACAACAAGCCTAATTTGGACTCTAATTTGGGGGCATTCAATTGGAAAATTAAAAATTAAATTGCTTGTCTCGCTGCCTTTGCCCCCTGACCTCCGACAGGGGGGAGTGCGCGGGGGGGGAGTGCCCAACAATCCATCGCAATAAATCTCATTAACGTGCGCACACAGCAAAGAATAAAGCAGCCCTCCCAGAAACCCCCCTCCCCCCTTTAAATGGGGCTGCCCCTCCCTGACTGAAATCCCAAAATTCCCTTCCGTTCCCATCCAATTTCGAGACTAGATCCCTACCACATGTGGCATGAATAAGGCACTGATAAGATTATTTGTATCGAATGCTGCACATTTGCATCGCATGTACCTGCCACAAGAAGCGCGTGGATCTCCTTTGGCAAAGGACTCCTCTGCGTCTGCAGTTAGCAGGAGGGAGAGCGGAGCCCTTAGGCAATTGCTTCACGCCATTCGAGCCGCTGAAATATTGGCCTCGTTTGCCAGGAACCGCCCCGAGCGCCACTTACCTTCGTCCTTGCTCCTTGAAGCCTTGAGGGAGTGCTCTCGCAGAAAGGGGCTGCATGTGGGGCAGGAGCTCCAAATATTAGGCTCCATTCCCCTGAATCATCAGAATAAATATTGAAATGCAGTCGGCAGAGGTCACAGTTCACACTTTGGCATTTCCACGCACTTCCCCTGGGGGAAAATCCTTCATTTCGACATGAAAGCCACACTTCTGACTCCTGGCCAATAAAAGCCGTCTGCAAATCATCGAAAAACTAACGCCTAACGCCTCTCCCCTCTCGCCTGCCCATTTAATTGCTCTGCAAACGTTCCCCAGTTTAGCAAAAAAGAGAAAACACTGCAGGAGAGGCAAGAGACGAGGGGGGAGGGGGAGGTTGGCCGAATGTTTTTGGCTGAAATAGATTTTTTGCAGCATTTTCCTTTTTTATGAAGGCCACCAGCCATGCGAGCCGAAGGATGGCATATCCTCTGATGTCCGCCCCCCAATTAGAGTCCTGCTGATTTGGCGCACTTAGCGAGAGGCATGTGTTGTACGGCTCGTTGCCCCTGCGGGCCACGGAGGGCCGCTCGACTGTTGTAGGAACCCATTAAGATCATGCTCCATTAATTGAGTTCCAATGAAATCGCCAGATCCCCTCTGTTGCCCCTGTTGCCCCTGTTCCATGTGGCATGGTGGCATGCTTGAATGGTACTTGTTACTCTGCAGGGGCGTGGACGTGGGCGTGGCTGATTGGGAGGGTCGTGTCAAAATTGTGCATGTTCCAAATGGTTTTTTGGCCCCGACACCGCACCGCTGTGGCTGTGGCAGTGGCAGTGGCAGTGGCAGCAAATGAAGTTACACTTGCAAAAAAAGCGGGGAGATTTGAGGCCCAAAAAGCCTAGGAGGAGACGTGGCAGGGGCATAGGATGGGGGCAGGATGAGGGCAGGATAGAGGCAGGATGAGGGCAGGATGAGGGCAGGTTAGAGGCAGGATATTCTGGGTTACCAGAGACGAGAAGAGAATTAAATATGCATGGCTATGTTTTGGAGGCCCATCGATTGCTTTGCCCCGAACCAAGGCTCCCCCATGGGGCATGCTCCCCCCAGACCGTAATTGTAATTAGCTTCCACACGGAGAGAGCGAGCGCGCGAGTGGCTGCTGGCAACAAAGGATCTGCCTGGCCTGATTGTGGGATTGTAATTGTAATTGTGGGTGTGAAATCGGAGAAGAGGAGAGTGCCTAAATTGTGCTAAATGGGTTAGCCACTGGTCGCCGGCTCTGGCCCCTGGCTGTGGCAGATAAAAGGCATGAATAATCTGGCTGGTGGGGATGTGCCTTAGCTTCTGCTGAATCCTGAATCCTGATTGATTATTCCGTGTGTGTGGGGCAGCACTCATGTGTCTGTTATTGTTAATAAATGAGTGAGTAAAATACTATAATCGAAGTCGAGTCCCACTTCCTTCCCCCTTGGGCTTGGCCCCATTGTCCTGCAAGCAAGGACCCTTGTCCTGCCGTAATGAACTTGTTCCTGCAGTTTACTGCAAACCGCAATAAATCATAGTCGGCGGGGGGTACTTAAACCCCGCAATCCAAGGACAGGCACACAATGGCGCAATGGGGCGGGGGAGGGGGGAGGGGCAAAGCCAAATGTGGAACAAAATCAAACTTTTGCGAAGCGATAGAGCCGCCTACAAAGGAGGCGATAAGGAGGCCAGTGTGCAACAGTGGAAACAACAGGTGTTGCCACACCGACACCAGGCACAGGCAGGGGCAGGGGCACAGGAAAGAGTCTCATGGGGAAAGCGGAAATAGAAATATAAATCGTTTGGCCGTTGCCTACTTTTTCGCCGGAATGGCGGGCCCCTCTCTCCCTCTCTCTCTCTCTCTTTTAACTGCATTTGTTGGCTGCATTTAAACATGAGGCTAAGCTGAAACAAACACACACACACACACAAGAAATGAAAAGTGAAAAAGTTTCAAGCTACAAAGTTTGTGGCGCAACTTGTTTTTCTCGCACCTTCTGCGGTGCGGCAGAGAGAGAGAGAGGAGGGATCTGCGAGAGCAAAATGCAGTTACAAAACTTGCAGCAACCGCAATTCAATTAAAACTTCAATGTAATGCCAGTGTGCACCCACACAGGCACACAGACAGAAGGCACACAGACACACGCACAAACAGACGCTTCTTAGCCCCGAGATGGCAAGTGGCAACTGGCATGTGGCAAGTGGCATGTGCGCCTTGGCTGGCTTCAAACTTTGTGCTGTCCCCACACACACACACACATTCTCGGCAGCTGTCCCTCCATGTAAACAAACCCCATTGAATGGGGCAGAAGCAGCCAGGCAGCAAGGACCTGCCAAATGAGCAGCCGGTCGTAGCCGGCTTTCCTTCCGCATGGAGAGCTCTCTCTTTGGAGAGAGTTTATCCGCGCAGGCGCCTGCCCGGCGGCCGTCGGATCGTTTGGCGGATGCTATAAAAGCCCCCGTTTCGGGGCCACTGCCAGGCAGTTGGTTCGCGGCGCTCCTTCGGGCTACTCTTCCCCGAAAATCTCAAAGGATCCAAAAGTGCAGCAGAAGCAGCGGCTCGTGTGTTGTTTTGTGTGCGCTTCGAACTCTGAACTCTGTTGCGTGGCATGCCACATGCCACATGCTGATGCTGACGCGGCCGTGGATGCTGTGCTGCGGTTTTGAAGCAATAATAAAAGCCGTATAGTAATTAGTGCTCGCTTGTGGATTTGCGAAATTAAATTAGGAAGCGCACTGGAAAAGTGGAAAATGTGAAAAATATAAATATAAATAAAGTGACACAGGAAACCCAACAGACAACAGCCAACAGACAACAGACCCTTCAGAGCTTCAGTACTTTATGGAATTACAATTTTCGAATCAAATCAAATCAAATTAAATGCCATTACAAACCGCAGACACTAATCCGATTTAGATGGCAATTTAATTGGCATTCAAATCAGATTACACGCACAACTGGCCCAAGTGGCACGAGTGGCACAAGCTTTTCTGGCCATCTCCCATTGAGGAATATTTGTGGAGATAATACTGTCCCTGGGCCACATTCAAAGGGTGAATATGGACTCGCAATGAACGGAACAGCCTCATAGAATCCTGTTAACAAAGGTAAGCACACCACCAAAGACAATGCCGGGACCAATTAGCTCTCCTATGTTCTATGGTTCTCTTCGAGACTCGCGAGACCCTTCTAGGACGCAAGATTACCAAAAACCAACTACATGGCTTGTGCATGATTCACACAACTGCATACATGGATACAGGGCACGAGCCCTAGAGCCAGGGCTCCACTCTACACTTCTTGCTGAGCAATTATTGGATGGTCTTTGCCCTTCTATGGCATGGCATAGCACCCCCTCTGGCATCGGTTATGAGGCGACTATCTGCAGTAGGGAAACCTCAAGTCCAAATGATAATCATTTGTTGTTGGCTGTAATGTGGCTTTCTTTGTGGATTGATTTATGTTCTCCTGTACTTTAGTGGTGGGGCACACATGTGTGGTGGTGTGTGGTATGTGGCATTCTGAATAATTACAGAGCACAGCATCCTTCTGCCGAAACTTTGTTTTCAGGCATTCTACGAGTACGGGAGGAGTACGAGTGGAGAGTATAGCCACAATTTCATATTGTTACAAAATTGCATTGTTAATGGCCGTTGGCAGCCCTCTCTCTCTCGACTGTCGACTGTCGACTGTCGACTGTCGCTTGTCCCCTGCCCCTGCTGCTGTTCCTTCTGCCGATTGTATCTGTGTGCTCCCTTCCTTGCCAAATGGCCAAATGGCTCCAATGTGGGTCTCCCAGACAGAGGAGCAGGAAGTGGGGTCTGCAGGCTCCCATTTACATACCCATTGGTTAATGTGCAATCGTCCTTTTATAATGGGGTCAACTTTTTTTGTTGCTGCCTCAGCGTAAAATACTATCTGCGGCTGTGTCTCTATGCCAGCGGAATGCCAGGATGCTTCCAGGATATAATAAAAATAATCCCAGCGTATAGATAATGGATAATGGGGTTGGGGCGGGCAGCGGCAGCGGCAGCCCTTTGCACAGTATCTGTGTTTACGAGTATGTTCCTGTGTACGTGTGTGTGTGTGTGTGTGTGTGTGTGGGTGCATGCCCCCGCATGTGCTAGATCTATGCTAATTTTCCAGTTAAGTGTGCTTTGCATAATGAACCCCACCGGTGGATGGGAGGATTATGTTGGGGGAGACCTCCAATCGCTGACCGAATGATTTTTGCCTCCCAGGCCATTGCCATTCGATCTTTTGATTGGTCAAACCTTTTAGTTTACATCCCAATCGAGGCCTCCTCCCCCCCAGAAACAATGACAGCAAACAGGCACAACAGATACGCTCTTATGACATTAAGTGGCATTATAATTACAATTTGCACAAAGGAGCAGGCGGCCCCGGGACACCCGCGACCCCAGCGACCCTTAACCCGACACCGCCGATAAGGGGAGGGGAGGGGAGGCTCCACTTAAGTCAGGGACAGGGTTTAACAGCATTCAACGTTGGGCGATGCCAGGACAGCAGCTAGGACTTGGTCCTAGGCTAAGCCGTTGCCGTTGCCACTGCAGAGCCAATTAGCAAATACTCATCCGCTTGGCAAATAATCCGCTCAGATTTTAATTAATTGCCTGCCCCGCCCACAGCCCCCTCCTTATGCCGATAATCGACTGCTGCAGCAGGTACACTCGCAATCGTAATCGCAGTATTTTATCTTGTTTTTATGCGATGAATGTTTACCGAGATTCGGATTTTAGAATTAATTGTGCGTATAAATTTCCCGGCGAGCAGAAGATGGGGCACCACCACATCCTTCCTTAATGGAGTAAGAGCCGGTGCCGGTGCCGATGCCGATGCTGGGGCAACCTTTTGGCTTTTGTTTTTGTTTAGGGCCCCATCGTCGGGGCCGGGGGGAAGGGCAATAAATTCACTCTCGTCGCAAATGAGTTTGCATAATTCAAAGAAAGCAAATTGAAACATCTTCGCCCCCATTTATCCTTCTCTTTTTGGACTGGAAAGTATTTGTTTAGCCGTAAGTGGATTTACTTCAATTTTGTATGATTTAAGCATTCGATTCGTGGGCCGGGGGAAGAGGCATTGAGCCAATGATTGGGTGCTGGAATGATGGACGACAAGTCCCTCTCAATCATCGTGACTCGAACAGAGGCATACCTATGCTTAGCACAACTCATGCTGCCACACAATGGTGCCACATTTGTGGGATCGCATCGAGAGATTGCCGGGATGCGAATCAATAAAATAGGAATTTAATATAGCCACAGCCACAGCGCGTGCCTCAGCAAAAGAAGCGGCAGACGGAAGAAATTGAAGAAAGTTGTTATGCAAGAATTTCATTGTTCATTGAGAAAGTTTCAGCCGGCAAGAGAGCAAGAGAGCAAGCAACGTTTTCCCCACAATTGTCCTCTTGGCCAAATTATTTACATGCCGGGATATCTGTCTGTCAGTCTGTCTGTCTGTTGGGGTGGCATTCACTCAAGTATCTTCCAGATACTCGCAGTTCGTTGCACAGAAGTCGTTCCCCCGGCGTGGCGCTCAATTGTGAGGCAGATAAAACTATTTAAGCCGCAATACAAATACAATCTGCGTGATCCATCCAATGGTAGCCATGATTACCCGCGATGGCTCTGCCGTCTCTATAAAATTAATTTTAAGACACTCTGGGCTTAATCATTCGCACAGATAAAAGGAAAGGCGACAGTTGTCCCTGCGGATAATTGCGAATGCGTGTGGAACGGACGGACGGAAGGACTTCGCTCTGGGGGGGGCCTTGGATTCTTTTGGGATCCAGGACCAGAGAAGAGACCCCTGCCTGGAATTTTAGGCATAATTTGGGCACAAAATATTTTTGCTGCTTTGTGCAGAATGTTTGCCCCCAGACGCCCAGCCCCCTCTTTGTCGTTTAGCCAATCTGAGACCCAAATAAAGAGCCCAGCCGCCCCGCCGCCCACCACTTGTGGCAGTTCGGACGGCAGGCGTGCTGGAGCTTTTAAACTGCCACAGGACCCGGGATCGGGTGGGGTTTGGGGACTCTGGATTGCTGTAGCTATCAGTTTTACGAGTCCTTTGAGGGTAGCACTTGTTAAACTTGCTTTCCGAGCCGCTCGCATTGTTGTCAGGTCAAGTCTGGAGAGGCGGGAGGCTGGAGGTTGGAGCAGGGACAACTTGAAACATGTCAGAGATTTGCGTTCACCAACTGCCTTTTGATATTCAATCATCCTCTAGAAACACACTCTGGAATGGTATCCCTTCCGACCAGACCCAACACACACACACATGTGCTAAATATGACATTCAACTGTCCTTCAATTCCCCTTTTAATAAGGTCCGATTTGTACTTTCAAGTGTAACGAACCACCAAAAGACGGGAAGAGGGAAAGAGAAGCAGGAATCAACGCGTGGAATCGGCTTTTTTTCAATTTCAAAATGAACTCAGTCGAAAGGGAAATAATAACTGAACATGGCTCTCAGAACAATGCTAAGATTCGTCTGGTGTTTTGGGACTTATTCCCTGGAGTGGTCAGCCACAGTCAGAGCCAGAGAGGAGCTGGCAAGTGCATAAAATATACATTTAGCCTTATCCGTGGGAATGTTGGAGTTTCTCCGCCTGATTTACGATGGCCCGGTGACTCGTTCATGGGATTACCTACCCACCTTTAACGTAGTTTCGAGATTGCATGCCAACCGAAGTTTATTTGGAATTCAAAAGCTTTTAACAGATTGTCGCAAGAAGTAACTTTGCCAATTTGCAAAAGTTCAACGGAACAGCACAGCAGAACACCAAAACAAATGGATTAACGGCAATAGAAACGAAGAAAAACAAGTGAGAGAGCATACATACATACATTCGAGTGAATTGGTACGACTACAAGATACCGATTACTCAATTACACTCCCGCCAGGCGCTCTCTTTGCGGGGCCTATTTAGCAGAAAGAGTTGCCCTCTCAACGAAACGCAGAGTACTCCACTCTCTGGAAAACTTCCTACTAACGTTTCTGCTACATTAAATCTGCGAATTTGTCACCTTTGTTGTTGTTGCGGTTTCACGAGCACAGTAGACATACCCGAACATTCTGCTCTGCTCTTACGGGGTAGCATAACAATAACAATTACACTGATTGCCGCCCCCGGGGAATATGATGGAGAGAGAGTGGGTGGAGTGGGTGGAGTGAGTGGAGTGACGACCTGCCGGTCGGCCAAACGGAAACGAACAGAATTCTCATAATGGAGCATAGCGGATCGGACAGGTCCGTCCGGAGCACAGGTTCCTCCGCTGCACAGTCGCTTCACGGCCGACTTGGCCAGTTTTTCTGGGCCAGGGCCCGGCCATAAAACAATTGAGGGCTCAATTTTGCGCGGCCGGCCGCATTTGCATTCATCGCTGTTTCACATTTGTTGTTCATTTTCCCCGGCCTTCAGTGTGTCCAAAGGATGCGCCCAAAAGCCCCAACCGGGGGATATGAACATTCAGAACGTTTCGGGTTGTAGTCGCAACTTTGTTAGGGTTCCGCTGAAAGTTGCAACTGCAAAGGGAAGCCAACATTTATCTGTCAGAATGTTTTGTGTTGCCATTTCTGTGGCAACTGGGGCAAGAGTAGCATGCTGCAGCGGAAGCCAATCTATAGGGCTTAAGAGTACTCCATATGTGTGTAAACATTCAATTTTATTACACGTTTCTGCTGAAACAGCACGTATGATAGGTTCTTTTGATTTTCTTTGAGTAATTTTAACCGGTTAATGTAAACAGAATTGATCGACTTTTACAGCAGCTTTCTAGGAAGCTTTCAGCTTTCGCTCATTAAAAATGTATGCATGAATGTGTGTGCGTATGTTATGTATATGTGTATTGGTTCATCACTCACCTTTCAGCAAAATCATGTCGCTTCGTGTCATTCATTGCCACGTTGCTTTTCCTCCTCTGCTGCACCTTCTGTTCTCTGCTCTTCTCCTTTGAGAGAGAGTTTTATACAAAGATCAACACAACAACACATTAAACCGCAAGACCGACCGAAGGAATTGTAGGACAATTTTAGAATATCACACGATTTTCGAAGACACTTTTTACCGACCAAAACAGCAAAATATCGCGGAGCCACGCTACTGTGGAAGTGATTTGAGAGATCTGCATTGGCTGTGCTAATTCTTATTCTCTCTTCTTCTTCCTCTGCTGCAGTGCAAGCTTCACTCTCAGAAAGAAGAGCGAAAGCTTGAGAGCGTGAGCTTGAGCTTTAGAGCGAACGAACTTCATTTAAGATATTTATTGCACAAGCGCGTGATTTTTATTTTCTCTTCAACTTCCTTCCATTTCATTCGTGGAATGAAAAGTGCCACTGGATCTATGCGAGCTCCCCACTCCCCTCCATTGGTGCAAAACACTTACTTCAAGTGCATTCTCTTTGGAATTCTAGAAACTCGCCTTAATCAGAGCTCTCTTTTTTATCTCTCCAGCACCACAATGAATGTCAGCGCGATTTAAGTGGTGTCGTCTCTGCACTGAAAGGGGAAGGGAAGGCCCAAAAGAAACCAACCAAAGCCGGAACGTGACTTTTGCCGAAAGTAAATTGAGCCACCGGCCACCGCAGCGATAAAAGGCTGCGATGCCAAGCAGCGAAATTCGCTAGGATTCGCGCAGTCAAAGAGATAAAGGATCTATCCATGCGCTACGTGCTGCCCATGGCTCCCACTTTGGGTGCATCAGCAACAGTCCCAGCCCCAGCCCCAGCCCCAGCCCCAGCCCCAGCGATGAGCAGGTATGACAGTAGGCGACACCTTTCCCAGTCGCACGCTCGGATGCTGGTCCTGTTCCTGCAGCTCCTGGCAACGGGCGCCACTGCAGCACCAGCCCCAGCACCTGCCGCAGCACCAGCAGCAGGCCCATTGTATCGCAGTACCCCAGCGGATAGCCAGCGCTGTGCACACAAGGGCATAGTGGAGCTGATTCGCACGAGTCCTGTCATTGTAAAGGCCCTCGCTGCCCGGGTCTTCACCGATGCGGAGCTCGACGATGGCCAGGGCTCTGACACCGAAACTGCTCTGTCCGCCGGTATATTAATAACATTAGCCCCGGAAACGATATACAAAGGAGCCTCTCTGCTGAAAATTGCCAATGGCGCCAACGGCGGAGAGGCCACACTGTCGCTTCGGGCCGGAGGAGGGATGTCCAGCAGCGGCGGCGGCCATCGCAACGGAGGCAGCGGCAATGGATCCGGAAGTGGATGTGGAAGTGGAAATGCTTGGAGCGGCACTGAGTCAGCGTTTCAGTACGAGGGGTAGGTGCAGGGACACTGCTTTTTGGTGACATTCAGAATGTACACTCTACTCTTTGTTCCCGCAGACAGCTGAATGCAACACTCCAGCCGGCGCGCTGCTTCGACGCAAATATGCTGAAAATGCTGCCAGCGGAATTAATTGCCTTTGGCAAATTGTTGCCTGCCGCCACAGCAGCAGCAGGCCCCAACTCCGGCAGACAGCTGCTCCTGCCACGAGCGCCGGCCAGTGATGTTCTGCACATAAGCATCAACGGTCTGCATCGCTGGACACCGCAATTCGAGAATCATATCTGGAAGCATTTGGGTAAGGCATCCACATCCTGTGTCCACTTACTGGCCACTCCTCCCCCTCTACCAAGCCCCAAGTCCCGAGGGCATCCGTTAGTTAATCGCATTTTGCTTGTTAGTTGCATTGTTGAACAAATCGCTTGGCTCGAATGTTTGCCGAGCATCGAGTGCCATGCAACGGATAGGGATAGAATTTCCAAACTATAGTCGTCGCAGAGTAGAGACCAAGTGGTCGGGCAATCAGTATTAATTGGCACATGAGGGTTTTGGGAGACAGCAACGCTGCTGTTTGCCAATGAATCGGTTCGGACTTGAAAGCCCCGGCACTTGGTCTCTTAAAGCCGATTATGCAGTATTTTTAAACCCACTGGGAAGGAAAACTTTTGCTAGTCAGTCGCCAGTTTATTATGACGAAGTGCTCTCCTCAGAGATGAATCTTTTATGAAGATTGATAACTATACGAACCACCGACCCCCCGACACCCCGACCGACCGACCACGACTGGTCGTCAGGGAGTCAGGCAGTCAGGCTGTGTCGGTGCCAGAGGTGACGCTTCTGCATGAAAAGAAAAATAAAATAAAATAAAATAAAAAAAATAAAAATAGAAAAGGGATTTTCCGATGACGCAGCAGATGTCGCCTGCCTCTGCCTTTGCCACTGCCCCTGCCCCTGCGCATAGTCGGGGGGTGGCAGGAGGAGAGATGCTTTCAACTGGCTGCAGCACTCGAGGGAAGAAACACTTGACTTTTGTGTCAAGCGGCTGGGCGCCCACCGAGAGCCCCCCGAATGAATTGCGACAACCCGATGAGGGACCTTTAATTTAAGGAAAATACTCCCTCAGCGAGGAATTTTTTAGTTTTTCTGGGGCTAAGAGTGTCACTTTTTCACCCAATTGCAGGATGGGATGATTGGAGCGACTTCACCCTATGCAGCGTCACCTGCGGAAAGGGGGTTCAGCAGCGTTTCCGCCGCTGCCTGCTGGACAACCCGATGGTGGACATGAATATGAAGATGAACCAGGAGGAGGAAGAGGAGGAGGAAGAGGAGGAGGAGGAGGCCGAGGAGGAAGACGATGATGTGGACATGGAAATGGTAGAGCAGATGGACGACACCGCAAATGAGATTGCCAGTTCTAAGGAGGCGAATAACGATGGCATTCTGGACAGCCTGAAAGCAGACACGTCCAACGATGGTGATGACGAGGCAGAGACAGAGGCAGAGTCCCTGCTCCTCCAACAAGCGATGACCAGCGATGAGCCGCTGCACAAATTCGCACAGATGGCAACAGCCCAGCCCCAGGCACCTGCCCCCATCGTGGGAACAAACAGCAGTAATGAGGCAGCAGCGGTAGGCAAAAGTGTCCGATTTGTGCCACGGGATGAGGGGGAAGCCCGAGCCGGAGCCGGAGCCGGAGCCGGAGCCCCAGTCGGTAGCAGGAAGACACGTGCCAGCAATCAGCACAAGAAGCGCAAGTCGGCCAAGAGTGTGGCTCTGTCGACCCTCCTCTGCGAGGGCTACAACATCGAGCAGCGCAACTGCAATAGCTTCGAATGCAGTGGTAAGTGCAGTCCTTAACCTCCACAAGGCCCTTAAAGCCTTTAAAGCCAACCTCTGCCCACACAGATGACATTAGCGATCTGCTCAAGTTCTACAAGAAGCTGCCACTCATGGAGGAGCTGCCCACGCAAGCCTCCGAATCGGCAGCAGCAGTGGGCTCGGTCTCGGTCTCGGCCTCGACGTTCCCTGAGATGCAGATGCAAGATCTCACCACCGCTGCATCGTCGCCCACACCCTCGGCGCCCTATAACATGGGCTACATTCGAAGCTGGCGGAACATACTGAACTTTACTCTGATGATCACCCTCAGGGCAAAGGTGAATAAGGGGGGCCCAGCGGCTTAGCAGAGACTAATCTATGTCTGTATTCCTTGCAGAACGACACAAAGAGTACGGCCACCATATTCTCCATACGCAATGCCACGCATAATCTGTATCTGGAGGCGTGCAGCGATGGTCTGCGCCTGTATCTGGAACGCGACAATACAACGGAAATGTTGCCGGTGAAATTCAATTTATATGATTATCGCTGGCATCAAGTGGCCATCAGGTGAGTGGCCATCAGGGTGGGACAGGTACTGGGACTGGTACTGGGACTGGTACTGTGACTGGGATGGCTGCAATGGATGCTATGCTTGTTGTATTGTTGATTGCCAATCACTGTGTCTGTGTTCGACATGGTATACGACTACATGTGTGCTGTGTGTGCTGTGTGCTGGGTGGCACTCGATCTGGAATGGCCATCGTCGTTGACACTTTCCTTTTTATTTGCATTTTCAATTTATTAGCATAAATGTTTGTGCCATGAAACGCACACTGGCAAACACTTGACACACATGCAAATAAGGGTACACACCCCCGCACACACCCACGCCCCCGCCCTTTCTGTACATGAATATCGAACGCCTTTTGGTCTATTTTTGTTGTCGTTTTGGTTTTTGGTTTTGCGACGACACACAGCGAAATTGACACTTGGTTCAAGTGGGCGCCATTTGTCATCGGCCGACGGCACATTTCGCACACTCACTGCTCCAAACACACACACACACATAGGTATGTAGGTATATACGCCACACAGATACAGTACAGTACATATTGTATGGGTGGTATGGTACACATTTGTAGGATATTGTAGGTATATATTTAAATAATTTGTATGTGGTCTCTCGTGTTACTATTGGTATTGTTTTACTGTTATTTTCCCATTGCAGCATACAAAATGGCGATTTTATATCGATCTACGTGGATTGCGCGTGGACAAATAGTTTTGTTGTCTCGAAACGACTGTACACCCTGCCAATAGATGCGGACGTGGAGATTGGACGCGGTTTTAATGTGAGTATATCAAGCCCCCTCCGCCTCCACCCTCCCCACACACCCACGGATTGTGCCACTGTGCCACCCTGTCAGCCGCCTCTTAAAAAGGCAGCTGCATTCTCGGGGCCATCCACAAATGGGGGCCAGCAATTTAATCCGATAAATAACCGTATACATGCTGCACCCCCGCCCCGGCCCCCGTTGACCAATCAGAAAGGGAATTAAATAATAATTCGCTGATAATTGTGTATTGTTTGCTCTGACGACTTTCGCTTTTCCACTTTCCGCTTTCCGCAGGGAGAGCTGCAGCAGCTGCTGGTCCTGCCCGAGCACCAGGAGCGGCTTCAGTGCAGCAACAAGCGGACATCCATCAACGAGGTGAAGCGCTACATCATCGACACATTCATCGAGGACTACGGCGGCAATTGAAGCGTGTAAATATGCAATGCCGCCGAATGCAGAACAATAATTACAAGCAACAACAACAAGAACAGCAAATGGCAGGACATCCCCGCACACATATACACAAACACATACATATTGCATATGTACGAGTATGGAGTGGGGGGAGAATGGGAATCCAAGCCGAAATTCGATTCCATTTGTGGGCTAATCAAAATGGCATTTCATTCAAATATATGTATCTATGTATAAGTGCAACAACAAATGTATCTATAAACATGATATGCAAACTAAACACACACACATATGTAGATCACACAGATACACACACAAACACACAATGTGATTCATGCCTGATGGCGCATTCCATTGCATTCCATTCCGAAATGTCGTGCTGCTAGAAGTGGCCCCCAAGAATACACACAGACCGGACCGGAAAAAGATGTCCTCTGTGCGATTACGATTACGCATCTCACTCGTTGCACGTTGCATTAAGTTAATTTTGACGGAATACAATAAAAGTAATCGCTGGAGAAGTGTCAGGAGGGATCATCGCACGAGGGGGGCAAAAGTGAAACAGAAAAAAGATCAAATATATTAATTAAAGACATACGATATGTAATGGTAACTGGTAACTGGTAATTGTTATTGGTGTCGTCTTTTCTTTCGTGGATAATTCTTGGGATTGCCAGTGGATCTGAGGATTTTGTGCATTCAACTGAGGGCTTGAGTGTCAATTTAAATTTCAAAACCAGACTTGAGAAGAAGAGAACTTAAATAGACAGCTGCCGAGCTGCTGCTAAATTCATAATTTCCTTTTGGCTGCCGCAAAAAAACAAAACCGTCATTCGGCATCCGTTTCTGTGGCTTGCTTTCTGCCTGCTTTCGTCCGTAAATAACCTCCTGCGAAAGCCCCACACCGCCTCGGCCGCCATTGGCAATCGAATTCCAGCCCCAACCTCACCTTCTTTCCGTATCCTTGTGTTTTTCAATAGCTCTCTCTCTCCCCCTGTTTTCCTCGTCCTGTTTTTTCCACTATCACCCGGGGGGGTTGAGTGCATGCGACAGACGGTGGAGACATTGATGAATTTCCTGTCGCACTTTCCTTGGCACTCACTTCGGGCTGGCAGCTCTGGTAGATGTGGCAAGTGAAGCGTCTGCTTGTCTGAACCCCATCGCTTGGCAACGTCAAAGAAACTTGCAGCCCCCCGTTGCCTACCCTACCAGTATTGTGGCTTAATAACTTCTAATCACGACATCGCGGTGCATTGAACCGCAATGCCAGCCCACCATTACCCAGCGGTGGGTAATGGACGAAAAGAAAACTTCTTTAAAATCCTTGATACCATTTGCCAATGTGTGTGACACACATATCCGATCAGCGTGCGGAGACATACGGAGGATATGCGAAGCAATTAGTTTTGGAATGCGACGCTTATGATTGTCAGCTCCCTGCACCACTATCGTTAATATCTTGCAGCCCGGCAAGGGCCCCGCAAGGGCTATTACCTTCATAAATTAATGACACCGCGACACCCGAGTGCCAACAGACGGCTCATGTAATTCATTGGAAAGTTCTGTAAATGCGAACAAATATGCCAAGAACATGTGCGTACGAGTACACACGGGTATTTTTGTTAAAGTGGAATTTCATTTATTTATGACTGCGCTGGGAGCAACGGATTTTTACACGGCTTCAACTTCATGCGCGAATTCCTTCTCCGCTCTTAACTCCTGCTCCCTAGGGCCGCAACTCCAAATTACCCTCAAAATAAAGAAGTTTGAATTTAAAACTGAATCAAGCGGTCGGTCCACAGTCAATCACAACCCAGGCTCACCAAAGGCCCTGCACGGATGTGCACGAATGGCTCTATGGACGGATGGGATGATGGGCTTTGATGCGGATGCGGATGCTCCCCCACTGCTCTGACTGCTGTATAAATGCCTGTATTTGTATAGAGCAAGCAAAATGAACTGTAACAATATTGATGCAGCTGACATCGGAGGTTCAACCAGAACAAAAGTATTGCAGAACATCACCCCCTTTTCTGTCTGGATGCCAGACGACTATCCTGTCGATGAGTTGAACTGAGCTCAGTTCAGTTTTCCCCCCTTCATCAGACGCGGAAGGCGCTTAGCAACAAAAGTTCGACCATAGGTTAGTTTGAAATTAAACACAAGGTAACTCCTAAATGTATGAAGTACTTCTAACGTATATTAAGGTATTTTTCACGAGTTTTGTCACAGCGACTGAACGTACTTCTTAAATAAACAGTACAGCTGTCTTTGAAGCTCAAAAATCTGTACTATGAATAATTAGGCTGAATTCAAACTTACCGCCAAAGCGTCAGCGTCTATCGATTTCCCAAAGACTATCGAACAGTGCGACCAGGCATTGTGCCTGAAATTAAATTTGTTTAAAAAACAAAAAGTAGCGTGTTAGCGGGCGGCCGAGCATATTATTTCAGTCTTTTTTGTACATTTCATTTACTTCTACGCCACGCCCACGTTGTCGGAATATGGCAACAGCATGCCACCGCAATACAGTTTTAAATTTGATGCGCGGCGCTGCCCACCGCCTGGCGATAACGGATGGCGACCGACATTTCACACGAGTTGGCACGCTTGTGCATAAACGCATCTTCTGCACCAAAACAACCATTGGATTTCGACAACAAATGGACCACACAGTGCCCCCCAAAGAGTTCAAATGGACGCCCGGCAACATGATCAACGAAAACTTCAAGCTGGGCGACAACGGGCATGTGTGTGTTGTTCTTAACCGACAGATTCAGGTTCCAGCTCACGTGGTTAAATCGTTATGGAAGAATGGTAACTAAAGCAAGTCTCTCCCCGGGGAGACCTTTAGATGCTGGGTGCTAATGAATCTATTTTTCTTGTGCAGCGGCCGTGCGTTGTGCCGTTGATGGAGGCTCTAATCACTGGCGGGAGTTTTTGCTGGGTCAAGGAGCAACCAAAAGGCCGAAGGGCGCGCCAGCAACGGGGGGGCCGTTCGAACCACTCGATGTGATAACAGGCGACTTTGACTCAATAACGGAGGAAACGGTCGATTTCTTTAAATCAACGCCCAAAATACACACTCCGGATCAAGATGCAACAGATTTCACCAAGGCCATCACAGTGCTTCAACCCGTGATGGCGCAGCGTAAAATCCATGATGTTATCGTATTCCACGACACCTCGGGTCGCCTCGATCAGGTTATGGCCAATCTGAACACCCTGTATAAAGCGCAAAAAGACAATTGCAATGTGTTTCTGTTGAGCGGAGACTCAATAACGTGGCTCCTGAGGCCGGGCAAGCACACGATACAGGTGCCACTCGATCTGGTGAAAACCCAGAGATGGTGCTCCCTAATGCCTGTTGGATCAATGGCGCACAATGTAACGACGACAGGCCTCAAGTGGAACCTATGTTTGTATACAAATATATATATATATATCGTTATATATTTAATGCGATTCTATTTATCTTGAAGATCACACCCAAATGGAATTTGGCGGCATGGTCAGCACATCGAACACCTACTCTACAGAGTTCGTTCAAGTGGAAACGGACGCCAACTTAATATGGTCCATGGGGGCATACGATTTTGAGGAGAAGTTACGTCAAACTTCCAAGTGAGCGGTGAGCGGTGATCGATGATCGCTTATCGCTGGGACGCGACGACATTGGGTGTGTTTTGAGTACTTAATTAAGTGAAATTCACCGAAGTTGTACAATTTTAAATGCGAGTTTCTTTTAATGCTGTTACAGCCAAAGATGCAAGCGGCTCCAGCGCTTACTTTTCTAAGTCTTACTCTAGTTCTAGGGCAATGTTACTGTTAAACGAAAAGAAATGAAAGTTGAAATGTGACAAAAATAATGCGTGATCGTTTGTGGATCGTTTTCGTTTCGCTGAAGTATGATGATGCCCGATGCCACGATGTCACGATGCCGATGGCTTTACTTTGATCCTGGAATGGGCATCAGGTCAAAGCCAAAACTGCTTCCGGTTTTCTTACTTTTCCAGCCAGATCCAGAAGCGGCTCCGGCTGCATTATCTGCGCGCTTAGCTGTCGTTCTACTGCCACGACCTCCTCTACCTGCAGTAGTGGTCCTTTTTGGCGCTGGAGAGGCTGAATTACTTTTAAATTTCTTGCTCGATCCCGATTTAAAGGTCCTTTTTCGTTTTCCGCCGCGGTAGGAGGAGCCGTAACTGCCTCCGCTGGCACCTTGCGATGTCACAGCCCTGTCCCAATCCACGGCGTCGTCCTTGGTTTGCCAGCCTGAGCTTCCTGTGGCCCGAGGCTTCTGTACTGCAGCTGCAGCTGCCGCCGCAGCCGCCTGCTCCTCCTCCTCGTCCAAAATGGCTTGCATAAGAAGCTTCTCTGAGGCATAATTACACGTTATCTCAAGGAGTTTCTCGCCATATTTATCATAGTTAGCCTTCGTCACATGAGGAATGCTGCACATGTCTTTCGCTGTGAGCGGCAGAAGCTCCGCCATACTTTTGAGAGCCTGTATATTCATGATGCTAGCCATGGTGACGTTTCGCTGACTAGCTATCGTGCGGCACAAGTCGAGAAGATCAGTGTAGCAGCGATCGTGTATTTCGCGCATCTTCGACTTTCCATCGTTGTTGCTGGCAGCTCCCGGCTCAGATACAGTGGCCACCGCTGTTTTAGCCTCCTTTCGCGTTGTGGCAAAATGGAATTCGGGCGTACCGTCCATTAGTTTGCTTATGCTGTGGCCCAGGTACAGATAGGCCTGCGGAAAGTCATTCAAAACTATCAGATCTTCCCGTAGATAGCCATCAATGACCATTTTCCGCAGCAGCCTCTGTATATCGTTCTTTTCCCAGTCTTTTAGAGAGCCATGATGTGGTGTATTGTGGTGCCCGAAGTCCACGATTTTCTTTATCTTGCTACCCTTTAAGACGTCGGATATGTGAAGGAGCGTGAAGCGCGACCTTCCACTGCACAGATCCTTGACAGCTCGCGCCGCCTTTCTGGCCGGCTCCAGTGCATCAACTGGCTGATAGGCTCGCTTATTCCCGCAGTTATCGCAAGCTGTGGCCCTATTCTCCAGACACTGTTCGCTGGTGAAGTGCTCGCCAAAGTAGTCCAGCTGCTGGGCACGCCGGCAGTCCGTAATGTTCTCACAGTAGCCCACAATGCGGTACAAGTTGTCGATGTGCATCTTCTTGACATTGTACTGAAGAGCTTTATCGCCTGGAATTTGGGATATGGAAGAGCCATAGGGTGTTTCTATAAACGGAGCAACTTACCATCCATCATCTTCTTGAGTCTAAGCATGTCCGAATAATTGTAGTATAGAATGCAATCGGCGACCTCTCCGTCTCGCCCCGCCCGTCCTGCCTCTTGATAGTAGCCTTCAATGGATTTTGGCAGCGAGTAATGCAGGACAAATCGAACATCGGGCTTGTCGATGCCCATGCCAAATGCAATAGTGGCACAAATCACTCGGATCTTGTTGGTCAACCAATCCTTCTGGCGACCCTCCCTCTCCGAATCGGTGAGACCGGCATGATAGGCCACGGCGCGAACTCCGTCCTTGCACATTTTCTTGGCCACTTCATCGCACTCCTTGCGCGACAGGCAGTAGATGATCCCACTCGAGTTGGGTGGCTTGGTCCTAATATAGGCACTCATGTCGTCGATAGTGGAGGCTCCCTTCTTCGGCAGTACTTTGTAGCGCAGGTTGCTCCGATTGAAGCTGGACAGGAACCACTTGCAGTTCTTCAAATTGAGTTGCGACAAAATGTCCAGGCGCACGCGGGGAGTGGCAGTCGCCGTTAAGGCTATGGTGGGAACGTTGGGGAAACGCTTCTTCAGGATTCCCAATTTCTTGTAGTCTGGCCGAAAGTCGTGACCCCACTGGGACACACAGTGCGCCTCATCTATAACAAAACGACTGATGTAGTTATTGGCGTTTAGAGTGTCCAATATGTCCTGGAAGCGAGCGGAGCTGCTTATCTTCTCGGGCGTGACATACAGCAGTTTGACCATGGGAGGATGCGATTCCAAGTCCCTATAAATGGCCATGACATCGGCCATTGCCACATCGCCAGACAAACTCTTGGAACAGATCTGTTATAACGAAGCGTGAGGAAGTGTTAGCAAATGTCAGAAATATTTACAGGGCACTGATATTACTCACATCCAGAGAAGCCAGCTTATTGATCTGGTCAAAGATCAGCGACTTTAGGGGACTGATAACAATGGTCACGCCCTCCGTTAGTATGGCTGGAAGCTGGTAGCACAACGATTTGCCACCTCCCGTTGGCATGAGCACAAAGCAATCATTGCGCAGCAATGTGGCATTGATGACTTGCAGCTGATTGGGACGGAAACTCTTCAGGCCGAAGCTATAGCTTAGGCCGTGCATTAGGCGAGTAGAGTGCTCAAAGTGTTGGCCGTCAAACTCGCCGGTGACGCCGTCATTGTGCACATTTGAATGAAAATTACCAGATATCTTCTGAGCATCGGTTGAGGTCGGCTGCGACCGGCTGGTGGGAGTTCGACTGCAGCTGGGACCCGATGTTAGATCAGTTATTTTGCTGAAGCTTCTGCTGCAGCTGGGACTGGGGCTGGTTAGATCCGTAATGCTGGCAGAGGCAGCCTGAGAATGCATTTGCTCGAAAATTGTCTCATCATACTCGGGGAAACCATCATCGTCCAATGAAAGAGTTTTGGGGGTCTCCTTAGGCTTAGGCTTTACGGACTCAAAGTCCTTATTCCTAGGGATGGGCTTGACTACCTCAAAATCTGTATTGCCTCTGTCGTTGGGCTTAATTTGCACTGCCTCAAAATCTTTATAGCCATAGCCGTTATACTCGGACTTGCGGCCCTGCCTCTGCTGATACTCGTTCTCAATATCGGCCAAAAGTCCATCCAAATCATCATCGTCGTCTATCTTGTTACTCTCCTGCGTGTAGCCATTCATGTTCTCATCAGCCAGGTCCCCGTCAAGCAGCATACTCTGAGCCAAGTAGTCGTCCTCCGGGTCCTCACAGAGATCGTGTATAAGCTCTTCACGCTTCCGCAGCATCCCCTGCTCGCGAGCATCTACCATGCTTTGGCTGTTCCCATGGTTAGCCCGATTTTGTTCAGCCTCGATTTCCTGTTCCTCCCGCTCCAAGGCATCCTGTTCCTCCTGCTCGCTCTTGCGGGTACATTGCTGTCTCTCTAGGGTTTTCTGCAACAACTGCGATCGTGCCTTGAACTTCTGTCGCATGATCTTCAGCTTAATGAATGTGCCTGGCTGGAAGCCGACTATTTCCTCAAAGTGATTGGCCGGAATCTGATCAATCAGCGAACAGTATTTGTCCATCAGATCAATGTGCGTGGTGCGAAAAAAGTTGAGCGAAGCCTTGAGGGCCTCCACACTCTGCTGGCTGGGATCCACTGTAAAATTGTCATTTTGGGCCAGTTCGCGCAGGTAGTCGGGCAGAGAGTTATCAAAGACCATGCTTAATTTAGGCTTTGACGCTGCCCCCAGTGGAGGGGTGGGCACGTCTCTGTCCCGTTCTGAATGCAACCTCTTAGCGACGGATGGAATATCCTCCTTGAAAGTGGCCTGATTGTCTTCCAATACATCCTTATGAACTTTTGGCACTGTTCTACGCCATTTACTCGAATCCTCGAACGGTGGGGAGGGGAAATCTCTCGCCCATTCTAAATCCGGTCCCTTAGAGATGGATGGAATATCCTCCTTGGAATTGGCCTTATATTCTTTCAATACATCCTTAGAAACTTTAGCCTCTGCTCTTTGGCTTTTTCTTGAAGCGTCACCTAAAACATTCAGGCCGGATTTATTTGCAGGCTCGGACGCAAATGATGGCGACTCCGATAGAGACATAGAACACTCCTCCAATGTTCCGGTAGCATTGGAATCCTGCGAATCTTTCCTTGTGTTGGAACTCTGTGTTTCATCCTCGTCAGAAGAAGAGGAGTCCAGAAATATTGGATTGTAAACTTTACTTATTTGGCTTCTGGCACCGGAACCTACAACAAAATAAAGAGTTTGAATCAATTCACAGAAGCCCCACAGTGCTCGCCCCCTTACACTTTTTAGTTTGTGTTTGAGTCTGAGTCTGACTACTGCCCAAACTATTGCCCAAGCCGATGAAGCTACTAAGGGTAAGCTGCTTTCTTGGCGCGGCGGGTCTTTTAGACATGGTTGGACTGCGGTAAATGGGCTAAGGATTACAAAACAAAACCATAAACTATGGCTAATTCGTCGAACATAAAACCATTTTAACAATAAACACTAAAAACGCGCGCAATGCCTGTGATTTTTTTTGGCAAACATTCAGTGTGCCCAGAGTGGTGCGTCTCCAACCAGCTGATTGGAGTTGCCAGATGTACTGAAATTGTACATGAAATCTAGCTGAAAGTAGCCACATGAGCACACATACATAGGCTGCAAACAGCTGTAAAGGCTGCTACATGTGTTGTGCGTTCCATGCTTCTTCTTGCTTCTTTTGGTATCTATTAAACAAAGCGTGGCGTGGTAAATAATACTTGGGAATTTGAGCGACTAACTAGTATGCATACGTGAGTGTTTAGTCGAACGGAATCATTGATTTATCGTACTCACACGCATGTATTTCAGGCATAACAACTTCAAGACTCCCTCAGATGCTGATGAGCTTGATGATTTGGACGACGATATGGTTATTGGTGTCATAGAAGAGATCGCTCAGGAGGCTCTTGTGGGGGAGGACGTGTCGGATAGCGACATCGACGAACATGATCTGGCGGATGTGGGGGCGCCAGAACACAATCAAAATGCAGATGAAAACGAGAGCATTAGCAGCGACAGCAGCTTTGATCCCAATGCGGAGGACTCCTCCGACTCGGACGACTCCATGCTAGAGGAGGACGAGGCGGAGGGAGCTAGTAGCGGGGAGGCGACAAGCGCCAAGCGGCGCAAGGATGACAACGATGGTCCATGCGGAAGCGCAGCCGATTCGGCAGCTGTTGATCTAGACGATCTGGATGATGAGACAGACGAAACAGTGCGTGCTATCATAGCTGCCATAAAGAAGCCTCGCAGTGCCCCACCGGAAATAAAGCTTGAAGACTTCATCACGGATGTTTGCTTTCACCCCGACAGAGATATCATTGCGCTGGCTACCATAATAGGCGATGTCCATTTGTACGAGTACGGCAATGAAGGGAACAAGCTGCTGCGCACTATTGAGGTTCATTCCAAGGCCTGTCGTGACGTGGAATTCACTGAAGACGGCCGCTACTTGCTGACTGCCTCCAAGGATAAGTGTGTGATGGTCACAGATCTCGAGACGGAGAAGCTAAAGAAGCTGTATGAGACGGCCCACGACGATGCCATTAACAAACTGCATGTCCTAGACGAGAACCTCTTTGCCACTGGTGACGATGCGGGGACAGTAAAGCTCTGGGATCTGCGCACCAAGAACCCAATATTTGAGCTCAAGGAAGTGGAGGATCAAATTACACAGATGATAACCAACGACCAGAAAAAACTGCTGCTGGCTACCAGCGCCGACGGCTATCTAACCACATTCAACATCGCTGCCCGAAAGCTCTATGTTCAGTCAGAGCCGTATGAGGAGGAGCTCAACTGCATGGGCATCTATCGGGGAAGCTCCAAGCTAGTGGTGGGCACCTCCAAGGGCAAACTGTATTCCTACAATTGGGGCTATTTCGGCTACCACTGCGACATGTACCCCGGCATCAAGAGTCCCGTAAGCCTCATGATACCCATTACCGATCGCATCGCTTGCGTGGCCGGAGAGGATGGCAATATAAGAGCCTGTCATATCACACCTTACCGAAACCTTGGCGTTGTCGGCCAGCATAATATGCCAATTGAGTCGCTGGACATCAACACCAGCGGGGAGCTGCTGGCCTCATCTTCGCACAACAACGATGTACGCTTCTGGAACGTGAAGTATTTCGAAGACTTTGGCGACATCAAGTACAATGACAAGCACAATGCCTATAAGGAGAAGCGTCACAATTTACCCTCTTCTAAGTGCACCAACGCGTCGGACTTTTTCTCCGATCTAACCAAAGAAGATGAGGACAATGCGGACAATAACGACGCAGCCGCTGGACCCAGTAATTCGGCCTAACCTAAAGCCGCTTTCTTACTAGGAAATATCTCCCCCGTATTTTACAATAAGGTTTCGACCTAACGAAACACCGTTTTAAAACAAAACTACTTGTAGCCATAGGTTTTAAAAATTTTGCACAAAATCATACAATATAAACAATGTTGAGATGTTTCAATTTCGCCATCAATTGTTACCGGTTATGAATAAATTCACGAAATAGAATCCAATCCGAACATCATCACGTCGCTGAGCCTTTCTTCTCTGGCAGTAAGCCCTCTGTTCCCAGGTGCGCACTTGATTTCATTTTGTTTATTGAATTATTCAAGCTCTTTAAAACTGTATCGACTCAAAATCACTTATATGGCACGCACGATATGAGATATGGGATTGAGCAATTAATTGGATAAGGAGAAATCGAAATCTCTAGTTCAACTAAATCTTTCTTTTCTTTTGGGGATAAATGAAAAAACGTAACAAAAAGAATCGTTGGCCATTCTGGAAAATACTTAGTTGAGTTAAACAATATAATATTTTACTAAATCATAATCGTTTGTCGTCTTAAAAATTGAAATGCTCTATGGGGGGCTGGGGTTCTATGCTATAACAATTTAAGCATTTATGAAATTCTTATCACAAGAATTTTGTTTCACAAAACGTGGATAATTTGTACATATTTATAGTAAATTAAAAGCCAAAAACACTTAAAATAATTTTACTCTAAAAAGGTTTGGGGGGGGGGGAGAGACTTAGCTTTTTTGATATTCAAACACGACACTGAAAATTTTCTTTGTGTTCCGCCAGCTACAATTGTCGTAGTGTCGTTGGGAGTGGGGGATTGGGGGTTTAACATTTTTTACGTGTTTTTCGAATGTGTTTTTTTGTAATTAGTTTTGCAATATAACGATGTTAGTTAACGCTGGCCCGGCGAACTCAGTCCAAAGTTCAGTTTTACATGAAGATTCCATGCACACAATGTCATAAGGCGGCGGCATTGGCGGCATCAGTGACCCCACTGGAGTTGAGTGCGTCATTCGCCATGTGGGTCTCGATGTCGACTCGGCAAATCGGGCAGTGTTTATTGGTGACTAACCATTGATCAACGCAATCGGTATGAAATAGATGCATACAGGGAAGGCGGCTAGAAGAGCATAGAAAACCCCCACTTGTATTACCATTGCCCTGAAGAATCTTAAGAATCTTAAGAAACTTACCGCACATCGTTCTCGATCTCGAACAGAGACAAGCATATAGCACACTTCTCCGCGTCCTCGTCTGATTCGCTGGGTCGACGCAAACGGCGGTACTTGTGGGGCAAGGTATTGCGCTCAATTGTTTCCTACAAGAAAGGAAGAAAAAATAACCATGAACCCGAATATTTTGCATATTTTAGCTGCCATCTGGCTCACCAAAGTGGCCCCCCGATTTGGACGTGCTGCTCCAATCACTATCCGTGAGCCGAGCGACAGCGGCGTTGCAAGTCCAATTTCCAAATGCAGCGGCGAGTAATGATGGTGGAACATATGATGATGGATCGCACGCTGACGCTGCAGATGCTGCAGAACCGGCGGGGACTGCTGCTGGGCCTGAGGCTGCTGGTGCTGCACTTGCATATGTCGCAAGTTTGACTGAGAGTGCTGTGGCTGGGCAACGGATACGGTCGTGGCCTGGCCACCACTGGAAGGTATCTGCTGGGACGGAGCCGCAGCACTGGCATTGCCATCGTAGGGCGGATAGTAGGCCGGATCCAAGCTAGAGACCGGCCCATTCCTGGCATGCACGCAATTGCAAATGCTGTGCAGGTAGCGGGTCCGCAGACTGCTGGTCAAAATGGGAGCATTCGAGGAGAGATCAATGGGCGTGGGCGTCATGTGGCGACGGTGCATTTCCTGCATGCTCTGCTGGCGATACCACAGATTCTGATGTACCGGATATGGCGGCGCCGGTGTCAGCGAGGTGGCCACAATGGCACTTGCTCGATGAGGGGGATGTATGTGCGCGTGCATTTGATTTTGTGGGGCCTGATGACCTTGATGCGGCTGCGGCTGATAATGCTGCCGATTGCTGTACGCTGCCTCCGACCGTCGCACGCTGAAAGGCGGGGAGCCACAGTAGGGAATGGTGGATCGACCCGAATACATTTCCAGCGGCGGAGGAGGCGAGACACCAGCAGCTGCCAGGTTACCATTAGTCGTTGCCACAGGCGGTGGCTGGCTCACCAAGCCGACAGATGAGGCGGCATTTATAGCATGGGCCATGGGATGGGCTCGGGGCACGATGGGGAGAGGTGATTGGCCTCTATCCAACCGATTATCCATGTTGGTTTCTGCCTCATTGTGAACACTGGCCAGGGACAGGAGCTCGCTGAAGGATTGAGCTTGGGCCGCAGCCGCTGTTGCCGCCACAGCGGCAGCACTCATAGCGCCACTTAACGAACTCCGGCTGCTACCGCCTTGTCCGCCCTGATAGTGCGGATGCGGATGTGGATGTGGATGCGGATTTGGGGGCTGCGGACCATGCGGATGGGTGGGCGAATACACTGCTTCCATTACTGTGGGCAGTGGAGTGATCGCATAGTGAGGCACGTAATACGGCTGATAACGATGGTAGACGTTTGCTGGACTAGTGCGTCTACGTTGTGACTGCTGGCTCGATTGCTCGGCGGAGCCAGAAGTCGTAGTGGGGGCGGCTCTGGGCATACGACTGTAGCCCTCTGTGGGCGTGGTCTCTGGCGCCGCTCCAAAGAGCCACATGGATGGAGGAGTGATCGGCTGAAAGTACCGCTGCGAGTCCAGGGTGGGACACCGAGGAGTGCAACCTGCAGCTTGACGGGGAAAATAGTTACTCG
This sequence comes from Drosophila persimilis, assembly GCF_003286085.1. Classification (NCBI taxonomy): domain Eukaryota; kingdom Metazoa; phylum Arthropoda; class Insecta; order Diptera; family Drosophilidae; genus Drosophila; species Drosophila persimilis. Next base: position 26,998,776 of record NW_020825288.1, on the reverse strand, counting down.
CTGCCGGACCGGGCTCTTCCATCAGAGGGGCGGGTGCTTGCGTATGATTATGATCGTAGCTGTAGTTGTGATCGGTAATGGCCGTTCGATCCGGCAGCCCTCCGCTATAGAAGCCAAATGAGGTGCCAGCATTGCTCGGCTCTGTCCGGCGGTCCCTTCGAGGGTATGGAATGGAGTAGGCATAGTTGAAAATGGGACGTCGTTCCAGGGCTGCAAGTGGCTGTTCCCACATATGCTCATGTTCCCGTGCCCATTCCCGGGCTCGCTGCTGTTGTGTTTCATTAACGGCGGCATCATCATCAGATGTCAAATCAATCGAGAGTATTGGCTCTCGTGTCGAGTGCACAAACACCACATCGTCATCATTGGAGTCGGATGACCAATCGTCCAGTTGCAGATCTGGAGCAGTGAGCACAACATCACCGCGGTTCAAATTGTTACGCCTGCCCGTGGAAGTGGAAGCCTGATTCTGGGTCTCCCCAGGGGACTGCCTCTCTCTTGGTCTACCCACATAGGTAATTACGCAAGATCCGTTCAAGGGCTGCTGCGTCTGCTGTGAGGTCTGTAGGAGGTGGCAAACATATAAGACTGCATAGGATGTTTCTAGTATGCAATTACTTACCTGCTGTAAGGAGCTACCCGCGGGCTCGGCATAGGTGGGATGCCTTGTCCTGCCCGGCAAAAAGGAATTAAAGTTCGTCGGCGACAGTTTTGTGGTGGAGTGGGAAGAGGATGCTCCTTGAACCTCCAAGCGCGGTTGTTTTCTGGGTGGATGCGCAATTTCGTCAATGGAACGCACACGATTTCGAATAATACCACTGTTTACATTGGCGCCATGGGAGCTTCGTTGGCCTGTGGTTTCTTGTCTCCGTCTCTGCTGCTGCACCCGCTGCTGCTGCTCCTGTTGTTGCCCCTGCCCCTGCTCCTGCTGCTGATGCTCTTGCTCCTGATCCGATGTAGTGGACGGAGAAAGAGCATCAGCAGCAGACGCATCAGACGATCTCTGAGGCGGTCGAAGAGCCCCGCACAGATCTCTAGTCCCATAATCCACACTGCAGGTTGTGTGTGTAGCCGTAGAGCAAGAAGCGGCGGACACAAAAGTGCTATCTGGAGGCGCCCTCGTCGACACATCTCTGCGGCTATTGTAGTAGTTATGATCTGTATGCCGATCAGTCAGGTTTTTGTTGGTGTTGTTGCCCCGTACAACAGGTTCAGCCGGTTTCGATTGGGGAGGACGATTACGCATGCGAAGATCCCAGCCATCATCGCTACTATCGTTCTCAGGCTCCAAGACGTTCGCGAGCTGCTGGTAGCTATTAAATAAATTTGTCTGCTGTCGCCGAGCTTGGGCACTAGTGCTCGGTGTGGCGTCTAGTTCAGTGGCCGAAGAGGAGGAAGAAGCATCCCCGTTGCCGTTGCCGTTACCGCTTCCGTTTCCGGAGCGATTTGCTGCCTGCATCGCCTTCTTCTTGTGAGCCTGTATCGCCGACGTGGTTGTAGTCGTATTGGTAGTGCGAGTGTTTGCAAACTGAACGTGCTCTGTATCAGAAGCACTGGATGTCACATCATCGTAGGCACTGGAAAGACCAGAGCTCTGGGGAATATTGCTACTACTGGCCTCAAAGGGGCTGATGCTCAGCAGCGAACTGGAGGGCATCTCGTAAACCACTGCGGAGGCATCCATTGCGTGGTCTTCAATTGCTGCAGATGGCCAAGTGCCGTTGCCAGAGGCAGAGGCCACCACTGCATGTGCATGTGCATTTGCATTTTCATTCTCATTGTCATTGTCCTGTTGCAACGACAAATGCTCCCTCAGTGTTTCAGTCTTCTGTTGTTTGGGATTTGGAATGAGTCCGGGACCGGAGTTAACCGTCGTCGTTGGCAGAGTCGACCCAGTCGATGTCGACGATGAGGGCAGCTCAAAGAACTGAGGCGGTGACTCTTGAGGCAGGCTCTGAGTGGAATGCACCTGGTCTGCGTACCGACTGGTGCTGGCCGCAGGTGACACCTGACAGCGGCACAAAGTTATGACAGAACTGCATTTGTCGCACCGACCAGAACTCGTCCTATAGCTTGAGCTGGCTATTTCGCGATGTGATGCCACCAGGGCCGTATAGGAAGGCGGTGTGTGGGACTGGAACGTGGTAGCACGGCTACTAATCGACTCGGCGGGCGTCGACATGTATGGGCCCATTAGCATGTAACTATCACGCGGCTGTTCATATATGGAGTATAGAGTATACGCAGGGCCGCCATCTGCAAGGGTTCCAAAATATTAGTATTACCCATAATTGGACTGGAACTAAGACTCCCCCTTACGAGTCTCCTGGTCTGGATTCTGACCCACATTTCCGTACGACATGGAAACTCGTGGATGGTGTGTATGCTGCATGTGTGCATGTCTGTGTCCAAACTCCTCCTGCTCATTTTCCATGGCTGCTTGTGGATTATTTGTCAGACAAATCCGAATCACAAGGAATCGTTCCTACACTGTCCTGAAAGCACAGAATACGAGTATACATCTGTTCGAATGTGTATGGTAAAGCAACATATAACGACAGAACAGTCTCGGCTGGCTATACATACTATATGTGTCCACATATGTACACATATGTAAATATATTACATTGCCTACACACATCCGCACAACATTGCACGCACAACAAATTTGCAATATTGATTTATTACTTTTGAAAAGGGAGGAGCAGGATCAGGAAGGGGACAGAACAGAAACAGAAGCAAAACTGTCACTTGAAAAGGCAGTGAAAATACGTACATCGAACCGAATGAATACCCTAAAATACTTTACTCCAACCATGGAATACACACTCCAATTGGCCAGTGGCCATTTTTCGTCCAACTAATGACCAACAATTAGCCAGTTTTAGGCAGCAGATTGCACACTTATCCAAACAGCTGTGGAAATTTCGACCCACCTGCTGCTGCTTCTTCACCTGAACCCCTTTTTAACATCGAAAATTATTATTATTAATTTTTAGACCATAGTTTACTCGCGAAGCAGTGTGACCGTATACAAATAATCCCATACACCCATGAAATTCTGAAATCGATAAATTTTCTTCTCAGCTGATTTGTGGCCCGATACCTAAATTCAAAAATCTTACGTTCCGTTCGTTATCTACTTTGTTCGAATCCTAAATCCCCCATCTGGGATGAATTGTTTATAATTCCTATCCATAAGTTAGCAAGTCTGACGCAGGGAATTATAGAACTGCGCCCCTCAACACGGATTTATGGGGCGTAGATTAACTATTCCTTGTAGGAACACTTTAGGGTCTGGTCTGGTCCTATACCATAACATATCCACCACTAGTTTCGTTGCTCTTCTTAAATCACATGCCTTAACCAAGATAAGTAATTGTATTTGTGTTTTGAATGCATGCTAGTTAGTTTAGTTCTAACATCTAACTTTCTTGCCGGTGCGTCATGCGGCAGCGTCCCTCGGCCGGTAACATACACATGTAGGTACAATCAAACAAACAGTTTCAGTTGGCTGATTGATCTGTTTATTGAGCTTTTTCTTTGTTTTTTTACGGCCATATATGCATTAAATAATTGAAGTCCTGATGCTCGACTTTGAGACTAACAACACAAGATTTAACATTTTGTATATTTTGCATTTTTATTGACTTTTTTTTATGTATAAAACAATATCGACTCTTTCGTTTGTTGAAGGTTTACTTTATCCTTGTCGCATTTTTATTTTCCTTTTATTTATAGCTCTTGCAGCAATTATGTTTAAACAAATTTGTCATACAAACATTTCAATTAATTGTATTATTCAGTTGATTTATCAATTAGTTGCACTTTTACTCCCCACTTTCCCCTGTCCGGTCGGTCTCTTGTTTTTGTCGACACTCTCTCTAAAGCAGCTCTTAACCAGTGTTCGGTTCGGTTCGGTTCGTGTTCAACAGCTTAATAGATTACTCGTAACGTAAGTTTAACGGACATTCGAAAACTAAGGATTTCATCTCAAATGAGTGTAGTAGTATCGTATCTTAGTTAATTTGTTTTTTGTTTTGTTTTTTGTTTCGTTGCGAAACATTCCTCACAGCTTAACCAATAAAAACGAATGCGATTCCATATGCTCAAATTGTTTTAATGCAAACCTAATTGCTTCTGTAGGAATAGATCAATAGTTAAAAGTGTTCTGGACGCCGTCGTTTTATAAATTGTATGTTCTTCAACTTTAACTGAACTCGAACTCGATGCTGTTTTGCCATCGTTTCATCTTCGTTTCATTTTTAGATTTTATAATAAGGATTTTTTGAGTTTTTTTATACTTTTTTTGTATTTTTGTTGGGTTTTTTTGTTTTGTTTTAGATGGAAGTTTTTAGTGTAAGTTACAGTTTACTGGAAAAATAGAAGTATTGATGGATTGATGCACTTGACATTGATTTTGTGGGACGTAAACAAATAAAGATTGTGGAAACTTCCTCCTCCTCCTTCTGGCGGCCTTAACAGTACTTTGAAGTGTGGTGTGGTTGTTGTTGTTGTTGTTGATGGCACAGCGTCATTTGATAGATAGATTTCTTCAGGTGCATTTACATTTACATTTTATATCACAATTTTTGTTAAATATTATCATAATTATGTATTTAACACAATTTCTTTTGTTTGTTTGTTTTACCTTTATTTACGCCCAGCAAAAATTGTTCAGCATCGTTAAATGTCAAGAACAGAACCCTTAGGTTTCTCTATAGTGCTCGTGTTTTTTGTGTTGTGTGTTAGTGGGGGTGTACATTTCAATGTAGAATCTTTTTCTTTTGTCAGGGCTTAAAAAAATATACACTCTCCAAAAGTTTTCGAAAGAATGCTTGTAGCGGACCAAGAAATTTCAACAAATGTGACGAAGGGCAGACTTGAAACTGGAATAAACATATCTGCTCGCCGGAGTTTCTTGAAAATATCTTAGTTATCGCTTAAGCTATGCCTGTGGCTGTTTGGATGTGTTTCTTTATAATTATTGAACTCGATTTCTTTCTTTTGCCATCGGTTTTTCGAAACATAAAGAGACTACACAAATTGTCAGAAGTTACATGGAAATAGTACAGGATTATAGGACAGAAAAATGTTAAATTGTTAATGCATCTCTCGCTTAAACACTTCTTGTATTCGTTTTTATTTTTCATAATAAAAAATTATAGTTCAATACAAATTACAATTTTTGAATCTTTTTTATAAAAAAAGTACGTTTTTTTATCTTGAACGACTTTGGCTTTTCGTTTCCAAACAGCGTAGACAATTGCTCTTTGAAGGCCAATTCCATTCGCTCTTACAATCTTCTTGCTCCTTCCTTACCACAATTTTATATCTGTATCTGTATTTGTATCTGTTACAATGACGGAATTTTAAGTAGGATTTTTCGCTTTTGCGTTTCACGGTTTAATGAAATGTTGCACCAAACAAAGCAAAGTTATAGAACTGGAAAGTTGAATTTGAGAATGTGCGTAGAAAACGCCACAAAACTATGCATTTTGGCGCAGTTATGAAAAAAAAGATACACATTTCGAATAGCGGAAAGGCGGCATAGGGCATGGGGCCACTAGCCTATCCACTAGCAGTTGCAGCTTCACAATACTCTGACAGATCGTGGGCTCGCTGTTGCTGCCGCATACGCCGCTGCAGCAGCAAGCTCTCGCTTGGCGGCGAAAGACCAATGCGGATGTTGGGCAGCTCCTCCATCAGCTGGGCTGCCTGCAAATGGACCGGTTGTGAATGGGCAAAGCGACCACTGCCAATTCGTGGCTGCTGTTGATGATGGGACCGATGCACAGCGGCACGCGACTGCGAGTGCGGCTGATTCATTCCACAGCTGCGCATTGGGGGGGCGTTTGCATAGACGCAGTCCTGGCGCCAGTTGCGGATCTCGGATGATGGCAACGTTGACTGCTCATCGGATGGGGGGGAGCCGCCACTGCCGCTGCTGCTGCCAGCGCTGTTGTTTCGCTGCGGTGGTGGCTGCATTAATGGAGCTACCTTGTAGCCAGCGGCACCGCCGCTGTGCGAGAAGCTACCCAAATAGTTCCGCTGCTGGTTGCCGTAGTGGCCACCGCCGCCGCCAGTGCTAAAGGGCGGGCGGTACCTCCGATAGCCAGCGGCCGGCTGCTGCTGCTCCGAGTGATGAGTGCGATAGCGCCAGTTTTCTGGTTGCCTTTGACCCGAAACCGACACCGAGACCGGACCCTGACCCTGACCTTGGTACCGTGGCACAATGTATCGTTGCTGCTGCTGCCGCTGGCGCTGCTTTCGTGCATAGGCACTGGAAATAGATGGCAGCGGTTGCTTAAACACTGTTGAGCTATTGCACTGTGGCTCCATTTCATCCTCTCCTTCTCCCTCGTCATCTTCATCGTAGTCATCGTCATCGTCCTCATCCTCGTCTATGTCGGCATCCTCGTCGTTCTGATATGCATCGAGTGCAAAATAAACATTACGTGTTGGTTTGCTGTAGACGACTGTCTGTTGCTGTTGCTGTTGTGTTTGCTGTTCGTGTGTTTTACCAAAAGTCGTTCGCATTGTTGTCTCCTCAGCTGCAGCTGCAGTTGTCGTCGTTGGCGCGTTTTTGATCGCTTTCAAATCATCATTATCATCATCTCTATTATCGATTGGTGGGCATGTTGCTGCTGCTGCTACTGCTGCTGGTGTTGCTGTTGCTGTTGTTGTTGGTTGCACTGCCGCTGAGTCGACAACAATATTTGCAGTCTCATAAATTTCAGGTAGCTTTTCATTTAAATCACTAATACTATCCAATAGTTTAACATCATCATCATCATTATCATCGCCAGTTTGCTGCTGCTGCTCACATTGTTGCTTTTTTATGTGGTTTTTAATGTGTGTTGTTGTAGTCTTAACTGGTGTTTGCTTCTTGTTATTATCGGTGATGGTAGTAGCACTAATATCACTTGATGGTCCTTGCTTCTCAGCTCCATCAACATCATCCTGCTCTTTCGTCTCCGTCTCCGTATCTGTATCCTTCTCCTTCTCCATCCTCTCCTTTATCCACATCTTATTCTCCTGCGCATCATTGCGCATTGTTGTTGTTGTTGTTGTTGTGAGTTTAGCAAATTCACTTTGCTTCGATTTTTCGATATTATCCATAATAAGATCTTTCTCATAAACATAACCATTCTCTGGCTGCTGTTCGATTTCATTGGCTTCGCCAAATTGTTCCACTTTAGCTTTCAATTGGTTTCGATTGTCAGCATATTTATTTCGTTCTTCCTCCTTCTCCTCCTCTTCGTTCTCTTCATCATTCTTCTCCTCCTCCTCCTCCTCTTCCTCCTCTTCGGCAATATCATCGACGCGTTGCTGCTGCTGCTCGTACAAATAGTCATCGCCCTCATCTTCGTCCAACTCGCGCCAATAATGCTTATAATGTTGATAGTCCTCGCTCTCTCCCTCATCGCCCTCGCTGACGCTCTCCCTGTAGCGATCCTCGTGATCATCGCCGAGCGACTCCTCCTGCTGTTGCTGCAGCTCGCGCTGCTGCTGATAGCGACGTGTCGACTTGGCCCACTCGTCGTCATCATCATCCAAACGTCCAAAGGCCTCGAGTGCATCATCGTCATCGTCCTCCTCGTGAACATTCAACGTCTTGAATCCTCCACTGCTTGGATATATCGCAGATGCGTTGCGTGAAGCATTCCTGGAAGAGTGACGGCTGCTCGTCCGCTGGCCATGAATCGAGGACATACGCCCTCCATAGCTAGACAAGACCCCAGCCACCCCAGCCACACCAGCCACAGATGCTGGTGCTGTGCGCTGTGAACGATTGCGAGTGTAATGAGAGGGCGGCTTGGGATTATAGTTCTCATCGCTGTAGGCATCCATGTAGGCCTGTGATGGCTGGTAGATGTTGGGACGCTCCTTCATGTAGTCGTAGCGCATGGAGAAATGCTGCAAGATCACGCGCTTAACGGCCATGGCGGATTCGGCAAACTGCGAAATTTCCCTCGCCGACTGGTGATTGCTAAAAGCCACATAATAAGAGATACGATACATCAACAACTGTCGCGATCCTCAGTGTTCTATTATTAATTACCGTCGAATATTGCTTGGGGTATGCAATGCCTTGTGGCGGCCAGACTGCCTGCTGGTCGGCGGCTCATGCTCGCACATACGAATCCAATGATGGTTCAACACAGCCTCGGCGCTCAGACGCTTAGAGGCCTGCTTGACAAGCAGACGACTAATCAGGTCCTTGGCCTCATCGCTTACATCGTGCCACTCGGCCTCCGGAAAGCTAAAGGATCCTGGAACAGACACACGACCATTTAAAATCAAACATTAAAGCCAAATCTAGGCGAACGGCGACGACTTACCCTCTTGAATGGACTCGAATAGGAGCTCCTGGCAGGTGCGGCAGTTCTCACCGCGATTCCAGCCGCAATCCTCTCCACAGTTGCCCGAAAATGGCGGATAGCCACATAGCAGGATGTAAGCAATGACTCCCAAGGACCACAAATCGCACCTCTTGTCGTAATAGTTTGCCTCGCCCACAAACAAGTCGACAACTTCGGGGGCCATAAATTCGGCGCTTCCGACCTGTTAAAAGCGGAACAAAACGGGCGATTAAGATCGTCAGATCACAACAGATGAGATTTATTCGGGTTTAATTACCGGTGTCAGTAGCTGGGGAGTGGCTGCTGGCGAGGAGACATCCGTGGTGAACTTGATGCCAGAGCCCAGATCAAAGTCGCAAATCTTGATCGGACACAGCGAGTCGGTTTTCACGCACAGAATATTCTCTGGCTTGAGATCACGGTGGGCAATGCCCTTCTTGTGCAGAAAATCCAATCCGGAGGCAATTTCCTTGATTATCTGCGCAGCCTCGTGCTCCGAGAAACAGATGTGCTCCTGGATGCGCGACAGCAGAGGGCCGCCATTGATTTTCTCAAACACCAGGTAAAACTTCTCGTCGTCTTCGAAGAACTCGATCAATTGCAAGATGCCCAGATGTCCCTGACAATGGTGGAATGTCTCCACTTCTCGGAAGACACGCGCACGCGCATGTCCCGGTATCTTATCAATAACCTTCACAGCATATTCCAAGTCGGTGTAAATGTTAACGCAAGTTTGTACCGAAGCGTAAGCGCCCTCGCCAAGTATTTCACCGGTCAGCTTGTAGAGTTCTAAGAAGAGGTTGCAAATACAATAGAAATATATGTACCTATGTATTCGAAGTGCTGCCACATGCTGCACCACTCTACTAACCTTGAAACGTTGACGAATGAAGGGAGGAACTGATGCGTTTCTTGCGGCGCTTCTTCTGCATCTCCTCCTTGTGCCGGTTGAGCTCGACCTGCCGCTCCACCTCGGTCATGTTGGGTGCTTCACTCGACTCATTGCCCGACACATCCTCGCTACTGTAGCGCGTCAGCTCATTTTGGCCGTCTGTAACGAGATCGAGATCAGACATGAGCCGATATGTTGTTATTATTTTTCTGTTCCCTATTTATCAATGCATAAAAATAGTAGCGAAGGAATTCAAAATAAGAAATACTTTTGCCCAACTGCGTAGAAAGCAAATCGCGTGTCGTAAACAGGTCGCAGCCGCCGCAGCAGCAGCAGCAGCAAGTGGTTATAAAATATGTAAAAAATAAATAATACGCGCACACAAAGGTTTATAGAAAAGTTCTGGATGGAAATATACAGAGGTTTGTCTGAAGCTAAGTCAGGCAGCCGGTCACAGCACCCCACACCATACCCGAGGGCGATAGGAGTATGGGGGACGGCTGACAATCAGCTAGCTTGATAGCTTTTTTCTTTTCTCTTGTCGACTATTTAAAGCCCGTTGCACTCCTTGGGGGAATATCTCCACCAAGATCGGAGAGGAAGCAGTTACGCCGCACTTTGCGGTTTAAATAATAAAATATCTGGTACTTGACTGGTAGATGATGGGCTGTTCTTAATAGACTTAGTTATGGTTCGAGTCTCATCCAAACGGTTTTTGTTGCGACCCCAGGGGGGAAGTGAAGTCGTCATCGCGTCATTCGCCAATAAGCAACGCGTCTCGTCTCGTCTCGTCTGTACGACCTCGATGCTGTGCTCTCCCTCTCTTCTTCCGGACTTCCTCTCGCTTGCTTACGTACACAGCACAAAAGTGTGCGCACGGCAGGCGGCTGTCGATTCTTGTCTAAATTTAAATTTGGCCTATTTATTGGGAAGCTTTAATTGTTATCAATTGCGTAGATAACTTTAAAGATACCAAGCAAATATGCAAATTGTGAGCTATGGAATTTTCCCTTCTAAATCACGGGATTGCCGGCCGGCTTTTCTCCCTCATTCCATTCCAATGCATCTTACTTATTGTTTGAAAAGGAGGATTATATGGCTACGATCTGTCTGAATGAAGAAGAACATACAGGTGCAGCTGGGTGCTCAAATCAACTGTCAAGTAAACAAGAGGCTGGCTGATAGCTCAACAATTCACAATCAAGAGCCAGAAAATAACCTTGGAGAATAGAATCGTGGTTTGCGAGCAAACATAATCAAGTTTTCAAAGTGCCATAACAATAAACACACAGTCTACGTATGGAAACGAAACGCAGGAGTGTTTACGGTGGCAAAGATTATGCGAATAAACAAATTGCCGATAAGAGTGAACTACGCAAAAAGCGAGTACTCGTATGGAACAATGATAAATTCAATACAAATTTTAAAAATACATTTTTTTGGAAGATAAAGCCGGGGAATAGTAAATATCCCCTCACTTGTATTGATACAAAAACGAGCTGTAAGTGTATCAGTGTGTAAAGATTGTAAAGTTTCCTCTTCGTACCCTACCCTACGCTTCCCTTGTGCTGCTTTTATCACTAGCATGGACTGCTGATGGAAGGAAAAAAACATGCGGTTCGAGCTTTTCGCAGAGAGAGTGAAAGAAAGAGAGAGAGCCCAATTTGTGAGAGCGAGAGCGAACAGCAGATAAGGCGTATCTCTCTTTCGGTATTACTTCATAGCATGGCATGACGAAAGTAAAACAAGGGGACGCAATGAATGAATACACCGTTTGGAGCGCTCTCAAAGTGTCAACTATGGGGAGGAAGAGGAGTGGGGTAAGGACGATCCCTGATCCTATTTAAAGGGATCATAAATGGTGGGGTTGGGATCCCCTCCCAGACTGAAGAAGGGCAGACGGAAAGTTCTGTGAGCTGTTACTCTTCTGCTCTTTGCGCCACCTTCTAGTTTTTTGCATCTTGACTTCACGGACAGAAACACACAGCCGCACAGCCACAGCCACAACAGCAGGCGCGATATGTGAGAGTGAATGTGTGTTTGTGTTGTAAAGAAGCAGAAAATTATTGCGCAGCAAAATGAAATTGTAAAAGCAAAAATTAAATAAAAATGGCGAACCAACGCAAAAGCGACGACCGACAGAAAAAGAAGAATCGAATAAACAGCATGAATACAAAATTAAGAATAACAAGCTAGAATTTAATGCTTACGCCCCCCCATACATGTACATACACTTTTACTTTATTTACACTTTCAATATACAGATGATGAACACTGGGTCGAAGATATATGTATATATAGCCATTGCTTAATAATGCATAAACATTAACACATCGTATCGTCAAATCGAAATTAAAATACTAGCAACCTGCAAGGAGGTGGCGGAAAAAGTTGCCAAAACAAAAAATAAGAACCGGCATTTTGAAATGTTTCCCATATAACAAATCCATACATTGGCACCGTACTGAAGTACACACACACACAGGGTGAAAACACATGCATGTGCCGCGCTTCGACAGCGGCATTGGTAGAACTTTTAGAATATAGCCCATACATACACACAACACACACATGTATTTATTTCTACGCTTGTTTTGTATTTACCCAACATGTTTGCTGCGCTGTTGTTGTCTTTGTAGTTGTTGCTGTCGCTCTCTCGCCTTTTAATCGCAACGCAATTTGTCTAAGCAACGCCCGCCTCGGTTCTGTGCGGCACGTTTTTGCAATGCGTAGATAAAATTGCTACCGGTCTGTATTCCGGCTGCTGCTGGTTCCGCTACTTTGTAGTTTCGAAGATTGTATTTGGGGCTAATTTTAACCCTATTTTGGATTGATTTTCAAGTTAAAACGCAAAACGAAGCCGCCTCTGATTTCGATATCCACATCTTATTTCTCACTCACTAGGCCAGTTCTATCCACTAAAATGGCAACAAATCACGATGAGTGGAGCGCACGGAATATTTTCGACTATAGCTGACTAATGGGTGGAAGATAACGGAATTGGTTGGTGGCTGCGGAAAAGGTTTGGTGCACAATTAAACCAATGGGCGAAAGAAGTAATTTAAAAAATAAAAAACACGGACAAACTTTAGCGGACCTAACGTACTCGGCGCCAACGAGGAAAGAATCGAACACGCGCCCGTTCGCGAACAACGGACAAGCAGCAGCAGCCAAAAAAACTACCGCCGACGTGACGCGAGAGGGAGCTTATTTTGCCGGATGAGAGCGCGCCAGCATGAGAGCGAGAGTGTACTGTTGTTGTGACTTGTAATAAATAAGTGTGCTTATGTATGTATGTATGCCTGTGTATGTTTCTCTCTTTACACGTGCCAAAGAGCTATGTACTGCGGATAGGAAAAGAGCTACGCATAACCAGAAGTCTCCACAAAGTGACGCAGATATCGCTTAGGCATAGCAAATTAGCCACCAATAAGATTCTCTTATGACAAAGGAAATAATAGGGAAACCTGCCGGAAGAATAACAAATTCTGGTTGCACACATGGACGGATCTTGAAGATCAGGTTTGAAATGTTACATGACATTTCCACACAAAGAAATGCATGCGTATATTTATATACGCAACGGTAACCGGAATAATAAAAGTATTTTCGGTTTGATGCTCGTATTATGATTGAAATCACTCGGAACGTCCCGAAAGTTTCCATATACCGCATACCAAATCAACAAAAGGAATCAGCCGATACCTGCGGTGATAACATGGTAAATACAATGTATGTTATGTATATTCATACACACACAAAACAACACACATAAAAGCACAGCAAACAATTAAGAGCGTACGGAAAGCGAGAGAGAGAGAAGGAAAAAGAGAGCAACTAAAGCCACATCATTGATTAGCACAACCAGTTTTGACAACAAGTAAAGGCAGCTGCTTGCTTTGTTGTTGTAGCAGCCGCAAACAAAAACAGCAACAGGGAAAATAAAAACAAAGCAGAAGGTGGGCGAAGAGAACGGCGTATCGTGCAGTTAAGAGTGTGTGTTGAAAGAGAAGAAGAAGAAAGACCGGTATGGATTTAGCATGAATACACCTCTGTTTCGCGAAATCCATACGATACGTGATGCAATGAATACGAAATATACTGTCGAAACTAACACTTTACATATGAGAGCCGAATTACTCCCTAAGAGAGAGAGAGAGAGAGAGAGAGAGCGGCACAAAAATACAGCATAAATAACCCTATGGTATGGTACGGTACTCTTTGAATCAAACTGTCGGCTTCTCTTCGCCGCTAGTGCTGCTGCCACAGCTTTTTGAGAGCCACATAATATAGTTTCCCCGAATTATTTGTCGGAAATTTGATGAAACAACCACCTTTAAACAGGTAAAAACAAGAAAAAACAAATACTGATATTTCAAAACTATGAGTAACTAGTGTTTTTCTTTTTTAGCCTTTTCTGGCCTTTTTTGTCAACGGTAGTTGGCAGCACTGTTTCTCCACTGATTTTTATGTGTGTGGGCAAGCACAAACACCAATGCAGATTCTGTCTCACGTAGCTCATGGGTTTTGGGAGGTGGGATGGGAGCGCGAATAGGGGGACGGACAAACGAAGCACAGACACACCAACACTAATGCGTCGTCGACTTCTATAAAGTGGCCTGATGTGCGCGAATTCTTTCAAAAAGCAAAAACATGGAAAGGGCAAGGGAAATAACATTTATAGTAAATTTATTCGTCTTTTCCCCAAGTAAACAACATACATAAGTTGGCTTGAGTTTCAGCTGACTTTGTTTTGTTAAGCTAAAGGCATTGCCATATGTAAAAATTTCTCTCGCAGGGCTATCAAAGCGGGAGGGGAGCGTAAGGGATTTTAAGAGACGCGAATGTAAAGCTGCACGTAGGCACTGGCTGTCCTCCATGTTTTTATAGCCCAGCATAGAACAGACAATGCACAAACATATGCATATATATGTGTGTACGTGTTCGTGTGTGTGTGTGTATTTATTAAATAACATCGCCCTCAATCAAAACACCAGCTTGTACTAGCTTGTGAATTTAATTTCCGCAGAATTGTTTCATTTATGTGGTGTGAGGTTTTAGCTATTCCACTGCTCGTACGATTCGATTCGGTCCGGTCCATTCTATTTGAAATCTGCAATCGGCAATCTGCAGTTGCCCCCAAACTCGGTCAACATAGGAGCGTGTAGGAGGCAAGCAGCCGAGAGGCCGCTCTCATCGCTTTGTCTCTGTTCGCCCGCTCATTCGTTCACTTTGCTTTTTCCCCATTCGCTTTGGCCTGTCGTTCTATTTTGGGTTGCAATAAACGTCATCAAGAGCAATAAACGTCATCAAGGTTATATGTTATATGCAGGCTGCTCTGCCAGCCGCTCTGCCAAATCGTAGCTACCGCTATGAACGTCGTGTCGTTGTTGCAAGCTTTAAAAGTCTGTTACCATTACGTTTTTTTCGAACAAATTGCATGGACTTGTACCGTGGAGTGACTCATGTTATTTTAAATGCCTGACACATTCGACTCGTACTCTTAGATACTCTTTTTGTTTCGTCTTGCTTGATTGGCTCAATAGCAGCAGCTGTTGCTCCCCCCCGGTATTTTGTAGAAAAAATAATAGAAAATGTATTTTCGACCACGTCGATCTTTGCATATGCTCAATGTGCACACAACACATCGTGAACATGTAACAGCTAAAGTTTCTACTAAATAAGATAGAATCAATCGGAGCACGATGAAACAGAACGGAACAGGGAAGCCGGGCTAAGGAAACGTCGAGAACTTTCCCAACTATCAGTATAATGTTCTACCCCAATTAAGAGCAGTGTAGTCTCTAAATATTCACCTGATTGACTCTGGCTGCAGCTGTTATCCGTGTTGCTGGAAGAAACTCCACTGCCGCATAACCCACTGTCCCCAGAACCTCTGGGGTTGTTGTTGCTCCCATTCCCCGCGTTGGCGTTGCGAAGATGGTGTTGCTTCGCGCCTGCAGCAGCTGTGCTGGCATTTTTTTCCTCCAACTCAACCATATTTTCGGGAGTTGGACACTATTTGTAGCCAAAGAATGAACACCAGGCACAGTTTCGGCTTCGCTTCCCGATAGATGAACGCAATAGTAGCAACGCAAAAGAACAGGCTAGAAGGGGGTTTGGTTTGTGACGGCTTCCCCGGTCCGGTCCTCCGCCAGCTGCAAGAAACAGCGTTGATGTCAGCAGCGCTGCTGCTGCTGCTTCGGCTGCGTTGCGCTCTCGCTCTTTCTGCTGCTTCAGCTCATTCAAAATGGTGGCTGGTTGAAAATATTTTTTCTGCTTGATACTTTTTTTAATCCAATTGCCAAGAAATGCGAGTGTGGTGTGTGAATTAATTTGATTCTTTCGGTTGGGCTGGCTTGGCAATTGTATTCCTGATGGCGACTGCGTAACGACGGGTTTTGGTCAAATTTATTTGTAATTGGATTGTTGTTGGTGTGGGTGACTGCTGATTTCTCTCATCCCATCGGCAAAGCAAGCAAAATTTTTGGATTTATTCCTTTATTCCGTTTTCGACTTAATTATTTTTTTTTGCGTTTCACCTTTCCTTTGTGGGCTTGTGGCTGGCTGTGCAATAGTTGGGTGTTGTGTGGTGCAGAAGTAATTCTATTGCAATAATTGTGTTGTTTTCTGCTGGAACTGACGGGTGGTGTAGGCTGGTCGTTGTTCAAAATTATTCCTGCTGATTACAACACAAAAAAAATCGCTGAAATAGCGGACAAAAGCCGTTTTCTTTGCGTATTTCGCTTAAAAAGTATATTTCCCAGCTACCGATCCATTTTTCACGTTCGAAGTTTTTTTTCCGACAGTCAGATAATTCGATAGTCAGGGGGGACCGTGGATTTATCGCTGAAATGTACGGTCAGACACTCGCAAATATACCGTCGCATTTTCAAAATATACCGTTAATATACTGACGAATCCGAGTTCTACTTTACATATTCCTCGTTTTTTATATTCCGTTGAATATTACTAGATATATGGAACATTTAGCCATGCCATCATAATTTTATACGATTGATGAATCAATTTTCTATTTAACTGGTGTATTCTTAATACTTGCTTTTATTGCATTTTGCGTAAAAAGAGGTTTTAGCGAAATAAGTCAAACAAAAAACAAGTAGCGAAATAGGTCAATCAAAACAAACGAAAAGGGAAATTCGTTCATATTGCTTAATTTTGATATTCCATTGAATAATGCTGACTAACTTAATCTCTCAGCAATGCCCACATAGTTTTATCCCATTGATGAATAAATTTTCTACAAGATTGGATAGTTTTTAATCCTTGCTTTTATTGTATTTATTGTAAAAAAAGGTTTGAACGAAAAAGTCCAACAAAAAAAGATTCACTATGTTGCGTGTAGGCCTTTGTATACCCTATTTTGTTAATTTTATATGAAGATGAAAAGTGATTTATAAAGACCTTTTCTCAAATTGATATTCCTTAGACATATTAAAGTACAATATTAGTATCTTGTGTATATTTATGTCGATCCTGATACCTACCTTGGAAGACAAACGTATTCACAATTCTATAACATCCATTTGCGCCAGGGTATGTGTGCATGGAATTAGCAACATTTGTGCATGGAATTAGCAACATTTGTGTATGGAATGGGACTCATTGTTGCAATAGCGAAACTGCGGCGAATCGAGTATTGCCTATATTTCAAGCTATATCGATTTGCCCTCTTAACTTTATCCCATAGATAAATGTATTTTCTACATGATTGCTTCTTTTAATTACCTTAATGTATTTTATTTTGACCAAAAAACGGGTTTCAAGTAAATGTTGCCGCAACTTTTGTGTATGGAATGCGCAACATTTGTGTATGGAATGAGACTCATTGTTGCTAAAGCGAATTGGGGCGAAATGCGGCGAACTGCGGCGAACTGCGGCGAATTCAAAAAAACGACAAATTTCTCACATTCTTTGTTCCGTTGAATAATACTATCTATATGGAACATTTAGCCATGCCCACTCAATTTTGTACGATTGATGAATCAATTCTATACATGATTGGTCTATTCGAAATACTTGCATTTATTGGATTTCTATATAACATTGAAAATTAAACTAATATTAAATGTCAGCGATGTTTTTTGAACTACAGGTGGAGAACTATCGATTGCACTGTCGATGTTTTTCGAAAACCTATCGTATACTATCGATGGTGCCCACTATCGATAGCAGTGTGACCGCGGACTTATCGTTAAAATATATCGTCCCACAGAAATATTTCAAAATATACGGTCTCATTTGAAAAATATACCGAGTGGTGCGCGCCAAATCGAACTTTTTTGAATGTGAGCGACAAGGATTTAAATGTTGTCAACCGGGCCGTTATCTATGCCCACATAATTTTATACGATTAATGAATCAATTTTCTACTTAACTGGCCAGTTTTTAGTCCTTGCTTTTATTGTATTTTGACTAAACAAGGTTTAAGCAAAATAGTTCAACAAAAAAACAGTTGCAATGTCGCTGGAATTTGAAGACATAACGCTTGTATAGGCCTTTGTACACCTCTTTTCCTCAATTCTATAACATCCATTTCCCCCAGGGTATGTTAGCAACATGTTTGTGTATTGAATGATACTCATTGTTGCTAAAGCGAACTGCGGCAAATTCAAATTCGATTCAAAAAACGGCCAATTCCTCATATTCTTTGTTCCGTTGAATAATACTATTTATATACAACATTTAGCCATGCCCACTCAATTTTATACGATTGATGAATCAATTCTATACATGATTGGCCTATTCGAAATACTTGCATTTATTGGATTTCTATATAACATTGAAAATGAAATTAATAAATGACAAAAATACCATTTAGCACTAAAAAACACCACATGGGAGCGCGGCGAAAACCAGTATTTCTACAGTATGACCCTCAGAATATACAAAATATACTGAGTGGTGCGCGCCAAATCGAACTTTTTTGAATGTGAGCGACAAGGATTTAAATGTTGTCAACCGGGCCGTTATCTATGACCACATAATTTTATACGATTAATGAATCAATTTTCTACTTAACTGGCCAGTTTTTAGTCCTTGCTTTTATTGTATTTTGACTAAACAAGGTTTAAGCAAAATAGTTCAACAAAAAAACAGTTGCAATGTCGCTGGAATTTGAAGACATAACGCTTGTATAGGCCTTTGTACACCCTTTTTCCTCAATTCTATAACATCCATATCCCCCAGGGTATGTTAGCAACATGTTTGTGTATGGAATGAGACTCATTGTTGCTAAAGCGAACTGCGGCGAATTCAAATTCGATTCAAAAAACGACCAATTCCTCATATTCTTTGTTCCGTTGAATAATACTATCTATATAGAACATTTAGCCATGCCCACTCAATTTTGTACGATTGATGAATCAATTCTATACATGATTGGCCTAATCGAAATACTTGCTTTTATTGGATTTCTATATAAAATTGAAAATTAAATTAATAGATTGAAGAAAATGGACAAAAATACCATGGGAGCGCGGCGAAAACCAGTTTCTACAGTATGACCCTCAGAACAGCACCAAAATATACGGTCTCATTTGAAAAATATACCGAGTGGAGCGCGCCAAATCGAACTTTTTTGAATGTGAGCGACAAGGATTTAAATGTTGTCAACCGGGCCTTTATCTATGCCCAAATAATTTTATCCAATGAATTAAACTATTTTCTACTAGACTGGTTTATTTTAAGTACTTGCTTTTATTGGATTTTACCGAAAAAAAGGTTTTAGCGATAAAGGTCAAGCAAAAAAACCGAAAGAGAATATTGCAAATATTGCCAAATATCGTTGAAGTACCTTTATAAGTACCTTTAGAAGTACCTTTCTTCATTAATTAGAGCTTGGGATGACAAACATTTCCGCACTTCTATAATACTCTTTTTTCTAGGGTATGCAGAATATTACCGATTCATACCGATTCAGTACATACAGTTGACCCTCAGAAATATACCGTCTCATTTTCAAAATTTACGTTACCGATCCTTCCTTTTGAATTGCAACAAACCCTACGAATCTTTCACCTGGAATGCGCTAAAATGATTAAATTTCCCCTATTTTAGGTGGAATATTTAAATACCCCTTGGTCTACAATGGGTTAATCGTTCTACGTCAAAGATGGGATTTTGAGATTGATTTTCGATTTTGATATTCTATTTGATATTACTAGCTAGATAGAACCACTAACCACACAGTATATACTGTGTTGAAACAAATAAGTTTCAAATAAGTTTTAAACAAAATATGCATAAAACGTAAGTGGGAAGTGACGTAAATGTTACGTCATTTCAACACTTGTTGCTTGTCAACCGGTGGTATGAGTATCTTTATACAATATTTCCTTATATTAATATTAAAACTCTGTTTTTCAAGCTTTTTTTACCTTGAAGAGTTTTTTACCTATTCATGCATTTCATTTCTTTACTAAATATATCTCTATCCCGGTACCTGTTCTCTGGTCTATGTGGATTTAGGGCCTTGGGTAGTGCGTTAAATGTTTGTCTTACTATACTTACTATACTATAAGAATAAAAGGGAAAGAATGATAGATATTCTTCCCTTTGACAATATAAAGCCAAAAGAAAATATTTGAGTAAAACACATTTTTAGGTGATTATAATTTATTAGAATTTTTATTGACTTAAGGTATATATAAATAAAATATTATTCAAGTACAAAGTTATATATACTCATTAATATTATTTGATTCAAGTAAATATATTTCAAAGTGGCTGTTGTTTTTTGTTTATATCTTCTTTCAATTAAGTACAAGTTACTGTTCCTGCTCTATTTCTAAGGGTTCGCATAATCCTCAAAAGTACTGTCCACCGTCGGTCGAGGTCGAGGTTTGACATACCTGCAAAACATTGCAAATCGAGTCGCTATAAAGTTTTGAACCTTTGCATATGACCCGTATTAAAAATCACGAGTGTTTCGTCCGTTCTGTTCTACATGTATGTATTTGCATAGTGTCTTTAAGTTGTGAGGTTGTTTGCCACACGAACCCTGATCCGATCTGATCTGATCCGATGTTTAGTTCAAACCTTGGCCATGCAACAAATGTATCTTCCTTGTGATTTACGTTTAAATAATGAATTTTGGATCACAAACAGTAAATACGTCTTTAACGATAATTGCAGAGTTGAGTTAAACATATTAAGAACAGGGTTTGGGTTTCGATTTGTTTTAATTATAAAAATATTGTATCTGCATTTTACATGTTTTTGTTTTTGTTTTGTCTACTATCGTTTTTTGCTTGAAATTACAAAGTCCAGCCTTAAACAAATAATTTTCGTCACCATTCGCATTCGCGCACGCTCCATTATCCATAACACTCGGTTTTCAATTCAATTTTGCATCTAAACGCTACGTTGCCTTAACTTCAGTCCTTTCGCAGAAAATCTAACCTTAAATGTATTTAGCTCTTCTCCATCCATCCTCAATATCCTCAATATCCTCAACTTTCCTAGCATGCTGCTGCAGACACTAAACATAAATTCAATACACACAGTTTTCATATACGAGTAGTTTTTTTTTGTTTAAATATATCGAAGTTGTATATCGAATGTATACTCGCCGATTCTGCCTTCTTTTGCTGCCTGAACCTTAACCTGCACTGCACTCGTATTCCGACCAGACCATCGCGCTCTAACTACACTTAAAACTTCATCTTTGGCCACCGCACCGCACCTTCCTGACCTGCCTTCCTTTCATTTAATTTCAAATTTTTGTATACTCAATACTCTCGATCTCTCGATCGATCCTTTCCTGTAAATATGAACTGTTGTTTATCTATGGTTTTGTTTTTTGTTTTTATATAAATGCACTAAATGTTGCACGGACCGTTTGTCTATGTATACAATATATTATGATTTCTGTCTGTTCTGTTCTGTTCTGTTATGATCTATTCTGTTGTTTTTATACCTTCGCTAAGCCAATGAAATGTGAGAAAATATGTTTCTATTTCGTCATTTTGTTGTTTGTTCGCTTTTTATGTTTTGTTTTATGTTTTTTTATTTTGCGTTTATAAAATGCCAAAAATTTGTGCAAATTTCTAAAAAATTTTGTTTTGTTTTCGTCCTTCTTGTATTATACTAAAATATTTTGTAACTTTAAAATGTACTTTTCACATTAGATTAAATTTTTGTTTTGTTTTCGTTTTTCGTTTTTGTTTCATTTTTAAAATATTGCATTTATTTTATGTTTTTTGTTTTCTTTTGGAGGCTTTATCCCTGAGTGATTTAATTTCATTTGTTTGTCATTTATTGCAACTTTTTGTTTATTAACTTATTGTTTTATATTCTCTTACGCGATTTTAAGTATTTTTTTTTGCTAGGAGAGAGACCAAGAAAATCAATTGCAAAATAATAACTTTTCGTTTGCTGTGTGAAGGTCGCTTAATTATTTATAAATTGTCACTTTTGTTTATAAATTGTCTCTGGGCGAGGGGCTGACTGACGGCTGATGGGTGATGGGGGATGGGCGATGGGGGATGGATGATGGATGGGGTTACAACATTTGGAGAGTCGCCAAGTTAGCGCTTGCTTGGCCAGAAAAAACTTGTTAATATATTACTGCTGCTACCCTCTCTAATGTAGTAACTGTATTAAGGTTTTTTTGCATAGTGTTTTGTTTTTACTTTTTGGCTAACTTTTGTCTCGTGGTTCGTTTCGATTTGCTTCTATGTCTACCTGCTGTGGGGCCGGGGGTGGGGGCGGGGGGCTTGGCTTCTCTTCTTGAAGGTGTGCTAAAATATTT
Organism: Drosophila persimilis; assembly: GCF_003286085.1. Taxonomy (NCBI): domain Eukaryota; kingdom Metazoa; phylum Arthropoda; class Insecta; order Diptera; family Drosophilidae; genus Drosophila; species Drosophila persimilis. Next base: position 26,976,743 of record NW_020825288.1, on the reverse strand, counting down.
GTACTTCGCTGCAAGTGTTTGAATTACATTACATTCCACAGAAATGCACTTAGTACTGCTGCTCCTGCTGCTGCTCCTGTTGAAACATTACTATATTCCGAATGCGTCGAAAAACCAAACAATATTGAATGACCCTCTCGAGCTCGAACTCTGCAGGAGGTACTCTCATACTCTGCGCCATCAAAGTTCGAGCACGAAGGGTCATTTGGGAGTTGTGTGTCTGTAAATCTATATGTTCTGTATGTATCTGTATCTTCTGTATATTAGCGTATATTAGTTTGAAGCAGTCATATATTAACTATACAAGTGTACGTACGAGGATGCATATCGTATCATATCATATCATGAGTGAAGCATAGCCTTGTATGCCTCTTGTATGGGGATTCATGGTACGTTTATCGTTAATCTCAAAAATGCTTTGTATTTGAACAGTAAATTACGTTGTCACTCGCACGAAGTGTTTGCACTTTATTTCGGTTATTGTTTTATGCCTTTATTCCTATTCTGTTTCCTTTTGTTTTATATATATAAAAATATTGTTTTATACAGTTTACTTCTCGGTTATTGTTTCTCTTATTGGTTTAGCAAATTGCAATATTTGTTTGTTGATCTGCTGTGCCTACTCTCTGCTATCCTGCTATCTTGTATCTTGTATCTGGTATCTGATATCTGGTATCTGGTATCTGTGGCTTCTGTCTATATTGTTCTTATTTGTAATTTGTTTTGTTTTTCTTTCTTGTTGGTTATCAGTTATTGATTGGTAAGCTGGATATAGGTGTGTGTGTGTGTATCTATCTATCTATTACACATAGATATTGTTGCAGTTGCAGTTTTTTTTTTTGTGGTAGTTCTCTCTGCTCTAAAGAATGACGATGGCTGGAAGTTGGGGGCATGCAAAGATGCAAGTATTTTTCTTGTTTGTATTGCATTTTCTGTTTAGTGTGTGTGTGTGTGTGTCGCGTAGGAGGTTCGGTTCTCCTTTCGTTCAAGTTTAAAAGCTTAAAATTACATGACCTCGAATCTGAGGGGTTGGTTGCTCTGAGGGCTCCTCCGCTCCCCTCTACTACTGCCTATTGGTAAAATAAAATACAAGACTAGAAATAAATTTCATTTTAGGGTTTCTTACTTCATTAATATGCGCAAAAGAGTGAGTAATAGTAGGTGGGAAACCAAAACTCAATGAAACAATGAATCGTACGAGGGGTACATGTACAGACCAAGACAACTCAAAAGGCAAATCAAAATGGTTGTTAATTGCACATAAATTGATTAAAATTAAGCAAATTAAAAACTTATATTCTTAGAACAGCTATCGATCGATAGTTTTTCAATTGTTTTGTGTGTGTTTTGGGTTTTTTATGCAGCAATTACAGATCACAGATCCTCAAAGAGAAATGAAAGTAACTTTTTTTGTATGGTGGTATGGTATGGTATGGTATGGTATGGTATGGTGAGTCTTCCCTTATAATATGTATGCGCATACTAAATTTCGAAATCTTCTTAAATCTGTTCCGTATCTTGCTTTGTTTTGTTTTGTTTGTACATTTACTTTCCTCTCCGCTCCTCTCATATACTCTCTTTATATAATTTACTTAACTTTTGTGCGAAAATCTCAACTGAAAGAACTAAAGCTAAAGAACTGAAAGTGTCGTGAACAAAATCGTACTAATACTTGCAAATTGTAAGTATAACATCGTTTTTTTTTTATTCAGAGGGTTATCTGTTATTGTTATGGGAGTTGGAGTTGGGTGACGCTCAGCAGGACCTTCGATAAACTCTTTAACAAATTTCAAAGGCGGCACAGCTGCTGCCAGCACCGTACGATCCTCACGAAGAAGCTTCTTCAGCAGGGTGCTGCCAACATCTGGGCCGCCTTTATGGCTTGAAATTTGTTTGAGAATTTACCAAAAGTCCTTGTACGATCCTCAGGAACCATGTAGTGCATTGCTCTGTGCATTGTTGCCACCGGATCCGTTTACGTTCTGCGCCGATACCTCGGACTTGACGCGTCGGGCAATATGGGAGCGCGTATGCTTACGTAAGTGATCCTTGCGGTAGAAACCTAAATGAAAAAGAACAGCGAATTAGATACTCAGTTGTTTAGTTATTCAAGTCGTGTAGTTTGTGGCCCTCGTACCTTTTCCACACTCAATGCAGACATGTTTCTTCTCGCCGGAATGGATAACAATGTGCAGAGTGAGCTGCTCCTTGCGCTTGAAGGACTTCATGCAGATCTATTGTTGGAATAGTCAGAAGTTATATGACAAATCAGTCAAATGAAAGCGGCAAAGCCAAAGGGGAGAATCTATCAATTGAAAAACTTGCATTGCACACATGAGGCCTGTCCGGTATGTGGGACAGCTTGTGCCTGGTCAAGTGATCCTTGCGCTTGAGGGCCGCATTGCAAATGTCGCAAACGAAGCGTCGCTCCACGGCGTGCGAGATGACGTGCTGCTCGATTAGACTCCGGTCTGGGTACGCCATTTGACACTCGGGGCAGCAGTAGAGCGTGGATCCGTCCAGCGCTTTCGTCTCTCGGATCTCGCCTGGCTTCGGGCGCGGCTTCTTCTCCTTTGGTGGTTTCTTCTTTTTGGTTTTCTTGCCAGTGGCCGTGGTAGTGCCCCCACTCGCGTTTGTGGTGCCCACCGACCCTGAGCTGGACACCGCCCCGGCTCCACCGTTGGTGACCGCTCCATTGGCATTACCGTTGACGCCATTGCTGGCGCCGTTGGTCAGCGCGGCGCCATTCGCGTCCGTCATATTGGTCATGTGCCCGCCGTGCTCCATGCCCACCAATCCGCCATTGTGGTGGCCTCCGTTCGCACCGTTATTGCTGGGCGTCAGGGCGACGCCTCCCAGCGCCAGGCTGGCCAGATTCGTGCCATTCTTCAGGACATCGCCGGAGGATTCCTTCTTGATGGTCTCCGAATACTTGAGGAAGTGCTGTATGGAGATTGGCAGTGTTGCGGAAAGCAAGTGCGATGAATAGTCCACAGTGTTGGCCGTGTTGGCCAGCGTCTGCCACGACTGATTGACATTCTGTAAGATCTGCTGGTTGAGAACTGCACAAGAACGGGAAGAACAGAACGCTTTAGTTCGTATCAAATCAAATCAAATCAAATTTCATCCTGCACCTAAGAGCTTCCTTCCTGCCTTCATAATATTCTTGGACTCTGCTACAATTACAACAAGAAGAAACCTACCCCAACAACAATTTTCTTCACCTTGACGACCACCCCATCCCACCCTAGCCCGGAGACGGGAGGCGGGAGGCTGCGTGGGTGGTTTACTCGGGGGGCTTCTATTTTCTTAATATGTAATCCCAGGGATAGTAACCATTTACTCCCAAGGCCACAGCACCGCACCAGCAACAGCAGCGGAAAGCCTACTTTTTCCTGTCCCTCCCTCCCTTCCGTCGCTTCCTGCCTCCGGCAAAGGCAGTGGGCAAAGCTTTCATTTGAGAGGAATTTCCCGGAGCCAGATTTCGCATTTACAGAATCGTAATCAAAATTATAAAATTATATCCACTTGTAGGGAAAAAGTATGCTACGAAATCCCCACACAATGTCCCAGACAGGCACGGGCAGGCCCAAAAACATTTATAAATAACGAGAAGCCGAAGCGAAGCTCATGCATGTGCCCGAAGAATAATGTGCGTCCTTGAAATACACATATACCAACCCAAAAAAGACTACGTATGTATACAGAATACAGTATATAGTACATGCCCCATGTGTATGTCCGGGTGTGTGCCAGTCCCATGTACGGCTCAGCCTCCCTTCCCACCCACAACCGGCACTGCTGTAACTGTTAATGCTACCCACAGCAGGATTGTTCGACCGATTTTCCTTAGCTCCCCCCACCCCCCACGACGACAACTCACCTTCTTCCCGGTCACGTTCGATTTTTGGATGGATTTTACCCTTATGATCGGCTGCAGCGGCTGCATTCAGAAAATTTAGATCACCCTGCGGCTGTGAGGAGTACGGTATGGATATATTCTGGCCATATTGCATGTTGTTTGCTGCCGAAACTGAAAAGACAAAAACGGAATTGGGGTTAACCGGATGAACAGAACAGGAGACATTCGGGCAAATTGGGCAATCGAAAAATTCATCAGAGTTTGCATTTACACATCTTGTTGTTGGACTGGGAGGGGTTATCTATCACAGCCTGTATATAGTACTATATAGTATATAGTATTTAGTATAGATTTAGATTTAGGTATAACTAGCACTCAGAGCAATCCAATTCGATTTCGGACCGGCACTCGCGAGCTCCACAACGCACACAACTGGCCGACTAACTACAACTGACTGCCGCTGACTGCTGACTGCTGACTGGGGCTCTGGCTCTGGCTCCGGCTCTGGCCTGAGAGCTGACTAGAGTTTTCCCGGCGGCGGCTCCTTCTCCGGCTCCTCTAGCTCTCAGCTGGCAGCCGAATAAAGATCGGGTGCCGGCACAAAACCCAACAACAACAACAGCAACAAAACAGAAACGAAACGACCAAAGTAACGACGATATGGCACGATACATGAACATAAGAGAGTACGCATGTATTCGTGGGGAACGGAACGTACATACATGGCCAAGTAAATGCATCGCTCGTGTGTGAGTGCGGTGTGTAGGCCGCCGCCGCCGCAAAAGCTCTCCTCCGTATACACAGACACATAAATACACCAGCGAGTGTAGATGTTTATGTACATGTCCATGTATATGTAGTTAACAAACGCTATTCTCTTCTGTTCCTACTCGGCGCGGTGTCGAGAACGTGCGTGTGCCTGGCCGCCTGCCTACAATTGTTGTTGTCTGCCTGCTGTCGTCGCCTGCCTCTGCCTCTGCCTCCCCCCCTTCTGCCAGACGCCTGCCTGCCGTCTGCCAAGGCCAAATTTTCACACACAGACTAACACACACTGACGCACGGCGTAGACCCGTACACACGTGTTTTCGGGTGCCCCGACAACGCATACATAGGAAAAAGGAAATTAAAACTGAAACTGAAAATGCCGGCCGCGGTGCGGCGCGGCGCGGCTCGGCACGGCCTCCTGCCAACCAGCAAACGCGCACACGCCTGAATGTATGCCACAGAAAAAACGTTCCACCCGCTTTTTTCCAGTGGGTGTGCATTTTTTACTTTTCTGGGCTCTCCTTCGCCGCCTTCTGAAGCATTTCTCAGCCGGGTGCTCGGTTTTAAAAATAACATTTTCTGGCTGTTGCCAATTGCCTTGTTTTACTGGCTTATACCTTGTGGCACCTACAGCTACAGCTTCCTTTTCGCCAGTACTAAGGGCAAGAAATACAATATGTATGTGCACATCTGATAGATACTTTCGAGCATAAGGCTGGACGGGAATGACAACATCATTATCATCGTAATATAAATACAATCAATAGAGAGGGAAGTGTGGTAATTTATTTGTTAAGACTTTTCTAGGCTGTCCTTTGAATAAATTAGCCAGCGACCTTGAGCCATAATGTATTCCACATGAATAGGTGCCATACTCTGGAAAGCTCTATTAATGAAGGATAATTGCATTTAGAACTCCGACAATCTGTTCCTTTAAAAACTCCATATCTTTAATCAGAAGTTCAAATGTTATCAACGAAGATGAGTGAAGGAGAAGAGACTACAATGAAGCCATAGCAACAACACAAAATAGGAGGCATGGCATGCGTGGACGGGAGCCGGCATGCGTTGCGTTGCGTTGCTCATAGCATTTCACTTTTCACTTCACTTTCCCATGAAACAGGATGACGATGACGACAACATAGAAGAGAACATTGTCGATGTCGATGTCGGTGTCGGTGTCGCCTCCGTTGTTGCCATTTTGCCGAGCAACGAGTTAAAGTCGGTGAAGTTGAAACAGGGGCCAGGCCAGCCGAAGGGAGAGTAAGAGCGAGGCGCCCCAAACTGAGAACGGAGTACGGAACACGGAGCACACGGAAAGAGAAAGAGAGAGAGAGAGAGACCCCATACAATGGCGGGCTTTGACAGTTCAAGTGGGGTTCCTGGGCGGATCATTCACATCAAAGTGGAACAAAATGGAAAGGAATACGCCATTAGGGGGATGGGCGATGGTTTGGGCGGGGGGGGGGACAGGGGCTACGATTTGGAAAACATGGCGGATGGCGGTTATCTGGACCTATCTATGTATGTCTATGTGTGTCGGCTGTAGTGACGGCATACATATAGATGCTTGCATTCGTGTGTGTGTGGGTGAGTGGGGGTGTGTGTGTGTGAGAGGCAGTGAAAGCGATGAGAGCGCCCGCGCCAAAAACACAGAGAGTGAGGGAGTGATATGGAGAGAGAGAGAGTGGCGGCCGCGTGACAGAATGAACGAAAGAGAGTTGATACTTGAGAGAGAGAGAGAGAGACCATCCCATGGCGTGGTTAGGAAAAACTGCAACCCCTAGAGTTGGGCGAAATTTGACCCGAAGTTTGCTGCGGTTGTTGGTATGAGAGTCCAATGTTTGAGGAAAGGCTGGGTGGGGGCGGGGCGGGGAGGGGATACACGGCGCCAGTAGCAGGGTTTAAGTCATCAGCGCGCCAGCATGACAACAACGATTCTATGATTCTCCAGCCGCTTTAAGTCTTAAAGTTATTCGGTAGAATGGGGAAGAACTAATCATGGAATACTGATACTCATTTACTGATGAAAGGGGTGGGGGGATGGGGGATGGGTGCTGGGGTGGTCTCCTTCTCTTCCTCACTGCTTTATCATGCGCACATTTTTAGTGTTGCATACATCCCGGCAACGTTGGGGGTGTAACCAGCCGCCACCATTCACACTCTGGCATATGTACAAATGTGTGTACATAGGTACATAAAAATGCAAATGGTTTATGGCCTGGGTGTCTGCGTTGGCACATTAGACCTCCCCCCCCCCCCCCCCCCCCCCCCCCGCCCCCTTGTTGTCCTCGACAACAAGATACCCGTTGGTGTCCGGTAATATGTACATACAATCCACAATTTAACGAGTGCCAACAGATTTACTTAAGCCGCTTAGTAGCTGTTGTCTTTCCCAATCGCGGGCCATAACTTTATTTGCTCAAGATGTAGAAAATCCTCGCTTTATTCCGAGAAAATGACTCACGCGTGTTTTCCTATCTCGGCCACACCATCTTCTATTGAGGCGAGCGGCGATATCTGCATATTTCCCGGTAGCCTAATAACAATTTTTACAACCGAAAAGCGACGACGAAACTACTAGATATTCGAATGCATCTGCATGGAAGATAGCTACCGGCGCTGCCAGCGATAATACAGCTAATAGGCGACGGGAAAACGCAGTAGCCCGAGTGCCGGGCCGGCGTCGACGTGGGACAGTTTACCTGCCGCCTGCATGGGATCAACCACAGAGACGCACAGGCAGAGGCAGAGGCACACGGACTGCATAGATTACGTACAGCTATATGTATGTATATAAAAGAGAGATAAAAGAGCAGCCCACACGCACGCACACCAGCACAGGCATTTTCCTGTTATAGCAGGTAAAAGAAAAATACAAAAAAAAAATAAAATAAAACGCTAAACTGGAAATATAATGCGTAGCTCAAAAGCCGGGATCAATGAACCTCGGGAGCCGTGGAGTTTGGGTCTGCGTTTAGTTCTTCACTTTCCAATAAATGCATACAACATATGTCCGAGAGCAGAGCCATTGTTGCCATAGCAAAAATAAATTATGAAATGTGTGCTCTGAAGGATGGGGGGGGGGGATGGTGCGATGCCTGGCCGGGGAATCCAATTATGCAAGAAAATGCAACTAATTAGAATTGATAAGGAGATGGAGATGGAAATGGTTATGGAGAAGAAGTGGGGGTGATTGGAACTAGGATGCCTGGCTTGCCCTATGTATTCGCGTCACGAGCGCAGGAAGGAAGGGAGAGAGGTGAGCAATTGAAGGCCCAGTAGGGGTTGCATGGTGGTCGGTCGGTCACACCCTTCCACAAGAAATATTGCAACTTGGCAGGAAGTCAGTGCAATTAAAAAAGCAATAGCAGGCGCTTTTTGGTTGGGGGTTGTAAACTGTGCTCACACGTACGTACGTACGGTATGTACATACATCTGTATACTGTCCTATATGTACCATACGCGAGTGTGTGTGTGTGAGTGTGTCTGTTTAATTGTATTTTCTATGTATGTGCTTAAGTAGCTGCGAGAGAAAAACCCACCCCGACCAAACAACAAAGTGAAATGCAGCAAATTCAAAAGTTATTTGAGTTCATTGCATTTTCAAGCCAAGCAAAACACACAGCAACACACCAAGAAAAACTGGCAGCAGCAGCAGCCACACACACACACACACACTCGCCCATTCGCACATTCGCACACTCGCACTCGCAAGCTTACACCCACTAGCCGAAAAGGGGGTGGGTGGTAATGACTCAAAACATAGAGTAGAATATATATATAAAAAAAAGAGCGCAAAACAAAAACAACAAAAAAAAATCGTTATATTCTGCTTTGATGACAGGGTATAAGTCGTCGTTCCGTTCCCCGCTCACCAACCCCCAATTGTAGTGCGGTTTACAAATTGGACTAGCCCTCGTATGAAGATGTCTACTAGTGCTATAAGGGATGGGGGTGGAAATATATCCATATGTACACACACACACACACAACAAAAGTGTATGTTTGTATGTGCACGAAATGATTCTTCCTTTCACTTGCAGTTCCTCGAAACTAGAAACCTGCAAGCGATGCGGACACAAAACGGTCATAATCTTAAAGCGAGGCCTAGACCACAATAAAGAAGCGAACCAAAAATTAAAGGTCCTCTAACCTGGACTCATTCGGATCCAATCGAATCTACCAAGCATAATACGAAAAACAAACGTAATTCCCTATATAAAATATCCAACAAAACAACAGTCCAGCTCAGTTCCGTTCCTTCCATACCATCGATACATAATACACCGAACCGAAGCGTTGTGTAGGGCATAGAGGCAGGCGGGTATAAGCGGCAGCCGAACATCGTCGCTGCCGAGTGAGAGTGTATGCCCTGACGCTATGACGCTGGCGTCGGCGGCGGCGTCGCCGTTGCCGTAAACGTCGCCGTCGCTGCTGCTGAACTGCTAGCAGCGGGGCGAAAATAAATCGATAAAAATAAAATAAATTTTTAGTGATTATGTTATACATACATACAAGCACGCACACATACACGCACTCATACACACTCACACTCTCGCACAAGCACGTGCATGCTTGCCTCTGTATGGGAGTTGGTATATGCACTTACCGTTGGCCACATTCTGATTAAAATGATTGCCATTGGTCTGATAGCGCTGTACATGATTATCGGATCCTGCTGCGGCTGCAGCGGCTGCTGCGTTCGCAGGCGGCGTTCCAAATGCACCCGGCGTTTGTGCATCAAATTTAGCGGCAAATTGATGTATGCCAGAGAACGGGCCACCAAACGCGGAGAAATTCATCATAGCAGTTTGTCGGGTCGGCTATCGGTTGTCACGGCGGGATGGGGACGGGCGGCGGGGGGGTCTCGCCTCGTCTCGGCAAATAGCTTGTATAGATCTTGTATTCTCAAATCGGTTTGCTTCACTTATCCGTTACACTATAGTAGATATATGTATGTATGTATATTTTGCACAATTTACACAACGCGATCCCCGATCGCTATTAAGCCGAAACCAGAGACAGGCACAGGCACAGGCACAAGCACAGGCAATGATGAAACGGCAACAACGGCTACGGCGCGACGGTGATGTTGATGACGATGACGCTGAACTCTATGCGGCAGTTTTCCAAGAGTGGGTGGTGCTAACTTTTCTTGTTTGTTGTTGTTTTCTTGTTTTATTCTGTTGTTGGTGGGGGTTGGTTTCCGTTGGTGTGGCGTGGCGTGGCACACACACACAAAAACTAATGCAAACACACGCTCGCGTTTACACATACACACACACACACGCACACACACAGTCGCAAACGCGCGCGTATGAGCGCACAATTTTATGCTGTGCTTCGCTTTTTCGGGGGTAGTAAAGTGTACAACTTTCAATTTCGTTTAAACTAAACACGCACACACCCAAGCAGAATTAAACTAAAATCTCGCTTCCAACCGGCTCGTCGAGGCTCCGAATTCAAACTAAAAGTAACATTACAACGAAAGAAAGCGGAAACACTGGGGCAGGCAACACAGACACAACGCGGACGGCGGCAGCGACTGCGACGCAAATGACAGTGACATACCATCGGCTGTTACTCGGGTATATTAGGCCTGTTCGATTTGTGCACATGAACGTGCGGAGCCTGAAAAAGGGAACAATTTTGAAACATGCCCCGAGTGCGTGTCCCTCTAGCCGTTTATTTATATTTAAGCCGAAGTGATAATTCCTGTTTTGAGCGTGGCATATGTTGGGATGGAGGCAGGTACTCGGTATGCAGCCGTCGAATAGACCTTACACTTATTTCTTCGTCGACTGCAGCATTCTTACATGTTTGTGTTAGTTCGCTGAGTATCTATGTGTAGTGTGTGTATGTGTGTGTGTATGTAAGCGCGCATGTTGTGTGCCGCTTTGAGGGTGGAAGTTTTTCTACTTCTCTGGAAAATGCGCGTTTATTTGTACGTTCCTTACATTTTGCTGCATTGAGCGTTGGGCATATGACACTTGCCCAACCTCTCCTCTCGATTAGCCAAATGCTAGAATTAGTCCGCTGCTGAATATCTTCTGTGCAAGCGAACTGCAATTTATGTTGGAACTGACGCAGTCGGAGCCACAGACACAGCGAGACACGAAATTCGCTGTAAGCTATCAGGATGAAAACCGGTTAACAGCATAAAAACTGGTTTTCGACTGAGATGAGCTACTTTTTTGTTGCTGCTGAAGCAAAAACAATGAATTGACAACAGCGCCAAGCAGGATGACTTTTTGAATGTGGATTTAGTTGTACATTTGCGTTTCGTTTCGTTTCGTTTCGCTTCGAATTAGTATGTTGTGTGGTTTATGAACAAAAAATATGCAGGACATGAGTCAGAGATGTATTTATGCTCTCTGCTGTCTTACCAAATGTTCACAGATCGCCCAAAATGCACTGTACATGAAATTATACCTCTATATGGCGACATTATTCAGAGTGCATTCAAAAGTCGGTGATATCTGAAACAAGAAAACGCACACACAATGCGCCTTGTATTTTTATTTGGTTTTCCAACTTTTTGGGGTTGTGTGGTATTGCTGTGCACTTATACGTTTACATGCGAGCGCACATACATACATACGGTGTGTGCATGTATCTGGGATCTGTTTGCCTAGAGAGACAGAGAGAGAGAGAGAGGCACAGAGAAGAGCGAGCATTCTCGGGCGCATTGCTCTCGTTGCATTTGATTCTGCTGCTGCGTTTGCTCGCCAATGCTTGTATTAATGAAAGTGAGTCCAGCAGCAAAAGAAAGCATGAACACAGCCAAGAGCCAAGAGCTGTGTTCTCTCTCAAGCGTCCGCAAGTGTTTTAGCTTTTCTAGATCCACTGCATCTGCATACGTTGGATAGGATCAAGCAATCAAATATGGAGTTGAGTGTTTTAGACTGCCATACATGCATACGTACATAAATACATGCATGCATTTATCGGTATTGCTTATTTGGGAACACGAATATATGCATGGGCTGCCAATTCTTTGAACTTGTTGAAATTAATATCCAAAACGTAGTAGCGCATATTCAAGTCGCTGCGACTGGAAATTCTCTTTATATGCTCAAATGTGTGTGTACGTACATATGTATGTTTGTATGTATATTTTTCTCATTCTTGTTTTTTCCTGTTGCAGTCTTGTCTTCTACTCGTTTGACTTATTAAGAGGGTTGGAGTTTTTTACGTTTCTCTCCCATTCTCCTTATTCCTCATTCTCTCTCTCTCTCTGTGTGTTTTTTTCTTTCACTCTCTCTCCCTCTCTCTTGGACGATTGAATGCAATGCTTTGTTTAGCTTGATTTTTGAGCTGCAACTGTTACATACATATGTACATATGTATGTATGTATGCATGTACATTGTTGTTTATAATGAATTTATATCCACATTTTCCAATTATAATAATTATTAGTTTTGCTCATCAGGCCGCATAAGTGTACGAAATGATGTCGGAAAGTTTCCGTGTTACTCGATCACCGGCACTGGGTGCTGTTTAGTTGTGGGTATATACATATGTACATATGTATGTATTTATATCACATGTGCATACATATGCATATACATATACATATATATGTATGCATGTATGTATGTGTTTATGAAATATGAGTAAAATGTACCTGCAGGTATGTACAGGCACACACTTAACTCGTATTCCTCTTCAGCATCCTCTCAAGACCCCCATTTCGAGAGGCATGCATGTACATGTGTACAATACATATGTACCCACTCATACTACCATACCATACCCCCCCTTGCTGCTGCAGCTAATACCCGGCCTAGAGAAAAGGAAGAAACCTCACACTTGCTCGGACAGCTCAACACATCATTCAAAGAGCTTAAGATACAATAAAAATTAGGTTCATAATCACGTTTATTCATTTTATTAATTATTATGAGTTTGCGGCAAAGGTTGAGCTGAGGCTGGGGCAGAGTGCGTGAGGGGGCAAGGAATTTAATCTTTGCTAATTGAAAAAGCATTGCATGCATTGAAATGCGGAATTCTGTAAAAAACCAAATCCAATCCCCCCCGAAATATAACATATTATACTGTACTGGACATAACAGTAGACCATCCTTAAACCAACAACGACCAGCGATTCCATACAAAATATTATCATATTACCATCAGCACCATGTAGCTTCTTTTACGTATCGTGTTTGTATATTTATCAAAGGTAAGAGTATTTAATTTAGAAAACAAATATATTTAACTGAAATACAACCTAGGAAAATGATTAGAAATGTTTATGTTTAATATCACAAAAATATACATACAATGTAGATATAACAGCGCAAATCAATGGAAATACATGGTCAAGCGAAGGCAGCAGGCAATTCAAAAATCATAATACACACAATACCGACTACGTACGCATATAAATACTAAGTTATTTGTTCTTTAGCTAGTTTGAGTATTCTGGATAGTATTTTTAACACTTTAGATATACCATAGGTAGTATTTATGGAAATAAATTTTGTATAGGTTTGTAAATGGAGTATATATGTACTAAATGTGGTATAAGCTTTGAGCATTAAGCGTCATAACCCATTGCCGCCGATAGCAAGGGCTCCCATGCTCGATTGGTGTCTATATAGAGAAGGGTGCACTGCTCGGCCAAATCTTCACCATCGTCCAGTATTGTTATTGGAAAGAGATCGTTCTGAAAGTGGAACGAAATGATGCAATCGGTAAAAGAATCAGGCTATTAGTCCTTGTGTGACATACATTCTTTGCCTGCCAAAGCTGTTCCAGTAATCGCAAAAATCGCTGCATTTCCATGCTGCTGGCAAAAAAGATTACCAAATCATCGAGACTCTCCAAGGGCGCCTCCTGGCACGAAAACTCCAGTATGCACCACCAGGTCTCCGCACGCGAGGTTATCTTAATGCCAGTCATGGCTTTGATGTCCCCACACGTGAGTATCGCCAGACCAGAGTTCTTTCCATATACACTACTCATTCGTTGAGATTTTCCCGGAGAGGACGTATTTTCCTTAGACATATCCGGATCGTTTCCATTCTTTGTAGGCGTGGAGCTCAGAGAAGAGAAAGACCGCTGAGTCCCCCGAGTCGGTGTACTCATTGTGGAGCCCATCTGCAAGAAATATATTAATATGGTTATTATTTACAGCAATTTACGATATTCCGATCACGTACCAGGCTACTTGTTTCAAAAACACTCAACAGCTCTTCTTCATATAAGAGTTGTTTGGTTTGTGGAACCACGTTGGTATCAACTTGATGGATAAGTGGCCTCAAGGGTGCCGAGAAATCTTCACGCAAGGTTATCAAGTGATTTTCCGTAACGATTAGAGTACAGCCCAAGGTTTTGTGTTTCTCTTGCGGTATCAAATGCTGGAACGAAATAATATTATTTAACAGATTTAAAAGTAAATTCTCACTGTATTGTATCATGACTTACGCCAGTGGCTGACTGGATAAGGGCTTGCAACCATTCGGATGCCACATACTCATCCGGTGCGGCCATTTGGAGGAGTTCACCCTTTAACATAATCTCAAAGCAATGGGGGCGCTCGGACTTGAGAGTCCGTCGGGCACCTTGACACTCGGCAAGAGCCATGGCCCAACTAGGACGCGTCTGTGTGGAGTCGTTGAACATATACAAGACGCCGGCTCTACAAAAAAGTATTACCATTTCAATAATTGATCTCTAAAACGCCTCAGAACACGGACTTCAATGAAAAGTATCCTGCCTGCCAGTAGACCCTGCTCGCTGCTGTCGTGGTTGCTGTTTCCTTAAACCGGCGGTGCATGAGGAATCCCTTAATAGATGGCCCCAGTGGCTCACCAGGTGAATCTGCTCTTAGTGCATCGCCAGCTGGCACATTGACAACGGCATAGAATAGCCAGTGTTCGTCGTTGCCCACACAGCTGTTGGCTCGAACAAAAGCCTGCAGCGGGGCCAAATGCTCCAATGTCAGTTGACCCACAGCCGGTAGAGTGGCGCCGCTGCGTCTGGCACAAAGCTCCAAATTGGCAACTAGGGATCCTGCTGGATATGGTCCACCTGCCAGTAAAACCTGCTGCATGTCCCGCATGCTGTTGCTCAGTAGAACCGTATTGCCGAAGGGACCCATCTTAAAAAAGGTTAGTTCGGATTATAATCCAGATACAATAGTAGTAGTAGATGTCGCAACGGATTCTCTTCTTACCAAAATGACATCCAAGTCTTTGTAGGCCAAAACGAACTTGGCACAGAGACGAACCTGATCTGCCAGATCTGCCACATACAGTGTCCTGTCCGTCAGCAGAACCAACACTGGGGTCATAACACCCTCGCTGCTGTAACCCGTATAGAGCTTGAATACCTTCAAAAGCTGCTCATTGGAATCTTTTAAATTAAGCAGACTTCTTCCATGAAACAAGTCAATCGATATTTCCCCGATGCCAAGCTCAAAGCTGGATACACTCTCTGGCGTATCCGTGTCCAGGCTCACAGCCAGCTCACGGCGCGGGGAATTCGTTCCACACATTTCAATCTCCATTGCGATCTCCGCATTTAGGTCGTCTATTAGCTCATAGTTCTTGGGTCGCGCCCCCTTGACATAAAGCCTCTGTTCGCTCCGCAGTTTATCCGCAAAGAAATTGTTCTTTCGGATGGAGGTTTCTAGTATTTTCTTCTGGGTGACATTTCGTAGGAATCGATTGATTAATGAGGTCTTGGCTGCGGGGGCTGGAGGTTTCAGAAGATGAGCATAGTCCACATCGGTGTAGTCAACGATCACCAGATCACTGTCCATGGAACGCTTGTCGTTTGTCGTATCTGTGGTGGTTATGGTAAGTATATCATCGTATTCCTCGCTCAGAATGGTGCTTTTTGAGTCGCGTCCACTTCCGCCAGGGCCGCCGCGAGCTGCCAGATAGCTGTTCGGGCTGTGAAGGCTACGACTGTGGAGCTGCTGCTGGTCGTAGTATCGAGTCGGCAGCATTGGCTGGCCATGTTTCTTTAGAGGAGAGGCCAGATGACGTGAATGGCGATCTGTATTATTCGGTTGCTGGTTGGATATTTGGTGGTGGCTGCTGCTGTTGTTGGTGGAACTTGTAGGTTCCGATATGGTGGATGAAGAGTGATTTCTGTACATCTTACAGCTGGAGGGCGCTTGTTGTTGTGGCTTAGACATTTTTAGAGCTGTTAATTACATTCAACATTAGATGAGATTACAAAATTGGTTTGGACTTAATTTATTTCTTACTAGTACAATCATCTGGAGTTGGAGCTGTAGATAGTGCTAGGGCTGGGCCTGGGGCTGCTTTTTCCTCTGGCCTTTCAACTGGAGTTCCGACAGCACTTGTGCTTTCCTTCAGGCTGCGAAAGAAATTACTAAACGTCTTAGCTATGGGTGCATCCATGAACGACTTCTTGATCTGATTAGCTGCTGGCTCGGCTATGGGTGTGTTTTGCTCCAGCAAACTGGCTACGCTGGAGTGGCGCGGAGCTGTGTTGGAGAAGTCTGGCTGCGGCTGCCCAGCCCCAGTCTCGTAGGACACGCCAGTGTGCTCGAAGACAGTGCTTTCGCAGTTGATAATAAATTTGCTGCGGAATTCATTCGGAATGCTGCTTATGGCGGCTATGACTGTTTCCTTATCGAACTCCTCCTGACGTTGTAAAGTGTGCGATGGTCTTGTCTCTGTGGGCGAGGCTTCGATTGAGCTATCATCATTCTTATGCCGAAGCTGCTCATCTACGTTGTGCACAAATTTCTTAACCGACTGTGTCTGCTTATTGCCATCGAGACTTTTGCTCAGGAATGGCTTGGCTTTGAGCGTGGGCGACTCCACGATTGCACGATTTGTTTTGGCTTCCAGCGTGTTCTCCAGTTCTGGGACGCACTCCACCACCGCCTGTAGGTCCTCTGACCCCTCGGGCACACCGCGTTCCGGCAAGGGCATCGTGAATATACTTTTCAAGGAGCCGAATATCATTTTGCTGCTGTTGTCGATTAGTTGATGCTTAATGTCGTGCACATTAAAGGTCTTGACGCGGCCATTGAGATCTTGTTCCAGAATAATGTTTGTCTGACGTTTGGTTTTCTTAAGGCAGCTGGACTTTGGCTTTTTCTCCTTATTCCAAACTGATTTCATTGTGGGACCACCATCGGCATCGCCAATGTTGGGCTCCGAGTAGTAGCAGTTGTCACCTGTTCGATAGAGATAGAGATAGAAATACGAGTGAGTATGAATCCTAAGTTATCTGGAAGGGGATCTTCTCTTGTCTTTTGTCTTACCAATCAAATTATTGTTTGCATTACTCATGCCGATGCAATCGCAGGAGCTGCTCTTCGCCTGCTCGTATTGTTTTCGATTGGCATTGGAGTTCTTGTCCTGTTCATCGGAATCCAGGCTGGAGTTGGAGCTGCTGCAAACGCAATTGTATAGGACAGGCGCTGCCTGCTGCAGCATTTTCTGCCCAGACGGGGTATATTCGAACACACCCGATGAGTCGTACTGCAGGCCAACGGGCTCATTCGTATCGAACATGTCCGTGTTCACGTAGTCCAGCACATCCGAACAGGCATTTCTGTACACCAAATGTCGTCTGCGACCACCTCCACCACCGCCGGACATTGCATCTTCACCATCGCCATCATCATAATCTCTGCCAGCTGCAGAGATCTCATTGGGTCCCTCAAAACGCTCTCGCTCCGGGCACCAGGAATACCGGCCGGGGGCACCTGCCACACCCGCCGAGTTTGCAAAGGCCAGCTTGCGGCCGTTTTTGTACGTTATAAAGCCATGCTCTATGTGAATGTTGTCGGTGCGAGTGTTCTTCAGAATATCCTCGTGAAAGGACACTCGCTTTTTCGGGGCTTTTGATGCGGACGAAGTCTTGTGCACCTTTCGCCTGTACACAATTTTCTCAGTGGTGTCAAAGGTCGAACAATCACTAGTTATCATGGACTCAGCCGGTGCCACATTGGAGTTGGGGTCTATGGAAGGTAGCTGGGGGGAAGGGACTTTCAGCGGTCTCGAGTTCTCCTCATAGGAGCACATGGACTCCAGCATCACATCGCTGTTCTCGGAGTCGAGCAACTGCACCCCTGAATCACTGGGTGTTGTGTCCTCCAGGGTGCTGTTGATGCTGGAGCTCATCTTGTCAACGGGAGACACTTTATTCATGTTGTTGTTGGCTTTCGGTGAATCCATCATTATATCCATTGTGGTGTGGTGGTATTTAAGGTCGCGTCCGAGTCCGATTCAGATGGTAACAATTTTCACATGCACCGCACCTCTTGGAAATGTCTGGCTGTTGTTCTATTTTTCAATTCCACCTTCAACGAAATTTAAAACGGTATGTATCTTTACTTTCTTGCAATTAATCAATATCCACAAGTTGCACAATGCGCCGCAGCAGTGGACGTGGACCCTGCACAGGCGGACAACAAAGGAGATGAAGTCACCTCCCACCTCTCCACCCGAAACGACACGACACGGCAAAATATTTGCGTGCAGATTTAGCCACTTACCTTCACATTTGTTCATCTCTCCCAAGCTTTTCCGAAGCGTGTCTTGAATTTTAATGCAGGTAGTATTGGTTAGTAATTTCTAGCTTCGCCCCATTTCGTACATTTGTTACATTTAAAAATTTCAAAAATCAATATTTTGGGACGTCGCTTGAAACAGCTGTTAGTGGTAGGGCTGCAAGCCATCGCTGGTTTTGCAGCCCTGGTTAGCTGGGATGTCGGATAACGGCAAACATGAAATCTTACAAGGTGGCAACGCCAGTTGGCGGCTCGTTTGATTTTCATTCTTTCAAAGTGCGTAACTTCGTGCAACTTAAACTTTTCTCTTGCCTTGCATGATATATATAAATATATATATCGGTTAATTCTTTCTTCCATAATTCTTTTGCCAGCAGTGGCAGACCAGAGATGGCTTGCAGCCCTGGTTAGCGGGGATGTGAAATAATGGCAAACATGAAATCTTACAAGGTGGCAGCGCCAGTTGTCGGCTCGTTTGATTTTCAAAGTGCGCAAATTCGTACAACTTAAACTTTTCTCTTGCCTTGCATGATATACATATACATATCGGTTAGTACTTTTTTGCATAATTGCTCTGCCTGCTGTGGCAGACCAGAGATGGCCTTGCAGCCCTGGTTAGCGGGTATGTGGAATAACGGCAAACATGAAATCTTAAAAGGTGGCAGCGCCAGTGGGCGGCTCGTTTGATTTTCAAAGTGCGCAAATTCGTACAACTTAAACTTTTCTCTTGCTTTGCATGATATATATACATATATACATATCGGTTAATACTTTTTTGCATATTTAAATGAAATCCCCTGTCGAATGTCTGTCGCCCGTTACGCATAATTGTTCTGCCTGCTGTCGCAGACCGGGGTCAGTTGTCAATTTGAAAAGTAGTGTGTGAGGAATGCGAATGAAACCTTAGAAATTAATTTATCACACTTTTGCAGTGCCGCCCCGCCTCGCATTCGTGTAAATAACTTTGTTTTGCTACAAAAGAACCATAAACCAAAGAAATTCCCAGCATTTATTGCATAATGCGATCAGGTTTATTTTAATAAATTCGGAAAATTCGAAAAATGACATGGACTGCAGAGAAATGTGTCGCAAAACACTGCACTACATACTCGTATTACCTACTATTAAAATTCAAAGTTAAGTTGTGCGTTCATAATGCAAAAAATTATTAATCAATTGGGAAAATACAAATGCCTGATTGCAGTCGCAATCATTCTGCATATAGTCGAGAAATCGATTTTGCTGTGCAATTGTGTTCATGGTTTCAGGTAAATACTCGTACCCGTACCATACCCAACCTAATGGAATGAAATGGATGGCCAACCATTTTCATCAAAAGTTCTCTACAAGGTTGTCTGTGTTGTGTGCAGCATATAAGCTCATTTTAATCTCCTTGTAGAAACAATACGGAGAGCGCCGAGCTGGTTTCCCATTACGAATCGAGTCTATCGCTGCCCGACATATTGCCAATACCTTCGAAAACATACGATAAGAATCGTGCCCCCAAGCTATTGGGTCAGCCAACAGTCGTTTACTTCCATGTAACCGTACTCTCCCTGGATTCAATTAATGAGGAATCCATGGTATGTGTTGACCTGTCTCTTTTTTTGTCATTGATTTCGGATTTCTGATTTCTGTAGACCTACGTGACGGACATATTTCTTGCACAAAGCTGGCGCGATCCTCGACTAAGATTACCCGAGAACATGAGCGAACAGTATCGCATCCTGGATGTGGATTGGCTGCACAGTATTTGGCGGCCCGATTGCTTTTTTAAGAATGCGAAAAAGGTCACTTTCCACGAGATGAGCATACCGAATCACTATCTTTGGTTATATCATGACAAAACGCTGCTCTACATGTCGAAGCTAACGCTGGTTCTGTCCTGTGCCATGAAATTCGAATCCTATCCGCATGACACACAAATCTGTTCCATGATGATTGAGAGTTGTAAGTGGCAATATCTAGAATAATTCCTTTGTTGCTCTGTATTGTATGTATGCTCTGACCTTTGCCCTTTTCTCGCCTTTTATTCAAATCTATTTGTGCACATACGAGGGTTTTGTTTTCGATAATTCAAAATGAGTTTCGAATTGCAGTATCCCATACAGTGGAGGACTTGGTCTTTATTTGGAATATGACCGACCCTCTTGTGGTGAATGCGGAGATAGAGCTGCCACAATTGGACATTTCCAACAACTATACGACGGATTGCACTATAGAGTACTCAACCGGTAAGCCCCTGGAACTAATTCAATGATATCGCAGGTATTTATATTGCATTCCTTTCAGGCAACTTCACCTGCCTAGCCATTGTGTTCAATTTGAGACGACGTTTGGGCTACCATTTATTTCATACATATATTCCCTCTGCTTTAATTGTGGTCATGTCGTGGATATCCTTTTGGATTAAACCGGAAGCCATACCGGCTCGAGTCACCCTCGGCGTAACATCCTTGCTCACACTGGCCACTCAGAACACCCAGTCCCAACAGTCGCTGCCGCCCGTGTCGTATGTCAAGGCGATAGACGTCTGGATGTCATCCTGCTCAGTGTTTGTCTTTCTATCCCTGATGGAGTTCGCTGTTGTGAACAACTTCATGGGCCCCGTGGCCACCAAGGCCATGAAAGGCTATTCGGATGAGAATATAACTGATATGGACGACCTAAAGGTGAGTTGTTGTTATACTACGATAGATATACAATGGCTTCTAGCTAATGCTTTACAGCATCACCATCGTGAATCGATCATTGAGCCTCAATACGACACTTTCTGCCATGGCCATGCTACAGCCATTTATATAGATAAATTCTCGCGCTTTTTCTTCCCATTCTCGTTCTTCATACTCAACATTGTCTACTGGACAACGTTCCTATGATGAATGATGAATGATGAACGAAGAGACGATGTACACTGCAAACACTTCGAAGCGATAATAAACACCAATCAAATACCAAGCGCATTTGTTTAAAAATGTATATTATATCGTTTTTAGGCCACAAATAATTGCATTAAAAATATGTATTATATATTGATTTACTATATGTATATGGTAATAAATAAAGCAAAGCGTTTAATCATACATACATAGGTTTAGGTTTAGTTTAGGTTTAATTTAATGGAAGCAATTCTGAAATTTCAACTCATTTCAATTGCGCAACAAAGGTGGAATATTCTTTGGTAATTTTACTATATATAGATTTATATTTATGCACATATGTAGCTTTAGCTGGCTATATATATATATATATATCAAAAATGTATATAAAAATTGTTGCTGGGCTGGCGTTTTTCCCTTTTTATGATTTATCATTGTTATATCGTTTTTTGTATAATCACATAACTTTATAGGTTCTTCACACATTTACATTTCGCATAAGTTATAGATCTTGTTGCTCGGCTAACAGTATTTGTGTTTGATGAATATGAACGAAGGAAATGCTAAGGTATGCAACATATGTTTCGTTATGATATGATACACTACACAGAGCCAAAGTAAGGAAATTGATTACGCCGCACACGAACTGGATTATCCTATAACAAAACAAAAGATTCGGCCCACAATAGAACGGAAATCCACACATAGATGGCACCAGCATCCACATTGCCTTTCTTTCTTCTCTTTTTTTATTGCAGGCATGCCTGCAGCTTTTCTATCCATTCCTGTGCCAGATTTGCATTGACCGCATAGAAATTGTAGGTGCGCTTCGATGTTTTCAACTGAAAAGGGAGTGAGGATTAACACAAGTTTTTATAGTTGATTTATAGTGCGAATTTTACATCGAAGAATCCCTTTTCGTCCACGCCCTTTGCGCCAATTTGTGCGGGTTGTGCGGCAGTCACCGACTGCACCTCAGCCAATTCTACAATGGAATCCAATATTTATCCAACGAAACAATAAATATTACATTTTGTTCCCCATTTACCAATAATTCCCTTTGGAGCGGTATCCTCTGATGTGTCGTAGTAGCGCAGTTGATGTTTAATCGAGTCAAGGACAAACCAGCGCTGCTTCCATCCCTTGAGCAATGCACCACGCTTGTAGAGATGGCTAAAGGGAGATAAGATCGGATAACATATTACAAACAAAATCAAGATTAAAGATCATTTTACAGAACTCACCCCTCGTGAGTGCGATTTTCAGCCACGTTGCTACTAAATTGATTGTAAAAGTGATGACTGGATGTCCTCGCAGTGGTGGCAGCACTTGAGGCAATGCTGGCCGTGTCACCCTGAGACATATTGACATTCGGGGCTCCGACAGCCCCGTCGATGGCCTTGTACTTTGTGCAATTCTTCATCGAGAGTTCCGTGCACTTTTCGTGATAGGAATTACCACAATCCATGCAGCGATATCCGACCGGGCCCCAAAGCAGCTTTGTGCAGTGATTGCAGTTTGTGGGCGTCGTGTATGGATGCTTCTCGAAGCGGTGCGGATGGAAGTAGTTATCTTGATAGCCCGCCAGTCGACCCTTCATTATGATTTCCAGCGTAGACCGCTTGTGCTGATGCGCCTGGACAAACATGCTGCCGAGCGACGCGTTGTGGGGTATTGGCTCCATTTTCGGAACCACCAGGCTGTTCCAGACCTGTAACCACTTTTGCGGCAAGTGTCCGCGTTCCGTCTCCGCGTGCTTGACCTCGCTCAGCAGGCACACATAGGCATTGGGATTGCACTTCTCCATGTTGTCGTAGCCGGCAGTAATAACCGTACGCTTGCCCCTCATTTCGGACAGATCGATTTCATCATCCACGGTGGTGACCTCCAGATCATAGGGTGGTCCCTGGGCCAGTTCCTCGTTGGTGTAGTAGCTCCACAGGTCTAGAGCAGCCACATTGTTTTGCGGACGCAGCACCATGTCCTTGTCGGGAGAGTAGAGGAAATTGTAGAAAATGGCCGTCTTGTTGTGCTGCCTCTCTATGTAGTCGAAGATGGAGTGGCCGATGCGGTTCAGCTGCGTGGGGGTTCGTGGGTTTCGTAGGTCCAGGGGATACACACTGCACTCGTCATCTGAGCCATTCGACGCGAGGCCACTCACGCCAAATATATTCTTTGCGTTGAGCGATCCTCGCTTGTCCTCCATGGCGGCAATCCCCGAGTCCGAACGCTCCAGTTCGCAGTCGAACAGAAACGTGCGAAAGCGACACGACACCACATGATATGCCAGGAATCTCAGGTAGAAATCATTGAACTCAAATGCCATTGGAAACTGCCGCTGCAGCTGATGGACCACATCCAGGAACTGGAGAAATGTCGGGGCAAAGGCAATGTTTGTGTTGGCGTGCGAGGGTTTCAGATTACTGCGATGCGCGAACCGATGGCCAAAGGCCAGCCACTCCTTCTCCACCAGCACTCGGAAGCCGTCCAGACTGCGGTAG
Organism: Drosophila persimilis; assembly: GCF_003286085.1. NCBI lineage: Eukaryota > Metazoa > Arthropoda > Insecta > Diptera > Drosophilidae > Drosophila > Drosophila persimilis. The sequence goes on along the minus strand of NW_020825288.1, from coordinate 26,953,222 downwards.
TACGGATCCAGGCAGAGCTGTGCTATCGAAGACAACTGGGCGGTCACATCGGAGCCATCCTCCAGAGACAGCATCACACTGCTCTCCTGCAGGTCGATGAGGTCCACAACAGCGCCAGACAACTGCATTAGCGAGGAGATTTGCTGCAGCCAATCGGACTGCTCCACCATCTTGGCAAAGCTCTGGCCATCGGCATCGTTGGTATTATGCGAGGGCATGCAGGCCCGTATAAGTTTCTTAAACGACGGCCGCGATTGCCTGATGTCTGGATAGTCCACGGGAATAAAGTCTGCACAGTAGTCGACGTTCAGATTGGATTTGGCCTGCGATTTTTCCCCTGCGAAAACAAGAAGAAATGTGTCACAATTTGCTTAGATTCACTTCATCTAGGGCAATGATTCAACGACTCACCCAGAGCATACAGACGCATCTTGCAGAAGGCTTTCGCGGAGGTGTTGGCTGAGTTTCCCTTAATTGTGCCACTCTTGTTTGCCCCACTGGACTTGCTGCCATTGCTGACGTCCAGGTTGTTTTTGTGCTTGCGCGTGAGCTCCGGAGTGAGTGACGGACGATCGTCGGGCGAGCCGTGTCCGTGTCCAAGCAGGGAGCTCATTGAGAGATTCATGCCCGTGTACTGGGTCAAGGGCATGGGCGCTACCTGGGGCATCGTATTGATCAGAGCCAGAAAATACTTGTCCTGCTCGGGGAAGTGCGTTACGTCGTGATGGATATTGGCATTGCCGCCAGTGGTGTTCTTGAGCATTCCAATGACGGACTTGCTGTTCGGCTGGGCTCCTCGGATGAGCAGTGCTCCGTTCTCATGCCGCCAGGTGGGCAGGGGTATGCGCTGGCCCTTAAAGTAGCGCCCCAGGTGTGTAATGGCTGTGTCGCTGCACTGGACGGGCGACACAATGATGGCTGGGTACGAGCGACAGGTGGAGTAGCTGGCATTGACATTGCTGATGCGGAATCCACGCTGGGACTCTGCATCAAAGCCGAGTCGCTTCCAGTCCAGCACATAGCTGCGCTCTCGCATGCGTTCCACGTCCTTTGTGGTCAGCAGTCGGGGCAATGCATTATTCTGAGCCTCGAATTCATCCCCGTCCTCCAGCTCATCGTCAATCGATTGTGTTTCGGCGGCATCTGCTCCACCGGCCAGCTCGTAGTCTGTCACAAGCTTACGCTTGGTCTGCTGCTTCTGCTTGAATCCAGCCTTCTTGGCCGTGCGCAGCAGTGTTTTCTTAGCGAATCCCTTGAGCGTGGAGTATTTCTCCTTCGTTTTCAGTGGGGCCACACCTTGGAGCATGGTGCCATACGACTGAAAGGCAAAGTACTCGAATTCATCGAATGGATGGCGCGCCTTGCTTAATATCTTGCGGAAGTTTTCGATCTGTTCAGGCGTCACCTCCGTATCGAATGCCACCTTCAGCAGCTGAAAAGTACTGGAGCGCAGCTGCAGGCCCTCCGGCAACGTCTGATCCAGATGGGCCAGGTAGAGCACTGATATCTTCTTTTCCTTCAACAGGGACGAAATGGGAAAGGATCGGACTATGGTCTGCTCGCAGAAGAGGGGATCGCAGGGCGAACCTTTGAACACAACACGATAGTTGGTGAGAAACAGAGCTCCTTCGGCGGGTATGAGGCACTGCGTATCATCCTCGCGGCCATCTGGCATGAGGAAGCAGCGCAAGTGGTCGGTCACCAGCTCCTCCCCTGGCAGCAGGCAGGGCGTTTGGATCTTGGGCTTCTGGACATGCGGATGCCGCTTGGCCTCCAAATAAACTGGCTCCAGGGATTCTATATGCATGTGCACCACCCCCGGCACCATGTCGTGCAGATTACGTATGTGCTCCGATGTGACGCCCCCCTCTGTGCAGACGCAGTCAATGAAGCGTGAAATTGTTTTTCCAACCGTAACACCAATTTCCAGGGCATCGTTCTCCTCGAATCCTTCGTCAGAATGTTCGCTCAGACTGTGGGAGCCCAAAATACTGCAACAGTAGCGCATTATTGAGATGGAAACAATTAAGTAAGGGGCACCCACCTGTTGGAAACACTCTGATTTTCCTCCAAGCGAAAGGCTGGCTTCGGCTTGCTGGCTGCGGCCACATTGACGTCGAGTGGTATCAGCAGGGAGACCATTCGGTTGGCAAAGTGTATTGCCTGGCTGTACAAAGTGGACTCCTCGGACTTGGCCAGCTCCGCCTTTTTATCCTCCTCGATGGTGGGGCTCTTCCGCAGTTGTTCCGCTGTAATCTCTAGGGCCGTGGGCTCCTCCAGAGGCACCTCGTCCAGCACACAGTTGGCTTCCTTGTGGTGCTCGTTCTGGCGCCGCTGAAGCAGATACAATGCCTTGATCTGGCCCTGTACGTCCTGGTAGAATGTGGATTCCCAAAACTGAAGATTCTTCCATATTCCATGATCCTGTATCTCTGTATATGCAAACTGAACCACGCCCGTGGATAGCTTTCGACAGAAAATGGTAGACATGGGCAGGAGCGCAGCCGCCACTGTGTATTCATCCACGCCAGACGAGTTCTGCAGCGCCTTGTTCATGAATCTCAGCACCAACTCGAACTGCTGATGGTCCAGGATCGCTTTGTTGCCATGCACGTAGCCAAAGAGCTCCCTGCAGAGGATCAACCTCGCATCTCGATGCTTGAGCGTACGCATAACAGCGGGCAGCAGCTTCCTGGCATCTGCGATCCGATTCTCAAAGATATATGACACACAAGTGCGCAGCACCTCCAGTCGACGGGCCGAGTTCTGCACATTTGGACGCACATCTAGAGCCTCGGGCAGCCTTGGTCCCATGGGAATGATCCGATGCTGATTTCGCGTAACATGGAAGCGCTGTGCCCCGCCATTCTTTCGGATGCCCTCCTGAATAATCAACTCCACCTTTTCCACACTTATGCGCGGAAAAGAGGGCTGATGTATGCGCTGAAAGGCTCCCTCCGGTGGGCGCAAAACCTTCTGCGCATAATTGCTGTGCGCAAAGGAGCTCTCATTATCAAAGAGAGTGCGTCCCAGTTCCTGGATATGTGGTATTATCTGCAACAGAAATATTCCAGTTGGATTTAGCAAGGCTCTCCTCTCCCAACTTCTCTACTTACGAGATTCCGATTCTGAGCTTCCAGTTTGAGCAGCTCGTTCATTGAGCTGTAGAGTTCATCCCACGCATCTGAGGCACGCCAAGGGGGTCCTCGCTCGTTGACAAACGTCGTAAAGAACATGCTGTCCAGGACGCGGAACAGGAACTCGCTCTCGATCAGATCGCGAGCGCCCAGAAAACCAGCTTTGTGAAAGGTGATGACCGTCTTCGGATGGATCCGAATTATGGTCAGGCAAGAGCGATAGCCTTGCAGCAGCTGGGCGAAAAGTCGCATGAAAATGGCACGAAGTTCCTTGTCGATCTGGGCATCTGTCTTGGCCAAGACGGCCGGGCGCTCTTGGGTGGGAAACGCGAGATCCGCCTGCGCCAGGTTCGGGAAGAGTATCATACTGAGCAGATTCTGCGTCTGCTCCCACAGGGGCGATGGCAGAATGGGCACTGGGGGTGTGAGGGCTTCTGGAATGGTAACGAGACCGCCGTCTAAATCGACGACAATTACATCCAGGAGATCCGTAATTTCAGTTTGCAGCGAGCTGTGTACTCCCATAATGAAGGGCGTGGGCGTGGACAGGACTTCGGTGAGAGGTGCCGGCAGAATGGGTATGTAGACGTGCGTGTATCGAAAGGGGTACATCAGAGCCACCAAAGCCTTGCAGCTCTCCGTCAAGTGCCAGTAGCATTTCGAGAGGAAAAGGATTTTGTTTTCGGTCATCACCGCGCAGAGCAGTATGAGGACATTCTTAATGCCAAGTTGCTTGAAAAGAAAGTGCACGCCACTCCCGGTCGTGGGCAGCGAGGAACTTTGCGGCGGCTGAAGCGATTGCTTGTCCCCTGCTCCAATCGAGAACCTGACTTGCGGCCCTCCCGCGGGCGGCACTTGAATGCACCCAAGGATGTTTCCTATCAGTGTCTCCATGGCATACGACAAATTCTCAATGTACACCGTGTACATCGTCCCCAGGCAATTCTGCAACAACAGAAAATAACGTTAAGACTGTTGTGTGTTGAGACTTTCAGTCTTTTCCTTACTTTGAAGGTCTCGGCACAGTCCAGGCGCGATATGAGCACCAAACACTTTGGGGCATACATGACGCTGTGGTGTGTATTTTGAGATGTCGCTTCAGCGATAGCCGAACCCGATTCCAGCGAGGCTACCGCGCCCAGCAGCCTGCTGCTGCTGCCGCCTATGGTCTCATCCTCATCGTCGACGCTTCTGGTCTGCGTGATGGCCAGCGTCTCGTGAAAGCTCAGGCACGCACAATAATGCTTATTGGCATCGATGTCGGTGAGAACAGAAATGAAAAATTTGGGCTCTTGTTTTTCATACGATAAATTCCATCCCAGGGGCTGGCAGAACTATTGCAAAAGATAAAATATACAGCCAGTGTGTATCACTATCACTATTTCTGTATGTATTTGTATGTGGAACGAAACGAAAACGAAAGAAGGAAATACAAGACGCACCCATTCAATGCCGTCGATAAACGGAGTGTCGGACCAATCTTTCTCGGGAAAGCGTTGAACAATTTTTCCGCATATTGGCTGCCCACACACATTGCTGGCAGTCTCTGCAACGAAAATATGTCACTTTTTATATACTGTATTACTAAACATCTGTACTTACTCTCTTTATCGCTGTCGTAGCCAACAATTACAAAGTAATCAGCAAGCCGGGACATCTCGAAAAGCACATTGCCGGTCTATACTGACCCACCTGACTTGTTATTTCTCTTTAAAGTCGAACCTATGGAGTAAATAAGTAACAAACATAAGAAAAACCAAATGTTTTATGTTGTTTTCACATAATCAGGTGCTTAGGCCACCACACACATACACAACAGAGCGAGCGCCGTCTCGTCTTCAATTTTGCATCATCAAAATGACCAAATTAACATTCACTAATCGAAGCACGTAGCTGGGCTCTCGGTTTTGGCATAAATTATAGCCCACATCGACTGAGGAAATTGTTATTGCCGATTCTCAGAGTCTTCCACTGGTTTATATTCTTTCAACTTCTTTTCAACCACACCCCGCCACGCAAAAGACCTACGGTGCACGCTACATTGTGCACACGCCAGCAAATAGAACACAACACACACAGATCTGTTAACGCACGTGCTGGAGGCGGCTGACTCTATCAAAATGAGCGCAGTTCTAACAGTTTAATTATAATAAATATTATTAATAAAAGATACAATACACAGATGACAACAATTTTCCAGCACTGGTTGAATCAGCTGATAGAAAATACCAATTTCCCAAGTCGGTATTTTTGTGGTGCTCTCATCACTAGTCGATAGTATCGATAACCGTTTACCCGGTTGACAAGAATCAAACATCAAAATTGGCGGAAAACAATTAACCCAAGGGGGTATTTTAATATTCCACTGAAAATAATATAAAAATAATAATTTTAGCGCAGTTCAGGTGAAATATATCGTGTTTTTTTTTAAGTTCAGACGAAAGATGGCATGAATCTACAAGAAGAATTCACAATCGTTAGTATTTTCCGCCATATGCCTCAAGTAGTTAAACTATTTAAATAGAGGGGGCTTAAGTGCGCTAAGACGCGGGTTAAACAAACACAAAGCAACAAGTGCATTAATTGTTTATTTAGTTTAACGGTTGCGAGTGTTCAAAAGTGTGAAAATGGAAACCATTTGGTTGGTAAAAGTGATTTTCGAATTTGGACGCAATTTTCACATGCAATTTGTGTTACAATTGTGCCTTATTTGCGTGCAATTTGGGTGTGAAATTTGTGTTACAATTTTGGTTTATTTTTTCAGCGTGCTGTATATCGTTACCAAAAGGAACCATCCCAGCAGAAACAATGGCCACCATTGCAGTCTGTCCAAGGAACTGGCGTTGGAAATGTAAGTTTCATTTTGAAGTTCGTCATACGGCGTACAAGTACGACAATCATGCATTTTTCGACCTTTAGTAAGCTCTGCATAATTTAGGACCGAAAATTGTGCGTAGCCATCGATGTGACCCTTGCAGTCATGGACAAGTTCCTCCGTGAAGCGCAACCTGTATGGAACGCATGCAAGGTAATCTAAATTCTGAATTTTCCTCTTGTTTTCATCAAGGAATCCTTCGCGCGACATTGTCACAGTCGGGGCTGTTTGCAATCTACTCTTTCCCATCGTTACCAGATACTTGTCAGGTTGCATGTGGTGAATACTATATGGATCTTGAATTGAAACTAGTCGATTGCCATATTTCAGTTTCACGTCGTGCGGATATGTGCCCTTGCATTGCAGTGTCCAAGATAGTCCCAAAATGTCATCGCAGCGAGCACTGAGCGGGTGCTTCTTTCTTTTTGTTCTCATGTCATCGCAGTGGAAAATGTACAATTTAAGTGGAATTGACTATTTTATTTGTTGATAGTATGTGGGGTTGGGTTTGGTTTGGTTTGGAACGCCATTTGGCACATTGAATATAAATTCTAAGGCACTTACTGCCCTTCGACAATACACACAAAGGCGATGACACTTGTTCCTTCCTCTTTCAACTTAAACATAAATCACGATATCTTTGTCATTTTATGAACTAGCGAGATATAAATACATAATAACTTTCGATGACTGCACTTATTATAAATAGACTTTAACTGATCTTTACAAACACGTATTACATACTATACATACATATATTGATTGTAGTGCTAAATATTCTATCTTTAGAGCTCTTTCATCTTTCATCTCAATCGGTTTCGTTTCAAGTTTGATGATTGCCATTTTCTGTGGTATTTGTGTCCTTCGATGCAGATGTCGTCTCATGAGTGAGGGTCACCGATGATGGCTTCACTTCCATGTGCTTTATGTGTTCCATTTCGATGTCGGAACAGTTTTCAGAATTCGACAGAGCCGAGTCCATCGACGTTACCGTCATATCCACAGCCTTATCACTGGAATTCAACGCCAGCAATGGCTTTTCCACAGCTGTCTTGGTCTCAGTTTCAGGCGCAGTTTCATCGTCGCGTGTGGCAACCACAAAACTATTGCTATTGATGTCTTCAATGGCCTTTCGCAGCTTTAAAATATAAGTTAAAAAGTCAAGGTATTAGATAATACAAATATCCATTTGTAAAGACTGTGTGTACCTCTTTAAGTCCGACAACACCCACAAGTCTTCCGATCTTTGTGACATACGCATGATTGATGCCAACCATCGAGAATAATGAATGAACCTTAAGTATTGAGGTGCGTTCTACCAGCTGAAACGGTGATGGATCTATGTGCACGTTCGCCTTCTGCAAATCGACGGGCTTCAACATTTCCTCGAGCTCCCACTTCTTCTGGTCCTCGGGCGACATGTCAATAACCCGCTCCCTGGGCTGTAATATAAAGCGTATTCAAAAATGTATTGCATTGGCTGGAGTGGAATGGAGTGGATCTTCTGTCTGGGATTATAAATCACATACCAATTGCACGGACTTCGTCTTTTGAAAGGGCTTGTTTGTCTTTTTTGTGTGTGTGTTTGGTATGGTTATTACAATGAGAGAAAAAACAGATAGAATAGAAATTGGATTTGTTTTAATTGTGAGTTAGTTGTGGAGAGTAGATAGGTACAGATACACACAAGCTTTATGGAGGTACTCCTTAAACAAATATTAGAAAACATTTCCACTAACCTCTCCCTCTGTTTCTGGACTTATCGTTTCGGAATTCTCGTTTAATTTGTTCGTATTTTCATCAGAAAACCGAATCTTTGTCGCCTTTTTCTTTGGCTCCTGCATAGTCTTCTCATCCGTAGAGACCTGCACCATAAACGGCATTCCGGCATCCACATCCGACACCTTATTTGTCTTGTGTCTAATGCTGGCCAGATCCCCGAGCACTTCTTTGCAAGGAAATTGACTTGAATTAAATGTATCCCCATCACTATCCCCATTTGTGACTAAAACTTCGTTGATATCCTTCTCAGCCAGCTTTCAGAAAAGCGAAACATTTGCACGGATTAATATTGATACATACCTCACAAATCATATTGAGTGTTTGAAAGGGTTTCTTTTTTTTGGGAGAAGAATTGGATCTATTTTTGAATTTACATAGACTTTTGTGTGGACTGGGATCTTGTTAAGTGGTGAAGGGAAATGAATTGCGGATCATATCACAGAATGCAATGCGCCATACCATATTGTTTAGTTGTTCAGGTTTATCCGTAGAGATAGGATTTACTTGCTTGCAGATATTAAATTGGGTTAGTCACAGATACAGATACAGACACAGATATATGTAGGTGCTACACAGACACACCGACTACAAATAAGTGAACTGTTAGTGACGCTACTTACCAGCATAATTTGATCTGTTACGAAATTCCAATTATTTTGTGCTTGCTTGTAAGTATTGTAAAGCTCATTCTTTGATGAAATGTTGAGAACCCAAAACCACCCAAGTGTTACCCCCCGACGGGAGGTCGGTGAAAGAAAAGCACACTCACCAGCTGAACCTTTTTCGAGACACCCGGAGTGCTGGGAGTAACAGTGCGCTGCTGCACTTCGACCTCATTGGTGCTGGCAGCTGGCGAGATTGAGCCCGTTTCGGCATCGGGCTGGACGTCCTGGAGGGTGGTCGACTTCTTGAAGATCGCCTCGAAGGCGGAGCGGATGCGGAACTCGGAGTTGCCGGTTATCGTCGTGTACGGCGTGATGCTCGGACTGTGGTGCAGGGCAGCGGGGGCGTACGTCTTGAGATTAAAGGAGTTTGTCTTCTTCAGGATGGATTTCCTGGGAGTGAGCGAGCTGTGCATCGTTTCGGCACGCTTCTTGGGCGGAAGCATTTCATCGTTGGCAATCTGTCGCAAACTCAGGATATCCGGGGCTGGGAGAACTTCAAAGCGCGAGGGACGCCGCATTCTGAGCTCGACCTCTTGCTTTTTCTTCTCCTCCTCAAGGGCCCGCTCCTCGGCCTCCTTTTGCCATTTTTGTGCCACTTCCATGCGCTTCTCTCTGCCAATATGCTTCTCAATCATTTTGATTAGCTCGTAGCGCTGCACGGACCCCAGGAGGATCATGTTGTCAGGGCTGTCCACCAATGGCAGGGACCGCAGTGTCTTGTTTGCCTTGAGGACTTCTTTGAGCTTCTGGTAGGAGATGCCGTGCCATATATACTTCACGTCCCGCACCATAAAGTCCTCCACAAATATGCTGTACATCCCGGAGCTCGAGGGCAGAAGATCGGGAAGGTACGGCAGCTTCTTAATCAATATAATACTGTCGTATATGGAGGGCTGGAGCAGCGCCGCCACTGCGTTGGCCACCAGTACGGCAATCATCACGGGCACCACGTGGGTGATCTGTCCAGTCATCTCGAAGATAATCACCGCCACGGACACCGTATGGGTCACGGAGCCAGAGAAGGCAGCGGCCCCAACAACGGCATATCCGCCGGGCATAATGGGGGAAAGGCGTCCGCCATAGCGTACTCCATGGGGAAATGTCGTCGCCATAAACTCTCCCACCAGACGACCGAAGCCGGCTCCGATCTTGAAAACCGGAATAAACATGCCCGATGGAACCGGTATCGTGGAGGCAACAATCGAGAAGATAAACTGCAAAAGGGATTTCCATTTCCAGTTCAGTAAAGCATTCTTTTTTACTTCCAGAGCAAGAGCACCTACCGTGAAAAGAGTATAAATGACGAGATTGCCGAATACACTGGTGTAGCTGGTCATCCAGTGGGTTACAACTGCCGCCTGCTCCACGGTCAGATCATCGCGGGACCAAGTGAAATTGCTAAAGAGCTGGGTGACCTGCTCATGGGTACTCAGCTCCCCGGCCAGGAACTGGCCAGTGCCCAGTGGAAACGATATGCTGGAGACTAGCAAGGCCAGGAATCCAGGATACAGGAACCGACTAGCAGGAAGTACATGCAAATGGAACATTAATTTTGATACCTTTGATACCGTAATTATTGATGTACGTACTTTTTCTGAAGGAACTTGTTCATGCGCTTATTGGAGCGCATAAAGAGGACATAGCGGCGATGGACCCAGACATAGGATGCGCCACCCAGACCGCAGACAAGTCTGTGGAGGAATCGGAAATCAGCAAATCGGTGGTAAGTCTACGATTGAATATCACTCACCCAATCAATGCAAAGACAAATAGCTCCTGGGGATCGAAGGGGAACTCGGTGGTGAAGTTAGTCAAGAACAGGGCTCGCACGGTGTCGGCATTCTGGAACCAGACCGCCAGCAGTCGAAAGACTGTGGCACCACACACGGCAGCAAAGAAGCCACGCCAATAATTGCGCACTGCAAAGTACGTTGTGGTGACCTCAATGCTAAAAAGGACACCTGAAGGAGACGGCCCGGTTAGTTAGGACTTTTCACAGGGAGAGGATGGTTGGTACTCACCGCCAACGGGCGCGGCAAAGCATGCACCCACGCCTACGGCGCAGGCAGCCGCAAGCATTTCAGAGTTCCTCGACTCATTCTCATATATGCCTTGGAATGATGTGACAAGTTTACTTAATAATTGTGCTACAATACTTGCTATATGTACGAAAGGGCCCTGGGGGGATAGAGAGATACGGAAATAGGGGAACGAAACGAAACGAAAGGAAACGAAAGAAACGATTTGTATTGTAGATTTTCCAAAAATTGCATTTTCATGCAGAGAGTGATATCAATTTTTATACTTACTTCCTTTCCTAATGGCATACCGCTGCCCAGAGTTGCCGTTAAACCAATTACCTTGGCCACTAATGTCTTAAATGTGAGATACTCTTTCAATTGAACGCCACGCAGTATGGTCTTCATTTCAGGTATACCGGAACCTAAGCATAGTTTAGATATATGTAGATTTGCATTGAGCATACGCGCAGTGTGGTTATTGTTTGTTTGTTTATTTAGTTTAGTGGTTAGTATAGCATTCAAGTATAGTAATTCAAGTATTAGTGTTAGTTCGAGTATTTAACATATAGACAATGGGATTAATTGGATTGGTGGCAAGTGTGCTTGGTGCGGGCAGCTGCCAGAGTGCAGTGGTACTACTTGTACTCCTATAAGTAATCCTCTATCAAATCAAAAACAATCTAACGATTAAACTCTTTTTAAGGAATGGATCTAATCTGTTCTCATATCATGCATGCGCAACAATAAACGACACTCGAGTCGAGTAGCGATCAGTCTCGATCGCGCAACTGCTGTATTTTGTTCTTGCATTCTCGGGCATACTCTTTTGCCTTCTTTGCCGGCCTTTCGCCAAAGAAATGCACTCTCTAACTCCTTTCGTTTGCCTCCTGTTTATATCAATAGAACCATAGAAGTAAAGTAAGTAAGCAAAAAATTCATGCAATTTTGGAAAACCCCCTTCATAATACTCGTCAAATAATCACATAATCAATGATTGCTACTCTACCAATGAGAACTACATACTCGTACAATACACTATCTAATAGTTGGGGTTCGTTTTGGTGGGACACTTACCTATACTTTGCGGTGCGATGAGATGCACAAAGCCGGCAGAAAATAATATTAAACAGACCGGCAATGATACCCAAGATATATATTGAATGAGTGGATGTGACGTCAGATCGCGATAGAGCCAGATACGCGCTAGAGAATTCAGAGGAAAATGAGAAATTGTCAGCAGCGTGTTTTCACTTGGGAATTTAGCTGAATTACCATTTGTACATATAGATATGCCTTTGTCCATGATAAATGAGAGCAGGGCCATGATAATACCTAGTAACGCCAAGAAGACCCAGTCCTCGCCCAGGCGTGCCACCGTATGCCTCCAGATCCATGATGATATGTGCTTTGCTCTGGTCGATTGTGTCCCTAGCAGTTCCTGTAAACATATCCCAGCACTGCTGCTTTATAAACCGATGCGTGTCAAGAATACCCTAGCAAAGGATCGATCTACTTTTGAGCTATTTTTGGGGTTTTGCGCAAGCCCTACTCTTATCACAATATGATATTATTTGTACCTTAAATATTGATTTATCTCATATGTACATTGTTTGCATTTCGAGGAGAGATCACAAGTTAATTGGTTCGAGGACTGACTCTTACGTTTTTACGTTTCTATTTAAGTTTACCTTATTCCGTTGTTTGTCTTCCTGCTTTCGTCGCTTTTCGAGTAGCTTGAGTTTTCTGGCTTCATCCTTTGCGAATTCTCCTAAATCTTTGGTATAACGACCATACATCTGTGAACAAAAGACAGTTATTGGTTTTGTTAGTTTCCTGTTAAGTGATGAATAAAAGACTATACATATTTCTCTCTCGAGACCCCAGCTTAAGGCCGATACATGTACACCACGTTCTCGAAGAAGAGCACATTGCTACAAGAAATGGTTGGTATTCAGGGCAAGGCAAGGTAAAGACCACTGCCAATTGTTTTGGAGGTCAAGTGCCGCGCTGCACCGCCCGACGAAAGCCATCGACCATCGGCCATCGGGGGGTAGACTGTGGGCTGTTGTGACTGCCACTTACATAGTAGAAAGCCTCAATATCGATATCGATCTGGTTTGTATCATCGTTGGACACATCAATGCTGGCTTTGCGATGCTTCTCCTTTTGCTTGGCAATCGCCTCATCCCAGCGCAGGCGGACGGGCGTCGAGGGCAATTTGTGGGCGCGCTCCTCCTCCCGCAAGTACTCCTCGCGATTGATCAGCAGCTCCGGCTCGAAGGTATATTCGCGAATGTACTCATCCTGGTGCGCGTGACTATTGTTAAACATCAAGCAAGAGATTTACGCGAACAGTGTCCCGCACCGTACATCAAGAGTATTGTACTTAAAATTTTCAATCAAAATCTATCTGTACGAGTATCTGTATGTGTTTGCTGTTTCTGCTGGCCTTTGACACTGCGACGGCGGCTGTTGGCCAAATTTTTGTGTCGCATTTTGTTTGCCAATTATTTTTAGTTTTCGCGCTGTTTCTTTTGCTATATAATGTTTTTGATTCTCATTGCCAGGCCCCTGCCCTTGAGCCCCAGTCCCAGTCCCAGTCCCACCTCGTCAGCACAGAACAGAAATTTTTGAAAATTTTCGTTTTAATTTATTTGGGACATTTTATACGGGGCTCAGTGCCTTGAGGCATTTGATTTATTTTCACACAGTATTCCGCACTGATATCATTCAAGAACCAACGATTGGAAATCTTTTCTATGATTTTAAATTATTTTATATCTATCGTATATTGATTGATAATTTAATCCATGGACCAAACGAAACAGCGCTCGTGTCCGCGTAAACGCGTGTATTTTGAAACTGAACTGAATTGACGAGCTTTTCTCCCCAGTTTGTGCCCTGTGGAAAATTATTGAAATTTCTTTTGGCTAGACCTACGCGTACACGCTGTGGCAGTGGCAGTGCCAGTGGCAGTGGCAGGGTAGCACGCTACATGCTATGTCGATATTTCAAAATGAACAATGAAATTTAATGAAAATGTTGCGCCAAGTGTAAACAAAATATGAATCTCAAAAAACTGCCTCTGAAGGAGGAGGAATGTTGAGTTGTTTAAGTTCTTGGCAATAAAAAACTCAATCGGACTATGGATTTACGGATTTTCGGAAGGCGTAATGGGATCGTAATTAGTGGATTATGAATGTCAGAATTCGGTATTCAGAATATTTTCTTTTTTATTTCAAGGCTCTTAGAGGAATTGCTTACTTGCTTCGGTTTCCTAGTGTGCTCGTCACATTCCACCCTACTATCCTTAGCAATGAAAATATTTATTTCTGCTTTAAATATAATGAACACTTTGCATTATAATCGGATTAAAAATAGCTAATGTCTTTTGCTTGTTTTTCGTCATTCGTAAACTTATTCTGCATTGCTTTGACAGAGGCCCAGGTACATAAAGAAAACAGCTTGCGATAAGAGCAGCGAGCGAAAGCTTTAGAATATTGTAAATTCATTCAGAAGTACATATTTCAATGATGAAATATTCCCTGCCAGATGCCCAGTACAACAGAGTGGGCGACCAGAGTAGAGTGGATGAAAGGTCGAATTGAAGTGCTGCCAGCTTGATATCATCAAAACATCAAATATTAACCAGTCGAAACGTATGGCCATATTAATACTCATCAATGTACTCGGTTTTTACAAATCGAAGCACTTAAAAAGCGCGTCCATTCCGGCTATAATAATACTTATTCCGATCGCAAAGTGGTTCTGCAATCTAGTAGATATAATCTTTCTTCATGAGACTCCGGATTTCCCCTATCTGTCTATAAACGTGTACGTAAGCAATGATTGTTCATTATCATCATTAAATATCATAAAATTAAGAAAGTGGAAAGATTTTTTCCGTAAAACGCGTCTGCAGTCACGAACCAGACTTATTGGCATAATAATCGCGACGATTCGAAGACCCATAAACCTACACAGGAGTGTAAAGATATACGATGTAGATAGAAGACTGATAATACTGATAAGAATGCAATTACTTCCCACGAAATACCTACAGGCTATCCTATCTAGGGGCAATTGCATTAGACAACTTATACTATTCGGATATATGTATGGTAGTAGTGCGAGTATTGCTGGACTTTGGTCTCTGCTTACAAGTGTGTCAATGTATCCGATGGGATCATCATCGTCCGATGAGTCCGAGTCCCGCGTGTGCTCCGCTGACGGTGGGCAGGGGTAAAATGCCTGCGATTTGATCTTCGGATGACGCTGTACATGACGCAGTTCCTCCTCCATCGACATGTTACTGGTGCGACGCTTGCGTAACTGGCAAATGAACTTCTCGAAGTCCGCCCACTCCGAGTCGACCAGCTCGACATTCTCTTCGCCAAACTCTTCATCGTGAATAATTCGTTCGACTTTCTGATTGCTGCGATCGCGATTACGATCGCGTTGTCGATCGCCAAAGTAAACCATTCTTATGGTAGTATCAGTGGAAGCATTCAATAATACACACGCTCTACACGTTTCTAGACCCCTTTTTCGCAGTAACAATTATGTTTTGGGACATAGTAATTAATCTTTGCACATTGCAAAATCTCTGAAGCCGGGATACGATACACCACTCTCGTCAGCGTCTGCCTGTGCGAACCGAACAAAGTTTGCAGTCGAACTGAATAGTGTCATGAAGATAGGCCGATTTGGTCTCGCTTAAACTCAAGATTCCATTAAATTTAGTACACAAACACCAAGCCAACAACAACGCACTCGTATGTACTATATGTACATATACTCGTAAGGCTACCGTTTTCCTACAGTCTCAAGTTTTTTACTTAGAAGATGCCTGTCTCCATCTATGCATGTGGATGTGTTCAGTGGCTCTCGAGCGGTCAAAGTTTGCGTGTAAATATCAATAGAATTTCATAAATTTAATAATCTGTGGTCTGTAGTCTGTAGACTGGTCAACAGTGAAAAAGTGAAAATGCTCAGCGCTCAGCTCAGTGCACAGTGGGTCCACTTCGGACTCACGTAGTTCTTATCGGGCAAGTATGGCCTCCAAGAACCGTTCCCGTCCACTTGTATCTTGTGTTTGGCCTGTATAGTCCCACTGTCTCTGATGTCTGATCACTTAAGCTGCACAAATTGCGATTACTTGCTTTAATAGCCTCAATGTGCGGCGGGCAGCGGACTAGGCATTGGGTCACATGTTGTATCTTTGCATCGTTGCTGGATTTTGCTCAAACTTAAGTATATCTTGTGGCTTAGTCCATTTGCACGGCCGCTTAACCCCAGCTATTAGCGTAATTCCAATTTTAAGAATTTTGACTCCCCAAAATCTCGTATAGAATGACAATGTGTTCTTTGTGAACAGCTATTGCTAGCTGGCACTTTATAGTCTATGTATTTCATTGATTTAAGGGAGAATACGACTACGATTACGATACTATTTAAAAGAGAGTCGAAGCTTTATCGCCTTTGAATTGCTCACTGTTAGATATTAGAGCACTGCTTGAACTTGAGGTTTCTGTTAAGGTAAACAGCGGTTGGTGTACACGCTATAAGTATTACCAACAACCACTTGGCTGCCCCCGATGAATGTTCTTTGAATAACCATGTGAACCCCCGCTAGTGGTGACCCCGATCATCATTTACAATGGCCTCGCCCTCCAGTGCCTGGACCCATCGAGGCTCCAGGATCCTTCGATAGAGTCTTATTGGCTACTTGCTAGTAGAAAGTGTCTCACAAAACTCGCTAAATGCTTTCAATAAAACAGAGACAGAGAAAACGATACATAAATCATTTGCATACGCTATTGAATTATCAAAAATTTTAGAAGAAAAATTTTTATTTATTAAATTCACATGACCAACTGCACATGTTACACAATATTCGAGTATGCCAGAGAATGAACTGTTTTTCAATCATTATCCCCTAATTTCGGTATCGAACACTGAGCTTTGATGATGATCTATCTGATGTGTGTGATCTCTGTGCCCCGCATATCGCTGATATGTTAATTTACTTACTCTTCTGACGGCAAAATGTGTAAACTGAGCCACTCGTATGTTGAAAATTAGCAACGGTGCGACAAACCAAAGTGATCTTGGCTAAAACTGTATGGCGACTGGTGCTCCACCAGCATCGATTTCGGGTCTACAATAGACAGAGACACCTTAAAGGCCGCTGGAATCCACACGATAAGGCTCGAAATAATAGCTGGGCATCGCATTCTCTCGCGGAGAATGGAGAAAATTAATTAAAAATTGAATGAAATCTTTGGGTAAATACAATTTGCCAAGATTAAATCGTAGCGCGTGGTGCGTAAATACTATGAAACAAAAATTATATCTGAAAACAGAATTCAAACATCGCCTCAGTCTTCTGTGGGGGGCAACCAAAATAATATTCATATTCACTCAGCACTCAACATTCTGATATAAAAGCTTAGGAAGCATCGCATCTTCGTTGGGTATTGTTTAATCGATTGACCCAATCGAATTTTTGTTCGTTATCAGAGAAAGAACTGAATTATGATTGATGGAAAGATCGTCTGACGTCGATAAGGCCATTGTGCCATTGTGATCAATCGATTAATAGGGCTCCTAATTAGGTCGTTATCTCCTATAAACTGCTGCAAATATTAGTGCTCTAATAAGCAAACATTGTTTGAAATATAGCCGAAATTATCCCATGGATTAATGAGATATACTATGCTCCTACAATCATGCCTCGAGCAATGGATTACTGAACGCATGACAAAAACAAAAAGTTAAATGAAAAATAAACAAATGGTCACATGTTTAGCACATGAGACGAACAAAAGAAAAAAGGAATATAATATGAAACCGAGGGGTGGAATACCCTCAGAAAATACTCATACTAGTAGTAGTAGTACCTACTGATCTACTAGCTGTAGTACCATAGATTAAACGGATGTTGAATTAACTCTAATTAGATGTGGCTAGAAAGCCGTACAACATAAATAAGATCGGATCCCAAACAAGTAGCTTAGTTTGTCACCGAATACTACTCTTGTTTGTGGATGACAAAAATTAAGACAAGACAGTAATGCCATTCCTCGACAGGTGTACCCACATACCTGTATATAGATAGAGATACAGATATATTATAATACATTTCATTATCAACATGAAGTCTCCACGAGTTGGTTCACTGAAGGGCGCTGTGGCAAGGTGCGCAAGGTGCTGTCGGCATGCAAATACAAATATAAATATAGGTCTAAAATAGACTCGCAACAATAGATGCGTACATACGTACATTATATGTTGATATTATCGTATGTATTTACGGCTCTTTGAATAAACGAATATTTATCATTAGGGGAATTACTTGGCCTCGTTTTGGTATTACCTGGCTTTGCAGATAAGCACATTACTTTTCATTTTTTATTACTTGATGAGGCAGTTTACTTACTATTAAGCCTCATAATCCGATTGACAATTTCAAACAATCAATTAGCAATGCATTTAAAATATTTATCATAATATCATTTGCTATCGCTATTGTGTAAAGACTGCAACTAATGTTTTTATGCTTTTATCCAAGGGAAAAAATACTCCAAAGACCACTTAGGAATAGCAAATAAAAATATTAAAGAAACAGACTCATACAACACAAATTAGAAACCAAATACGAGTATATGAAGCAGTAGATACGATTTGGTTCTTCTTTATTACTAAACGGGAAATACTATGCTAGCAACGTGACGTATGGAATAGAATACCTAGAACTTGAGCTATAGATATTGAACGAGCAAGAAGAAAGAAACAAATTATCCAGTCAGACTAACCGCAAAAGAATTCGAATCGCCCACACATGTAAATCTAAATGACGTCTAAACTTGTTCATTGAAAATATAAGTATTCAATCGGTAGAGTCTTGATCAAGCCATGTCACATGACAGTCAAGAGAAAATTGCATATAAAAGCTGAAAAATTTGCACCGATTTCAGCAATTATTTGTAAATTGTTTTTTACAAGCCACCTTAACGTAAATGTGCTTAACTTTCTTTTTAGTTCACTCACCAGTGTGTGGGTGTAGCCAAGACCCTCTTCCATATCTCCCTCGACCGTGGGGCTCTGCTCTCCACGATGGTGCGGATGATGACCCATATTTGAGTACAGCGAGGACGCATTGGAATGTGTACGCACAGGGTGGTGTATCCGGGCTGAGGCCGATGATGGTGCGACTAGCAGGGATTCGCTTTCGTTTTTGTTTACTTTCGCCATTTCTTATATCTTATATCTCTCGACTTTCCACGCACGAAAAGCTCTTAAATTTGGAATTTTATCAACATTCGTCACTTGTGAATGCCCATGGAATCACATTCGTCACATGAATTGAATTTAAAAGCAAGAGCAAAAGCAAATTTCTTGGGCTCTTTTCTACATTAAGTCCAATTAGCACAATGTAAAATGCACTTGTGTTGCAGCACACGATGATGGCGAAGTCACAAGATCGACTTCCTTTCGAGATCCAAGGGCTCGAGCTCGGGCGACGAGTAGGTGGGTAGGTGGCAACTGATGGAGCTCTGATCTGAGCTCTGTGGCGTGCAGAGTTGATTCACGAATCTTGTACTTTCAGTTGCACCAGTAACTTCTGCTGTCCAACGACTGTGACGACGACGACGACGACGACGACGTCTCCGTTGCCTGGGAAACTTCTACTGATATCGCGCTACCGTCTACCGGCTACCGGCCACCATTGCCGCTCTCTGGTGTTATCTGTAGAAATCACTTTTTACTCTTGTCTACCCTTTGGGCCGAATCCGACTGGCGATAAGGGAGTGTTTAAGAGGTTTTTTGTATAGCCAATAGCCATGTGTACATTTCAAGTGGCGCACTTAACTGTGTGAAGGCTTAATTAACAGCAGCCATAACGACCATAACAATGGCACATCGGAATACCTCACAGGTCTCACAGGTTAATTATATTCTTATCAAAATATATTTGGGATATCACTTGCAATGCCACTGAGAAGCCGATCTGGAATGAGGAGGAAATGTACAAGTAATATGAAAACATGGTTTATGTTTGTTCTGATTTTCCCCACAATAAAGCAAGTAGCTTCCGACTGAACGATTAGACGCCACTACGAGTATATACTAGTGATAAGGCTGTAATCACTGGATCGAGGCTGACTAAGACACAGTGCAGTGCAGGAGGAGCGGAACAGAAGGCGGAATAATTTATGATTTTATTATTATTTATAAATTGCCAGCCAGCCAGTTTCATTGAGCAACTTTTGACTGAACTTTAAAGATTTATTACAATTTGTTAATCTCTTGTCAGTATTATGATGGGGATTGTGAAAATTTACGGGTTGCGAATTCCAAATTCCGCTCATAATTCTTAACGCTATACATTTTTGGATTTATTTAAATATTTTCTGTTTATTTTTATTGATCTGCTAAAAATCGATAATGCTAATGACCATTTTAAACGAATATAAAATTATTTGATGGCTGTGTTGTGTTTTCATTGGCTACTGGCCATAGGCGTTACTGGCTATCTATAAGTAGTGGGATCTATAGATCTTTCCTGATAAATATAAACCCTTATTAATGTAGTATATATGTATGTATAAACTTTCTTGTATCACTTTTTTCACGGTTTCTGTGTCATGGCAATACGAAGTGAATCTTTGAAGCCACTCGAGGAAAATATTAATAATGTACGTACATATTTGTTCTAGCTGATAAGGAAACGTAATTATGTGAAAGACAAATGTTTTGAAGGGGCACGATCAGACAAGTGGATAACCTGCTGAAGTTTGAACTCATTTTTTAAGGGGATTTTAAGCCAAACTCTTTGATTTAAGACATAAACTAAAGTAATTGTCGAGTAGCACTTCTTTAGCTCTTTTACCTCATCTGCAGTGTTTACTGTGGCCTGTCTGTTGAATATATGTACCTACGAGTTATATTATAAAAAGCTCAAAGTTTGCCAAAAAATATATGAAAATATGTAGTACTTTTTGCTAACACAACAAAAGATTAAGCAATAAGTTTAAAAAGCTAATTGTGTTGTCGTATTTCATAAAAAATATGTACTTTTCGGCTGCATATATTATGTATAGATTACATCACAGAAAGATTTAGTATTTCATGGATGTATCTGTCATTATTCGTAGGTACATCTTTATTGTATCTTTACTGTAATAACACTACGTTATATATACACAATTTTTTACAAAATCAATTAAAATGGCACAGAGATGCAAAAAAAAAATACGTTTACGAATACGAATGAGAATAATGAGTACACAGACACCTCCTCCGTTTCTCTCCACAACGGCTCCCCCCACCCCACCCCACTCCACACCCCCACGAGCGTCACCTGTTTTGCGTTCCACCTGCTCACACTTGTAGCGCGTGTTTTACTTTTGCTGTGATCGTCAGGTTCCCTCCGATCCACATGCCACAGCCAAATGATTCGCGCAGCCGATTTGAGATTGATTCAGTTTCTGATTTTCGATTTCTGATTGACACGGCACCGATGATGGATGTTCCAGTTTGCATCGGTTTTTGGTTTTAGGTTCCACAGAATTTTAGCACGGCGCGACAATTAGTACTACGAGTATAAGCAACAAAATAAGTATCTCTCCAATGTATTATTAGAGAGCAGCTCCGATGTCAACGCGACCGCTTCGCGCTCTGGCATTGACTGGCGCCGTCCGTCGCCGCTGCTGCTGTGCTGCTTATTCTCGCTGGGTGTTTGGCTAGGTGTTTGGAGCACGCTTATCACCATCGGGTAACTCCCTCGTTCAGTTAAGAATAATGACGTCTATAATTACAATTTTCCAATGGTCTTCGCTGATTTGCATCAAAGATCTTTCCAATTCATACGTAACGAGTTTTCCGCTTCGAATCTGAGGCAGATTTCCATTCCGTTCCGTTCGGCACGGGAGCTCGAAATAATCACGACTCCAAAATGCTTATCTCAATTTGCGTGGTCTTTATAGCCTGAAATAAAAATCTGTGTGTCGGTATAATCAGCGAACAGGGGGGGGGAAGGGGACGGGGACGACTCGTATTGTGAGTGAGTCTAACTTTACGTTTGAGTAGTTTGAGTTTTAATGGGATTTATAGAGGTCAAAAATCTACATATTCTATACATATGTAACATTCCACTCCCTTTGCCGACTAGGCCAGATAGCTAAAATATTGATATTGTCAGTCTACTATCCATACTTGTATCTCCCTCTTTTATGAAGCGCATAGTAACACCTTTGCGCTTGTTGTCCAAATTTAAACTGTGTTCGCAATAAACAAATTTCCAAAGCATGTTCGATTCATTAGCGCATTAGACAGACGAGAGACTAAAGTGACTGGAATGTACAGAAGCTGCTTTCGGGCTTACACATTTTTAGGACTTTTACATCCTACTGGACACATCCTATGGCTGCTCGCAAAATCGTTTTACGTGGTCGTACTTTTCAAAAAGATCTTCCAAACCGCAGGTACTAAATATGTACTTGTATAGTATACGTAACTTTAGACGACCCAACATCCCGCTTAAGGCAACGACTATCTATTCAACGTAGCTATTCTTAGCAAGCATTTTATTGGTTTAATTATGAACATGATCATTAGATCAACAAATAAACAAGAATTTATTGACAAGTGGTTATCTATCAGAGATACTATGTTGACATTTGTCTTGAAGGTAAGTGAAATGTGAGACCTGTCATTGGCTTATAATTGGAAGATTGCTATTGTCTATTGTCTTGGTTTCCATGTACAAAAAAAAACGCTGTTCTTGATTTATGCAATCGTAAAGAATATATTATGGAGGGGCAGCACCATAGACAGCACTGGAAAATAGAGTATTAAATGTTGCATCGATGGCCAGGATTCTCTTTGATCCATTCCTCTTTCTCTCGAATACCTCCACTGTTATTAAATACAATTCTATCGTTGTTTCGCTTTTGTTTAAAAACTAATGTTTATTCACCCAAAACATAAGAATACAGTTGAAGCTTAGGATATTATAATTGAAATTTATCGAAGATTTATTCTTAAATACAATGTTTTCTGTTTTATTTAATTATTTAAACGCCTTGGATATCGGTATGGAAAGGTTTTTTTCTTAATGCACTACCAAAATATGTGTCGCTGTGTAAAATCTATTTGATAGTGTATTATACGGATACAAAGGTGTCTTAGCGATTTATAGTTGCGCCTTGTTTATAAATTAAATACTTGCGCTTACATTATAGTTAATGTAATCAAGCCCTCAGATGGAGGGGCCTCAGATGCGACGAGAGAAGTTTCCTCCACCTCCGTTGCCGCCACCGCCACCGCCGCCGCCATTGTTGCCACCACCTCCATTTCCATTGCCACCACCGCCATTTCCATTGGCACCGCCTCGTGTCTTTCCGTCGTAGAAGAGCTCAATATAACGCGAACCCATTTGTTCCCGATGGCGCTTCATGGCGATCTGAGAATCTTCGTAGGTGTCGAAATAGGCATCAGCAGTGCCGCTGTGCAGACCCTTCTTGTTGTAGTTTATACGGACATTAGCAGGCCTAACAGGCTCGAAGAACTGAAAGAAAAACGAAATGCATTTAATAAAACTGATCGGGAAGTGCGAACATGAAGGTATGCAAACCTTAAAGACATCATTTTCGAATGAAGTATACGGGAGTCCTCGCATATGGATTGTATAGTACTCCACATCGCTTCCACGGCCACCGCCAATGGGGCCAAAGTTGCCCCCTCCGCTCAGGGATGAGCCAAAGTTGCTGCCGTTATTGAAGCCGACATTGTTGGCTCCGCCAAAGTTGCCGTTTCCTCCGTTTCCGCCGTTGTTGGCTCCGAAATTTCCAAATCCGGAATTATTACCAAAGTTGCCGCCGTTATTGTTGTTACGACCGCCACCGATTGGGCCAAAGTTGCCGCCGCCTACTGCAGAGCCAAAGTTACTGCCACCATTGTTGAAGCCGCCTCCGTTGTTTCCACCGAAATTGGATCCTCCATTGTTGTTGTTGCCAAAGTTGCTGCCGCCCACTGGAGATCCGAAGTTACTGCCACTGTTGAAGCCTCCTCCGCTGTTGTTACCTCCAAAATTTCCAGCTCCGTTGTTGCCCCCGAAGTTTCCAAAGTTACCGCCGCCGTTGTTGCCACCGCCGCCGTTACCACCTAGGTTTCCACCGAAATTCGAGTTTCCGCTGTTCCCGCCAAAGTTTCCAAAATTGCTCGGTCCTGAATTTGGTCCGAAATTTCCGCCATTACCGCCACCATTTCCACCGCCGGGATTGTTGCCAAAGTTTCCAGAGTTCATCAAACTGGGGAGATTGTTGAAGCCAAGCATGTTGTTGGCACCAGCACCGAAATTTCCATTGTTACCCCAGTCTATGGTTACAAAAATATACATATAAATAGGCTATATTATGGCTAGAGAGATGCAGCTAGCTGACTGACCATTTCGTCCTCCCCCGAAATCGTTACCTCCACGATTGGCACCGCGATCGCGTATATCATAGGGGCCCGGGCGTCCGCCAGAGCTTCCGCCGCTGCCTGTGGCACGCTTCATCTCAGCAATTGAGCTGCGGAAGATCTCAATGTATCTATATAATCGAGAATCGAGAAAATAACATGGGAACATTAGAACGAGCCCCAACAATGATGTGCTTATGCTAGGGTCGGTGGCATGTTGTTTCTTTAAGGGTTAACTATCCAATCAACAAAATCATAAAGTGAAAGTAAATATTCAACGCCATTTCAAAATAAATGCGTTTTGAGAGTTTTTTTTTGTATTTTCAGTTTAAAATTAACAAAAGCACTCGATTCGTGTGATTGTATTATTGTGATTGATCGAAACACACATATCTCGGCGCTTGAACATGATTGAAAAGCCCAACCAGACCCATAGCTTGCGCAACGCACATAGAAAATGGTTGCTACTGAAATAGAGGTTATTTATGATAGATATATTTACGTTTTGTATGAATATTCCATGAAAAAGTTATGGTTTTATTTTTTATTTGTTCTTTTGTATATTTAACTAAGAGTATTTAAGTTATTTTACCATTGGAATGCTTTTATAGCACCGGTTTGTTGTTGTAGTTGTTGTAGATATGATGCATAAGAACCCACCTGTGCCCAATTTTTTCCCGATTTCGGCCCAAGGCTTGCTCAGTGTCTTCCTGGCTTTCGAACTGAACAAAAGCTTCCCCAGTTGCTCGACCCCTTCTGTCCATAACAAAAAGTATGCCCTCCCGATCCGTTTTGATTTCCAACCCTGCCCATGACGATAACCAACAAAGATTTATACAAATATATAGATTTTTTATATACATAATGATGCAAGGTTAAACTAAGATACAAAATAAGAGAGATACGATACAGAGAGATTGATACGATACATGTTTTTATTTTCTTTAATAGTTCGAGTTCTTGAAGTTTAGCAGGTTTGAAATCGACAACCGTAACCGTAACCGTTTCGTTAAAACCGTTCAATGTGGGAATGCTGCAATCGAGAGATTCCCCGACCACAATGTTCCCAGAACCTGGGTTCAGAAGAAGTACATGGAATTACTAACCGACTATGAAAATTTGCAATTATAATCTTCAAAATATTTTAGCGGACACACGGACATGGATCACATACACTCGGTCGTCGACTTTAAACAAGTATTATTGTTTGCTTTATTAGGTGGGAAATGCTTTGCCGGACTAAACCCAATACATCCTTTCACTTTTGTGAGCTGAGCTCTAAATAGGTGTAAACACAATTGAATTGGTTTACAGATTTACAATTTGTCGGAAAATAAATGTATGTGTAATTGGTATGAGAAGTGTAGTTGATACGATTAATAGGTTCAAAAAAAGGAATGTCGACTCGCCCGTCGGCTTCAGCCGGAGAAAAAAAACAAAAGTGGTAGTGCAGTCAAACACTGTCTTTGCTAGATGAGCCTAAGAAAATGTACAGGACGAAAAAGCGAGACTTACCAGTAAAGAACTCCTCGATCTGCTGTTCTGTGACGGCATAGGGCAGTCCTCGCAGCTTTACAACGAAAGCATTCCCATGACCGCCAATCTTCCTCATCGCCTCCTTGGCTTCTTTAGGCGTTGCGGTAAAGACTAATTAAAAAGAATACCAGATGACAGAAATTAAGATAAATTCTCGGCACTGGAAACTGGAGTTGCCAGCACACATAGCGCAGGCTTTGGTGCTGCAACATGTACAAGTACAGTCACAACCATCCAAAAAACAAAGGTTCACACAAACCCTCAATATAGCGATGTCCCATGCTGGCCTTGTTCAACTTTCGTGCCTCCTCCACGTCCTCTTGGGTTGCAACTTCTACATAGGCCTCGCCCGTATTCTTGCCATCCACACGACTCGTCACCAAATGAATGCCCTGCGAGGCATTGGTGACATTCACATTCTCCAAAAAGTCCAAGATCTCTTTGTGCGTTGCCGACCAGGGAAGACCGCGGAGGCGTATAAACTTTGGGCTTTCGCCCACGTTCTCAATCTTCACATTCACTCCATCATTGCCATTATCCTCGTACTGATCATCATCATCCTGCTGGTTGCTATCGTCATTGTAGTCCTCGCCGTTGTCCTGCTGGCCGTAGTTATACTGCACATCAGCGTTTGCCATTTTAGTGTCAATTGTTTGCAAACTACAAATAAGGCAACTTTTTAGTACAACCAAAAACAATGGACAAATATAAAACAATGGAAATGCGTTTTTCCAGCCGGCGACTTTATTGCTTGTGACTCTAGCTGCTTTTTTTTTGCACCGCGTACGCCATTTTGATTTGCAGGCACCCTCTTGCGCATGGTATCTTTGCCCAATATGTACATACACGCGATTCGTATGCCCCAAAACTGCAACTTAAAGTTGCTAAATCAGTTTACCTTTTTGTGTTGCACTTTAAGAATAGTTTATTCCCTCTTTATATTACTTTAATAACACTTTTCAATATTTATTTTTCGGCAAAAAGGTGAGCCCGCGTCTGTCAGTGTGACCGTGGTTTTATCGAATACGGTCCGACACTCGCAAATATACCGTCTCACTTTAAAAATATACCGTAAATATACTGACGAACTGAAGTCGTGCTATACATATTCCTCGCTTTTGATATTCCGTTGAATATTACTATCTATATAGAACATTTAGCCATGCCCACATAATTTTATCTGAATAATGAATCAATATTATACTTCACTGGTTTAATTTAAATACTTGCTTTTATTTCATTTCTATATAACTTGAAAATGAAATTTAATAGATTGATGAAATTGACAAAATATTCCATTATATATCGTATATCGATAAGTCATCGAACTTAGCCCACTTAACCCCCTCTTTTTAAACATTTCAAAGACTTCAGGAAAATGGCGGAAAATATTACTGATTGTAAATAATTTTTGGAGACCCGTCATCTTTCCTCTGAACTTAAAAACAACCACGATATCTTTCACCTGAACTGGTCTAAAATTATTAAACCTTTATTACTTCTGGCGAAAAATGGATAAATTTCGGTTGAACAAAAAACAATTTGAAATAAATATTTAATGTTAGTAGACGCTTGATGCACTGAATGCTGTCCAAATAGCACTTGTCGTAGCACTTCCAATCGAGTTTCCAGCTATTATATGAAATGGAGTGCATGGAAAAGGACCAAATTTAAAGACAAGCTTAGAAACGGCTTACAACACTTGTTGCTTTCTCCATTTCACTTCAGGGTCACAAAAAAAAAAAAAACAAA
Source organism: Drosophila persimilis (assembly GCF_003286085.1). NCBI lineage: Eukaryota > Metazoa > Arthropoda > Insecta > Diptera > Drosophilidae > Drosophila > Drosophila persimilis. Next base: position 26,925,987 of record NW_020825288.1, on the reverse strand, counting down.
AAAATGATTAAATATGAACGTCTTCGTTGCACGGTTTCCGAATGTCACGAGAGTGGCTTGCAAGACAGCAGCTCTATGTTCAAGTTTCCTTCAAAGCCGAGCGTCAGGCTGAAGTGGATGGAGAATCTCTGCATGCCAAAGGACGCAAAACTCTCGAATCGGCGGGTGTGCCGGCGACACTTTGAGCCGCACTGTTTCGGCAAGTCCAAATTGTTCGCCTGGGCAGTACCAACGCTCTTTGTGGGTAGGTCAGGTCACTATTAGTAGTAGCTAAAGATATACTCTGACGATCCTTTGATTTTCAGGCAAGACAGACAGACTGCACCATGGCGCCGCAAAGAAGAAAAAGTTGGTGCGAAAGTGCTGCATCGGGGATTGCACGACACGATCGCCGCCCGATAGATTGCACTGTTTTCCCACAGAGCCGCAGCTGCGAAAAGAGTGGATGAAGCTGTGCAGGCTTAAAGACGGATTAAAGTGGCCGTTCATATGCTCCAGACACTTTCGTCCGAGTCTGCTGCCCAACAAAAACAGCAAGTTGCCAAAGCAAGCCTTACCTGAACTGAATCTTGGCACTGACACTGAAGATCCCTTGGATCTCCCTCTCAGGAACGAGGCTGAAGATGAGGGAATCGACGAGGACAATTCGAAAGGTACTGATGGGCCTGAATCATGTCCATCCTGCCAAGGAACCAAAGACATCAGCGTTAACTTGCACCAGCAGCTGGCTGCTGCTCTTCTTAGAATACAGGAACTTGAGCAGAGACTTGAAGATCACGCGGACATCGAAGAGGAGGAAGAGGAGGAGTACATTTTCATGCTGATGAAATAAATAGAGTACATATCTGATCTCCTGTACAGGTTAGCATACTTTTATTCTAGTGCATCATCAGCTCCAGCTGCATCAGACGTTTGTTGGTTTCGTAGGGCATGCGGAAAGGCATGCTGGCGGCGAGGTTGGACAATGCTTTGGCCCGCACTCGCAACTTTTCGAGCTGCAACTGCAGCTGATTCGAGCTACAGGTGTCCGACGGCTTCAACTGGTTGTACTGGGTGAGTGTGATGTCCATGGCAGCCACCATCACGTCGGGGATCACCTTGATGACCTCTCCGCTGAGTTTCTTGATGGTGGTCAAACAGCCCTCCACATCATCCGTGGTGTTTGGCATCAGCTTCGTGCGCTGCAGCTGTTCTAGAGCTTGGACCAGCTTCCCCTCATGATGGAGGTCAAAGAAAACGAGGAGCAGCTGCAGCAGTGCAAAGCTGCCCCTTATTTTGGGCTCGACATCCATACGGAGGGCTGCCAAGAGTCTGCTAAATCGATTAGCCTCGTCTCGAAGACGGGCCCGCTGTGATCCCTCCTGCGGCGACAACTGCACGACCTGTGCCAGAAGAATGTTGAAGTGCTTCAGGGCGAGGTTGTAGTTGCCAGCCAACTCGTAAAGCCGCACGGCCATTTCGAAGCTGCCTCGGGCAACCAGCTCTTCTGCGATCAGCGAGGCCGTGGTGTTCGTGTCGAACTCCGGACAGTCAAATTGACGGAATACTCCTCTGAGAAAGGAATTAAAGAAAGTGATGGTATGCTGGTGGGGGGACACGGAGAAATACACTCAGACTCACCCTGGAACCTCTTCGTCGGCATCAGTCATCCGCTGGCCGAATATCAAGTCGAAAATGCTGGTATCCAGCGCCCCGCTGCCTACCACCAGATCACAGACGCAGGTGAGGAACATGTTCCGGCCCTTCGGATCTCGCAAGCAACGTAGGGTGAAGTAGTAGTTAAGAGCCTCCGTCGTATCCGTGCGCTCGAAGCGCTGCGCGTACAGCCGGACCAATCTCGTCAGATTGAGGCGGCGCAGCGGCTGAGGGTCGGCGATGTCGATGGACAGCAACGGTTGCGAGACACTGCGGGCTCCGCCCAGCACTCCCAGCTCGTGCAGGGCAATGGCCATGTGGACGGCATGAACGGATTGACCATTGCGGGCCAGTAGCTCAATCGAGGCTTCAAAAAGGCCGACAAGAACCAGGGCTTTGAAATAGACGTCAGTCTGGTTGCTGGCATGGAAATGCTTTTCTCCATACTTCTCGAGGATCTCCGACTGGAGCCTACCATAGCCGGCGGCATCCCCGGGACGGAGCATAGCCAGCTTGATCCATAAATAGTCGTCGATAGTCTTGGCCACCTCGCCGTGCAACTCGTTGGGGTCGCAGCCCAGGATTAAGCAGTATACTGCCTTCTTATATGCATCGGTGGAGTTCTTAATCTTGTTGGCGTACTGCAGCTTCAGCTGTGTCTCTGTCCTCGAATTCACGGCGCCCGCGCTGCGATCAGCGATGACCTGGGCAAAGTCTTCGTAACTGGGTCCGGCCTCGTGCAGGAATTCCACAGCCGCCTCTGCTGCTCCACACCGCAGGGAATAGTAGACCATGGGCCACAGTGGCTTGTCCTCCAACGTGTCCACCAGGCCGATTGTCTGCTGAGTGCTGAATCGATTGGTCACATAGGCACGTACCAGTTGATAGCAATTGCTGGAGTGGGCAGCCCCCACCAGGGTGCACATGTAGATCTTGTAGTGCCTCTCGAGACACGAATTGGCGTTAATAACAAACTCTGGCCGCTGCTGGCGAGCTTTGATGGGATCGCTGTGGAGGGGCTCGTTCACCTGCGTTACGGCGGCCACCGTTGACCACATGTCCGTCAGCCGATCATCGCCAAAGCTGCTGGTCAACACGGCGAACTTCTGCACAAGATTTGGTCGGTGGGCGCCCTTTAGCAGCAGTTCGTTATAGTGGCGCAGCTCCTGGGCGTAGATAAGCTCCATTGGGCTGAGGCATCTGCTTATCGGCACGTTGGGATCGAGGGTAATGTGCTCTGGCAGACGCTGCAGATCGATAAAGTTCTGCGAGGGTCCAATCAGGGCGTCCAGCAACCGGCTTTTCTCCTCATTCCAAGTGCTGTTCAGGTTCACCCACTTCTGTTTGCTCACCGTCTCACTTATCTGTTAAAGAAGGAGAAGGCCATTCTAGTGAATGTAGGAGGAGCAGCAAAACCATGTACTCACGTTTTTATTGGTATCCTCAATCACTGAAAGTATGGCGTTCTCGCGCTCGTTTTTCAGGAACGTGCACACATCCGTGTCAGCCCCAACCACATCGACCGGTTCGAAGGTTTTTCGTGCATTGAGCGCCTCCAGCTTTTGGGTAAGCTTGGGAAGATCTATGCCCTTGGAACCGAGCAGTATATGCCTGCCGCAGAAACATGATCAGCCTGGGAAATCGCACAAATGCTTTATTTACTTACGCTTGTATATCTTTGTTGCTGGACTGAGTGACGCGCGAGTGTAGGTCCGTGGTGGCCTGCAACACCTGTTGGAGCGTACGCTCCACCTGAGGCATCTCGTACTCGGCTTTGGCCTCGTTTGTCAGGTTCTGGGCGCGCTGCAGCAACGTATTTAAATCCATTTTGAGTGACAATAAATGTAAACAAATTAAATAAATAAATTGCCGCGTTTGTGGGATTTATCGATACAATATACCGTCCGACCCTCAGAAATATACCGAAACATACCGTCGCATTTTCAAAATATACCGTAAATATACTGACGAATTAGAGTTATATTTTAAATATTCCGTCGAATATTACTAGTTATATAGAACATTTAGCCATGCCCACATAATTTTATCCGAATAATGAATCAATTTTCTACAAGATTGGATAGTTTTTAGTCCTTGCTTTTATTGTATTTATTGTAAAAACAGGGTTAAACGAAAAAGTTCAACAAAAAGAGTCGCAATGTTCCTGGTATTTGAAGACGTGATGCGTGTATAGCCCTTTGTACACCCTATTTCGCTAATTTTGTATGAAGATCAAACGTAATTTATTAAGACCTTTTCTCAAATTGATATTCTTTAGACATATTCGAGTACATTATTAGTATCTTGTATATATTTATAGCGATCCTGATACCTATTGAGCCTTGGAAGACAAACGTATTCACAATTCTATAACATCCATTTCCCCCAGGGTATGTGTGCTTGGAACTAGCAACATGTTTGTGAATGGAATGAGACTCATTGTTGCAAAAGCGAAACTGCGGCGAATCGGGTATTGCCTATATTTCAAGCTATATAGATTTGCTCACTTAGCTTTATCCCATAGATAAATGCATTTTCTACAAGATTGCTTCTTTTAATTACCTTTATGTATTTTATTTTGACCAAAAAACGGTTTTCAAATAAATGTTGCCGCAACATTGTGTATGGAATGGGACGACCAATTCCTCATAATCTTTGTTCCGTTGAATAATACTATCTATATAGAACATTTAGCCATGCCCACTCAATTTTGTACGATTGATGAATCAATTCTATACATGATTGATTTATTCGAAATACTTGCATTTATTGGATTTCTATATAACATTGAAAATTAAATTAATAAATGACAAAAATACCATTTAGCACTAAAAAACACCACATGCGAGCGCGGCGAAAACCAATTTCTACAGTATGACCCTCAGAATATACAAAATATACCGAGTGGTGCGCGCCAAATCGAACTTTTTTGAATGTGAGCGACAAGGATTTAAATGTTGTCAACCGGGCCTTTATCTATGCCCACATAATTTTATACGATTAATACATTTTTTTTCTACTTGACTGGTTTATTTTGAATACTTGACTTTGATTGCTTTGCAACAACAACATAGCGTCTACAATGATGAAAAACAGAACTTGGCCCACCTAAGCCCCCTCTGTTTAAATAGTTCAACTACCTGAGGTAAATTATTATTATTATTATTAATTGTTAATACAAAATTGTGAAAACCTTTAGTTACGCTTTTAATAGGCTATAAAAATGTTTTTTATTTTTTCGTTTTCTGCAAGCTGAAAACAGCTAAAAAAGTGAACCGATACGACGGACTAGTTCCGATTGGTTCACTTGGTGTGCTTTTCAACACTGATCAGTTGCTGGGCAACATGGCGCGTATTTTCATTTGTTTGTTCAATTCCTGGTGTGACGTAAACTTTCGCAGTGTAGAAAAACAGACAGCGATTGCAAATCTAGTAAATCTATTATGATATTTGATAAAGGTTGCACATTTGGGTGCCTTTCTTTATGGTGAATTTGCTTTTTGTGTAGAATTGTTGGACAAAATGTTCGTGCAGAAAAAAAAGCTGATTGAACATGTGCTGGCAATGCGTGGCGAAGGGGCCAGCAGTGATGAAGAAGAGGAAGAAGAGGACCAGGGAGATATTTTGCAGGTGCCAAAATTTCGAAACCAAATTAGATTCAATACTAAAACCGTATTAGGTGTAATGCAAGTGTAAACATTGCTTGTTAACAGTAAAATGTAATGTCTTTAGATCCCTTCCTTGTTACCCTTTGACTGATTACGTAATCGCAAACACCTACGTATTTCGTACAGCGAATGTAAATGCCTATGTATTTGTTGTCTAACGGCTAATAGGACAGTTAATTACAACTAATACACATATCTTCATTAGCTTCGTTTTAGCTGAGTAACAACCCCCCAATCCCCACTTACATAAATGCAAAATACAAAAACTCTTAGGAGAATATATTTTTGAAACACACACTTTTGTATGTATGCAGAAATGACTTTGATTTTATGAATTATCTGTTTTTTATCTGTATGTAAAACGTAGTTAGAGTTTTTGAATATAGATTTAGTTATAAAACAATTTGCAATTCAGAATTTGCTGCAACACGCATTTGTAGTGTAAAACGAAATTGTTTTTTGAAACTAACATATTTTTGGTCTCTCCCGTTTTTGAATTTTGAAACAAAAAAACAAACAATGAATTGATTTAAAATTTAAAATCAATGTTCGATTTTTTACAAAAATATAAATACAAAATCCTACCGCACATGCAAACTTTTGATCCAAAATATTATTTTCTGGAACCCCAACGGCCCTACACGTGTTAAAAAACAAAACAAAACAAAACCACAAAAAATAATATATAATACGCGTGCGTATGTGATACGTGATAACGTTGAAACATGGACCCGGACGAAGCACAGCGCCGACGCGAAGAATGCGAACGCAAGGCCCGCCGTGGGGAGATGGATCCCCGACTGGAGTTCACCTTCCAGTTGTTGATCGACGCCACTCAGTTGCCCAGACATCAGCTCATGGATTACATATTCGAAGGGGATATGGTAGTTTCTATATTTCCTATATTTATGCTATACATTGAGATATTCCTATATCTTTAATACTTCCTTTTGTAGCTCGATGAAATCAATCAGCTATTTTTGCCGAATATGAAAAACAAGCTGCTCTGGTTTTATCAGGAAGTGGATGAACCGGAGCCTACACCGACTCCAGACGCAAATAAGCCGGGACCGTCAAGAAGTGGCATTGCATCCAGCAGTTCTAAGACGCCGCAAGGTCTTAACTATAAGATTAAATAATACTATAAAATTACAATTTACATCTCTGTATATTGCTGTCTATCGAATGAGCCACACTTACCTCTCTGTTCCTTCATCAGGTGGCGCCTCTCCGAGTGGTATGCCTCCGCCAAAGCAAAAGAAGTTATTCCTGACGGATGGTTGGACCTGCGCCTTTACAGGTGTTTGTATTTATATCTTTCGAGTGAATACGTCCAAGCAGCTTCCGGAAGAGGGATTCCAAAAGGATTTGTAAGTCTTTTTATACTCTTCTATTTGGTTCTTACGTGATCCTTGATTATTCCACATAGGTACTGTGGTGTAATCGATGCCAAGAACATTGGCCTGGTCACTTCCATTGAGCGAATCGTTGAGTTTGTATTCATGCAGGCCCTGGCCTTTCCCAGTTTGGAAGGCGATGAGGAGGACGTTAGCTGCGGTCTTATCAAAGGGCAGCTCCTTCCAGGACTGCGATCATTCTGCAGTGCGTTGCGCGTCTGCGAGCAGGTGTGCGATCATCACAACGTATTTGCCGATGGCTGCGATATGTTTGAGAAAATCGATCTGGTGGATGAGGTCAAAGACATGTCCAAGAACCAAGAGTTTTGCACACAGCTCGAGGAACGTGTCAATAACTGGACCAAGGGGATATTGAAAATCCTTGGCGAAAGCGAACAGCTCCGTAAGGAGAACGATCACAGTGGTCCACAGGACGAGCTGGAGTACTGGAAGAAACGTGGCGCGCAGTTCTCACAGCTTCTGGCCCATTTGCAAGACAAAGAAGTGCAGTTTACTCTGCATTGTCTTTTTTTGGCGGGCTCCCGCATTATTAGGCAATGGAAGGAAACCGATCGTAAAATAACCTTTTGCTATAATGAGGCGCGGGACAATTCCAAGTTTATACAAGCCATGGAAACGTGCTGTCACTCGCTGTACCTGGACGACCCTGTAAGCATGAAGGAGTCCATCTTAAGTCTACTGCAAACGGTGCGACTGATTTACAGTGTATCCCAGTTCTACAATACATCAGAAAGAACATCAGCACTGATGGTTAAAGTGAGTGAAAATGTTGCTACAAAAATAATATATCTCAGTACATTTACCAGGTTTTCCAACGAAACAAGCAGGACATTCGAACATATATCTGCTGGAAATATATTCTATTTCCAATTCGCTAAATCCCAGTCAAACATTTTCTTGCCGTGTTCTGACCTCCACTTTTTGCTCGTGGTCCGACGACATAAAAGCTCTTTGAAGCATGACTAAAGCCTTCTTGTCTGACTCACCTTGAAATTTCCCACCAAGCTGAGGTAAGTGCCGTGGAATTAACAAGTCGAAGACCTCTTTGACGTCGATGGTGCTAGGGTGCTGTTCAAGAAGTTCATTGTCAGTGTACGATAGAGAATTTAATTTCATTTTACCCTTAACTTTTGTTCTGCTTTGAGGTATATAGTAAATATCTATTAAACAATTAATTCTCCTTCTAGATAACAAACCAAATGATCGAGACCTGCAAGTCCTACATTACTTGTCGTTGCAAGGAGACTATTTGGTCCCAGGATCGCAGCTTAATTCGAACAAAACTCAGCAACTGCATTAAACTGAACCACATTTACCACGAGACGTACTACACGGTGCGCGAGCAGCCGTTTCTGCCCAATCAGACACCATTTGGGTTCTCCGAGAACTTTGTCTTTGGTAACGATACGAATCTAAACGATTCTATATGATCTATAGTAAGGCTTGATAATTTCAGGAAAATTCGATACATTCTGCGAGCGCCTTTCGAAAATTATAAACATGTTCAACCTGATCGATGACTACAACCATTTGTTCGAGCGTCGCCTGGAGGGCCTTCTGCTGGGGGAGGCCTTGGAGGATGCCTCTAATCATTTCGAAGAGGCCAAAAAGGAGGTTATTTCGAAGAAATATGACTACCTAGATCATCGAAACTCCAACTTCAATGACGATTTTGAGAGGTTTATAAACAAAACCAACTCCCTAAAGGATACCATAGCCACGCTGATTGAAAAGGACTTTGACACGGTCTGGGAGACGCCGCAGTGCATACGGTTTTTAGTGCGTTTCGAAAAAGTTAGCGAGAAAATTCCCCTGACCAAGATGGATGAGAAATACACACGGATATTGCGTTACGTTGACAAGGAGGTGGATCGCATACTGAAAACATTTCGCAAGCAACGAGACGATCCCCCGCTGGCGAGAAACTTCCCGCCCATTGCCGGACGCATCCATTGGTGTCGGGCATTGAGTCTTCATCTAACAGAGCTCATAGATGCGGTGATGGATCATGCGGTGCTGAGTACCCTGCCCATGGCTAAGGACTTGGACATGCGATTCCACAACGTCTTGGGAGTGCTCCAGGAGTACGAGGACGAAATTGTATCCATATGGCTGGATCAAGACGTCAGCGTTGCCGATGCCTGCCTCCTGCAGCCACTACTTTGCCTGCAGGGGGACAAATTGTTTGTCAATCTACACCCCACAATACCATTGCTGATCAGAGAAGCCAAAATGCTGGCCAAGCTAAAGATCGAGCTGCCGATTGTGGCCGCCACTCTGATGAGTCGCCAGCAGTATTTCATCACCATACAGGACTCGTTAAATGTGTGTTATTCTGCCATTGTGCCACTCGAAAATCGTATATCATTAAGAACTGTGTGTTTGCCCCGTAGTGTCTCATCAAAATGTTTCTTTCAACGGTCCGGGCTGTGAAGCTGGAGGTGCGTCCTTTGTTTCTGCCTCAATTGGTGCGTTTGACGGCGATGCTGAAGCCAGGACTACATACCATAAATGTGAGTCCGTCAGCTGCAGATCTCCTCTGAATTCTTATTGTGTTTTCTTAATTTCCAGTGGACCAACCAAAACTGGACTGAATTCTATGAGCGCTGCAAGCAGGCCATCGAGAACTTTGAGGTTCTCGTGGCCCGTGTTCATGACATCTATTCCAATCGCATACTCCATGTGCTCATGTGGATGCAGGACGTCTCGTTGCAAATATTACCAGCAGGTTGGTGGCTCCCACATGCGAGCATCTCTCAGGACTCGCGTCTAATTGTATGCTGCCTGAAAACTTTTCCCATTTGTTTCTTGAGCAGACGATGAGATCTGGACAGTTGATGAGTTTCTGGAGCGCAGCGAGGAGGCCTGCCGGTGAGTCTCTGATTCTGACATGTTTCGGGGGTTCGGGGGAGAATTCACTTTTAATTTGGGTTGCTAAAATGAATGTTCAAGGTTTGCGCGACTTTTCCACTGTCTGAAGGTTATTCTGTTTCTGCTGGTGATTTATTCTAATGGGTTCTTTATCACATTTTAATATTGTCTATAAATTGCATGTGAAATACTAATGACGTGATTGTCCTCCCCCAGGAAAGCGGCCATCGAACTGAATCGTAAAAGTCAAATGGTCTCCGAGGCGGTGGAAGAGGTTCTAAGTTTGGTGGACAAGGCAACGGCCACATTCAAGGAGATAGCAGGGGATGATGTGACGACCCTCTTCGATGGTAAGACCTGCGACTGCAATATATAAACATTATGAATTGGAAACTTTTGAGCAGCAGTCTCTCCAAAAGGAGAGGCCACTGGATCAGGCGGACGAAAAGCTGAAGACAGTGCAGGAGCAGCTGCTGCTGGCACCACAAGTGGAGGCGGTGGTGGAGGCGGCGGCGGTGGCGGAGGGCAGCAGCAGGACTGGAGTATCTTGTGGTCTTGCTTTGAGAATCCCCTGTCGCTGCTGTCGACCACAGAAAGCCTGCCCAAGGGCATGCAGGTGGGACGTGTAAAAGATGGACAGAAGTCAAAAAATGATCCATTCTGTTTTTTTGTAGGATATGGTGTGCAATGCGGTGGTCGAGATGCGTCGCTATTACAGCCGCAAGGTCATTGACGTACTGATAAAGGTCATTCGAGCCGCACTGGATACACTGAGACGTCGATTCATTGCCGATGAGAATGAGACGGTTTTCAAAAAGCCGATATTTGCGCTGCACGCGCAGCTGCAGATACCCCATGTGGTTATCAAACCGAGTCTGGACGAGCTGCAGGACATTTTGGTGACGGCTGGCAAGAACATCACGGGCATTGCGAAGGGTGTGGCTCAGTGGAGCAGCGGCAAAGATCCGCCGGTGCGTACCGCCCCACTGAATAGCTTCGCAATGTTCTCCAAAATCTTGTCTTACCAACCGCAGCAAGTTTCGATGACGGTGACGCAGCCGCGCGTCGGACGCAACCACAACGAGGCCTCTGGCGGCGCCGGCGGAAAGAGTCGACGTCGCAAAATCTATTGTCTGGCCTCCGAGGAACGACCACAGATGCCGCACATGCTGAAAAGCTTCTACTCGGCCATCATGGATAACAAAGAGGTGGCCAAGGCTGTCAACCAGCTCTCCAGCTGCACGAAGAACGTAAAGCCAGAGATTCAAACGTACATCAAGCGCTGGAAGCCCTACCACTTCCTGTGGAAGAACGATCGCACCACTCGTCAGCTCATGGAGTTTGGCCTGCAGGAGTTCGAGACCACCCTGCGCTGTCTATCCGATCTGGATGCCAATCTGCTGATTGAGCCAGACATGGAGGTCTTTGGACAGTGCGTGGCAGTGTATAATGAAAGGCTCAAGTATGGTTTGGCCATTGAAATCAAATGTAAGTAGCAGTCCGATGCATCTTTAGAACTATAACTTATGCTTCTCCTTTATTTCATCTAAAGAAGGGGGGCTATGGGGTGCTTATGGAATGTATTTTATTCTAATTATAGACTAGAAGGATATGCTGTTTCCATTTTTAGATACACGAAACGTTAATCAACCATAAATTTTGGCACCCTCGCGAATTCTTTTGTTTTGTGGACAAATAGGAAGCTATTCAAATAAATTGGCGTCCAATTAGATAATCTAATTTGTTTAACCAAATTAACTGAAACACAAGACATCCCCAGAAATACGAAAATAAATTCCCCACACAAAATGATTGGAAGGAAGGAGCCAAGAGCCGAGAGCCGAGAGACCCCACACAGCTGGAGGATGTGACTGTGTGAAAATAAATTAGCCCTTGGCCTGGCTTTGATTAATGACATCGATATCATTGTGTGGCGCACGAAATGGAATAGGGAGATGGGCAGAAAGGGAGGTGGGGGATGGGAGGGAAGGGGCAAAGGGAAAGGGAAAGGGAGAACGAACGAACACTTTAGACGGTTTCTATTTTCAGCCTGCAACCACAAAATTGGACAGGCTATGAAGAAGAAGTACAAGAAGGAAATGGACTATGTTTATGCCGTAATCAATGAAATGGATCGTAAGCTGGACAGGCCTATACGTGACTTGGATGATGTGCGCATGATAATGGAGACTTTGGGTAAGATTCGTGAGCAGGAGGTGGACATGGAACTTCGAATAGATCCGATAGAGGTGAGGCAGTAGCACAGGCAGCACCCAAGATGCCATCTACTCACTCGTCTTGTCCTGCAGGAAGCATTCAATGTCCTGACGCGCTATGAGGTGCAAGTGGAGCGTGACCAGTTCGACCTGGTGGACAATTTGCGGGCCACATTCCAGAACTTGTTGGCTGGGGCACTGCAGGCACAGGTGAAGCTGCTGGACATGCAGCCGGCCTTCCAGGATGACTTGCGCACCAATTTGGACAACTTCAAGCAGGACAAGATCTCGTACGTGACGGAGTATCGGACGGCGGGTCCTATGCAGGCGGGGCTGACGCCGAGAGAGGCCTCCGACCGGCTGATACTGTTCCAGAACCGCTTCGAAGGCATGTGGCGACGCCTGCAGACGTACCAGAGTGGCGAGGAACTCTTCGGTCTGCCGCAAACGGACTATCCAGAGCTGGGGCAGATACGCAAGGAACTGAACCTGCTGCAGAAACTGTACAAACTGTATAACGATGTGATTGACAGAGTGAGCAGCTACTACGACATACCCTGGAATGAGGTGGACATTGAGGAGATCAACAACGAGTTGATGGAGTTCCAAAACCGCTGCCGGAAGCTGCCGAAGGGACTGAAGGAGTGGCCCGCTTTCCATGCTCTGAAGAAGACAATCGATGACTTTAACGATATGTGCCCCCTACTGGAGTTGATGGCGAATAAAGCCATGAAGCCACGCCACTGGCAACGGATCATGGACGTTACTCGCTACATCTTCGAGTTCGACTCGGAGGGTTTCTCGCTCAAGAACATATTGGAGGCGCCGCTGCTCAAGCACAAGGAGGACATCGAGGACATTTGCATCAGTGCCATGAAGGAGAAGGACATCGAAGCCAAGCTGAAGCAGGTGACCAATGAGTGGTCCGTGCACGAGCTGCAATTCATGAGCTTCAACAATCGCGGCGAACTCCTGCTGCGCGGCGACACTACGGCCGAAACGATTGGCCAATTGGAGGACAGCCTGATGGTGCTGGGATCCCTCCTATCCAACCGATACAACGCTCCGTTTCGGAAGCAGATACAGCAGTGGGTCTATGACCTCTCCAACTCGAATGAGATACTGGAGCGGTGGCTCTTGGTGCAGAACATGTGGGTCTATCTGGAGGCAGTGTTTGTTGGGGGCGATATTGCGAAGCAACTGCCGAAGGAGGCGAAAAGGTTTTCGAAAATAGACAAATCCTGGCAAAAAATCATGCAGCGAGCCCACGAGACACCCGGCGTTGTGGCTTGCTGCGTCGGTGATGATTTGCTTAAACAGTTGCTGCCTCATCTGCAGGAGCAACTGGAGATTTGTCAGAAATCCTTGAGTGGTTATCTAGAGCGCAAGCGCATGATGTTTCCACGTTTCTTCTTTGTGTCAGATCCTGCACTGCTTGAGATACTGGGTCAGGCTTCCGATTCGCATACCATACAAAACCACCTCCTGAATATTTTCGACAACACAAAGTCGGTGAAGTTCCACGACGTCGAGTACAACAAAATGATGGCCATCATAAGCAGCGAGGGCGAGATGATCCAGCTGGATCGCGCCATCCGTGCGGAGGGCTCTGTCGAGACATGGCTAACTCAATTGCTGGTCACAGCACAGCAGTCACTGCACTCGATCATTCGCACCGCCTATGCGACCATTAACGATCCAAACTTCACCCTCCTCAGCTTCCTCGAGAAGGCGCCGGCCCAGATTGGCCTGCTCGGCATTCAAATGGTTTGGACGCGAGATGCAGAAATGGCTCTGATGCAGGCCAGACATGAGAGGAAGGTCATGTCCGAGACAAATAACAAGTTCCTCGAGATCCTCAACACACTCATCGACCAAACCACTCGCAATCTGACAAAGCGCGAGCGCACAAACTTCGAGACCCTGATCACCATTCATGTGCATCAGCGCGATATCTTCGATATTTTGGTGGGTCATTTAGATTACACAGAATACTATTGTTAAGGACTACATATGTATCTCTCCTATGCTCGTATATGTTGTAATAATATTCGTAACAATTCCAGTGCCGCATGAACATCAAATCAGCAAACGACTTCGAGTGGCTCAAGCAATGCCGCTTCTACTTCAAAGAGGATCTGGACAAGACCTGGATATCGGTTACCGATGTCACATTTACCTACCAGAACGAATATCTTGGCTGCACAGATCGACTGGTTATCACACCATTGACAGATCGGTGAGTACTTGTAATATTTTGCCCAAACTCAAACTGCGGGGGAGGATAAACAGTTCCGCGATAGCCAGGTCTCCATTCGATGGTTCTTAAGTGGAAATAAAATCATTTATTTCGCGTTGGACTGACAAGAATTTCCACTAATAAATATAACATAAATTTGTTTTCAATTGCACGAATTCTTGGCGAATTCCTTCGTCCCGATGGAACACACCTTGGAATGCCGTGCCTGCCGTAGCACTTTGAACTCTACTCTCGTCAGTTTTTTCTATGTAAACAATTGGCAAAAAAAACAACTGTTGGCAGCAGTTTAAAGCGGTCGATGGCTGGAACCTGCAGGAAATCTTCTTCAACGAAACTCAAAGGGAGAGCGAGACCAAAAGGAATTTCTACAACCGACGCGCCGTTGACATGCTCGTAAAGATAAACTTCACTTAGCGGAATATAAATAAAGTTTTGACAGCGGCAGCCAGTTGCCTCCGGAAAGCTGTAAAGTGGCGGTGCTATTTTCCTGAAGGCACTTCTCCTTTCCACTCATTTTCATTCGCCCGAGTTTCGTCTCTGCTCTTTCGATGTCATCGCAAATTAGTGGCTGTACTGCGGGACTGCTTTGATATTTTAAAGAGCGTCTCTTGGCTGGGTCTTGTCTTTATCATGTGGTTGAGAAAAAGTTTCTCGTTGTACCCTCTAAATTGATATTCCATTTCAGTTGCTATATCACTTTGGCCCAGGCTCTTACCCTGTCCATGGGGGGAGCGCCATGCGGGCCGGCTGGCACTGGAAAAACGGAAACCGTCAAGGATATGGGCAAAACGTTGGCCAAGTATGTTGTCGTCTTTAATTGCTCCGATCAAATGGATTACAGGTAAGTTCAGTTCATCCTGTTCAAGGTTTACTCAAAGTTTACTTGGTTTGGTTAGAGGGCTGGGACGCATATATAAGGGTCTGGCCCAGTCTGGAAGCTGGGGCTGCTTCGATGAGTTCAACCGCATCGAGCTGCCGGTTCTTTCAGTGGCCGCTCAACAAGTGGCCGTCGTGCTGACGGCCAAGAAGGAGAAGAAGAAAACTTTCCTGTTCACAGATGGAGATACGATTGAAATGAATCCAGAATTTGGAATATTCATAACTATGGTAATACCTGGTAATACCTGCTGCACAAATACACTTAGCATTCACTCCAGTATATTCACTTAAAGACATTGAAAGTAAAGGCTAAGCAGGAAGGCTCTTTTGGAATAAATTCAAACGGACACGGCTGGTAATCCTTAGCAAGATTAACCGTTGTCCTTGGCCTGTACATACTATCTAGTACATGCATACGAATACAATTACTCCACGAGTACCGGTTACAATAAATAACAGACAGACACCTGTGAGCCTCTTCCGTGCTAAGTCTTTATTAATGTTTAGATACGCGCACATCGCACTCCTCTACTCCACTGTTACCTTCATCGAAATTTGAGTATTTACAAAACACAACACAAAACTATCCATCATTATGTTCATTGGGAAGATGATTTTCCTGTGTACGAGTATTTAGTAGAAAATTAAATTGCTTTAATCGAATGCTTTCCCATTTAACTTGTTGCAAAATGGAGAGTGACAGGCGCCTTTTTGCACATAATTCCAACGATATTAGTCATGTACAATTTTTCTCAACTCAACTGAAGCTGTAATACAATTTACTATGGCTTTTTCGCGTATGCCACGCCATGCCCAAAAAGCATCCACCGCCCCTCCCCCCCCAAAAACCGTAAAAACCAATAACCAGCACACAAAAGGGAAAACAAATAACAAGAAGAGCACCACCAAAGGAGGAGCCGAGTCCCGTGTATTTACATTTAAGCGGCTGCATGACTCGATTAATTTGCCTGCCACATGCCACGAGGGGCCCTGTCCCGAATAACCGTCTCTCCTCTGCTCAGCAATCTCAACGCCTCTCTACGCACAATCAGAATTAAATACTTTCAGGCCAAATAGGAAGCCAAGCGAAGGAAAGCCAGCCAAGGCTGGTCCCAAGTATAGAGAGTAGTAGCAAGGCAAAGCAAACTATAGATATAGTACGGGGCTCTGTAGCTTAATTAAAAGCGACGCCAACTATGATCGGGGGTAATGCGATTAGCGTTAGCCCCGGCGACGTCGCCAATAATGCTACAGTATGTCAATCAACGCCCACTTGTTGTCTACACCAAACCGGTCCCTCCCTCCCCCCTTGCTACCCTTCTCATGGTCTGCCTCTAACCCTTTCGAAGGCTTCGGCTTTAGCCTCGGTGTCTATATGTATTTTAATTTGCGCATTGAATTATTAGGCCCATTTATATAACATTTTTAGGCGGCAGGACATTATAATTTAATGAGTCGTTATGTCACCCAGGCCTCCAGTCCTCCAGGCCTCCAGGCCTCCACTCCTCCAGGCGTCCAGGCCTCCAGTCCTCCAGTCCTCCAGGCCTCCAGTCCTCCAGGCCTCCAGGCCTCCAGTCCCCTTTTTCGCAGACCTACAGACACAAATAGACAGACAGTTGTGTGTGCGTTTGAGTTTAATGATGAAATCCTTTGTTGGGGCTATGTTTCCGCTTGTTTATGGTGTGCAGGGAGTGCCCAGGATAAACATAAATATCGACCTGTCCCGGCAATAAGTTAAATAAACTATGTACTAGATTTAAAAGCAATCGATTAGTACCTATGGCCGATTAAATGAGAATTAAATGTTTAAACAGAATCCCGGGTACGCGGGTCGCAAAGAGTTGCCCGAGAATCTGAAAATACAGTTCCGGACCGTGGCGATGATGGTGCCGGACAGACAGATAATCATCCGCGTGAAGCTGGCCAGCTGCGGTTTCCTGGAGAACATAACGCTGGCCCGGAAGTTCTACACACTGTACAAGCTGTGCGAGGAGCAGCTGACGAAGCAGGTCCACTACGACTTCGGTCTGAGGAACATACTCTCCGTGCTGCGTACGCTCGGGGCAGCCAAGCGGAGGAACTCAAAGGACACTGAGAGCACCATTGTGATGCGCGTCCTCCGCGACATGAATCTCTCCAAGCTGATTGATGATGATGAGCCGCTGTTCCTCTCGTTGGTGTCCGACTTGTTTCCCAATCAGGTAGGAGACATTCCCATGCATTCCTTCATTTAACCCCCTTCTCTCGCTCTCTCTCTCTCTCGTTCTTTGAATAGACTCTCGAGAATACCAACTATCCGGAGTTGGAGGCTGCCATTCTCCAGCAAACAGACGAGGCCAGTCTGATCTATCATCCGCCCTGGGTCCTGAAGCTTATACAGTTGTACGAGACACAGAACGTACGCCATGGCATCATGACCCTGGGCCCGAGTGGAGCGGGCAAAACCACCTGCATCCACACCCTAATGAAGGCCATGACCCAAATGGGGGAAAACCATCGCGAGATGCGGATGAACCCCAAGGCGATCACAGCAGCCCAAATGTTTGGACGCCTCGATGTGGCCACCAATGACTGGACCGATGGCATCTTCTCGGCCCTGTGGCGCAAGACCCTCAAGCTGAAGGCAGGCGAAAATGTGTGGCTGGTGCTCGATGGTCCAGTGGACAGTATTTGGATAGAGAACCTCAACTCCGTGCTGGATGACAACAAAACCTTGACTCTGGCCAATGGCGATCGCCTAACGATGGCGCCAACCGTTAAGATTATCTTCGAGCCGCACAACATCGACAATGCCTCACCCGCTACTGTTTCACGCAACGGCATGGTTTACATGAGCTCTTCTGGCCTGGATGCACGACCGAGTAGGTGTTTCGATCCTTTTTTGAGATGAAATAACGATGAAACAATGCCAAAATCCTTCACAGTTGTTCAGGCCTGGCTAAAGAATCGCGCGCCTGGCGAAAAGTCCACGTTTTCCGATCTGTTCGATGAGACATTTGTCGAGGTACACAACTGGGGGGCACAAATGGTGAAGCTTCAGATGCCAGTCCTGCAGTGCAACATAGTGCAGCAGATGCTGTTCATTCTGGAGGGCTTGATACCCGTCAAGAAGGAGGACGAACAGGCTGTGAGCCTCTCGAGCAAGGAGAGCCATGATGGTAAGTGGAAGAAGGATAGAAGAAAGTCGCCCCCAAACAGCCGACACCCAACCAAAAACAAAAACAAAAACCACACATACAAAATTGAATTGAAACTTTTCAGCGAATAAGCGAATAGAGCAACAAAAACAAATCGAAGAGGCGCGACGGCAATCGATTGGCAGTCAGATTGTCGGTAAAGTATACCAACCCCTCCCACAAGGGGTTTCCATATTTAAACACATCTACATGTATCTTCTATAGATATAGATCTGCTTCTGTGTGTGTGTATTGTCATTAACATCCTATTGAGATTGAGATCCTATCAAAGGAGGACTTGGTTCTCCGTTTGGTTTGGTTCTCAGTCGATTGGCACCTCCCTCCATTGTGTGTGTAATTCTGTGTGTTCTGTTTATAGTCTTGTTGTTAACGTCTCGTCTAAACCTTATCATTTACTACCAATTACTAACAAATGTGTGTGTACAAGTACTGCTACCTATCCTGTTGATTCTACACCATACTTTAACCCCATACCCCTACAGAGGATCTGCCCATTGAGAGCGTTGTCGAGGAGAAAGAGGACACCTGTACACCGGAACACTTGCACCGCTTGTATATATTCGCTCTGGCCTGGGGCCTGGGGGGTTACCTCTCAACAACCGATCGCGTTCGAATGAATATCTTTGTGAAGGAATCCTTTCCGCACCTCGACTATCCGAAGGGTAGTGCTAGCGAGAACACCATATTCGACCATTTCGTTTCTCCAACGGGCGTGTGGCAGTCGTGGAAGACGCTCGTCACACCCTACATGTATCCGGAGCTTTCCACACCAGACTACTTGAGTATTTTGGTGCCCATTGTGGATAATGTGCGTATCGACTATCTAATCGGAACCATTGCCAATCAGGAGCGCGCCGTGATGGTCATCGGCGAACAGGGTACCGGGAAGACAGTGATCATGAAGAACTTCATGAAGAAGATGAACATTGAGACGTACATGGGGCGATCCTTCAACTTCTCGTCGGCCACCAGCCCCTACCAGTTCCAGCGCACCATCGAGAGCTATGTGGAGAAGCGTGTGGGCGTCACCTTTGGGCCCCCTGGTGGCCGCAAGCTGATCGTCTTCATAGACGACATCAATCTGCCCGAGATCAATGAGTGGGGCGATCAGGTGACCAATGAAATTGTGCGCCAGTCCATGGACATGAAGGGCTTCTACAGCCTGGAGAAGCCCGGCGACTTTACCACCATTGTGGATGTACAGTATGTGGCGGCCATGGGGCTGCCCGGCGGCGGTCGCAACGACATACCGTCGCGTCTCAAGCGTCAGTTCTGCGTCTTCAACTGCAACATACCCGACAACGACTCCATTGATAAGATCTTCCGCGTTATCGGTGAGGGCCACTACAATGCCAAGCGCGGCTTTGTGCCCGAGATTCGCAATTTAGTGAAGAAACTGATCGTGGTCACGCGGCACCTGTGGCAGCGCACACGCGAGAAGCTGCTGCCCACGCCAGCGAAGTTCCACTACGTGTTCAGTCTGCGCGACCTGTCGCGCATCTGGCAGGGCATGGTTGGCACCTTATCCACAGTGATCACCTCCGAGAGCGTGCTCATGGCGCTGTGGAAGCATGAGTGCACGCGAGTATTTGCCGACCGATTCACCACGTTCCAGGATAGGGAGTGGTTCGGCTCAGAGCTGGCATGTCTCGTGCGAGAGGAGTTGGGCGATGCCCATTCCCAAATGATCATACCCAATCCGGTATTCGTCGATTTTATGCGCGACGCCCCCGAGCCGACCGGCGAGGAGGGCGAGGACACCGACATGGAGCTGCCGAAAGTGTACGAGCCGGTACACTCTCATGAAGTGCTACGCGAGCGTCTCGTTATGTTCCTCGCCCAGTTCAATGAAATGGTGCGAGGATCTGGAATGGATTTGGTGTTCTTCCCGGATGCAATGCTGCATCTGGTGAAGATCTCCCGCATCATTCGGCATCCGAGAGGATCGGTCATGCTTGTCGGGGTCGGCGGTTCTGGAAAGCAGTCGCTTACGAAATTGGCATCGTTTATAGCTGGCTACAAGACCTTCCAAATTGCGTTGACGCGTTCGTACAATGTGGCCAATTTTCTAGAGGATCTAAAGCTGCTCTACCGCACCTGCGGCGTGCAGGGGAAGGGCACAACCTTTCTCTTCACTGACATGGATATCAAAGAGGAAGGTTTCCTCGAGTATCTCAATAACATACTCTCGAGCGGTGTCATATCGAATCTATTCTCGCGCGATGAGCAGGCCGAAATCGTGCAAGAGCTGACGCCGGTCATGAAACGCGAAAATCAACGCAAAACAGCGACCCCGGAAAGTGTGATGGACTTTTTTCTGGCGCGCACCTGCACCAATCTGCACGTGGCCTTCTGTTTCTCGCCCGTGGGTGAGACTTTTCGGTCGCGGGTGCAGCGCTTTCCCGCCTTGGTCTCCGGCTGCACCATTGACTGGCTGCATCCGTGGCCCAAGGACGCCCTGGTTTCGGTTGCCAGACACTTTCTGAGCCACTTCGAAATTGAGTGTACGTCGGCCGTCAAGGAAGAGCTGGTTAATGCGCTCGGCTCCATACAGGACATTGTCGCCGAAACGTCACAGGAGTACTTCCAGCGTTTCCGTCGCGCCACGCACGTGACACCCAAATCTTATCTGAACTTCATTGCCGGCTACAAGAATATCTATCAGATGAAGCAGCAAGAGCTGCGCGATGGTGTGGAGAAGATGGATACGGGCTTGGAGAAACTGAAAGAGGCCTCCGCCTCGGTTGAGATCCTCAAGAAAGACCTCGTGGTCATGGAGGAGGAGCTGGTCGAAGCCTCCAAGAACGCTGAATCGGTGCTGGTGGAGGTGACGGAGCGTGCGATGCAAGCGGAGATTGTCAAGAATCAGGTCCTCATCGTCAAGGATAAGGCAGAGGCCCTCGTTGCCTGCATTGCCCACGAGAAGGCCCTGGCCGAGGAGAAGCTCGAGGCGGCCAAGCCGGCCCTCGAGGAGGCCGAGAACGCCCTCAACACGATCAAGCCGGCGCACATAGCCACCGTGCGTAAGCTGGGACGACCCCCCCACCTCATTATGCGGATAATGGACTGCGTCTTAATCCTGTTCAAGCGTAAGCTGCACCCGTGCATACCCGACTCGGGTACACCGTGCCCCAAGCCCTCGTGGCAAGAGTCACTCAAGGTGGGTGCCCCCTTTGTCCCACAGCTTTCCTCTTCCCATTCCCCTTTCCCTTTCCACGCAGATGATGGCCAGTGCCACATTTTTGCTGCAACTGCAAAACTACCCGAAGGACACCATCAACGACGAGATGATCGACCTGCTGCAGCCGTACTTTCGCATGGAGGACTACAACATGGACATGGCTCGACGTGTGTGCGGTGATGTCGCCGGTCTGCTCTCCTGGACCAAGGCCATGTCCTTCTTCCACAGCGTGAACAAAGAGGTACTGCCCCTGAAAGCCAATCTAACCATGCAAGAGGCGCGCCTAAAGGTAAGCTGGGCAAAGGATTCGGCATGTCCCTGCACTCATATGGCATTCCCTTCCCTTCTGTTCTTAGCTTGCAATGGACGATTTGGCCGGGGCCGAGGAACAGCTTCGAGAGCGTGAGGATGCCCTGCAGGCGGTAAAGGATCAGTACGACAAGGCCGTGGGGGAGAAGCAACGACTGATGGACGCGGCCAATGTCTGCCTGCGGAAAATGACCGCAGCCACGGCCCTGATCAATGGGCTTTCGGACGAGAAGCATCGCTGGACCAACCAGAGCAAGGAGTTCAAGATTCAGCTGGGAAAACTGGTGGGCGATGTGCTCCTGGCCACCGGCTTTCTCTCCTACTGCGGGCCCTACAACCAGGAGTTTCGGGCCAACCTCATCAAGACCTGGATGGGCATACTGAAGCAGAAGAATATTCCCTTCACCATTGGACTGAACATCATAAACATGCTGGTCGATTCTTCGACGGTGTCGGAATGGACACTCCAGGGGCTGCCGAACGACGAGCTGTCCGTGCAGAACGCCCTGATAGCCACCAAGTCCAGCAGCTATCCGTTGCTGGTCGATCCGCAGACGCAGGGGAAGATCTGGATCAAGTGCAAGGAGGATCGCAATGAGCTGCAGATCACCTCCCTGAATCACAAGTACTTTCGCACCCACCTCGAGGACTCGCTCTCGCTGGGCAGGCCGCTGCTGATCGAGGACGTGGGCATCGATCTGGACCCGGTTATAGACAATGTCCTGGAGAAGAACTTCATCAAGTCGGGCAGCATTGAGAAGGTGCTTGTCGGCGACAAGGAGTGCGACGTAATGCCCGGGTTCATGCTCTACATTACCACAAAGCTACCGAATCCCGCCTTCAGTCCTGAGGTCAGTGCCAAGACCTCGATCATTGATTTCACGGTCACTATGCGTGGTCTGGAGGATCAACTCCTGGGTCGGGTCATCCTAATGGAAAAGTCGGATCTCGAAGCGGAGCGAGTGGCGCTCTTCGAGACCGTCATGCAGAACCAGCGCAACATGAAGGAGCTGGAGGCGAACCTCCTGCTGCGCCTGAGCTCCTCCCAAGGATCTCTGGTGGACGACGAGGCCTTAATCGAAGTACTGCGGGTGACCAAGACCACAGCCGAGGAAGTCAACCAAAAACTAAAGATTTCCGAGGTGACGGAGCGCAAAATAATGAAGGCACGCGAGGAGTTTCGGGCGGTGGCGAAGCGAGGATCAATCCTCTACTTTCTGATTGTCGAAATGAGCAACGTGAACGCCATGTACCAGAACTCCCTCAAGCAATTCCTCGTCATCTTCAACCACTCGATAACCAAGTCGACAAAGTCCAGTGTCACGGAGGAGCGCATCAACATTATCCTGCGATATCTCACCTACGAGGTGTACAAGTTCACGAACCGCAGCCTCTATGAGCGGCACAAGCAACTGTTTACCCTGATGCTGGCCATCAAGATCGACTATCACAACGAGAACATCAGTCACGAGGAGTTCTTGACGTTCATCAAGGGCGGGGCCTCACTGGATCTGAACGCTGTCACCCCAAAGCCCTTCCGCTGGATCCTGGACATCACCTGGCTCAATCTGGTGGAGATCAGCAAGCTGGAGACCTTTTCCACAGTTCTGCAGGTGATTGAACTGAACGAGCGTGACTGGCGCACGTGGTACGAGTGCGAGAAGCCCGAGTACGAGGAAATCCCCTGTGGCTACAATGCCCTTCTGGACAGCTTTCGAAAACTGCTACTCATTCGCTCCTGGTGCCCCGATCGGACCATATCTCAGGCCAAGAAGTATATAGAAGGTGTGTTTATAGTAGAAAGTAGGATGAGTATCTGTTCCTTAACTTTCTGTTTGTTTTTTATAGAATCTTTGGGAGGCGAGTACAGTGAGATGCAGATTCTGGATTTGGAGGAAATGTGGCTGGAGTCGGAGCCACGCACGCCCTTTGTGTGTCTTCTCTCCATAGGATCCGATCCCACCACCCAAATTGGGGCCTTGGCCAAGCAGAAGAGCATAGGCAAGTGTCTGACAAACAGCTCCAAATTTCGACTCTAACCAACTCTATTCGCGAGTAGGCCTAAAATCTGTATCGATGGGACAGGGACAGGAGTACCATGCCCGCAAAATGATAATGGAATCGATGTCCACCGGCGGCTGGGTTCTGCTCCAAAACGTGCATCTGTCGCTGCCCTTTTGCACCGAGATTATCGACATGCTGGTGGAGTCGGAGCATATCGACGAGTCCTTCCGCATGTGGGTCACCACTGAGCCGCACACCGAGTTTCCGATTGGATTGCTGCAAATGGCTCTCAAGTTCACAAACGAACCACCCCAGGGGATACGGGCCAGTCTAAAGCGCAGCTACCAGGTGCGCCAAAGCAGTGTAAATTCCCGAAGCTCAATTAATTATTAATTTTCAATCTTTTTGCGGGAGCCAGTCGTTCACCCAGGACTTCCTTGATTACACCTCAGCCTCGCAGTGGCCCCCGCTGCTGTACACGGTGGCCTTTCTGCACACCATCGTCCAGGAGCGACGAAAGTTCGGCCCTCTCGGCTGGAATGTACCCTACGAATTCAATCAGGCCGACTTCGCGGCCAGCGTGCAGTTTGTCCAGAACCACCTGGACGAAATGGATCCCAAGAAAGGTGTCTCCTGGCAGACCCTGGTCTACATGATTGGAGAAGTCCAGTACGGGGGCCGGGTGACCGATGACTTTGACAAGCGCCTGCTCACGACCTTCACCGCGGTCTGGTTCTGCGAGCAACTGCTGTCGAACTCCTTCGAGTTCTACAAGGGCTACAAGGTGCCGGGCACGAAGAGCCTTCAGGGCTTTATCGATTACATAAACAGCTTGCCGGCGTACGATACCCCAGAGGTGTTTGGCTTGCATTCGAACGCCGACATCACGTATCAGATAAATTCAGCGAAAGGTATGAGCACTGTATTTGTTGTGTTGCTTCATAATTAAAACAGAGCGAAATGTAACATAAACACGTGCACATAATCCGCCGTGAGCCACGATGAATGATCTGTAACCGGGAAATCAATGGCCGGAATCGCGTGGTTTGAGTACTGCATCGACGGGGCGTAATGCCATTCTGCTTAATTTTGTGTAAAGAGCCATTGCATAAACAATTCCCCAGGACCCTCGCCCCCAATCAATAGAACCCAAAAATGTGTGATTTAGCAGCAATGAACGTGAATGAAATCAAATCGGCTGGCAAACCCACTCGGCCATTGGCACATTAGCATATCCCCTGATAGCGTACTCCCAAGTCCTTGATTGTTCGGTTTCTGCTTTTGCTTCTGGTTCGCAGGCATCCTGGACACAATACTGAGCGTACAGCCGAAGGAGGGTGGCGGCGGCGGGGGCGAAACAAGGGAGAGCATTGTCTACCAACTGGCAGATGACATGCTACGCAAGCTCCCCGCCCAATACAATGCCTACGATGTGCGTGAGAATCTCAATCGAATGGGCATCTTGTTGCCGATGAACATATTTTTAAGGTAAAGTACACATTTAATTGTAGGTTGGTTACTCACCGACATACATATATTTGATTGCAGACAAGAAATCGATCGAATGCAGAGGGTTATTAAGCGCGTGCACACCTGCCTCTGCGATCTGAAGCTGGCCATTGACGGTACCATTGTGATGAGTCCCGCCCTAAAGGAGTCCCTGGATGCTATGTACGATGCCCGCATACCAGAGACCTGGATGAAGGTGTGTATTCCTGAAGCAGGAGGACTTTGGAGGATCTAGAGATAGCCTATTGCTATCACTCGTTTTGTACCCAGGTGTCTGTCTGTCTGTCTGTCTGTCTGGTGGGTGGAAATGATAAGGGACTGCCCTTCACCTTCCCTTTGGGCCGTGGGCGGTGGGTAACGTTCATTCGAAATTATGCGTATAAACGTTTGACGCCTCTCAATAGACCCATAGACCGCCAGAGCAGACAAACAACAGGCCACTTAAAGGGGAAAGGGAAATTAAACAAAGTCCTAAAAGGGCAGGTGTTGGTTCTCGATTCAAACAGAAATTATACTAGATCCAGTAAGCATTGCCGAAAGCATTATTGTTGAATTTTACACCAAATAGAAAATAGAGTTCAGTTCGGAACTCGTTATAATATTTCGATATGCCTTTTGCAAATACGAGTAATCCGGCAAAAACAATGAAGAAAATCATAACGAGTGGCACGAACGATAATCGGAATATTTTCCTGTCTAAGACCACCGAATTTGACAAACACAATGTGGACGAGACCACGAATGTGCCGCTCGGACAGCGCCAATACGGCTTCATCAAGGCCAACAAGGCGAGCACACCGTTTCCCTCCACCCACACGCTGGACCCCAACCTGTTGGACAACAAGCTGAAGAGAATCCAGTACAAAGCAAAGCAGAGTCTACGTGATACGGCCTTCGATTCGGACACATCGTCCGCGGAGTCGGACACTGTTGAAAAGCAATTGCAATACAATGCAACTGATTCTCTGGCTGCCAAGGAGATGCCCTTCGAGCTGAAGAGGAAGCTCTTCGACGAGGCCGAGTTCACCGTGACACGGGGCCAGAAGCTGAGCGATCTGCACCATCCTGAAATAGACGTCTCGAACATCCAAAAGTCCTTTAACTACGAGGCGAAGAAGCTTTCCTACAAGGAGATGGAGGCCTTCTGCCGCCACATGAACTTTAAGATAACCAAAGGCTTTGATGCAGCGCTGCATTAAAATAGTCTGTTCTGTTTTGTTTAGTCTACATTCGGCATTCCCAATAAAAACTCGTTTGCCTGTCCCTGATTTCGTATGCCCTTTGAATCTTGCCACCAGATAATGTTGTCTCCTGTCACTGTCGCTGTCACTTTCAGATATCCTGGGAGTCCACGACGCTGGGCTTTTGGTACACAGAGCTTCTCGAGCGCAACGGACAATTTCGTACATGGATATCAACGGATCGTCCGAAGGTAAGTGCAAGCAGAGAGCCATGCAGGTCCGAGAGGAGTGGGTTGGAGCATCTTCCCACGCACACATTTATTTAATTACTCGAAACAGGTATTTTGGATGACAGGGTTCTTCAATCCCCAAGGCTTTCTGACTGCTATGCGGCAGGTAAGTAGAGCCGGAGGAACACACGGGACTCTAAATTCCATCTGTATCCATCCTTCCTAGGAAGTAACGCGAGCACACAAGGGCTGGGCACTGGACTCGGTTGTGCTGCAGAATCAAATAACGCGCTATAACCGAGAAGACATCACGGAGTATCCAACGGAAGGAGTGTACGTCCACGGACTGTTTCTCGAGGGTAACTCTTGGCCAGTCTGTTCTATTCTGTTCGGCAATGATTGGGCACCTTTCTTGCAGGCGCCTCATTGGATCGGCGAAGCGGCAAGCTGATGGAGTCCAAAATGAAGGTCCTGTACGAGCAGATGCCCGTCATTTACATATACGCCATAAACACCACAGCTGGAAAAGATCCGAAACTCTACGAGTGCCCCATCTACCGAAAGCCCCAGCGAACGGACCTCAAGTATGTGGGCTCGATTGACTTCGAGACCGAATTCAATCCCAAGCACTGGACCCTGCGTGGCGTGGCCCTGCTCTGCGACATCAAGTAGAGAGCCCAAAGCCCAAAGTCATTCTTTGCCCGTGTCCGTGCCTTTGTTTGCCGTCATGTCAACTGCTCCACGAGACAGAGGGAGAGTACGTGAGTGGGGCTGCTAATGGCAATGTGATAATTATCTTATTTTTTGGGGCGAGCGTTCAAGTTTCGTGTAATCTAGCGACTAGCGCAAATACAACAATATTAATTGGACCCTCGGGTGAGGACCAAAGAGACACACACCACGAGCACAGTTATTAGCCTGTAAAACCATTTGTTAGCCAACAATAAAGACGCGTTTTCTCATAGGGAGAGACAGAGATCAGCACGTGAACTGCACGTGGGACCATACGTGGAATAAATTAAATATATATCTAGAAAATCCGTGTGTCCCTTTTTGGGGGAGCCAGAAAAACCAATCGCTTCGTACTTAATTGTCATTTCAATGCCTCATGGTTTTTATTTTATTTTAATTTATTTTTTTTATAAGTATACATAGGTACGCACATATTTTCGTATAATATATAATATATTCGATTTCTTGTCACTATTTTAGCTTTGTTTGAAAACTTGTTTTTATTTACAGTCACATACAATATATATAAATGAAAAGTTAATTCATAATTATTAATCGTAGATCGTAGTTTGGAAAACCAATTTAATTCCTTGTCAACTTACTCACTGGTGGCTGGTATTTTGTATTCTGTATTTATTTATGAATCGAAATAGTAGCTGCTTGCTTGAGTAGTATCGTATATTGTAGGGTGGTATTCCCTCTACGTTAAAATCGGTATTCGTATGATTTGGAACCATGTTAACTACGTAATTTCAATAGTGATCAAAAGACAAAGTGTGTGGTGTGCAAAAGAGTCCATTAAGTACTATTTTTAATAATTATTTGAGCATCCGCAACACAAAGACAATAGGGGAAATGCTTGATAAGCTGGTAAAAAGTAATATTTGTCCGCCCGCGGAGTGTGTAATTTCGTACGAAAAAAAATAGGCAGAATATTTAGGGAACATATCGCTGATCACTATCAATTACGCCTTCAAACAAATGCATTTATTTGCTGTATTATTAATAACATGTAATTATACTTTGCAGCTTTGGTTTCGATTTGGAATCAATCAAAGAAGGAATTCTCGATTTCTTTTTGGTTCAACAGTATCTGTGAGAGAGGTAGTATAAATCGTTAGTTAATTCAATTTCAATTTCAATTCGAATAAAATACAAAACTTGAATACGTTTAGCAACATTGAAAAAGGATTTATCGAAGGGTTCGAGTGGAGTGGAGCCGATTGTGGATGTGGATTGGATGCGGAGTATGTGCACCACACAACATGCCTGCCTTGTAGCCAGCCATTTAGGAACCGTCAATGTACATTTCTATATGCATTTCTATATGCGTTTTGGTGCATGTGTAACCGTATACCGTATCTGTAATCCGTAATCCGTAGTCTGTAATTGCATCTCAATCTTTAGCCACTTATATATCGTTATAGTGCTTTCTTTGCGGTAGGTAGCGGTAGAGCAGGTTCCACGGAATATATTCAATTGTATTGTCCACACCTGCAGCCATTCCGTGCGGTTCCAAATTGGGTTTGTCCTCCTCAAACGCCTGCTCCACCCGGCTCTCCTCCTCCTCGTTTTCGTTCTCGTTGTCATCGTCGACCTCGTCCGTGTCTGCCACATATATGGTTGCGTTTTTGCTGGCCATCGCAGCATTTCTATCACCATGATTTTCATGATATTTTTCATTTGCAACTTCATTTCCGTCAGCTGGATGTTTCGCCGCCACACTCATGCCCAGACCTGGTCCAGCCCCAGCACCGTTTAGAGATTTTTTTGCATAGTTGAATAACTTCCGAGCTTGTGATTTCTGACTCTGACTCTGAAACTGTGATGTGTCTGGGGACTGCGGCATCGCATAGCTCCACTGGAGTGGACTGGGGAAATTGGTCCAGTGCATCTTCTGTTGGCGCTTGTTGCTCCTTGCCAGTGCCCTCTCCAGCTGCTGCGAGTACGGGCTGGATAGCATTGCCTCTGCCGCCGCCGGTCTTAGGTAGACTCGTTTGCCCACGTTCTTCAGAATGGCCCGATTCAATTCGACCTGCAGACATTAAAGGATTTGGCGTAAAAATACAACAGTGATTGCTTCCCCCACAAGGATGGATATGTTTCTGCGGGGGGACAGATCTATAAAATTTAACTGGCAAAAGTTATTTAATTATTTGTCAGAGTCTCTAATGCAGTTAGTCGCAGAAACTCTACGAGTGTCATAAATATCCACGGCTTCTAGCATTAGGAGAGTCAATGGGCCATGCCAGGACCTCGTTACCCGTATCTATTCCTCATTAATTCGTAAATCTATGCCCCAAATGTAAGTACTATTAATATTAAAGCCTTTCGACGAATCAATACATATACATATGTGTGTGTGTTGGGGTGTGTGTGGGTGGGTGGCCAGCAATTTTGTTAAACGCTCTACGGTTAACCCTTCCCTTCACCTGGCTCTCGTTTCTGGGAAAGGTGAACCTACTATCAAGGCAAATCGTTAGGATTCCTCGCATTAAAACGTTTGATTTTTTTTTGTGTTGTCTTTTATATTATGCCTTGGGGTTGAAATCAAATAAACGCCCGCTTTGTAGCGAGGAAAAATATTTGTTTTACACATACGCAGTGCCTGGTTTTGGGAGCTCCTCCTCCTCCTGCTAGGCCTTTTCTATATACAATATATACATATTTATAAAGGTCTATATAGAGTTTCAGGTCGATATATATACGTAGGTATTTATTTCGTTTGCTTTTTAATGCTCCAATGATATGGCAAACATAATCGTTGATAAACGGCAAACAAAAACTTGCCACGATACGATAAGTACTTGTATATTTTATTATAGAAAAGTGTATTGTAATGTTTTGCTTTGTTTGCTTGAGGTATTAAAAAACTTTTGAGCAGCTGCCTTCTTTATGGGTTTTCTCGAAATATTTCTCATTAGGCATTTCATTCTAGTTTTGATTAGACCCGCCCTGCCATATTTTCATTTATACTCCGCGCCACACCAAATTACGCTTAACAACTTTCTCCTGGCGCCTGGGGAAAAGTTTGTGTGTTTCCTTTCTTATTAAAAATACCACGCAAAGTGGTCAAACAATGCGGCGTTCCGCCCAGCCCCATTTCATATCGCATTTATCACACTTTCTCTCACTCACCTGCCGCGTGTTCTCCTTCATTTGCCTGCGCGCTATTTCCAGGAGCAGCCTCTGACGCAGGACATCCAACGGATTGACGATGGACAGGGACGGCTTGTTGCGCTTTGCGAGCAAAAAATCATCCTAGACGAGAAAAGTATACAATTACTTGGCGAAAAGTTCTCAAGACAAACTTGGATAATGCATAAAAGGCTCTGATTATTGCATATATTTCACAAGACTAGTTCTAGGGTATCCTGAGGCTATAAATATATTTATTGGATCATCAGCATATCAGTGATGTGTTATGTTGTGATGTGTTGGATTCTTGTTTTGTAAATTATGGAAAACTGTTGTTTTGGAATCACACTTTAAAATCTTATCGTTGTTTTTTTCAGGTTTTTTTCCACTTAAAAACCTGTTAGACAGACTCAAGATAACAGCCCTTTGTTGATAAAAACATCTAGAACAACGAATTGTGTGTGGTGTGAGTCAACAAATTGGCTAAATTACATACATATTTATCTATGTATAACAAGCCAAAAAACACAGCCGTGGAGTCCAGTGTCCCGGCAGAAAGATACCTCGTGTTGGGTTCAGATATTTCCCACTTGGATCGCATTTTGATTGATTTTTGTACATGGAATCCAAAGCGAAATGGGTACACATATTCAAATAAAATTACATACAATCTGCGCTATAATTTCGGCTATCAGAAACCACCTTTGCCATGGCTACCGATTAGATAACGTAACGTCCATGTATGGTCACAATATCTGGAATGATTATCTGATTTTTATAAAAGCAAATTGCCAAATGTCGTTCCGGTTAGTATACTCTAAAACTTTGCAAAATGAAGGTTCTTTCGCTCTTATTGCTGGCCGCGCTGATGGCCACAGTGGCCGCCAAGCCACATGGTGGCTGGAAGGGAAGTGTTTCGGGCCACTGGAGGATCAGCGGCGGAAGACCGAGAGCCAACGAATGGGAACACCACATTAGGGCTAAACACGACAGAAGCGACGAATCTTCGAAGGAAAACTCATCAGAGGAGGTCCCTGCTGCTCCGGAAAAGCCTCAAGTCTCAACCACACAGTCTCCTGGAGAGCCAGAGGATTCCACTACTGATTTACCAATCGAAACGACACAGGGGCCAGATGAGTCCACAACGGATGCCGACGAGGAAACCACTGCTGGTTCCGAAAGCCCCGAAGACTCTACCACCCAATCACCGGAGGATTCCACCACTGACTCCGATGAGGGAACCACTGATGGTTCCGAAAGCCCCGAAGACTCTACCACCCAATCTCCCGAAGAGCCAGAGGATTCCACCACTGACTCCGATGAGGAAACCTCTGATGGTTCCGAAAGCCCCGAGGATTCTACCACCCAATCACCGGAGGATCCCGAGGATTCCACCACTGACTCCGATGAGGAAACCTCTGATGGTTCCGAAAGCCCCGAAGACTCTACCACCCAATCACCAGAGGAGCCAGAGGATTCCACCACTGACTCGGAGGAGGGAAGCGGATCATCAGAGGAAACCACTCAATCTCCCGAAGAGCCGGAGGAATCCACCACTGACTCCCAGGAGGGAAGCGGATCTACACTCGCCATTGTCGCAGTCTGAAGAGCCTTGGGGTGGAAGGATTCAATAACTCCAAGCTTCTGGGCATGACTAGAGTAAATGTTCTAGCCCTAGTTTCACGAAATACCAAAATGAACCTCCTATGACAATAATATTTGGCGGATGTTCTCTGAAATATATTTAATTACAAACTTAGCTAAAAAGCCGCAGATTTACTTAATTTAAGCTTCCGCTCTCTCCCTCTCCGTGGCTCCATTCCTCTGGCCCACAAATACAACAAACAACATAAGTTATTTGTTCTCCTAAGTACCCTAAAAGTTCCTTAAAAACTTTTGATTGTCAACAAGAGTTGTAAAAGCAAATAAACATTTTGTTGTCGTCTAATTAGGTGAGGCATGAGGCATAGATAAATCAAATCGTTAGCCAAAAATTGTTGTTTGCTGTTCATGTTGTCAGGCCAGAAGACATAATCAATGGCATTGAAAGCAACCTATCGCAAGAGATTTGGAAGTACGTATACCCCGTATGAAGGTACTTGAGGAGGCATTACCTGTCCCCCGAAGTACTCAAGTGCGAGTACTATCAAGATTAGATTATAAAAGGAAGGAGATTAGTTGGAAAGGATTAAGGCCACTTGACTGAAAACCAATTTGTGAGATAGAAAAAAACCAGTAAAATCGGGAAACGTGCAATTTTGCAGGGCGTTTGTACTGGTTTTTTTTTTTTGCTAAAAACCGAAGTATTCGGAATATATTAAAACTGAAATAAGTTAGTTATCCTTTCATTGGGAAAACCTATCAACCTTTTGAAGCCCGTGTCGGCACAGGTGATGTTTTCGATGCAAGTAATTGAATATCCATTCAAAGAAAACTGTTGGCAATCCAAAAAGCAGAAACAGCAACAGAAACAGAAAAAATAAAAGGAAATATGTATATGCAATTCGCACCTGTGTGTTCCGTGCATCCAGGTAGTCCAAAGGATATCCGTTTGTGTGGCTGTTTCCGGCGGGCTGCTGCTCTGCGTCTGTGCCCGTGCCCGTGCCCCTCTGTGCCGTACAAACGAGCCTCGTT
This sequence comes from Drosophila persimilis, assembly GCF_003286085.1. Lineage (NCBI taxonomy): Eukaryota > Metazoa > Arthropoda > Insecta > Diptera > Drosophilidae > Drosophila > Drosophila persimilis. Next base: position 26,892,925 of record NW_020825288.1, on the reverse strand, counting down.
GCACACAGTAAAGTTAATAACACCGGACAAAACCACGCTGTGGCTTTCATCATTTCTGGAATAAAGTGACAAAAAGTGAGAAACAATTCTACGGCTGCGGGATTCGCAGATTTGCAAGTAATTCAATGAATGTGGTGGATACTTTGTAGGGAAATTCAGTAAATTACGACCTGGGCTTTGTTCGGTTTTCAAAATGCAACCTTTGACCTATCACTTTTTCCCGCTGGAATAGAAAATATTAAACCGCTGACAGCTAACCTGTGAGAAATGTGCATCATATTCCCTGACAACAAGAAGCGCTCGTATAATTTATGGGTCACATAAATATGAACACGAGTACGAATGCGGTCCATCCATCCGTCCGTCCGGGCCTGAGTCCATGCCAAAAGGGACTTTTTTAAAATTTAGTCGTCAGGCGGGGGGGTGTTTTTTGGGTCGAAATATTCCGTACATGTCCATTCGGAAACTATTCTAATGAATTCAATTTTCCATCGAAATAAGCAAAATATATACTACGAGATGTGTGCAGATGGTTGTGCCTCCTTTGAGCCCCCCTGCCAGAGTTTAGAGGCAGGGGGGGTGGGGGGTGATATCTCACCTGTCAGAAGGAGCATTAGAGGGGATAACATAACTACTCGTTCGAGTAGTATTTGCCATCGAATATAAGTATCTGTTAAAATGGCAGCAGCATTAGAAGTGCCGGTAATCACATGTCAAATATGTATGAGTGCCATTTCATGGGAAAAAGGATTTGCGGGTTCGCACTTTTGGCAGTCGTCAGACCATTGGCTGACACCTGACTATTGATTCCATCTTGAATGGATATCGAGGGGAAATGTTAAAGTTCACGGCAGAGTTTTCTAATAATACTTCTTGGCTTTGGCCCACACATTTTTTTTCTATTTGAAGTTGAATAAATATTGATTTTGGTACACCACCGAATAGTCCTAGTCCTAGTCCTAGTCGTATGAGCAATAAAACTCCACTCCCATGGCCTAGTGCCCCGGCGATAATTGTGCTCTCGTCAGGCATTGTAATATACAATATATGTGCCGCTGTCGGAAACGTGATTGCCTCCAGCTGTGTGCCAGGATGCTCCTTGATTTCATCCGTAAAATACAAAGAAAAAAGAAGAAAATATCTCAACAAAGGCAACCAAATTGCTGCCTTATCTATTCGAACTTTATGTACAAAACATACAGAATATGTACATATTTATATGCAAATATCCTACGAACAGAGAAGAGCGAAAAGTTTTGGTTCTTGTAATCCGACAAGGGTGTTTCCTAAATGATATTTAAGAAGGATAAAAGGGCACACTTAAAAGATGGAACTGCCTGTTTTCATGAATTAAATCAAGCATCATAGAACCTTTTACGAATTACTAGTTATAATGGAACTTTTATGAAGATATTTATGAAGCAAGGGGAACAGCTTCCACAGTTCATGTTTCCTTCCACAGTTTTGTATATTTTCTTTCAACTTTTCTTCCAAATATCCTTCAAACCATTTAGAATCTTACTTTAAATTACAAAACCCGTTTCGAAATATTCACTTGAACAGAAAGTCACCTTCTCAATAGTAATGCCCGCCCCAAATTCTTTGTATCTGGAATACAATGTATTGTATGACGATCGGGATATATCTATTTGTTAGACCGGATTTCGATTTTTATGTATTCACGAGCCGCGCCGCGTCGCGATGCCAAAGGCGTGTTGGGGAATAGCGATGCCTGAAGCTCTGCTCTGGTGTACCAGACTCTGGCTCTGACACTGGCTCTGGCTCTGGCGACTAGTATGAACGCAACAGGCTGACGACGAACGGAGAACTCAGGCTCCAGAGCATTCATGGCGTGTTTTTATATTAAACACAAAACGAAGCTGCCACACGAAGTGGCCGTGTGGCCGTGTGGCAGCAACGATGACAGACGAGCAGTCACGATGATGACAATGAGGAAGGAAACGATGTTGAGCCATGCGGCCGAGTTATGAATGAATGGAAGCGAGACGTGCGCCACGCACCTTTTAAGCCACCTTACCTTGAAGGACATTTCCGATATGAAAGGACCAAGATGAAAGCAAAGCAATACTAGAACAAAGGATCTACATATAGCATAGGGTATTTTGGAATGGAAACTGACCATCCCCAAGGGATTATCGTAATTAAGTAGTTTCCAAAAGTTTCACCAACGCAGGCGCCTGCCTGGCACCCAGGTCGGAGTGACATTGTAATTATTGAACTCAATTAATAATTAATGAGTTTTATTTGCACATTAATTGTTACCCCTGTTGGACAGGATCAGGAAAAGGAACCCCAGCGCCACTCAATGTCATGTCTTTGGCTAACGTTTTCCGACATTCTTGGCCAACGCATTCTCATCGCATTCAGGTGTAAAATTGCTCGCCATAAATCCGTCAAACCCCTCCGCCTACAGGGGGGGGACAGAGGAACAGACTGGTTCTGGGTTCTCGGCTTTGGGGAATTGGAAATTGTATTTTTTGTACAACTAGTTATAAAATCAACCTTTCACAATCGAAGGCTTGTTTTTAAAGTTCATAGCAACATTGTAGGAGTGGAGTAGGATATGATTTGACTTATCGACAGCACTTGTGCCGCCTACGAACTTTGACATGCTTTTAATTGCTGTCAACACGTGTCTGCGACATGTGGGGTGTATGTGGGGTTTTTTGTAATTAAGCACGTAGCCATAGCCGTAGCCGTAGCTGTGGCCCAGCATTTTTTATAGCTGATTGAATTCTGTCAAAATGTGCCTGTTATCTTTTTCCTGCGTGCGTGATGGTGGGCGGTTTTTAAGTGTCATCCGCACAAAGATGTACAGTAGTGTTTATCTGTACTTTTGCAAAGGTGGTCACCCCCCAAGAGCCTGTCTTTAAAGACAAATCAATCTCTGTCCAAAGTGCGGCCAAATGTTAAGGTAGTGTCCCTTAAACGCAAACTCATGTCCAACCATTCCTTTTTAGGGTTCATTCCTGCCATACACATACACTTCAGTTGACAAAGACAAAACTCATTAATTTATTTATTAACACACCGATAATGCTCAGTACAGTACGCCCTCCCATCCCACCCCCAGGGCGCTGGGGGAAAATCTTTTGTTTGATTTGCGTAATAAGTCAATGACTCAACCAGATTGTCCCCTCTTCACAGCCCTTTCTAATCGACTTCTAAGCGACTAAACGGTGTTAAACGGTCATTTAATGAGGAGCCAAGAGCCAAAGGCAGCCGCTTCAATTCATCCAATTATCCATTAACCAGGCTATCGACATCCAACGGCTAACCGGCTTCATCCAATTATACACGTTAATACGCAATAATATAATGCCAAGGAACCTTAGTTTGTGCCTTAGTGTCGGTCGAACCGAGTGATTAATAATTTAAGAAACAATGCTAAATAAGTCTCCAGAACCTCCACAACAACATTTAATTAGCAACGTTTATTGTCTTAGTTAGAGCTCAGTTTCCGTTGTTGGCTTCCAGTTGCAGTCTCTTTCGAGCCTACTTGCCATAAGTTTCATTGCGGATTACGTTTGAAGCCTTTCAATTAAATCAAGTTACGCGCCAAAGGGGGAAATACCAAATACCAAGAAAGAAGTTAGTGAAAAAGTTTTTCAGGTATTCTAAGCCCTGACTTGGCATTTGCGTAACTTTTTCCATGGTTGTTGTTGTCAAGGATGAGTAGTCAAAAGATTAAGCAGCAGCATGCTTTAATTTCAATCAGCTCAATCTGATAAATGACCTGTGGACTTCAATCATATAAAAATCATCCTTTTAGAAACCCTCTATCTACTACTACCATTGGATTTGTTCAAATTTCAGATAATCTTAAATATTTATATTTAACTGATAAATTACTATCGCATACATCGATATATTGCTGCTATCGATACATCTGTTCCCCATACAGTGATTTAGTGCTTAAAAATACCAGTGACAGGTTATTGATACGCAATACAATTAATGTACAGGAAATATTTACAAATATTATTATTTTCCGTGGCTTTACTCAAGTTTTTTCACTTGTTTAAATAGAGGCGGGCTAATGGGCTACGTTCGTTTTTCATCGATATTCTTACGGTATATATCGGTATATGTCTGAGAGAACGATGGTATATATCGCTGACAAATATGCGGTCACACTTACGAAAACAAATATGGCGGATCTGAACGCAAAAATAGAAAAAATGTAAAAATTCGGCGTTAATTGTGTATTTAAACAATCAAAAATTGAAGTTTTTGCGAACCGAAACGAAAATGTTGCTTCGGTGTTGAGATATGCCAAATGGGATTACCGAATCGGCGACAATTTGTGTATGTGGAGTGCATTTTCTGGGAGTCGTGTCGCAATGCGCTCAATTGTTATTACGTGACCTCGGAAACGCCGCAAAAAATAGTTTGCTCAAAAACAGAAAGCAGACACAAAAAATAGCGAATATCGCGCAGCATTGACTTTCAACTTCAAAGGCAAAGCGCCCACGATCAATCACAAAATCCAGTGCGACGGGCGGGCTTTTACGCAGTGAAGGAAATTGTGCTAAAATTCTTTTGGCTTGGCCACCCACCGACTGCGAGTTGCCGCTTAAACACAAATACCATTGCAAGTGAGCAGAACGAATGAGGGCATCCATTGAGATGCGAATGTGAAATATCAGCTAAACGTAATTAGAAAGACCAAAATTAACGAAGCAGAATGTCTGGCGGACGCGACAGCAGCACTAGTGGCACCAGCAGTGGCAGTAGCAGCAACTCCACCACCACAGCAGCAGCGGCAGCAACCACATCGCCTGCATCCACCCAAAGACAACGTGGTCGTCCGGCCAAGAGGGCCACCTGCACCTGGTGTGGCGAGGGGAAGCTGCCCCTGCAGTATGTGCTGCCCACCCAGACGGGGAAGAAGGAGTTCTGCTCGGAGACGTGCATTGCCGAGTTCCGCAAGGCGTACAGCAAGGGCGCGTGCACCCAGTGCGACAATGTGATCAGGGATGGAGCACCCAACAAGGAATTCTGCTCGATTATGTGCATGAACAAACACCAGAAGAAGAACTGCTCCACCAGGCATGGAGGTGGTGGAGGGTCAGGCGGGGGAAAGGGTCTACCCGAAAGCGAGCGCAAATTGCTGAGCAGTGGAGCGCCCGCCCCAGCAGGTCCCTTCCAATACGAGAGCTTTCATGTCTTCGACTGGGATGCCTACCTGGAGGTAACTAGTAAACTATTTTCCACTGTGTATTTACGATTAACTATTGTTTTTCCTGTGTTTTTAGGAAACTGGCAGCGAAGCCGCCCCTGCGGAATGCTTTAAACAGGCCCAAAATCCTCCCATCAATGACTTCAAGATTGGGATGAAGCTGGAAGCGCTGGATCCACGCAATGTCACCTCCACCTGCATTGCCACAGTCGTGGGGGTGCTGGGATCCAGACTTCGGCTGCGTCTCGACGGAAGCGACTCGCAGAATGACTTCTGGCGCCTGGTGGACTCCACGGAGATCCATGCGATCGGTCACTGCGAGAAGAACAATGGCATGTTGCAGCCGCCGCTGGGATTCAGAATGAATGCCTCTAGCTGGCCCGGTTACTTGTGCAAAATCCTCATCAACGCTATGGTAGCGCCCGAGGATATCTTCCAGCCAGAGCCGCCGTCGCCGGAGGAGAATCTCTTCAAAGTTGGCCAGAAACTGGAGGCAGTGGATAAGAAAAATCCTCAGTTGATTTGCTGCGCCACTGTGGATGCGATCAAGGATGACCAAATACACGTGACGTTCGACGGCTGGCGTGGGGCCTTCGACTATTGGTGCAACTACCGGTCCAGAGACATCTTTCCCGCCGGATGGTGTGCCCGCAGCTGTCATCCCATGCAGCCGCCGGGCCACAAGTCCCGCATGGACTCCAGCTCGGGCAAGCAGCGTTGCCCGCGCCCCCGCTACACTGTTGTCACCGAGTCGGAGGCCATGGTCCCCGCCTCTCCGGCCACCGCCCACTTCCATCCGAACTGCAAGGGCGGTCCGTTCATCAACAACTCGAAGCTGCCGTGCATGGTGACGGGACCGACGTACCAAACGCTGGCCAAGCTGTGTCTGCAGGAAGTCCTCGCTGCAAGCACGGACACACAGCAGCTGTCCAAGCTGCTGTTCGCCTTGGAAGGAGACGTGCACATTGTGACTGCAGCAGGCAAGAATTTCACAGTAAGTTCACAGCAAATGATCCTTCGTTTCGTTTCGAATGTTTATTAATTGTGTGTTATGGTGTGGGTATGGTTTAGGTCAAAATCCCATCGCCAATGCGCATGAAGGACGAGGAGAGTCTGGCCCAGTTCATCGAGACGCTGTGCACCACATGCCGGGCATGTGCCAATCTCATCTCGCTCGTCCACGAGACCGAAGAATGCAAGAAGTGCGCCCAAAGCAGAAAGCGTCAGCTGACGCAGGCGTCTACGCCTCCCTCATCGCCCGTGCTGTCCGATAAGCGGCATCGGACGTCCTCCGACAAGATGGTGATCAAGCAGGAGACGGGCGCCAAATCACCGTCGGACGTGAAGACCAAACCCCTGCCGAACAACGGGAAAGAGCATACGAATCATCAGAGTAATCAAAACAGCCACGGGTCAAACAACGGGAGTGACCCTGGGAGCAAACCCAATGCGAAGGTGGTCGTCAAAACAGAACCCAACGGCGTGACCGGCGGAGGGACATCCACCACCACGCAGGCCTTGCGCAAAGTACGCTTCCAGCATCACACAAACAACAACAACAACAATAGTATAACCAACAACGGAAACACAGAGACAAACCAAACGACGCCGCCGGTGAGCAATTCTTCGTCGTCGTCCTCGTCGTCGACCACAAGTTTGGCGGCGGGTGGGACAGCTAATGCGAGTTCTATTGGAAAATACCTGGCCCCACTGGTTGCCGAAGTGCATCCGGAACAGATCAACGCGAAGGTCTCGAACAGCTATTACAAATCGCCGACAACACTCTCCTCCAGCGCCTCATTGCCAACGTCCGTGTCGACTCCGTTCACTGGCTGCCAGTCGGCATCATCCACTGCACTGGCTGCAGGGGGAGTGACGGCGCCCAAGGCCGCCACAGCGCCGGCAGGGGGAGCTGCAGCCTCCACCAGTTACACAGCAATTACCTCGCCCCTCAGCACACCCACGTCCGCATCTGCGTCGCACCTGCGCTCACAGCCCATCGACTGGTCCATCGAGGAAGTCATCCAGTACATCGAGAGCAACGATCACTCGCTCTCAGTCCACGGCGATCTCTTTAGAAAGCATGTAAGTACCCACAAACTCCGCCTCAAAGCGTATTCTGATCTAATTCTAATCGATTGCATGCAGGAAATCGACGGGAAGGCACTATTGTTGCTAAACTCAGAAATGATGATGAAGTACATGGGCCTGAAGCTGGGACCAGCCTTAAAAATCTGCAATTTAGTCAATAAGGTAAACGGTCGTCGAAATAACCTGGCCCTATAAACGATTAAATATACTACGAAACACGGAAGCAGCCTCCAAAATCCATTAACTAATAGCATTTCTGATCGAGAAACAACTACAGGAAAACACTGTCGACAAATTATGTTGGTACCGCCCATCCCATGATTCTAGAATTTATTTTGGGAAAATATTTGGTACGCAAAAGCCCCTCCTTGAAATTCTTTAAACATAATATGGTTTTGTTTTGCGTTTAAAACATTTTTACAATCATATACAGTGGTGAAACAGTTTTCAAAATATTTACATTGACGCCGTGATTTTAGCATATTGTACATTATACATACAATTTTTATAAACTAATCGAATTCTAACCATTTTTACTCCTTGCAATGCAACAAACTTTTCAAAAGTTATGTTCTATAATTATTCAATGCAATCGAAACGTATTTATTTTTGGCGGAATATTGAAAACTGTAATCCCTGCTACTCAAAAATGCTTTGCACATACATAAACAATATTTATTAAACACAAACACGCACACACAAGGCATCCCACATTTACGGAATCTAATAACAGCAAGAAAACTACGATTAGAACTAGATTTTAAGAGAAACAAAAACACAAACACATACACACAAGTTTGGAATGATTGTAAATATTTTACATACATAAATAATTTTATATTGCGGTATTTAGTTTAGTTGCTGTTGCTAATTGTAGCGACATTTGAATTATTATTTAGGTGTTGAACAAACGAATTCTGCGAAGGATTCGTCTGTTGACTGAACAAACAATGAAATATAAATATTTTAGTTAAAAAAAAACAAGAAATACCAATTAAGGCCCTTCCTTTAAACTCTTTTGTTTGGAAAATAGTGCATACACATACCCACTACCACTACAACCCACTAATGATATGATGTTAAGTGTGGCGATATGTGTCTCATTACGTTTAGATTCAACCACTTACACATTCGAAATTAAAGAGATACGAAATCCTGTATATATGCGCGAGTACATATGAGCTCCCAAGATTTGTTACACTTTTAGTTGTATTTAATATTAGTCTTCTGAAAAATTGTACATTGTATGTATCATCAAGTACACACAGAACTCAGCTTAATGAAATCGAACAGCACTACTATCGAGAACCGAAAACGTATCTTATCAGAAAGCCAATGAAACCCAAATAGATTCTTCTATTGATTTGAATATTTTCGCCTATTTAATGATTGTCGATCGGTGGTTTAATTTGGATTATTCATTGAAAGTTCAGTTGTATTTAGACCGCACACACACTGGCTTCCTTCTCAACAAACAAACAAACAAACAAAAATGTACATTTTGATATATGTATAACGAATCTATTTTAGGTATACCTCTAATTAATCACTGTTATTTCCTTTGGATAATTCTAAAAATACAATATCTACGCATACATATATGACAGTATGGATCTATAGCTTACAAAAATGGACATAGGCTGCTGCGGGGGTGTCTCATATTTCGAATGCACAAAGGCATTCACTTACTTGGCCCTGATTTCAGTTAAAAAGAGAAAAAGATCAAGAAAATAATGATGATGATTTTTTGTTGCCATTTTTTGTTAATATTTGTTCAATAATTTCCATGTTGTTAATGTAAAAACGAATAGTATCAGACTATTGAAATCTGAATAAATATATTTAGAGTATATGGATTTGTTTTATAGTTTATGAAATAACAGAGATCATAATGCAATGATCTCTCGTCGTTCTACGTGTTTGAAATGTGTTCGCCAAGGCGGCACTTCGATACACTGGAAAAGGAAACGATAGATGTATATCGATTAACGGCGAATACAAACGATTTTTTGAATTGCAGACAGCTATTTTTGTACACCGTAGATAAGATATGTACACAGCAGTTCCCATCGAAAAACTCCCATGGATGGGGCCAGCGTTTTATCTGCAACTAAGAGAAGAAGGAGAAGCAAGGCAGTAATTGAATTAATGAGATAACAGAAAGCAACAAACAGAATGAAATCGTTCGGTAGGTGCGTCTTCTGGACTTGGGGAGGGGAATGGATGGGGAGGAGATCGTGTGTAATATTAATATAGCCACTGGATTGGATTGGCATGGGTGGAAGGAAATGCTCGATTAGATTACAATTCAACGGATTTCAAAAGATACATACATTATTTAGTATATGCAATGGATTGTGTCGCCAGACCCAGCAAACATTTAAATGGGGGCCAAAGATGCGCCGGCCGGTGTGGCTGACCCAATTTATGAGAATTCCTTGGACGTGGGGGGTATTCCTATATGATATGTAGCATAAGATCTGTGCTAGTGCTAGTGTCGCGTCCGTTATTAAGTCGGTCCCTTTGACTCAATTAAAGCTGCACCCGAATTGATCACGCCAAGCCAAGGTGCAAGGGGGCTGGTCTACAGCCCGAGGTGGGTGTCCAGCCCCACACACACGAAACTTTTCAAATTCGACAATAGAATAGAATCGTTGGAGAGGAGAGCGACAAAAAGGAGCTTTCAGAGAGCGAAAGCTAAAAATACATACAGTATGTCAAGAAACTCTTTACACACTGAAATTAAATTACATTTTTTGACTTTGGATAAGAAAATAATGGCCTTTGATTCAAATTTATCAAATTTTTTTAATTCCTAACCATTCAGGGATTAATTATAAAGTAGTTAGTGAAAAAAGAATAACAAAACTATAAATAGGTAACTTACAAAACAACAAAAACAATGATTACTCATTTTTGACACTAACTACTTTATAATTAATCCCTGAATGGTTAAGAATAAAAAAAATTTGATAAATTTGAACCAAAGGCCATTATTTTCTTATCCAAAGTCAAAAAATGTAATTTAATTTCAGTGTGTAAAGAGTTTCTTGACATACTGTACATATACCGAAGTGCTTGCCCTCTTCTTTGAATCGGGTATGAATCGTTAGAAACAACGAGTCCCATTCCATATTTATTTCTTTAAAGGACTAAAAACTAGCCAATCTTGTGGAAAATGTATTCATTAATGGGATAAAACTATGTGGGCTGAGCTAAGGGTCTTCGTTAGCCAGCATTATTCAACGGAATATCGAAATTGAGCCCGTTTTTTTTTGTTTGACCATTTTCGCAAAAACCTTTTTTTTAGGCAAAATCCAACAAAAGCAAGAGTATAAAATAAACCAGTCAAGTACAAAATAGGCTCATTAATCGGATAAAATTATGTGGGCATAGCCTGGCGTTCTTTCTAGCTATTAATATCCGACGGAAGATCAAAAACGAGGAATATGTATAATAGAACTCCAATTCGTCAGTATATTTACGGTATATTTTATCGGTAGATCTGCGGCCACACTGTTCCCGTTGCGCTCCGAACTTTATTATTATACCCGATACTCAAAATGAGTATTGGGGTATATTAGACTTGTGGTGAAAGTGGATGTGTGTAACGTCCAGAAGGAATCGTTTCCGACCCCATAAAGTATATATATTCTTGATCAGCATCAATAGCCGAGTCGATTGAGCCATGTCTGTCTGTCCGTCTGTCCGTCCGTCCGTCTGTCCGTCTGTCCGTCCCCTTCAGCGCCTAATGCTCAAAGACTATAAGAGCTAGAGTAACGATGTTTTTGATCCAGACTTCTGTGATATGTCACTGCTCCAAAAATATTTCAAAACTTTGCCCCGCCCACTTCCGCCCCCACAAAGGGCGAAAATATGTGGCATCCACAATTTCGACGATACGAGAAAACTAAAAACGCAGAATCGTAGAAGATGACTATATCTTCTAGAGTGCAAAATCTGAACCAGATCGTATAACTATTACAGCCAGAATCAAGAAAACAATTTCACTCTTTCTCGCTCTGTCTCACTCTAACACACAGGTTTCATGGTCGGTTTTGCCAATTGCAAAATATGAGTTCAAGGATCTCAGAACCTATAAAAGCCAGAGCAACCAAATTTGGTATCCACACTCCTGTGATATCGGACCTTGACCGTTTCATGTCCAAATTTCGCCACACCCCCTTCCGCCCCCGCAAAGGACGAAAATCTGAGGCAACCACAATATTGCAGATTTGAGAAAACTAAAAACGCAGAATCATAGATAATGACCATATCTATTAGATTGCTGAATCTGGATCAGATCAGATCATTTTTATAGCCAAAAGGAACAAATCAATTTGCAGTGGCTACGCAGCGCCCGACGTCACGCTCAGACTGATTTTCTGTCTCTCTCGCACGCACTCTTTGTCGTGTCGTTAAATATTAGCGGCGTCTGCCGGAGGAGAGCCATACTGACTTAGTATCGGGTATAACCGTAGAGTTGCGGTGTCCGCAGCAACTCACAACGTTCCCCCTCGTTTTTGTTGTGCTCGTATATATAAAGCCCCCGCGACGCGAAGCTTTTTGCAGTCTTTCAGTTCCGTTGGTTCTTGTTTTTCGAAGTGAAATAAAAAAAATCAAATTTCTACGATGGCATCTTTCGTTGGCAAGAAGTACAAGCTGGAGAAGTCCGAGAACTTCGACGAGTACATGAAGGAGCTGGGTGAGTGCCAAAAATAGGATCGATTGAAATATTTTTGCGCAATGCAGCTTAAATAATAGAGAGTGCAGAGAGGGAGGGGAGCAGCTGAAAACCACCGGCCGGCTTTTTTCGCAATAGTATGCCAAATCTGCCATCGGTGTGTGTGCGGGAAATCAATAGAGATGAGGTAAGGAAGAAGAAGGAAGAGGCAACGAAGAAGAAACGTGCTGATGCTGCCGATGCTGCTGTACCAAAAATTTACAGTTGCGTTGGCGAATTTCGAGTGCAAAGCGCATTAAAGTCATAAAGTCTTATCGGGGGGCGAACATGAATGGTCATGAATAGTCGTAAAGAGAGGCAGTAAACGCTCGAGTAGACCCAGAAAAAGCGAAAAAACTAATTAGGCAAATGATGAACTTTGGTCAACGGCCTCCTCTTTGAGTCACCCGAAAAGTTGCTTAATCTCTCTCTCCCTCTCTCTTTGTCTCTATAAGTAATGTTCTTGCTCTATAATTTAGACTGTTTGCGACAGGTGCTATCATAAACGAACATGTGTACATACATATGTACGTATGGGGGAAAGTTCGGAACTGAACTTTGCACTCAACCCAAAAACGTTAGATAGGTAGTTAGGTGCTTCCGATCTTTGCCCTTGTCCCCAGGTCTGTAGTCTAGAGTCTAGACATAGAAATGGGGGGAGGGCCGGCCGGTCTTGGATCGAGATCGGGTGATGGAAACTGGAGCTGTCGCGTCGCATCGCTTTGTGTGTGGCGTGAGTTCTGTTTTGCGGCTGCGTTTCCCTGAAATTTGTTATATTTTCTGCGGTTTCCCCCGTAGCAACGTAGCCACGTCGCCTCGTCGCCTCTCAATTTTCCAAAATCCAAACAAGCCTCCACTTACAGTACTCGGTAAAATCTGGGAGGGGCAGGGGTGGGGGTGTATGCTTGGAGGACAACCTGTTGATAGGGCCCCTCGTCTCCTATCAGCCGGTCAATATACTATACAAAGTATATTATATGTGAATTGTGAGGGGAGTGATAAACTATATGCTTATATATGGGCTCGATAATTGCGATCCGATTACGGATTTTGCACTTTGACGGCGGCGCAGCACTTATCGTTCGGTTCCGTAGGAAATTGCAGGGAATGGGGTGGGGTGGGTTGGGGGGGAGGGACAGCTAATCTATTCAAGGTTCTCCTCGAACTTTGGGACAGTTGCTGGGGCTCCCATCGGTGGTCATCGGTGGGAACTTATCGAGCGTAGAACACTTGACTCGACATTTGACTTTTGTTCATTTTGTTCATACATAATTGAACATAATTGATTTGTCCGTTTGATTGGAGGGGGAGGGGGAGGGAGAGACCTCTCCCCCTTTCTCTGTAGGATACGTGGCATACGCGGTGCAGCGTCAGCATCAGAATCTACAGATAAGGTGGGGTCGCGCCCATCGCGCTATATTTAGAGCGGGGGGTCTGGGGACTGGCTGGCCAATTGATAAGCTGCTGCTCCAAAAGGAAGAGGAGGAGCGGCAGATGCCTGCCCGCATTGTTCGTTAACCTTGAGCACGACTTTTGACGTCTCTCTGCATCTCCATCTGCGGCTGCGTTTGCGTCTGCGTCGGTTTCTGCAGCAGGGAACTTCTCTCATAATTCAGCTTTATTATTTTTAATTAAATATAATATGATTTGCATTGAGCATTGAGCTGTGCCATGCTCTTTGGCGGGGGCTAATTCAATTAGGTGCAGTCCCTTTCCCCGTCCCCGCTACTTCCTCTCCTCCATAAATCATGCCATATCGAATGCAAGACTCATGCCATCTTTTTTGCAGGCGTTGGTCTGGTCCTCCGCAAAATGGGCAACAGCATCAGCCCCACTGTGGAGGTGACCCTGGAGGGTGACACGTACACCATGACCACCACCTCGACGTTCAAGACCTCCGCCATCAGCTTCAAGCTGGGCGAGGAGTTCGACGAGGAGACCCTCGATGGCCGCCAGGTCAAGAGCATCATCACCCTCGACGGCAACAAGCTCACCCAGGAGCAGAAGGGCGACAAGCCCTCGACCATTGTCCGTGAGTTCACCGACACCGATCTGACCACCGTAAGTATTCGTTGTGCGATATCCTCTCTCGGATGATCCTTTTGCTGATCCACTGCTTTCCGTTCCCCCCCTCTGTACCACCTCTCCGCAGACCCTCACCATCGGTGCCGTGAAGAGCGTGCGCGTCTACAAGGCCGTCTAGGAGCTGTCCCGACTGACTATATCTACATCTACTCTACACATAACCATTAAATTTCGCATTAAAGCTCATCTTGTTATTGACTAACAGTTGACTACCCAAAACATACACAGAACTGCACCGCTAATCCTCATGTTCAACTGTAAACTGTTAACTGTATGCAGCACCCACTCGTACATTCACAGCCAGTGTATGACTATTTCTGAATGCATTTTGAATAAAAGCTGAAACCACTGCAAGCGCCGCAGTGCTTCATAAATCGAATGATTATTTCTTTGGGCCCATCGTTTCGTGAGTGCACTCGAAGAGTGTTATATGTATATTTATTGCCCAAGAATCGATTATGGTGTAGTGTTGATGGATCCTTCTGTGGAGAGAGCACTCTTGGACCCTGCTCGATTGAATGCTGTCGCCCCATCCCCCTTTGCTTTGCCTCTGCATCCGCCTATTATCATAAATATTCCTCTGACTTTTATGAGGCCCGTCCCCACGCATTTCCGCTTTAAGTATTCGCGACTTGAGCTCCAATTGAGGATAGGATGTGGTGTGTGTGGCATGTTTACACAGTGCTACAAGAGTGGGTGGCTGTGCCATGACGCAGGCGCAGTGGCCGGGAACTGGTTGCGTGCAACATGGCCACATTTTTTAGTTATCATCCGCCGTTTGCCGGCTCTACAGCTGCGGCACAGGAGGAGGATTCCGATTCCGAACATTCCATATCCATGGCTGTGGCCGTGGACTGAGTCATCGGTAAATAGTTTTTGTGTGTTTTTACGAGTCATAAACAAATATGGACTCCATTCCGATATGGGTAACTGGAAATAAATGGTCCGATTGGAGGAATTGTTGCAGGTGCGAGGCAATTCGATATAACAGTACTCGTGTACTCGTACAAGTGTAGGTGTGCGTAGGTGTGTGTGTGTGAATATTGTGTAATCGCGAATCAAGGCGGAAAAAAGCTTGCCTACTTTGCGGCGCCTTTGAAAAGTTTAAACAATTAAATTGTTTCTGATTCTAGCGGGGGAGAGCGCTCATTTCCAGCCAAAAAGCTCTTTCCAGAAACGGGTTTTCTGTCGAGTCGAGAGCCGATTGCAGCGAAGAGAAGAGAGGAGAGGAGAGGAGAGATCTCTCTTGCGTTTCGTTTCTGCTGCCGTGGCTGTGGCTGTGTCTGTGGCTGCCGTATCACGCCATAGTACGAGTATCATCGCATCGCCGTTACTTTGTGGAGCCCGTTCTCCCGCTCTCTGCTGTTGCTGTTGGGGAGCAGGTTCATGGAGCGAGAGAGCATGGCGCCGTTCGTTGTTGTTTACAATTTTTGCTGCCTCTGCCGGCGCTGCTATTGGAACTTGTAGCTTTCCCTGCGATTGGAAATTGGAATTTCGTAGCCACCGAACAGGCACACAGTTGAGGTTGAGCCGCTGCCCTGGCCACGATACGATACGATCGATCTCGCAGTTCGTCGTTCCTTCCCCTTCCGCCTCCGTCTCTATCTGTCGCGCATTCCACACGAATCGGTATTGTATATATAGGAACTATACAGATTCCATAGTTTTTGTGCAAAAATGTGAGTACAGTGCAGAAATTCAATGCGGTTCCAGTAACCAGAGATTCCATCAGGGAGTGCATCTGTGTCTGTGTCTGGGGGGACTGGAAATATTCCACTAATCCACTTTCCAGCGAAATCAGAAACGACTTATCAGAGAGACGTTTGTTTATGTTTATCGGGATTTCCAGTCACGATAGGAGGATAGGACAGGGCCGATTGTGGGACTAATTGTGGGTTTAATGGAATATTAATTATGAACGAAGTCCGCTCTCCTTCTCTACGGGTATTTATGGTCATGCAAATGTTACATAACCCCCTCCACAGACGACAAATAAAAAACGGACAAATAATACGATTGTCAAGTGCAAAGAGCAGGGAAAGAGGGAATGAGGGAAAGAGAACCCAATGTCTGCTGATATGCACATACATATGTACTACCTCTCCCACTCGAATCGAAAGACGTCTTGGGTAATCACTCGGAACTTTTTCAAATATTCCTATATGACGAAACAGAAACACGCATAATCTTCTCTGCTGAATGGGTTTTTCTTTGTTTTGACCTTTGTTTTAAATGATAAGTACTTTTGAGATTTAGAAGATTGGTCTTTCCCTCGTTTCTCTATAAAGAAACCCCTTCTAACATCTGCAATATAGATGGTACACCCACACACACACAAGACATCTATTTCTGCTCCAAAAAAAGTGATTAAATCTTGGGGGAGATCTTTCCTAGAGACTATAAAACTCCCTCCCTTTCCTCCCCCTCTCCAGATAAAACGCCTACAGAATGGATCGCCAGAGCCTAGCAACCTTTGTCAGTCCGTACAAGTGCCGTCCATGGATGACGAGCACTGGAGCCGCTGCCCCAAGCGGTGGGGGCAAGGGCCTCAAGGGCATTGTGGCGGGCGGCATCACGGGCGGCATTGAGATCTGCATCACCTATCCCACCGAGTACGTGAAGACACAGCTGCAGCTGGACGAGAAGGGGGCCAACAAGCGATACAACGGCATCGCGGATTGCGTGAAGAAAACAGTGCAGCAGAGGGGATTCTTCGGCCTTTACCGAGGCCTGAGTGTGCTCCTCTACGGCAGTATACCCAAGTCGGCAGCGAGGTGAGACCCCTCTCTCTAGAGAAAATACGGTGATTCATGGCCATCTTGCAGATTTGGAGCCTTCGAGTACCTGCGCGGACACGCCGTCGATGCCAATGGACAGCTGTCGACGGCCGGAAAACTCCTCTGCGGCCTGGGAGCGGGTGTCTGCGAGGCCGTTCTGGCCGTGACGCCCATGGAGACCATCAAGGTGAAGTTCATCAACGACCAGCGCAGCGCCAATCCCAAGTTCAAGGGATTCGCCCACGGCGTCGGACAGATCGTCAAGGCGGAGGGCATCAGTGGGGTGTACAAGGGCCTCACGCCCACCATCCTGAAGCAGGGCTCCAACCAGGCCATCCGCTTCTTCGTCCTGGAGTCCCTCAAGGACCTGTACAAGGGCGACGATCACAACAAGCCGGTGCCCAAGCTGCTGGTCGGTGCCTTCGGCGCTGTGGCCGGAGCCGCCTCTGTTTTCGGCAACACACCTCTGGACGTCGTGAAGACGCGGATGCAGGGGCTCGAGGCGTCGAAGTACAAGAACACCGCCGACTGCGCCATGAAGATCCTGAAGAACGAGGGCGTGGGGGCCTTCTACAAGGGCACGGTGCCGCGTCTGGGACGCGTCTGCCTCGACGTGGCCATCACGTTCATGATCTACGACTCGTTTATGGATCTCTTCAACACCGTGTGGAAGTAGAGAGACACGAGACGAGTGGGAGGAGGCTTTTAGTGTTAGTTCCGATCCCTCTGAACCCCTGACCTAGTCGACTGCTAGTTTGCTTCATTCATCCGACATATTCCACTGGAAAGAGCATTTCTATGGTTACGTTACGTTACGTACCGTTACGTCCTATTGCGTATCAATTATACATAATATTTGTAGTGAAAAAGAGAGCATTTAACAACGAATCGGAAGAAGTGTATCTGTGATCTGTGTGTTCCTTTAATTGCAACTAAATTGTGGATTATAGATTGCTTGCACCATGGATTGGATAGGGGATAGGAGGGCCACTGGGGATTTAACCTACGACTAAAGACTAAGGCACGCTGCTATCCTAATCCTCGTTATTCTGGCCGGGTCCTCCTATCGCACCACACTGAGTGGTATCGAGGACTGTTTGCTGCTAACAATCCGCCCCAGCCTCTCGTCCAAGGGGGCCGCCAGCTCCTGCCAAATGCATTTGCCAATCAGCGATATCTGCTCGATGGGCGGCCGAAAGGCCACCAGCAGATTCAGGCATATTCCGTCCGTGTTCTCCCCCTCGGAGGCACAGTGCTCCACGCTCAAGAGGCCGTGAGGCTTGTGCTGCGGCAGCTCCGCTCCAAAAATCTCAATCATGAACTTGCGCAGCGTCGAGTGGAGGCTGCGATTCGGGTGCAGCTCCACCGTGGGGAAGTGGTGGGCGTTCTTCTCGCTGATGAGGATGTTCATCGAGTTGCTGGCCCGCTTTCGGGCCACCGCCAGGACACGCAGGTAATTCCTCCTGTGGGGGAATCGCGTGGGCAGGATGCTGCCGTGCCACAGCGGCTCGCTGGCACTCTCCAGCGCTCCCGTCTTCCTGGCTCCCTTGTGGTAGGCCCGTCCAATGTCAATGATGTTCAGGATGTCGTTGGCCCGCAGTGGCATCTCCTGGGGATTCAGCACCCATCGCGCTTGAATGGACTCCGCATCCGCATCTGCCGGCGTCTTCAAGCGACCGCCAGTGATGCGTCCCGTCATCACAAATCGGAACCAGGAGCCCCCGGCAGCCTCCACAGCGAGCAGGGTCGTTATCTCCGCATTCAGTCCGGTTTCCTCAAACACCTCCCTTGCGGCGGCCTCTGTGATGGACTCGCCCCGCTCCATGCGTCCAGCGGGTAGATACCACTTACCTGGAAAGTAGAGTAGAGAATCATTAAATGAGTGGCGGGGCGGGGCGGAGCGGAGCTGGGCTCACTCACCTGCACAGCTCTGTTTGGCCTCCTCGATCATGAGCAGCTCGTCGTGCTCGTTGATCAGCACACAGGCCACAATGTAGGTGACCGTCTGTCCGAGTATGGGCATAAAGTCGGATGCCGACGACGGCTGCACTCCCTGCGCCTCTGCGGTGGCGTTCTGCTCTTTCAGCGAGAAGTCGCACAGCTCTGTGGTGATGTCGCCCAAATCTTTGGCCTCCAGCAGGCGACGCACTTTCTCCCCGAGAGCAGGCATCCTATCCTTCTATTTTGTGTATGTGTCTATGCCGAGAAAGTGTCCAAACAGACGTTGAACGAACGGAATTATGATGAGTGAGGGAGCACACTCTTCGCTAAAACTCACGTTTTCTGGGCACTGGCAATCAAATAATGACTCAATTCGACAAGCATGCCTCCTCCTACTCCGGCTCCTCCCCTCTCAATGATGATGATCTCTGTGCATGCGAGTGTGGCATATGCAAATTATGGAATTCTTTTGCGTTTTGCTTTTTGAGTTTTGAGTTCTGCGTTTTGGGGAGTGGAAGCAGAAGTGGAATGAACGAGCGAGCGATCACAAGAGTGGCCAAGATGTGACTGTGGCTCTAATGCCAATAAAACAGCAAAAGACGCCAATCAACTTTTTGTTGCTATTTCTGTGGCTGTGTGTGCTTCAGCTCCAGCACACAGGTGCGCTGCTTGGTAGTCTACTGGCTGTGGCTTGGCCTCTATTTTTCTATTGATATCCGAATGGATGTCAAATAAGCCACTCGACAGGTTTTGCTCTGGAGAAAGTGCATTGGAATGCCCGTGTCTGCGTCTGCTCTGTGTCTCCTCCTCGTAGAATCAAAACAGCTGCAGCAGCAGTTATCTTTCAACTTCTGTTATTGCACAATTAATTGCACTCGTACTCGTCACTCCGTTTATTTGCACATATTGTTGTTTTGATTGTTCTTTTCTATCTAGATCTCTCAGCCCTGTCCACATAATTTAAAACAATTAATGAATCTATTTTCTACTTGACTGGCTTTTTTTAAATACTCGACTTCGATTGTTTTTGCCTCGATTTTGGTTCCACAACAACATCATCAGTGTTGCCATTTTAGCCTATTTAAGGCTAGATCTAGCTTATTTGAAAACGGAAAAGCTTGAAAAATTATGAAAATGCTTATAGCCTTAAATCTAGCCTTTTTTAATTTCACTCCGTTTATGTTTGCCTTTTTATATCCTACATATATTTTTAGGCAAATCGAACAAAAAGTATATTTGTTGTACATATTTTGGTGTATCATGGTATTTTAGAATTCATTTATGGCATATTTTCGTTGAAAAGTTTCGGCCACTACTACACAGAAACTTGGCGATCGTGTGAAATGTGTAATTGTGTAAAATTGAGGTGCAAGGATTTTATAAAGGAGCTTATTATCCAATTCAGAGAACGGTAAGCTTCAATAGGATTTGATATTAAAAATAAATAAAAATCTGCTCTTTAATTTCAGACTTCCAGATAATTTTGAGACATTAGAAAAACTGCAAGTTTTTGCAGCAGAAAATGTACTCGAACATAATAAAAATCCTAATGATCTCATTTCCATATTGGAACACTTTAACTATAGCAATATAGATGGAATTCTTGCCCAATATGGCAAAATTCACTTAGTCCCTTGGCAAAGTACAGATGGCCTGTTTTTTTTACAATTTTTAGCTTGTTTTAGCTTGTGTTTTTGTAAAATCTAGCTTATTTTGACGCTCAAAATCTGACAACACTGAACAACATAGCCCCCCGCATGATGAAAACCCGAACTTAGCCCACTAAAGCCCCCTCTATTTAAGCAGTTCAACAACTTGAGGTAAATGCCGGTAAATATTAACGATTGTAAATTATTCTTGTGGATTCATGCCATCCTTCCTCTGAATTTAGAAAAAAAAACACGATATCTTTCACATGAACTGCGCTAAAACGATTAAATTTGCATTATTTTCGCTGGTAAATTTAAATAACCCCTTGGTTTACAATGGGTTAGTCGTTCTCCGTCAAGGATTGGAGACCATATTGCTTAATTTTGATGTTCCGTCGAATATTACTAGGTAGATAGAATATTTAGCCATGCCCACATAATTTTATCCAATTAATGAATTTATTTTCCACTTGACTGGTTTATTTTAAACTCTTGCTTTTGTTGAATTTAGTCTAAAAAAAGGTTTCAACAAAAAAGGTCAACAAGAAAACAGTGGAAACATGAGTGAGGGACATTGTGGCGACGAAAAATCCCAAAAAAGTCCCACCAAACTTGAGCGCCAAATAGAAATTGTTTGAATGTGAATACGCGTCAAGGATTTAAATGCAATCCATTGGAATAAAAGATGGAAGCCAATGGATTTGTCTAAATCGGACCAGCAGGTTGCCATTTTAGCATATTTCTGGCTATATCGACCATTTGTATAAGCATATTTTTAGGTTATATATTTTCGGCTTAGGTATTTTTGGCTGATTGACCGTTTCAGGGAACAAGAGAAAATACCACATATTACCAGGGCAGCAAATTTAGTATTAAATGCAGATGTCTGGCAGCACTACTTTTTGCGATTTGCCCAGGGCGCTAAATTTGAATTTTTGTTGCTTGGGTACACAGCTCTTCTGTTGTTTGGCGCCAAAATTATGAAAGGCATGGGCGCATGGGTCATGCCGGGTGGGGGCTGGGGTGAGGGGCTGCAAGTGCGATAATGTAAATGTTATATGGTAATTGCAGCGACAACAACCATCATTCAACTCCAATTCAAATTTAGCCGACAAACAGCAAACAGGCGTTGCTCCCATAGATTAATATTAAAGCATACCATATTCCCATTTCCCCATATATGCTCCCCCCCACCCCCCAGCACCATCTCGTATATCGCTGTGTCGGGGGCATATGTTTGTGGTGTCTGTATCGCTGCTGCTGCGCCGCTTTTGCTGCTGCTGCTGCTGCTGTTGCAGGAAGCTCTTCTGATTGCCGGCAATAAAATTTGAATGCGGAAATTTCATTGTTTACCCAAATCGATCATCATTAAAAGCGTTGCTGTTGCCATTCCCATTCCCATTCCCAAGCCCATACCCATTTCCAGTGCCAATTGGGCCTGGAATCCATGGCGTATACTTAACGTGGGTGGTGCTCAAAGATGGGGCTGGGACTGGGGACTGGGACTGGGGACTGGTACTGGGGCTCGAATGCCCGGGTAGGTAATTCAATTTCTGTGCAATGCTTGATTTGCCATTTAGCTGCGAGACCTAATCCATGTCCTTGGGCCGACTTCCTTCGACTGTTTATTATTGGTGCTTGTCGTGGAGCCGCTGTCCTGTGGCACAACTGCTGCTGCCACATTTGCTGCTGGCATAAGACTTTTGTCATTACATTGTTAATTTGTTTTAGTTGTTTTTTAATTTCCTTGGAGAGTCGCAACCTTCTCGTAGCATCAGAGGCGCGCACACATGCGTGGCATCGTGTGGCAGAGTATTAGTATTATCCGTGTCTGTGTGTGTGTGAGTGTGTGCGTGTGTGTGTGAGTGTGGGGGCGTACTAATGTACTCTGAGTGGATCTCTCTGGTAATAACGGCTAAAGTAAAATGCTGATAAAGTGGCAAATGTTTTGGAATGCGTATGCGTGTGTGTGTCTGTGTGTGTGTGCGTGGCTGCTGCTGCTGCCTGGAGATGTGGATATGTGGATACTGCGATGACAAGCAAAAGCGAACACAAAACGTTCATTTCCCACATGCACCATTATTCGTTAAAACCCGTAAATTTCACCGAAAACGAACAGCAGAGCGGCGGTGTGGCAGTGTGGCAGAGACGCACAGAGCAGAGAGCGACAGGCAGGGCAGGGCAACAGCAATCCAAGAAGCTGCTTAACACGAGAATAATGTTTAAAATGTTTATTATGTGTGCAAGTGACGCGAGAAGGGCCTCCATTCCCTTTTGGGGCTCCACACTTCTCTCCCTTCCCCTCGCCTATGCTTAGAGATGACAGGCTCAAACGCACCAGAAACACACACATGACTGTTGTGTTGCAGAGATATCTCTGTCGCCTGTGGACGAAAGGTATAAGAAACAGAAGGGTAAGGTAAGACAGTCCTGGGGGGGGGTAGATCTTCAGGGATATCCGGGAGTGTGTGGGGAGCGCTGGCCAAGGCGGGGCAGACGAAGCCTTGGCTCAGCTTTTGTGGATCGCCTAGGCCTTTCATCCTCTCTTCAAATATACCTTGCCTTTGGCAATGTTGATTTTCGTTTTGCCAGCAGCACTGCTACGGCTACGGCTACTTGTACTCTCCCCCCTTGCCCCTTGCCCCTCTCCCACTGCTCTGCTGCTGACGACAACGACGACCGACGCCGGATGCGAAACAAGTAGTCCAAATAACCCGCAATAAGCTTTTGTCACGATTAACAAGGCTTACGCAAATGTGTGTCTTCTGTGGTGTTCCATCCCCTGCCCCTGCCCCCACCCCCCCACATACCACACTACACCCCCACTCTTCCGCTTTCTGAGCATAATTACATGCAGAGACGGAGAGTGAGAGAGAGAGGGAGAGCGTATGAGCATGAGTGCTTGCGTGTGTGTGTGGGTGCGTGTCGTGCGACTCTGCCATATTTTAGATTAATGATGGCGTCGACTCGTATTAGGCAAATGAAGAAATCGACATCGACATGCGGTCGCTCGGTTCTTCTGAGGTCTGCCCGGGCGGCGGGGGGCCTCTGAGGTTAAGGTGAGTCAGGATTCAGTGGCTCAGTGGCTCAGTGGCCTGTAGGTCTTGCCCTCCCCTCTTTAAGCCTTGTGCGGTTTTCACAGCATTTCCGCAACAAATTTGCCACAACAATAAGTGCATATCATTATGCTGATTTAAGTGGGTAGAACACACGGATGGAGCACCACACACTCGCACCCGTATAAGTAATGCCTCCCCATCTATAGCGAGTTATTGCCCGCACACCTGACCCCCAAGCCGAGACCCCAAAAACCGGCAAATATATCGTGTGTCTGGTGCGAAGGAGGAGCCGGAGTGGCGGGATCCAGTGGACTCCTGATTGGGGTCGTGCTTTGGGGGGATGGTGGGTGGTGGTGGGGGGGTGTTGTGCTTGCAACGCTCGGGTACATAAATCTTTGTTTAAAGACACATGCACAATGTAAGTTAAATTGGCAATAACGTGCTTTTCTTTTCTTTTTATATGTGTATATGCCACAAACACACACACACAGAGGCATTTATCATATGTGTATAATACGTATGCAGATTGTGGGTCTGTGTGTGTGTACATAACGGTAACGGAACCTTGTTTGCAAGGAAGTAACAACCTGTTCTCACCCCGTAACGCCGTACCTTCGTATCGTTCCTCGTACATCGCCATCGCCATCGTCGTCCTCGTGGCTTTCTCGCCGCCTTTATGTCGGAGGGAGGTCCTGGTCGGGACTCCTTTCTTCCTGTCCCCCCCCTTTTGTTATTGTCCCTGTTACGCTTTAATTATGCCCTTGTCAAAAGGTGGAACCCAGGGCCCAAGGAATCCCATTTCTGTCCGGCTCCTTTTGTTCGTGTTTTTTGGATACAAATTTATATAGAAATGAAATCTGGTTATGGTTATGGGGCGTTGGTGGTGGTGGGGGGGAATACACATCATTGATTGCAAATGCATGCAGGCGCCCAGGAATCTGCAGAATCATCAATGCCACGCGCTGGAGCAACGAAGGCGAGGCAGCGGCAGGAGTTTTTCCATGGCAGCTGAGAGCTTTTCATATTTGCTTGGAAAACTGAGGAAAACTCGGCGAAAAGTTATACTCGACTCGACTGCCACTTGAGCGGCCATTAAAATCACTTTTTGGCCAACAAAATCCGCACAAAAAGAAACCCGAAACCCGAGACTCGAGACCTGAAACGTGAAACGTGCAACACGACTCCCCAGGGGGCAGCGGCATGCAACGAGTGCGGGCTTTAGCAGTTTGTTTGCTGGCTGTGCCACACGATCCACTTGCAACACGGCAACATTGAACGCTATTTGCGGCAGCACTCTCGCTCTCTGGCCGTGGAAGCCCCACCTAAGCTCCGATTAAGCTGACAATCAATGGAGAGAGAGACCCCGCCCCGCCCTTGGGGCAAAAGAAACTGCAGCTTACTCAACACTGGCACTTACATGGGGGGCTCAGGCGGAGGCTTAGCCACGACACCACTGTCCAACACTAATTGACGGGCGATGCACAAACACACCAGCCACAGGGGGGTCTGGGGGGGAGGGAAAGGGAGCTTCGAGTGGTTCGATTCAGCGGAAGAGCACCGGCACTTTCCCTACCTGACAAACACTGGGTGTTGGGCGGCTGACCAACACTAATCCAAGGATCATGTGCTCCGTCTTCAGGGAGAGTGAGAGATGAGTGGACTTCCCCAGAGGGCCTCCACCCCAGAATAGAGTATTAGGACCTACCAGCACTGGATCTCTCAGGGGTTCAGCAAGCGCTGCCCAACACTAATTGACGGGAGTGTTGGAGTGAAGCACATTCGATCCAGCAGGGAATACTGATATCAGAGGTTCCTCTGCCACACTGGGCCATCGCTCCTGGCCCCAGCACAGCCCAGGCACTTGTCCTGCCCGCACAGGCTTCGCTCTTCAGGCCAGAGAAAATAAAACACTTTGGTTATTCCTCAAGACGCTTGGGGACGCGGGGAAAAGCCGAAAGCCGAAAGCCAGAGCTTCGTTTAAGCTTGTCAGGAGAGATTTCCTTCACTTTGTGCGACTTATGCGGAGGGAAAATATGGAAAACGAGCTCAAAGTTAATGAATCAACCCACTCGTCCTGCCGCGGCATGTGCGCGTTCGCTGCGAATATTTAATAGTACGCGATATGGAAGATATGAAAATCGTATCTTATCTGCAAGGGAAAGCGCGTTATCTCATTAAATGCCAGAAAGGAGGGCCAGAGAGAGACCGAGAGAGACCGAGAGAGACGTCATTGAATCATTTCACAAATGGCTGAAGTACATGGAGGATGTCGCATGTCGATGGATGTCGATGGATATGCGGGCGGTGTGGCGCTCTAGAGGACTTGGAGAGGCATAGAGGCGAGGCTATAGGTCTAGTCGCTGGCACTTGAGGCCCACAGTGTGTGGCACGGGGCATGGAGGGGGGCACGGGGCGCAATTGCTGACAAATGAGATAATTTACACGCTGAAATGAAGCCCATAAAGGAGGCTCATTTAAAATTCAGCGGCGTCTGGGGCATAATTTTTTTTTGCCTGCCGCCTGGCGACTGGCTTTTGCTTTTGGCTTTTCCTTTTGGCTTTGCTTCCCTTTTTGGGGCCTGCTTTTCTCCTGCTTCTCTCCTGCTCCTTCCCTTCCCCTTTTTTTCTGTATTCCGCCTTGTGTTTTTGTGCTTAATGGCTCCTTGCCATGACATACGTGGCTGAATATTAAAAGTGGAGTGCGGCGTGCCCGGGCCGCAGCTCCAGCAAATAGCTTCAGGCAGAAGAGAGACAGAGAGACAGAGAGAGAGACACAGAGAGAGAGAGAGGAAAATCTCTTATTAGCATACGGCATATAAAAATGTTTATTAAACGAGAAAAATGGAAGGGAAACAAAGAGAGAGAGACAGAGAGACAGAGAGAGGATAAAATGAAAAGTCCTGCGAGGAGTGTAAGTATCGCAATTTAGTTTTTCCTGTTTCCTGTTTGTCTCTGCCCCCTCCCAGCCCCCTCCTCTACCCCTGCACCCCCCCTTGAGCCGTCAGACAGCGGCTTATTGTAAATCGAATTGAAGTTTTTCTTGATTAAGCCCCAGAAATAGCCCCACAGCCGGAGGGCGTGTACAGTCCCGACACTCCTCCGCGTCGACGGGCGGTGGGCGACGGGCACGCCCCTTGAGGGTGAAAGTTTTTTCTGTGAGGCGGCTCTTTGGTTTTCTCCTATGAGTAGATGTCTATTTTTTATGATGTTCCAACTTAATTTTATACAAATGACCTTAGGTCATATCACCATTTATATCCGTCAATCCCTCTTTTCCTTGTCCCCCCTTTCCCCCCTTTCCCTTTTCGGGGTATAACTTTTATATTTGAATGTTTTTCTTGTTTTCGTCTCCCTCCCAACCCGAAAGGGGGGCGGGCTCTGCGGCTGGGGCTGGGGCTGGGTCTGGGGCTGGGACTCCCTTCCGTTGAGATTTTCTGTTGCTTTTAAGGGCATTTTTATGTTCGCTTGAAGCGGCAGCAAGCGGCGAGAAGGAGAGTCCTGTCCCGTCCTGTCCTGTCTCGTCCTGAAAGCTGTCCCTAAAAGCCTTTAGCCAAATATCTTCAAGAGCAGAAGAGACAGCCATGTGCATATTTTTATACATATGGGATATACATACACCCTATATATAGTATATACAGTCACAGACATATGTGTATGTATAAGGGAGAGGGTCTGCCGATCTGCCTTTATTTTCTGGGATTCTTATGTAAATACACAAGCGACGACCGGCGTTGTTTTTGTTTGTATAGAAAAAGCCAGAAAAGGGAGTACCCCTTGCACCCCCCCTCCCTTGCCACCCGATGGATGATGCCACCAGGATGCCAATATAAAAAGCCAAGCGCCTGAGCCACTTGGCGCAAATGAAAGGAAAATGTCGACTGGAGATGGACATCAGCAGGCAGGACATCAAGGAACAGTCAGACCAGCAGCCCAGCAGGCCCCCTAGACAAAAAGGGCTGGAGGGGGGAGTGGGGGGAGGAGGATTTGCAGGAAGGAAGGAAGCAAAACTTTTGCCCAGAGAGTCCGAGAGTCCGAAACGCAAGTATTTCCTGGTTATTCTTTGGGTCGCTCCCCATCCCCCCGCCCCCCGGCTCCCCTCAGTCGCTGTCCCAACAATCAAGTTAGAGATTTTGATGCATATCAGATGCTGCCCCACCGCCCTGCGCCCACCCATCTATGTAAATGCCCCCAAGGGACGGGGGAAGGGGGCCTAAGCAGGGGGGGATTATCGAGTGCGGGTGCACTTCGGATGGCTTTGCTTTCCTTCCTTCTGTATTTGCATACACAGTGCGTGTCAAAAGTATGGCAACGACAACAACAACAACAACATGTGGCACACACTCGTAGAATCCCTGGCAGCCCGACATCTTTGCCATTCCAGTTTCCGAAAAGTTGAAAGAACTTTTCATTGAATCTGAAAGACATATCCTATGATACGTTCCACCGTCGAGGAGCCACTGAACCTTTCTTGGTATGTCCTTTCGATCTCAATCTGGAGGGAGCCTGTAGCCCTGTAGGCTGTCCCTGCAACAGAGCTCTTTCAATCTAAAGCTGGTTATCGATTATTTCATCGCCTATGGAATGGAAACGGTTATCGAATCCTCAAGTTGGCTATCGCTTGACTGTCAAAATAGGAAGGCCGAGTAGATTGATGAAGAATGGCTGCAATTTCCATTTCTCTATGGAAAAATGCTTTCAAAAGTGTGAAAAATCGAATACCGATCGAAAATCATCAATCTGCATACACTTATCGATTGATTTATCGAAGCGAAGCCATTGCCCAAGAAGTAACATTCAATAATGAAATGTTGTACACAGTTTCTCTCTGGAAATTCCCTATAGACTGATAAAGAATATAGTTTCCTATATCAGAGTAAATCCCATCTCATCAAGGCCTTGATCTCAATCTCAATCTGGAGGGAGCCTGTAGCCCTGTAGCCTGTCCCTGCAACCGAACTCTTTCAATCTAAAGCTGGTTATCGATTATTTCATCGCCTATGCAATGGAAACGGTTATCGAAGCCTCAATTTTGGCTATCGCTTGCTGCAATTTCCATTTCTCTATGGAAAAAGGCTTTCAAAAGTGTGGAAAATCGAATCCCAATCGAATATCATCAATCTGCATACACCTATCGATGGATTTATCGAAGCAAAGCAATTGCCCAAGAAGTAACATTCATTACTGAAATGTTGTACACAGTTTCGCTCTGGAAATTCCCCATAGAGCACAGTTTCCTCCCCATCCCTTGCAAGGGTGGGCTGTTATCGACTATTGCTATCAATCGATGACAAATGCCAGCCCAAAGAGTGCAGAGTGCCCCTGGGGCGGTGTTGGAGCGATGTTGGGGCAGTGGCAACACTTTACGAATCATCGAGAGGCTAAAACTTGCAATCGCTGGCTGCTCGCTGGCTGCTAATTGGCC
Source organism: Drosophila persimilis (assembly GCF_003286085.1). Taxonomy (NCBI): domain Eukaryota; kingdom Metazoa; phylum Arthropoda; class Insecta; order Diptera; family Drosophilidae; genus Drosophila; species Drosophila persimilis. Next base: position 26,863,976 of record NW_020825288.1, on the reverse strand, counting down.
CTGCAGCCATGAAACGGACTGTTGGCCATGCCCATCATGATGTTATTTGCACAAACGGATGGAAGAAAAGTAATTAATTATTGTGTGTTTTCTGTGTGTGTGTGTGTGTGTGTCTGTTCTGTTGTATAAATAAATATTGTTCTACTGCCTCTCCCTCTCTCCCACACTCTCTGTGTCCCTCCCTCTCTCTATCTCGCTCTGTATGCAGTTTTCTTTGTTTTTCCTCCATGGCTTTTCCTTTGGGTGTCTGTGTGTGTGTGTGTGGGTGTCCTGCTGTCTGTGTCCTGGCCATAAATCAATAGATACACACAGATGAAGAGCGGAAGAGCCAATGCACAAAGTTTAACAGTCCATGTGACACATAAATATGTCTGTGTGTGTCTGTGTGGGTGTGCGGGGAAAGGGGTTTCCCCCCAGGGGGGGAGGGAATGAATTGTTATGGCCATCACTTCAGTGGGCGGTGGAGGCGTTTGCTGTGGGCATTGAGATCTCTCTTGAGAGAGTATCGCACCATTTATCGCATATTTCTCGCTGAGAGACCTCTAGAATAATTATTTATACAAATTTAACAGCCCAAAATGAAGGATTCTGGACTCGGATTCGACCTCGGAAACGATTTTCGTATTTTCGATTTTAATTAAATTAATCAATATTCCCCCGTCCGACCCCCCCGTCCACCCCGTTTCCGACCAAAAGGATGCGATGCCCGTGTAGCGTCCTCATGGCTTCAAGTCAGCAGCAGCCAGGCAGCCAGACAGACGGAAAACCAGTGCTAAAAAGTCACAGAGAGAGTCCTGTCGGTGCCCCTGCCCCTTGCTACCCCTCCTCGATCGTCAGATGCGTTGAAATGCGGCGCCTCAAAGGGAATCGCATCGTTTATTTATGAAGGGGCTATATATTCGTGTTGCTGTTGCTTTTTGTTGCTGCAACGTAACCTATTCTCTGTGGGGTCCCCCCCCCTCCCCTCCGCCACCCCTTGGGGGGGGGAAGGAGAGTTAGTCTTAATCAGGGCTTTCGCATCTAAATGCGGCTCCAAATTGAATAATGAATGCAAAGTGGCCGGCATTCGAATCTCCATTCCGATTCTGATGCCATTCTCGCACTGAATTAGAGGCGTAGTGGATTTAGCAGTGGGCGTGGCTCCTACTCCACCCCCCCCTTACGTATCGCTGCTCAATGAAATGCATTAAATCAAGGCATCGTTGAGTGGCAGAAGAGCCCCATGGACACAGCACAGCAGGTGGCAGGTGCGGCACTGCCCCAAAAAGTAGGCAACGAAATGGAAATTTCCACCACCTCCACAGAGGGGGAGGGGGGAGGGTGTGTGTCCCGTAAACATCAATTACGCGCCGCCCCCAAAAAACTATTCACGCGATTAGCAGCGTTTCCTAGTTATTGGATAATAGCTTCATGCCACAAGGGAGGGGCAAGGGGGGGGGGCATGCAACTTACGATGAATTGAATTAACGGCCGTGCGCGCACTGCCCCCCTCCCAAATGGGGGTGGGGGGGAGGGTGCATCAGTGCTGTCCGACTGCGGGCGCTGTAAATTTCCAGCAGGACGAGCATCTGATAAAAGGCCGAGCCAGCGGCCGTGTCGACAGCCAGAGGCAGCCACGGAGGAGCGGGGGAGCGGGGGAGGAGCCCGACCAGGACCCGGAGGAGGCCTGGGGCCGACCGAAGAGTTATATCGAAATATTGCGGAGCTCGAATCGGAGGCTCCTGCTCCGTGGGCGAAACAAGAAATGTAAAACAGAGAAACAGAGAAACAGAAACAGATAGAGAGACAGAGAGAGACTCCGCTGGAGAAGGAGGCTTTATTGCTGCGCCTCTAACGACTCTCCATTCCGTAGCACCTCCTCTCCGGCCTCCCCTCTCCCCTCTTGGCCGTTTTGGCCTGGTCTTAAAAGCGAAAAGCCATTTGTATTCATTTGAAATTAATTTAGCATTCATTCAAGGCAAACGACGAGGCGCTGCACGAGTCGGAAGCGGGCACGGGCACGGGCGCGGGGGCAAGAGACACCCATTCATGCCTCATGCCCCCCCCCCCACCCCCCATGAGGCAGGCAATAAATGGCTGCCTGCCGCTGCCGCTGGATGGATGGATGGAGGCTAAGCAATGGATAAATACGTGTACGTGGAATACATTTTCGGTGGCACATTCGAGGCGACGACGTCTGCGTCTGCGGCTCCCACTTTCGCTTATCGATAGGCCGTTCATTGTGTGAATCGGGGGCAGGCAGCGCCAACGACTCGCAATAGAAACTACCACAACAAGGGGCAACGGTAGAGGCAGTGGCAGGGGCAGCGGCAGTGGCTGTGCCACTAATTTTAACAAATTAATTGGCAACAATAAATTCGCCTGGCGAAAAGGTGAACCCAGATAGTATCGCGGGGGGGAGGGGCCTCCCCTGCGCTGGATAGATTGCTCCACTAATTTGATTTCTTGAATGGGTTTTGGGGCGGCAGCAAGCGGCTCATTCGTGCCCCATGGAGGCGGAAGCCATGCCTCTCAGCGGCAGATAATACCCTGCAAGTGGCGGGGAGTCCATCGGCGCCACAGGTGGGCCTGTACCTGTCCCCGCGCCACTTCCTTCCTCTGAATCTCTGCGATGTCTTGGAATTCCCCTTTCAAATGGAATTCCATAATCAAATGTCACAGGACGAAAGGAGATGTAACTACAGGAATGCAGCCTGCAAGACGGTGGATTGTGGCATGAAGCTTCGAGCGGGGGGGTGGAGGGGGATGGGGAATGGGTTGTGGTATGCTCTGTTAATCATTCGTAATGTGCCGCCAGGTGCTGTGTCAATTACAGGGCCCATTGTCTGTCAATTCCTCTCCGTTTACCCCTCTCCCCCCCCGGCCACTGTCTCTCATTTGCATTAAACATTCCCAGAGAGGGGGGCTCTGCAGGGCATTCCTTCAGTCAAGAGGCAGAAGCCACTTGGACGACGTCCTTCTAGTATCGAGTGGGGTGGCAGGGGGGTGTGGGGGGCGACCATCTGGGGTAGGCAGACATTTTATTTATGATGCTCCAGGCCAAAGAGGCGTATGCGTTGAAATGCCTCCCTCCCCACCACACACACACACCCCCTCCCCCCTCGCCGTTCCAGGGGGTGGGGGGGGAGGCTACGCTTTCGACAGGAACATTTGCGGGCCATAACACGCAACATTTGACATGGCCAAGAGAGGGAGAGAGAGAGGGAGAGGGAGGGAGAGGGGCAGAGAGAGACCAATGCCACAACCAGCAGCAACCAGCAGGCAGCCAGCCAGACCGTAGGCCGTAGGTACAGGTGTTGCCCCCCCGACCCCCCGCCCCCCCCTGTACACCCTGTGGATGCCACAAATCTCTCACGACTGCCGACGCATGTACATAAACTGCGAAATTGGCCTATAACTGTCTGTTCAATTGTTTCTGCCACCCCCCAGCCGCCCCCTGCCTCCACCCCCCACCCCCTTAGAAAAGGGAAGGGTATAAAAAAGAGACGGAGGGAGGGGATGGGGAGGGGGGAGGGCCACATACCTATATATTGCGGTAAAAATCACATTTCCATGAAGCCCCTGCCCCGCTCCCCCTCTCCCCCCCTCCATGGCTCGTAGTGTAAATCATTCATGTGAGGAGGAGGAGGAGGAGGGGGAGGCCTACGCCCCTGTGCTGCCTCATATGGTTGCGGCTGCGGCTGGTGCCCCAAAATGTAGACTATATTAATATGCCAGAAAACGAGTGCGGCAGAGAGGCAGGCAGAGCGACGACTACGACTACGAATATTCATTTGTACGTGACTATTCAGCATATTATGCTCGTCTCGACTCGTCCCGACTCGTCTCGTCTCGCCAGGAGTCGTCCCTTCGGCTCGTCCGCAGCCATTCGTGGCTGCTGTTTCGTCCGCTCGTGCGGCATGTCGTTGAGGCAGGTTGTGCTAATAACCCAGAAAGCGCCACAGAGAGAGAGAGAGCGAGTCGCCACAGCCAGAGAGGGAGAGCAAGAGAGCGCGCGGCAGAGAGAGAGAGTGAGCCCAAGATCCTGCGACTTACTCTGCGGTTTTTCCAGAGGCTGCCCAGAGGCTCAACCGAGGGATAAACGCGAGTCAAACCCTTGCCTTTAAAAACACACACAAAACAGGCAAAAAACTGCTCATTAAGCATGCTGGCTGCCATACGACGTGGCACGACGGCGGGCAGCGGACGGCGGGAGGCAACAAATGGATGGCAAATTAATATTTGATATGCTCTCGAAAAAGAAAGGCTTTCTCTCTCGCGTCGGGCCCTGCGCCTGCGTGTGGCATTCGGAGTGTTTCGGAGTCCCGCCGTGTGGCAGGCAGGCTCTAGCCTGTGTCCTCCGAAGGCAGAGACGGTTTCGGTTTCGGTTTCAGTTCCAGTACGCGAATCATACGGCAAGGATGCAACGTGCGCGTGGCATCTCCTACGAATCCTAGAATCCAGAGAACCCAGAGGCAGCAGCAGCAGGAGAGGCAGCAGGCAGTGGCAGACACTCTTACATTGTGCCACATTTAAAATTGAACTAAAGAGTGCCACAAACGGAGGCACAACGAAGGCGAAGGCGAATTCGAATGCGAATGCGAATCCGAGGGCCAAAAGCCGTTTAATAACTAAATCCCTTGGAGGCGCCGCTGGTCACGTCTCTGGGCGGACAGGCGGACAGGCGGGCGGGCAGGCGGGCAGACGGATACACAAAATGAGACTTGGAGAAGTCCCTCCCCGGCTTCACCCTTCGTCCTCCGCCTCTGCCTCCTCCCTCGCGTGTGTGTGGCAGTGAGACGTGTACGTGTGTCCGTGTGGCAGTGTGGCGGTGTGCGGGCTACCTATAGGGCTGGCTGTGCCACCTAATGTGGCAACAACATATACACACCGCATCCCACATTCCACGTCGCTGGGAATATAATAATACAAAAGCCCTCGTCGTCCTCGTCCTTGTCGCTGTCGTCGCCGTTGCCGTCGGTTGTCCTGTCGGTGCGTGTCCATGTCCCTGCCACATGCCACATGGCTGTGGGTGCCTGTCCCCCCGTGTGTGACTCCTAAACGGAAATATTTCCCAAATCCGTGGCGTTATTAACCCACGAAAGACCCAAAAATAAACCAAACAAAAAGGAGAAAGGACTCCGGATTTGATTGACAGATTGACTGATTGCCAGATTGACTGATTGACTGAATGAAGGCAACAGTTGTGTTGAGTGGCAGTGTGGCAGTGTCTGGGCCGCGTCTCCGTCGATTCGTCGATCCGTGAATTCTGTTTCGTTGGCTAATTATTGCGCATTGCGCAATCGATTCGATTCCTGGCTAAAAACCCAAAAGGAATAAGCCAGAAGGAGCCAAAAGGAGCCAAAGGGAGCCAAAAGGAGCCACAGGAGCCAAAAGGAGCCGAAAGGAGCCACAGGAGCCACAGGACTACAGGCAGGAGAGGGTCTCCCCCCCCCCGATGATGATGACGTTGATGTCATTTGGAAGTCATTTCGAGAAGAGAAGCCGTAAGTAGAGACAGAGAGGGAGACAGAGACGGAGACGGAGCCGAGAGGAATTTAATTTAATGCGCCACAAGGATACACAAGGCTAAGGACAGCAGATAAAAGGGAAACAGAGAGAGAGAGAGAAAGAGAGAGAGTCAGGGAAAAGCAAACAATGATGGGGGATTGCCCCCTCCACCGTCCATTGGGGGTCCAGTGTAGCGTAGGGTGTCCCGCCTTCGTCCTTCGTCCTTCTGACTGACAGGCGGCCTGGAAAAAGTCGAAAAAGAACAACGGACGCCGGAATAATGTTATTCGCTAGACGGCTAAAAAAAATGGACTGGACACAACACAGGAGCCCCGAAAGGGGGGCAGGGCGGTGGACGGGGGGCGGGGCAGATAGGAAACACCTCGTGCCCCGGACAGGCGATAATTCCGTTGTAATAGCCGCGAAAAAAGTGCTGCTTATGAGAACGAAAGAACGAACCTTTTTCTCCATCAAAACGAAAGGCAGGCCAGCAAACAGTCAAGAAGCCGACGGCAAAGGACTTTCCGCACCGCCCTCATCCTCCCACCATGCGGAAAAAGTGTCCAAAACAAATGGTGGAGCCAACGACCACAAAGGAGGCTCCGTGCCACCCGTTGAACGTTGAACGTTGCTTGACCCTTGCGAAAGTCCGTCCGTTGTCCGGGGAGTCGGAGTCACGCAGCTAATTGGAGTGACAACAAATGTATATTTTTGAGTAATGACCCGGGATTATGAGAGACCCTTCGCTGGTTCTGGGGGAGGGGGAGAGGGGGGGACCACTGACTGATTACTAAGTTTGGAGTCAGTCATAAATAATGGAGCCCGCAGGCCACAGACTGACAAATTTCCACCAGAGAGAAACGGAAGAGAAGCGAAAAGAGAGAGAGAGAGGCGGTGGAAAGCTAAAACAGAGAAGGAATCGCAAAAGAGGAGTCTCAGGGAATGTCCTGGCGGGGTGCGAGACTCTTTTCCCAATTAAGAAATCTCTCTCTATGGCTCTCCGTCTCTGATTTATCCAAGATGGAAAACTATATCGTTGACAAGGTCGTTTAGGTTTAGCCTGGATGTTGCCACACGAACAACTCAACTGCAGGGAAACTTTTTAATTTCATCCTTCACAAAGTTTTCCGACTTTTACCCAGTTCTTCCCCTGCTTTGTGCCACTCCGTAATTGCCTTATCCACATCCACATCCACGAGGCGGGGGCAGAAGTCGAGACTCTTGCAACAAGATACGCTCTCCTCCTGCCGCACTTTTTGTGCCCGTTGCAACAATCTGTTGTCGGTCGTCTGTTGTTTCGCGTTTTTTGGGAATGCAGTTCGGAAATAAAATTACCGACAATTTATTCCGGGGAAATGCGCTCGATTGAATTGTTACTCCAGACATTCGTTGCCAGCTCTCCAGCAGCGGGATATATGTATCATTAATTCCTGGAGAAAGGTCCTGCCAGCAGCAAAAGTCGCGTGTAATTATCCCGCTTCATCGAGTGGCTTATGAAAGGCCACCCCCATTCCCGATTTCATTTGATAAATTGGGGACCTCGATTCGGGCCTTAATCTAGTTCCGATTTGGGTCAAAAATCGCTCGGAATCGATTATAGAAGTTCAAGAACGATTAAAGTAATAAGGAAATCCATTTGGTGATTTGTTTCAATCATTATTTCATTTCTATAATGGCCAGCATGTGCGATTGAGTGGAGTTCGATAGAACTTTCCTGATTTTCAGCTTCGAAGCTACCATTGCTAAAAGATTCCATTGATCGATAACATTTATGGTGGCGATAATTATCGATAATTGATTATTATCCATGCGGTGGTTATTTCAGTGCTGGAACTTCATATTTCATAGAGGATGTGATGAGATGCATTGCATAGCTCGATAATTTATCGATAAACATGTTCCGAACAATAGATCTTCCGTTTTTTTAGCTAGAACTTCATATTTCATAGAAGATCTGACGAGGTGCAATATTCCAAGCCTTCGAGGTTTCATCTATTCAATAATTGTGCCATAACTCGATAATTTATCGATAAACATGTTCCGAACAATAGATCTTTCGTGCTTTTAGCTATGCCTTCATCTTCTTTGATTTCTTTGTTTGTTTTATTACTTAAAAAAAGAATTTTTGATCACTTTGTTGATTTTTCATCGTTTGCTCAAGTTTCGATAACAACGATAATCGATAAACGTGTATAGAAGACTACTTGATGACTCCCCAGCATTTCATTGTCGCGTTTTTTAACACCTGAAACGCATTTTAAATGCAATTTCCTTGATGGAACCGCAATTACCACGAATATCTTTGAATCTCTCTCTCTCTTTCTCTCTCGGTCTCCGTTTGGGGTGCTTCCCCGGCATCTGGCGGCATCCTGGCATAATTTGCTTTCAGCCTTTACCTTTTTTGGAGGCCATAAAAAGCGCTGGTAATAATATTCTCGCCCTCCCTTTCCCCCTTTGCAGATTATTAAACCTTAAAATCGTAAAGCCCAAGAAGGAAAAAGGACAAACAACATCCGCAGAGGGAATCCATCAGCGGGAAAAGAGAACCGTGTCGAGAATATGTCGTCGGAGGAGTACCAGAGACCGATGAAGATGAAAACGGGGATTAGCTGTGTGCCGCTGTGGCTGTGGCAGCTGTTGCTGCTCCTCCTGCTGGGTAAGTCCTGCCCTGAATCCTGCCCTGAGTCCTCGCTATCGACTCCCACTGTATCCGTGTCCTTTCTGCAGACTGCGGCAACATGGCGGTGTTCGGCGAGGTGCCGCCGCACTACTGGGAGACGCCGTACTCGCAGCCGTACTTCGACAACTCCTCGCGGCGCGAGGTCACTGCCACCGTGGGCCAGGCGGCGCTCCTCCATTGTCGGGTCCGGAATCTGGGCGATCGAGCGGTAAGTGCGGGGTCAATCCAGTGGCCTCAAAGGTCGTCAGTAGGGGCAGGGGTCGGGAGGGGACGGGGGCCGGGGGCATGTGGCAGAACAAACGACCTGCGGCGGTGGTCGTGTGGCAGATTTGTAGATTACTTTTAAAAGATTACGCCATAAAGTTGGTGGTCTAAGGCCCCTTGCCCCGTGCCCCTGCCCCGTGCCCCTGCCACATGCCCCATGGCTGCGGCTCGTTCTGGTTTGCACATTTGTAACACGGCTTCGGCTTCCGCTCCGAGCGATTTGTTAGCAATGCAACAACAGGCTTCGGATCCGTGCCCGGACTCCCTGCCACAATGCCACAGTTGTGCCACCCCGTTGTGGCAGGCACCCTTCTTTGTCCTGAAATCGCTCTGTGGCTGTGCAATTATGCGGTGTAATAAATTTTACGTTGTCCGTGTCTTGCCACCAGTTCGTGCCCCTCGTTTCCTGTCCATCCCGCTGCCTGCCGCCCCCCCCTCGGTCGAACCAGGAAGCGACAACGATGTCAGCGCTCGCTCCCTGCCGTGCTGTGGCGTGGCGACAGACAAGACCTGCCCCCCTGCTGTCCCGCCCCGCCCCGCCCCGCACGCCCCAACTTTCAGCAAGTCAGTCGTCGGATTGAGTAATTAACGCCCAAGCAGAGCCGAGAGACGAGCGACGGAGCTGCTCCACAACCGAGGAGCTCTTGCCCCTAATCCACATGCCACAAGAAAGAGACAGAGGAGGATGAAAAGGGACAGGACAAGGGACGAGGGACAGAACAGGACAGGACAGGACAGGACCCTGACAACGCATTGTCTCCTGTTATATGCAGCTAATTGGCGAATGTCTCCAAACACCCAGACTCTTTCGCATCCTTCGCATCCCTCGCATCCTTCCATCTGCCGGCTGCCGACTGCCGGATGATTCCCAATGCACGGGTCACGATTCCCGACTCGGGATTCACTTTTCAAAGATGTGGCAACCGAGAAACTTTCGCCTCCTCGTGCCCCCCTCTTGCCTGCTGCTCCATTGCTCCTCCTCTGTGCCTCCTCCGTTCCGTGCTAATTGATAGTCGCAATATGCAGCACGACACCGAAATTTGCCTCTAAATGGGATTTTTCTACATTTTGTGTGGCACGCTTCAGCAGAGAGAAAGCGAATGGTGGCAAAAGAAAGTGCAACGGAAGAGTGAGCGAAGCTTAATCACCGTTGGAGCTGTGTGCCACACGCCACACACGCGCTGTTCTGGGAACTGGTTCAAGTGCCATGAACCAGTGCCATGTCGGGCGTAGTTTGATGTGGCTTCCAACCTAGGGGATGATTAGGGGTCCTTAAACTTAACTACAGTTCGGGGGATATCTTTCTCGAATGTACATATGTGTATATACATGGGCTAATAATTGCCACTCACCCCAGACGCAGGACATTTTCAACAAATTTTGAACATATTAACACAATTTCCTGAAAAATACCAGAACAAGTACACAATACTATCAAAATACCAGAAAATACTAGATAAATACTGAACAAATAGAGGAACAATTACCACACAGAAGGGAGGTTAAAAAGCAATACCAGCAAGAAAAGATACCAGAAAATATGTATATAAAATGCCAAACAAAATACTACGAAAAAGTCTGGAAAACATATTAGCACAATTACCTGAAAAATACCACAAAAGTATAATGTATAAAATACCAGAAATACTAGATAAATACTGAAAAAATAAAGGAACAATTACCACACAGAAGGGTGGTTAAAAAGAAATACCAACTAGAAAAGATACTACGAAAAAGTGTGGAAAACATATTAGCACAATTACCTGAAAAATACAACAAAAATTAATATTAAAATACCAGAAATACTAGATAAATACTGAAAAAATAAAGGAACAATTGCCACACAGAAGGGTGGATAAAAAGAAATACCAGCAAGAAAATATAGTGGAAAAATGTATATAAAATACCAAACAAAATACTATGAAAAAGTCTGAAAACCGACTAGCGAAAATACAAGAAGAGATGCTGGACAAAAACTACAAAAATACTGTTACGCCACATGGATATCGGTTTAGTATTTATGTGGAAAAATATCAGAAGACTCCATTTCGTTTACTTTCAAAATACCAGAAATACTAAATAAATACTGAAAAAATAAAGGAATAATTGCCACACAGAAGGGTGGATTAAAAAGAAATACCATCAAGAAAAGAAAAAATTTATATAAAATACCAAAAAAAAAACCACGAAAAAGTCTGAAAACCGACTAGAGAAAATACAAGAAGAGATGCTGGATAAATGAATGCTGTTACGCCACATCGATATCGTTTTAGTATTTTATTGGTATAGTATGGTTTAGTATTTTTTCGTTTCATTTGCATCGCCAGTATCCCTTCACTTAGGGGAAACATTGTGTGTGCCTCAAGTCCTCTGGTTAATAGGTTACGGGCCCCTTAAGCACCTTTTGGGCCTCGGTTATGGCTAGGCTTATTTATGCTTTAATTTGTTGTACAAGCAGCCCCCCCCGCCACTCCTTTAGCGAGCATTAAATTGATCCAATGATCCAATGACATAATGAAATGGATTCTCCCCATCAATCATAATTAAAGACAGATCTGTTTCGTCATGTTGCACATACATGCCGCCGCTTGCCGCCGTTAATCAATTAATGAATGAGCGGAACGGACGGGGAGAGGAGAGGAGCGGAGGGACTACTTTGGAGCCTCATTCGGGCGGTCGCTCGCTCTCTCGCTGTCGCCTTGAACTTATTTGCATTTGGGAGGCCGAGGCGGAGGCCGAGGGGGAGGCGGGGCAAGGTGGTTGGAAAAATGCAATTAATTTTAATTGAAAATTAGCGAAACGAATGGTTAATGAATGCATATTAATTTTAAAAAATAAATCAAAAGGCTCTTTTGTGCGTTCGGTTTTTAAGCCCAGCCGAGCGCTAATCCATAATTAATTGAAGCCAAACAAATGGCGGAAAATTAAGACCAACTGCGGGGTAGTCCAGGGAATAAACTAGTGCCGGCAGGTACTCCCCGGCGGACAGGAGGACTAAGTCCAAACTAAGTAACCCCCGAAAATGCAGCCATAAATTAGAAGCCAGACAAAGCCCCGAAACAGGCAATTAATGAATTTTGCTCCAGCCAGCTTCCCCGCCTGCAAATGGGAAAACTTTTTGGGGCAAGAGCATTTAAACTTGTCCAATTTGCAACAAGCGACGGACGAAGGAGGTAAGAGCTGCTCTCCCGCCACCCCCATCGCCCCATTCCCCCTCTCGATGGCTCACAGGTAGCCTAATTTATGAGGTCTTCCACTGCCAATGCTCCGAATTGTTGCTAAGAATAGAACCAATGTAAAGGCTTCCTCCAGCGCTTCCAGGAACGAATATTTTGTAGTGTTGGGGGCAGGCGGGGGGTGCACTTAAACACTGTGAAATAATATGGTTCTGTTCTTGTGTGACGTCAAGAGTTTTCCAATTACAGTGAAAGCACCCTGGCGGGCTCCCACGCACACACGGAAGAGCCCCCGCCCCCTCCTGCAGGGTGGGGCAGGGACTAGTGGGTGGGTGTGGGAGATGATTTAGAGAAATCAGAGCCCGTATTATTCATAATAATAGAGTGTTCTGAGGGGGGCAAACCTCTTTCCAGAGCTCGTACAACTCTTTATAAGAGATTTCCTAGGCTTGGCGGCACTCCTCATACCTCCCTTTCTTAAAGGTCTCTTGGATTCGCAAGCGGGACCTGCACATCCTCACGGTGGGGATACTGACGTACACGAATGACCAGCGCTTCCAGTCGCTGCACTCCGAGGGCTCCGACGAGTGGACGCTGCGCATATCCTCGCCGCAGCCGAGGGACTCGGGCACATACGAGTGCCAGGTGTCCACGGAGCCAAAGATCAGCCAGGGCTTTCGCCTGAACGTCGTGGGTGAGTACGGCAGGGCCGCAGAGAGACAGGGCAGGGCAGGGCAGCGTAATTAATTGAGTCGAGCCCTTCGGGGGGCGCCACTCCTTGCCACTCCTTTCCACTCCTAGTGTCGCGGGCCAAGATCCTGGGCAACGCGGAGCTGTTCATCAAGAGCGGCAGCGACATCAATCTCACGTGCCTCGCGATGCAGTCGCCGGTGCCGCCGTCGTTCATCTACTGGTACAAGGGCAAGCGGGTGATGAATTACTCGCAACGCGGTGGCATCAACGTCATCACAGAGCGCTCGACGCGCACCAGCAAGCTGCTCATCGCCAAGGCGACCCCGGCGGACTCCGGCAACTACACGTGCTCCCCGAGCAGCTCAGGTGAGACCTTCTCCCTTTCCCTCTTTGGCATTTCCCCCACATTTGGCTTTCCTTTCCGCACACAGACTCGGCCTCCGTGGTGGTGCACGTCATCAACGGGGAGCATCCGGCGGCCATGCAACATGGCAACAGCAGCGCCAGCTGCCTCCTGCGCCGCCTACGCCACACATCAGCAGTGCCTTTGCCTTTGCCACTGGTCGCCATCGCCATCGCGACGATGTGGCTGTCGGCGGCGGCTGTCACCTGCAACTGGAGCAACATTGCCGCAGGCCTCCTGAATGTCTGCACTTGGAGCTGATGCAACAGCCAGAGCGCCAGAGGAAGCAGCAGAAGCAGCAGCAGCAACATCCAGAGCAGAAGCTGCCACATGACTGCATCGCGTGCTCCTCCTCCTCCTCCTCCTCCTTTTGTGGCTCCTTAAGGAATGCATTTAATGCGGAGAGACAGAGGACTCGCAGGAGACAGAGAGCGACGTTTATTACGAACTACAGTGTACATACAGCGTGTCCTTTAAACGAAGAGTATTATCTATAAGACATACATATATAGGATATACCCCCAACCCCAACCCCCCCTCCCCCAGCCCCAGCCCTGGCCCAGAAGCAGGTGGCGGGTGGCAGTATTACGATGGAACTTTTAGCCAGGAAAAACAAAAGACAGAAGAGAGTCCTCTAGGAAATGCACGCTTTAGAGAGGTGCCTGCTGCGAAGGGGAGTCCTCCTCCCACAGTAGGTGCCTCCGTCCCACCCCCACCCCTCCACAAACCCCTCTCAATTTTCCTTTGAAGGCCAGGGAAATGCGTCCGATTGTGCCTCTCCTGCTTTTAGATACATTTCCGGATCAAATATTCCTGCCCCCCACCCGAAAGTCCTTCCTTTCTTTAGGTTATGCCCCATGTCCTTGCACTCCAAATAGAAAGAATACAAAGATATATAGATGGTTATTCGGTGTATTTTATGGATAGGGTTTTTATCTGGTTGTCAGCCGCAAAAACACGCAAAACAAAAAGAAAACAAAAAGAAAACGTTCTACGTAGAGTCCATCATCTAGTTACTGTGTAAAATATTCATTTACTGATAAATTGTACATTCAGAAGCCTCGGTTTTAAGCGCGGATTAAAAGGATTTAAACGATTAAAACGATTAAGCTACAAGCGGATAAATGGTCGGATGCTTGGATGCTTGGATTGGATCCCCCGGCATCCAAAGAATAGACAAATTATTACAGAAATTATATTACAACAACAACAAAAAAAACACGAATGAAAGCTAAAAATACGAGTATGTTTTTCTGTTTTATGCAAAATGCAAACAAACAACAAAATGTTTCTCCATAATAAAAAAAAAAATGAAAAGAAAATATGGTTATGGTTAAAAAAAACAGGATCTTTCTTTAATGTTCTTCCAAGGGAAGTTTTTTGTGGGTGATTTCCAGGAATTTCAGGGATTTTTCGGCATCGCATCTGAAGGAAACACGTTGCCAGTCGCGGCTCTCTCCCAGTGCGGCTTAGCGGGTAAGAAAGCTCTCGTTTCTACCCTTTGGATCCGCACTCCAGCAAAAGAGGAGCTCCCAGATGTGCCTCTCCTTTTGCGAGTGTTGTTTCCCTCTCCCAGTGTGGCTTAGCGGGTAAGAAAGCTCTCGTTTCTACCCTCTGGATCCGCACTTCAGGAAAAGAGAAGCTCCCAGATGTGCCTCTCCTTTTGGGGGTGATATATTCCTCTCCCAGTGTGGCTTAGCAGGTAAGAAAGCTCTCGTTTCCACCCTTTGGATCCGCACTCCAGCAAAAGAGGAGGTTCCAGATGTGCCTCTCCTTTTGGGAGTGACATATATCCCTCTCCCAGTGCGGCTTAGCAGGTAAAAAAGCTCTCTTTGCCTCTCGCTGGATCCGCACTCCATGAAAAACAGGAGCTGCCAGATGTGCCTCTCCCTTTGGCAGTGATATATCCCTCTCCCAGATGTGCCTCTCCCTTTGGGAGTGTTCCTTCCCTCTCCTAGTGCGGCTTAGCAGGCAAGAAAGCTCTCGTTTCTACCCTCTGGATTCGCACTCAACGAAAAACAGGAGCTTCCAGATGTGCCTCTCCCTTTGGCAGTGTTGTTTCCCTCTCCCAGTGCGGCTGAGCAGGCAAGAAAGCTCTCGTTTCTACCCTCTGGATCCGCACTCAACGAAAAGAGAACCTCCCAGATGTGCCTCTCCTTTTGGCAGTGACATATATCCCTCTCCCAGTGCGGCTTAGCTCCTCCAAATTAAATGAATGCCAATATTTATGTGATTAAAAAAAAAACAAAAACATCAAATTCCCATCGCACTAAATGTTTCTTAATTTCCAGCCATGCGTGGGGGACGCAGGAGGCGCCACAGATTGTGGCAGCTTAACGGGGCGTACCCCGGGTTGCGAGGGGGAGGGAGGAGGGAGGAGGGGGGTGTTAGGGGGGGATTTAGTGGCGCAGAGGCTAAAGTTTTTTATCCTATTATGGCAGGCGTTTAATTAACGTCCGATTTGGCTGTCGCTTCGGTCGGGGGGGAGTGGGGGGGAGCGGAGGATAGCGGAGGGGCTTGGGCAATTCGATTCGATCATCTTCATTATGCATACGCCCCATGCTACACTGCCACATGCCCCAATGAAAATCCGACAGCTACTGGCCGCAGCCGGTGGTTGCTGCCACTAGAGCTGTGGCCTGCTGCCACCACAGAGCCACAGAGGCAGAGAGCCAGAGCCCGGTGTGGCACGACGACCGAGTGCTGCCCCCAAAAATGAAAGACTAATTAAGCGGCTTATTTGCGCGTATTAATAGACCGAAGTTTGTGGTCGGGACTCGGGCATGTTCCATAGTATCTGTGTGTGTGTGTGCGGGTCAACAACTGTAGATACAGATACGGAAAAAAACTACAGGGGGCAGGAGGAGCCACTACCAGGAGGCGAGTGGCTAAACCAACATGAAACATGTATTTATATTTCCATTTTAAAAATAGCAGAAAAACACACACATGTGTGGGGGGGGGGGGGGGGGGGGGGGGGGGGCAGTGGCAGGGGGCAGTGGCAGTGCCAAACAGTGGACACCAGCTTACGTGCTTCGGAGGGGAAAAAGGGTGCAAAAGTCAAAGAAAATAAATGGTTTTTCAACTTTTATTTACTCGAGGGGCAAGCAGTGGATGCTGAGAGGGGGCAGTGCGGGGGGTGGGGGGTTGGGGTAGCGCGTGGAATCAATGTAAAGGTCACAATTTATTCAATTGCCTTTTGGCCGAGATATTTTTATGGCGTGTTCATGTGTCTGGCGCTCTCTCCTTTGGCCAGAACGAGAGAGCCAGACCTAATCCCAAATCACAACGGAATTACAGGAGTCTCTGGTAATGGTTATGTAGCGGAAGAAACAGCAGCCAAGGAGGGGGGTGGGGGGGGGCCAGGAGCCAGCAGGACGACCCTCCCAGGCACATAATGGCCAATTGATAGCCAAAAGGCATTAACACGCCAAAAGGCAAAGCAAACGAAGGAAATTCCCTTGGCTAAAACAGAGATGTTGCCAAAAAAGCGAGCAAATTTCCACTTTCCACCAGAGACAGAGAGAGAGCGGAGAGAGGGGGGCGAGGGGCAGCGAGGGGAGGGCAGAAATATTAAGTTCAAATGTAGCAGAAATCCAAAATACGTGCCACGACATAGAAAACAGCCAAAGGAAGGACACACAACGTGGGGTGGGGTCAGGGCAGGGGACGGGGGTGGCGGCGGGACCATGGGACAACGTAACCAATCCCTGAGACAAGTCCATGCCCCCCCGCCCTGCCACTGCCTCTTCTTAGGTGCGGCATGCGTGCGTGAAGCGAAAATCACGTCCAAATTTTCCTTGCCACACGAGAGGGAACGGTGGGGTGGGCAGGGGAGGGGTGGGGAGGGGATTAGGGGACCAACAATTTATTGAGGAAAGGTCAGAGAATATTCATACATCGATTCGATAGCCCTTTCTCGCTTGCTTCGCTTTTTTTTTCACTAAAATTTAATATAAAATGCTGCTGTGGCAAGTGTGGCAGAGAGAGACTTAGACAAATGGTCGCCTCTCCTAAGCGGATGACTTACGGTGGGGGGGGCATGCCCCCAGAGAGAGAGAGAGAGATTACCTTCCCTGTGCTGCTGCTGCTCGCCTCAGAACTCTTAAAAGCGTTAAATATTTTACGATATGTGCAACTTGTCGTCCCTCCTTGCCACACCACCACTCCCCCTCTCCCCCCTCTTCCTCTTCACTCAAGTTGCATGCAGAGTGAAGCCTCCCCAAGCCTCTCCCCCCCCGCCCCAAGTGAGTGGCAAAGTTAATGGCTTAGAAACGTACGAACGAATGAAACGCACCAGCAACAACAACATGCAACATGCAGCAACAACAACAACAACAAATACAAGTGGAAATGCCAGTGCAAGTGGATTGTAGGGATTGATACCCTGGGGGATTAATATCCATGATTATACATCCTGTAATCCCATTTATGGGGAATAACCCCCCACCCCTCCAAAGAGTTGTCCCTGCTCTCTCCCAGTGTGGCTTGGCTCGTTTCCCTGCCACCGAGAGTCCATCCTAGATAGGAAAACTTCTGGCTCTCTCTCGCAGTGGGGCTTAGCACACGTCTCTCTCTCTCCCTCTCTCTCTCTCTCTCTCTGGAACTCTCTCTCTCTCTCTCTGCCACAAAGCTCTTGGCAGGCTTAAAGTCTTCTGCCGTGTGTCCAGGGTATCAATCGGTGCTTTGTAAACCTGTGCACAAATATTTCCTACTCCTTCGGCAAATAAATGTATGAAATTTTCCATCAACATTTTTGACAGCAGCAACGGCAAACGGCAGCAGGGGGCGAAAAGCATTTGCAAAATGGAAAATGAAATAGAATGAAAATTGTTTAAATGCATGGAAAGTGCTTAAGGACGAAGAGTGGGGAGAGCGGGGAGAGCGGGGAGAGGGGTAGAGAAGTGGATCACATGGAGGGAAGGAGAAACAAGCAGCTCCCATAATGAAATCTTCTCTTCTCTTCTCTCTCCTCTCTGCTTTCCCCTCATTTCGAGTGCATGGAAATTGCTAATCGGATGCATGCAAAGGGGTTGGGGGGGGGGGGGGGGGGGGGGGGGGGGGGGGGGGGGGGGGGGTGGTGCCACAGAGGGGGGGGAGGGGTAGGGGGGCCGAAGTGTCGGTTGGCAAATGAAGGGAAAATAATTCTGTGGCCAATTGCATGGAAAGTGTGTGGAAAACTGTGTGCGTACAACGCAGGATGCGTGCAGGAGTAGCTAGCTCTCTCTCTCTCTCTCTCGCTCTCTCTCTGTCTCTGTCTCTTGCGAAAAAGTTCTTCTTAGTTCTTCAAGCAGTTAGCAAAGGATTAAGCGAATAAACCCAGAAATCAGATACTAAAGGCCCCTACCACATCCTCTGAGGGAGAGTGGAAGCGACGAGGGGGGATAGGGAGAGGGGAGAGAGGGAGCCCAACTGCCAGGCAGCGAGAAAATTACAAATAAATTAAGGACAAAACTTTTAGGATAATTTCCTCAACCTCCTCCTCCTGCTCCTCCTCCTCCTCCTGCTCCTGCTCCTCCTCCTGCTCAACCTCCTGCTCCTGCTCCTCCTCCTCCTCCTCCTCCTCCTCCTCCTCCTCCTCCTCCTCCTCCTCCTCCTCCTCCTACTCCTCCTCCTCCTCCCACCTTTCGATACCTTTTCGGCTTTCGTTTGGGATGATTTATGATCCACTCCGTCGACCAATCGACATTTGCATAGGGGAATATCTACGTCGTCTCGTAGATAAAAAGATACATATTTATCGAAGGGGATACCGAGATACCGGGCTACGATTCCCATTGAAGGTAAACACAGAGGCATGTCTTAGCCCCTGCCACGCCTACTGGCAAAATATTTGCCCGGTGGGTGCTGCGGGGGGGGGGGGGGGGTGGCAACAGCATAATCCCCATATTGTTTCTGACAGCAGATCAATCGAGTGGAAAATGCCTCTGCGGCTGCGGGGCAATCGGTTTATCGGATCTACCAATCGTGTCCTCTCTCTTTCTCTCTCTCTCTCTCTCTGTCTCCGCCACTCGATTATATTTTAGCCGATAATTGGCCCACAAGCAGATAAGGAAAGCACCGCACCGCACCGCCCTGTCCTGTCCCCTGCCCCCCCTTTGAGGTTCTCGAACTTCTCTAAGGAGATGGCTGCTGGGATAAGTTTATAACAAGGTGAGATTGCATTAGCACCGAAGGACCAAGGACGAGGCACGCCGCTGCTGCTGTCAATGAATGAATGGGGCATGCCACAGAGAGAGAGAGAGAGAGAGACAGATTCAGAGACAAAGGGAACCACAAAATTGCTGGAGAGTTTGCAAAGGGAAAACAAAAGGAAAATTTGTGGAGAGAGGGGCAATAGGGGAGGAGCAGAGGAAGTTAAGGAGGCAAAGAGGAGGAGGAGGCAACCACTTGCTGCTTGGAAGATTGAAAGATGAGTGGAGTGGGCGGTGGTGGGCGGTGGGCGTGCCCCCCCCCATCCGGCAGGTAGAATGGCAAGCAAAAGTCTTGTGTCTTTGTGTCTGTCTCTCTGTGTGTTTGTCCCCGCAATTGGCCCCAAAGCGTTGCTCCATTGTGCTCTTGCTGCCCCGTGGCTCTCACTCGTCCTTCCTCCCCCTCTCTGTGGCTCTTCTTCTTGTGTCTGTCGTTTGCTTGCCCCTTTTTGGGGGTATGCGAGTGACTTTGCACAGGAGCAAACGATAAACAGCCTGACAATGCCAATGGCAGAGTCCTTAGTCCTTCGACAACTTCCTCTAGTTGTGTGGCACTTCCTCTGCACTCCTATTGCCCCCCTTTGTCGTCCCTCTTCGAGTCCCCCTTTTCATCTGCGACTCTTTTCGGATGCCATAGAAAATACTCTACTCGATTGCTCTCTCTCTCTCTCTCGCTCTCCCCCTCTCGCTCTGTTTGCTCCTCCGTTTATCCTCCGCTTAGAAATGCCTCCTCTCGGCCACCCACTCTACACTTTCTCTACTTTCTCCCCCCCGTCTGCCCCTCTGCCACGTTTTTATGACTTAATGCTAACAAACGCATCCACGTGCCACAGAAATAATCGTCCAACTCTCAGCAGCTTTGACTCTTTTCTGTGCCGCCACTGCCCCACCCCTCCCCCCCTCGCTTGTGGCGCCCGCTCTCTTTAGACCAATTCTGTTGCCAATACGTTTTAGCCATGTTTGTACAAAACGCAAACGGATTTGCCAAAGTTTATGCCATGGATTATTGCGGCATGCGTAAGCCTCTGTCTACGTGCCACCGTGTCCACCCTGCCCCCTCCCCCCCCCCCCCCCCCCTGCCGACTGCCACATCCTTTCCACCTTCTTTTATCTGTGTGTGTCGGTGTTTTGGGCCGCAGGATATCCGTGTGGCCAAAAGAGAAAACATAATGCTTCTCCCTCCCCCGCACCCCCTCCGCTCTATGGCTATGGCTATGGCCAGGTGCATGCCACGCCATGCCCCCTCCTGGTGGTGGCGAGGGATAATAATAATACATAATAGGCCATTGGCCATGGGCTATGTGGCATGGGGCATGGGGCATGGGGCATGGGGCATGGGGCATGGTGCAAAAAGCCATCAGCAAATTTATGCGATTTATGGGAAAAGGGTCTTTAAAAAATTCCAGCCCCATTTTCATCATCAGATTGCAGCAGATTTTCGTGCTTCCTTTGGCGGCTCCTCCTGCCCCTCCTGCCCCTTGCTGTTGCCCCTCCTGCCCCTTCTGCCCCTTGCTGCTGCCTTTTACTCTTCCAATTAGCGTGCCCCAGCGATTGTCTTCAATGCGGATGACTATCTGTCCCTGAGTCTCCTTCTCTCTCTCTCTCCTTGATGCCTCCCAGGTCCCCAGGTCGTGTCTCCTCGAAGACGTTGCAGCAGTTATAATACGACATTACAATAAAAAGCGCGATGCTTGTAAGCTGACATGCAACATTGCAGCAGACGACTGCTATGACGAGTGGCAGCAGCAGTTCCGTCCCTAAAGGATGTGGCACGGGGCGGGGCGGGGCGGGGCGGCGCGGCACGAGGGGCAGCTCAATCCAACTAGAGATTGAGTGGAATGCTGGAAATAACGAAGGTTTTCTGCGCTGCTTAAAGCTCTGACAGCTGCTGCTGCTGCCACTTCTCCTCCTTTCAGCAATTGAATTTTTGTGGAGCAGCAGCAGAAGAGCTTAACCCCCTAATGCCCGCACAAACAGGATTAGATGCTCGGCCAAGTGATTGCCAATTCGAAAGCAATCAAGTTTCGGGTTAATTATTCAACATACTCGTAGCAGGCCTCCGCCCAGGCAGGACTCCTCCCAGGCAGCAGCCTACGGAACAGCCCCGGAAAACCCAGAGACAAATACACGAAATTATTATTCAAATGAAAGTGGATGCTGGGGCTGCTGCTGCTGCTGCAAGCCGGACAAGTGCCGTGCCCCACACAAGTGCAACGAATGGCAGTGCAATCCAATATTCAAAAGTGTTTACGGTACGAATATTTATTTACTTATTCACTTATTCACATATTCATTTGTCACTTGTTTCGTTGCTCCTTTGGTTTTTGTGGCACGTGGAATGTGCACTTTGCAGCACTGCTAGGCATTGTGCAACACTGTTTAAGGGTTAGATGAGTGTGCACATCCTTAGAGCACACAGAATATTCGTACAATGAATCGTATATATCTTCAACACTTTGCAACACTGAAATGGGTTTTACAACACTGGTTAGGTAATACTATAACCATTTAAAGAGTGTTTTTGGTCCTTGGAACATACTCTGATCGCTGTACTTGATGATCGCCTCCCTGATGCTACACTCTTTTGAATTGTGCAACACTGTTTAATCATTAGAAGAGTGTGCACATCCTTAGAGCACACAGAATATTCGTACAATGAATCGTGGATATCTTCAACACTTTGCAACACTGAAATGGGTTTTACAACACTGGTTAGGTAATACTATAACCATTTAAAGAGTGTTTTTGGTGCTTGGAACATACTCTGATGGCCTCCCTGATGCTACATGCTCTTTTGAATTGTGCAACACTGATTGCTGTGACAGTGTTGCACAAGTGTCAAGTTCTATTCATTCCACTAACCCCTTAATCCCATCGTTCCATCATCCGTTTATCCCTCAGCATCCCTCATCTGTTGTGTGCGTTTTTCTGGGGGTTTGCTCCCTTTCTTCTTTCTTTTTATACCCGATACTCAAAATGAGTATTGGGGTATATTAGATTTGTGGTAAAAGTGGATGTGTGTAACGTCCAGAAGGAATCGTTTCCGACCCCATAAAGTATATATATTCTTGATCAGCATCAATAGCCGAGTCGATTGAGCCCTGTCTGTCTGTCCGTCTGTCCGTCCGTCCGTCTGTCCGTCTGTCCGTCTGTCCGTCTGTCCGTCCCCTTCAGCGCCTAATGCTCAAAGACTATAAGAGCTAGAGCAACGATGTTTTGGATCCAGACTTCTGTGATATGTCACTGCTCCAAAAATATTTCAAAACTTTGCCCCGCCCACTTCCGCCCCCACAAAGGGCGAAAATCTGTGGCATCCACAATTTCGACGATACGAGAAAACTAAAAACGCAGAATCGTAGAAGATGACTATATCTTCTAGAGTGCAAAATCTGAACCAGATCGTATAATTATTACAGCCAGAATCACGATAACAATTTCACTCTTTCTCGCTCTGTCTCACTCTAACACACAGGTTTCATGGTCGGTTTTGCAAATTGCAAAATATGAGTTCAAGGATCTCAGAACCTATAAAAGCCAGAGCAACCAAATTTGGTATCCACACTCCTGTGATATCGGACCTTGACCGTTTCCTGTCCAAATTTCGCCACACCCCCTTCCGCCCCCGCAAAGGACGTAAATCTTCGGCATCCACAAATCTCAGAGACTATTAAGGCTAGAGTAACCAAATTTGGTGCACACACTCCTTTAAGATGTCACTATAAAACGTATATCTCAGAATTTCGCCCCACCCCCATCCGCCCCCACAAAGGACGAAAATCTGTTGCATCCACAATATTGCAGATTTGAGAGAACTAAAAACGCAGAATCATAGATAATGACCATATCTATTAGATTGCTGAATCTGGACCAGATCAGATAATTTTTATAGCCAAAAGGAACAAATCAATTTGCAGTGGCTACGCAGCGCGTGACGTCACGCTCCGACTGATTTTCTGTCTCTCTCGCACGCACTCTTTGTCGTGTCGTTAAATATTAGCGGCGTCTGCCGGAGGAGAGCCATACTGACTTAGTATCGGGTATAACTCTAGAGTTGCGGTGTCCGCAGCAACTCACAACGTTCCCCCTCGTTTGTTTTGTTTTGATGACACACGAATTAATTTGCGGTCGCTTGTTGATGGGTGATGGGTGATGTTCCGTTTAACGACTGTCATCTCTGGGGAAACAGTCAGTCATTCGGGGAGTCGTTGCATGCCCCCCGAAAAGCAGTAAATTCACCAGGAATTCCAATGTTTTTCCTTTTTTGAGGCTTAAGTTCCTCCTTCATGAATATTACCTCTGCTTGGAGGAGGATGCGTGTGTGGCAGGCTGTTGTGGCTGGGGCATTATCGCAGTTATTCCATTAGAGATTCTACCAGTCTACCAGTGGGGGGGTGGCTGTGTCCTGTGGGGGAGGTGTCGTCGTTAATGGGTTAAATGGCAGCCCCAAATCGCTTCATTTCATTCCTATGGACATGGACATGAGGCATGCAGCAGCAGCAGCAGCAGCAGAATAGCAGAATAGAGCTAGCAAGTGGGCCAGCAAGTGGGCGTGGTTGATGCCGCAAGGGGGCGTGCGTGGCCGGAGTGGAAGTGGGAGTGGGCGTAGGTGGGATCCTGGCTTTTGGTAAATGGCCTGCCGTATGCTCATTTGTATTGGCTGCAAATACAATTTGATAGTCCATGTGGCACTGTTGTACGTAGCCAGAACTCAGTGCCACATCCTCCTTTTTGGCTGCAGGCACAAGGATACACACACACGCACACATATGGCAGTTAACCAAAGGCACAGGACACAGCAGGCAGCAGGCAGGAGGCAGGAGGAAGAAGAGGGGCATGTGGCACACAAATTGCGCACCAACGAAACGTACGGACGGACGGATGGAGGGAAATCTCCGCTCTTTTGCTCAGGCGGATGGCCGTACACCTAGGCGAATGCGTTATAATAATATGTATACGTACGAGTGCGACGATGGCCAGAGGAAACAGTGGGCGAGCGAGAGGCAGGCACACTGCTGCCACAGCCAGTGGCATGTGGGGCGGGCAGAAGGGGGGCGGGGGGCTGCTGCCTGTCAAGGGTATGCCTGGGTAGCGGTGGGGGTTGGGGGTTGGTGCCTGGGAGGGGGTGAGGGTATGATAAAAAGTTGAAAATAAATTTTTATTGTTATGGGGCACACACACACACACAAGCACACACGTGCAACGTTCTTCGTTCTTCTTGTCCTTGTATCTGTTTGCGTGTTTGCGACACTCATTTTCTGCAGATGTCTTTTATGTGTGTGCCACACACTGTCCCTCCACCACCGCACATCCGCTCCACGGCTCCTCCCCCACTCTGTAGGTCTCCTCCCCTCTCTAGAACCAAGAGAATCCAATGAGAACATGTGTACTTAACATAAATCGCTCACTCATTGAAAACAGTTGCATAAATTCGAAAAAGGGGGAAGAAGGGGGGCGGGGCAGGCGGGGTGTTGTTGCACGTACAGAAAGGAGAGATGGGAGAAGGGAAAAAGAAAACCAGAAACCAGGAAACCGAATCAGGCAACAGAATCAGAGGCAGAAACAGAAACAGAATCAGAATCCGAGCCGGTTGCCGGCTACCGGGGGGCCGGGGGGGAGGGGGTCTCGGGTGTGCCTCTCCGTGGAAAAACTAGCTGAAGTTGCAACTGCAATGCAAAACATTTATCGATTTGCGAAACTATCTCTGTGCCACCCCATCCCCATGCCCACCCTCATCCCTTCACACATCCCCTCGCCTCTCTTGCCACAGCCCCGTGCCGCCACCGTGTGTGTGCAGAAAAGTTTTGCCAACAGTTTTAATTTCCCATAATTACACAATTACAAAGCGCAAAGTTTTCAGCACACGCCACGCCCCCGGCCCGGCCCGGCCCTCCACCGCCCTGCCCCACCGCTCTGGGGCACGCCTCTGCACAATGCGCGTCATGGAAATGAGCAGTCAAAAAAACACAAAAAAAGAGCACAGGAAAATGTGGCAAAGCTAAAAAAAAATCGCACCGAAGAAACTGAATTATTCAGCGGGAAAGTCGCGGGGGGGGCAAGCGCGGAAAAGTCGCAACGGGGAAACGGGGAATCGGCGGATCGGCGAATCGAAGCTTTAATGCTCTCCGCGATTCCATGGCGGGATTAATCACTTGTCCGCCCGGCAATTAGTTATACGTTCCATCGGATACGCATTCCGCATCCGTTGTATCCGTCGTATCCGGCGTGTAAATCACCCGCCGACAACAATGTCCTGAACCCTGAATCCATGAGGGATTGCAGGTGGATTGGGTTCAGAGGGTTCAATGGGGGATTTAAGATCCTTGGGAGGCGATCACTCGCTTTGGGGAGGCTGTAAATTTAATTTAAAGGGAATTCTGGGGAGTGTTATGCTCTCTCTTCAGGGCTTTTACTTCCTTTAGCTCTCTCTCTTTCTCTTGTTTGATGTATTTTTTCCCCCTTTTCCCCTCGATCCACTCTCGCTCTCTCTCTCTCTCTTACAGACCTCTCTTGAAAGCGATCACTCAATCTACAATTTGTCTCCTGCATTCCGTTCCCATGAAAGCATCAATCTCTCTTTCTCTCCCTCTCTCTCCTCAGCCTCGTTTTGAGCCAAATCCTGATCCTAGCGAGAAGTCCCTAGTCCATCTCTCTCCTTCCTTGTGGCAGGGTATAGTCGTTGCCGCCGCCGCCGCAGCAGAAACAACGGGTGAAATGAGCAGGCAAAAAAGTTTTCAGCATTGCACTCGCACACACTTACACACCTCATAGTCGTCGCACACACACACACACACACATGGATAGGCAGAAAGAGAGAGAGAGAGACAGAGAGGGAGACAGAGGGACAGACACACGTAGGCAAAAGTATTTATTGAAAACTGTTACCGTTAGCAGCCGCCATTCCACCGTAATGCCCCGTTTCCCCCTCCTGCCTGCCGCCCCTGGCCGTTCACACTTCGTTCGAGTGGGTTTCGGTAAAGGGGGGGAAGGGGGGAGAGGGTACTGCTTCTCGCTGACTCCACACATGCATGAATGCCTGCAGAGAGGGACAGAGAGGGACAGAGGGAGGGAGGCGTACGTAGTGCCGGACCAAATGACAATGCAAGAATGCCAGAGAGCGAGAGAGAGAGAGAGAGAGGGAGAGCGAGAAAGAGATGGCTGGGCAGCGAGGGAGATGGAGATAGCTGTTGACAGTGGCTTTTGTTGGGGATTTTTAAATCAATTGTAAATGCAACTTATACGCTCACACACACACACACACATACATACATACGTAGTATGTATATCCCCTTAAATCAGAAGCCCCGACCAGATGTCCTGTCCCCCCAACCCTTGTATGGCCATAATCCCTGACACTATTTAATTTTCAATTGAAAGGAAGGCCCCACAATTTATGAAACTTCTTGGAAAAGTTCTCTCCCACCCCCTCTCTCCCCTGCCCTGCTGCAACCCTCTTCCAACTGGAAAGACAATCAAAATTTTGTGCCATCGGCTTACAAGTTTCTTCTTTTCGGTTTCGGGCTGGAATAATTTATGCCTTGCCAATAAAATAGACGCCTCGCCATGGCTTTGGTTCTATTCGGTGCCGGGCCATCAATTTCTTGCCTAAAATTCGATGTGCGTAGAGGAGATCCTTGCACCAGAGGCGGCTGGAGGCAGCTGGAGGGGCAGTAGCTGTAGCGGAGAAGGCCAGGGGTCTGTGGGGTGCCACCACCAGTGGCAGGACATGCCAGGGCCACGTTAATTATGCATGGGGTTAGCAGAGCCATAGCCCGAGCCCGAACCCAAAGTAGGCCACATGGTTACGAGGGTAGGAATGCTGCGAGGAGGCTCTGCTGCAGGCAGGAGGCACAGCCACGAGGCACAAGGCACGGGGCACGAGGCATGGGTTATGTATGTGCGGCATGCAGCGAACTTTTAATCCGCTTTAACTAAAAACATTTAAATTTGCCCAGGCAGCGGGCGGCGCCGGGTGGGTGGGGGGTGGGGGGTGGGGGTGCCCACTCAGGCATTCACCCACCGAAAAAAAATGAGAAAATGTAGAAGGCTTATACTCTGCCAGCGGGAAAAGTGGCCGCCGGCAACACTGGCAGATTGGAGGCACCAGGAGCGCTGCCTCTGAATGGAGGGAATGGAGATTTCGAAAGAGATTCGGTGGGAGATCCTCTTTCGGAAGTGGAATGGAGCCTTGCCAGACGATCTTTGAAGGCACTCGAGAGGGAACAGCTCTGGGAACAGTTCGGAAAGTGTTCCCAGTGCCTCCAGCCTCCCCTCCAATCCGTTTCCCCTCAAATGGAATGTGGAATTATGCGGCATGCATTTTTGAGTTATTTTCTGATTTCTGCCAACATTTCTGCAAATATTTCCCTGGCTTTCCAGGGAGCGGGGGGGCGGGGGGCGTTGCCAGGACAAGATCTCAATTAAAGTGGATTAAATGTCGAAGCGAATATGTGGCCGTAAAATATTTAATATTGAAATGTGTTTAATGTCCGTCCGGACAGATGGAAGGACACACGGACGGAATGTTGTGTGCGTAAAGGGGTGGGGGTGGGTTCTGGGGGTGGCTTCTGGGGGATGTGGCATTGCATTCCTTTTCTGAAATATTTTATTGATTTGCTAATTTTGTGTGTGTGATTTTTCCGACTTGTTTTGGGGCTGCTTTCTGCTTTCCTTCTGTCTCAGTGTGTGTGTGGAAATTCCTTGCTCAATGAATGGCATTCCAGGCCATTCTTCTCTGTCTCTTCTTGATACTCTCTTCCTCTGGCCCTGCTGTCCCTTTCACTCCCATTAAGTGCATGTCTTCGTTCGGTTTTCCACAAATTCATTCCATTTTCGTTGGGCTTTTTTCCACCATTCGAGGGGTCTCCACCTCCTGGGGGGGGCGGCAGGGTGTCGGTGCTTTGCTTTGCTTTGCTTTTTTCCTCTAATGAAGGACGCAAGCCGCAAGCTTCTGTGGCGTGGGGGCGGCGGAGGGGGCGTGGTGTGTGTGTGCTAATCACAAGTTGCAGCTAAGCAGCTTACAAAACTTCTTTTCCACTGTAATTTTTGGCACATTTTCTGGTGAATGGCCGAAGTTCCTCGAGGGAAAACAGCTGTGAAGCATTTAAGGCCACTTTAACTTTTGCGCCCCCTGCCCCTGCCCCTAGCCCTGCCCCTGCCCCTGCCCTTTGCCCCTCCCCTGTGGCATGCTGCTCTTTGGGTGTCAGACATTGTAGGACAAACAGATTACAATAAAACGATTTTTCACAGATGAACAGATGAAGAACAGGAGCACCGTGCTGCCACGTTGTGGCATCCACATCAGCAACAGCCAGAGGAGCGCCGCAGAACAACCGCAGGACGTGGCAGGGCCACACGAACTCGAGTGGAGCGAGACCATAACTTAAATTTTGACAAATGTATGTGACACATACAATTAGTATAAATTGACTGTCGTGTTGAGTGGCCGCCACCGTCTCTCACACACGGACACCTCCACAAAGAGAGGGGGATGGAGTGGGGGTGGTGCATGCCACAGAACGAACCATCATTCCGCGTGGGCTCCGCACAATAGAGCGACAACAATGTCACGGCATCTGCTATTGTCAGGGCACAATACGCCGATTTGCATTACTGCTGCTGTCACGCGAGAGTTGCCACAGCAGTAGGTGTGGCACGTGGCAAGTGGCAGGAGTGTGTGTGTGTGGCAAGGCTATACTTTATCCCATTCAACAAAGTGCTTCGATCCCTACAGATCCTCTGAGGAGCAGAGACAGCTGTCTCCCCGAAGAGTACGAGCCACCCTCTCCCTCGGTGGGGTCTGCCACGCGTTGTTGCAGCAACAGCAGCAGTGTACATAATAAATTTATTTACCAAAACTCTTTCTCTCTCTCTCGCTGCCTCCCATTCGGCGGCGGCCCGTCCACTAAATTTTCATCAATTCCTGCCAATTTCTGGCAATTTTTGGCTATTTCTGTGTGTGCGCTCGACTAAACCGTTTAAAAATTGATGCAAATTAAATTCACTATTTTGTGCAGCGGCGAGAGCCCCACGCCGTGCTCCACCCGTGCCCTCCCCCGCACGGGGGCAGCGGCTGAAAGGAGGAAAAAAACAAAACCAAAGCCACGTGGAAATTGGGAAAATTCAGTTTGCGGCTGTCCGCCCGCGCATCAACTATTCATTGTTTGATGGAAAACAGTGGCAGGAGGCGGGGGGGAGGTGCCAGTGGCAGTGGCAGGAGTTCATTGGTGTTTTGTTTGCCGGTTGTTGGGGCAAAACTTTCTGAATAGATCGCTAAAAACTCTCTCTCTTTGGAGAGCGATCCCTCTTCCTTGTCAGTGGAACTCCTTGATCCTACCTCGCTGTGGCATGCCTCGTGTCAGCGTGCGTGGGAGTCTGCGTGTGCCAGCCGTATACGTATTTATGCCATATACAAATATATCATCCAGAAAGTTTAAACTGCCGCAAAGGCTAAGGGCAATTGCTTTTGACAGTTATATGTACAAATTTATGAGACAAACTGCTGGGAGTGGCGGCTGGAGCGAGGGGGGAGGGCTGAAGTGTGGTTAGCGGTGGGCGGGGGGTAGAGGGGGGGGTGAGGCATTCAGGCAAAAACACATGCCTTTGGTCTCTGGTTTCTGGCACTTTAATTGACTGAAATTTTGAATCTGAGTGGAACATGAAATTGAGAACACACCCACGCACACACCCACACGCACATGCACACACATGTACTCCCTCTCTCCCTCTCCCTCCCTCCCACTGGCATAGACAAGCTCCCCTTCCTCCACTGTTTGGGATTTTCGGAAGGTATCAGAAATTACTTACAATTCAAAAACAAACTTTTGCTGCTGCTGCCGTCGAACGAAACCTAAATTTGTAAGTCAACACAATGGAAGAGGAAAGAAAGAGAGAAAGAGCGAAAGAAAGAGAGAGCACACGACAGCAAGTGAAGGAGAGGAGGGCCAGGGGCAGGGGCAGGGGCAGGACTAAGCATTAGTCGAAATCCGAAAATGTCGCATTGGAGAGAGTAGAGCCAGGGACAGGGCAGAGGCAGGGACGGTGCAGGGACGGGGCAGGGGGGCATTGCAAAAGTGAAGAAAAATTGTAGAAAACTTTTGCTGATTTCGCCCAGTGCGCTTCATTTATTTCAACGATTTGTTGCCAGGAGGAGGCTCCAGGAGGCAGAAGAAGCTGAACTGAAGCAGGATTCTGTCCAAAGAGCAGCTGTTTTACGTCTTGATGGGTTGGTCCGCATCCCCCCCCGAAGCCTCTCTGCCCCTCTATCCCCCTCCTTTCCACTAACTTTATCGCTTGAGTAAGTTGCCGCTGCCTGCCTTCCGTTTTATAATATTATAACGTGCGTTGTTTGTGCTTGAACAATTTTTCGGCGTTACCTTCGCTCCCAGCCACCCTGTCCCTCCCTGGCTCTTATTGGAAAATTGCAAGTTGTCGTGAAAAGAAAGAGAGAGAGCGGGAGCGGGAGCGGGAGAGTGGTAAACAACAAACTAGAGAGAGAGCGAGGTGCCCGGTGCCTGGTGCTGGGCATAAAAGTTTCCATTCTTCTGGCAGCTGGAGTTTCAGTTCGAGTTCAGAGTCGGAGTTACAGTTGGATCCTGGAGTGTTGCAGGGCTTGGGTTTTTGGGGTTTTCAGAGTGTGGCGCATAGGTAAATACCTTGCAGATTCCTATTTGAGTTTTCCAGCTTGAGCCGTGTCGTCCGCCGCGTGTCGGCAAACGAACCAAACTTTCGAGAGTGTGACAGCGATGTGTGTGTGTGTGTGCTTGTGCTTGTGGCACAGTTAGGACCTGGTTGAACAAGCTTTCGAGGCCATTCAAATATATGCAAGGAATATACATACATAGGAGAATAGAGTCCCATTCCACTGGCCCTCTATCGGGGCAGAGCTATCTCTGAAAGTATCACAAAAGTCAAAACGCTGTCCAACAAAAAGGCGAACAATTGCCGGGTTTATCTATGCGGCCATCGGCCAGAGTGGCACTTGCTTTTTATTTTACTCGCATTAATTGCTTGAGTTTAAGCGCCATTCCAGCGCGAACAGAAAGAGAGAGAGGGAGAGAGAGAGGGGGAGAGCATTTCGTTTCGTCATAAGCTGATCAGCGTGGGTGAAAGAGACGGAGAGAGAGCGCACCACTAAAGAACTGGACAGATCGAGTGTGGGAGAGGCAAATTGCAATAGAAGTTGTTCAAACTGTTAAGAGGAGAGCTCTCAAACGATAAGAGGATTAGCTGCGCGGGAGTATGCACATACATACATACATATGTACATATGTTCATGTATAAAGGCTCATTCATGCCACTCACTCACCTTTATTGCTCGTAAATTCATGTTGCTTCTCATCTCTTTCATTGTCACTCACTTCTTCTGTTGCTTATGCTTCCCCTCCTCAGCTTGTACAGCTACTTAGCCATTCTGCACTTTCTGAACTTTTCGCACTCACAAAAACAAAAACGATGCACATGCTGTTTGCTGCTCTCTTTACACCCCACCCCACCCCTCCCGCGCACACAACCCAACCACACGGTGAAACCGCAAAACCGCGTGACCAAACGAAAACTGGACCGAGGGGCTTTTCTGGCATTTTCGCTGCATTTTTCACACAAAAATCTTAAAAAGTCCATTAAACAATTGGTTTTCATGTAAAAGAAATATAAAATAAACTTGTTGCACTGCATTTTAACACATATTTACACACCATCTGATCTTTTTTTTGCTCTGGGGATATATTTTCATTTGCAAACTACACCACACGACTGCGCGACACTTTTTTCCGATATTATACAATAATATTAACCTTTTTTAACCATTTTCAAACATATACGAAACGAAAAGCGATTACCCGACGCGCTTGAATTAGAAATCGAGAGAGCGGCCTGCGTAGGTGGATAAGTTTTTGCTCTCCCTTCTTCGCTCTTCGGCTCTTCGGCATTCACTCTCTCGGATCATCACCTGTGCTTGGTGAGCGGAGAGGAGGTGGCTGGCAGCATTTTTCGTTTACGCTGCTCCTAATTTTAAAGTATCCTTCAAGTGTTGTTTCTGCTCTCTTCAGCTGTCCTCTGCTCATTCTCTCTCTAGCTTTTTTTATTGCTGTTGTTGCTGCTGATGTTGCTGTTTTTGCTCTTTATGTGTGTTGAGTCTATGTCCACCACCCTCCCCCTCTCCCTCGAACCCTATCTTTTCTCTTGCATTTGCGTGTGTATGTGTGTGTGTTTGTGTGCGGCAAACATTCGCAAAAAGCGACACACGCTGCAAAACTGCACAATGAAGCTCCTCCACTCCTTCTATTGCTGTCCCTGGCCCCCTCCTGGCCCATCCTCCTGCACATTGTTGCCGCTCCTCCTTGTAGCTTAACAAAAAGCATTAACACAATGCAGGCGCAGCATGACGACGGCGACGGGGGCCACGTTTCGGGGCCACACAGAGCTGCTGCTCCATGGAGCAAGGGCTCCACGCGGGTCGTGTTATGTACTGTACCGACATTGTCGTACATAGAGAATGCGACACCAGGAGGCAGGGAAAAGAGAGTTTTGTGGGGCTGTGGGGTTGTGGGGGCAGGCGGCAAGGCGAGAGTGCAGCTGTTGCCGGCGGCATTGCGTGGGACTTCCGCTGAAATGTAACCACAGCAGAGAAAGGAAAGGAGCGGCAGGCACCAGCGGTGGAGATATAAGCAGCCCCTGCGGATAGACTCTGGTGGGGTTGGGCTCGGCTCTCTGGTTGCCAGACGAATTTGCAAGCCGAGAGTGGGGTCATAGGGCACCCAGAGCCGTGGCTGTTGCAAAAGGGTAATTGCTAAGCAATTACCTTCTTTCCCAAGATTAATGGTCATGGAAGAAACTTGAAAATGTTGCCGCAATGCTAACAATGACCCCAACACATGACATGGCGCTGCCACTGCCGCTGCCACTGCTCCACGCTCCGGGCTGCAGCTTCGTTGGGGATTTACTTTTTGTTGTGGGTGTACTTTACTTCCCTTCCCACCCACTCGATGAGCCGTGGCAGGGATAAATGAGGGCGTTATGGCATTAATTAGATGCACGGTGGGCGCGGCAAGGCGACGCGAAACGATGCGCGGTCGGGATGTGTGTGTTTCTGTTTTCTGCTTTTCTGTTTTTCTCCTGTCAAAAGCGTGCAGCAGAAAAAGTTGAATTATGCAAATTGCAGCGCACATTTATTGCTGCACCATGCGTTCGACCTCTCTGGGCCTGGGCTTTCCCCTTTTCCCTTTTTCCGCACTCATTCATTTGCAATTTTTGTAATTCGCACCGGATATACGTACTTTCAGGGCATGTTAAACTGCAATCCCAATCCCAATCCCGATCCCGATCCCGATCGGAATCCCAATCCACGACACCGCAAAC
This sequence comes from Drosophila persimilis, assembly GCF_003286085.1. Taxonomy (NCBI): domain Eukaryota; kingdom Metazoa; phylum Arthropoda; class Insecta; order Diptera; family Drosophilidae; genus Drosophila; species Drosophila persimilis. Next base: position 26,830,724 of record NW_020825288.1, on the reverse strand, counting down.
GGCCCAGGAGTGAGGGAGGGCTGCCGTTCCAGCCTCTGCCCGTGGGGCGTCCCATCGGAATCTGTGGCATCCACAGGCCGACCCTCCCGCTGTCGGTCACCCACTGCGCTTTACATAAATTATATTTCCGCCGGAAAAATTAACATTTTTATGAATTTCCTTTCAGCAGACGCGCATTGTGGTGTCGGGCGAAAAAAACCAAAATAAAAATGAAATAAAAAGAGATGGAAGGGAAACGAAACGAAAGGAAAGAGTCAGTGTACTGCACTACACTGCACTACAGAAACACTGAAAGGGAGAACATAACGGTAACGGTACAGCAGAGTAGAGTCGCGTAGCGAGAGAGAGGGAGAGAGAGAGAGAGAGGGCGCGAGCGACTAGAGCGCACCGTGGCGCCAAAGACTTAGTCGAGGCCTCGGACTCAAAAGCACAGCAGCAGGCTCCCCAAAGAGTGTTTGGCTTTTTGGCGAAAGCTGCGACCAGGGCGAGGGCGAGGGCGGGGGCGGGGGCTGCAGGGGCAGGCACTGCAAACTGCGAAAATGAAATGTTGTTATTGAAATTGGCAAAGTTTTATGTGCGCACTTTTTACATAGAAATGTTTGGCCATGACTTGCTGCTGCCGAAACAGAGCCCAGAAGCAGAGTCGAGTCCCTGCGCCAATCCCTCAGTCCCCAAAGCCCCCAAGTCGTCGACGTCGTCGGTTGGCAATGCCATTGCCTATTTATGCGTGGTTGAGGTTAAAATGAAGCGATTTTCCCCTCCCCTCGCCACCCATCACTGCTCACTCTGTGTTTTTTTTTATGCCTCTTTATGGCTCGCTTTGGTTTAGGTTTTAGTTTTTGTGGCCTGCTGCCCCCGCCTTTTTTTTGTGCCTTTTAGGGTAGTGTGTGATATCCGTTTTCTCGTACATTTGCGACCACTGTTCCAGTGTGCCGTTGGTTTTGCCTTTGGCTTTGCCATTGCGTTGGTGTACAATGCCACAATACGGAACAGCAAAAGCAACAACAGCAGCAACGAGAGAAACGGCAGAATAAAGTGCCAGGAAACACATTTAATATCTACGCATAAAAATAAAAGTCTAGCAGGAGACCGACCCGGACCCCGGCAAATGGAAAAGAAGAGTGACCAGCAACAAGAGAAACAGAGACAGAAACAGCAACAGCAAGCAAAGTAGCGGACAACGTCCAACACAACCAAAGAGTGAAAGAGAGACAGAGAATGTCGGTTGGAAGGTCTTGTTTATTACGCTCGCATAGCCAAATGCATAAATTTACGGACCGATGCGTGCAAACTGTAAAAACTTAAAAAAAAACCCGAGAAAGAGGCGGTGGAAACGAAGGAAACGATGAGGGAGGGCGGAAGTGTAGCTGCAAATGAAAAAGCGCCTGAGAACGGGAGCGAGCAGCAGCAACAAGAACAAGAACAAGAACAACTTCCAAGCCGAAGCTTACATGCACTGTGCAAAAGAGAGAGAGAGCGCGAGAATGGAAGTGGGAGAGAGCCAGTGACTGCATGTTGGAAATTCAATTTTAATTTAAATGGAGAACAAATACAGCCACAACCACACTCCCACACACCGGCACACACGTATGCAAAGTGAGAGAGAGAGAGAGAAAGAGCGAGAGAGAGGCAGCGGTAAGGTAGAGCTATACCCTAATGGAAAAAGATTAGCGGAAAGCAACAGCAAAGAAAGGATGAGAACCTGCTCATATGCACGTGTGCTATTTGCATAGCTGATAACCACGGGTAAAATTTTCAAGTAAAGTGAAGTGAAATTCTCGCAGTGCACAGTTTACAGTTGCAAAAGAAATTACCCAGAAAGGCGAAGGAAAGGAGATAAAGGCTGCAGGAGCTCTGCAGAGCAGTCGAAACGAAAAGAAAGTGTGAGAAACAAGGCAAAAGGCGATCGAGTCGAGGAAATGCAACACAGAAATGAGAATTTATGTTTATGAGCGGGAATACTCGTCGTTTTGCCTTGCCCCGTTATGAATATGTATATGTATGCATGTATGTATGCGGCAGACACCAGGATGTACTACGCCGTTCCACTGGATATGAATGTGGTGTCGAACGAGAGAAGTGTGGAGAGGGGGGCTGGCTCAACAGCGGAGTTGAGGTGTATATTTATTAGCAGGCTGTGGCATCAGAGGCATCAGCACGACGAAGCGAAGCTGCTAATGTTCATGTGATGCCCGCAATAACTGCCTAACGGTATGTCATTTGTCTGCCACCAAAAGAGAGAGTGAGTGGAGCAAGGGGGGGACGTTGCCTCTGTCACAGCAAAGTTTAACTAGGCCTCATTATGCAGCAGCAGCAGGAGCAACAGCAGGAGCATCCTGGATGAGAGCTTTATGTAAAACACCAGAGGACTAGCAGAATCAGGGTAAGTGGCATCAAATTTGCATGTATGTATATCAATCCCGAAGTATCTGACTACTATTCTATTATATATTTAGATTTATTATCATTATTTTTATTACCATCCGAATTCAAATGTATCAAATCTAAAGGCTACCTACCTAATATTTGTATACCATGCGAAACAGCGCCATCTAGTGTATAGAGACGACAACAATACTTATGTCACTCTGACAAAAGCTCACCTCCATGTAACTATGTAGCGTTATCGGTTTGTCACTCGACATAACCTGAAGTGTATGAAACTGCTTTATCGTGGTTTATTTGAAATTTCAGTCTAACGGGCTTCTAAGTGGCTGGGAAATTTCTCTGTTTGAGGAAATTCCCTCAAATATTCCCCCAAAACTTGAATATAACGCATTTTACAGCTTCTTCTTCTTTGACTTCCTCTTCCGCTGAAGAGAGAGAGAAGGGGAGATTGAGGGCCTCTGGTTTTGGCATCTTTTTGGGGGGTTTGGTGGGGGGAAATACATATTTAATAATTCAAAGTTGAATGCTATAAAATCTCAGCGGGGGTCCGTATTTCAGGGCGGTAATTCCACATTGTTCGGTTCTTCCAAAGAAGGAGTCCTGCCGGAGTCCTGCCAAGCAGGTGGGCTTCCCCTCTATACGGCGGGGGGCAGGCCTCTGGGTCTGGCTTTGTGTTAATGTGAGAGTTTACTTAGGCCAGTGGTGCTGGCAGGCTGCTATTTTGTGCTGCTGCCGCTTTAAGGTCGCTTCCTGGGGGAAATTAACCTCCTTGGCACGCCGGGGGGCAGCAAGTAGCGTGCAGCCGTCTCCGCTTTTGATGATATGGATCAAACGATTTTGCTTGCAGATTAACCTACACGACGGTGTCCGTCCAAACACCAGCGAATGCCGACTACCGACTCCCGACTCCATCTGCAACTGCAACTCGCGGCAAATGCCAATTGCAACAATGGCCTCGAAAGGCAATGGCACATCGCGTGTGGCATGCAAGACAGAGGCAGAGAGAGGGCCACCCCAGGGCGCCCCCCCCACCAGTGGGGACTGCAATTGCTGCAAAATGCCTGCCACTTTGCACAGTTTTGCACTGCCACAAAACGCCACAAAACTTAAATTGAGCCGCCGCCCAAAACAAACAGTTTGGCGAGCAATCCAAATAGAGGGATGCCCGGAGTCCATAGAGCCATAGAGCCATACAGAATGGAGAGAGAGAAAGAGAGAGAGTGCCGGAGAAGCCATTCATTATCCGCACTTTGATTTTAAAGCCAGTCGGCAAATCACTTAAATCTCTCTTGTGTGCAAAGCAAAAGTCGTGTGGCCTGAACTTAGCCGTAAATCGCATGATAAATGTTTTCCTAGGCCGAACCCATCCCATCCCCCCCAGAAATACCCTTTCCTAGTGTTCGGGGAAGCGGGTAGCATACGTGGAGGCTAGCGTTTGTGCCCCAGAGGATACTCTGCCACCCGCTCCTCTCCCAAGGAAGAGCATTTGACAATTCAATTACTTCCTTGAGTTTTCCCTGAGTTTTGCTTGGTTTTTCCTCCTTTGTTTGTATATTTAATAGAATCTTTTGCATTTCTTATGTGTTTCCAAGTGTCAGGCGGACGACTAATTTGATTTATGGCCGAAAGACAGAGCAGAACAGGACAGAACGGAACGGAACGGATCGGAGTTATGCCCCAAAAAATAATAATATTCGCAAATATCGAAGATAAACTTTTTCCTGGAGTCCTGGAGACGCAGGACAAGGCTAACGATGACTAAGGCATTTTAAATGCCTGTCGAAAGATGTCATTGTTTTTGTGGATGCCAGAAAACTTATTTCTCTCTGTTTTCTTATAACTTATGCATACGAGCAGGACACTCTGGCAGGACACTCCCCGACTGCGGCTCCTTCTGCCTCTGGAGTACTCGCAATACCTGAGATAAACAATTGCTAAATGGCTGCCCGAATAATTGATGGTTCCACTTACACTTCTATCCATCCATCGGCTGTCCCATCGATGGACTTGTCTCTTTTTGTGGCACTCTTGCCGTGGCATGTGGCATGCTACGCACACCCAATCAATCAACATTTTCGGCTGGCCCTGGTGCTGCTGTTTTCCTAATTAGCAAATTAAAAATCCTTAGTATTTAAAGCGTCCTTTCTCTCCCCCTTTCCCTCTCCCTCCCCCTCTCTCTGGTGCAGCACGAAAAACTCATTAGTAATTAAATGTTTTCCGACGCGACTACGCCTGGCCCCTGCTTACCCCTTGCGCCTCAGCTGCCCCATGCCTCATGTCTGTTGTCCCTGTCGTCGTCGTCGTCGTCGTCGCTGCGTCGTGTTCGCACAGCCAGCACTTCCGCACTTCCGCCTGCTGCTGATGCTGAATCCGAATCTGCTGTTGATGCTCCTTCCCCGCCCTTGCCCCATGCCCCTGGATGACGCACAAGACTCCTCGGGCCACATATACGCACTTTTTATACCTATTTATAGCCTGCTTCTGCCATTTCCAGGGTATCATTCGCTGATCTTTTCCTCTAGAATCTGGAGAGATGTCAAACTGCAGTCTCATTAGCCGCTGCATGCCCCCATGCCCCACAACTGGGGGTAATGGAATGTTGTTTTCCAATTACATCATTCTCTACTCTCGCGTTGCATGAACAAGTGGCAGAGACAGGGACAGAGATAGCCGGCAAATGTGTGTTGCAGGGGTATCATTTAGTCGGAAGTTGTTGCTGCCTGCTGCCTGATGCCTGATTCGGAGGCCGTATTAAGCCCGTAAACAAGTCCACAAGCAATGGCTCCTCGCCTGCTTGGGTTATGGCCACGGCTATATGGCTATGGCTATGGCTCTGATTCTGCGGCTCCTACTGGGCGGGCGGCCTGGCCGTAGCCCTGAGCATGATTTGTTACTGACAGCGTCTCAGGCAGCAACAGAGGAGGCAGAGGCAGAGCCCAAGCCCAAGCCCAAGCCATAGCCAGAGGCAAGCATCAGCGGCAGGAGCCACGCACAGAGTCTCGACTCTGAGGCTGAGTTTGATTTATTTCTCGTTGTACAATTTATGAGTGAAGGTGAAGCAACAACAGTGGAGACAGCAGCAGCAGCAGCGGCAGCAGCCGCTGTGGCATCAACACCACACGCCACGCAGCCCGGCAAAAGGATACGCAACCGAAGGAGGCACAACTGCTGAACCGGACCCTGGGATCCACTTGCAATTCATTGAGTGAGGCTAAGAGCGGAAGCAGGGCTGCCAGGGGTGGCAGGAGGCACGATGCTGTCCTTCCAAGGGTTATGTTCCGAAGAGTGGAATGTGGAAAGTGGAGAGTGGGTTATAGGGGCATGGGCCAGGGACCAGGGACTGTCAGGCACTGTAGCGCGTGTTTCAGATGCGTAAGATTCCTCTAAAGATTTGCCCCAATGCCACAAGGGAATACAGAGTGTGGGGCATAAAAACAAAAGGGAAGATAGAGCGAGGATATGAGGGGGGAGAGCCAGAGATATGCTAACTTGGGCGGTGGCACCCCGCCTCCTGCCGCACAGCACTCGTAGATTGTGATGGATGCCTCTCCTCTACTTGGGTGCCGCAAGTCTCCTCCATCCTGGAATCTGAATCTGCCGAGTCCTTGCGTGCGTGCGTAGCCATTAGCGCGTCGGCTGCCGCGTCTTTTATTTCAATTACCACAGCAGCTAATGCAAAATTCACGCGCAGGCACTGCGATAAGGATACAGGGATATGGATAGCCGGAGAGGATGCGTTATGAGGCGTGCTACTGTGCGCATCCTTTCCACAGGATGTGCCATTACTCATTGTGTGGCGCTACTTTGAAGTCCCTCCCGAAAGGAGCGACGCAGAGCCGACAGAGTTAGAGCTTAAACGCCGCCACAAACTGTCATCAGCTGTCTTTATCCTTGTTATCCTCGCTTGGAAGGAGCTCCGCTCCAGTTCCTGCTTTCCAGAGAGGAGAAACAGTTTCGGCCATTCCCTGGAGTCCCATTCCCTGGTCTTTGTTGGGTGCCACAGGACTCGTTTCGCTCTGCTCTTGGATGCCACAAGACTACTTTCCATGCCTGCCAGGATGATGCCACAAAAGTCCTGTTAACTGCCACAAAAACTGTAAATTATGCACGCATCAAATATTTCAATTACCCCTGCCACAGGCACCTGACCACCCCCACCCCCACAGCCACAGCCACCCCCTCTCGTAGCACCCACACCCTTTGACCCTCGAAGTGAAAAGTATTTTTGTCGACGCCTTTGATGTTGGGTGTCGAAGAGCCCTTGGGCCATGGGAATCTAGGCACAGAATCTGCCATATCGGTTTTCAATTACCGCCTGCTCTCCCATTCACCGTTACCCCCCCCCTGCCTGCTTTTCCCAATTAAGCGTTATAATCCTGGGGTCCTGGGGATGTCAAAGGACTCTCGCTATCCCGCTCTCTACCAGCAATATCGGATGGACACTCGGACTGGCTACAATCATATTCATTTTGCCATCAATCATGGGGCTTTTCAAATTAAATTTCCACGAATTTATCATAATTAAACGATGCCACCACATGTGGCAAGCACAGAGAGGGGGAGTGTAAAGATAATTTCTTTAAAGATTATTTAAGATTAAACATTTATTTACAAGTTCGTTATTCGTTTTTGCGTATCTCTAGTTTATGGATGCGATCCGTGCGATTCATCGGATCGTGTGTATTATCTTTTGTATCTTTTCGTGTGTATATATATCTTCTATATGTATATCCGTGTATCTGCATCTGCGGAATGCAGGGCGACTTAATTACGTATAAAAATACTTAAAGCAGAGAAACACAAAAAAAAAAAACCACATAACCGAAAAACTCAATTTACATATTTACAAAAGAGATTCTCGAAAGATTTTGCAACGCGAGAGACGTCGTTAGCCAGCCTCCTCTGTGGGGCATGGGGCGGCTGATGGGCTCCTGATGGCAGTAACATCCTCCAGGCTCCAGGCACCAGACATTGAACATACGCTGCTGCTCGACTTAGCGCCTCCTTATAGAGGTCGCAGCGCTGCCACCAGCAAAAGGAGCAGCAGACAGAGGTGTGGCAGCTCCAGACGTGCCCCCACCTCGTGCTGCATGGCCGCGTGCTGTTCGCTCTTAATGATATGCACAAAGACGCTGTCGGAATCTGTCGAGAAATAAGAAAACAGAGAGAGAGAGAGAAAGTTGAAGAGGAGCACGATAGAAGGACGACAGGAGTCCGTGGCTCACTTGAATTATCCGCAGAGCACGTGTAATTGCCAGAGTCCGTGTGTTGCACGCGGGATATCACCAGGTTGCTGGTCTTCATCTGCTGCTCGGACACCACGCGGATGCCGCCGCGCGTCGAGTCGCTCACCAGCTCCGTGTCCTTGTGCCACAGCATGTGCGTGTAGGGCCCCGGTGCCTGTGGGGCGATGCACGTGAGATTGATGTCGCTGCCGCTCTGGATGTAGAGCTCGCGATTCGCCAGGATTTGCGCCTTGGAAGCTGCGAGAGGGGAGAGTGTCAACAAGTGGAAGCAAGCAAGGAGCAAAGCAATGATGGGTGTTTCTCCTTCGCTCTGCGCCGTGGCTGCTGCTGTTTGATGAACTAATTCGAAGGAGAAACAGCAGCAGCCCCCCCACCCCGCCGCCTTCTGGGTCCATTGTAATGGAGATGTAATCAAGGCGCCCACAATGGGGATTCAATCGACTCAATCGATTGCCTGGGGCGTTGCACGGAAGGAGGCAACAAGGCAGTTCCCCATCTCATCAAGTATTTATCGCCCTTGGTAATTGAGTGTCCGTTTGTGTGTCCTTCTAATCTTAATGCTTAGAGCGGAGCTCGGAGGGAAACCCCATCTTCAAGGATACTCACTCACGACCATCAGTTTGTAGGCCAAACTGATTTTGGGCTCCGTGGACACCTGGCACTCGTAGACGCCGGCATCGCGCGGCTGCACGGACACCACCTTGAGCACCCACTCGTCGGAGTTGTCGATGTGGCGCGCCAGAAAGCGCTGGTCATTCGTGTAGGTCATGATGCCGATGGTGAGGATGTGGAGGTCCCGCTGCCGGATCCAGGACACCGCCCGGTCGCCCAGATGCCGCACACGGCAATGGAGGCGGGCGGTTGTGCCCAAGGCGGCGATGATCTCACGATTTGTCGAGTTGTCAAAGAGCGGATCCAGGCCGCCATCGTACGAGTCGGGAATGAGATTCGAGAGTTCGGTGGCAGAGGCAAGGAAACCTGAAGAAGAGAGAGAGAGGGAGGCATGAATGGATGTATCTAAATGTCAATCTAAATGTAATTCAAGTGCATTCAATGGTAGATTCTAATGGAGAGAAAAGCAACAGCCAGACAGACAGACAGACAGGCAGATGGATAAATAGATAGATAGATGTATCTATAGATGGACAAACAGCTGGCTGGACAGATGGATGGATGGTTGAATGAATGAATGAATGTGTAGTGTGTGTGGTTCGATGAAGTTCGAATCAAGGCATTCATTTGATTAACGAGTATTTGTGCCTCGAGTTTAAGCATCGCCCATTCCCCCGCACATTATGATCCATCACTCGAGGAGGAGGCAGAGGCGGCGGAGGAGGCGGAGGCACGGCACAAGTGATTTATGTGGGTGACTGTGGCGCACTGTGCCACATGTATTAGCCAACTAATGCGCTAATAATCCATGAGTGGCCTAAACAAATACAAATACAGCTGCTGGATGCGAGTGTAGGATATAGGACGTAGAAGTGGATAAACACATATTGATTTATAGGCAGAGGGAGAGCCCGAGCCAGAGCCAGAGCCAGGATCCCTGCATCTGTGTGTGGGTTTGTGGCTTGGGCTTGTATTTAGATATCAAATATCAAGGCAATAAAATGCTGTTAAACACTTAATTGAAACACTGTTGCGCCACCGCCATCCGATGCCACCACTCCATGCGATCCGTGAGCCACCGGCGATATTCGGCGATGCGATGCGATGCGGCAAACACTTCACTGGAAATTGCTTTTTATGCTGGCCACAAAATAAAAAACCTCCACCCCATACACAGACACGCGGTGTGGCATGCCACACACACCCACACCCACACACACACGCATGCAGAACATAAAAATTTTTAATAAAAGTTGTGTTATTTACATACAAAGTGCAGTGGGGCAAAAGTGGGACCGCAACCGCAGCGCGACCACGCCCCTCCCCGCCCCCACTGACTCCCGCCCTCCACCTACGTCTCTGCCCGCCACCCATGAGGGCACTAAACAGACCTCAGGTGGCGATAAATTATAAATGAGCAGCAATTGCAGGTGCTTCTCGTACTAGAGTCCTGTTCCTCCTGCAAGTCCTGCTGCTGCTGCTCTTTCGTCTTCCAATTCCCGACAGATGAGTGGGAGCCCCACCCCTCTGCTCCCATAGGCTCCCTCCAAAAGAAGCCCCTAAGTGTAATTGTAATGGCAATTGCCGGTCTATGCCCCATACTCAAGGCATTCACATTCATCCTGTGAGTGTTGTGAGTGAATTTATGAATGAGTGGGGTTCATATTTCCCAGATATTGCTTAACACTGATCCCTCGGATACTCATAATTAATTTCACTTTAAAGAACTCTTAAATCAAGGTTATAGTGTTCAATCTATTGTGGTAGGATAACCCCTATCACTCAGTACTCAACCTATATCAGCCAAAACGGCATCCCTAGCTTAGTTTAAGAATCCATAAATGTACGGCCAGCCCAGAAAAATACCGAAAATACGGGCACATTAAAAGTATGTAGATCGACGCTCATTCATTACAAAATGGCGGTTGAGTGGAACAAAGACGTGTTCGGAAAAGTACTAAATCGCCCATCCTATTTCACTCTCACACTATCAGATAATTAATTGGAATTTTACCCCCCCCCCCCCCCCCCCGAATAGGAGTTCCTCTAATTCCATATTAAAAGGGAATTACCTGCGACTTTCTGTGTATTCCTAAAGTCAATTAGTGTCCTTTCGCTTAGGGGACTTTCAATTTCAATGTGTTGGCAGTGGAAGCCTCTAGATCAGTGTCTTGTCTTTAATCTAGATCTAATTACAGACAACAACTGAACCCCAATCTAATGGAATTTGAACCCGTTCTCTATTTTGAATAAATTCCGTATTTCCAATTCATTTCCGTTTAAACCTATTAATCCTTTCCCTTAACCTTCTCGAGTGTCCCGTCCTTCTTTCATCCTTCAATCAATGAATGACTGATTTCGTAATCCCAGAGATAGCCTCCAATCTAATTGAAATATTCCCCGCATTTCGAATCTTGTCGTTGCGAGTACCCCTTTGCCTGATGCCTGATTAGATTTTAATCTACTTGCGGCATGGGGCATGCGGCATGCGGCATGCCACGCAGTACTCACCGAAGTATGGGCTGTGGCTGCGACTGTGGTGGTGCCTCCTCTGCTGCTTGTCGAATGTTGCGCTTAATCCCATGATCACGAGCAGCGCCATAAAGTATTCCACCAACATTTCATGCGCGCAATTTGTGACGCTCTCGAATGATAACTGTAAAATGGGAGAAGGTAGTCGTCAGGACGAAGGACGATGACAAGAAGAACGATAGAACAGAGAAGAACAGAGCAGAACAGAGCAGAACAGAACAGAACAGAAACAGAAAAGTAATTAAAATAAATGATGGCAATCGCGAAACTCGAGTCGAGACTCGACTTTTCAGCAGACAAAAGACCAGAACAACAGTACAGGACACGCTTTGCCAACACCCCGCCACTCCATGCCACTCTCTCTCCCTCTCGCTCCGTTCCATGCCGCACAGAAACAATAACTGAGAAAAAGGGATTAGGCTCAAGGCTCCGGTCTTATCGGGGAGATGCGGATGCGGATGCGAATGCGGAGAGGAAACCGCCGAACATTCATTTAAACTCTGATGACAAGACCGCAATGCGGTTGAGTTTTCAATCACCATGACGCCCTACACCCACCGCAGGACACAGGACATCATCATCAAGATGAAGCTGAAGCTAAGAAGATGTGCGCCTGTGGCATGTGGCATGCTCCATGGGGGTGGAGGTGGAGGTGGAGTAAAGGGAAAGCTTTTGGTAATTTCTTCATTACACACTAAGCTGTCCATTCAATTGCTGCAGGAACGAGGACGAGGGACGCAGGAGCTGTTGAAAGATGAGCCAAAAGAGGAGTGTCCGAAGGAGGCGAAGGCGAAGGAGCATGTCCTAGTTGAGTCCCAGGCTGCCCACAGGCAGCAATTTCGGGCTGGTCACGTTCCGATAATACACTTAATTATATTCCAGGACACGGACGGAAGGAAGCGAGGTTCCTAGAGGTGGGCTCTACCTTTACTGCTCGAAGGACTAGACCGAGGGGCAGGTGATGTTAATGCGAATGCGGTCGTCGGAATCGGTGTCGGAGTCGGAGTCAATGTAGCGCGAACTGCGTGCCGCCATCTCATGCGCAACGTAACGCATTCGAGCGCGTTGCGTTTCTTTCGTTTAACGATGGACGGGGTGGGGGATGTCTTTACGTAACTTCCCTCATTGCCCCCCGCGCCACTACGTCACTCGGTCACTGTGCCACACTCGGTCACCCAGCAGTCACTCCGCACTCGAAAAATCCTTCACTCTCCAATGAGGCGGCGACTGCGATTCCGATTCCCGTTTCCCGATTCCCGAGTCACAGATTCACAGAACACCCGAAGATTCCCGAACGAGTAGCAGTCACAGTCACGACGAAGAGTCACGGCATTCGCTTTGTGGCACTCCCCGTGCTGCGTTGTACGTTGCGTGTGGCTTGAGGCGCGGTAAACAACTGAATGAACCAGAAGGGAAGCCTTCCTTTCAGATTATGCAAATGCCACTTCTAAGAGGAGTCTCCGTGGCAGGGCGCAGGCGCAGCAGCAACATGTTGCCGAAACATTTATTGGGAGCCAAATTGAATTGTAAACCAAAGGAGCTTCATGCAGCAGAAGGCGGTGCAAGGAGGAGGGGGGCAGCAAAGCAGCAAGGCTGCAAGGTGGTGAGGGTATTTGTATCCTTAAATTTCATTCGAGATGCGTGGCTTATGAAATATTTACAAAGCCGAGGAGCGGAGGAGCGGAGGAGCGGAGTAGCGGAGGAGCGGAGGAGCAGAGTAGCGGAGGAGCTCTCCCAGTGCCACATTTGATGGGGCATGGACATGTGATTTGTGTCACGCAACAGCACCAGAATTGTGGGAGGATCGGCAGCAGCGGAAGGAGCAACAATGGAGTGATGGAAACAACAGCAATAATAAAAGGCAGAGCAGGAAAACTCTCATGCATGACAAGGCGCGTTTTACAAGCTTGTTTTCAATTGGAAAGTGGAGGCGACACCCCGAGCCCCCCACATCACACCCCCCCACACACACAGTCCCACACACAATGAATGAAAGTGGCACGCATTGTGCGCTCCCATTGTGCCAAAAGCGGAAACGGATATGAAGCGGCGGCCATGGGTGCCCTCTGTTGCTCGTCGTTGTTCCTCCTGCTGTCACTGGCTGCCACTTTGGCAGGCAGCAGGCAGGCAGGCAGGCGGCAGGCGACTTATCAAAATCGATGAGGCAACATATGGTTCGATTTTAATTTTCTAACATATTTCTCTGCCTCCTGCCTGCTGCCTCCTGCCTCCTGCCATAGAGACAGACACGACACCTACACACACGGTCACATGCCTCAGCTCTGGCTATGACCCCTCTCTCTCTCCCTCTCTCTCTCTCGCACACACACACACACACAGGAGAGGGACATGCCACTCTTTCCTCCTGAAATCCGTTTAGCATATTTTCTTTGGAAATTGAATTTCAAAGTTATTATAAATATTTCTCCAATAAATGCAATTTGAGTGGAATTTTTCCAGCCTCTGTCCCATGCAGCCCCCCAGGCCTGCTGCTTACGACTCCCTGCTCTTTTGGTCGCCAAATAGACAATGGAATGGAGGAGTCCAAGGAGGCGGCAGGCGCCGCTCTGGCCCCTTTGCCCTGTGGCACTGCCCCCCCTCGATGTGCCACCCCTCCGCGATAAGCCTCTGTCTTTCATATTATTTTACACTAACAAGCCAAACATTCCTCAAATTTAAAAGGCGGCGACATTGTTTTTTTGCAGAGCCTCGCGCTTTTACATCCATCTCTCTTAAGTGAATTTTTTTGTTGCCACACGGCCACATGCGGCAAGGAGGAGACTTGGCGGGGGGGCTTGGAAAATTATTGAAAATGTCGACAACACTTGAAGAGTCCTCAGCAAGGGCAATGTCCCTGGGAAAGCCAGCAAATTCTATAATTAGAAGTGGCCCCAAAAAGTATGCTGCGAAAAATGTAATTCCTACATTTCCTACTCGAAAATCCCTTTGTGGGACAAGGGACCTTCGGCAGATCATATTGCGTCTAACCTTTCGATCTACCCTCTGGCCTTTGCCAGCTATTCCGCCGGCAGCTATTCTGCGTAAGGGGCTTCTTGGCGACTTGGACATTGATTGCATACCGAATTGATGGAAATGCTGGCTCCTACCTACGGCAGGGAAGGGGGAGGGAGGGGAGGGGGGTTCTCCGACTGTCGTGTGTAAAATTGATAACTTTGTTTGTGTAAACAGCGACGCGACATATCGCCATCGTTCGCCCCCAATCCCCCCAATCCACAGCGACAACATCCCAGGTACTTCCTTTGCCCCCTGCCACATCCCCCTGCCCCCTGCGTTGTATTCCTCATTCCTCATGTGTGTCGCGACCGACAAATTTCCCTCGCCCCCCCGCCACATGATGTGATGTATGTGTTCGGGGCGTGTGCGTGTTTATATCGCGTATCGCGTATACGTAACGTTGTACCGTTCAAACCGGGACTCCACTCACGAATTATCGGTGTCAATTTTTATGCTGCCGCTGCTGCTACGTGTGCGAAAATTTAACAGAGCCCCAAAACAGATGAGTAAACCTGTAGACAGCGACAGGACTCAACGCCCGACAAATAGATGGAAAAACTACTACCAAGGGCATCAAAAACAAACCAAAAGAACAGCAGTTGTTGCAGATTCGATATGGACTATGGGATACCTGGGGATAACCTGGGAAAAGTAATGTTCCCAGTGCTTGGAAGAAGCTTTCTGTAGCCCTAATCAGCCGCTGGAACTAACTATTCTAACAGAATCAGGTGCTAAGATCGGTTTAATCTACCTTTCCCATGGCTGCCATATGCCCCCGGGTATGCCTCTGGCATCGCAATGAGTATAACAATGTCGCCAATTTGGCAAAGAACACGGCTATGGGCCGACAACTCGATAACGAAAAAATGGAAGCCAGAGACAACAGACGAGACGAGAGATGAGAGCCAGAGAAACAAAGGCAAAAGGAAAAGCAAAAGAGGGAAGGGGGACTCCAGGTCGAAATATGCCGAAAGTAGTTGGACAGGAAAGCCAGGACAATCAGGAGCATCAGAATGGGAATCGGGCATCAGGAATGGCAATACGAATGCCAATGGTTATGGGAGGAGCAACAGCAGGCAGGCAGGACACCAGGACACCAGGACTTCAGGACACCGACTCCGACGATGCTTAAGTTTTGCTCAACTGTTCATCAGAATTACAAATTGTATTCGATTTCCGGCATTTGTGACGCTTGAGTTAACAAAAATCCTCCCCTCTCTTTCTCTTTCGGCCACTAAGCAACAGCCCCCCCCTTCTGTGGAAATGGCAGGATAACAGCCGCAGGGATAGCAGGCATGTGGCAACAACAGGAGAAAAGGGTGAGGCTGCCACGATTTAAATGCCATATAAAGTTTTATGCATATTGCTGTTGTTCCCAGCGATAGTTTATCGGTGGCAACACGACACAAGAGGACGATGACAATCCGAAGGAAAACGCTCCATTTGAGGCACATTCGATGGGTGGGAGGGGGGGCTAGGGGACAGCCCTTGATTCGATTAGACCGATTGATTGTATTACCATAAAAAACGCATTGATTCGGCTTAGTGAAGCACTCTTTTTGCGACTCCGATTGGGATTTGGATTCCGATTCTGATGCCGAGCAATGGGTGTTTCCCAGACAATGGTCTCTCCTCGAATCTCCTCGTATGAGTGCCACAATTGTCTCGCTTTCAAATTCGAATTCCTCTAAAGTTTTGCCTCCCCCCCGAAAGAAATTTATTGAAGGCGAAACTTTCCCTTGTTTCTGGAGATTCCTGTAGAAGATTTCGCTTTTGATTTATGCGCCATTCTCGTGAATAAAAGTGAAATATAATATTTAAATAATGCTCGAGAGAGAGAGAGAGAGAGACATTACTCATACGACCCATACGCTTCTTGCTCTGGTGACTTTCTCTGGAGAAAGGGAGAGAGAGAGAGAGCCGACGCTGTCTCTATTTTGGCGTCTGAGGTCATCCGCCAGGCGCCGCCGGAACTCATTTTCCCATCATTTGCCATTGGGCCAGACGTAGAGAAGTGTCTTCATCTGTTGTCTCTGCTGGAAAGTTTGCTATAAAAGAAAGCCATCAAATAAACCCCAATGATTGACCATCCAGCCATCATGTGGCATGCCGCGTCCAACCCCATCCAGCCATTGATTGGGGGGCGTTTAATTATGGCACCAATACTCGGACTCAGACTCGGACTCGGACTCGTAATGCGGGGCACAAATAGCAGGTTACATTCAATTTGACATGTAATTTTATCGCCTCGAACAAAAAGTTTATGTGTGTGCCACACCAACAGCCAGAAGGGGGGGAGGAGGGGGCACAAATACATATATTTTATTATTTTATTATCTACTGTTTTATAACTTTCTTCCCTCCTAAGCTTCCACTCAAACTTTCTGCACGTTTTCCGTATAAAAAGCAGTGCTCCGGCTCCGGCTACGGCTCCGGCTGTGTGTGTGCGCCGTGCCGTGCCCCACCAGAGCTTCCGTCAGCAGATTTGTGTCGACTCTACACTGCCCCTGCCCCTGCCCCATACCCCGCACAAATGGCGCAATTGTGTGAAAGTTGAAAAACGTTTTCCTTCTTTTTTTTTTTGGACGGAATGTGCGGCACTAAACAATGCCATAAAGCGTCAAACTTGTCGATACTTTTTCGTTCCAATCTTGTAGATACATTGCGAAAGGAGCAATGTATCTGAGTATCTGTATCTCCACTGAATGTATCTCTCTAACTGGTGCTCTCTTCTCCGGTTGTCTGCTTCTCTGCTCCTCCGCTTCTCTGCTTCTCTGCTGTGTGTTGTCTGGCTGTCAGAATCAGTTTTCCTGCTGCTGTTTCTCTTGTTATTTCTGTCTGCCACTCTACTACTTTGATTATAACAATGGGAGACGCCTCCCCATGCCCAGCCCAGCGCCACCCAGAGTGCTGCTTTGGGGGCACCGACAATCGCTTACGAATCTTGGCAGAGAAAAGTTTTCAATTTGTAACTATTTGTTGTTCTGGGTTATGTAAATTGGCTCTCATGTCGGTCCTTCGTCCTTCGGGGTCGGTCTCTGTGGGAGAGTTTAAAAAACATTGCATTCATTCCGATTCTAATTTGGGCCCAAGCCACGCCTCTTTGGAATGTGCAGCTCCCCTCAACCCTCCCCTACCCCTACCCCTACCTATCTCCTTTTTACACTTCATTTGCAATGGCAGTTGGTGAAATATTTTTAGAGAGTAAGCAAAGACTTTTCAACAGACAAAAATTGTTATAAATTGCCATTAATGGGCTTGGGGATGTGTCTCTGGAGAGAGAGAGATGGAGAGAAAGGGTTGGGTTGGGCTGGAGAGGGGGGCGTGGCAAAGCGCTGACTAATTTTCGAGAGCATAAAATTATGGAAAAGTGTTTGCGGAATCGCAACTTTGGCCATTAATCATTTATGGGCATTCGTTTTTCAACATTTTCTCTCTGTGGGGCTGCAGTTGCAGTTGCATGCAACTTTGCAACTTTCCTGCCACAATGATGTGCCCCCCCCCCCCCCCCCTCTTCTGCTGACACAGCCACTGCATAATGGTAATCGGTTAGCTAACGTTGCAACAGTGGCAGTGGCAGTGGCATGGCCTTGCAACAGGAGCAGAGAGAGCAGCATCAGCCTCCGATTGTTTGCCCCCCAGGCGGCCTTTCGATGGGCAATTTAACCCCAGACCCCAACAGAGGCAAGGGGAGGGGCAGAGGGGGCAGAGAGATGTATCCAATTGTTGATGGTAACCGCAGCCCATCCCCCCCCGCCCCTCCCTTTAGGCCACTATCCACTGATGGCTTTCATGGCTTGAACATCGCGTATCTTTCGTATCATTCTGCTTAATAAATATGTGCCATGGTATGGCGGGGACACAGCAGAGAGAGAGAGAGATGGACAGAGACAGAGAGAGAGAGAGGGGGGAAAACAGCAGAGAATGCGGGAGTGTATGCAGGAGAAAAAGCAGAAGAAACATGTTATAAAATGTTTCAATAATTTAATTTAATTTTTTTATGGCAACTCAAAATGCAAGACGACAGGACGAGGGAGGTTGGGAGGAGCACAAATGAGCAGCAGCACGAGGACGACGATGACGATGAGCACGCACTGAAAGGGAATTCCGAATGCACTGCAATCCAGGAGCCGGAAAGAGATTAACCCAGAAGCTACGAGAGAGAAAGCCAACAACAGCCAACAGCCAATAGCCAAAGCCATAACCGGAGCCGAGCCATGCCCATGGCCATAACGAGAGCCGGCAAAAGGGCTTCGGGGATTCCCTTTGAGTTGTGGGAAATGGGAAAAGTTGTTGGACAACAGATCAAAGGTTAATCAGGGGGAAATAATTGAATAAGTGAATTTTCAAAGGTATCGAAAGATGGAGAAGGAGAGGAACCAAAGGATGAATGGGTTCCCCGAAGAGACGATACAGATATATACTAAATCTATCTAACACAAACGAATAGATTTGTTGATACCTAGAGACTAGAGAGTATTTTCATCTGTGGCAACTCTGAAAGGTCCTGCAATATCCTTCGGAGAGTCTTGCAGCCATTGTCCGTGTTGCAAGTACCACTCTTTCGGCTCTCTACCGTCTCGAGGGAAGCGTACAACGAATATAATGACGCTCGACTTTTCGGCAACCTATTCGATTGAAGGACCAAAGGACGAAAACTTTGCTAAAAACAACAACCAACGAAGGAGTGGCAGCCAGGAAAATAGGAAAAGCAGTGGAAAAACAGGAGCAACAAAGTAAACATATGTCAATTTTCCACTCGAATTGCGATGCAAAGATGCTCAAGTGAAAAACGTATAAAAATAGAAAATAGAAAACGGCATAGAGAGCGAAAGAGAAGAGAGAAAAGCGTAGTGAGAGACCAGAAATGTCGAAACCAGAGAAAGAGAAACCAAAGAATGTAAACGTTGACAATTTTTGCGGGTATTTTTCTATATATATTTATTAGATATTTTTCGATATATAAGAAAGGTATCGGACATGCATGTATGACTGGTTGGTTGTACGCGTACTTTTCATTTCGCTGCCAACAAAGTGAAAAAAAAATGAGAAAAACAGCACATGAAACGAGGGGGAACGTTGTGAGTTGCTGCGGACACCGCAACTCTACAGTTATACCCGATACTAAGTCAGTATGGCTCTCCTCCGGCAGATGGCGCTAATATTAAGCGACACGACAAAGAGTGCGTGCGAGAGAGACAGACACAGAAGTCTGGATCCAAAACATCGTTGCTCTAGCTCTTATAGTCTTTGAGCACTAGGCGCTGAAGGGGACGGACAGACGGACAGACGGACAGACGGACGGACGGACAGACAGACATGGCTCAATCGACTCGGCTATTGATGCTGATCAAGTATATATATACTTTATGGGGTCGGAAACGATTCCTTCTGGACGTTACACACATCCACTTTTACCACAAATCTAATATACCCCAATACTTACTCATTTTGAGTATCGGGTATAAAAAGTAAATTTTATTGCTGGGGAATTTTGTTCCTTCCCCGGACGTTGCCTTTCCACCATTGAGTTTTTCCTTCATCTTTTTCATTTCTCATTTCTCATTTTTTTTGCAATTTTCCTGCTTGCTTTATTCGTATTTTATTTGATTTTTTTTCCAATAATTCTGCAACAGAAACAACATTTTAAGAAGTTTGTCCCTGAGAAAAACACGAACGCTACGTTGTTGATATTCTTGTAAATATTGGGCCCCACATTCACATTCACATCCTTCTATGCAGCTGCTCCTCCTCCTTCCACCCCTGCTCCTCCTCCTCCTCCTTCTGCTGGTGCACATCTACAACTCGGAGACCATTTTCCACATCATTCTGTGGAGCCTTCTGCCCGTCATAACCTCATCCTTATGGCCAGAATGGACACAACTCAAAGGACAAACATCAGAGAGTTGTCGGAGCGGGGCTTTTGGGGTTCCTTTTGAAGGATGGCCGGAGTGGGGGGTCTGAGGGTTGTCAAATGCTAGCAAATTGCTGGGAAACATGTAATTTTCATGGTTAGTTACATTTTTATTGTGACATTAAGTGGTTTGAGTGTAGGTTCTTTCACCCACCCGTCATCCCTCGTCCCAGGTTGCCATTTTGGAGGCAATTTCGGGGGCCTATGAATTGATTGAAATGCCATTTCGATGGCCCTTGGCCCTCGGAGCCGGCCTTCTCCGATGAAAGGTCATTCGGATAATGTCAGACAAAGTCTGGCGTCAGGGATTGATGGGTTGAGTGCGGAAAAACATTAACGGGGATGCCTTGCCTCCAAAACCATCCATGGCTGGGATGACTGGGTCACTTAACACACACGCGTGTGCCCTCCATCAGTCTGCCTGCCCCCCCCCCCCCCCCCCCCCCCAACCCCTTGCTGGTTGCTGGCTGCCTCCTGCATGTGAGTGCAACTCCAAAGCCATTCATCAAGGCCTTCAGCGGAAACGGGGGTTTGTTTTGCTATTCGCCGTAGTCATGGCTGCATCCGCGTCTCCGTCTGGTGTGTGGCATGCAGAATGGGGCATCGTCACGTCATGGCGTGTGGTGTGGTGGGGTGTTGTTTGTGGCTGTCTGTCTGTCTGTCTCTGGATTAGATCAACATTTGTGCCAAGCCCCGGAGTCCGGAGTTGTGGCTGGGCGGACTCCGGAGTCAAATCCAGGAGCCCTGACCTCCAACGTCAAACAATAAATCGCAACGTCGTTTGTGCGCTTGCCAGCATAATAAGTGCCTACTTTTATGTAATCCGAAAAAGCATTTGGCTTCTGACTGCCCCCACTCCCCCCCCTCCCCACGACCAGCTACCACTTTCACTCGCCTCCTCCACCATTTGCGATTAACCCGCTCGTGTTCTAAGGCCACAGCCAGCCAGCAGACACTACAAAACAGACAGCAGCGGCATCATCATCATCCAGCAGGAGGCAGCATCAGGTTGGGATTACCTCTGAAGGGGGTGGAAGTGGGGGTGGGGCTGGGAGTAGGGTGAGGGGCGGGCGTGGGTTTTGCATTTTATTGTCGTCGCTCCTCTCTCTGTCTTTCTGCTCCTGTGGCTCCTGCCTGCCGTCATTGTTGTTTATGTGCGGGTATCAAAACGCTATTAGGCCCGGGACTACGTCTAGGAATAGAGGAATGGGAGGCACCCGGCGTACATACATACATACCTCGATATCCTACTTATACTTATGCTGTACTTATCTGCCACGCAGAGTGGAAATGTTCAAGAGAGTACTACAAACTAGAGGGATACCCATTGCACTCTGGGCGCAGACTACGAAGGACTAGGCTTCCTTGCGAGGTTGCAACTCGAACTCGTATCTGGTATTGTGAGGCTCCTGGAATACCCTGCAAGGTGAGATACATACCCCCACCGGCTTCCATTTTACCTCTGGAAATGTTGAGTGTTGTTTCCTTGAGTCTAAGAACTGTTTCCTGATTACCCCTGCTAATAAACGACTTGCTAATACCCTGCTTGGGCTTTCCACTGATTCCTTTACATCGTTTACATCTCTTTTAGGAGGTCCCTCCTCCCTCTCGCCCTCTGCTCCTCGTTGCCACCACCCTGTGGCTCATTAAAAGAAGACAAACTTTGGATCTTTGCATATTTGTTCAAGTGCAAGAACTAATCCCTTGATACCCTGCGGCTGTACCGCCACCCCCGGCCCCAGCCCCCTCTTGTGTGATGCTTCTATTTATCTATGGGCTCCTCCATACTGTTGCTGTTGTTTTTGCAAATAAACGGCAAGTTTTGTCTCTCTGTGTTGCCTGTTAACGCCCCCGTTTTCGGTGGCTTTCAAAAGCTTTCGCATCGTATCGGAGGCAGAAATTAAAGACTTTTGTCGCCGTCTCTAGGGCTTGGAGGAAGCCCCTTTCTCCGTCTACGTCTCCTTCTCCTTCTCTATGAGGGAAACGCTCACGTACAAGGGGGGCAGCCATCGGGGGGCAGGCAACAAATGGGTCTCTGCAAATAAGCAAACAAAGGCGGAGGCGTTGTGCCTCGTTTTGGTTCTGGTTCCGGTTTGCTGGACAGCCTGCAAATTATTTTAAGGCAAACTTCATTCTTGAGTTTACACGAAGGACGAGGGGCAGGGGCAACGAGAGCTCTCCCTCTCTCTCTCACGAGGCATCGGTGTGTGTTTCCAGCCTTGTTTTTCAATCATTATTCAAGGAAAGGCTTTCGCAAAAGGCTTTTGCTCCTTAAAAAACATTGTATACGACTTGAGAGAGTGTTGGTCTTGCTGTCAGTGTGTGTGTGTTTGTGTGTGTGTGCAGAGTGGGTGGCATGCCACATAGTAGAAGTCGAGTATCGTGTTTTGCACGCTTTTAATTAAAATTGGGGTCCTGCGATTTTTCACTTTTCGGCTCTCGGGCTCTCCGGCTCTGGGGCTCTCCGGCTTGGAGCCCTTCGTGATTTATGGAATCTTCTTGTAGTTTTATACAAAATACTAAATGCTAAGTAAATGCCACAAAGGGATGCGGGGACCACCAGACCATGCCCTGCAGTGTCTGCAGTTTTAATTGAAAACTAGTTCAAAGGTCACTTGAATGTGGTAGCAACACAAGGAGGAACGAGGGGCAGGGGCAGGGGCAGGGGCAGGGGCAAAAGGCCTGTCCTTAAATGCCTGAAATATGAAGACGCCAAATGGGGCAACATCGCTTCCTTATCGGTGTTGCAGGTCCAGGCACATCTGGAGGCGACGCTGCCACTGCCACTGCTGCCTCTCTCCATCATGCGATTACTAAGTGAAGACGCCTCCTCCCCCGCCCCCGTCCTTCGGCGACTAAGCACAATTAATAGCCCAAGGAGTGTGGCAGGCCATAACAATGCAGCACACATGTGGCACCCTCCCTTGATGGCCTGCCATCGAGGCATATTTATATGCGTGGACATCGTACATATATCGTATATATCGTTTATATCGTAACTCTAATGAGATTATGTCGTGTTGCCGCCATTATCATTCGTTTCATTAGCAGAGGAGACAGTGAGGCATGCCACACGGGCGGTAGGCCGCATGTGTCGGTTAATGACTGCCTTTTTGCCGCATTTGATGCCTTTGATGCCTTTGATGCCACTGCCACTGCCACACACTGCGTATGAGTGATGGAGCAGCAGACAGACAGGCAGACAGGCAGCACAGAGGCAGAACTTCATCTTTCCTGCACTTTTAATGTTCGTTTGTGATTTCCATCGATGGAAATTGGAAGCAAGCATTTTACGGCCCAATGAAACTTCCACTCGCCTCTCCTCGCCTCGTCCTCGCCTCCTCCTCGCCTCGTCCTTGCCTCGTCCTCGCCTCGTCCTCGCCTCGTTGTTGCCTCGTTTTCCATTTAACAATAACAGTTAGCCAATTACAAAAGCCAAGAGTCCAGTCCGTCCGGGGCATCCGTTGCGTTGTCTGTGCGCCGTGCCGCCTCCTGCCCTTCGTCCTTCGTCCTGCTGTTCAATTAGAGCTCGTTAGGGGCTTCGAAGCCATAAAAGTGGCTTCGGCGATTGGCCCTCTCTCCTCCTTTTACCGAGTATTGCATTTAGGCACATGACCATAAAAATTAAACGCTGCCATCGTTGCAGCTAATGAAGTTCCTGCCCCAGCCCCCGCCCCCCCTCTTCGATCCCCCGCCCCACCGCCGCTGGACATCAACATTGACATCGGAATTGGAGAACGTGACAGGGTTTTTGGGTTTCCAATTGGGGATCTCAATTCAAGGCCTCCCTCCTACCCCTACCCCTCTCCTGCCCCTCTGCCACTGCCATTTGAAGTGTGTGCGATTATCCCCACCATTATGTGTGTGTGCCACACGCTGGGTTTGCGGCATCTTGGACCCCTGAAAGCCCTGGGCATCTATTTTACATTTCCACATCATTTGTTCTGGCCATGAATTGAATGTATTATAAAGCGTGTGTCTCCTCCTCCTCGACTGCCTCCCATCCCGTCCGCTCATGCCACATGTGTAAGCGATGTAGCGCATAATGATAACGTGTGTCCCAATCCACAATCCACAATCCACAATCCCATTCCCCAACGGATCCCCCACTGATGCTGCTAACCGACTTTTTATTGGCATATGATTATGGCAGGCCATTCTTTATGCCCCTGTGGCCCCCCCCCCCCATCCCCCGTTGAGTGCAGGACTAGCAGTAGATGCACATAAAAGATACGTACCCCGCCCACACACACACATGCCACATGCCACATGATTCGTGGAGGGCATAAAATAAATTGAAATATTTACAAGCGAGCGTAAATGTTTTCACATGCTTATATAATATGTCATTTGAATATGCACGCACTGCCACCCTACCCCTCTCCCCCTCTCCCCTCGGGAAGGCAACAAAAGGGGGGCAGGCAGCAGGCACCAAGGCTAGGATAAATGGTGCTTCCCTGTATCCCTTGCCTTCACCCATCCATCTGTCCATAAAACCATCAATTTGCCTCAACAATAACTCTGCCGCTCTGCCGCTCTGTGGCTCTGTAGGTCCCTTCTCCCCTCTCTTCTGGATAACGATTTCTCCTTGTTATCGCCGCACTTAATCAGAGGCTGAAGAGGAGGATGGACTGCCCCCTGCTTTTGCATTCATTCGGACAATATGCATGAGGTCTTTGGGTCTTTGGGAACAGCTTAACGCTTGGGTCCTCTACCTGGGTCCGTCCTGCTGCCCGGAGTTTTCTCAGTTGTCTCAATATCTGGCCTAGTTAATGTCGACGTCTTGTCGGCTCCACTCTGGCTCTCACTAGAAGTGGGGGGAAAGGCCTACACCTGCCCCCCTTCGTCTGCTATGAATTTATGGCTTCTGCTTCGGGGTTTTAGCCGTGTGACAGTTTACCTGACAGTCGGTTACTGCTGTACCTCGTAGTAGGGGTGGTAAGCCTGCTGCTGAAGGACCCGCCACTCCTCCTGGGGGCCGGGGCATTGAAGCACTTACAGGCGCTGCTCACTGTTTGCGGTCGCCATCGGGAACGATGATTCCTAGGCTTTCTCATGCAAAATTCCTAGGCATACAACTCGTCCGTGGGATCCTTTGTCCTTTGCTTTATGCCACACACTCATCTGCCCCAGACTTTCTCCTCTTGTGTGTGTGTACCCTCGTACTTAGGACAACTTTTTGGCGGCCTAAAGCAGCAGCCAACTTTGAACTTCGACGTTGTCTTGGCCTCTGCTGCTGCCACTGCCGCCGCTCTGCTGTTTACATTGTTTCGAAAGCTAAATGTCATTATAGCCAGCGCAACCCTTGCCCCCAGCCACCCCCCTCCACCCCTGGCGCCCTGGCCTGATGCAAAGCGGGGCGCTGTTTGCTTTTGTGCATGTCGCTGGGAGTATGTGTGCTTGTGGCACACACAAACACATCTATGCCCCTGCTATCGCATCTGCTGGCATCTCCATTTGTATTTCTATCTGTCTCGGTGTGTGTGTGTGTGTGTGCGTGTAACAGTGCGTATGCGTGATGCGCATAAAATGCCAAGCGAAAATAAAAGCTTATCCTCGCATTCCCCCACCCTCCAGGAGCGACAGGGTGCGAGGATGCGAAGGGAAATGTCATACAATTCATTTGTGTGTTGAAGCCAATGCCATCGCAACGCAAAGCGTTCGTTCTCCTGATGTTTGCCGCCTGATTTCTGTTTGTCCTTCATCTCGCCCTCATTCCTCACGCCCCCCAACCATTCATCTACCCCTTTCTGCAGCGCATCCGTGCCCCGTGCCCCATGCCCCATCGCCCCATGGCATGGTGCCTGTCGTTGCCGCTGTCGTCGTCCACTGCCCCACGGAGGCGTTGTCACTTTATCTTAATGTGTTGCCACCTACGACTTGGCAGCAGCAGAGGCGTTGCGAGGATACCAGAATACCAGAGAAGGAGGAACAGGACGCCATCCCTGTGTGCCTTCCCTGTGTGGCAGCTGAATGTGTCCCTGCGGTGGCATAATATCATCATTTATTGATCCGATTTATGTGACGGGCAGAACTATCCTTCGCTTCGCCCTTTATCTCAACGCCCACGATGGATATGGGAAGGAAGGATACGATATACACTTGCAACATCAGAATGAATGTGGCTGTGGCAGCAGCTGCCCCAACAAATATGGGGTTTAAAATCCCACACAAATTAGCGCGCAACTTGGCTTTAAAAAGGGGTTTCTGCTGGTCCGTCGATTAATCATCAAAGAACCTGCTGTCCGATGGGGCATGCCACACTGCCCCCCCACACTGCCCCAGACTGGCTTCCAGGCCAATCACATGCATAATTTATATGTTAATAAATATCTATTTTGCTTTTGTGGTTTTTGCCAGCGAATAAATTACGAAATGCGTGTGGCAGACGAGGTGGAAGGGGCACGGAGGCAATCTCTGAGGCTCAGCCTGAATGAACTTTAATTTACTGACTTTTGGGGGCAGCAATCAGCTGCCAGTCGCCGGTTCGAGTCGAAAGCAAATCTGCCAAAGGCACAAAACACGAACATGGGATGCGGATGTGGAGCCATTGAGCAGGGGCAGGAGCAGGGGCAGGGGCAGGGCAGGGGCAGGGACAGGAGCAGGGAACGGACGGGCCAGAGAGGCCTCTCTGTACGTGAACCGGACACGCTCATAAATCAATGCTGGAAATCAAATAGTAGTTCGAGCTCCGAGCCCAGCGATTGAGCGGAAGCCAGGGAAATGGTCAGCCAAAGGGCCACAGGACTCCGCCTCCTACACTTCACTCCTGTGTGAATGGAGCTCCACCTTCACTCCGTGCCCCGTGCCTCTCCTGGACCTTTGACAAGGGGGCCTCTGCCACCCAGTAATGGCAGCTGTAAAGAGCGTGAGAATTAAAATTAACTTTGCAGAAGCTTTGCACCCAGACACATCCTCCTCGTGCCACACAGACCCTCCTCGAGACCCTCCTCGAGGCCATTTGATTCACAAAAAAGCCGAGTACTCGCGCCAAAAATTGTGGCAATAATTGCCAATCGATTTCGGTGCTCGAATTTTCATTAATTGGGGAATAGATTCCGGGCAATGAATATGAAATGAATGAACAATTATTACTATATATGTGGGAGTGGAAAGGATAGTCCAATCATTCTCTTTCGCAGTGTAGGGCCATGACACCTTGAGGTCGGGAGAGGAGGCTCCTGGCTCCTGACTCCTGGTTCCTGGCTGACAGCAGTGGCCTAACCCTTGTCAAATGTGATGCCTTGCACC
The DNA here is from genome assembly GCF_003286085.1 of Drosophila persimilis. Lineage (NCBI taxonomy): Eukaryota > Metazoa > Arthropoda > Insecta > Diptera > Drosophilidae > Drosophila > Drosophila persimilis. Next base: position 26,803,766 of record NW_020825288.1, on the reverse strand, counting down.
TCCTCTTGCCACGCGCGACACTCAATTGCCACAGACGGAGGACAGTCACTGCCCCTGCCAGACACCGCTTTCTGCTCCATTTGCAGCGACATTCTCGCATCTTTGGGAGCTGTGAAATTTATGAGAATCTCAACAAACATGAAGGATGAAGGATGAAGGACGAGAGTGGGCAAGGGCAGGGCTAAAAGCCATCGCCCCGCAAAACTGGCAAACTGGCAATTAAGTAATCAGGTTATTGGCTTACCAATTTTGCATGAAATCTGCTCCCTTATCGGACTCATTTTTATGCTTCATCTGATTCTGGGATCTGCTGAAGGCTGATTCGGGCCCTGCAGTTGCGAGGCAGGATTCGGGTTCTATATCTCTAGGACTTTTTGGGAGATTCTTCAAGTTGCTGCCTGCTGCTCGACGGCCTGAGATGTCGTCAATTTCCATTTTCACTGCGGGTTAAGTGCCTTCGGGGCAAAAGTTTTAAGGGCCTATTCAATTTCTACGCTTGATTAAATAATGTGCCATGCCACACGGCCCTCTGCCGCTCCTGTCTCCTGCCGTATCCTGCCGTATCCTGCCGTATCCTGTCCCCTACCTCCTGTTGCTGTTGCTGCTGCTTTTGTGGCAGACGCTTTTAGCATTTCCAGAGACAACGACAATTTCCATGCATCCACCCGCCGCAGAAGAGCCCCCCCATCCATAGCTCTAGATTATGTTTATTTTGGGTGTCCTTGTGCCTCGTCCTGTGGCACCAGACAGGCAGGCCATCAGAACGCTGGGAAATGTTGCTCGATGAGCCATAAGGAGCGGAAAAACTTCAAAAAAAAAAGAAAAGAAAGCGAGGAGAAGTAGTATGAAAATCTAGAGAAGGGAAAGCCGAAGCAGCAACAGCAGCAGCTGATGATGAAGAGGCGGTAAAAGTCCTTGGCCCGCGCCACAACGTAAACGTAAATGCCGCAATTTCCACTCCACTTTCCACATGCCACATCCATCTATAGATATAGATATAGACAGACACTTGTGTACGACGAGTATGCCACATATACGCGTACTCGTATAGATATTCTATATATTCCGCAGCATTTACATATTTTCAATGCACACCCATACACACACACACACACACACACACACATGAGGCCACAGGAGTATCTCTATGTGTGTGTGTTCATTATTTTAATTTTCTATCGCATTCGCATAGATAATTGAAAGTGCCTCCGTGCCACATGTTGCTAGTCAGCCAGCCAGCCATCGAATGTTGCCAAGGATTGTCGCTCTCTCTCTCTCTTCGTCAGGACTCTCTCTCTCTTTGGCTCTCTTTGGCATGGACTTGCTCTCTTAGCCTAGAGCTCTCTCTTCCACAGAGAAGCCGAGCGATGGAAGGAGAAGGAGCAACACTGCGACCGAGTCACGGAGTCACCGAGTCACGGAGTCACCGAGTCAGTGGGTCACAAAAGTGTCCCAAGATTGCGCCTTTGCTTGTGCCACTGCCACCCTGCCATCCTCCACCTCTTTGTTTTCTTTGCCTCTTGTTGGCCTCATTGAAACTTTGGTTAGGCATAGAAAATATGGCAAAATAATGCGAGTTAATTAGCAGTTGAGCCTCCACGTAAATTAAGCTCACAAATTGCTTGATACACGCGGAGGGATACGACAACAAAAGGCATAAAACGATGAAGACTCTGTCGTCGGTCGTCTGTCGCGTTGCCTTGACTGCTCGCAGCCTTTGGTTCGCAGTTAAATGCGAGAATATGAATGCCATGCCACATATCACATCGCGTATACGTGCCGTTGCCAAGGGGTTCCAGCAGAAGGCATGGAAGGTGTAGCTGAAGCTGCAGCAGAGGAGTGGGTCTGGTCTGGGGCCCTCGTGTTTGTCAATTGCTAATTTTTGTTACAGTTTACAGTTGACAGGCTTTGAGGACTGGTTCTTCGCTGCTGGTCGAGTGAAAACAATAACAAGCAAACAGTGGGGCAGCGGGGGAGCCCAAACAAAGCGCATGTAAATCACGCATACGCAACGTTTAACCTGCACTGAATGGCAACAATAACAGAGGAAGGAGTTGCTGAGAGGAACGAAGATATGGATACCCTCTGAACAAGGATTATTCTTTTGTTCAGATACAAGAGATATATATATCAAAGAAATATGAATCAAATCATGAATCGAATGAAAATCCCATGAATACTTTCAGATGCTTCTTCAATATACAACCCCCTGCAAAGAGTATAACAATGCCACATAGAGCGGAGAGCGGAGCGGAGCGGAGAGGGGGTTGGCAGGAGCAGTCTGAGGCAAGCATTTGACGCAGAATTCCCAAGCACATCCGCAGTGACTGAGTGAGTGAGTGAGTGAATGAATGAAGGACCAGAAGTGCCTGGCAGTGCAGTGCATTGCAGAGCGTGGCAGGTGACGAGATGAGTTTGACTCGAGATGTGGGCGGGTCTCTCCCCCCTCCCTTTCACAGTGAAACAAAGCCAGGGCTGGAGAGGAAGCGCCCTTCGAGGGTAACCAAAAGGAAAGTTTTCCCGGCGACAGAACGAAAGCCAAGATCCGATCGTTCAAATGGAAAAAGTACAGTTTCAAGTGAAGTACGTGCATGCTCTAGCGTCCCTGGTGTCCCTGAAATGGCAGGCCTATGGTGGCATGCCCCCCATTTCATTGTGCGTTTCATTTGAGGGGGCACTTGCACTTTTGCCCGGCGGAGAGCGCGCTGGCTGCTTCATACAAATTTCATACATTTCTTTTCTTTTGAGGATTGCTCGTGTCGTCCCCATTAACCGCCAAGTGCGCGCAATTACATGGAGGTCCTGGGGCCACAGGACGAGGCGCGGACGGAGGCTCAGGCGGTGGCAAGGTGGGGGGGCCCTCGCTTTACAGCTGATTTGCATTTTTGGCCTCTGCGCTGCAGGAGGCGAGGCAGGAGGCAGAAGGCAGGAGGCATCAGGCTGCCGCTTGACTTGAGCTTTAGCAGCTTTTCCTCTTCACGTGCGAACAGTGGGGCACTTGTGGCATCCGGCTGGGAATCAGCAGCAGCGTACCCCTCGCCCCTCGACCCTCCGTCACATTTCCTTTATGCCACAACCGAAGCAGCGGCTGAGTGTTTCGCTTAATGCAGGTAAACGAGTTTTTTATGTTGTCATTGCCGTTGCCGTGTGGCAGCCACGAACTTAATGAGACAGTGGATGCCTCATGGAGCAGGAGAAGGACGGGGGAGGGGCAGCACAGCAAGTGCAGTTTATTGTATTGCCATTTGCCCTGGGAAGCAGCAGCCCTTCAATTGTCCAGCGGCTGGCAATAAATCAGGCAGTGTGCGGTATTAAAATTAACCAACTCGAAGGCCAATAAACATTATCTGCAGCAGGAAGGCATCCTTGGTGCTGGCTGGCTGGGAAGGCAGGATGCTGGCGGCTGGCTGCTGGCTGCTACTGGGAAGACGGCCAATGACAGGCAAGTGATGAATTGAGCACACGTTTGTCTCCCTGCAGCAGTGCCAGGAGAAGCGTAACGCCAAAGACTGATGTTGATGGTGAGGTTGAAGCTGGCGCTGAAGCTGATGATGATGCTGATGGTCATGTGTGGATGCCACACACACACACACACACAAATCGAAGCAGCGAGTGAGAGAGACACCTTCGGAAGTGTTGCTTCCTTTTGGCTGTGGTGCAAAGCCTTTTTGATGCAGCAACCATAACTCATCGGACCCGAAAAACACTCGACACTCGTCTGCCGGTAGACCAGCGAGGACCAGAGATACAACAGATACAGGAGAGAGACAGGAGAGAGAGAGAGAGAGAGGGAGAGATAAAAACTATCATTTGCCAAAAGGTGAAGTGAAGATTGCTGCTGCCGGACGAAGGATAGATAGGGCTCTCTCACACCCAAGGACCAGGGATGAAGGCCTCTGCCAAATGCCTTTTTCACACGTTTTTATCGCGCTCCGAGACCTGGAGACCATTTGTTTGCTACTCAAAAAAGGCGACGTGGCAGGAGATGGGGCACAGGCGTATATCCTGATGACTAGATGACTTGCTTACTTCAAGGATTCCTCCTTACCCATGGTCTGCCTTACACTGCAGGATGACGCCATTGATGCCACACACACACACAGACGCGGGGGGCACACTCGTCACTCGACTGTCAACTCTATTTGAATACGTTCTCCTGCCACTGGCTCTCTCTTGCTGTGCCCCTTCTGTTCTTTCTCACCACTTTGCATATGTTTTTGCCCATTTGTTTATTGTTTGGCCCCTAAGCAGGGGGTGGTCTTAGGGTTACGGGGTGGCAGCATCCCTTGAGGGACGCCTGCCGACGCTGTGGCGCAAATTATTCATGAAGCGAATGAGCTCAACAAATCTGTGCCCCGCCCTCGACTGCCACTGCCACTGCCACTGCCACAACCAAGTGGCCTAATACATATTGTTAAGGGGCAACTCCCACGCCCCTCCTTTGGCTCTATATTTTCAACATATTTTGCATATTTCTGCTGCTCAATGGAGGGCAGAGTAGAGCAGTTGTCTGTGGCTTTCGAGCCGGTTAAATCGTATTAACTTTTACCACCAAAAGCTCGCAATTGACTGTCTGGCTGCCAGGCAACCCCCTGATCCCTCCCAGCCGCCGCCGCCGCCCGGGGCAAACAATGTCGCCACATCGCCAATGCCATCCGAGGACTAAGTATATTAAAAATATATTGAGCCGCTTACAATCGTACAGCCGTAGAGTCGCACAATGCCAGAGCCCCTAAAGCCGGAGTCTATTCCAATTTTAAGGTTGGCAGGCAGTCAAAAGAATGAAAAACCGAAACGGGAATGGGAACGGGTTAAAAAAAAACTGCATTCACATGTGGCATGCAACATTGGCAATGCTTTCAGTCCCGCACTCTCCCTGTGGAGGCGACTATCCTTTTGCTGACTCTGCCCCAAAATGTTTATGGCAATCGTGGTCTTCCATTCTGTTTCTGCCTCATGCCACACGGCTCCACGTCTTCCCGGCACCTCCTTCAGCAGCAGCTGGGGGTAAGGCCAACACATGGTTGTAAGTAGGTTTAAACTGCAATTTATCTAACACAAGGGGGGAGCGGGGGGGCTGTGGCAAGTGTCAGAGATGTGGCGGGGGATTTTCCTACGAGTGTAAAATGGATTCGAGATTCGGATGTGAGTGCGAGTGCGAGTGCGAGTGCCAGTACGGATTCTGGAACTTGAGCTGCAGCTCTCCCGACTGCTGGAAAAACTTTGCATACATCTGTGCCTTGCGGCGGGTGGGGGGTGCTGGTGCGGTGCGGCTAGAAAATCTATTATTTATGCCCGGGACATATGTGGTGCTATGGCAATGGCCCTTCCATCAATACAACTAATTGTTGTTGCGCTTCGTGTTTGTTATAAATGGATGTGTTGTTTGTGTTTGTGTCCCCTAGGGGGAGGAGCAGGAGGAGTGGAGAACCCCTCCCCAGGGCGAGGTTGGAAAGCAAAGCCAGAGGAAAGACCCATCCATGGCAGAAAGTGTAAGGAAGCGATCTTGGCTGGGGTACATATCTCAATCTACTCCAGGGTCGAAATTACAGCAATATTTAGAATTAGCCGGGACTCCGAATTTCTGACCGACGATGGGTACGGGCAGTCCCGCGGACGGGAGCGATCGTAGTGGGGGAGAACCGTATGGGACGTGACAGTCGGTTTCACCGAGAACGCACAGGCTATCGCCAGATAGCGCCTTCAGGACCCCATCGAACTCAGAATTAATACGAAGGTCTTTGCTATGCGATAATACCGACAGGTATCACCGAGAGTGCCTAGGCTATCGCCGGACAGTACTTACGGTACCCTGTCTGCCTAAGAATTACTACGAAGCGGATGGGGCTTTGCTATGCGGAGATACCGACAGGTATCACCGAGAGTGCCTATGATATCGCCGGATAGCGCTCTCGGGACCCAGCCGGACTAAGAACTACTACGAAGCGGAAGAGGGCCGACAGGTATCACCGAGAGTGCCTAGGCTGTCGCCGGACAGTACTTCCGGGACCCTGTCGGTCTACTGGGATCATACAGGGCGCCAACAGGTGTCGCCTAGAGCGCCTAGGCTATCGCCGGACAGCGGCCTCGAGATCCCGCAGGGCCACAAACTACGGGAGGGGGATCACGCGGGAACGCCAACAAGTATCCCTAAGGGCGCCTAGGCAGTCACCGGATAGCGGCCCTGGGATATTGTTGGGTAACGAACTACTGGAGGGAATCATACGGAGGGGGGGCCAACAGGTGTCGCCTAGAGCGCCTAGGCTATCGCCGGACAGCGGCCTCGAGATCCTTCTGGGCCACAAACTACGGGAGGGGATCATGCGGGAGTGCCGACAGGGGTGACCGAGAGCGCTTAGGCGATGGCCGGACAGCGGCCTCGGGATCCTGCCGGGATACGAACTACTGGAGGGAGCCACGCGGGGTACCGACGGGCAGCTGTAACGAATACGGATCACCACGTGGGCGGGGCAAGAGGAGACTCGGGCAGAGAAGGCGAAGCCCCGGGCCTCCAGCTTCCCCTTGTGTATAAATTGTTGATGGTCAGGCTATGTTTTGTTTATAATTTGTCGCTTTGTTCCCGTTCCAGCTCGTATACACGACTAGAGACTCGCTTACCCCTGACTTCCCACGCTTATCTTCGTCGAAAGTGCCCTCTCCTCCGTTTTGTAGATGCAAGATCTTTCTTCGTACCCTGATCGCGTCGACGCGGATCTCGCCACGTGTTGCCTTTTTATTTTAGTTTTTCTTTATAATCACTCGAACTTTTCCACAGGCACGTCTGGCTCGTGCTGCCTTCTTCCATCGACTTGCTTGATCCACGTCAGAGTGGGCGGTCAGCGTCGTCATTCTCGCGGCGGCAGAGGGCTCTCCTTTTCGCTGCTGGCGCGTCGTTGCTTGGTTGTCGACGTCGACGTTGTTGCTGCGTCGACGCTGGCGGCCTATGTTTTCGGCGCTTCGTTGCTGCGTCGATGCCGACGGCTCGCTGTTCTCGGCGTTCCTCTTCGGCCGTTGCTGAATGTATTCCTCTCTCTCTTTGGCTGCCGCTGCGTCGTTGTCGTTGGGCTTCGTTTCTCGGTGTATTCCTCGCCGCTGCTGTGCGTGGCCTTCCCCCCTCCCCCCTTAACCTAAAACTGAAAGATCAATACTTAAACCTAGGAAAATGAAGAAATGGGAAAATGACGGCGACCTGGTGGGCGGAAAAATGTGGGTGGAGCGTACGCTCCCTCACAAAAGGAAGAACGAAATGAATGCATGACTAAGCAGCGCATTTCTTATTGATTATAGGATACAAATGTATCTGTATCTATGCACTGCGCTGTCTACAGTGCGTGAACAGTTCACTCTCTCCACTCCCCAGCGGACAGTCCCTATTGCTTTGAAACGCACTGTACGCAATGAAGAAATCGCCTTTGACATCTTCTTCCTGAATTGCGGCTGCTTCTGCTGCTCGTGATGGGAAAATCGATTTGTTCTTTGAGATTACGTTGCAGGGGCATGGGACTGCATTTGCCCCATGCTGCACAAACACACACACACACATAGAGATTGATGCGTTGGCCATCAGTGATTGGTTTGAACTCTCTCGAAATGGGGCTAATACTCTCCTCGTAGCTAAGGACATACATGAGTCGAACTCTGATTTTGATTGTCTGTTTTTCGAGGATTTTTATAAGTGGAAAGTAATTTCTAAATGGAATTTCCTGAAAGCCCGAACACAGGAATGAAAGCTAAGGATTCAGGGGAAGATTCGTAGAAGGAAATATAACAGAATTAAAACAAGGAAAAATAAGAAAAATTAATGGGTATCCCAGAGGAGGAATAATAGGAGAATTCATAGGAGAATTCCTTGGAGCAAACGGATAAGTATTCCTAAGTGGCACCACAAGCGGTTTCAATGCCCCAAGGTTAACCTCAATTGAACTCGACGCCTGACACACGAAACACGCAACGCGTGCCTCCTGTGGCTGCTCCCCTTCATTCTCCTAATCATCATTCATTCAATTGCACCAATCAGTGTGGCGTGAATCCTGAATGCGTCAATGAGTGTGTCTGAATGCGTGTTGCATGAGTTGTGTATGCTCCCGCGGGAGCATTGGACCTCATCATTGAATGGCATTGAACTGGCCCAAGGGCTGTGGGCTGTGGGCTGTGGGCTGTGGGCTCTGGGCCTCTGGGCTCTGAGGTCCAGCAAATGTTATTGTGGCTAGTACTCCTCCTGGCAAACAAGGGGTAGACTGTGCCACTCTACCCTCCCCCACCCTTCAGACCATCCCTCATTTGGGGATCCTTCCTATCCTCCGGTGGAAACATGCGTAAATTAATTTAATGTCCCTTATAAATATGTAAGCTCTTTTCTGGCCGGAGCTCAATAAATTCTTTTTTTCGTGCTGTTTGTTTTTCGGCCAGGGAGCCAGGGCACCGGGACGTGGCTGCCAGGATCCTACGATACCAGGCCTGCTCCTGCGGCGGCGGCGGACAAAGTTTGCTTTAGAATTTTTGAGCCCCGAACTAATTGCTGCAAATTACAAATGATAATAGCCACAACACACGCTCAAGGTTACCGAAATGCCAGGGCAATTTGTTTTGGGGCAGGCCCGCCCCTCCACCAAGGAAACGTGGAGCTCGAGGCGTCTCTGGGGCTCGCGGCGTAAGAATTATTGGCTATTTATCAAGCAACGTACTCTCTCGAGGACCTTCTTTGCGTTGACTTTTGCTAATTAAATATGCATACATGTAGGAGGCTACCCAAACACACACACACACACACACATATATATATATCATGGCCAGAAGCACTGGGCCAGAGGCAGTGCTGGCCATTAAAGGCGCGTTAATTGCACTCGATTAATGGCAGCAGGTTAAACGTTAAGTGAAATTAAACAGGCGCCAGGGAACGTCCCATTTCCCCTTCGTTCTGTGCTCTGTACTCTGTGGCGCCTCCCCAAGGTTTTTACTCTCCGCTCCAATAAATAAATCCTGGCTAAAACAGAAGCAAAGAGGGAGAGTGAGCTTTAAGCTTAAGAGAACAGAAAGAAATCCTGCAGATACTAGGACGATGCTGAAATTTATTTGGCTAATTAAAATATGCTGCATGCTAATGGAGGATCATTGTCTGCTGTTGGCCAGTGGCTGCCCGCATGGCTGGTGTGTGGCACGTGCAGCCCACATCTGCACAGCCACTGCCACTGCCACAGCCGCATCCACACCTACAACTACACCTACACCTCTGTAGCGTAGCTAACGAGCCGGAAGTGCTGCCTGCACATTCTCGAGGCACAGCAGACAGGCAGCCAAGAGTCCAGCCAAGCAGTTGATGATAAAAGCGATTAAAGCCGGCAGCAAACGGCAAACTGCAGCTGCCATAATGAGTTATTATGCAAAAGGTGCCCCCCCCTCCCCCAGCCCCCAAGAGGGGGGGGAAATGGGCCAGTAGATAGGTTCTAATGAAATCATAATTCAAGTGCTGCAAGTGCTTCAAAAGAGGAGTATGGGGAACGGAGCAACGGAAGTGGAATCAATGAACTCAAGAAAACTCTCTCTTTCACTCTGTTGGCCATGTTAGCCATGTTGCATGTGTAATCAGTTCATGCAACACTCCCTTCTATTGCCTTAAATATTAGCTCCATTCGTCGGCCTTCCGCTGGAGCAGAGGATGCGGAAGATGTTCGTCTTTCAACTGCCAACTGGAGTAAATCGTTCTGACCGCTAACGCTCCACTTACGCACGCCTCTGCCCCCTGCCTCTCTTCCAGTGTCCAGGGCCCAGTGTCGTGCCCCATCCACTAATTCATTAATTACGGAATCACTTCAAGTGAGCTTCCGATCGGAGGAGCGTTCTCTCGTTTCTCTCTTGTTTTTAAATGCAGACAGAAACGAGGAAAAACTAGAGGAAAAGCGGGGCAAATCTGAAGGGAAAAGCAGAGGGGCAGCCATCAGCAACTTCAATTAAGTTAAGTCAGTTTCCTCCGCATTTCGGGGGGGGGGAGGACTCCACTCAACCCCACCCCAGAATGAACTTCAGCTGTCGTTTGTTTCAGCTTTCAGGCTCTCGCTCTCGCTCTGGCTCTGGGTCTGGCTTTTTACATCATTAGCATTTACCAGAGAGAGTCGGAGTCGTCTCTCGGCTTTGACTTCGATCCACCCCACTCCATAATCCACCCAACGACTGGCGCAAATTCGCAAATTTTCCCATCATTAGCATTCAGGGCAAATGAAACAAATACACTTACTCGTAGAAAATGAGACGACACTTGCCACCAGCCACCAGCCAGTGCCCCTGCCCCTGCCCCTGCCTCAACAGAACAGGGGGGGGGGAGATGCCCCGGGCTGTTGTATCAACTGAGAGTTCTGTTGCTCCCGAAGTTAACACAATATTTTTATTCATCCTAAGCAACTGTGCCACAGAGAGAGAGAGATCCCAAGATGTGCCTCGCACATTCGCATAAGCTTTAATACGTTCACACAAGTTCAATTAGTGGCAGAGACACACAGAGGAAAGGCAGGACCCTGCCTTCTCAAAGTGTTGTCTGTATCTGTATCTTGATTTTATTATGCTTGCGCACTTCCAGAACCACATTGAACAGAACACAACAGCACAGCACTGCCATGGAACTCCACAGAACTGAGAACTGAGACAGAACCAAACCGCAGAGCGAGGTCAGCACAAAACATCAAATAGAAATAGCCAGTGGCATGCCACACAAACTCTCTCCCAATCAGAGACAGAGAGACGAAGAGACTCTCTCTCTTTCTCCTCATCGAAAACGTGGCTCCAGAGCTAATCAGAAAATGTTTTACTTATAAATCCTTTGGTATGCGTCCTACGTATCTCATTTTGCGTCTCGCACAATTTACGATATAGACCATGCCCCTCCTCCACCGTGCCCCCATATACATATTGGTTTGCCATTTAATGGGGCAAGATGTTTAGCATTTGCTGTGATTCTCGAAGGCACTGGGAAAACTTTTTCCGCCTCAGCTGGAAAACTTTTAATACCTTTTGTCAATTGATTCGTCGCTTCGGGGGGGGGGGGGGGGGGGGGATTTTCGGGGCTGATGGAAGTAATTGTTCGGGGAATTGGAATTGGAAACGCTTGGCCCATGATCCAGAAGGGGATTACCAGGATTTTGCACCCGAAAAAAGTGTGAAAGGTTCGACCTTTGCACCTTCTGCTGAAAAGAAAGGATCGAAGATGCTTCTGTGGCATCAAAGGAGTGTGGAGTGTGCGTTAGAGTGTGACACTGGGAGCAGAGTCCTGGGGGAGTCCCCTCTTTAAGCCTTGCAATCAACAGAATTTTATTGTTTTATTCATCTACAAAAGAGGAAGGGTGGGGGCAAGGGGAAGATATCTATCTTTTCCGCTAGGAATGGAAGCTCCTTTTATTATATATTTAATTAGTGGCGCACACACACACACACACACACACACACATCCTCGTGTCGCCCCCCCATTGGACGTGTGTCACTTAGGCGTGTCTTTTGGATTTACGCTGCTTATGCAATAAGCCATAAAAAGTTAATAACAATGACATTGGCAACAAAAGCAACGACCGTATGGCCAACAACCGACAGATAGAGAGGAAGAGAGAGTCCCGAAACAGGGATGGTCCCCCGATTCGGTTATGGTTAAACGTGCAGGATTTATACGCACACACACAGCAAGCCCTCTTCCCTTGCCCCTTGCACAATGTCCATGCCACATTCATGTGTGGCACTAACGAAGCCCGCTGGCCAGCGGCAGGCGGTGCTCCATTCTCACATCACGCATACGCCCGGTAGGCGTTGATGAACTGACAATTTGTGTCAACTGGCGCAGCCACAGCAGAGGCCACGGCAGCAGCAGAAAAGGCACACCCCCTGCCACAAATGGTGGCATGGCAACACCCTCAAATAAATGTATTTTCGAACACAAACACCATTATTCGCTGGCTCCATGAGGGATGCCCGGATGCTCGAATGCTCTGCCTGAATGGTCGATTCTGCCGGCTGATGGACCACCATTCCGCATGCAGGGGGGGGGGGACTGACTTAGCTTCAGCATAATAAAAATTATTCGTTTCATGTTGCGCTTGGCCAAGGGGCAAACGAATGTGTAGCATATGGCACCAGTGACGGGGCCACCTCCACCTCATGGGCGGCACGGGAATTATTAACTTGTAATGTGCTCTGCATAGCGTTTTTAATAAAAGACGGAGCCAAACGGAACGTGACCTGAACCGAGCTCTGAGGCACATCAGTGGCATCAGCATGGGGGGGCGCCTCCAAGGAGTGTCACAACCTGATGACGAGGACAAGGACCCTGACACGGACACGGACACGGACACCACGTGTGCGAGAGCCTTAGGGCAAGGGCTCAGTGCTCCTCCAGCGACAAACTTCTACATTTTTACGTCGTCAATGAAGTGATGGAATAAAATTTGTTGTTTTGCATTGATTGCCTCGTCCGGTTCTGCCACAAGCAAGTGCCCGTGTGTGCATGTGTGTGCTTGTGGCACATTCAGGGGACTGTGTGGCACGGACACGGACACGGGCTGCGATTGAGCAAACGAGCATCAAGGGAATCAGTACGCAGCAGCAGCAGCAGCAGCAGCAGGACCGGGTACAAACGACAGGATACACACGTAAACGCTTTAAGTTGAGGCTGAACAAACAGATTTTTTCCCATCGCCAGCCTGCGCCTCCTCCTCCCCGTCCTGGCTCTGACCGGGCTTAATGCGGCGTCATGGCCCTCGCCAGAGAGAAACTTTATCAATTAAACTTGGCCATTTTTTATGCGAGGCCACGCAGCCCGCAGGCCTGTCCGCTCGACCTTCGTCCTCCTCAGCTTCAGCAACTTGGTGACATTCGAGGGCAGGGACCAGAGACTGGGGATCCTGTGGCTGCGCCACTGAAAAAGCAATGACGAGAGATGCTGCAAAATGATATGGAGCAACTCCCCACGGCCACACGGCAGTCCATCCTCTGGGTTAACCTCTGGCTAAACTATGGCCATCATTTATACGCTGGAGTGCGTCGTATGTAAACTTGATGGGAATCTAAAATCGACAGATTCCTATAGGAGCTGCAGGAGAGGGGAGGCAATGGAGTGCCAGGAGATTCCTAGAGAGTGGAATGAAGTGCCAAGAGGCACTCGTAGATGATCATCTAAATGAGGAGCAGGTGGAAGGACCACTCTAACAAATTGGACAGTGGGGAACAGGGGATGACCCAGAGAGACCCACAGAGATAGTTCCCTTTGCTGTGCTGTGCTGTGCTGTGTTGTGGCATCGTGCTAAGACTTCAGCCTCCAAGACCAGCGCGTCACTCCAAACCGCAACCGCATTTAGTGTCGTCTCCAACATCCAACATCCAGCCTCTGTACCCCAACTCCGTGTCACAGTGGCACACGGCTCTCCACTTGGCAAACGGCGACCCCAAGACCAAAAAACTATTGTGCGCTGCTTGGAGCTTTGTTTGAATGTTCTTCTGTGCCTCCAGCCTCCTGCCTCCTGCCGCTGACTGCTGCCACCGACTGCCTTTTGTCGGGGAGTAACCAAGAGGCAGCTGCAACTGCTGCTTGCCACTGCCACTGCAGCTGCAGCTTTTTGCATGAATGCATTGTTGTCGCCGTCCTCGTGGCTGCTGTGCTGCTGCTACTGCGCGGTCGCTGTTCTGCCTCTGCCGCAGTCACTCCTGCTGCTGCTGCTGCTGCTGCAGTGCGATGCTTTTAATTACAAAAGTTACGTATACGTCCTGTGCACCGACCGACCGAGCGACCGACAGTCCCTCCTTCGTCGTCCCCTGTCTGTCGTTTGTCTGCAGGTGTTGCAGCTGCGACTGCCAATGGACTGCGACGCGACTCCTACTTGGTGGCAGAGTGGCAGTGGCAGCAGGGCGTGGCAGTGGCAGTGGCAGTCGCCGCCTGTGTCAGGGCAACGCTTCAAGTCGTCGGTTCCGTTCGAGAACGTTAATTACCGTTGCAGGCGTTGCCTCCACGGATGAAGAGGCATGGCTGCGGCATGGCTGTGGGGCATGCTATGCCATTTCATGGATGGAATGAAGAGAGGAATGAAGGATGCTGCTTTAAGGGGTGGGGTTATGGGTTAAGGGCCACAGATAATGGGGCCCAAGCAGGAAGCGTGCCCAAAAATGTGGCATACCAGGCGACAGACACTCGGCATGCTGCATGCCGCATGCCCCATATATAGTATAGCTGCTGTATAACTGTATAATTAGTGCCATTTTCTGAATACGAAATAACCAAATGAGAGAGAGGCTTATTTGTTTGTCTTTATGTTTGTGTTTGTGTTTGCCCCTCCCTCCGCCCACCATTTATGGCTGCTGTAAATGTAGCTGTAATTGTTTAAAGTTGTCCAGTTTCAGTTTCAGTTTCAGGCAACATTCTCTGTGTGTATTTCTGTGGCAGTTTCGAGTGCTGTGTCGCTGCAAATGAATTCTAATTTTTTGCGCAAACTTTAAAAACAAAACCTGAAAACGAACACACAGCTGCCGGGACAGTGGAGTAGCACTAAATGCAACTCTACAGATGGCCCAGAGTTGACCCAGCGACAGGGTGTCCCCGGGGGCAGGGCGTGGAAACCACACAAATACCATAAATAATTGACTTATTTTTCACTAAAGGGTGCATTTTTTTTCCCCCCCTATTATTAGTTTTCACTGATAATTTCAAATAATTGAATATAGAACTATTCCATTTAGGTTTTTTTTTTGTTTTCATTTATAGATTATCATAAATATTTAACTGGAAACAAAATACATTTCATATGAATTAAACGAATGAAAAATATATGAAAATTGACTTAAAACTATGAATATTTTAAACAATTTTAAGTGACAGCAGACTTTTAGGAGGGCCAGGCCGGTTTGGAGTCCTCTGCTGATTACAGGGCCACTTTTCCCTCAATGACGTTTCCCCTTGGTAATGACTTAATCGCACTTTAAGGTGTGGGGGCGGTTGTGGATGGGGCCTAATCATCTGTGAGTAATCCGATTGGAATGCGAGTCACAGCCCCAAAAAGGGGTTCCGTTCCGAAAGATAACTCAATCCGTGCGAAGCCTGCTCCCCCTCACTGTTGGTAGCTCAGTCCGTAGTCCCACTGTTCGTTCATTCTTTTTTAATGTTGCAGCATTCTCCTGCGGCTTTTGTTTGCCACAAAACAAACTGGGGAAACTCCTTGCTTTCGCTCGGCTCTCGCCATGCATGAGCTGTCTTTCGAGGGCTTTTCATTTAGCTAATCCCCACTGTACTCGTGCGCTCATTCGATGCGATGCGATGCGATGCTTATTATGGCACCAGAGCAGAGCAGAGCAGAGCAAAGCAGGGCCTCTGCCTCTGTTTTCCTCTTGTTTTCCCTTGCGGGGAATGCGGGCGTTTTTTCGGATCGCTTTTCACTCAGTGGCGACTCCTCCTCCATCAGCTGTGGCAGCAGCAGAGCGGGGTCTGGGGGGGCACACAATTTTGTTTTATGGTTTTTTAGTTATGAAACTGAAACTGAATTACATATGTATATGTGTGTAATGTGGCAAACAGCAACAGCAGCAACAACAACAACAGATTTAAGCGATGCTCTGGCCATGCCCCACGCTTTTGGCCCTGATTTGATGTGGCGGCTGCCACTATTGTTGTGGCTGCTGCCGCTGTTTGTTGCTTCTTTTTTGTTGCCATATTTACGCAGCATTTTTTGCATACTTAACAGAAAAAGATACTGCCATTCCAGAGGGAACGAAGCTTTGGATACCCCTTAAAAATGGCTCATAGCAAAGGTCGACCTGTGGATATAGAAATTCGATCTTTTAGAATTTGTTTCAGCAATTGTCAGATATCTTTGTGGAGGCTTTTGTTTGGTCCAAGATGCTTCATTTTCTGCGCTTTAAAGGGTATCGAAAACAACAACAGACAGCGTGGCAGCAGCAACAGCAGGGGCGGAGGGAGCGGAGGGGGGGCAGAGTAATGAAGCAAACTGTTGGCGGTTGGGATTGGGGGATTGCAGGATTGAAGGGAGACGAGAGCCAGAGACCCAGTGGCAGGCAGCAGTGGCAGGCAGCAGTGGCATGGCAACCGAGCACCGAGCACCGAGAACAGATAATATAAATGTTGTTTAAAGTTTAAACGCAAGCCGCAGGATCTCTCTCTGCCGGTCTCGTGCTCGGTCGTGCTGCCAGTGGCACAGTCATAAAGTGATACATGAAACGATGCCCGAGCAGTTCATGGGTGAAATTGAACATTCCTGAGCGAGGACATGGTGCGAGGAGTAGGTGTAGTAGTAGTAGGAGGCCCCCTCTGAAAGCTCTGCATATGTAAACGGAGGCAGCCCCAACAGCCCCAACAGCCCCTCTCATCCCATCATCCTTATTCTGCTCGGACTCGTGCCATTCCAAGTGCGATTGCCGGTCAGAATGGGAACGAAAACGGACAAGGGGCTGGGATGCGGGCAGTATGTGGCATGCAGTCAGAATGGGCATAGAGAGGATGGCAGGATGGAAGGATGGAAGGTCTCTTCAGCCGCTTATTTGAATGCAATTGACTGAAGGCTTAGCCGGCATAATGTGCGGCCTGGATGGGGGGGCTTAGTCTCCTGTTGGCGACATGTTGGCTTTTGGCTCAGCCATCGCTCTCGCAGGGGGGGGACAGTCAGACAGGCAGGCGGACAAGCCGACAGACTGACAGACAGACAGCAGAGGCAACATCAACCAGTTGCAGCAGCAGCAACAGCAACAACAACAGCAACACGCATACATGTATATCCGCATCCGCATCCGTTTCCGCTTTGTGCATTGCCAAGCAGCAAGAGGCAGAGCCATGGAGTGGCAAGTGGAGACGTGGCAAGGATAGGCACTGGCACTGGCTGTGGCAGTGGCAGTGGCAGTGGCAACGACAGCAACAGCGACAACGGCAGTGACAACTGTCATGCTTTTATGGCCACATTTGCCAATTGTTTGCTGAATTGTTGACGTAAATGTCACTCGGATGAAAAGGCGGCGACTGTGGCACGGTCTCCGGTTTTCCGTCTCTGTCTCTGCCACTGCCACTGTCTTTGGCTTCGCCTTTGGCTTTCACTGTGGCTCCTTATCCCATACTCTACGAGGCCGAGACATGAGCCGTGCTCATCGCATTACACCGTCTCTGTGGGCTGCTGCTGCTGCTGCCTTTAAGCCTTCCACATCCGCCTTCCCATCCACATCCGCCATCCGCCATCCACTCGATTTCCACGCAGTTAATCTTATTTAAGGGACAGTCGTCTGACAGATTATGCCACGTGAGCACAAGAAAAGTCAGCCTCTGCCTCCGTATCCGCCTCTGACCAATCCACACCTGTTGTAATCATGCTGTAATCCGTCTGCAATCCCCCCTCCCGCTCCACGAAGCGGACATTTCCATGCCTCAAAGGTAGCCTGGTTACCGGAGAATTGTATCACTCGTTGAAGTACAAGTGTATCAGATGCCAGAATAGTCAAAATATACAACCAATTGACAAAGCAAACAATTTGATTCCATGAATTGCGATGATAATCAGACGACAGCTTGAATGACAGACAGAATGAATGAATGAATTAATGTTCGTGCTGAAATACAACTGTATATGTATATATATATTTATTCTGTCATCTTGCCTTACAGCTGGCTTCTGCTTTTAGCTTTCTAAGGAACATGAAGGAACATCGCCTGGCCGCAATTGTTATGGTAATTTATGTTTCGTTCTCTTAAACGGAACGAAGGCAGAAAAACAAAAAGATTTACAGATTTCTTAGAATTTCCCTGAGAAAATTCCCTGAGATTAAAAATTCACTTTGGGCTTACACAATTTAATGTAGGGTTTGAATTAAATACCCATAAAATACTTTTAGAAAATAGAATAAATAGGAAAGAAGAAAAAATACTGAATAATTTATCAGAGAAAATACCAAAAAATATACCTATTTAATAAAATACCAGAAAAATACTATATATAAATACTTTATCTAAAAAAAACATTCAAAAATGCCATAAAAGTACTGAATCAAATAGAAAAAAAAAAAAAAATTCAATAAAAAAAAAAAGAAAAAAAATACAAGATAAAAAACCAGCAAATATAATACTAGATGACTCTTCATAGAGAGATATACATAGATCATATCTGTATAATCCCCCAAAAATACCAGAACGTGCTGATTCCTGTCATTCGTTTTACATTTTTATCACCGAATCCAAGTTGATTAGCGTCCTTTGATAAATATCTTAGAATGTGGATCCCAGGGTATGCGATAAATGAGATCGAAAACAATAGTCAAACCTCTCCCGCTGGTGGCATGGAATTGTAGAGCACTTACTAGAGAACACCACTTGAATGTTGGTCTTTGATGTTTCCCGGGTGTTTCGATAGTTTAAGGGTTACACAAAACAAAAAAAAATAACACCCTTCGAGGGGAGGTTGAGCCAACCCAACGATGAGCGAGACGGCCCCAACATTGTTATCTTTAGCGGAGGAGGGAAGCAACCCCTGCTACGGTTGCAGGCAAGGATCCTTCAAATTGCGTTTATTGCTCAAACAAACCGTCGTGGCAGATGGCCCCGAAGTCGGTGCCTGGTAATGGGGGAATGGTTGCAACAGTAACACCATTAAAGATGGTAGCGGGTGGAGGATGAGGCATCTGCTGCACCAGAGGCATGCAACTCTTCCTCATCATGATATACCTTCCGCTTGGCCGCCGCTGGCAGGCTCCGTCGTGCCCCCGTTGCATGCCCCGCTGTTCCGCTGCAGCGTTGTTGGTTTTAATTCAATTTAACAATCTTTTTTGCGCTCGTTTCGTTTTTTGTTGTTTTTTTTTCCGCTTTTCTTTGCACTTTTCGCTCTGTTTTCGCCTGCGCTGCCTGTGCCTCTGCTGCAGCGTTATGTGTGCCTTGCATTGTTGCAACAGCAGTGGCAGCGACAGCGGCAGGGGCAGCGGCAGGGGCAGCGAAGCCAAGCGGAAGCGGCATCAGCAGCGGCGCAGCAGGCAGCGACGCGAGCCATTAGTGCAAATGAAATTGCATTTTGTGTGCCCCAAACACTCAAAGAAATTTAATCAAAGGCGTGCTGACTGCGTTTGGCATATTTTCCTATATACAACACACAGATACGTAAATATACGGACGGCTGTATTTGTGTGTGTGCGTGAGTATCTGGTTATTATTATATCTTGTTTTTTATTACCATTAAATCGACTGCATCGTTGGTCAGCACTCAAATGCCAGGACGAGTGCGAGTACGAGTACGAGGAGGAGTAATTGCGGATAATATTTTCCAATATTTCATAAATTGCGCACAGCTTCCTTGCCCAGCCCCCGCCCCCTTGTGGGGCTGGCTCCTGTTCAGGTAGCAATCAAATGATATCAGAATATTACCATCCCATGCCCCATGGATGGTGGAGAGTTTCGGAGTAGAGAGAGCCGAGCAGTGGAGTAATTGAAACGTATTCATCATCATTTGCAAGCATTTTGGCCATTAGAAGCAGCTTACGCCCATTGAAGTGGAGGCTCCAGGGGCGGAGAGAAGGCTCTAGCAATCTATTCAAATGAATGATGAATAACATGCATTAAATAATGCCTGAGTGAGTGCCTGCCTTCGAGTGTGTGAGCGCCTCATTATTACTCATGTTTCCGCCATTTGCATCCGGAGAAAGAGAGAGAGAGAGAGAGGCTCTAAGATTTGCTGGGTGCGATCTGAAAATATTAATTAAAATTAAATGCAAATCGGATTCTCCTCATGGATAGCACAGCTATTACTCCTATCAGGCGATACCCAACATCATTATCATCATCCTCATCCTCATCAGGTGGAATCAATTAAGCCTTGACCCACTTCCAAGGCGGGCAGGCAGCACCTCCTTGCACTTGACAATAATTAAGCCGCATTTCCTTTTGGCCCACGATTTAAGTGATTTATTACGACGGGGCTGGCGCCTATCTATCAGTCTTATTAACTATAAGTGGATGCAGGATGTAGGATGTAGGATGTGGGACAAGTGTTTGTTTAGGGGCTTACACATACACACACACATGGAGCGTTTAACTATTTCTAAACACAGGGACTACCTTAATAATACTTGATAAATTTAAAAAAAAATGTGGCCTTAGTTCCATGCCACTCGCTTGCGGGCAAACTTCGGTGGCAACGCAGTCTGCGCTGTGACGACATTCGAAGAGCGCGTCTTGTCGAGACGAGGCGAGTTGATGCCGCCGCGCACTGGCGGCAGATCCTGCCACACATCCAGATTGAGGTTGGTGAACGAGTTGCTCACCTTGGGGACATTCACGGAGGCATCATCCTCCTCGGCCAGAGCCCCAGCACAGAGATCAGTTGAGGAGGACACAGAAATCGGGTCAGACGATGCAGATCCCTGATCTCCGCTGGTTATCTGCTCCAGCTTCTTGGTGGCCTGCTCGATGCCAGAGAGATGTGTGCTGCGGAGCTCCAAGAGGGCCTGCTGCTGGCTGACGTTCTCCTGCAGGAGCCGGTCCAAACAGTCTTTTTCCGTGTCGATGAGCTTCGAGAGCTCTTGGTACCGCTGCAAGTGCTGCTCGCGCCAGTTCTCCTCGCAGCGCTGCAGGCTCGACTTGGCCTCCGACTCGTACATGGCCTCGATCTGGGTGTAGGCCAGATGCTCGGACTCCAGCTGCTCCTTGTACTTGTGGAGGAGGGACTGGAGGTCCTCGGTGCGGACCACGTACTTGGCCATGCGCTCGAGGAGATTGATGCACAGGGATATCTGGCGGCGGCTCGCCTCGCTGCGGTTGCGGATGAACACCTTGATCTTGTTCAGGTTGAAGGCCTGCCCCGTGTCGGGACGCTGCAGGACGAGGGCCGTGCTCTCCTCCAGTAGCTGCTTCTCCTTCTCCAGCTCCCCGATGAACAGCCGGAAGTGCTGCTCCTCTTCTTTGAGCTTCTCGGCCTGGGACTGGTGCTGGCGCAGCTCCACCATGTGCGACTCCTGCAGCTCACGGATCTCTTTTATCTGCTGCTCCTGGATCAGCTGGCGCTCCTTCTGGGCCAGCTCCGTGCGGCTGATCTCCTGCTGCAGCTGCAGCTTCCGCTCGGCGTTCAGGGCCTCCTGCTCGTCCCGCTCCTTCTGCTGCTCGATCTGCTTGTCGAGCCAATTGAGCTTCGCCAGCACCTCGTTGTCGGACTTCGACTGGTACAGAAACTTCTCGTCGTCCACCCCATGCCGCCAGCGGCCGTACAGCTTGGCCTCCATCTCCAGCTTCCGCTTGAGCTGCTCCTGCTCCTTCAGGGACTGATTGACGCGCCCCAGCATCTGGGTGTCGGCGGTGCACTCCCTGGGCCGCCGCTTTCGTCCCATTTCGATGTCGTACGCCTCGTTCTCGGTGTCCAGCAGCTGCCGCAGCCTGCCCTTGCGGTCTGTCAGTTCAATGTCCTTTTGCTTCTGACTCTTGCGGCTCTGCAGCTTCTTTTCGGCATTCTCGTAGTACTCCTTGTTGGTCCAGTTCTCGAAGCGCGTCGTCACCTTGCCCCAGTGGTCGTAGTAGCGATTCACCGCCTGCGTGGCCTGCACGCGGTTGTTCTCCAGCTCCCTGCGCTGCGCGTATGCGGCATGCTGCTGATTGAGTCGCCCCGGCATCCTTGCTGCAAAGAGAGAAGGACAGAAGGGAAGTGAGGCGCCAGTTGGTTGACAAGTTCATAAACTTTTCAATTGGGGCCAAGGCGGCAGCAGCAGCAGCAGCAAGACGAGTGGCAGCGTAACTTCAATTTGCCATTTTTCTTGCTTCTGCTTTTCCGCTGGCCAAGGACCTTAAGGACACAGAGCACAACGAAACGGAAGTGTCGCCACTGGACACTGGAGCCTTAACTTTATTCGATTAGCTGAAGGGCACTACTTCCCCTAAAAGGATGGGCTGTACCTCTCTCTCTGTCTCTATTGCTTTTCCAGTATCCAGAAATAGGAAAATATATTCTATGAATCCTTTCGGTTGTGTTCTGTTTTGTATTTCCCTTGAATGTTGAATGTTTGCCTGCTGAAAACTGAAAACTGAAACTGAAATCTGATGCCACAAATGGAATGCCTCCCATTTCCCCTTTTAGGGTATGCCCTGCTGCGACCAGGACACGCGTTATGGTTTTTGCCCCCATTCCTGCTGCAACAGCCAGGCCATCACCGCAGCTGTCACTAACTGCCAGAGGACCAGCAACAGCCAAAGCGCAAAAATATGGCAAAATCCGGGACAGAAGCCACTATTCCCTGGCTACCCCTCGCACGCTGTGCCGCTGCCAGCTCCAAGCCGCCCATCCATCAAGGAGCGACGCACTGCAATCTGTCAGAGGAGCACGAGCAGGCACAGGAGGAGCAGCAGGCACAGGAGGAGCCGCAGGAGCAGCAGCAGGAGAAGGAGCAAGAGATGCTGCCTGGAATCTGGCATGCAAATGACCAGGCCAAAGCCCGAGGGGTAGCTAATTTCCCAGAGATTTATGGGCGGCACGAAGCGCATTGATATATGCCAAATTGTTTACAAATTGATTGCATTATTAATAATGCCCACAGAGAGACATAGAGGGGGGGGCGTGGCGCCCAACAAGGTGTCAGGATGCGGCTGCCAGGGAGTTCAGAGGATGGAATGGGATTCGGTAGGTAGCTTTACACGAAATGTAAAATATTCCAACAAAGTACTCTCCTTATGTCATATGACAGACGACAAACTTTGGCAATAAATCAAACAACGGAGCGGTAGGAGGTGCCTGGGGGGATGGGGGATTGGGGATTCTTTTCGTTTGTGGGTTATTTCGAACCTAAGAAGGCGTGCCACACACGTGGCACCATCGAAATGCCAAGATGCCACCATTCGTATAGACTTAATACACTTTCGGCACACACAAATTCACTTCCTTAATTGAAATTTTAATTTGAATACTTTGGCGAAAGTTTTGGCCCCCAGCCAGCAGGATAGAGACAGACAGAGAGAGAGACAGTGGGGTGCTGTTCGGCTTCCCTGCTTCTCTGATTCCCTGGCAGCAATAACAAACAGCCAAAAAGTCACCGAAATCCATGTCCTCTCCTACCCTGGATTGCCGCCCTTCGATTCAAGCCCCTCCCCGCGTTTGGTACATGGCTCAGAGCTTTTCAATTTACGCGCCTCGCAAGTCGTTTGTCATTTTATGCCCCTCTAATATATGGCATGTGCGTGAGCCTCCCGCCCCCTCCGCCCCCCGCCCCACTCTCAACGCGAGGATGCGAGGACAACCAATTTCTGTACCTCCCCTTGCCATCCTCCGCCAGCAGCAGGGCAGGGGGGCGTGTAGGGGTGGCAGGGTGGCAGGGTGTTCCTCCTTCGAACCAGCAAAGCATAACTAATCTGCCTAGACAATGATACGGCTACAACATCTGACGAATTGTGCCCCCAAAAGGTTCCGTTTCGCATCGTGCCTCATCGCTGGTTGGGCTAGTGACAAAATAGCGACAGATAAATGTGTGTGTGTAGAGCAAGAAATGGAGGATACACCGGACGAAAAGAGGCACTAATAGCATCGCAGATATCTCAGAGATCTCCAGATCTCAAAGAGAAGGCACGTGTAGACCCGAAAGAAAATATTCACACTGGTTTCCTATGAAAGCGATCTTAGAAATCAAATGAAACCGAGTATTCCTAGGAATAGTTAGCATATTAAATGTATTTACAAAATAGCGACAGATAAATGTGTGCGTAGAGCAAGAAATGGAGGATACACCGGACGAAAAGTGGCACTAATAGCATCCGAGATATCTCAAAGATCTCCAGATTTGGTTTCACACTGGTTTCCTATGAAAGCGATCTTAAAAATCAAATGAAACCGAGTATTCCTCGGAATAGTTAGCATATTAAATGTATTTACAAAATAGCGACAGATAAATGTGTGTGTAGAGCAAGAAATGGAGGATACACCGGACGAAAAGAGGCACTAATAGCATGGGAGATATATCAAAGATCTCCGGTTCTTAAAGAGAAGGCACGTGTAGACCCGAGAGAAAATATTCGCACTGGTTTCCTATGAAAGCGATCTTAAAAATCACATGAAACCGAGTATTCCTAGGAATAGTTATCATATTAAATGTATTTACAAAATAGCGACAGATAAATGTGTGTGTAGAGCAAGAAATGGAGGATACACCGGACGAAAAGAGGCACTAATAGCATCGCTGATATCTCAAAGATCTCCAGATCTTAAAGAGAAGGCACTTGTAGGCTCGACAGAAAATATTCGCACTGGTTTCCCATGGAAGCGATCTTAGAAAATCAAATGAATCCGAGTATTCCTAGGAATAGTTAGCATATTACATGTATTTATTCCCCGCTATGCATTAAAATTCATTTAATTGAATAAATGTACATATCCAATGCTCTAGTAACCTTTTGACCCACATTGTTATATGAGTACACATTCGTTCCCTTTATTTTTCCCGCAGTGTAATGGACTGTGAAGTGACTGGCTGTGCAGCAACAAAGAGGTTTCCATGGAGGCCGCAGGGATTCCCCTTTTGATATCGACAATAATCCCCAACCCATCCCTACCCAGCCATTGCCTCGATTGCAATTACTTTTGTTAATTGTAATACCCACACAAGCACACAGATAGACACACATACTATTTATTTATCTAATGTGTGGAGGCTTCTTTCGAGGCGGAATAGTTGATAATGTTTACCTTGGTGAATACCCTACCTACACACACAAACACAGCCGTACAGAAAAACTATGCCTGTGATTTTTTTTGTTTTG
Source organism: Drosophila persimilis (assembly GCF_003286085.1). NCBI lineage: Eukaryota > Metazoa > Arthropoda > Insecta > Diptera > Drosophilidae > Drosophila > Drosophila persimilis. Next base: position 26,779,042 of record NW_020825288.1, on the reverse strand, counting down.
TGGTGTGATTTTTGTACAAGTAAGTACTTGATATTTTTCATCGGTGTAGAAGCAGCGCAGAGCGTGCCAAGACGTAGTTAGTGAGCGGCCCAGGGACAGGGGCAGAGCCAGAGGCAGGGGCAGAGGCACACTTAATACCCTGATAAGATGGGCGATTAGTGCTGCGAGCCATAAACCATAGAGCCATGGAGCCATGGAGCCATGGGAACAATGGCCAGCATTCTTCTCTTTTTTGGGGGGTGGGAGGTAGTGAATAGCCGACTAGCGGGTGCCCTTCGGGGCTACTCCCCAAGGAGAATCCAATAAGAAATTGCATACTTCTGTATTTCTCCTCCATTCAGGCATACCCCTTCTTGCAGATAGAGCATCTATAGATTACAAGAACTTTCCTAATCAAAGCCACTTGTCCACACACCACCGATACCTGGCGCTGGCGCTGGCTCTCCCCAGAGTCTAGAGTTTCAATTAACTGTTCGATTGCTTTGCGTATCACTCTTCTTCGGTGTTCGGTCTTCAGTCTTGCCACGCACCATGGGCGACAACAAGTCTGGATCAACCTCCCTTCCAGGGGCAGACATCGAGCTGCAAAAAGAGTTTGAACAACAGCAGCTGGCAACAATTTGTGGTAAGTACCGAGCGCGCAACTATTTGCTGTTTTTTGAAAAGTATTCAACTATTTCCAAGAGCGCTCGAGGAAAATTCCCCTTTTTCTGAAGGGTAATAAATTTGAGAAGCTCGTGCGCGGGGGGGGGGAGTGTTTGTGTGGCAGGTGTGAGGCTGCGTGTTTACCTTGCCACAAGCATAAACAAAGGCAAAAAGCGGGCGGCAGAAAATGAGTCTGCGATTTGGACTTCCTTTGGCGGCTGCTGCGGCGCCAGAACGCATCTGGTGGTCCGTCGGTAGATCCCCCAAATATTTCGACCAGAAAAACCTGTGTGCCCCACCGCATCTCTTTCCCTCGAAGCAACAAAAGAAACAGAAACAGATACAGATTCAGCACAGCAGCCATAAATCGACAACGGAAAATAAAATGCTGTTAATTTGTCTATCCGTCCAATCTCTGATCCGAGACTCCGACTAAAGCAATTTAATACCCGCATTTGCCGTCGCATTTGCAGCGCATTTTGGGCTTCCCCCAAAAACCGACAAACAGACAGACGACCGACACAGACCGGCGACCGACCAGAGACAGGGGATCCCCAGTCCTCGAAAAAACAAAAAACAACTAAATAACCAAAAAAAATAATAATAATAAGAGTACGTCCGGAGATGGTAGGCAAAGAAAGCAGCAACAGGTGACACAGAGAGACACCAAATGGAGATGCTGCTGGAGATATTTTTGCAGTGAACAGATCACGGAATAGAAGAGATCGAAGTTGAGTGGAGATTATAATGGAAAAAATCGTATAAATCATGGAACATAGTGCCTAGGATCACATTATTTAATGCTAAGGAATAAGAAGTAGTGACTCAAGACAAGTCACGACAAGGGGAAGAGTCACTTTAAAAAAAAATAAGAAGAAGAAGAACAAACGACAACCGGAAAGTGTATATCTTTCACCTTGTACAATATAGTACATCAAATAATGAATAGACCAAGGAGATAGATATATAATACAGAGATCCGTGACTACTGTCGGGAGAACCTTGTGGGTTTCTGTCCATGGGATCGTGTTTCGTATAGTTATTGTGTTGTGTGGCATGGAAAGATTGTCAACAAGCAGCTGATTTACTGCTGCGATAGAAGACCGATAGTGGGGGACCGAAAAGTAGAACCCTTATCTGCTGCTAGCGACCTTCAAGACTGACCGATATTGAACCGGCGTTACTCGTACGCCACGCTCACATGAAGCCCACTGATCCATAACGCTGCATAATTATCTAATCGTCCGCTAACTAACACAGTTATAATTGTCACCCAACGCCCACTGCCTACAGCCCCGCCCCCAACACCCACCTGTCATTCTGTCACTCGGAAGTTGTGATTGAGGACTACGAGGCGTGAATTCTGGCCCAGAGACTGTTCAAAGTTTGCGATGATTAAACTTAATTGCATATCAGCGTGAAATATCTCATCCACCGTCCCTTATTGAGGGGAATCGACAGTCACGCTGACACGTGCATCGCTTTACCGCTTGACAACCACAAGAACAACACAATGGAACTAGCGATGAGCGATACGAAGCGATCTAATGCAATTTCCCCCAATTGTTTGTACAATTCTGTTGAAATTTCGATTACAATCGGGATGTGGAGACCTGCATTGCCAACTTCATAGCAAAACGGTAGTACTCTCCCACTCTCTCTCGCCGTTAGGGTATCAAAAAAGAACCCTTTGCAGTGGGGAAAAAAGTACCGGAACGAGGTTCAAATGAGGCCAACGAGTTTGCGCGTCGCCGTGTAATTCACAGCAGCGGACAGCAGTGGGCATATCACATTTCACTTTGGCCATAGTTTGACCTTTGCCACAGCAATCCCCGGCAATCCCCACCGTACTGATAACAGCGACAGCGGCAGCGGCAGCGACTTAGTTTGAAAGCTCTCTCTCTATCCCTCTCTCTCTCTCTCTCCCAGAGGAGTGTGAGCGGAAGTGAGCGAACGGCGAGCGCGAATGATGATCGGCTGTTGGCAATAAGTTTCATGCGATTAAAAATTTGTTTGGTTTGGCATTGCGGCGTCGACGACGGCAGAGACAGCGCGCTAGTGCCAGTGGCAGCAGCGGCGGCGGCAGCGGCAGCAGAGTTCCGATTTTTTCGCGTTCGTCTATAAACACAGGTGCGCCCTTATGCTGGCCAACATTCGCGCTTGTGATACGAAAACGAAACATAACCCAAGCCAAGAGACTCTCTGCACCATTCGCACACCCAAAAAAAAAACAACCAAAGGCTGACCTTCACACCACAATCGAAGTTTGTGCACAATTCTTGCCACTGCAAAAACAACGAAACACTAAAAGAAGCAACAACAAGCGAAGCGAGAAACAATCAACACAAAAAGTTCCTAAATCAAAGTCACATTTGTGCAAACAAACACACACGAAAAAGTTCCTAACAGAGCAACGGCAGAGCAGATCCAACAGCAAGTTTAACAACAACTCTAGCAGCAGAACAGGAGAGCAGCAGAACAGGAGAGCAGCAGAACAGGAGAGCAGCAGAACAGGAGAGCAGCAGAACAGGAGAGCAGCAGAACAGGAGAGCAGGAGAAGCAGAGACAGCATGACAGCACTGGGATTAGTTTTGCTATCAATGATGGGTAAGTGTGTAAGCGAGACAGCAGTGAGTGGGAGTGAGATTGCGAGTGGGAGTGGAGATCGGGAGACAGTGAGTGGTCTTATCGCATGCCCCTGAACATCGCCATAAAACATGGTCGAGAGGGGTCTTATCGAGGCATTCTGCACATCTATCACAGCTGCAATCAGCGTCAGTCGAGCAGGAATATCGTATATGTACATCGTATTCATATGTGGCGGGGGGGATACGGGGGGTACATACATATGTATGTGATTTTTTGTTCAATTAATTACTGACATTTAACAAAATTTTCATTTACGGCTTGACAGCCAGCGCCCCCAGTGCGACGGAGTGAAATTGTTTTTGATTTTAATATGCATAATAATTTGCGCACCCTAACATTCGCGGTACAGAGTCCTTCCGTTCGTGCATGTCTTTCGGCGAACGGCAGACCAGTGTCAGGGCAAAAGGCACACGAACATGTTCTGTGCCGAAGATCTGTGAAAGAGAGCATCCCTTCTTCGGCTGTGAACCGAACACTGCTCGCCTTCTGCTCTTCTGCTTTTTTTTTTGTATTTCGCTCTTTTTCTGCCGCTTTCATTGTGTTTTTTGCCGTTGGTTTGCACTGGGTTCTTTTTTTTTCACTCCCGTTGACTTTTGCTTTTGTTTTTGTTGTAATCGAGCGTGACTTAATTTCGCACATTCCGCCCTCCGATGTGTTGTACGTACGTTGTATTCCCCGTGTACGGTTATTTGTTTAATGAACGGCGGTGTACACGGACGAATGGACGAGTGGAATGACGGACTCCAACCTCTGCAGAGCATCGTCAACATAATAATAATATTGAAATGTCTCTATTATGTGCTTTGGCTGATTAAAAACAAACAATTACCCAAGGGACTCGCTGTTTTCCCTCTGCCCTGCTCTTTCTGTCCCAGTGACTCGACTCTAATTATTTGCTGGCAATTTAAATACCTCAATTATGCGACAATTTAATCAGCAGCGAAAACGAAAACGAAGGAACGGTAACGGGGGGAAGGGGGTCTGATAGCATGGCTCCACGGATTAATCAAAAATTATCAAAGAACTTTGCGCCTTCGCCTCAAAATTGCTTTCTGTAATGAAATGAGTGTGTGCTTCCCCCTCCCCCACCCCAATCACTAAAGCAGGGCTTTAGTTTGCCACCCCTTCCTCCCCCTCCTTCCACCCATTTCGCATATATTCGCGTGTGTACGCGATAGCAAGGTTTAATAGTGTGTAAAGCGAATGTGTGGCATGTGGCAGGAGGTGAGCGGAAGATGGATAGATAGTGAGTGAGAGTGGGAGAGTGTGAGAGTGCCACAAAGTTTGCAACATTGATTAGGCCAACGCGAGTTGTAATGTTTACTTTATTAGGCCGCGTAATTAGGGTAACAATTAGGAAGCGGAGGAACGTAGAGCAGCGGCTCTTGCCGGGGCTTTGCTGTATATATAAATGTAATTAACATGTTACATACACACACCAAAAAGTAAGCGGCATAAATTAAACATCCAACGATTTGGCAGCTCCTCCTCCCTCACACCTTTGTATCCCCCCCTCCCTCCTCCTCCTCCGCCTCCACCTCTTGCGCATTCCTGGCTCCTGGCTTCCTGCTCTGTTTATTATTCAAGCACGCGCCGCCAATGTAGGAGTCCCGGACACGATAGGATAGGTGGCAGAGCGTTCGCTCTTTCTAAATTTTAATTAGAAACTGCCGCTATTAAGTTAGTCAAGTGCTTTCCCTGCCCCTGCCCCTGCCACTGCCCCCTGCTCCACGTCCCACGCCCCTCCGCCTCCGCTTTCCGTCTAAGTTTTCCGTATGCATATAAATGCGAGATGCGGGGGCGTGGATGTATCCCGAAGTTTTGGCAGACGTCCGCAAACATGCAAAACTTCTATCCCCCCTCCCCCCGTTCCCTGTGTTTGCCAGCTCCCCCGCGCACATAAAACAAATTTTGAATGAAATAGTTTTCGGATTTGCATTTATGACTCACGGAGGGGCGACGACGACTACAATCCGAACGGAACGGAACTTCTTTTCTGCAGAGCCATTGATAGATGATAGCACCTGTTGCTCTTGGTCTTCCCCCTCTCTTCGCCTCTCTTTTCCCCTTGGCTGACGGTCGTTTAGCTATTTCGAAGCCAGTCGACGCTTTAAACTGAGTCATGCTGATGCGGGTCAATAGTTGAACCGAAGTGTGAATTCCCTAAAACAAGTGAAAGTTTGCCACCACCAAGCATGCCTTTAAAGCCTAAACAGATATACCCTTCGACATACCCTGGCTGAAAATGCAATACAATTACCTTATACAAACAACAGTTTAGCAACAGAAGGAGGTGTGAATACCCTACAGCAGGACATTGGGGAAATTAATCTATCCTGATCATTTAAAGCACTTTTCTTTATGATAATTAAGACAAATTGCGCTACCCGCCAGAACTGATATACCTGCCGTGCACTCTGCAATAAACGTTAGTCGTTAGCATATTCAATACACGCTGCGCTGCGGCAGAGGTTGAGGCGACGGTTGGATCTTCGGCTTGATCTTCGGCCTGATCTTCGGCTGATATTCAGTCTTCGGCTGAGCGGCTGTGTCGCTGATGACGATTGCGATTGCCAATCGGAGTGGATCGGCAACTTGTTTTGCGCTCTTCTAGGCCCACCTCTCTCGCGATGGGTAACGTAACGGGGAATTTTGTGGCTGACATTCGTTCGGGGGAATTGGGAAGCCAGCGTGTCAGTGCATGTTCGCGCCTCTCTCTGGAACCGCAGACACCGCAGCAGACAGCGCGTGGGGCAGCAGCAGCAGCGCACACATCGGCTATCATTTATCAATGGAATGTGAGCGATGCACGGTAGCAGCACCGCAGACCACACCCCCACCTCCGCCCACCTATCACCTCCGCCCCAGCACTTCCCTTTGCAATTACGGCGGACAGAGCTTGGTGCGAGATTTCAACGCAAACAGCAGCCTTTGTCTCTCTTCATTGAAGCGTGTTCGGGTGTCTGTGTGTTCAAGACAAGCGAACCCTCATTAACCCAAGGTCGTACACCTCTCTCTCTCTCTCTTTGCAGGCTACACGCAGCACATGCAGCAGCCAGAACCCAGCTCCCTGGGAGTGGAGGGCGGAGCACGACTGCTCTCCCGAGCGGACTGGGGCGCCCGGATGCCCAAGTCCGTGGAACACTTCGAGGGACCCGCCCCGTATGTCATCATCCATCACTCGTACATGCCCGCCGCCTGCTTCAGCACGCCGGACTGCATGAAGAGCATGCGGGACATGCAGGACTTCCATCAGCTGGAGCGCGGATGGAACGACATCGGCTATAGCTTCGGCATCGGCGGAGATGGGATGATCTACACGGGTCGCGGCTTCAACGTCATCGGAGCCCATGCCCCCAAATACAACGACAAGAGTGTGGGCATTGTCCTCATCGGAGATTGGAGAAGTAAGAGCCCCGCTTTAAGAATAATCTATAGATTGCTAATGCATCCCTCTGTCAATCTTCAGCTGAACTGCCGCCCAAGCAGATGCTGGATGCCGCCAGGAACCTGATCGCTTTCGGCGTGTTCAAGGGCTACATCGACCCCGCATACAAGCTGCTGGGGCACAAGCAGGTGCGCGAAACAGAGTGTCCGGGCGGACGCCTCTTCCAGGAGATTTCCACGTGGCCGCACTTCAACAATGGAATCCGTTTTAACGCAACGACGGAGCAGCCACCACAGGGGCAGGCACAGCCCCAAGCCAAGGCACTGCCTGTGGTCCCCAAGGTCTAGTTTAGCTCATCCCGAATCCTAATCCTCTATACCATACTACGCCACACGAGCTCTCAGCTCCCCCGCTCAATGCCAAGGAGTTCATTCAGTATTCATTAGATGTCTCTCTGCGAACATTTCACAAATAAAGCAATTTCTAGATGATAACACTTGGCCGAAACACACGCCACGCCCCATTCCCACGCCATCTGTCAAATCGAATGGCAATTAATTTGTGTCAAATTCGATTTGGATTTGGATGGGACAAGTTTTTGCCGGGACGACGACGAGGCGATGAAATAGTCGTCGACCCCGAGGCTCGTCCATGGTTGGGGGACAAAAACGGGGACTATATTGCCACACGGAAACTTCTGCCATCGAGACGAGGGTACAAACAATTCAATTAATTATTAAAGCCCCGCGGGAGAAGTCGCATATTCAAATTTCCAAAGCCCATGCCTCCTCTAAATCGTAGCTTTTTGTTTCCTGTTTTTAATGCCGATGCGCACAAATGTTGCATACTTTTTGGCTGCGGAAAAACGGCCGCCAGTAGGTCAAAGCAGAAATGCGATTGGGATGTTTGAATTTCGCGCCTAAGATCCATACGGGTAGTTCCAGAAACAGACGCACACTGATCATGGCGCCACTGAACTAATGCAGACATCAGGAAGGAAGATTTTCTGCAGGGAGTCCTGGTTTTATCAGAATATCTCAACCGTTTGTGGTCCAATCCGGGGGAAATGTGTGCGAATCGATAGATAATGAATGCATACGTGTGGAAAGTGAACCTGTAACAGACTCGCCTAGCCCTAGGCCAATCGATATGCGATCAATGAGACTATAAATACAATCACGCACCCGCCGACCATTGCACGGCTCCCTGCATTAATGTCAACCGTTGCCGAGGGATTGTGAATAGAGCAGCCCCCACACCGGCAGCCACACATCACGCAGACAATGTAAATATTGCAAGCAAATCAGAGAGAATCATCGCAGATCCATCAGCATCGCACGCATCCAGAGAACAGAACAGAACAGAATCACTAATGGGTTTGGATTTTCTAGACGAGTGGTTTCTATCACAGGGTAAGACGCCTCCCCCCACGACCCTTTCCCCCCCTTTCTCCCCCACGAAATTAGCTGCGACACCCACGACCATGCGACACAGAGAACTTGCGTAACTTCAGAGTCTGATAAGAGGCGTTAATGGGAGTGGTTGGGGAGGAGGAGGGTGGGTGGCTATCCTTGAAGTGGGCCACAGATATCGGGTTATTAATAATTCCATGCGGATTCCATTGAACTGAGGCTGTGGCTGTGAAGGCGCTGCACCTGCCATAAGGTCAATCGGACCCCACTCTCTCTCCGCCTCGCTCTCTCTCTCTGCCCACTCTTTCGCTCTCCAAATGCTAAAAATATTCTTCCTCTGTCGGTCAACAAAATTTTCATTTCATTATGCTTTTCACAGAAAAAGAGCGAGAGAGAGAGACAGAGAGAGAGTGCCAGAACATACAGCAACCAGCAGAGAGGAAAAATCGGTGAAATTTTTGAATTTTTCTGGCATTTTCGGCCTGCTTGGAAAATGTATGAATTTAGTTTTTGAAACGCCGTCATAGGCGCTGCTGTTGCCTCCTCTGCGTTTCGGGCCAAAAGAAACCACTTCGTTACCGTGTATATGTCTGTGTGCGTGTGATATGTGTGTGTGTGTGTGTGTGTGTGCGTTTAATTTGCGGTTGCGGTTTCGGTTGTGTGGGTGTCGGTGTCGGTTGGACCCACCAAACCGCTTTTATACTATATTCTATACACAACGAAAACTGCATCCACATCGGCCGAACGAGCCAATTAATACACATTGAAAATATATCGAATAATATATCCAAAAATATATAGCATATAGTATACGTATAGGGGTTGCAAATGCGCAGAAATTTCTATCGGTCGCCAAAGTGTCACTGCCTCCACCGTCGATGGCCTCCGGAATTGATCCCATAAATCTCTGGACAGCAGAATCATGAATGGTGTTCCCAAAATAAATACATGCATACATATGTACATACATACATACATACATATGTACCGATGGACCAAAGAGCGGTGTATTTTTAAACTATTTGTTGACAGGAGCTGCGGCTCCCCCACCCTCCCCCTCTCGAACGGGCACTTGTTCCCCTTTTTCCCTGCTATCAATGCAATTTTCTCCCAGTTAACAATGTTAATTGAAAATTCGGGCCTTTTCGGCCCAAAAACAGTCATCCCTCTCCCTCTTTCTCCTCTGCGTTGATGATGATGGAATATTCCTAAGTATAATTTTTATTTGCATGTCATGTTTAATTAACGCCTCCAAAGAGGCGGAGGGGCGGAGGAGTGCACTCACCAGAAAGCACGGCCAAAAATTTGCAATCGTTAACAGAAAGAAAAGAGAGAGAGAAAAAAGCAGGAATTGAAATGAATATGGAGGATAGAGGATGGATGGCAGGGTAGGGCGGGGCAGAGAGGGGGGGGAGGAAGACAATCCAGTGAACAGCCATGGAAATGGCAATGGAATGAAACAAATTCGGATTTCATTCTTTCCCCCCTTCGCCTTCCCCTCCCTTCCCGGCCCGTACCGTTCCTCTCTTTTTTTTGTAGAAACAAAAAGAAAGCGCCAGAGATGTGTGTTTCCTTTTATTCTTTTCGATTTGATGCCTCTCTTTCTCTCTCTGAGAGCAATCATTTCACCCTCTCTCTCTCTCTCTGTCTCTCTCTGGGCGCGTCTCTCTTTCTTTTTTGCTTTCTTTGGCGCTTTTGACGCTGGCTGTGGCGCTGGCTGGCTGGCTGGCTGGCTGTCTGGCACAAAGAACCTAAAATTAAATATTTTCGCCGTTTACATATCGCAGAGGAGGCAGTGGCAGTGGCAGAGCAAATCGTTTGTTGTTGTTGCTATTCCCGTTTCAGTAGCTGCTGCTTTTGTTGTTGCTGTTTACTGGAGTGCATATGTATGTGTATGTGTATGTGCATTCACACACGCACAGGGAAAGAGCATATCTAGGCAGTCGACTGGACACACGCTGATACAGTGAAGGCTCTGCAGAATGGACGGCCGGAGAACCTCTACTGGACAGACAGTCGAGGCTCTCCTGAAGCGAACACCCCACTGTAACAATAGTGATTGCATATCCAAACAGTCGACTGGACAAACAGTAAAGGTTCTCTCTGGATGGAGACGTCACCCCAGCACTGTCCAGACTCGCTGGCATAGCCCCTTCCTTCACCTTCACCTTATCTAGCATGTCCAGGCAGTCCAGTACTTGGCTACAGTAAAGCAGTGCACCAAGCAGTGTGACATACAGTCAAGGCCCTACCCATGGTGACACTGTCTCGGGGTCTGGGAATGTCTTTCCGCCTGAAGAGTCTTTACTGTGTGTGCGCACCAAAGCATTCCATGGCATGCCTCTTCTCTACTCTTCTCTACTCTCCTATCTGTTGGGATGCGTTGATGCATGTGTGTCCCTGTCCCTGTCCCCGACCATGCCAGCGAGTCCGTGTGTCCCTGTGTGTACTCTATGACTATGACACAAAGGCCTACATTTTGTCTCTCGGCAACAACAACAGCAATCGCCACAAAAGCAAAAGCAAAAGCAAGAAAAAGCTAATGAGCGCATTCATTTAAAAATAACATTGAAATGAAACATTCCCAAATATACAACGAATTTGAATTGGACTGAAAATATCCCAAACAGCTGTTGCCCATCGTCGGCACCGGACCGCGAATAAATAGCACGGGGAACAAAATCTAACAGAAAAACAACACTAGGAAAAATTAAAAAAAAAAAACGAACCGAATTATCAAAAGAGAAATAGAAATCCGCGAAAGAACGAGCCAACGAACCGAAAAACAAAAAAAAAAATACATCGAAAATCTGAATCTGAATGAAAGAACTTTTTGGACAAGTCGTCGCGACTCTCCCTCGACGGCGGTGCTAATGTGCAAAGTTTTGTGTTTTCATCAGCAGGAAAAACGGAAAAGCGGGAAAAACAACGCAAGAATTTACGGAAAATTATTTAAAAAGTGTGTGCAAATAGACGGAGCCGACGAGCACGACGACAAGTGGGCAGCCCCCTCTGGAGAGTTAACGGTAAAGCGAGCGGCAGGAAAACAACAGTAAAAGCAAGCAGCAGCAGAAGCAGCATCAGAAGAGGAGGAGGAGAGACAGCAAGCAGTAGCAATGCCGTTTGTGACACCCCGGGCGGGGACAAGCAGTGCAAACAACAGTGCGGGACGCACCACATTCCGCCCGCCGTGGGTGAAGGAGGACGCCGCCTCAGCCTCCAGTGCCACAGCCACCAAGCCCACGACCACGCCCTGGGCTAAGAAGACAGCGGCAGCCGCTGCCGCCAAGGAGAATGGTGACAAATCCGCTCCATCTGCGGCCACAGCGACAGCCAACAGCAAGGCCAAGGCGGCTCCGGCCGTGACGACCGCGAAGAAGACGACGACAACCCCCTCGGAGACGGCTAAAAAAGTGCCTGAGCCCGTCAAGAAATCCTCAGCAACGACGACAGCAGCAGCAAGCAAGAAAAATGCGAATGCGGAGCCCGTGAACAGCAAGAAGGCCCCGGAGCCAGTCAAGAAGGTGGCTCCCACTGCGGTGACCAAGAAGCCAGCGGCTACGAAGAAGAAGGAGCCAACGCCACCGCCCGAGTCCTCTTCGGAGGAGGAGGAGAGCGAGGAGGAGGAGGAGACTGAAGAGGAGACGGAATCCGAGGAAGAGGAGACCGAGGAAGAGACCGAATCCGAGGAGGAGGACGACGATGACGACACCACGGTGGACGAGAAGGTGCCCGAGCACGTGAAGAAGGCCGCCCAGCTGCGTCCGACGACCGTCAACAAGAAGCCGGAGCCGGAAAGTGAGTTGAAACAGCGTTTCACTATAGAGAAACCCAAGTTGCGGAGCGTAGCGGTGGTCAAGCGGGACAAGTCGATGAAGAAGGTGCCCGCCGAGGCGGACGACGAGGAGGCCGAGGAGGGGGAGACGGAGGAGGAGCGCGAGCGCCGGCTGCGCTTCAAGTTAGAGAAGCCGAAGCTGCGGCACGTGAAGCGCGAGGAGAAGCCACTGCCCAGCAAGAGCACCGACGACCTGGCCAAGATCCGGCCAGTGCTCAAGAAGGTACCGAAGATCGATGAGCTCCTCAAGGAGCCCAAGGAGGAGCCCAAGCCCGAGTTCAAGACCAAGACCCTGCGGAAAGCCCCCTCCATAAAGCGCGAGCAGAGCATCAAGAATGGTAAGTGCCACAGATCCGATTCCGATTCGATCCGATCCTGGAAGCTGGTCGTCTAACCCGATGCCCAAATGCCAACTGCCAAATGGAAGTTTAACCGATTAACCACTGCGAATGGATCGTCTGCAATCCGTTACAAAGCGCTGTAAATTATTGCTGAAGCTTTTCTAATCTTTAATTTCTAACCAGGTGAGGATTGGGGGTGGGGGGGTTGTGGAAAAGCAGGGGAAACTGTTCTTTCTCTTGCGTGTTTGTGTAGCTTTTGTATCTGGCAAAAGGCAGGGCCAATAACCGTCACAGCGACAACAAGGCGAATAAAGCGTCAACATGGCGTATGAGTGATATGTGCAACAGAATTGCTCATACGAGATGGTAGCGTGAGTAAGTGAGTATAGGGATGGGAGCGTGACAGAGGCTAGAGATGGTCGAAGGCATAGTAGTAGTGGGGCGATCAGCTGATGATCACAGTAAGACTGATATATAGTCTAAAGAGGATCCATATCCTCTCTATTCGCGCGAAAGTCCTTCAGTTTTACCATATATATCGCTATCCCCACCATAAAGGGTGCACTTTCCCACTTGCCCATCTCTAATGCCGCTCCCTCTCTTTCAGCCTGCACTGTGATTGCCCATTTATACCCGAAAAAATAAATACACAAAAATACGTATACGACGTGTCTGTCTATATATCCATACAGAAGCAGCAGAACAGAGCAACAGAACAGGACAGAGAGTACAGAGAGTACAGTCATATATTTGCACAGGAGGAATATATATCAACTCGAAATGAGTGTGTAAAAAATATTTCATCAAAATGTTTCGGCCAAACAAAAACCACAAAGCGCATACAGCAGTGGCAAAGAGGCAGAGTGGCAGAGAGGCAGAGAGCCTGAGGTAGTGGCAGGTGGGGGTGAGTGGGTGAAGGGGTGGGACACTAGGAAAAACAAGGCCATAAAGCAATATAAATATCATTTTTTATTTATTAAATTTTAGTGAGTGTTGTGCATTGAGCCGAAAGAGGCGCAAAGTGTGTTTCCCTGCAAATTTCTGTCGAGTTTATATTTCTGTTCGAGTATTTTTTTTTTGAAAGGGAGGATCCACCCGTCCACCCACCAATCCTTCCGCCCTTCCAGCCATCTATTCCCCTGCAGGTGCAAACAAAGTAGAGGTATTTTCGTTTTCGAATTCCGTATTTATTGCCACACACACTCGACCTCTACGCTCCTCAAGAATACCCCCGAATCAGGTCGTAATTTTCTAATGGACTTTCTGGCCGCGAGGCTGGCCTGAAAAAACAGGAAGAGCGCACCAGATCCGGCGACAGAAAAGACAAAGACGTTGCATAAGTGTGGCCTGTCACCTGGCCTCAAAATTGAAATTGAATTGCACAGAGTCCCCGGGCCCAGGACATGCCATGCCTTGCCACGGCATGTCCCAAGGTGTCCCTCGGGGGGAAAGGCAACTAAAATGAAGTGAAAAGCTCGTTAGCCTTAAGCGTGGGACAGTGGCAGTGGGGAAAGGTCTTGGGGAAAGGTTACGTGTGAGGCAGTTAACTTTTCTTTGTCCCCCCGTCCTAATCAGTGGGCAATAACGTGACCGCAAATGCGTCCTAATCTTGACCGACAAACAAAAGGATCCCGCAGCAAGGCCAAGAGCAGGGGGCGGGTCCAGCCTGTGTTTCTGGTGCGCCCAAATTGAAGCACCGCCTTGTCCTTTAAAGCTGTCACCCCATCGACCAGAGAGCCGAAAAAAAAGGAAAAAGAAGGCAAAACATTTATTTAATGTGTTCGGTTGAGGTCCTTCCCGAAACGGGTCCTGGATCGAGGGTGGGAGTGGTGACTGGGGTGTGGGGTCGCTGGGGCCGATTTGAGTGGAGTTTCCTTTTTTATGGCCTAAGCAAAATTCATGATTATTGCTCATTCTGTCAAAACTACAACATAAAATGGAATGCTTTAAAGCCAGATGAGGAATGGTGGAGGAGGCGGGGATGTTGAGTCCTTCCTTTCCGCTTCAAGGTTCTCCCACAACTATCGGACGTCGGAGGCGAAATTGGAACAGCGGGGACAGGGGACAGGGGAGGGGGAGAGCGGGCCAAAGGAAAGCTGCCAAAGATATATGGCAATGTGCTTGATAGAGTCTAACTAAATGCCCCATTTATATTCAAATATCCGCCACTAAAAAACAAAACGAAATAAAAGACGGCGGTGGCCGCAAAGCAGGTCCCCCCCTACTGTCCGAGGGGTGTGCTGGGGTGGAGTGGAGTGGAGAAAAGGACAACAAATATTTTCTTTTATTTAAATGAACCTCATCTGTATGTATGCGTGTGTAGAGGCGACTTGAAACCCGTGAAGGCTATGCCGTCCTGGAACAGTCTTTCGGGTCTTTCCTGCCATCCCCGTTCCTCTTCCATTTGTGGGTGGGTCTCTGTCATTAGAAATGTCGCCTATCAATAGGTGAGGCTCCACTTTCTCCCTCCCTCTGTGTGTCCCTTCTTCCAACGAAGCATAAAAGATGATTAGGCTCTTTCGAATGGCCAAAATGACGTAAAAGGAAACCGTTCGAAGCACAATCAAACCCACACATCTACTCTATTGGCCTTGAGCTGTTAGTTGGCCATAATTATACTGGTCGACTGAATAATGGGCTTAGAAATTAGATCCAAATTGAAACAGAACCCGTGAAGAAGGAGAAATTAAAACTAAAGCCTAGAAGCCTTAGAGGTGTGTCTCAGGAGGGTTTAAGGTGTGAACGAAGGTTTCATTTTGAGGATTAAAGTGAAAGGAGTGTCCCTGCCAGGGCTCTGTTTCAATGTCCATAGAATGCCATCAAAAACTGTTGTATGCTTCCCCCAAAATTGGCTGGAAAAGTTAAACAGCAGTAAATTCTTTCATTTTGGGGAGCACACACATATTTTGAAACTTTTTTAAGTGCGAGACCACAAAAGAGTAGATCTCCATCGCCCTCTCTCTCTCTCTCAGGGCCATAACCATTCTGGGTTTAAGGGGTGTATCCTTTAAAGCGATGGCTCTATCAAAAACGCTAATCATACGAGGCCAACGAAGGGGCTCTCCCCCCCATCGGAGGGAGCAGTCTCTTTCTGTGAGATATATGGGCTGGCTGAGCGGTGCTCCATCATCGTGCCGCAGTGGAGACAATGAAGTAAAGCTGCAAGCTGGAAAGTCACTCATCGGAGGAGTCCATGACTCTCTGCCCCTGCCTCTGTCGGGGCACCATCCAGCATCCAGAGGAGCACCAGTACCAATCCCCCTACCATTGTCCCTGTTCCCAGCGTGATTCAATGACAACGGCAACATTTGTGCATGCATAGAATATTCTGATGATGATAACACAATGGTTGTAGCCAGGCACGAGTTCCAGGGGTAGTCTCCAGGGCAGGGCAGGGGGTACCCGGGGCCATCACTGAGAGTGAGCTGGCAAAATTTATGTTTACATACCCCCGCCATTCGTTGTAAGTGCGGGCTTTGCGGTATATTAAGTGGGTAGCATCATCGCGGAGTCTCAGTACCCCCCCCCCCCCCCCCCTATCCTCCTCACTCCATACTCCACACTCCCCACTCCACACTCCACACTCCATCCTGCCTTTGCTTTTTATTTAAATAAGAAATAATTTTGTCGACATGAATGAATGAAGACGTTTTATCTGCTTGGGTCACCCTTCCGCCCTTCAGCCGCAAGCCCCCCCCTCTCGGAAAAAGAAAGCGAGCTGCTTTTGTTTTCCTTCTTTCGTTTCGTTTCGTTTTGCTTCCACTTTTGTTTGCCTCTGATTTAGGATAACTGCCTGCTTGCCTGCCTGACACCCACACCGTCGTGGCAGGGACACAGAGAGGACTTCCCTCAGACAGAAGAAGGGAGGGTATGGTCCATAAATTACCAAACTAAACGCGTCCTCAATTGGCTGTCCAAAAGTTGACCACGTATTTTAATCAGAGGCTACCATTTAGGGAGCAGTTCTTCCACCGAAGGAGTTCATTAACATGCAGACACGCAGGGGGGCGGCAGCATCAGGGGCAGGCGGTGGCAGTAGTATCCTCGTCCTAGACAATAATCAAGTTTCTCTTTTACACTGATTTCATTCAACGAAAGTAACACGAGTTTGGATTAGTTTCTTGTTGGCTCCTCCACCAGGTGCCGGGCAGAAGCCGAAGGAGGTGGCGTCTAGAGGAGTCTGAAAGGAGTCTGATAGGAAGGTCGGTACGTGGCCAGACACTGAGCAACTAATGCACCAGCGTGGCAAACGGCAGCGAACCACTTAAAGATTAAGTGCATAGCCAGCGAGGCGCAAACCAAAGGCAAAGTCGAGGCGAAAGCCAAAACCGAGAAAAGGCAGAGGAGCGAAGAGGAGCGGAGGGCAGCGGAGAGCAGCGTAGGGCGAAGGGGGAAGCCTGGAAGCTCAGACAAAGGATAATGCGGTGGCTGGGTGGGTGCCTGAGTGGGTGGCATCCTTGCCAGAGTGGAGGCGGTGAGGGTTCATTCAAACAAAGCTAATTAACAGATTTGTCAGCTTTTCATCACTTGGCGGCGACGGCGTCTCTTCTCTGTCTCTCTCCCTCCCGTTCTCGTTCGCTCCCACAGGACGGCCTCTGTTGTTTGACTTTTGCACTTCTTTTTTTAAACAGGGAGTGGGAGTGGGAGTGTGAGCGAGACAAACAGACAGCAGCAAAACATAAAGAATGCAAAGTATTCGATAAAACACACACAAAAAACAACAACAAAACTGCGTATGAGTGTGTTAGACAGAGAGAGAGAGAGAGAGTGCCTGAGCAGAGTGAGGTTATGTAGAGAGCAGGAGATCCGGCAAAAAATCGAAACTGGAAAAAGTTTTTCAATTGTTAATTACGAGGCCACGAGGGAGAGGTAAATGGAAGATGGAGGAAAAGGCAGTGGCAGTGGCAGAGGCAGAGGCCGAGGCAGAGGCGACCTCCAGAGAGAGAGAGTATGGGAGATTGTTAGGCCAACAATTTAAGCGGAAATTTATTAGAAACAGCTTGCCGGAGGTGAACTCCTACTTCGACTCCGCCTGCTGCTGTCCGGACTAATTGGCCTCGTTAACAGGGCTCCAGACCCATGGCCAGAGCCACAGCCAGGCTCCAGCGAACACCAAGAAGTAAACGAAACGAAGAAGCGTAGGACAGGACTTTAAACTAACTAAAAACCCAAAAAAGAGAGCAGCAATGCGGGGGGCCCTACGGAGGACTCGACCAAGGAAAAGTCCGGACAAAGTAAAAAATGCAATCAAAGTTTTGCTGCCTCCTGCTGCCGCCTGCCCCTTTCGGACGAATTGAATGGTGTTAAGGCAATAAAACACCATCAAAGCCAGGCACAGGCACAGGCACAGGCACAGAGGCCCTACTAACTTTTCAATCTATGCTGCAACTTCCGGCAGAGACAGAGATACAGAGACACACACAGACACAGAGAGGGAGTGCCATGTGGCTGTGTGGGAGAGCCACTCTCCTACGCCAATTGATATGTATGGCCCTGTGCCGGAAACTTTGAACAAACATCCAGGAGGGGAGGGGTAGAGTGGGATGCGATCCAAACAAACAAACAACTGACACAAATTGCAAACTCATTAAATTAAAATTATATTTAATAACCGCGAGTGCACGCAGCGAGCGCCAGGCGGCGATTTGCTCTAATGCCCCGCAACCGAAGCAACATCCAGCCATCCATTCCATGCCACATTCCACACTCCACACTTCTATACTCACAACTCTCACAACCCAACGCCACCGGGCGCCTCTGTTTGTTGCAGTTCCCGCCCCACCGCCACTGCCCTCGCTGGTGCCCAAGGCCCCGCCACCACCGCCCCCGCCACTGGCCCCCGGCGAGAAGCGAGTGCTCTCCAGCACGCAGAAGGAGAACCTCGACAAGCTGAGGTAAGTCTGGAGTCGCAGGAGTCGGTAGGAGGATGACCATCTCTCACGGTTTTCTGGTTTTCCTGTTTTCGGTTCACAGAACACGGCCCAGAAGGCGCCCGGACTGGTCCGAGATGATGAAGGAGGTGGAGAGTGGCAAGAAGCTGCGCCATGTGGCGTGCAACGATAGGTAAGTGATTAGAGAAGGACTCCTCTTGCTAGCTGGCTACTACATCCTCCCCCCGCCCCACTGCAGATCTCAGCCCATACTGACATGCAAGTCGATAACCAAGGTGGACGAAAAATTCATCTACGAGACGGAGAAGGACAACTCGCACAACAAGCTGCTGCAGCAGATCCAGGGCGGCATCAAGCTGAAGCCCACACGGACCAACGATCGCAGCAAGCCCGTGCTGGATGGCCTGCGCAAGTTCCGCCGCCAGATGACCATCGAGGAGCAGCTCCAAAAGTCCCAATCGAAGGTCAACATGCTCTGCGAGGCACCCAGCAGCCATGCCCTGGGACCGAACAGTGCCAGCGCCCTGGGGTCGGGCAGATCGCGGGCCAGCATCGCCTCCGCAATGTCCATCGATGAAGAGAGTCCCGACGAGCTGGACGACATCGACAAGATCCGCGACGACCTGCAGAGCACAAAGCAGATGCTGGCCCTCGAGCTGCGCAACCGGGAGGCCCAGGAGCGCGAGAACAAGAAGCTGCTGGCCAAGATTCGCACTCTGGAGACGGAGCTGGAGCGGGAGAAGTCGCGCGAGAAGAATCTCGAGTACGGCTCCAATGTCATCGTGGCCACCATGGACCCCACGCCCACCGCCGAGCAGACGTACGTGAATTCGCTGAAGAGCGAGGTGGAGGATGCCCGAAAGGTGTCCAAGGAGGTGGAGAAGAACTACCAGAGCACCAGCGAGCTGCTGGTGGAGGCCAAGACGGAGATCGAGGAGCAGCGGCGACAGATCCAGCTCCTCGAACGGAAGCTAGCAGCGGCTCTCCAGGTCAGTCGGGGTTCAGGGATCGGGGATGGGATGTGGAATGATGGGGCGTCGCTCGAAGTGTTGTCAGTTGAGGGGAAAGCGGGGTTAGTGGGGTCCGTAACCCATCTGTCCATCCGCCATCTTCCTCACAGGTTCTCCTCCGCACATTTTCAGCGTTTCCGGCGCAGGGAGTAGACGAGAGGAGCTAACGAAGCCACCGCAATTAGTAGCCCCGATTAGTAGTCCCCGCGATTAGTAGTTTTGTTTGTAAATAGTTGTCCATAGTAGTGACATAGCCATAGTAGCCATGGAAACGAAACGAAACAAAAACAGATCAGCTGACAACACACACTCACAAACATCTGGGGATGGGGATGGGGGGCTCCAGGCGTCCTTTTTCAATGGGGAACGCAAACGCCACTGCACAGCACTACAAACACGAACACCGCAGAAATGCCTCGAGATCGATCGCCTAAAGTCTTAAGTTAAGAGATCATCGCATGCCGCATGACAAAGATCCGATACCCAGACCCGACCAACTCCAAGACACGCTTTTGCCCACCCCAAACAAAAATTGCAGCAGCCACTAACCAGATTAACCCATTGAACGCTCTCTTGCAAGGGCTGTGCGACACCAAGCACTAACAGAACGCACACTAGTAAATGCTTTGCTTACGACGACGACGACGACGACGATGACGACTACTACGACCACTACTATGCCGGCAAGCACGCGCCGCACCAGGTAAAGCCACGCACCAGCTGCGAAGGAGATTGCTAATCCGTACATTTTGGTTTGTGCCGCGATCCGCAGGGTGGCGGAATGCTCGACGGGTCAAGGCGGTCGAGCGATGCCAATTTCGGGCGCGACAGTTCGCCAGAGCTGGATCTGGAGGTGAGCGAAAGCGATCCGGACGAGCCCGAGGAGAAGAAGACGGAGCGCAGGGAGAAGCGTGTGGGCAAGGAGCTGAAGGTCCTGCGCAGCAAGCTCACGAAGGTGAAGGTCAAGGAGGAGGCGGCCAAGAAGGAGAAGGATGTGCTCAAGCAGGCCATGAAGAAGAACCAGGTGATCCTCAAGTGAGTTTCCTTTTGCTATCCATTCCGAGTGCAGCCTCTAAAGAGGATTCTTTTGTTTGCAGGGAGGAGAACAAGAAGTTCAAGAAGCTGGAGAAGGAGGTGCAGAAGATGGCCGCCTCGATGAAGCTGGACGAGGACGATGTCGATGGCGAGGACAAGGAGGATGAAGAGGAGGCCGAGGAGGAGCACGAGAGCGAGGAGGAGGAAGAGTCCGACGATGAATCCGAGGAATCCGAGTCGGGCGAGAGCGAGGCGGAGACGGGCAGCGAGTCCGAACCAGAGGTGGGTCCACCCACATTTCCCACATTCTTGTATGGCACTCACCTGCTTCCTTTCTTCCTTCTTTCGATTCTGTGTTCCCGCGTAGGATGCGTCCAACTCCGCGAAGAAGGCGAACGTGGAGCCGCGTTTGAAAAAGCACGAGAGTCGCTTCGCGGCGATGAAGAAATGCAACGTGCTGCTGCAGGCGAACGTCGACAATTTGCAGGACCAAATTGTGCAGGTGCGACACCGGGCCACCAATCTGCAGGACGAGCTGGACGCGGTGATTGCGGATCTGGGCTTCTAGGGCGGTGGTCCACACCAACCACGGCGAATGTACAATGTGTGTTTCTGTTTTCTTTTCTGTTTGCTTGTTTTGTTCCTTCCTTTTTAGCCTTTTTTTTAACCAGTGTGATTTTTGTATTGTCAACGTTAGTTGATTATCGACTATCGACTTATCGATAAGATATACGGTCTGACCCTCAGAAATATACCGAAATACATCACATATTTCAAAATATACCGTAAATATACTGACGAATTATTTGTATTCAAGTTGCATCATATTCCTCGTTTTGGATATTCCGTGGAATATGACTAGCTGGCTAAGACCTAAGGGTCTGAACTAATAATTTCATCGAATTATTACATATATTTCCTACAAGACTGGTTAACTTAAAGCTCTCATCTTTACTGGATTGCTTGTAAAATAAGGTTTAAGAAAAGCCGGTCAACAAAAAATGTCCACAAAATTAATTTCCCTACATGGTAACTATACGCCATGTGCTACATATGAACTACATTTTCATGTAATTACCAAAGGCGACACATAACGCGTCTTAAAATATACTGGAAAATCCGATATATTGGCAAGGAAATCCGATAACGTATACCCTCCGAGAGAGAGCAAGTTCACCAAACTTGAGCGCCAAATAGAAATTGTTTGAAAGAGAGCGAAAAGGATTTAAATGCAATCCAAGAACATTTAAACAGTTGCGATTAATTCATAAGTTTTATTTATTATTGTATTTAAAGCATGTATAACAATGTACAAAACAACAAATAGGCGAATTGGCTAAACTAAAACACACACTATGAGTATTTCAATATGGAAACTTATGGGTATCACGAGCACCGCACCTCCTCCAACTCAGAAAACTGCCTAGGGATACGGCTATTCGAATAAACTATGCTATGCTGAGCCTCTTGGATATGCTAAGTCTACGTGTATCATTCCATTCCGCATGTTTCTATTTGATTGCGTTCTACTACGATGTACGATATACGACGTGTGAACGATGTGACTAGACATTACTCGGGAGAAACCACGGCGTGCCCTGCCTCTGAGCGACACCACCTTCCGTCTATTCCAGTAGGATGAGTCGCAGCCGCTTGCGCAGCGACGACTCCCGCGGCAGTGTCATGGCCCACTTCTTCAGCGCTGTGAGGATGACTGAACTAATCACCATGAGGGCTCCAAAAAGTGAGTATCCATTGGGCGTCTCGCCAAAGAAGATCATCTGCCAGATGAATGCAAACACGATGTCGGCGCACCGGGCGATGGCAACTGGTCCGGCCTGCTCGATCTGCAGCGAGAGGGTGAGCAGGATTTGGCCGAGGAAACTGAAGACACCGAGAACGAGGACCAGCCAGCGGTCACGGCCGCAACTGGGCCAGCATACGGCTCCGATGGAGGCGCACACGATAAGCGTGTACACGAGGGCAGTGGCTCCGAAGTTGGTCATTATCACGGAGAAGTGTAGGTTCTTGAGCGCCCGCAACAGGATGTAGACATTAGCCCCAAACAGGGTGGACGAGAAGGCGGCCACGGGTCCCCAGATGTCGTATGGCCTGCCCGTCAGCTGTTCATCCGGCGGGGGCGTCGTTTCGCCAAACACAAAAGGCGGCCGAGTGATGAGTACTACGCCGACAAGCGTTATGTTGATTGTGATCACATTGAACATGGTGCAGGGCTCCTTGAGGAAGGCGCGCGCGAAGATGGCCACGAAGACGGGCGTGGAGAAGATGATTACGCTTGCATCGGCCAGTGGCATGTGCCGGAAGGCATAGAAACTGAGCATCAGGCCCGTGGTTCCCATGAAGCAGCGCATCAGCAGTATGACGCGCGTCCCCTGCGGAAAAACTGGTTGGCGGGTGTATATGAGGATGGGAATGGTCGGCAGCAGCACCCCCACAAAGCGGAATGCCGCCAGCTCCATGGGATTGACATCGACCAGTCCTTTGACGATCACCGAGCACAACGAGAAGAACAGGGACGACAGCGTGGCCAGGATAATGCCCAAGTATGGACAGTTGACGCGCGTCTTCAGTCGCTCCAGCCAGCGATTCGACTCGTCTACCGTGTGGGAGCCCTCCTGGAACTGGTGCAGCTCTAAATTCTCCGTCATTTCTGGGGTTTCTCTAGCAGTGAAAAATCGATTCCGTTACAGGAACTGTGGCGGCAGGGATGGGATTCTCCTTAGCCGCGCCGCTCTTCCGTCTGCTGAGGCCTTTGCTCGGCCACTTCACTTCCACATGACTTCTCCGGTCGCGTCTCACTTGGTTTTATTCATTATTCAATTTAGAGTTTTTAATTTAACATTTAAAAGTCTTCACGCGGATTTCTAGTGGTGGCTATCGCTAGTGGTGGCACTTCCCCGATAGGTCGTTGAAATGTTTTAGGGGGCTTTAATGTGATAAGTTCTTTTTTTGTTGAATTTTTTTGTTTAAGCCTTGTTTTAGTCAAAATAAAATATATGGGACTATTTAAAAGTAGTTAATCTTGTAGAAAATTGATTCATCAATGACCCGAAATTATGTGGGCAGAACTAAGGGTTTTAGTTAGCCAGAATTAATCAACGGAATCTCTAAATTGAGTAATATGAACGACTATCCTCTTTCTTTTTTTTGTCTGACCTATTTCGATATAACCATTTTTTAGACATGATCCAATAAAAGCAAGTATTTAAAATAAGACAGTAAAGTAAAAAATTGGTTCCTTAATCGGAGAAAACTATGTGTTGAGGTATGAAAGTCCTAGCTAGCCAGTAATATTAAATCGAATATCAAAATCGAGGAAAATTGTTTCCAATCCTGAACGGAGAACGATTAACCCGTTGTAGACCAAGGGCGTATTTCAATTTTCCACCAAATATAATGAAAATTTAAAAATCTTTGCGCAGTTTAGGTGAAGTATTTTGTCTCTGTTTTTATGTTCAAATGAAAGATGGCATGAATCTACAAAAAGAATTTACAATCGTTAATATTTTCAGTCATTTACCTCAAGTCGTTGAACTCTTTAAATAGAGGGGGCTTTAGTGTGCTTAGCTTTTTTTTTGGCAGACGGACTGGACAGCTGCTGCCCCAACAACGAAAACAATGAGCGTTGACAATACAAAAAAATTAGCTATTATTGCTGCCGGAGTGAGTCTTGTGTATGTTCTGGTGCGCCACAAGCACTCCCTGCTGTCCAGGATGCGGCGCACATGGCACTCGAACAGTCCGCTGCACAACAGGCGCGTAGAAGTCATCAACTCCATCCATGACCCAGCCGCCCAGGTCGTGCTAAACGAGCTGCGAACGTGAGTAATGTCCGGCGGCGTTCCATACGGAAACTAATCTAATAAGTAATTGCCGATCCTCAGTCACTGCCAGAGCTTTAAGGTGGTCGGCTTCGACTGCGAGTGGATCACGGTGGGGGGCAGCCGGCGACCCGTCGCCCTCCTTCAGTTGAGCTCCCACAAAGGACTTTGTGCTCTCTTCCGACTGTGTACTATGAGGCAGATACCAAAGGACCTGCGCGACCTGCTCGAAGACGAGGCAGTGATCAAGGTGGGAGTAGCGCCTCAGGACGACGCCAAGAAGCTGGCACACGACTACGGAGTGGGTGTCGCCAGCACACTGGACCTTCGCTTTCTGGCCGTCATGGCCGGACACAAGCCCGAGGGGCTGGGAAAGCTGGCCAAGACACACGTAGACTTCGTGTTGGACAAGAACTGGCGGCTGGCATGCTCCAACTGGGAGGCTAAGCAGCTGGAGACTAGCCAAATCGACTACGCGGCCAACGATGCACTGGCTGCCGTGGCCATTTTCCAGAAGCTATCCAGCGATCTGGAGCCACGGAACTTCTGGGACTGGCGGCCATTGAGTGAGGAAAACTTTCGACCCAAAATCGAGCCCTTCCTGGACGTGGACTTCGCCAGGGGCTTTAACATCAATCTGTCGGCGGATGGGAGTCGTGCCCCCAGTTCTGGTTCCCAGAAGCAGAAGAAAGTGGCGAATAAAAAGCAGCAATGTCGCTACCTCGGAACTCAGTCGAAGGTCTTCTATGATAACTGCCTGCTGCAAGCACCCGACGGGGAGCTCCTCTGCACGATGGATCGCCGCAAAGCCTCCTGGTATTTGGCACAGAATCTGGGTACCAAAGTCAGCGAGAATCCGTTCACAGTGCGCCTGAACTTTGAGCCTGCGGGACGGGCTGTCGGAGAGGTTGGACGCTACTACCAGACGCCCAAGGAGAACCAGTGCGTGGTGTGCGGCAATCGAGAGGCGTTAATCCGGAAGAATGTGGTGCCGCATCAGTACCGGAAGCATTTCCCGGTGGTTATGAAGTCGCATACCTCCCACGACGTTCTGCTGCTGTGCCCGCCCTGTCACCAACTGAGCAACATCTCGGATCTGCGGGTTCACTGCAAGCTGGCCGCCAAGTGCGATGCCCCGTTCAAGCACAGCGAAGGCAATGTCCGGTATCACGTCGATCCAGAGCTAAAGTAAGTCCTAAAGACACCCTCAACACTCAAGATAATCTCCGTTCTCTTCTGACTTTCAGGCGGGTCAAATCCGCTGCCAAAGCACTGCTGTTTAATGGCCACCGCATCCCCGAGCAGAAGATGGAGGAGATGCGCCGTACGCTTCTGGACTATTACAAGGATCACACCGAAGTCACAGATCAGCTGCTGAGGGAGGCCGCGGACGTGGAGTATCGAATGGAGAACGAAGACTATTGCCAGCACGGCGAGAAGGTGGTTCAAATGTACCGCTTCGAATTTGGAGGCCTGATCGAGCTGGAGCGGCTGTGGCGAGAGCACTTTCTGCACACGATGAAGCCAAAGTTTCTGCCCGACCTCTGGAACGTCAATCACAATGCCGATCGCCTGGAGGTGCGAGCCAGCGAGGGGCGCGTAGACACTGCGGATTTGCTGGTGGCGGGACTGGAGATGAAGCCAAACAACGAATAATCGGGATGCTGGATTGTTTTGGTTTGCCGCGGGCTTTGTACGTTTTGTATTTTGGTAAAAATAAACTACAATACAATTTGATTTGCGCTATGGTACAGGAGGCAAATGAGCATCTCTGGATTAACCTAAAACTTGACTATAAATATAAAGCTTACCGTATGAGACGAGACACTATTACGTGGCTTACAGTATATACAATTACAACTGGAGCACCTTCGAGTGGCAGCACCTTCGACTGGGAGCTGGAAGCAACAGCTAAATGAACTCGAATCCCTCGTACTTGTAGTCCGTTTCGATGCGTGCCTCCGGTAGGATGGTCTTTCCCGACACAACGTCGAAGGCAGTGATGAAGGTGGAGGTCTTTCCGTTGAGCTCCTCGGACTTGATAGCAATGATGATGCTGTCATCGGTGCCGGGCAGGAACTTGAAGCTGGAGAATCCGTGTGTGGGCGCGGTGTTCTCCGGGCTGAGCCGAATCGTTTCGATGCTGTTGAAATTCTCGTCGGCCGACACCAGGACATTGCAGCCCATGTACTCGTCCTTCGTTTCGTTGTATCTGAAAGGGGATCCATCGATCGATATGGGGATACTGATTCTCTATGGATTTTCTTACTTCTCCTTTGAGCAGCGACGCGGCAGGAAGAACCAGCGCTGCTTCAAGTCCGACCACGCCCCACTCTCGTGTATCATGTAGCCGGGCCAGGAGATTTGCAGCGATTTCAGCCGCAGCTGCTTGTAGTTGTCCACCCAGTTGAGAGAGCGCACCTCCCCGCTGGGCGATATGGCCTTCACGTACATGGGATTGTTGTTCTCAAAGTCCCCCATGCTCGTCGTCCACTCCTTGCCCATGGAGCCAACGTACAACGTCTGCTGCTTGACTGTGGCCCACTCCGACTTGAATCCCTTGGCGCTGTGACCATCCCCATCGAGCAATATCACCCACGGAATGGGCTTGTCGTTGGCAATCTCGTATATGAGGCCCGTGCGATCGTCGAAGCTGAGCAGGCGGCCGTTGAATGTCACCAGCTCGGACAGCTCCATGCCACGTCCCTTCAGCGCAAAGGCTGACTCCAGCACGGTGGGCGCCCCGTCGTCCCAACTTATTTTGATCTCCGCCTTAGAAACCGTGAACGTGAGGTAGCCCTTCTTGAGGTAGCTCCGCCACGTGCTGCTGCCGTCGGGCTTCGCTATCTTCGAGCTGGTATCTAGATCCGCTATCATGGCGATCCGGTAGTTGATAACGCCGCCACGCAGCCCCAACGGTGGCGTCAGGGGGTAAGTGGAGTTGTACGCCTCCGTGAGAGCTCTGCCATCTAGGCTCTTGGCATCGATGAAGCTCCTGCGCAGCCAGTAGCCTTCGGAGGAGGAGCGGGACCCCTGGCGGGCGAAGTAGAACAGAAGCACCAGAGCCACAACACAGACTACCAGCAGGGCAAAGTGGTAGTTGAAGCGAACCGTTCGATTTCCGATACGATACGTGGGCGTTCGCAGGGCAGAGCGCCAGTCGCGCATGTACATGGCGCGCGGCGAGGTCTCCTGTTCCCTATAAGCGAAGGCTGGGCTTTGTTGCATTTATGTGGGGCTCGGCGGAGTTGGAGTGTGGCACAAACAAGACTTGTGATGTGTCGGTTTTGGGTTTTTTTGTTTGGAATTTGGCAGTGCGACCCATAGTAGAAACAGCTGACCAAATGCAAGTGCTGACGCTTTTGGCGGTTTTTTTGACGCGACAAATCAAGCTTTAGAAATCCAGATCTTTACTGAAGTATATATAATATTGATGTGATACATTAATTTTTTTCTTATTTATTTATTTTCATAACAAAATCATAATATAAAATAATTTGACATAATATGTAATTGGAAATGTATCAAATGTGTAGTTACCGTGTAGTTAATTCCAGCCGAACAGCTGGTAGCCGTTTGCTCTATCTTTCTGGGATTAGCTCTCTCGTTCGTGGTGGGATGACCACTCTTCGTGGAGCAAGGTCCTTTTTCATCGCGACAATGTCCCTACATTCCATACTCCCTAAAGTTTTCTTACGTTTTCAATCGTTGACGGGGAACGATTAACCCATTGTAGACCCATAGCAGGGAGTATTTTAATATTCCACCGAAAATAATGAAGATTAATAAATTTAGCGTAGGTGAAAGATATCGTGGTTTTCTTGAAATTCAGAGGAAAGATGGCATGAATCACCAAATTTGCCGCCATTTACCTCAAGTCCTTGAACTGTTTAAATATAGGGGTGTTTAGTGGGCTAAATTCGACTTCTTATCGGCATATTTACGGTATATTTAGGCCACGTTTTAGGCCAGCTCATCACTAAACTAAACAATTAATTAAGGATTAAAATTCAAACGACAGCTGCCTGCAATGAATGTACCCGAACGCAGCCGTTTCGTGATCTACGCCGTGGGAATCTTCGTCTGCTACTTCCTTTATGGCATTGTTCAAGAGAAATTGACGCGGGGACGGTACGGCGAACAAGTACAGGCAGATGGATCCGTGGGCGAGCGCTTCACCTTTGCGCTGGCTCTGGTCTGGGTGCAGTGCGTCTGCAATTACATTTTTGCTAAGGGTGAGTCGATGTACATCTGCTAAAGGCCGTGTTTTCTGACCATCTTTTCGCAGTGCTGCTGACGGTGAAGCCGCAAAAGGAGGATACCACCCACACCGGTTCCTATGCGGCCTGCTCGCTCACCTATCTGCTGGCTATGGTCTCCACCACAATGGCCATGCGCTGGGTTCCCTATCCCACGGCTGTTGTGGGCAAGTCGGCCAAGCCGATACCCGTCATGATTCTGGGTGTGCTTATCGGACGCAAATCGTACAGCTGGACGCGATACGCGTGTGTACTGAGCATCGTGCTGGGCGTCATTCTGTTCATGTACAAGGAGGGAAAGGTCGCCAATTTGCCCGCCGAGACGACTCTTCTCGGCGAGGTCCTGCTCTTCCTCAGCTTGTCCATGGATGGACTGACGGGCGCCGTGCAGGAGCGCATTCGGGCGGCCAGCTCGCCCTCTGGCCAGCAAATGATGAAGTCTATGAACTTCTGGAGCACTCTGATGCTCGGTTTCGCCATGCTTCTGACTGGTATGCAGCTCATACAGGTTGCCAAATCTTGCAATTGGAGTAATCTTCTCTCTTTAGGTGAGGTCAAGGAGTCTTTGCATTTTGCGATCCGTCATCCGGAGGTCTGGACGCATCTCTCGCTGCTTTCGCTGTGTGGAGCCCTCGGCCAGTTCTTCATCTTCCTGACGGTGGCCAATTTCGGACCCCTGGCCTGCTCCGTGGTCACCACGACGCGAAAATTCTTCACCGTCCTGTGCTCCGTGCTGCTCTTCGGCAACGTCCTCATTGCCCGCCAGTGGCTGGGCGCTGTCCTCGTTTTTGCAGCTCTTTTCGTGGATATGCTGTATGGCAAGAAGCAGTCGCCGGCAGCGCCGGTGTCGTCCAAGAAGCACCCCAGCGATGGCGGCAAGCTGTCCGAGGAGAAGAAGGACCTGATTTCATAGAATTTATTAGACGGCTGTGTAGCCTAGTGTATATAGAATCATCGCGTCTGGCTTTAGCCCTTCCCCGGAACTGCAAATCGTACAAAATGTTGGTTTTTGTATAGCCGCGGTATAGCGAACAATGCATTCGATTCTTGATCTGCAACCTACAAAAATGTTGGACATTATTTAAGTAAACTAAACTATTGGTATCAATTAGAAAAGAACAACAAATATCTATTAGATCACTCGATCAAAGCCCCAAACAATAATTAAAAAACTATGCTACTTTTATTAGTTAATTTATTTAAAATTTTCATTTAATTAAGTCATTAGTTAATTTCAAAAATTAATTAAATTAAATTTTGGTCCAACTTGAAGTGTACATAGGACGATTAAGCCATTGTCAACCCGAATTCGCCACGAATACGATGAATCTTGAAGAATTTTAGCACAGTTTAGGTGAAAAATAATGAGGAATTTTTCGTAATTAAAAAGAAGCCGTTTCTAGTAGAATTTAAAAACTATTATTTTCCGTGGATTAGCTCAAGTTGTTCACCGCTTAAATAGAGGGGGGTTAAGTGGGCTAAAATCGCTTTTCATCGGTATATTTGAAAATAAGACGGTATATTTCGGTATAAGTATATTTTATCGGTAGATCCGCGGTCACACTGTTGCCGTTGCGCTCGAAATTTTATTATTTTTATTTAAAGTTGTAACTGCTTTTAAATGTTTAAACTAATTGATCCTGCTGCTTGTTAAACAAGAGCGGAAACCGCAAGGAATGCAGTGAAATCAGCATGACCGGTTTGTAAGAGTGGACAAATACACGTGTGACAGCGTAATAGCCCAAGGATACGGCGCGAAGTCGCGCGAAATCTTAATGAAAGTTTTTCCCGAGTGTCGTAAGTGAAAGGGCAATCAAAATGCCGAATGATACCAGTGCCTAAAGTGTTTTTTAAGGATATAAATTCAGAAGCAGAACGA
Source organism: Drosophila persimilis (assembly GCF_003286085.1). NCBI lineage: Eukaryota > Metazoa > Arthropoda > Insecta > Diptera > Drosophilidae > Drosophila > Drosophila persimilis. The sequence goes on along the minus strand of NW_020825288.1, from coordinate 26,748,856 downwards.
ATTCAGTGCTAATACAATACAATATTTTCTTTGGGTGAGTTCTTATTCTGGTGTTGTTGTTGTTGCCAGCTGTTTGCTAGTGTGTATTGGCCACCCACTGCCCCTCGTGACGTTTTTTCCGTTTGGGCCTGTGTGAGTGAGTGTCTGTCAGTGATTTAACTTAATTTTAGCCACTAAATGCGATCGAAAGTGAGTGGGGGACGCCAACGGGCGACACAAGACATCGAAGTAATTGTGAAATATATGCGATAATAGCAAGTAATCTGAACAGCAGATCAGATGCAGGGCTTTGCAAAATTTCGATTTGGGTCTCACATGTTGTCAAGGCATTCGAGGACGGTGAGAGGGTGTGTGACACAACATACACCCCCAATGTGAACGCTCTCTCTCTCGTTCTCCTTTCGAACTTGTCGCTCTCTCGGAATGGTGGGTGGTTGTACCGTTAGTATTTTGCCGGCTGTTGTTGATTTGCCTGTGACGTAAACCTCTCTTCTCTCCCTCTGGCACACTGTCTTAATAGAAGCCGGCGAAATGCCTTGCCCCGACGGAATATTATATAAAGTTTTATTACATTTCATACTTTTGCACATCGTATCTACGGAAACTATAGTGGGAAAGTGATTTATGCTAGCGCCCTCCCCAGCGGCAGATAGCGAAAAGCCCCTCTTATCGCCCGCACAAGTACGGAGCGGAGCGCAACAGTAAACAAAACAAAAGAGCACATGCAAAAATAAAATACCCGGACGCAGGGTCCATACATACATACATACATATATACATATAATATATGCACGCACGATGTGGTTCATTGAAATGAGTTTTCACGCTGATAATGCGACACAGAGAGACACAGATTGATAGAGAGTGAGTGGAAGATACAGATAGAGGGACACAATTAGCTACGGCATGTCTGCGTGGCCAGACATCTGCAAATCATTATATAGACGGGCTGATAATCGAAATAATCGAAATACTGACATCATGTGTTGAACGAAATTCTGAATGAATGTGGTACATCGGTACAACCTTTCTTTGCCACCCTGTGACCCTCAAAAACTTTCACTTTCGCCGGGTTGTGGTCGTCACGGCTCTCACCTGACGCCGGAGCCCGGGGCCAACAAACGCATTTGACATTCGACCAAAATAAAAGCAACAACCAATTTATGTGAGCAACAAAGGCCAAAAGTAAAAGAGAATCGAGCTGCTCTTTCCCTATTTATAAACTGTTTTTCATATTTCACACGTTTGTGTGTGTTTGTTTGTCGGCCCCAACTGTCTGCCCGACCAGGTCCTCGTCACTCAACCAACCCCCCACAACGCCGCCCATGATGTCATCCTCTGTCGAGGACTGGTGCTTGCGTGGGGAGGGGGTCCGGTCCGAGTCACATGTTTGGATGCGCGCCCAAAAGAAAAACAAAGAAAACCCAACGAGAATAGCAGAAATTTCCTTTGTGGGTGGGCAAAAGTTTTCCCTCAGACGCAAATCGCGTCAGATTCTTCGCCAAGCGAAACGTGAAAATTGTTTTCCTTTAAACTGTTGACTATAATGATGGATTGGATGGATGTGTCGGTCGTGCCTCAGATAATTGTCGGAAAATTCAAAAAGAAAATCTATTCATCGCTTCTTAAAATTGTTTATAATTTTAATAATTCCCCTTCTAATTGTAACAAATGTTTTCTTACCATTTCTACAATTTTTTGTTCGCTTGATCAGCGGCGGATTGCATACTGACGATCAGTATTAGCTGTTGATTGAAATGAAAGATATACTGGAAAAGGACAAAGTGCGGAAATACGTTGGGGAAATGAAAAATTTGCACAAAGATATAAATTGAACACAATTCCTGGGACAGAAAAGTTCTTCGTCTGGACTTGATTGCATCAGAGCATGAAATGGATATTGGATGTTTTTCGTCTTTATTTTCTTCCTTGTGCACTAATAGTCCGCCCAAGCGGAATGAGTCACTCACTTTTCCAATTAAATTTTATTTTTATTTTCTTCATCTTCATCATCGGCATCCTCCATATCCTCCCTCTTCCACCATACTCATCCCCATTAGCATCAGAAGCGTCGGCAGCGCATCTGTACAAACAGTCTCCAATTAGCACCAAGCAATATCTCTTTCCATCCCTCCCCCTCTCTGTGCGCTCACGTGTTTGGTTTTGCAAAGGAAACAGCTGATGGCCGAACGCTCTTTTGTATTTGTTTTTATTGCGTATACGCAGTTTCTGGTTCGTTCTGTGGGAGACGACTCTCTGCTTTGCCTCTGTGCTTTTATGAATTAAACATAATGCTGCTCCTCTCTGTCTCTCTTCGCTCACGCTCTCTTCATTGCACATGCGACCATTTTTTTTTTGTTATCTGCGTCGGCTTTAAATGAACCCCAATCGAATGCAGTTCAGTTTCTCTCTGGCATTCTCTCTCCGTCTCTGTTTTTCTTTGGTTGCACCCAAAGTATATTAAATACCAGGGTAAGGCAGTACTCTCTCTTCCTTGCGTAGTGCTCGCACTGAAACAGGTTTGGCTGCCAATGAGAGGCCGCTCTCTGGCACAACCATACCTTGTTCTGAGTATACCTTGCCTTGCCTGGGCTCTCTTTGTCAATTAGCGAATGCATTTTGGACTCTTGTTGTTGGACTAGTTGTTGCTTGCTCTTTCTCGCTTTTGGCTTCTTCGGCCGCAATTTCGTTCGGTTTATTTTGGTGCTGCATTCATTTTGGCCGCGTTTCGTTTTCGCTTTCGGACTCGCTCGGTCTCGTCGCGTCGCGTCGCTGTTGTTGGCCAATTTAATTTTTGGCAGTTGCATAAAACAAAACGCGAAATTCCGCAGCACCAGCCAGCCGCCTGCTCTCTCTCTCTCTCTCTGTGTCTCTGTCTCTGTGTGTGTCTCTCTGTCTCTGCTTTGTTTGAGTTCTCATGCTCTTTGTTTTTATTATTTCCACGGGCCCACAGTCGGAAAGTGTTTGCAGCGGGTTCTAAATATTATAATTCGGTGTTTTTTTTTTGTTTCTATGTTAATTTGTCGAACAACGCGAAAAGCAATAAGTAGAGCAAAAATCAATAAAAAAAAAAACAAAAATCATCAAACAGTTTCCGAGAACACATCCACAGTGGTTATGCCCATAACTGAATGATACTATATATGATGTATCGGAATGATATATAGTACATTTTATTCCTGTGTTCGCTTGTGCGTGTTATGCAAACGTTCTCTTGGCAGTGCCGCAAAAATACCAGTCGTGAGAAATATCGGAAAATAAAGCTTACAGAATAATATTCACAGTGAAATTGAGCAAATGTCGTAATTAAAAGTGCATATTTCTTTGATTAAACGTGGATCAAAATTTATAACAAAATAAACTTCAGAGCTCTTTCATTTCTGGGAGCTTACAGAACAAGAAGCAAACGAATTTATTTAGGTAAATACTCGTAAATTGCTCGAATCAAATAAATATGTATATTCCTTGTCTTGTTCATTCATTGACTTGTTTACGTAAATAAGGCGAAAGAATTCTAGAAAAGTGCCAAGGAATATCTGAGAGATAAAAGACGGCAAATGCGAAATCAGTGACGTAAAATGGAAAATTTAATGGGAATTTAGCCAATAGAGAAATTTCCGATCAAACAATGAAGATTTAATCTTGAAGAAAACTAAGTTTTATACAAATTTATGCCTCTAATCTATGGTATTAATTTTTTGTATTAGTTTCAATCATTTTCTCTGCTTTACTGGCATCATTTTTTACTGCAAGAAATGCAATTCTTTAGCCATATCTTCTATACCTTCTATTGTAAGAATATCGCCATAAAAACGCCCCATAAGCCCGTCTAGCCGTAATAAATGACATGCCAGCTCTTTGATGTGTAGAAATGTCTAATGAAAATGTCGCACAAAATAAACTAATAAATTTCTAGCGAAATTCGTCAGAATTTGTAATTAATGGAGCGAAAACAGAGAGAACGTTTCAATTTGACGAAAAAATACACATACGCCGCGTTGTCGCGTGGCGGAAAGACAGCTGTTCGACCGCCCGCTCTCTCTCTCTCTCTCTTTCTTCCTCTTTTTTTCTTTTCGTTGCCCTCTCTCTCTCTCTCTCTTTTTCTCTCTGTGTCTGACCCTCTCTTTCGTCAGTTGAATGACTTGAATGGCACACTTTTGAGGAATGTTTTCTGTCATTTAAGTGCATTTTTTTGTGAGCTTTTAAATTATGATATCCTCCTGCATGAGCGAGCGGCCATACTGGGGTCCGTTTCGTAGCGCACTTTGAGGCGCTCAAAAGAAACCGTTGCGTGCAAGGAACCCGTTAATACCATTCACTGACCATTGATTTTCATTCTCCCTCTTTCTTTATTGCAGCGTGGTCTAGAATTAACTTTAAAAAATATATTTTAACAGCATGCACAGTAGTGCTGGAGGAGGAGCGGCAGGGGGCGGCAACTATGAGGATGTAGCCGCCGCTCGCCGCGGACGCTTCCGCATCACATCATCCACGCCCCAGGGACCGCCGGAAACGACGCTGGGACGCTTCCGCCTGATGCCCACATGTAAGTGTTGGATCGAAATCCTCTGTCTGCCTGTGTCTGTGTGTGTGCCGCCTTTTGCTAATTGTTTTCTTCCGTTGCAGCTAATTATGGCGCCATTTCACCCATCCTGCAGCGCGGGCGCTTCGCTGTCATACCCGAGGAGCCGCAGGCAGGATCCCCGGCCCTGGGTACACGTACACCCCCTCCCGGCGGCCGAACAGCACGCTCGCCCTCGCCCGAATGGGACTTTGACATTGAGCAGGTGAGTGGCGGGGTGGAGGAAAATGGTGAATGGAGTTGCTACTCCACTCCTTTGGCTGTTTCTGTTTCTGGTGGCGTAATGGCTTCAGTGCAATGCGCCATTTTTATTGATTTTCTTTGGGGTGAAAATGAAGTTTCAAAGTTTGTTTGTTTGGAGCAGAGTTTGTCAGCGGGTGTCCAAAGTGTGAAGGGCATACCAAGGCAACAAATGCTTCATATTTATTGCTCATAAATTGGTTTTTATGTGGTCTGTAAAATATTCAAAATTTTACTGCCGAATATTTTCAAATGGTTTTCACTTTTAGTTGCTCTACCCCTTATATTCTATGAGAATCTACATCTAGTAGATGTCATCTACAAATTGATGTGTGATTTGAACTTCCCGCCAACATAAACATTCTTACAATGCGATGTTTCTAGAGATGTGCAAAAAAATGGAATTCTTATCGCATATTCGATTAATAACTCGGTCTTGTAATCTTCACTCAAAACACTCCAGTGAGAGGAAAATACTTTAATTTACTTTCCACAATTTGTTTTGTTAAAAATCTTGTTTGTAAAAAGGCCAGACTTTTAAAATTGAATGTCATATTTAATGCGGTTCCATACCCCATACAACGCGTGCATGCATGCGCAAAGTGTGAATGGCAATTTTATGTCTGACCACTGTCTCCGTCCTTTTAATTTTTAAATTTTAATTTTTATCGCGGGGGTAATACAAATATTACCTTATTAAATACAGGGGCTTTAAGTGGGCTAAGTTTGTTTTGTATCCTAAATTTACGGTTTCTCTGAGGGTCGAACGGTCCTACTGCTGCGCTCTACGGCTCCTCCCTTGCGACGAAAAAATGAGTCGAGAGAGCGTAATTTTGAATGGACTATTGACACGGGTATGGACAACAGCCAAAAAGAGCCAAGCCAAATGGCAGCTTTATAGAAATCCCACCTCTCAAAATTGGATATTTGTCTTCAAGGTATATTGGACAAAAGGGTTGATATAACCTTGCACTGGTTGCATTTTCTGGGCCGCTATACCTGTTGTCCATACCTTTTTTTCTGAGGCATGGGCGCGCAATTTGAAAGAACGGCAGACCCAAAATATAATATAAGAGTTTAATCAGATGATTAGTTGTGGATGTTGTTATGTTTTTTATTGTTTTTCTTCCAACACGATTCTAGCCCAATTTATAGTGTAAAAATAAAACGAAAGCTGTGGTACGTACGGTCGTTGTCCGTCTTTTTAATTTTTAAAAATTTAATTTTATCGCGAGCGGTGGTACGTGCGGTCGTTTTGTGGAAAAACTTCCAGCAAACAACTACGCTGGCTGGATATTTTGATATATGTGTGTGCGTGTGTGTGTGTGGAATGTGTGTTTTTGTGCCGAATAATATTGTTTTGTGATAAGCTGCGTACCAAGCTTTTAATTGTGCGCGAACGGAAAGGGCAGCGGCCAGCAGCAAATGCAACAACAACAGAACGCCTCGTGAAGTGCAATATTGTGGCATTTAATCTTTTTCTCTGCTCTTGGAAATGTGCGCAAAATACTCGGCAATCGACAGTCAGTATTTATCATTTAGTTGATCAACAATAGCAAGAATTGCGTGTGTGGAGAGAGTGTACATATAATTCCAGTATTAAAATAAAAAAAATCAATAATCAACGATCAGCTGTTGCGCACAGCAGCACACACTCACTCACACACATGTGAACAACAGTGGTAGCAGCGGACGTTGGCAGTGTCGGGAGGGGAGGGATGGAGGTTTTGGCAGCGTTTGGAAATTTTCCATGGACAAATAAATACTTTTATTTGCCTCCGTTGCTTCTTTCATTTCTTCGCGAGTCTTGCTGCTTTTTTGTTGTAATAATTCTTAAATAAATTAAATTTGTGAGAGTGCCTGCCAGTGACGTAGGCAGTAGCAGCAGCAGCAGCAGCGCAGCTACCCTCCGCTGCTTCCAGTTCTGCCGCCTCGATCAGTGGTGTCCAAAGTGGAAACGCGCGCCCGAATAATTTTTCCCGCTCGCATTGTTTTTATTAAAATCAATTAATTCTTCTTATTGCTGATATTGCAATTGCTCTTCACGTTGTTGTTGTTGTTGTTGCCACTGCTGCTAGTGTGTGATTTATTTGGTGTTGAACAAAATGGCTGATAATTACTTAAGCAGTGAGAAATGAGTGCGTGCGCGCTCGTGTGTGTGTGTGTGTGTGTGTGTGGAAATGTTATTAATCTAATCTCGAAAGTCAACACCTTCCAAGTGTTTGGATGTTCAAAACCCCCTGCTCCCCTCTGCCCACTGAAATAATAATAATAATAATTTCGTTTTAATCTTCAACAAACGTCCGTTCTCTTCTTATTTACAAAAATTGTTAGCCTAATCGCGAAATTGTTTACAAAAATTCAAGAGTATAATAGTGTTCTCGTCCGTTCACATAACTGTGACGGTGACGGTGACAGTGACTGTGACAGTGAGTGTGCCAGTGCATTTTTGTGTTTTAAATTTCCATTCAACAAGAGAATCAACATTATTTCCAGTGGCTGATTAGCAAGAACAAAAGGTTGGTGTTACTTTCTTAGTCAACCCTTTACCCCTACCCCCTCCCCTTATTCGATTGTTTAATTGCCAAAAATATATGATTTATTTTTGTATGCCTTTTTTGCGTTTCTTTTGTGTTGATATGATTCGATCCCACCCCCCCTCCCCCTTTTCGCGTGGATGTGACTAAGTGGGAAATTCCCTTCACTGATGAGTGAAAGGGACATTTCCTTCCACTTCCAGCTATTGGTACTTTATTTGATGGCGGTCTTTTCAAACTGAATATTTTAAACTAGAAAATTCTGAAGGGTAATTCATTTCCACGGATGATGAGTTTATGGGAAATTCCCGTGATGAGATCATGTATGGGAAATACCAGGTATTGGGGATATTTTCTTGGTTTTTGCTCTGCAATATCTTATCATCCGTATTATCTCCTTTTGGCAATTATCGTTTTGGTCTTGGAAACCACCTTTCAATTTAACGCCCAGACCTGTGGAGCCAGCCCAGCAAGTGTTCGACCTTTGATTTCTGGCGGAATATAGTACATAGCATATAGAGAATATGGTAATATCGAATGCTAACATTTACAGTTGCGCCGATCGGCACGAGTTGTATGCCAATTACCGTTAAACAGAAAACTGCATTTCGAAAAAAAAACACTGATCGACCGCACAGAGAGGGTAGTCGTATGTACATACATACGGAGGAAGTGCGAGTATATAGGGGACTAGTTATATACATAGAATGATCGCATGCACACGATCGTTAGCTCTTGCCTGAAAACTGAAACTGTTTTTGTTTATCTTGGAAATTAGCAGGCCATCAAGTGCCTGTAATTAATTCTATGGAATCTCTCTCTCTCTCTCTCTCTCTCTCTCTATCTCTATCTATCTATCTTTCTCTCACTTACGCAATTCCTTCTCGGATTCTTTCGACTCAGTTCTGTTTATTCTTTCATTCTGTTCCCTCAAGAGTTGAATGAACGCTCGCTTTCAATATCTTTTGGAGCGACCATCGGGGAACCAAAGAAGGCCTCTCCTCGACTTTGCTTTGGCTTGAAAATCAATATTTTTGTGCAAATATTTTGTTACGTATTCGACAAAACAACACAAAACAAAAAGGCAATATTTACAAGCAAACTGCGATTTTTACGGGTGTTGCCAGAGGTCAGGCGAAGAGGCATTGCCAGCAGAGATAACAGCTTTTATCGATGCTCTCCGGATACACCAGTAATCGGAAATTGAGGTCAAAACAAAACATATTTATTACTCAAACAGTAGAACTTTGGAAACTTTAGATTGGAGATCGAATTAAACAGAAAGTGTGACCGTATTCCAGATGGTGTGATTGAGCCTCTCAATGGAGGACATGCGATCGTTAAGCTGTTCCAGAGCCTCCATTATCTTATCGAACTTTGCCTCAAAATACTGCACCACGGCCTGGAGTTCCTTGCGAAGTTTCTCAGCCTCCGAGGGCTCACTCTCTCGCTCCACGCTGGCGGAGTAGCCCGATTCGGTTTCAGTGGAGGAATAGCCTCCCAGAGGCTCCCTCTCTGGCTGGCGGTACATGCAGGCAATACCATGGATGTACTCCCCGGGGAAATCGGGGTCTACAGCGTCCACCGTGTAGGTGATGCCGTTGGGACGGATGAGCATGTCCATGATGGTCCGCAGGCTGAAGCAGTTCCAGTTATTGGCATGCAGATAAAAGTGTGTCAACTGGGAGAGCAGTGGGAATGCCGTAGGATCGATATCCGTGAGATTGTTGCCGGAAATGTCCAGCTTTCGGAGTTGTGGCATCCCCTGCAGTGCCGCCAGTGGGAGTTCCTGCTGTCCCGTGCTCCGCAGATCGAGGAGCTCCAGTTCGGGCGTCTGCCAGCCCTCGGGCAAGGGCGCCAGCTGGGGATTATCAGCCACATCCAAGTGCCGCAGGCGGGGCACACGCGTGAGGGAGGCCATCTGGACGAGCGAGTTGTTGCGCAGCACCAGATACTCGAGGGTCTCCGACGCGGGGAAGTACAGCTCCCGCACCCGGTTATCGCTGAGGTCGACCTCCGTCACCGATCCGTAGAGATTGACGCGGTCCAGCGAGCAGTTGCGCACCGACAAGCGGCTGGCGTTCAGGTTGAGGAGCAGCACCGTCAGCCGTGGATTGTGTGAGAGATCGAGAGAATGCAGGCGGTGCTCCTGCCCCACGCGGAAGGCGTACTCCTGCAGATCCTCCAGGCGGTTTGTGTGCAGGGACACGCTATGGATGCGGGGATTGTAGGCAAACAAATCGCCTGCCACGGTGGTCAGCAGATTTTGGGCCAGAAGCACCGTTTGGAGGCTCTTTAGGTCGTCAAATATCCTTGGGGGAAGCTCTTCGAGTTGGTTTTCGATGAGATTCAAGTACTGGAGACTCTGCAGACCATCGAAGGTGTCCGTATCCAGGCTCCTGATCCTATTTTGATTGAGGAACAGGAACTGCAGATTCCCGGCTCCAAAGAAGCTCTTATCGTTGAGTTCCTCCAGCAGGTTGTCCGAAAGGAGGAGGATAACCAGCTTCTCGGCGCCGAGGGCAAAGCTGTCCCACCGCATGTGCCTGATGCCACACGATCGCATGTCCAGCTCTGTGACCTCCAGACTGTACAACAGCCTCTCGGGAAAGTGCACAAAGGTGCAGTTCTCGAATATCAGGGCTCCCGTGGGTTGGTCGTCGCCCACCACCTCGTAGGTGCTGCCATCCGGGGTGATCCTTACCTCCGTCTGAAGGTCAAAGGAGGCCCTCTCGTCCTCCCTGTCGAAATTGAAACCACTGCAGCGGGTTTGCTCCGCCTGGACGAGGCAGTGATCCGCCAAGCTCTCCACGCGGATGAGATCTGGTGTGATCTCTGCTGATGCCACCAACGCCACCAGCACACTCACCAGGGACCACACCTCAAGGCAATTCCGGACGTACATTTGGAGCGTGTGCTGTGGCTGTGCTCCGCGGTTCACGATCAGCTCTCAACTGAAATGATAAGCCACGAATATGATGCCATAATGCTATAATTCCATGTCTCCCATCCATCCATCCATCCATCCATCCATCATTTCTATATAATTTTCATTCTACCGAGTATTCATGGTGTTTTGATTTTGCAAAAAATATTAAGCACAGCTTCAAACAGCGTCTCAATAGATACTCTAACTACTACTCCCACTGTAATACGGGGAAAATATCGATAATTATCAAAAAAAAGTTGTGTTATGGTTCTAGCTAGCATTTTTAGGATTTGTTTTTACTCAAAATCAGGTAGTATTCCCTTTTTCCAGTGAATGCTTGATATACATCGATAGATATTCGATAAAAACTAATAGACGATTGCATGATCATGATCGCTCGATATTAAAGTGCAATTATCGTTTGGATCTATCGATAAACGTAAAAGTACTTTGATATCTCTTCATATTTCATCAGATTAAATGTGTAATATGCTGAGATTTGTATAGGGCAAATGTTCGTTTGGGACAGCAAAATATAATCTATTTTATTTTGTTGTCATCATCGTTTTGACATGTGTATTATAATTCGTTCGAATCATTGTTTAGTTGGTCTTTTTTTTCTATGGAGAGGAGCGACTCTTTATGTCTCTCTCTCTCTCTCTCTCTCTCTGTCTCTCTCTGTCTGTCTTTGTCTGAAGTTCCGCGCTCTGGTGCTTCTGTTCTATAGAGAATTTCTATATTATGGCCATAAACGGATTTCAGCCCATGAAATGTCCAGCAAAAACAAGCTCTTTCTCTTTTGTCTGGCCTCTTATCATGGCAGTATTATTTACTTAATTTACTTAAAGCTTTTGTGTTTTGTGGCCCACAGAAGGTGGAAATCATTTGTTGGCTGATAAGCAGAGTCTTGGCCCCAGACTAGGGTATTTTCCGCCCATGAAAAACACGTGGAAATACATTTGTATATTTTCTCTAATAAATTTGAGTACATTTTATAGTTTTTCTAGATCGTAAACGTCGCTTTTTAGAATATAAAATTCGCGCTAATTTTGCGGATGATTCATGTTCTAGCGAAGAGTTTTCTTTATAGGGTGGGCTTTTCTTTAACTGTTCTATTTCTATTTATTTACAAAGAATTCTCTGGCAGAGATTCAAATCAAATTCTAGCAACATTTTACATACAATTTATATAATTTATTACGTTAAAGAAGACCCTCTTTAATTAATCGAAAAATATCACAAAAATTATAACAATCCATTATCGGAATCGTCGTTGAACGAACACGTTCAACCTGCTTTTCAGTCGCTCAATTATTTTGCCGCTCAGCGAATGACAAAAGTATTTAAATTGTGGAAGGAATTCAAATTCAAAGTCGGTTAAAGCTTTCAACAAACAAATTTATACGCTTGTTGAGAATTAACGCCCAATATTTTCATGGGACTTAAGGTTTTATTCGAAGCAAACAAAACCCGCTTTTCCCCAGTCTTTGGAAATTATAATTGATAATTGATCTGCTTACGAGTATTTGCTTATTGTTTAAAGATGATTATTAGTAGTAGTCCAATGGTTTTTTAATTATTTGAGCCATGATGTACGATGATGTAGACATATATCTTTGTGTATGTCTTGAGTTCTCAATTGGAATGGCATGACTTCGTTTAGCGATATGAAACGAATGTCGCACTCTTGTTTTCAATTCAATTTCCAGCAATTACTTTGCATATCCCCCAAGAGTCGAGAGACCCAGTCGAACCGGAGGGGAAGAAAGAGAAGGAGTGAGGAAATCATCATCAGCCTGCCTCTCCTCTATGTTGGGTTCATAAAGGGTATAAAAGGGTATGCTGTATTTGTGAAGATATACATATATCCCTCTTCTAGTAGGAATCGATTTTTGTAAGCCATCTCCTCCTCCACCTCTCGCTCTAAGAGCTAGAGTTCCCTCTAGCTTTGTAGAGTATCCTCTAGTTCCAATCTTTTGATTTCTGTTCTCCACCCCCGACTGCATTTCCATTCAAATCAACGAAATTTCCACAATAGTTTTGCTGTGCAAACAAATGGGATACAATGCAGGGTAGTACGTGCCTCATACACACACATATACAGATAGTATATAGCCATCAGTCATGCTGGATATCTCTTTCTATATGGAACGTACTATTCGTACTTTAACGAGTGAAGTGAGGTCTATTGTGGGGGCCTGGTGTTCCTTTTATATGGCGCCTTCTGGCAGTTTATGGCACTTTATTTATTTCATTAATTTTATTGCTCAAGTCAGGCGCTAAATGTTTAAGATTTTCCAGCGAAATAAATCACAGAAATTGTAGGTTCAAACGATGACGAAATTGTTCACAGAATGATGATATAATTCTACGGGGAAAAAAATGAGATAATTTGCACATAAATGCAGGGGCATTACTTTCTGGTTTATAGCACTTTAAGTACTCTTAAAAATTAATGGATAATTGAGAGGATAGAAGATTTTAATGGTTGTCTGTGTAATGGATGATTTAAGGAGTGATATTGATAGGAAAAGCATGGTATTGAATGGAATTATACATGATATTGATACGAACTTGAATGGTGGTAATCAAAGGTGTACTCGTTGGGCTAGATTAGGTGCTTTCATTGTACCCAGAATTCAACAACAAAATACTCGTGGCGCGGGGTATCTGAATATCGAACATCGACGGAAGTGATACGCTTGTGTACTCGTATGTACAGATGATAAAATTAATGAACAAAAGTGTTCATTCTGATACTTGTTTCATCCATTGAAAGTTATCGTAAATAATTACTACAATTATTGATTAATGAATAGAGATAAAGAGTGCGATTAAAGAGCTGTCTCTTGAAGCAGTTGAAGCAATGCAATTCATTGACTGAAATAATGATTTGAAACCGAATCTGAGAGGAAATTCTATAAAGATATATCCCGTACTTCTGCAAACTAGAATCTTACATCAATGCCGAGAATCTATTAAGAGTAATACTGTGAAAAAGTGGTTCGTATCGTTGAATCCAGACCGAATGTAGCCCCCAAATGAGCCACATCTGAGACACTCTTTCGGCGGTAGTCAGAGCCTATCGTATCAGCTGATATTCCAGTTGCCTATAATTTATAGGATTACTCGAACTGCGGGGACCCCCATCAATCGTCGATCGTCGAGTGTCGAGTGTCGAGTGTCGAGTGTAGGAGTGGAGAGAACGTGCTTATCGGCCGGCTTTTCATTCGAAATGAACTAAGTAATCGCCGAGTTGTAGAGGAGCTCCGCGCGAATATTCATTGAAGAGGAATCATAAATTTTTATGAGCAGAAAAAAAACAAAACAAAAACCCAAAATTCAAAGACCAGTTTTTGGATGCTCTCACGAAGGTCGTGTTCTGTTCTGTTTATCGTCTTAAATGTGCCATAAAAGCTTCTCGTTTCCAGTTCTATGTTTAGTTCTTCATCAACAAAGATCCACAGAGATGCTGTCGCTCCGAAAATTAGAGGCTGTGTTGACGATTCTGCTGCTTGTAGCCTCCATTTGTGAGTCACAGATGCGGATACAGGATGCAGATAAAGAAGGGAGCCGGAGAGGGCTGAAGGAAGTGCCAGTGGAGCGATTAGATTGTCAGGAGAGCCTCTGCGTGGGTTTGGAGTATCCCTCAGCCTTAGAGGTGGCCTTTTTTGGAGAGAATACCGCCGGGAAACTGAAGGACTACAAAGCACTGATCATCCACAGCTCGCGACTGATGAATCTACCAAGAAATGTCTTTCAAAGTCTGCCACAACTCGTGGAATTTGCTGTCTTGGAAAGTGAGGTGCAGCACATAGACAGAGAGTGCTTTAGGGGCTCGCAGAACTTGAAGATACTCAATCTGGGTGGAAATTCTATAAAGGAAATGGAACGAAACACCTTTGATCTTTCGACAGAGATGGAGGAGTTGAATCTATCCGACAATCAATTGGAGGAACTCCCAAGAGGAGTATTTTTACCCCTCAAAAAGTTACAGAAACTCAATCTATCCAACAATCAACTGAAGATTGTTTCTCTAGATGTTTTCACTCATTTAAATGCACTTCAAACCGTGAATCTAGACAGCAACAAACTCAAAGAACTCCCCAGAGGACTCTTTAGACCGCTGAGACTACTTTCAGCTAGAAATAATCTATTGGAACAGATATCCATGAATACTTTTGAATCCATAGAGCATTTAATACTCTCTGATAATCCACATCTAACGAGACTTCGTCTCAAAGGAGACATCCAAGAGCTGCAGGCCTCCAATTGTGCTCTGAAATCTGTGATTCTCGATGGCCCCATCATCAGACTTCGATTGGATAACAATCTTCAGCTGGTAGATGTGAAAATTACCCAGCCTCAAGCCCTGGAGCAGCTCGATTTGGCCAATACGAATCTGTCGAGTCTGGATTTTCTATCAAAGGCCACTGGATTGATGGACTTGGATCTGTCGGGCATAGATAAGCTCAAGGATACCCCAGATCTGTGGAAATCAAAGCACTTGGAGCGCTTGAGCCTCACCTATTCCATGGATATGTTGCCGAAGCTAAAAGACTTGAACTATCTAGAGATACAGCAGGAGAAACTGCGAGAGATTTACATCAAGGATGTGGATTATGATTTCTTTGTCAAAGAAGATGGGATTAAATGCGACCATTTGATGGAGCTCTTAAGCGACAAGGAACTGGCGAAGGATGTGACCTTTTGGGAGGAGGATTCGACACTCTTATGTGGAAAGCATTAAGTAAACTTTAAGTGAAGAAAATAAAAGATTGTTCTATTTTGAAACAGAAAGATGGACGTTCAGCGATTAAAGCTCGCTCCAATGGTCTCTAAAAACAAGTTTGCTGTCGCATTTTATTAGCATTTGAATTAAATATACTACAGGGGTGCTTCCCTACTAAGAAACTACTACAGTGGGGATCGGTACAGAGTACAGTGGATCCCAGAGATCGCAGGGATCTCTCTTTCTCTCTCTCTCTATCTCTCTGTCTCTCCCGTTCTATCTTAAGCTCTAATAACGCTGTGTTTGCTCCATTTTGAGACTTAACGGTGGAGATATGCCTGGAACCGAAGCCACAGCAGGAGGTGGCTGGGCACCATGATTGGTGGGAGGATTGGTGCCCGGAATAGTCGTCTGTGGAGTGGTGGGAGCTTTCTCAGGGAACATCTTCGAATTCATGGCCGCATCGGCCACTTTGTTGACTTCCTTGAGGATCTTCGGAGGCAGAGTGATGTCCAGGCTATCGGAATTCTGATAGAAAAGATAAGCAGCCGACATGAGACCCACCAGGGAGAGAGTAATGAGAGTCCAACGCAGACCAGAGTTGAATTTTAAGCCACTGAAAGGAAGAAGGAAGAAGGGGGATCTATGAAAGCAGGAGACGAATGAAGACCTAAAGGACACCCACAGGAATAGCGTGTATTTGACCATATTCGTGTAGGTCTTGTTCAGGTGGACGCCCTCTTCGATCCAAAAGAGCGGAAGGATGAGCTTTGGGAGATTCTTGAGCGCCTCAATGCCCTCCACGGGCTCCATGTCGAGATTGAATTGGAGACGCTTGGCCGCCTGAAAGGGAGTGCCAGACATCTGAAGAACGAACATAGAGATGTAAAGGTATATCCTACAGAGATTCCCATTTCAGTTTTACCAGCTCAAAGTCTATGTAAACCGCATGATCCTTCTCATTCGGATGGAGGCCATCAACGGCTGCCACAAGCTTTGGATCTCCATTGTAAAAGTGCGGCATGGAGGCCAACAGTGGGCCCCCCACACAGGGTGCCAGATTCATGGTGCCCCTCGGGGGACACGTTTCCAGATCCTCGGGATCATCGCAGAAGCAATGCAGCTTCTCCTCCGAACGCATGTCCCCCAGGTCCAGAGTGTATCTAGTGGAGGGCATGCCATGGTACGAGGATTTCCTCACATAGGTGGCCCCCAAAGAGCGGCACAGATCGGGGGTGAAGGCCCACAGTCCCTCCTCCTTTTTGAGGCCAGGAGGGAACACGGTGGAGTCGGTGCCCTCGAACTGGTTGCACTCGTCGCCCGGCCAGACATCCATTTCGGTCTCCTCGGCGAATCGTATGACTTTTCCCAGTTTCTTGTTATTTTTCACGCCCCGGCAGACAGTAAAGCGTCCAGCATCCGAGTGGTTGGCCTGCAAAAAGAGGGGGATCTCTAGAACAATCAGGGATCGATCCCCGAAGGACACACTTACCTGCCCCATGAATGAGAACAAGAAGTGCGTCTGGTTGACCTGCTTCGCTTGCTTCACTTCGCCCGTGTAGAACACCGTGCAAAGGGCCTTGGCCGCAAAGTCATCCGGGGAGCAGTCCACATCGATGCCACGGAAGAACAGATCCATAAACGTGGCGGAGAGGAAGGCCTTGGCCCCGGGAAACACCAGAGACATGGCCTTGGCTATCAGCTCCATCATGGCCGCACGTTCTCGCTGGACTGTAATGCCGCCAGGCTGGAGGAAATTGAAGGGAGAACTATGATAAATCGAATTCACCCCAGAACACATTCGCAACTCATTCGTTTTCCCATTTGAATTCATGTGGAAGACCTCTAATGCGTATCTCGCGGATAAGCATCTGTGTAATTGCATTTCAAATATGATTTTCACAATTTGATAGGTGCATTTTTCGCTGCTGAGAATGTGATTTGCATAATTCCCACAGAGAGTGAGAGAGAGAGAAAGAGATATTCAGAGAACAATGGGAGTCATTAAGGTCATGTGCACTCCGAAGAGAAGTATCTAGCTATCTTTAGAGCAGTACCTTAACTATCTTTAGAGGAGCCGTCACCCTTAGCTTTAGATGAGTGTCTTCCCATCTTTAAAGGAGTATCTTTTTTGCGTTACTCGAGTACGATCTCTCTTACCTGCATGATGGGGTGTGGCAGGGTAATAGTTTCCTCTCCCGTCAGGGGATACGATGCCTCCGCATTGAAGATAAAAGTATTCCTCATGGTAAAGGTGACCGAATCCTCCACAACGTCATCCACCAAATCAATCTTGTCCTTCCATTCACTGCACAAGAGGGAAAGATATCAATTCGCAGCTCTAATCTCAAAGATCGATCGCAAAACCCACTCGAACACAAAGGGACCCACTTCCTGGAGCCGTGGCCGTCCACCCTGGGATACATCCTCCGGATTGGTGACATTGAAAACGTAGAAATAAAAGTGCAGCGGGAAGGGGGTATTCGACCAGAGTTCCCTGACATCCGTGCCGGGCTTTAGCGTTACTTGCTACGGATTAAAGATACTTTTCGTTAGGGTGAAGAGATACAGCACTTTTGCGAACCTTGGAGATCATAAATTTAAGTATCTTTGGGAACATAACCCAGCCGAAGAGGATGGCAAAGACGAGGGTGCCCGCGGAGACGAAGAGCAGCTTCATGCGATCGAGTTTCATTCTTCGAATGTATCTTTTCTGCTCAACACTGGCTTGAAGATACTTTTCTATCTCCCAACTGCACTCCAAAAGTATCTGCACTTGTATCAGATATAGAACCGATATTCGAATCTGTTTTCGGGGCTATTCCCAGCAGAAAACGGCTTGAGACGTTCACAGTCGCGACGCAACTGAAATGCGAGTCTCTCGTGTCTTCAGAGTAGACGGACGGACGGTCGGAACTTCCTGCTCCCGCCCCCACCCCCCTCCACGCCCCCCCTCCAGACAAATGCGAATACGTGCGAATATTATTCGCTTAGAGGAACACACAGACAATCTGAGAAACACGGCACTACTTATAAAATCAATAATTGCATGCATTTGTTGTATTATAAATTGTTTTCTCTCGGCTCTCCTCCACTCCACTCCACTTTAAACCACTCCACTCTACACGGAACATACTTATTTATTACGCAGATATTCATATTCCATTCGGTCTTAGTCGTACACTCGAATGCGGTTTAACTAGATCTGGGGGATGGCTTTTCGGATGGCATACGAGTATATTTGATCATGCACCGAGCGATCTTCGTTTAATGGTTCTTACGGTCCAAAAACAGAAACCAGTTGAACGATCTTAGCGGTCTTTCGGGGTCTATTCCGGCCATAAATGTAGTCTCAAAATAGCTTGAACGGATTTTATGGGCTATCCATGTGTAGAATGATTGTCTAGTCGATTATACGATACGATATAGTAATTATACAACTCTCTCTCGATGTAAACCTGAATCTTTTCTGAGTCGTATATATTCTCTCACATTAACCTATGGTTTCCACATCACTCTATCGCAATTCGATCTATCGCTGCCGATATGCCTATCGAAATGAACCTATGTATCTCCTACCTTTGGGCCTCGGTTTGAACTTGCACTTGATTTTTCTCCTACAATTGATATGGCATTTGACCCAAACGACACCTGGCCCATATTCCATTGTTAATCGCACTCCTCCTCCGATGGCCCTCCCGAGAAATGGATTGTTTATCTAATTGTGGCAATTACCAGGAGGCCATTTTCCACCGTGGGGAACCTTGGCAAGTGTTGATGGATGATTAGGGAATACGAGGAGGGATATGCTCTAAAGGAGGGAGAAGGTCTGCCTCCAAAAGAGGCCTAAAGAAGGAGGAAATATCCCAAGGAGCTCAATTATATTTTAAAGGGCAAATGGTTCGACTATTCTTAGCAGTGTTGTACAATGCAATGCATTTATTTGATGAGACTTTTTGATGATTCACATTTTAAATCTCAAGATCTAAGAGAAAGTGCTTAAAAAGTGCTACTATCATGTGGTTAAAAGGGTCTCTCTCTATAATTCCTCCTAAAAAGAGTACAGTTGTGCTTGATGTTGTTTAGCAATCGAAAAGGAACGCAAATGCTGTTAAATATTCCCCCTTTAAAACAAAAAGTACAGTTGTGCTTGGTGTTTGTACTAATTCCTTGTGTGTTTCTGTAGTTTCTCTCTGTAAAACGATCTTCAATTGGTCATAGCAGCGTTCAATGATCTGCCACCTTGAGTTGACATAAACAGAAATCGAAACTGAAACTGAGACTGGAACTGAGACTGGAACTGCGACTGAAACAGAGGGCAAAACAACATAACATAATGAACAGAAAAACAAACTTAAACGAATGGCAAAACCACAAACAAACACGTGACGCCGCCGGACGGATGGAGGAGGGGATTGAGGGGTTTGGGTGTGGGGTCTCTCCTCAAAAGTGACACAGAAAAACGAGTCGCAAGTCAAGAGTGAAAAATGCAAATTGAAATGCGCTTGACAACAGTCCCAGACGCCAGACCCCAGCCCCCAGCCCCCCAGCCCCCAGCCCCAAGCCCCCCAGAGGCTTCGTCTCCAGTCTCCAAGTTTCTTTTTCTGCTGAACAAATGGAAATTGAAAAGCCAGCAATTTGATTATGTTCGAGGCGGAGGCAGAGGCATTGAGTAACCCGAAAGCGAAAGAGGAAATTATCAATTACGGATCCACATTTGTGGCTTGGCAGCTCTCAAGAGTGAACCTTACTTATGTTTTCCCGTGAATGCCTATCATATATGTATGTATTTGTTTAACAGATCAATTGGCTATCTATTTTCATATCGATGACCTTTTTTTTATCAGAAGAACCCCCCAAAGAGGGCCATGTGCCTCGGCAACAACGTTGCGACTGTTCATGGATACAGTTTGAATCTATGTGTAGATATAGATACTGCTGCTATCTTTATGGCTCATTTACACAGTAATGCAATAGATTGTATGCAGAATAATGTCAGGCAATTTCCTTGTTTTGCGTTTCCGAGTGGTAGAACAAAGGAAAGTAGAAGTCTTTGTGGTAGAAAATCATGGATAGAGATGATTTTTTGTTATATCTACAACCGTTTCTGTTTATTGATATTTAATCATCGCTTAGACCTTAAAAGATACTAAATGTGCCTCAAAGAAAACGTTTCGATGGTAAAACCACCCACCAGATGTTAGTTTTTATCCGACATACGGCTGGGGCGGCTTCTTTGCTGCCAATTAGCAGACCATCGAGAAAATCCCACGCACCGCCACCTCCACAATGAGAGAATCTCTGTTGCTAATTTCTCGACTCATTTGCGGTGCAGATAGTGCCACTCGTGCACTCGTATCTGTATCTGTGTATCTGGCAATCCTTATCGTAGGAAAAGTCTGGGAGACTTCCAAGTCTTTGAGGTTCTCTGTTGATTACAATATCAATTATGACCGGCGGGGACTGATGACAGCCGCTTAATGAATTGCTGCTGCCCGTCCAAGCGAGTGACATTTCTGCTGCTATCAGCCATCGGAGGCCTTCAGTCTTCTCTCTCTTTGGAGTGAATCATCATTCATTACGGAGGAGGAGATCACGTGAGGGTGAGGGGATTGCATAAGGCACTGGGCCAAGAGAACGAAGGAAGTGCCTCCATGCCTCACGCCTCGAGGCAGCTGGCAATCCTACATCATTTAGCAGCAATTACAGCCCACACACTACACTCGTTTTCATTGTATTCATTCTATTCTGTATATTGTATACATATTTATTTGTGGGCCTCTGTTTCAATACCAAGTGCCAGAGCCAAAACCAACTGCAATTGAATTTTGCATACGAGTATTTGTGATGCCTTTCAGAGGGGTATACATATTCTAAGCAGGCTTTGGCCTGTATACTCGTACAATAGATATAGATAAATAGATTGCTTTCCTTTTCGTTTAAATCAGACACGCATCATGCAGTAGCACCCCTCGGTCTGGCTGACAAGCTAATAACCATTTAGAAGATAGCAAAAAGTATCGAAATTCAGAGATTTCCTTAAGAGATGCACCTAAAAATAAATAAATAATTTTTACAAGGTATCAAAGATTATTCCCATCCTCCAACAGCTTCAAAAATAAACCCATTTTACTTGTAGAACTCATTAAAATGCAACTGGGGGGATAATTTATCACATTTAAATAAATATAATCTCTCTCGGAGACACAGCCACACAAAGATACAGACGTACAGATACAGATACGTCCCCCTGTGGACACACCTTTTGCTCAGATTTAATTTGTATTTTATTTGATTCTCGTGTGATATTTTATATGAAAATGAAACTTCAAAATGAGGCTTGAGTGCCATTTTCTGCTTTTGTTATTAATTATTGTCATTGCTGCTGACGTCGACAGTCGACAAAGCATTTTGTTTGCGATTTTGTTGTTGTTTTGTTCTCGTCTTTAATTAAACAATAATTTCGATTACGTGACTGCCATTACGCGTGAATTCGGGGCAAGAGTTCAATGTTTTTGGAATAGTTTCTGCCTCATTTGCATTGGATACAAATGGCCAAGGAAACCTATGGATTTTAAAGGGAAAACTATGAAAACAATGGGGAGTAGAGGCACGTACTGCTTTCTGATCTCCAAAGGTGGGTTCTTTGAAGTATAATCCTCTAAAATGGGTCGATAAAAGGAGGGAAGAGCTAAATCTTAACCATTTCAATTGATCTGATATCTAGAGATGAAAGATAAATTATTTCGATACAATTCGATCGATTTTATGCCATTTTGGTATCGATAATATTCTAATAATTTCATTCCGTATTCAAAATATATATTGAAACCGCCTGTATCTCTTGGATAAATAACAAGTTCTCCTCCCTTGAGAAATCTCACTCGCAAGATACAAATGTATCTGCAACAAGTGGTTGAAATTGTGCCTAAAAGTGTACCTTCCTTCCCCTTCCCCTTCCCCTGCCTTTTCCCTCCCACCATAGACTCGTAACCGCAAAATTGTGGTGTAATCGAGCATATGGCATGCCCGATGCTCGCGTACGCATCTAATGGATGCGCCCCGCCGCAATTAATGGCAATTAGATACAAATGTATCTGGTATCCACATATGTGTCTCTCATTTCGCGGTCTTCTCTCTGACGCACGTGTGGGTGGCAAATGGAGGACGCGAGTGGGGGGCAGCGGCGTGACTCACAAAAGATCAGCAGACCAAAAGTCAAAGGGTGCCCACTGCTCCCCCCTGTTCAGAGGTACAGAGATACACAGATACGTTTCCCCCCCCCGCCCTCAGAGGTACAGATACTGTTTTTTCTAAGCGAGAAATTTCATTTTAATTGCCTCGACACGAACCACCAGGCCAGGCTGCTTTGTGACTCAATCGAAACTGCAGTTTGTATCTGACGGATACAACCGTGGCAGTAGCCATGCAATTACATGGCCATCTCCCTCTCCCTCTCCCTGTCCCTGCCCCTTGCCACAGCCCCTCTGCCGCATGAAATTGTATAACATTAGACGCTACCCAGAAATCAATTGCATTCGTCAGCTGATTGCTCCGCTATTTTGTATCTATTAATTATTTATTATGGCTAGCCACCGCATGGCAATGTTTTCATACACGAACATGTATCTTTGTATCTTTACGGCTCACTTTTTGCCAGACACTCTGGCGTCTAGTCGGGGCACTTGTTGCACGACATTGGATTGAGGAATGAGGGGAAAGCGGCAAAGGCGAACAAGAGGTGGCTTGTCTAGAGGAGTTTTCCAAAAGTGGTTTTGAATGGAGAACGATAACGATTCGTTTTGGGATTGCTTCTAAAGAGTGAACCATATATTTCTCTAGATCGTTAGCTCTATCGACTCTTCAACCAAACACCTATCAATGCTTCATTCAACCCCGATTCGATGATGTTCTAGCAATCCTCTGTCAATCGTTCAAGAGCGCTCTCGTTCTTTTGGATTCTCCTCCCTTGCTGTGGCTTGTCACTCCTCTTCTGACTCTAGATACATCTTTCAAAGATACATCTATATATACCTCTATTTTGGGGCTGGATCTTCTGTTTTGTCTGCTGCCATATGTTGAGCATTCAGTATTTCGGAGGCACAGACAGAGCTTCTTTAATTTCGATTTCTGGCTTCTGTTTTCTGGTTTCTGTTCTCTTTCGTTGTTTATTTATTTATTGTGGAACTTTTGTTTTTATTTCCACTAAAAACGTTGACGATGACGCAGCGTAAATAATGAAATTAGCTTTTGTTTTTGTTGTTGTTCGGATCGGATCGAATCGTTCTTTCGAAGAGGAACTGCGCGGTGAAATGACGAGAATTTGTAAATTTTCTCTGCCTTTTGTTTCGCGACCTTCACCTCTGTGGTGGTTTCGGGGTTTTCTGGTTTCCATTTTATGGAAATTGGTGTCTAAAATGAGAGATCGACAGAAAATCGATCGAATGTGGAATAGAAGAATGATCGGAAATCGGGTAATGAATGCTAGTTGATTGATAGGAGATCAGTAGAAGACAGCAGATTGGTTGAGGATTGATGATACATAGAAGATACATTTCCTTCTAGATTTATGAAAGATTCGATAGAAAATCGATTATAAAAAGCTGTGAAAAAGATAGTATCGCTGGTTTGATAGAAGATTGGATTGCAATCGAGAAATAATGATAGTTTATTAGAAAGTTCGATTGAAAATCGATAAACGATGCAAGCCATCGTCCAAATGATCGATAGACGATCGATAACCCTCATATCAACACAAAAGGAACGTTCAAACGGCGCCCTGGCGAACCGCATATAGAACTTTCCTCAAAACGATCCTCAAAACCTTTTTACAGATCCCCAAGGATATCAGGCGGCATATCAATGTCGTGCAAAAGAAAATATTTGTGACAGCGAGTGAGAGACATCAGAGAGAGATAGAGAAACAGAGCAAGAGAGTGCTCGCATCCAAAGATCATCCCAAAAAAAAAAAACAAAAAGAAAACCAATCCCACAAATGGCATCGCCACCACCTGGCGACTGCATTGAGGAGCAGGAGCATGGGAAGCAGCAGCCAGCGGCAGGACAGCCGGCAGAGGAGAAGCCTGATCCCGCCTACCTGGAGGACACCTTCGAATGCGCCTTCGAGTCGACGATGGAGGGCCTGGAGGAGCAGGACGGCTACGAGTCCGACTCCGAGCCAGATTCGGCTGCATCTTCAGGCAGCTTGCAGACGCATCTGCAGCCGCAGACAGAGCGGGAGTCGCGGGGTCTGGTGCCCCACGGACCCCATATCGATGCCCAGATGCTCAAGTGCCTGCCGCGAACTAATTCCTTCGATTTCCAGAGCAGCAGCGGCAGCAGCAGCGACGACGAGGAGGAGCAGGACGACGATGACGATGTGGATGAAGTGCATCTCAGTTTGAGCCTCAGCCTCAGCGGCAAGTTCGGCAAGGATCTGTACGCCATGAATCCGCGTCCGGGCTACCTCCTGCCGCCCTTCACCGAAAGGCGGCGGCTCTCCCAATGCAAGGAGGAGGATGATGAGGATGGAGATGGGGAGAAATCACTTCAGACAGGTGGCACGGACGCTGCCAAAGCCGAGAGAGCCTCCAAAGCGCCGCCACGTCCGCCCACGCCCCAGGACGAGGCCTCCAAAGAGCGGTTCAAGGATCTGGAGCGGCTCAGGCAGCAGTTTATGCACAAAATCGACAGAATCAACACGCGGAACATCGAGGAGAATGCGGCGCCACCACCACCGCCTCCACCGCCACCTCCGATACCAGCGACCATTCTCCCCAAGGCCCTGAAGGAGCTGCTGCACACAGAGGAGCCGGCTGCCCCTCTGCCCCCAAAGGAAATCCCTCCGCCAGTGGACAGGGAGAAGCCACCCACCTCGCCGTTGCCTCTGCCCTCAGAGCCGCCGCTCATCATAAACGGCAAATTCAAGGTGTCTCTGGCCCAGGAGACGCCTCCGGAACTGCGTGTGGAGGCGCAGCAATTGGCGAAACTGCGTGCCTCCTCCAATGCGCACACCATCAGCTTTCCCTCCAGCTTCGGGGGCTACTCCTCGGTCCAAGGACTGTTCTCACAGCGCTACGGCTCGCACAAGTTTCCCACGTCAGCCACGCCACATCTCTCCAAGCAGTTCTTCGAGCCATCGCTGGTGGAGATCCGCACCAGCAATGCGGCTCTGAATACAGCCGGACTCCCAAACCAAAGCCTCCATTGTGATACCCAAAGCTTAGCCATTAAGCCTCTGCAGGCGCCTCCGCCAAGGACGCCCAGCGAGCGAGAGCTGGACGACATCTGGATACGACGTACGACACCACCCTCTGCCACACCTGTGGGGCCGAGACCTGTGTCCCTGGGAGGGGCATCCACGATGCCACGTTTGCAGAGGAGCGCGAGCAGTGCCTCCACATCGAGTCCACCGCGACCGCTGCAGGCCTCGGGATCGGTCTCGGGTTCCGTTTCGGATGATGTAAGTCCTCTTCGAATAAAAGGAACGATGAAGAAGGTTGAAGGTTTGCAAGCATCGATAGATCGATAGGCAGATCGATTTTTATGGATCATAGAGCCAAGATCTCCAGGAATGTGAGAATAGTTGAATGGAATGGGGGCACGAAGTTGGGTTTTTTCAGCTCCTCTCTCAACGAACGCACAAAATACCGATGGACGCAACCGCATGACGCGTGACTCTTTCCAAAGGAACTTTTCCAATATTAGAACCCTTTTTGGGCATACAGTTTCCGTAAACACTGCCAGACTGCCAGCCATATCTCCAGTGTAAATAAGATCTCTTTTTGAGGTTGATAAAAAACACCCCCAAAAATAGTTCCAAGCTAAATAGCAATCAAAACAATATCCAAACCGCAGAAATGTCGCCCAGCAATGCCTCCAAAAACGAGGGCGAGGGCTTTGTTTAATCTTTATATTCACTCCTCCTCGGACTGACGTCATTTCGTGTTTCTTTTGGGTTTTTGTGTGCACTTTCCATTATGAAATCAGTTAGCGAAAGAGAGAGAGAGAGAGAGAGAGAGTCAGGCCATAAGAAAGAGGAAAAAGACAGGGATTCCGGGAAAATGATGTCATTAGGAGGAGAGTTTTTGGGCGATATCGGAGGACAGACTGAAGACTGCGTCAAGGGGAAAGTAGAGTAGTGCTAGTTTTCTTCTAAGGAACGTCTGAAGTTTGGGGAGCCATACCGAGGTGCGCTGCTGCATAACGCGTGAGCCTTGTTCCAAGAAAGTTCTGAAAGAATTCAAGAGATTTCATCACGATTGTAGACTGTGTCTGTAGATTGTGGGACCCACGACTTTTTCCTTATATTTTATCCCTTTCTTTATGAAGATTCCTTCTTCTTTCTGCTGATCTTTCTTCACTTCAAAAGTCCCTTTTTATATCTTTATATAAGAGAATCATACTTTCGTTTGATCTGCTTAAAAACACAGCAATTCTTTCGATCAAATCCACATAGATATTTCCATGCCCATATCTCATGAAAGCTCTTTGAGGGGGGGAGCATCATCATCTTCCACTCTCTCAAGAGCTCTGTCTGAAGCAGATTCACTTGACCTGAGCACTTGGCTCTTTCTTTTTGTTTATTCAATAGTCATAATTGTGAATGCCAGCGCGGATCTTTCGCTATGGTTAATAGTACTCGTAAAATGTTCTATTTATAGGCCCCTCCACTCTTAGCCAAGATCCAAGATTCCCATACACAGAAAATAGTCGTAATTTTTTGGCCTGGTTTTTCCTCGGGAGTTTCTGTCGACCAAAAGGTAAACACAATCTGTTTTTGGTTGTATCCACAGTGGGATATATGTATATCTTTATACACGATTATATATAGGGGGGGTGTACATATCTGTAGGGAAGAGAGTGGCCTGTCTACCTCCTCTGTTATCGTGCCACAATCCCCATCAGCAGTTCCCTCGCAGAGGGTCGCTTCCATTTCTTATTTGCTTTGACGGAATGCGAGAACCATACATATACTACATACATATCTATATCATTTCCATATCGCTCGAGTATATAGGGGAGGAGTATTTACCTGTTCTCTCTTGGACAAACAATGACGTCAATGAGGGGCGGCCTTTTCCCCTCTTCTGCGGCTGTGGCACTCCCTGAAACGGCTATAAGACCCCTATCCCACCTATAATCGTAATCGCAATCGCCAGAGGAAGTCCATTTCCCCCCCACACCCCCTTCTCCTGTATCAAAATCACTTTTAGAGCTGTTTAAATATTGATTTAGACGCCAGCCGAGAACAGCTGATGCCCTGCCCCATGCCCCACTTTTTCCTGAAGATGCAGAGCTTCGGCTTCTGGTTTTTTTTCTCGTCTTTTTTGTAACCCACTTTGAGGGGAACGCCAGACCCCAGACGTTAGCTCATCGACATTCGGTCGTATGGCCCTCGGGGGCACGTGACTTTGCAGTTTGTTAATGAAAACCAATGAAAACAGGGCTCGTTTCGGGTCGGGCCTTATTGCGGCTCGAATTTCTTTGTAGTTTTTGCTAAAAATAAACTCAAATACAGGTGGGGAGGAGGCACCTTTCGATTTTGGAGATCTTTGAGGCTAAAATTTGAGGCTGTCTGCGGATTTTACTTTGCTTTCGACTCTTTTGGGTCTGCAGATCTCTGATGCGGTGTTTTTCGGCTCTAAAATCTGCTAAATGTGTGGCTTTTTAAGTTTGTGAAAGTTGTTAGAGTTTAATGCAGATGAACAATTAAAGCACTTTTGGCTCTACCATAAGGTTTTTTTTTGTTGTGTTAAAACTAGGTCTAAAGAGGCGGTCTACAGATGTGCTAGAGATCTCAGACAGAACACATGTTAAATACCAGAATATCAAAAGACCACACAGTAAAGGCCTTAAATTGAATTCCCTGTTCTATCTTCATTATGGAGTCCTCTAGAATTTCCTCTTGGATCTGATAAACGAGATTTTTCTATAGCAACAGCTTCTGTGACCATATCGTCCACAGCCACTGTGGTCCTTTGGCCCACATTTGAGTCTAACTTTGCGTAATCATAAATTAATTGATTAGATTCGATTCGATTGAAGGCGCCGCGGGAGGAGAGGTCCTTCCTTCGCTTCTTTCTTGTTGCTTCAATTAAAGGAATCGCATCGGGTGTCGTCAGATCCAATTGTTGTCCCTCCTCTCCTCTCTCCTCTTCTTTAGGGAAAGTGGCTTTTACGTGGGGAATAAATTGTGTTTGTAGACAATTCGGCATAATTGCAGACAGCAGCTAGAAAGGAATAGTAGTCGGCGAAAGGATAATTGCTGGGGCCCTCCGTTTTCAGTTTGTCTTTGGCCGCAACGCCAGAAACATGCCAGAAACACCAGAGACTCCGGCACCAAGAGAATCTCCCACTGAAACCAAACCAAATCTCAATCCAATTCCGACACAAACTCAAAAACGTCATGTTCGCTTTCAGGAGCAGGATGGCTCGGCCGCAGGAAGCCGTCCGCCAGGATCTCGGCCTTCAAGCGCACCCGCAGAACCCAATGCCAAGGCGGCGAAAAAGGCCTACAAAAAGATGGAAAAGGAGCAGCGGTAAGTGGAGAATACTCGCCCCAGATTATCACTGAAACAAACACTAATTTCACTCATTTTTAGCCGCCAAGAGAAGGAGCAATCCCGCAGGGAGAAGGAGGCCCGCAAAATGGAGCGCGAGACAGCGCGACGGATCGAGCGGGAGGCCGCCAAGTTGGAGAAATTTAATCGCCACAGCGAAAAGATCTCACGCAGCACCGAGCGCATGTCGGGAGTCGGTGGAGGCTCGCGTTCCGGTTCCCTGGAGCGGAGGCGCAGCGGCGAGGACTCGCCGGTGCTCAATCAGTCCACAGTCCATGGCATCGCGTCGCCCAATCGTCGGCCCACGATCTTCGATGTGTTCCGGCCGCGCGCCAAGTCGGATGCCAAGCGGCAGAAGGAGAAGCATCTGCTGGATCCCTCCTCGGCGGACAGCAGTGCCGGCAGCAGCACGTACTCCGTGTCCGGCGGAGGACCAACACCTGTCTCCGGCGCCGCTGCCACTGCAGCAGGTGGGGCAGGGGCGGCGGCGGCGGGAGCGGGAGCTGGGGGTGCCGGGGCAGGCCTTATGAACTCGATGAAGGTGGCAATGCAGAACTTTGGCCACCGCCAGCATCCCGCCGTGACGATAACCAATGCCGATGGCACAGTGTCTGCGAAAAGCAAGTACAAAGATGGCAGCGCCCATCCGCATCAGGGTAGCGACGCGCAGGTGAGTCTTGCGATGCAGTTCTCCCTTTGAGGGATCTCCTTAACCGTATTCCAATTCCATTCCGTTCTCCAGTATTACCACACGGTGACGGCAGTGCGTCCGAATGCAACGCAACGCTCGCCTATGACCAAGGTGATGGATCTGTTCCGGCATCGCTCCAATTCGGCCGTCAGTGAAGCGGACAAACGTAAAGCGGTGAGTGGAGACCTTTTTATTTAAGAGAAAAAATATAGAAATAGTTAGGAACACACTGCCCGCTGAATTTTACATGTTACTTACATACCCATGTAGTACTTTAGTGGCGCCCTGATAACGTTGTGGATTTTACTTGACTTACTACTCTGAAAAGTAGATGGCGCTAGTAATTTCAAGGGGGGAAACTTCATAAATTGAACAATAGAAGGTGCCAGTGTGCCTCTCTTTTGTTTTGTTTTGGTTCAGAGATCTATAGATCCCTATGTATTGATTGCTTTATCAGATTAAATGTTGTACACACGCCCTCACACATTTTGCCCCGCCAGTATGAATGCCAGCCTGTCTCTCGTAATCAAATTCCTCCTCTCGCATGTACCATTCTTATCGACGATGAATCGTCATTAATAATCGCTTATTGGCTCGCAATCTATAAATAATTTGTGAGCAAATTTCTGATTTGCCGATTTGATTGATAAGCTTCGATAAAGAACACAAAAACCCATATATTTCTTATCAGATAGAGAGACAACAACAAGCGACCGACCCGTGCGTGCCACTCTCTCCTTCTCTTGCGACGTCCGCACATCCTTGTTTCAATGCATTCAGCCTCCCTCCCTCCCTCTCTCTCTCTCGCTCTCTCTAACTCCCTGTCTATGTCTCTCCGCCAACAGGTGATCATTGCATCAGCTGTTCTGCTTTCTCACTCTCCCTCTCTCTCTCTCTACACTCTGCTTGCTGATACCGCTCTCTCAGCTGTTTTCTGTTTTTAACACACACGGACACATGCATTACGTATACGCCAGCGTCGCTGTTTCTGCCGCCATCGTTTTCTTCTCTTCTGTGTGTTTTACTTGATTTCCAATTGCATTTCCATTTGGACGGCTCGAGAGTTCTGTTTCCTTCTGTTTCGCTAAAGCTAACAAAAACAGAAAAAAATAATTTATAATAAAAAATATATTCGTCGGATTAAATGTATAAATCGCGTTTCCAGAAGTTTCCTGTATTTATGCGTTGGTTTTGTATTGTGTTTAAACGAAGAAAAGCTAGTGAAAAATGGAGTGAAATATGCCGCTTGAAATGATCTCTAATTGAATGTGCGCTGCCTTATCAAATTTATGGCTGAAAAGTGTCGGAAAAAGTGTCTCCAAAAATACATAAAATTTCCCGCCGCTCCCCCTTTGATTTATGGCCATTCTTTTTCTTTAAGTGTATTTAAAGATTATTTAATTCTATTCCATTTTGTTGTTGCCATTTTAGTTCTAATGTGCCGCCACAATTAGATTTGATTGCAAAGTTCCCCGCGTGGATTTCGTCGGACTTCCTCCTTCACAAAATTCAATTTTCAAGTTCAAAGACAAAAAGAAGAACAAGAGACGGGGGGGGTAGAGGGGCAGAAGTGCCCCATATTTTGTGCATATATTAATTATCTAGTCTAGAGAGTCTGTTACATATTTATTTAATTAAACACAATCTATAAGGCATGGAAAATGAATGCGAAATACGCCAAAAGACCCAACACAATAAATGGCCAACATGTGATCTTTATCAGTGTATGAGTGTGTATCTGTGTGTTGTGTTTGTGTGTGTGTGTTTTCTGTTCTTTTTGTTGTTGTGATTATTGCTCTATTATCGTATTCGTGAAATTTGCTAAATAATTTCTGTCGCGTTTTGTTTTGTCGCTGACTTTTGCTGTGTTTTGTTTAAGGCCTTTAAACCATTTCTTTAGTCGCTAATTTGTTAAGTGTCCAACATATTGGACAGAAGGGTAGCCAGCCGAGGGGTAGAAGAGGAGAGAGGCTGAAGGGTAACACTTGTTCTTGGACGTTCTTGACTTCTTGGCTCAATGACAAGGCTCGTGCATAGATTCCATAAATTTCGCATTTTCGGCCTGTCGTGTGGCTAGACAAAAACGTTTCTCGTATAAAAAAGATCTTTATATTGACTAGATCTTGGGAAGATCTCTTCTGTAAGAATCTCTTCGGATTCTCCTGGTGGACTGCTGACTGAAGCTTCAATAAATATTGTACATCTTAGGCACGTGTCCACTCAACAGAGCTTGCTTTATTTTTATTTATTGTGCGCATTATATAGTCTATAATTGGAATAATCGGATACAGAATATGTTTCCCGAGCAAATGTTCTTGTTGTTGAAATAAAAACTGACCTTTGTACCTGCTGTATATGTACTTTCCCCACAATTTGTGCCAAATTTCGTAGAATGGACATTTTGTTGAAATTAAATAGTCACAGAATATTTTCTCCTCCTCAGGGATCTTCAGTGATCGATCGTTTGCCAATAGTTTTTCTAATAATTATCGTTTCTGATGGAACACAAATCTTTCCATTCAATAATATTTGTTTTGTTTGATCTTTTCCTGGTCATTCGCTGGTGACTGTTTTACGGCTAATAAACAGATGATATCACACTCATAAAACCCTTTTTCCAGGCTTAGCCAACTTTTCAGGGCCTCCGATAAGAACAATACTCGTAGTATTATTTGCAAAAAGAAAACGCTAGAGAACAAAATATTATCAACATTTAATTTAGAATTTAGAATACACAGCGGAAGACAGACAGAGAGATAAGATAAGAGCGGTGGAAAGAGAGATAGAATGGGAATACAGTAGAATATATACTCGTACTCTCTCCAATATCTGCCACTGATTACTGAATAGATTTCTGGCTCTAAATCAAATCAAGAAACAATAAATACAATCAGCCACCTTCCTTATTTGGCAGATACCCCCACAGATATGTTGCGCTTTCCAGATCTCAGATCTCAGACCACAAGGAAATGAAATGAAAGTAAAAAAAAAGTGTCACACAAGGAATTTGTGTAATTATTTCTATTTTTGGTGGCATTTCACTCTTTGTATTCTGCTTGTTAATCAATCATCTGTCAAAAGCCAAACACTTTTGGCCCGTCCTGGGATCCACACTCTATTTATCTATAGTATCTACACTTGTGTATGTATCTAGTTATTGTTGCTTATTATTTCTATTTGCTTGGAGGTCGACCACTTGACAGGCACAACTAGGCGGCAAGTGTTTTTGGCTTTTGGGAAGTATTGTTTTATGGCGACAGCGGGTCTCCCTCTGCCTACATATATATAAATATATAGTATTGGCAATTTTCTCTGTTGTTTAATTGGGAATTTTTGTCATGTTTGGAAGTGGTTATGACCAAATGAGCAGTTGGGAAGAGTTTTATGGCATTTGATTGGTTTCTTTTACAACTACCAATGAGGGAATATACATATATTCCTTGGCACAAGAAGTATGCTGTGAATATTTTATGCAGAAAGGTGTCATGCACGATCTTCAAACCATTTCCTAATTCAGGGACCCATCTATAATCTATCCACAACATTCCCTGCAATATTTCGTCACCATTCGAAAGGGTCTCTGGAAATTCTATGGTCAATCCCGTGCCTCGATAAAAACGTGACATCGGAGTTCGATTAGAGCTCCAAACCATCCAAAAAGAATCGATCAAAAGCTTATTTTGAGATCTACGTAGTCTACTGCGTGCGTTTTAATTAACACGCCTTTTATTAGCGGCTTTTTGCTAAACGAAATCTTCTAAATCCAACAGCTCTCTTGAGCCTTATTTTTTTGGCAGTCTGCCAATCGAGAAGGCATTATAAATGGAACCCAAAATGATTTATAACCAACATCAGCGGTCCCTCGTGCGAAACCCTTTGGTGAAACATTTTGTTTCCCTTTACTGGCGCATTGTTTTGTCTACGTTTTTAGTTGTTTTTGTTCTGGGCAGCTAATTAACGTTAATGACTGTGTGTTTATTTATTCAATTTTGCGCACATTTCTCCAACAAATATTGACTATAGAAATGCCAACAAAATGCACAATTCGTCAAGTGCTCAGAGTCCATAGAAAGGCCTAAAAATAGTTGAAATATTTATATGGAAAACGTGTCGTGACAAACAAAGTCACACACAAAAAACCATCAAACAAAATTATTGTAGAAAAAACACTGCAAAATTTCTGTTTTTTTCCCTTTACGAAATGACCTCTGCTCTTTTTCTCTGGGGAAGAGTCGTAATATCCGAGAGACGACTATGATATTTCCCAATTCTGAGGGACTTTGACGGTAGACTAGACAGGTTTCGTGATTGGAATTATTGCGTATATTCATTTGAAGGGCTTATAAATTGTCTAGAGCTTGGCAATCAGTCCTCAGTCAGTAATTCACTTTGGGCGCTGAAATAGCAGAAATGTTTCCGTTCTGTTGGGAATCCTTGAATCAGATTAACGTGTGTTCTCTGTTTGGCAATTGTAAATTGATGTATTTAACAAATTTGGTATGTAAAGAGAAAAGAGAGTCGAAAACCACTAAGATCCCTCCTGCAAGCAGTTAATCCTCTGACTGCAAGCAGTTCACGGTATTTCTCGGAACACTGCTTGCCCTTGACCCAGCAGAACGCTACCTGTTCTCGCGCGTCTCGTCTGCTCCCTGTGGCTACTTCTGGGGCTTTGACTGCTCTTCAATTCAATCGAATGGGGGAATTGGATTCGATTCCGTTCCACTCGCTTGGAATCCCAGCCCAGCAGCCTCTAGTCTCGTGTCGCATTCGTGGTGTGCACCTTTCAATCAAAGTTTTTGTCAATTTCAATTACGCGACAGCACACGACAGTAGCAATCAACAGATGAGGCGTGGCCACGCCACCCACCTCCCTTCAAATGCAATGAACTTTTTTTGCTCCGCGTTCAATCAACTTTAATGCGTCATCAAATATACTTTGTTCTTATTTTCTCAATTAAAAGAGTTCGGGGTCAAGGATTAATTTGTGGGGTTGAGAAAAGAAAGCTGAAGAATACTTATATGTATATTTCTCTGGCGTACTAAGTGTGGGGAAATCTCTCTCCTCAATCATGGTCGACAATTATTTCATTTATTTTCACATTTCCGCAAGGGAAAACGAAAAAATATCTTGAAGGGCACATAAAAAATATACATAAATTTACTCCCGGCGGGAAAAATCCAGCAAATTTAAATAATTTATGACTGAAAATATTAAAGGCAATCAAAAATGTTTTACAACTTGTGATTTTTGTGTAATAAAAGCAATAAAAGGGAAAAAGAAAAACAAATTAAATAAATGCTAACCGCAAACTGGTGCCACCTGTTGCTAAGTAGAGGAAGTACGCACATTTCAAGCAGTTCGAAGCAGTTCTAAGCAGTGATTACCGCTCGCAACCGCTAAGCAGTGTGCTTTTTGAATTCCAATTTGAATTTGAAATTATAGTTTCGCAGTGAAATACAAAATTAAAAAAGAAGTAAAATCTTAATAAATATGAAAACGAGACAATTGAGCTGATATCTAAGATAAATCCGGATCATAGCCTTACAAAACTTAAATTAAAGCCCTAACCAAAATGTCAGCGGTCAAGCGCTGGATCTACCGCCACACGCACTCAAGCAGTGCGGCCTCGTCTTCGCCAGGTCCTCCGCCCGTCTCACCCACCACTAAGACGCGGCGGGGGCGCAGTCATTCCCTGGATGTACAGTCGCTACCAGGAATCAGGGCCATGTTGTCGAACAGCGTAAGCAGAAGAGGTTACATTTGGGATTGTGAATTTCAATTATTTATTTCTATTTGTATTTATTTGATTTTTTCTATCTTTTTTTACAGCGCGCTGCGGCGCATCAACAACAATTGGCTGTACAAAGTAAGTAAAACGCTTAAATAAACTCTAATTTATATGCATTAAGCGATAATTAAGAACAGCAAGTACCAGATTTCGTATAAATACTAACCCAATTTCTAGCCAAAACAACCCATTCTATCAAAAAATTTAACCTTGACTTTGAAATTTAAACAAAAAGTAAAGCAGAGTCTCACTCACTCACTCAAACAGGCGTCACACCCTAAGTAAACAGCGAAAACTAAAACAAAACAAACAAATAAAACGCAATGAAAAAAATACAACACTAAAAAACCACAGAAGTTCGTAGCGAAAATCACATGCAAAAAACCAGAAAAGGCAGGCAGGCTTTTGAGAGTCGAAACTATTGATACTCTTTGGAGATCTTCAACGATCTTCTCCAACGAGAGGCTAAAGAAAAGGGTTACAGCCAGTTAATAATACTCAATGAGAGAGTATTGAAAACAAAAGCAGAGCCGCTTGAATTAAGATTTGTTTAACAGAGAGGAGAGGCAGAAAAGCAGTGAGAACCGGAAAGGCAGAGAAGAGCGCCAGAAAAGCAGTGCAAAGAGTGGCGACCAAATAGAAAAACATCAGAGGGCCGGCCGGATAGATATGTAGATAAATAGAGCGCTTTGAATAGGTAAACAATATGTTTTACATATGTAAATGCCAGGCAGAGTGCTAAGATTATTTCTATTCAACATTTTAATTCATTTGCTGTCCGAATCAATTGAAAAAGCTTGGATAACTGTAAAGAAGAAGACGAATAAGGGGAATAAAGCAATCAATTCCACTGCGTAGGTGTGGGAGCAGCTGTTGTTATTGTGGAATATTTTCTTGTTTTCTTTTTACTCCATTTCATTAATAAAGGTAATTGGAGTGGAAATATACCACAAGTTTATTAATAATTCAATTAATATTCAAATTTAAGTTAATCGAATGATTGCCATGGATTATCATTAAAATAAAATACTACTAGAAATACCAAACCTATTATATGCCATCTAGTATTCTCACAGAACTCATAGAAAAGCGCTTATCTTGAAGGTAATCGATTTTGTAGTAAACTTTGTTCTTCTGACGATCGATAGCTATCGATTACTGCTAAGCACTTGCCACGCTTAGCGATAGTACTTTTCTTTCATCCCCCTTTTAATCCTCATCAATCTCCCTTGTCATTAAACACTTGACACCCATTTCTATAGCTAATGAAAATGCACTTTTCTCTTGTTTTGAAATGTTACATGGCACGACGAATAACAACTTTATAAATAGCTTGAATAACAAGAAAAATGCAATGTCGGTGCAATTTCCACCCCAAGACAAAGCGTGTCGTCAACAAACAAATAAAAACTATTGTTCCGAAATAGCAAGAGAAAAACAACTTACCCAAAAAAAACAAATGTTTGTTGCTCTTTTGATTTATGAACTGCATTTCAGCGATACACACGTCATCGTTCATCGATGGCTATCATCCGATACAGTTGCTTCGGTGGCGTCATTGCAATTCAGAAGATAGCGAGTGCAACAGAAAGGAAGAGAGAGAGAGAGAGAGCGATAGTGAAGGACTTGAAGAGAGTCCAACTGTTGCTACTGCTGATTCTGGATTTTTACCCTCTCTCTGACCTTGACAGTCTCACCACTGGGTCTCTCATACACATGTACATACATACATACATATGTAGATGTATGCATGTGTGTATGCATGTACAGGGGCTGCAGTTTGTTGCTTTTATGTTGATGTTTATGTTAAGCTGCATTTTCAATGTCAGGCAAAAGCAAGAGTGAGAACAGCAACAACCACCATTGAACGTGTATCCCTCCCCTCTCTCTTTTCATATCCCTCTCTCTATCATGTGTTTTCGTTTTTCCTCTTTTTTGGTGTTTATTTCGTTTTACCCCTTTTACGGGTTGCCGGCTGTCTCGTATCAAGTGTCTGACGGGCCCATGACGTAATATATTTTTGAAACACAGCGAATGCAGGAGAGAAGGAGAGCCAGAGCGAAAGGAGCGGCAGAGAGAAAGCACATAAAAAACTCGAGATTTTTTTTGCAACCCACAAACAAATCTCAAACATCGATCGGCATTGATTTTGAAGGCAGCCCAGACATTGACAATCAGTGTGTGTAGGTCGTTGTTTTTGTGGTCCGCTGTCGCCTGAGCTTATGCTTAGTCTGAGGCTTGCGAGAGGAGAGTCTCTCTCAAGCCGCCGCCCACATGCAGAAAGTGGACAAACTACAGTTCGGTGCGAAACATTTGATACCCTCTTAGATGCATATGAGCCGATCGGAGTGAGCGACGACAATACCCACGCTGTAAAGGGTACGACTTGATATTGACGCCGACTTCGCAGTCGACAGAGTCAGAACTAGAGCAGGCGGCTGCGCTGCGTGAGGTGACAGAGATAGGGTGATTTATGCCATATTGGAGCGACAGAGACAGCAAACATCATGCTAAGGGCGAAATAATTCGGTGCGTTATTGTTGCTGTTGCTGCTGTGGCGGCTTCTGGTCTTTTAGGCCTACGTGCGCTTCGGCACACACAAAGAATCCATGGATAGAGCATTAGAACGAGGGCGAATGATGGGGGAGAACAACAAAATAATAAACATAACAGAAATGTAAATGTTAATGCGTTGTAA
This sequence comes from Drosophila persimilis, assembly GCF_003286085.1. Lineage (NCBI taxonomy): Eukaryota > Metazoa > Arthropoda > Insecta > Diptera > Drosophilidae > Drosophila > Drosophila persimilis. Next base: position 26,711,096 of record NW_020825288.1, on the reverse strand, counting down.
GTGGAGGAAAGCCAACGAAAGAGAGCGGACACACTGAAATTCAGAGTTGAGTAATCGACAGAGGGATGGAGGACAGAGAGAGAGAGAGAGTGGGTCTGGTCAAGGTATATTATATGGAAGGTAGGGCAGTGCTTGCATCAGTGTGGCAGTTCCAGAGGCTGCAAACAGTATACTGTGCACTCTATGTTGTTCCAGAAAGAGGCCTCCAACTTCGATCAAGGTGTTTTAATAGAAAACAAAAAGATCGGAAATGCCTGCCTTACCTTATATTGAAATACACCCTGTGGCTTCGATCAGGTTTTGCGGTCAGCTGATGGTGGAGTGCCACGCCCCATAAGCGACAACAGCCCTAAGCCGTGGAGGGCCCTAATCATTCTCTCCCTCTGCTTATCGCTCTCTTCGTCTCTTGTTTCGGTTTATTTTACCTATCTTTTCGTTTGCCTATCCACCGTTTGCTTTGCTCGCTTGTTTTTCTGTTGTGCTCACCTTTTTCCGTAAAGAGAGAGAGAGAGAGAGAGACCCCACTCACAACACACACTGGCAAACAGCTTGCCGGTTTTTGCACACAGACAAAAAACCTTCGTATATAAACACGAAGTATAAAAATATATAGACTGCGCCGCCCCACATGGGGTTTCGTGGAGCTCTCCGTTTAGTTCATTTCATGTTCAGCTCCCGTTAGAGACGGATGCGCCGCGCCTTACGCTTACGTCTACTTACGTCTTACGTGTCGTCGCCCAACTCCACGTGATTGTGGGGAAAGAGACGCAGATAGCAGGGAGATATTTCTCAGATATTTCGACGGTCAGTCAGCACAGCAACAGCGCAAACATCGAATATAATTAATAACTATCCCAGTAACAATTATAATATTCGAGAAGAAAAACATAATTAGTTGCAAACAAAGAGAACTGGATTTTCGGCTCACCGCCGCAGCACCACAACAAATACATATATCCATGAATATGCATGAGCCCCGTCAATTTATGGCCGAAACTGAACAATAAAATCACAGTGAATCCTATACCGATATACATAAGTGTTCGGACGGTGACGGTACGGTGTCTAAAAAGTGTGTGTGTGTGAAAACAAAACAAATTCCAAGAATTCCCAAAAGTGTGTATTCAATCAACCTTTGAAGCCAACAAATAAATGAGTGAAAACCGAGAGAAAATATGAAACAATAATCCATAAACAGCTGTAAGAAATTGACACAAAACGGCAATACAGAAATAAGAAATTTCAGATACCAAAAATAAACAAGTTGATAAGCAGCCTCCCCGCTAATTAGCCAAATAACCCGAAAAATAATATAAGCACACAAAATAATTACACAAAAAAACGAAAGAGTGGAAGAGTGAAATTGCGGCACAGGAAACATTTGCATAAAGTTTAAAAATTTAAAATCTATTGTCTCCCGGCTCGATTGGGGGATTGATCGAAGTAATTGCACAAAAAAGTAACCAAAAATAAAAACCAGAAGCAGAAGCAGAAGAGAGAAAATAAGACCCCTGACATGGGACTGAATGTTATAAATAAAATAGATCCAAAATACAGATACAGTGAGTAGGGAAAGTGTGTTTACTTAAAGGATAAATTCCCAGAAAGAGTTCCAGAGATCTCAAAGAGCCCGAAAGCAACCCCGTCATAATTTTTGAGAGTGAGACTGTTGGTTCAAAATTTAATGACTCATATGTTATGACTGCTAAAATATGCACCATTTAAACTCAAATATATGCTTTAAATGAGTACAGAAGTGGAGTGGAAAGAATACTGGGGCCACATGTTCCTTAAACTTCTTACAAAAACAATCAAAAATATTGAGTTGTAGTTGTTTGAATGCAAAACAATGAAATCCCAATGAAAACTCCAAGAAATACTCCATGGAAGTTTCTAGAACAAATGGAAGATGCAATAGCTTTGGTTGAGGCTACAAATCTAGTGATTTCCGGATTTCTAGAGAGCGAGAGTATTACCGGCAGGCACTGTAAATGTTTTTTGGTTTTTTTTTTGGGAATCCTTGCAACGATCCTGGCAAAGGTTTCATCTCTCTTTCGTTTAACCGCAGACTTTCTTCAAGAACTGTTCCCAAATGTGTCGGCAAAAAGAATCTATATTCTGCCGGCTGCTGGTTTTTGATTCAATTTACTTTTTGCGTTTTCTTGAAGCTTAGCATATTGGTATTTTCGCTTCGTTTCTTTCGTTTGAATTTTTATTTAAATGAGCGAAAAGTAGAGGGAATGCTGAGATTTGATTTATGACTGTGAGGCGCCAATCGGCTGCTGTTCAACTGATGATGATTTGGATGATGAGGTGCTGTGACGTAAGCAGGCAGAACCACATTCTTATCCGTATCTCTGGGGAAGATATTCGGATAGAAACAGCCATACATATATAGAGATTAGAGATGATTCTGTGTGTGATGTGATTGAGGTTTGTTTTGCATAATAAACCATAATTAAAGCTTAGATAAATTCAAATGATCTGAAAACGAGCTACACAGGTGTTTCTTCGTATGATCTTTGCCCATACATTCTTCCCGTTCTTTGCTCTTTCTTTGTATTCCGTTTGTTTTCCTTTTGACTAAAAATAAAGCTGCTTTTGGCCTGTGATTAGTGATTAGTGATCTCCGGGTACACCCGGACTTTCCCTGATAATTGCTGGATTAGTTGCTTGATAACCTTTCTCCCATAGAACTTTTCATAATCATAATAATAAGCAGTCTCTCAATCGCAAAACAAATTCCCACACAACAGGGCCAGCAATTGAAATTCACTTGGAATAGGTCAGTGTTTCGGTTTCAGTTTCTGTTTCGCTGGGATGGGGGGTTTCCTTTATAAAGCGTAACCAACTACATCAACATGATATTGTGTATTGTGTGTATTGTGATATTTTAGCAATAGAGTAAACAGATTAATAGAAACCACACCCACACATAAAGTAGAAGCAATCAAAATAAATCCATAAATTCAGTGCGTACTCGTTCGTATCGTATTTATTTTCCAGCTAATCTAATTCAAATTTATGGCCCACAGAAAATGTTTTTCAATTACTCAGAAGCCCAAACCTTTTCTGTACCCAGTAATTGAGGGGTGTACAAGGCAGAATGAATGGGGAACAACAGTCTATCTCTGAGACTATAGAAACTAAAGCGATTATCGAGATCTTTTGGTTTTGTCTTTGAAGAATTTATCCATCTTTCGATCCCCACTCTCTCATAGGACATATTCCACCAAGGAATGGGTATCCTTTAGTCGAAATGGTCTACTTAACGCATTCTTCCATGCTTGTTTATGCCCGAAGCCAAAATTACATAAAACTTTTGTTTTTGCCGGCACGAAAACGAGATGAAAACAAAAACAAAAAAAGAGGGAAAGGAACAACAACAGTATCATGGAGGAAGTGTTTAATTTCACTCACATGAGAGTGGGAAAGAGAGGCAGCGATGCCCAGAGAATGCCAGCAGAAAACGAAGGAAAGAAAACGCCGCCGCCGAAGAAGAAATTGCGCAGCAGAAATGTTCTTCGTTGCGCTTTTTGTTGTTGTTGTTGTTGGACTTTTTTGGACAACAACAACCACTTGATAGGTGTGTGAAAGAGTGAGCACACATTTCGCACTCTCCGAGAGGTGGATAGTAGAGAAGAGCGCCAGAGAGAGGGGGGGCGCAATCATTTTGCTTTGATTTTCGAGTACGCGACGCAAAAGCAAAAGCCTCAAGACAGAACCCAAGACTTTTTACCACGGGATGTGGGTTCCGTGTGTGCGTGTGTGTTTGTGTGTGTTACGGTCTCCTTGAGTCGTAAGCCCGGTAGGTGTCGCAGGAGAGAGCGGCAGAGAGAGAGAGAGAAGGTGTTAAGAGCTTTGTCATTGCCATGCAGCAGCCGGCGGCACAGTGGATCGTAATTCACAGATTTACAAGCAGAGCTTATGGTCGAATGTACAGTACAGTGAATGCTGTAAACCGTTAACCAAACGGCAATCCCTCGTTGCTTTTGGCAACGACCCCGAACAGATATTAATTTAAAATATATCCCCATAAATATACAAACTATAGTACTTGTAAAATATTTCCACATTAATTGTGTGGGGAAAATTCGTGAAAATGCCATTACCAGAAACAAACACAAATATTATACATTTGCGGACCTGCTGCGTAGAATGCAACAATGATATAGTATAGATATTTAGATATAGAGAACAGAGCCTGATGTAATAAATTAATCTGTTTACGTTCCACATTTCATTTGGTTAACAAAAGTTTTCTACATTTTATATGAATAGTTCTGATTTTCGACTTTTTGAACAACGTTTTCCCCAATTTTCCTTTGACCTTCATTAACTTTTCCAACTAGAAGGTGTTTTTGAGTGGACATTTTGATGAAAACCGAATGAAATTAGTTCACTGAACTTTTCCGACTTTTACCAGAAAAGAAACAAATGTTTGGTGCATCCATCTATCTAATATTGTGTCTGTGAGTACTCTGGGAACTCTACAGCACACGCTCTCCGCCTCATCAATCATTCGGAGAGACTTTTCCCATTTTCAAACACAATTATTTCCCCGCTCTATTCTTGGTTTCGATTTCTCGATCTGAACTTGTAGATTAGATCTGTATTTCGAGCGGGTTTTTTTTCGATGAGATGTTTGCCGCGGCTGCCTTTTGTTTTGTTTGAATTTCAGTTTGTGTTTAATATTGAATGGGGTCGGTCGCCTGAGAATTGGGTCAAGAGGAGGAACTTACTTTAAACGGTAATTAAATTTCTGTTTTACTTCGATTTGTATTGTTGTTGTTGTTTTTTTTTTCTCAATTATAATCTCAACTTGGAAAAACATAAATATTTCATAGTACTGCTCTGCCTCTGCCTCTGCTCTGCCTCGCCCCTGCCTCTGATGATTGCTATTTTGTTGTTCTGTTCAGTTGTTGCTCTGTTGCTCTGCTACTCTGTTTCTGTTGCTGTGTTGCCTTAATTACAACAAGTAACCATGCGATTGTTGTCTGGTCTCCCGTGTGTTTTTGCTGCATAAATTGTACATACATATAGTGAGTGCACTTAGCATACAGGGTGCTCTTCCAGGAGAGCACACAAAAAAGATCTTATAGCTGGCCCCCAGAGAGATCTTAGGGGAGAAGAACCCTTATACCTTCTCTATCAATATCATACATAATATCAATTCCCTGGATTCCATAAGAAATCGTCAAGTTCTTTTAGAAGAATTTGTTATGGTATCGAAAACTCTGTGCCCCTCCTCTCTCTTAGTATCGCTAAGCAAATCCTGTTCAAATTTTCTCATATTCTCTCCATAAATTTCCAGCAATTACGTTTTCCCCTTAATTGCTCGTAAACCTCTCCTCTTTCTGGCTGAGCAAGACGTAACTATTCTTGCTAATACGAATACATTTCTCTTGGTTAATTGCTTGCACGCCAAGCGGACTTAATGCGGATCCTCCCCAGGCGGTCGCGTTTCGCATCGGTCACGGTCTCTGTCTCGCAGTCCCCAATCCGCAGTCCCCAGTCCGCAGTCCCCAGTCCCCAGTCTCCTCCTGAATGACCTTCGCTGTCGCACGTCACTAGCAGAGTGTACGCCCCATAAAAAATACACTCTGGCTGGCACCCACAAAAGCAATTGTCCTTGAACTGTTTCTGTTTTGTTTCTCCTTTTTTTGCAACTTAATCCTGTCCCGTAACGGACCAGGAAGGAGGCATCTGTGGAGATGTGAACACATTGTGCAAATTATCAATGGGAGCTTAATGGGTAGCGCGTGGCATTTCCAGTGTAGACTGGCGTAGGTGGTAGGACGCTCAAGGGAGTGGCATTCATAGAGGTCTGCTGCCTATCTCGGAGAAATGGGATAGAGCTTTCTCTAGGAGCGACTCTCAGAAAAACCGGCTCTCCACAGGTCATTCCACTGTAAACCGATAATATTTAAGGCTATAGGGATATACTATACCATCTTGAATGGATAATTACTTGAGTACACGTGTAATACACACATATATCCCTCTGAAAAACAAAACCCTAAAACGTGACATTTTGTGGATTTCAGTCTCCCTGTTTCCCTCATTTTTCTCTGTCTGTTGTGAGTTTTGCTAATTTTAAATACAAATTTTGCAGTTCACTTTATGGGTTTTAGCACGCAGATTTATAGATTTATACAGAGAATCGGGTACATATTTACAAACAAATCGAGTACTCTCATGAGAGTTGCTAAAAATCAAACACACCCACTCTGAAAGCCACGATAATTAGCATGCACGATTGAGTTTTGAATATCGAATATCGATGAGATATTTCCCACTGTGCTCTGTGCTTTGTGCTTTGTTCTTCCTGGCCAGTGTCTCTGCCTCCTGTCCACGATAAGCGGGGATTAAGAGTGAATCCCATGCAGAAACACATCAGACCGAGGTGCGCTGCTGCATGGCATACCTTCCAGGGTGGGTGGGAGCTAGGATAAACGAAAAATCAAATACATTTCGATTCGATTGCCATCGACAGATGACAAGCAATTGGTCAACAACTTGCGTCGCACTTGAATGAGTAAACACTACGCCCTCTGGCCTTCTGTGACCCCCGTACCCCGCCCGCAGCTCTTAGAGTGCAACTTATGCAAACAGAATGTGGAATATGGTTTATATTTGCAAAGAAAACACACTTCTAGACCCAGGGAAAGCTACCTGGAGGGAAGCTCCTCCTTAGATAGCCCCTCTGAAAGTACATACACTGTAGAAATCATTCATTTCATTCCAGAATGCAAACAACAGAGTCTTGACTTTTTGTTGATCGAAAAATAATAATAAAAGAATAACAATTTAGTTGTTTGCTCATCGTTTGCATTTGCCATTTGCCAGATACGATATGTGCGCACACACTATATGTGTGTGCTATATATGTATGTCGCCCAGTGTACCGAGTGTACTTTCCATTTGGTAAACAAATTAATTCGTTGTAAGATCCCTCTCTCTCTCTGGAGAACCCTCGTCCGAGCAATAATTAATGTTTGCGGGAGGAGTCCGCGTCCCTCCACTCGTATGGTAATTGTTAATTTTGCTAATTGTTTAGTTTTATGTTTTTCGCACACGCGGAAGTTGTCAATGCAACAGCAAAAGCTATCTGCCACCGACACCCCCCACCGAGGGGCAACGCCGCCGCACCTGCGACATGCGTCAAGGTTGTTGGCCGATTTTAAAGGGGTTTTTCTCCACAAAGTGGAGTACGACTGGACAGGATATAACCCATCGATTTGTGGTAGATAGAGCACGCTTTTCATTATTTTTCCTTGCGTGTTTTCCTCTTATGAAATGCGTGCGTGTCTGCGCATTATTTTCCGGGCTGGCTGTCAGTCCCTCCTTCATTATGTTCTGACATTAACATTTTCATTTTTCATTCCTGACGACTGTCGCTCGTCCTTCTGGCCCTCCACTCCTGTCATTTCTTTTGTCTTTTGCCCATTGTCCTTGGCTGGGGGATGCGTTGTCGTAATCTTTGCCCATTTAGCAGGGAAGCGAAGAGGACCCGTTGCCAACCCATTCCTCCCATTGTGCATGTAATCTACAATCTTAATTTGAAGGCATCTTGGCCTCGAGCCAAGAGTCAGGTTCAATAACTGTCCCTGCCACACCACGTGGACACATGGGCGGCAAACGAGGCTCGTAAAATCTAATTAGCACCGGAGACAGAACGGAGAGACAGAACAGAGAGAGTGGAGCAAAAACGAGGACCTGCTGCCAAAAGACTCCCTAATTTGCATGAATTTACATTCCCATTCCCCCCCATTGACGTCAGAATGTGTGGTAGATGGCAGATCCGAGAAATATATACTTGTACTCGGGAATGGATAAGAAATGGGTGGAAGAGAAGCTTAAGATAAGGAAAAAAGTGGAACCTATTGGATTTTTTATCTGAATAATCCGTGGTTAATCCCTAAAAATGCAAGATTTCTCTATAGAAAAGGAAGGAAGTATGCAGAGGTACAGGCTTTATTGCAAGGGATCCCATTATCTATAAATGTTCCCCATTTTCTTTATTTTTAATCTTTTTACTGACGTCAAACAGTACATAACAAAATCAGAGAATTATGTGTGTGTTGGGGCTCGCGTGAATCTCATTTGTTATGGCCCCTTGAAAGCCAAGAATGTTGATGGATGGACAAAGTATTTATATTTATATAGAGATTGTGGGGATGGTGCAGTGAAAGCCCTTACGAGGGGACATCCAAGGTAGAAATCTCTGAATAAAAGGCGGAGCTTTTGGTGCAAAGATCACTTAATAATAGAGCTCTATGTATGTCGAGCCGAGCCCCTGCCTTCCTCTATCTTTCTCTTTCTTATACTCTGTCCCTATCTCTGTTCCATTATCTATTTGTTCAGGTGTGGAGGGGGAGGGGGAGGAGGGGGAGGAGGAGGAGCACACACACTCCACCCGCAAATGTGAATCAGATGTCGTGTGGGTCCCCATTAGAAGTGCAAACAGAAAACGAAAGACCGACAACGCGCACTGCACTCATTAATTGAATTCCAGACAAACTATGAGTGTGTGGACTGTGAGTGTGGAGAGAGTGCACTTGTAGCCACGAGGAAGTCCAAGTCCGCCGACTCTCATTTAATTTGCTAATTTCCACCGGCTTCAAGCGACTGCAAACACTGACCAACAGCCACTGGACTGGGGAAGCTCTTCCACATACATCTTATATGTATCTCCCCATATCGATATGTGTACCGATTACATAAGCCCCAACGCGTGACACTCTGTCTGTCGGCTGCCACTGGATTGTAGTCGATTGTAGTCGAGACATCATCCATGGGAGGGCATCAAAGGTCTTCTCTGTAGTCGCTGTTCTGTTTAAATTTCAATTGCATTTTGGCAAGTTTTGGGTGACAAAATCTCGGATCAGTGCGGATCAGAGAGGGGTCGGGTCCCCTACTTTATCAGATAAGAAAACCTTTTCTCAATGACAAAATACAGCTAAGTTGAAAGTGCAAAAGTTTAGCTTCACCCGCACTGCACTACGGGGTTTGAAAGGGGTGGACTGTGCGGTGAAGAGGCTGGTGGGTGTGCTGGATGGATTGGCATAGTCACCGGGGGGGGCCTGGGTCGAACAATCGACCCCCAGCTGACCCACGCTGTCAACGAGATGCAGATGAGATACTCGGATGCTCAGCAATTTGGATTCTCGAATGAACGAATGAGTGTTGTATTCGCAGCACTCGTACGTTTGATGCCAAGATTACATTAGCCACAGAGCAGCGCAGCCACAACAACAAACATAATATACACTCATTTGAAGGACTTTTCTTTATACGATTTGTGCTCTACGCGAATTCCCCCGTCAAGGTTCCGTCCGTGCGTCTTCCGATGCGGTCTGTACGCCATCTTTTCCGTGTGCGGGGGCGTGGGGGTTCCGCTTTTTTTTGTTTAACTAAGCTAATTAACGAATGGCAACAGAAGCATCGACATCAAACAGCGTATAAAGTTCTGTTGTAAATAGTACGTGTACGTGTCCGGGGGCTTCCTTCCGGTTGCAATGCTCGCAGTTGCAGTCTCTAATGATGCGGAAACGGAGACCAATAGCAGACGCAGATCTCTTTGGGTAGGAAAACTGTGCAAAACAAAGTGGAAATTTACAAAAGTTTGACAGTTCTATGGGTTTCTTCTTGGCTGAAGGCAGCAGACATTATGCAACGGCAAGGACATCCGCGGCTATTCCGCGCGCAAAGTTCAAAGTTCTCTACGGAGGCCATGACCTAAAACTGCATGCCGTTGTGCAATTCGTAGGAAGAAAAGCCCTGACTGAGGGTCAGCGACACACTGGAAGGTCAGAAGAGCGTGCCAGAGCTTCATTCATGCCTTTTTGTGGGTGGAAAGTAATCGATTATATGACTCTCCAATTCACCTTCTGTTGGTCAGGAAGGTTATATATTTTTTCCCCCATAAATTGACCCATTAAGAAGAAAACAACACTCCACTCGTATGCGTCGCAGGAATTGCTTAAAGTATTCATTAGTCATGGAAATTATTGCAGAATGTTAAGGCGACTCCAACCTTGAACCTGTTCTATTCCAGGCATATGAATATGTAAATCAAAATTGAATATAGAAAAGAATGGTGTACGTGATGAAAACAATGCCCGAGGGAGATACTATCGGATGATTCAGATACCTTATTGCTGGTAATTCTCTGTTGTAATCTGGAAACTGTATTACGAAAGTGTTTATGTCGGAGAGCTTCTGCTCTCAAAATTGTTATATCATTAGGTGGGGACCCTCCGCACTTGGCACTCTACAGGCAACTTGGAGTCAGTTCAAATATTTGCTCCTCTCCTATTTCGTATTCCTATACTATACTCAGAACTGAATCATGGGGCTATATGTGATATCTGTGCAAACAACCAAACAAAACTCAGCACAAAAATAATTGAGTTTAAGCCAAAAATGTGTAATTGGAGGAGTGGTCGGTCCGTCCCCTGCCTACCAAAAATCGCACACTCAGCAGATCCCAAAGCGGAATGTTGAGAGCGTGGTCAGGGCATGGTCTTCTCCAATAGTTATTTACACATATCCCACAGCCCAATCACGTTCAAGGTGAATGATATAAAGAAAAGCACAAAGTAAGTTGCAATTTAAGCAACTTTCAGGGCAGGAAAGAATAGAAGAATTCGGTTTACAATACCAGTTTGCAGTTACTTTGTTGAGTCGTAAATAAAAACCAAAAAGGTTCCAAAAAGGCCCCCCGCTCTTTCAGCAAACAATCAACAATCTTATCTCTTAGAAATGTACGAGTACTTTTTATGTATTATTCCTTATCATCAGGGCGCCTGTCGTCTAGAGGGGGTCTGGTCGATGGGGGTCTCCATATTCGATTTGAAATTTTTGCCATTTTAATCAAAGATTTTCGTTAACACACTTGACCCAAATGCGCCATTTCTTTGGAGGAGCGTACGTTGAGTGTTGGAAGACTTTTGGGAGAGACTGTCGATGGGTGTGTGTTTGGTACATAGGGGAATGTATGTATATACCATATACAGGGAATGCTCTATGGGAGATGTCTGCACTTCTCTTTGAATCTAGTGATGTCCTTTTTTGAAGAGTTTCTACTGTACATACTTTCACTTTCTGTACACGCATGCGTCATAATTTTTGGGGGGCTCGTGTGACCTTGCCCAAAGTTTATTGCTTTCTCTCTGCCATCCCCTTTCTCCTTTGGGGATGGGGAATGGGGCAAGCCATTGCATACTTAAAAGTGTCCTTTTAATCCTTGTGTCCAGAAATGCCCAGTTTATGTGATTTCTATAACAAGAACCCAAGAGAATTCCCAGACTGTCACAGTTTTGGGCTTGATTTATGGCCCACTCGGTCCTCTGTCCAACGCCCTTGAGATGCCCGCCAGCCAAAGAAAATGGATACTCTTTCACACGTTTTTCAATCGTTAATGGAATACCGCATGCTCCATTATGCAGCGGCACTCTCATGAAAGGGAGCTCATGAAAGGAGGCTTCTTCCCGTCAGTCTCGCTTTTGCATACTCGTTCAAGGCCACCCCCCCTCCCGCCGGAGCAGCTTTAGGAGTGCACAGTTATCGCTATCTCAGGGCGGCAGCAGCAGCAGTACCACCAACACCATCTGCTTCTCTGCTCTCTCTGCTGCTCTGCCTTCCACTTTTTCTCGCTCTCTTGCGCTGGCACTTGTTTACGCGTCGCGGCGGGCAGCACGTGCACATTTTGCTCGGTTCTTTTCATTCTGCCGTTCATTCTCTGCTCGTATTCTTAGCTAAGCGGTTCGGTTGTGTGTGTATTTCTGTGTGAATATAAGTACATACATATGTATGTGTGCGTGGGCGTCCGGCCGTTTCATCATATACTATATTTTTTTGCATTATTTATACAAAATTTGACTACGGTAAATGAAGGGGGGTGCGGGTGCGGATGGTGGCGGCTGCCTTTGGGGCGTGTGTCGGTCGGTGGCAACTTAACCTCAATTGAACCTGTGCTCTGTGTGTGTCGCCTCTCTATGGCTCTGTCTCTTTCTTTGTTCTACGTCATTCGAGAATTGCTCTAAAATTTGATTAAATTGTGAAGTGTGTTGCCCAAGAGCCACTTATGGAAACACAATCAATATTTCGTGTGACATTATTTTGTCATTTTCCTCTCTTCTCCTCTCTTTGCTTTTATCAAACACTTCTTCTTCAATCATTCGCTGCCGCCGCCGCCGCCCCTGCTTTCGTTGCTGTTGCGTTGATAGTAAAAATAGAACTTAACTTTGTTTTTCTTTGCTTTATGTATAAGTGGCTCCCGTTGCCGCCCGCTCCGCCTGCGTCTTCACTCCACCTTCGCCTCTATCTCTCTCTCTCCCTGTCCGTCTCGTCTCACTCTTGTGTTTCGCTGTTTGTTTTTTTACATAGCGATAAAGATAAAGGCCGTTTATTTAAATCAAGCAAACGATTCGCACAAGTGTGTGTGTGTGTGTGCAAGTGTGGACTTTTTATAAAGCTATCAGCGGACTGCAGTCAGTCTCCCTCTGGCACACAGAGATGCCGGAGAGCAACATTTACTCGTATTTATTGCATTATAAAATTATTTAATTACCCATGAAAGAGAAGAGAGGGTTGACAGTCAGCAAACCGCAAGCGCACCTACGGAAAGAGAGAGATAAAAGTACAGATCAGCATGGAGAGCAGAGAGATCCGCAACGGGATCAAGCCAGCCTGCCAGTCGACAAATGTGTCGCTGCCCCCACCTAGAACGCCGACGACCCTGAAGCCAGGCTGCCAGCCGTGTGGTCAGGTGACGAAAATGTCGAAAGCATTGTCCGAGATTATCTTTATGAATTGCATATGGCAATTTTTCTGATCGATTAGGCATTTATTTATTTTTCATCAGAGTGCAACCGCAATAATGAGAAGGGAAAATACAACAAAAATACAACCTACTCGCGCATTGACTCCACTCTACCGTTCGTGTAGGTGCGTGCGTGTGGGTGGACTGGGTGCTGAACTTGTTCAAGTGCATGCCGCTGCGCAGTCGCTGCTGGCGTTGTCGACCCAATGGCAACGCTGACAGCGTCAATATTGAGTCGGCTGCATTTTTTTTGGCGTTCATTCCACTCTCCTCCCGCATAGGTGCTAACAAACAAAATGCAATAATTTGAAAATAAAAGTGTTTAAAAATGTTGAAAATAAATACGCAAAGCGGCAAACAAAAGACAACATGAAATAAGAGAAACAACAAATGAAACGCTGACGAGCAGACGTCGACACCAGCGCGCTGCATCTGTTTGTGCATGTGTGCGTGTGCGTGTGTGGCTCGCAGCTTTGACTTAATTTCAGTGCGTTCAACCTAGGAGTGAGCGAGACGAAGAGTGTTGAAGAGCAAAAGCTCTCTGAGAAAAGTTCATTAGGAATAATTGATAGTGCGAGCGAGCGAGAGAATGATGTGATGTTTTATTTTACAGTTGAAGGATTATGTGACTTTTACAAGGCAAGAGAGACAGCAATAGCGATCAGAGAGAGATCGCAGTGTTTTGAACTAAAATTTCGACAAACGCGACTGCTGTAAGACAAAAAACAACAAAAACAATACTGTTTTACACTGCGTTAAAAAAGTGTAACAACAAAAAAAAAAACTGAACTATAAAAATAATTGACAAAACAACAACAAATACCAAAAATAAAACGACGGCCTAGCAATGCATGGCATCACACACCTCTATCGGCAGCATGCCGTAGAGAAACAGCTCAGCGTCGGCTCTGAGGGCTGGTCGCACGGCTACGGAAATGGCAATGGCAATGGCAACCGCCTCTACAGCGTGGACTCCTCCAGCAGCTCCAGCTCCAACTCGAACAGCGGAGGCGTCACGGGCAGCGCCTACGCACAGTGGCAGAGCGATCGCCACTCCCACTCCCAGCCACAGGCCGTGCCCGATGCCCACAAATCGCTGGAGAATCACGGAGGAGGCGGCAGCAGCTGCACTGGTGGCGGAGGAGCAGGTGGCGGCGGCCAAAGGAACTCCTACGACAGCTGGTACACCAGCGGCTCCGGGGCTAGCGGCAGCCTGAAGCGTACGCCCTCGTCGAAGCGCAGTTTCCTGGAACGATCTCAGAGTCCGGCAGTTTACGGCGTAAGCAGAGATCATCCCTCGTGCTGTGAGCCACCCTCTAATTCCGATACCCATCCCTTGCAGAGCATGCGTCGCAGCGGCGGTCCGGACTTTGGCTCCCCGCCGACCACAGCGGCAGTTGGCGGAAGCGGCGGTGGAGGTGCCGGCGGAGGAGGGTTCTTTCCCCACGACCTGGACCTCATCTACGAAAGCCAGGCAGATCATCAGTATTTCACCCACACGGGCGCCAGCGGCCAGCAGCGTGACAGCGGCGAGCGGCCCACGGCCATATCGATCTTTCACCGCGTTTCGGCGGCCAACACATCGCTGGACGACTACAGTGCCCCCAGTGGTGGCAGCACAGACAGCGGCATGGCCGGCAGTGGAGCATTCCAAAGGCATCGCTTCGACAACTCCTCCTTCGCCAAGAGCCTCAGCGTGGACGAGTCCACAGACAGGCAGCAGGCGGGGCAGTCGCCCTCCCACAGGGAGGGCCATGGGAAGCATGGCAAGCACCATCATCATCACAGTCACCATCACCACTCGATCCAGGAGCTGCTCAAGCACTTTGGCAAGAAGATTCACGTATGGCCCCGCAAGCACCACGATGCCCAGAGCGTCTGCACATCGCCGCAGAACGATCCGCAGGAGAACTTTCGCACACGCTCCAAGAGCTTGGACGTAAACACACTCAGCCGCCCCAATCGCATCCTCGACGACTGCGGGGCCACCTACAAGATCTACGATCGCATTGTCAAAGAAGGTAAAGGGAAAGGGTTTGTCCCAGGGTCCATCTATCATCTGGTACTTGCTGTTCACTTAGACTTATGATTAGATCGTAACAATCGTGTAGTCGTATCTTCTACTAAGCACTTTGTATTCCTGTTTTCTAAAAAGGTGCTCACATGCGTCGCGCGTCTGCGGATCTGGAGAAACGACGCGCCTCTGTGGGGGCTGCCGGTCGAGGATTACGCGGCGATGGCACACTGGACCCACACCATGCGGCCATACTGTTCAGAGATTCCAGAGGGGTAAGTCGAGAACTTATGTATACGTACATATGTATGTATGTATGATAATGGGTTAAATATAGTCCCCTGGAAGAGGGTTTCGTTTCGCGTCAACAAAGTTGCTATCTTCCCAGTTCCCAGATATACAATACGTAATAGTATATCATCTTCCATACACGATCTCCTGTTACCCCTTGTTATTTTTTTGTATAAACCTTGTGGGAAAATCTCTCATCTCTTTTTTCCCAGCTGTAAATATTGCCGTAGAGCTGATCTTCTTATCTGGACTTCTTGGTACTTATACCTTGATATTTCGAGTCTTAATGACCGAATCATATTTAAATCTCTCATCAGAGTTAGTATATCCCTTCTGGGATTTCTTTCGGCCATTCCCGATTCACCCAATCCTTCCTTAAATCCAAATATTATTATAGGGACAGTTTTACGATTACAAGAACGTATGACAGCTGAGTGGTCCACAAATAGTAAAGCAGGTTCGACTGTGGGTGGCGTGTCAGTCAGCTTTTGTCAGTCAGGGTTGTTGTCTTCGCTATGGAGAGACTTTTGGCACTGTGAAGCTACTTTACATGTAAAATGTAAAGAGATCGAGACGGCGCTGCTTTGTTCCATCACGAGAGTTAGCTTGAGAGAAAGAGATAGGGCTCTGTCATGACAGACTAGAAGAGGTTGCTACAAATTGGAAGAGATGGAAATAGAGCTGCGGAAAATTGCGAATTGCGAAGGGACGGTGGTCCAGGAGGGTGACCAGACACCAGGGGATGGGATGTTGGGCACTCTGGGATGGTACTCTGACGCCCGTGGTCACCTGTGGAACAAAGACCTACAGTGGCTTGACAATCAAGTACATTATTGGATTTGTGCACTGTCCCACTCGCACATGACACGAGATTTGCATATTCGATTCAAGAAAATACCGCATCATATACGGCGGCCCAGCATGTTCTTCCCCGTAATCCCCCTTTCCAAGCCCCTTTCTGACACCCATTTAGCGGTGGTTGTGAAATATCCGAATCGCAGACATATCAGATTAGTCGGCTAATAATGTTAACTGATTAATATACGCAAACATTGCCCCGTCATCAGCATGTGAACGCGGACCGCAGCATTATATTATCTCTCCATCGTTTATTGTCGCGCACACACCTCGCACATAGTCCTCAAGGTCGGCTAATGGGCCTAATGCCCATTACAACAACAAAATTTGCTGTTATTGGTGGTTAATTCATTGAAACGGGTTTATATCGAGAGGAGAATGTACATATTTTCGCATATTCTCGGAAATTCTTGTCTGCTCGCACTTCTGACGTCATACCTGTGTGGGCTTTCACCGGACAGAAAAGGCGCGCATATGTATTGCTCTATGGTTTTGTTATTCTTGTGCGGACGCCCGCTAATGATGATTAATTGAGTGAGAACATTTCACATGTCCGCCAATACATTGCCCAATACGAAGTACAAACATCTCTCTCCCATAAGTACCTGTAGAGCCCCATCATCTCTCTCTCTCTCTCTGTCTCTGTCTCTTCTGTTGAGAGTGGCCCACAATCTTTTGGAACCGTTTGTTTTACTTATCGCACGCAGAACAACAAATGTACATACGTATGTAGAAGCAGCAGCTTTTGTTCCACTCCCCACTCATGTTCATGAATTGCATTGAGTGGGAGTGGTAGAATTCTTGAGAGCTTTTTCTTACTCAATGCCGTTCGTTTATTCCGTTGTGGGTGTATGAAGAAGCTTCCTCTCTCTGGTTGTTTTGGTAATTGTTGGTTCTTCGTCCGTCACATACATATGTACACATACATATGTATGTATGTACCCTTTATTTGCAGAGAGAGGCATGACAGTTTGTTTGCCTCGAGTGTGAGGGGGATGTGGAAACCTAACCGAAAGAGCAAACCGAAAGAGATTAACTAAAGCAAACATGCACAAGAATAGAAATGCACACAAATAGTAAGAGAGAAGAGAAATATATTTTTGGGTTTATCGAGTCATGCCATCCCCTCGCTCTCAAGTGCATTCTAGAGTGTTCCCTCTTCGACGTCGTTACATCGCGTGTTCTTGTATTTGCGCTAGCTTTAGCATTCTCACACACGCTCTGCTCTCTCTAGTTAGCAGCTCTATCTCTATCTCTCTGTGTGTGGAACTGTTTGTGGCGATCGTGGGGGCTCGCGAAACTCTTAACCAGTTTACTTTTTCACTTGCGAGCGCGCAGACCGTGTGCCCGGAACCGAACCGAATCGCATCGCATAATCTTCGCCACCGCCGCAGCAGAGCTTTCTGATAAATCCGTCTGCGATTTCGCGTCCTCTTCTTCTTTGTCTTTCATTACACGCGTGTGCGTGTGCGTGTTCGTGTGCATAGGTATTGGTGTGCTCCATGTATCGCCGTCGCTATTCCGCCTTCGAGCCGAGTACACCGCGCGTCGGAGTGCTGCCCTCCCCGGCGGGCGTTCCACATGTTGCTGCAACCTCCAAAGTGCTGCAAGGCAGCAGTCTCAGCCCCAGCCCCCACCACCACCACCACCATAACGGCCCCAAATTGAGCGTGCGCTTTGACCCAAATCTCCCCATCGACAATGACAGCAACAACAACAGCAATGGAAAGAGCATCAGCGAGAGCCAGAATGCAAAAATCGGCCGAAAGGCGCGCTCTCTCAGCAATTCTCCGTTGTACCATCGCAAGAAGCGCTACAGCCATCTGCCCGGGCTAATGTCTGGGGGAAACGGCCCGTCAACGGCGGCCAGCGTCAACTATCAGCTTCTGAATAGTGCAAATATCAAAGATTTCGTCGACGGTCAACGCCATTCGCAGCACGTAAGCAGGCGCGATGACAGCAGCCAGAGCAGCAGCGGCAGCAGCAGCACTACCAAAAGCAGCGGCAGCAGCAACAACACCAAAAGCAGCAAAATTGATGGCAAAAAGCTGACGGCCACTCTAACGGCAGCGATGTCATCGTCTCTGCTGCGTCGCAAGGCTCACAGCAACCACAGCCAACAGCAGCAGCAGCAACAACAAAAGATGGAGCAACAGCAACAGCAAAAGATGGAGCAACAGAAACATATGCAGCAGCAGAGGAACCACAATACGATTGCAAATGGTCCGCGCCATTCCCTCGGTCATTCACCTGTCTCCTTTTCCACTCGCGGAGACTTTGCTGCAGTCCAACAGGCGCTCGTCTATGAGAGGCGGCGGGTGAGCAGCGCCCACTCCTCGCCCCGCACCCACTCCCCGGTGCATCAGTGCATGCTTATGCGGCGACGCAGTGATTACAGTGTGGAACAGATCGAGCAGTGGAAGCGGCAGCAGCAGCTGCTGCCTCGCTCTGGTCGTAAAATTAGTGTAAGTGCAGTCCCAGAGTCCCCCGGGAGAGTGACACTCACTGAGAGCAGAAGAGCGGAAGAGCGGAAGAGAGAAAAGCTTTTGCATTAAAGCTTTCACCTGCAGCAGGAACGAACGAGCCTATTAACTACTCAAGAGAACATAGAAAGAGAGGCATTTAAGATGTTTGAGTTTGCTTAAATTCGAGCGTAATTTTGCAATTGCCATATCTCCATCTCTGGCCCCCTCCCCCTCCATATATCCCAAGTGCCTGGTTAAGTGTCATAATTCCACAATTGCACACATTTCAATGTTAATTTCAAAGCTACTCGAACGACGGAACGTCCGTCGCGACTATAAATGTGCGACAAGTGAGTAAATACTCGTACTCTAAAGCTCGCTGGCGTGTCTCATAAATATTTCATGGGAGTTTTTCGTTTGTTTTTGTTTTCCTCTGATGTTTTATCTGCGGTTTTGGTGCAGATTAAGAGATTATAGCGGTATTATCAGTATAAGTAACAATTCCCTAATTATTATACCCGATGTTCAAAATGTGTATAGGGGTATATTATATTTGTGGTGGATCTGGCGTTTTAAAGTAACCCTATAAAGTATATGATTTGATCAGCATCAAAAGCCGAGTCTATAGCCATGTCTGACTGAGTATCGGGTTTAAGTGTTCATTTTTGTTATTGTATGTTTTCTCTCTCTTCTTTCCGTTTGAAAAAAAACTCAAATCATGGTGACCCATATATGAAAAAGGGATTGATAATGGGAATACGCGAGTGTAACGGGAAACGGAAGAAGATCATTATTCCATATGGAATGATCACGTTTTCTTCGGTGGAAGTGTGGCGTAATGCCTTACGTGAGCTTTACGACATGTTCCTTTCCCGTACAGTGTTCCCCCTTATGATATTTAACGTGTCGTTATACTACAGGTGTATAGACAGTGTGGGCCATTAATTTAAGTGCAAAATTGCTTCTCTTTGAAATCCATCCATGTATGACGTTTCTTTGATAAACGAACGATGGCCCAGATGGTCAGTCTTTGAATCCGAGTACTTTTTGAGATTAGATGATGTTGATAGATAATGTTGAACCCTTTCTAGTTTTACTATATGCAACATCCAATCTAACAATACACTTTTTCTGTTCCATTTTACAGCTGCCTGTAGCCGATCCGTTCCTAGAGAAGTGCAATCTATCTGATTTTGGTAAGTATTATTCTTCGATCGCACCTCGCCACCTGCCCCATGGCCCGTGCCCCGCCTCTGTGGCGCACCATGGGGCAAACAAAAAATGTTTAATTTAAATAAATTAGCAGACACACTTGGCATTCGATCAAGAGTCGGCCTCCATTGTGGCACACGACGACACTTTTTCGCCGGTGAACAAATAGAATCCCAACGAGAATCAGAGGAATCGAAATACCCATAAAGACAGACAGACGGACGGATGCGAGAGGAAGGAAAGGAGGGAAGGTGGCACGGCATGGAATCGAAGTCATAACTCAAGGGGGATTATGGTGGCCGTAGTATCTGCGTCTTATAGATACATATTTATGTTATGTGGGCGACACGGAACATAATCGTTATGGGATCGCAATACATATGCATATCACTATTCTTCTGAGGAGAGGATACATAGATATATCTTCTATGGTGTCCGAACACACCCCCAAAGTGTCTTTATCCGCCGAATGCTAATTATAAATAAGTTCCAAGTACGCCGGAGAGAGATCTCTACGGAAAAGAGTGTAACGTAACGGTGTCTACCGGCTGCGGAAAGAGCCCAGGAGGAAGGGTGTGCACTGCATGTAATTTGTTGCCAATTTCAGACACATTTCATGAACCTCATTAACGTCAATTCCCCAACGGATTCGACGATCTGTTCCGATCTAATACTCGTACTCGTACTCGTACTCGTACGTCCCGATCCGAACACTCAACGGCAGCAGCAAAAGCAAATTCTATTCAATTTATATTCCGCTCTGAGAAAATACTCAGATTTTTTTGAAAATTCCTCCCACTTGTGAGTATTTTTCCCCTCTATCTTTTGTTTTGTTTTGTTTTTGCGCGTTTTCCTTGTGCCGAAAACGATTTTCTAGAGAGAGAGAAACAGAACAGAGGCTGCAGAAGATCAGTTTATGATAAAATTTCGAATCGCTTAGAACGGAGACGACGACGGCCAGACGACAGATACTCGGCGATTGTTTTCCACCGTGTTCGGGTTCCGTGTGAAAATATTGGCCAGAGAAAACGACTAATTCTTGTGTCTTTTGGCTGCTGGTTTATATATGTGTAAAAATATGGATATATGTAGATCCAAGTGCCACGTAGATTACTGACAAATCGAACTGAATCGAAGGTTTTCCCCTCGGGTCTTCTTGTCTCTTGAGTCATTCGTCAAGAATTTTCGAATAGCGCCGCGCGACGACGCCAAAACCTAGGAAAACAACAACAGAGGCACCTATACCTAGACACCCACCAAACCACCACCCACCGCCGACCGCCCACCGCCCACTGGGGAAATGGTTTTTCAATTGTTTTGGTGCCGCACAAAGCCAAGAACCAAGCAACAAAGCAAGAAGCATTTCAATTAACTCTCGCGTGGCCCCTGGCCCGCTGTCAAAAGAAACGCAAAATGCAAACAGAAAACGGAAAAACGAAGAAAAAAAACTAAAGCCCAAGAATCGATAACCCATATATGCGGTTTAACCTATATATATTGAATATTTCCAATCAGAGAACAACAATAAAGATAGGGAAAACACACAGAAAGAGACAGAGAGAGATAGGGAGACCTTCATCCATTTCTCCTCCAAAGTTCTTATCTCGATTTCTTTATCGATGAAGGCCCACCACCTACCTACCGCCTCCCGCATGGCGACGGCACTTTTTTAACATTTAAATTTGTAGAATCCTCTTTGGATATAGAATTTCTTTCCAAATATTTCACATTTTCACAAATATATATATGTTTTTCCTGCCACAACTGGCCTTCGCTTTCTTTTCTATACATTTTCTGGGTTTTCTCGCCCATTTTTTGTGCCGCTTTTGCTTTGGTTTGCTGAGGTTTTGTGGACATTAGGCGGATAAACGATTTGTGGATGTGATACGAATGTGAGGGAATATCCATACTGAAAGGAAATGCAATCTGGATATCTGGGGACCCTTTCCATTCAGTCTTCAGAACATAGGCATTCTATATACCATGCATTCTAGATCCATGTCCATTCCCAACAAAAATCTCATCTGTGGTGGTCTTAAAATAATTTGTGATCCATAAACAGTTTGAAGATTTCCCAAATAGATTTCCAAAGGCAAATGCACATGAAAACGAATTGAAAATGGAATATAAATCCCCATTAGAGACGTTTTCTGCACAGCACGGCTCTTCTCTGGTTAATTAATTTCTTGGCACAACTGTCGTCGTCCGATCCGATCCGTACCCCGATATCTGTCGCTATAATGTCTGTTTGGCCTGCATTTATCGCTGGGAGATCTATGGCCTAGCCCCCAGTACATATGTACATATATATGGATGCGAGTATATAGTTATTTGATTAACACCTTTAGGTCCCGCCTCAATATTTATTTGTTTACACTGTGCGCCACACCACGCAGTTGATGTCTATGAATCTGCCCCTTTCCCCTGCCTCTCTCTCTCTCTTTCTCTCTCGTCTGTGTCTCTCTTTTGAGGAATTGAATTAATATTTATTGTTGAACAATTTGGTTTTGAACAATCTAAAATCTATTCTGGTGTCTATCTGTCGTGTGTACTGTGGTATTTCTGTCTGTTCTGTGGTTTTGTCGCACGCTAAATTTATTTTAATTAAAAATGTCTAAATTGAATTTATCGAATCGCGCGCGCCCCAACAATTTGTTTCATTTGCGGCCCAGACCAGTTCATAGAAGGGAAGGGTTCAGTCCATTTAGATGATGATCTATGCAGTTCCTTCATCTTGTCTGTCAGGCGAATGGAAGGGCCGTGTTACTCATGGAGCTCATGGAGCTCTTCTGTTCTGTTAGCAGCCAAATTGAGTCCCCAGCTAATTTTTAACGCCCACAGACCCAACCACCGACTAGAAACAGAAATCGTAATGCGAGGGCATTGAAGGAGGAGGATAAACAGTGTGAAAAATAGTAAAACGAAAAGAGCAAATAAAAACAAAGAACCTTTGAGACGCATGTTACAATTGCACTTTTATTCGAATCATGCGGGTCGCTTGGTGCTGGGAGGGGGCACTGGTCGGCCAGCCGATGTCCTTTGCTATCCCTTGGAGAGCATCAAAGAGTTTGAGCAGATCTCCGAAGCCTGGAAACGTCTGCTGGCGGAGCTGCTCAATAAAGGTGTCCTATCCACAGCTCAAAGATGATTCAAACTAACGAATATCTCTCTCCTTCTCTTGGGTCCTTGCAGAAGAGGACGACTCACAGATCTTTGTCAAGTTCTTCCGCTTCCACAAGTGTTACGATCTGATACCCACATCCGCCAAGCTCGTGGTCTTTGACACACAGCTGCTCGTGAAGAAAGCCTTCTATGCACTCGTCTACAACGGCGTGAGGGCAGCACCCCTCTGGGATTCGGAGAAGCAGCAGTTTGTGGGTATGCTGACCATCACGGACTTTATCAAGATCCTGCAAATGTATTACAAGTCGCCCAACGCCTCCATGGAGCAGCTCGAAGAGCACAAACTGGACACGTGGCGGAGTAAGTAGAACACATCTTGAGGTGGAGAAGCAATTCTGAGACCAGCCGCCGCCTTTCTGTTCCACAGGTGTGCTGCACAATCAGGTGATGCCGTTGGTCAGCATCGGACCGGATGCCTCCCTCTACGATGCCATCAAAATTCTCATCCACAGCCGCATTCACCGCCTGCCCGTGATCGATCCGGCGACCGGCAATGTCCTCTACATCCTGACACACAAACGCATACTGAGGTTCCTCTTCCTATATGTGAGTATCTAAATATATATATACCTTGGACACACATGGAATCGAATCCGATCTCTCGCTTGCAGATTAACGAACTACCAAAGCCCGCGTACATGCAAAAGAGTCTGCGCGAACTGAAGATCGGAACGTACAGCAACATCGAGACCGCCGACGAGACCACGAGCATCATTACAGCGCTCAAGAAGTTTGTGGAGCGACGCGTCTCGGCGCTGCCCCTGGTGGATGCCGAGGGTCGTCTCGTTGATATTTATGCAAAGTTTGATGTGATTGTAAGTCCCCTGCAGCCTGCAGCTTCAACCAATGTCTCAATCAATTGATTGATTCTCTCTTCTCCCTTTCATTTAGAATCTCGCTGCTGAGAAAACCTACAACGATCTCGATGTATCGCTGCGCAAGGCCAACGAGCATCGCAACGAGTGGTTTGAGGGCGTTCAAAAGTGCAATCTGGACGAAGCGCTCTACACCATAATGGAACGCATTGTGCGGGCGGAGGTGCATCGCCTGGTAGTAGTCGATGAGCACCGCAAGGTGATTGGCATCATCTCGCTATCAGACATCTTGCTCTACCTGGTTCTGCGGCCAAGTGGCGAGGGCGTCGGCGGATCCGAGAGCTCACTGCGTGCCTCCGATCCCGTCCTTCTGCGCAAGGTGGCCGAAGTGGAGATCCCTGCACAAACTTCAGCGACAACGCCCCCGCCTCGCAGTCCTTCGGCAGGGTCCGGCAATCGCAGCCTGATCGAGGACATACCCGAGGAGGAGCCGGCGCCGCCCCAGACGCCAGCAAAGACCGACGATGCGGAGGCGGATGCCGATGCCGATGCCGACAGTGATAACAACAAGTCCGCCAGTGAGGATAAGGCCAACAACAACCAGAACCAGAGCCAGCACGAGAGGGGAAGAACGACGGGGGCGCCGACGGCCAATGGTGATAGCAGCAATAACAGTCCAGCCGAAGTGTCCTTTGCCGATGAGGCGCACGAAGAAACAGAAGCCACTGACCAGGTCGAGCGCAGCAATTGTGATGATGAAAACCCCGATGAGGATGACGACGAGGATGAGAACGACGACGACGATGACGTGGAGGTGGTGGAGCGCAAAAAGGCAACCGCTGCGGCGGCACACAAAGCGGACACAGAAGAGGAGGACGATGGCCTGAGCAGCGCCGTGTCCGCCGCGTCGGCTCTGGGCCAATCCTTGGCCACGCCCGCGGCGCGAGAGATGGCGCTGGTTAGTGAATAAAACTATAATTTAAACAAAAGAAACCCAAGAAAGAGAAAACTATATTTGAATATTACTAGCTATTAAGGATATGATATATTATTACTAAAGGGAAACCAACAACAACCGCAAAACAAAAAATGTTAACAGAAAGAATGTTTATATATACACACAAGAAAACCAACAACAAATTACATTAGAATGTCTTTAAATTTTAAACTATGTATTTGATTATTATATAATAGTACAGTACAAGTCAAATTCCGAGTTTTTATTTCATTTAAATCGATGCGTTCGGTGCAAATTTAAACTAAACTGTGGCGGACAAAGAGTAACTTTATTTTTATTTTTCTGATGGTATTGAACTCTGCAATTCTGAAAAGCTGATACGGGACGGGAGAGAAATACTATAACTCACCAAGAGACGATGCCTAGAAGGATCCCAATTAAGTCCGCGGAGGGCAAAGATAAAGGGTTTGGTTAGCCACCATTATTCAACGGAATATCAAAATTTATCAATAGGAACGATTTCCCACTTACGTGTTTCGCTACGTAACATTTTTCTCTATTTAGACAAAATCCAATAAAAGCAAGTATTTAAAGTAAGCCAATTAAGTAAAAAATTGATTCATCAATCGTATATAATTATGTGGGCATGGCTAAATATTCTATCTAGCTAGTAATATTCGACGGAATATCAAAAACGAGGAATATGTATAATAGAATTTGAATTCGTCAGTATATCTTCAGTATATTTTTACAATGAGACGGTATATTTTGGTATGTTTCTGAGGGTCGGACGGTATATTTTATACATAAATCCGCGGTCACACCGAACAGCTGTTCTATGCGAATTGTAAACACACGTGCAAATGAACCATTTTGAGATACGAGAAATTCCCGGCAAGGTAATTCCCACATATTATTATTCGGTTGCAGCTGCAGTAACATAACATCTCTCCACTAGGGGCGTGCCATGGTGGCCACCAAAAACTTTGCCGCGGACGAGATCATTTTCGAGGAGGAGCCCTTTGTGTCGAGCCAATTCTCGTGGAATGCAGCCTACGGCTATGCAGCGTGCGACCACTGCATGCGACCGCTGGAGACGGTGCTGGAGAACGTGCGTCGCCTGGCCAGCGATGCGAAGGTAGAAGTGCCGCTCCTCCAGCACGATCCCACCTCGTCCTGGGTTGCACAGTTCACGCAGTGCCAGCGGTGCAAGGTGCGTTACTGCTCCGAGGACTGTCTGATGGAGGCGCGGAAGAAGTACCACCGCGTGGCCTGCATGGGTGCCTTTCGCGCGGATGACACACATCCCATCAACGTGCTAAACGAGACCTGGAAGAAGATGCACTACCCCCCGGAGACGGGTACCATCATGCTCATCGTCCGTCTGATGGCCATGTACCAGCAGAGCAGCAAAAAATCCGAATTCCTCGAGCAGCTGCAGTCCTTCCAAGCGCTGATTGTGAATCGCGAGCAGAAGATCTACCACAAAATGCTGGGTGAGAACTTTGAGCAGCAGATGGACCAGCTCTACGGCGCCTTCTGCAAGGCCTTTGCTTCCGATGAGTTTGCCATGGTAATCGGAAAGGATGACCAGGGAGTAGTAAAACCAGATATTTACGTGCGTTTTATCCTCTTATTAGTTCACCACACCAGATGCCTTTAAGACGCTCATGGGTATCATGGGCACCAACAGCCAGGGAATCGCCACCAGTGTGCTGGCGCAGTGGGTGACCAACGTATCCGACCTGCCGCTGCCGGAAGCCGACAAGACTGCCCTGGACACTGTCATCGACGAGCTCTACTCAAAAGTCGGAGAATGTAACTTCTGTCTATACAAAGTATACTCCAGTCAACTCCTAATGCTATTTTTCTCTACTGGCAGTCGCTGGCGAATTCCTGAACAACGAGGGCTCCGGTCTGTACCTACTGCAGAGCAAGATCAATCACAGCTGCGTGCCGAACGCCTGCTCGACGTTCCCCTACTCCAATGACATTGTTGTCCTGAAAGCACTGGCCCCCATCCAGGAGGGCGAAGAAATCTGCATTTCCTATCTGGACGAGTGCCAGCTGGAGCGCAGCCGCCACTCGCGCCACAAGGTGCTGCGCGAGAACTACATATTCGTCTGCCAATGCCTCAAGTGCCAGGCTCAGGCATCAGACCCCGACGTGACCAGCGACGAGGAGGAGGACGACGACGAAATGGACGACTACGATGATGACGATGATATGAACTAGATTAACACTCAATTTGTCGCAAGATCCGATTTTAGTATAGTAAAGATTATATTATGGCTATAGAGACCTACAGTTGATATGAAAATGGATTGCTGGCCTTGGCACGCCCATATCGGGTGAGAAAACTAAGTATGTAGGACATATCCCCGATCCTTTTCAAGTTGATTAGGATAACGGACTTCTAACATTTAAATTAAATTAAGCCACTATGTTTCCGAAATAACTGAATTGTTCCGTTTTCCTGATCGTTTAAGAACAGAGCTAAAATTCTATCAATCAGTTGGCTCTTTACGCCTACCTCACAGCTTTATCTAGCAGATATAAATGACCACTCACCCCACCCCATGTAGCTTTAATTGATAGAGCTGACAAAGAGAGCTTTCGATACTGTATGTATCGCCAAAAGCAGCTGCTTCATATGTGAAAAGTTTTAGTTGGAAAGAAAAGATCACAATGGCGCATCGATCCGCCTGCCTGATCTTGGTCCTGTGCACTCTGCACAGTGCCTGCGGCCTCTACTTTCACATGTCGGAGACGGAGCGGAAGTGCTTCCTTGAGGAGGTTCCCGACGAAACCGATGTGAAAGGTAAGCGGGCATAGCCTAAAATTCCAACGCAGTCTCTAAACGAGCCTTAATCTGTCCCCAGTTGACTACAAAATGGAGCTCTACGATCCACGCTCTAATGGCTTTATACCCTCATCCCCGGGCATCGGCATGCATGTGGAGGTGCGTGACAGCAACAACAAAATCATCCTCTCCCGTGTGTATAGATCTCAGGGCTGGCTCTTCTTCACTGCTCACGCGCCCGGCGAGCATGTGATTTGTATGTACTCGAACAGCACTGCCTGGTTCAGTGGTGCCCAGCTGCGCGTTCACCTGGACATACAGGTGGGAGAGCATGCCATCAACTATGCCAATGTGGCTCAAAAGGAGAAGCTGACGACCGACCAGCTACGTATTCGTCAGCTCCTGGATCAGGTAGAGCAGATCACGAAGGAGCAAAACTACCAACGCTACCGCGAGGATCGCTTCCGTCACACGAGCGAGAGCACCAACTCGCGCGTGCTCTGGTGGTCCCTGGCCCAGACCGTTGTTCTTGTCTGTATCTCGACCTTGCAGGCGTTTAATTTGCGCAATGAGAGACTCGACCTATATAGGGCTTTCTGCAAAGTGCTCAGCGGAGACGAGTTTACCATGGTGACTACGCACAAGCGACAAGGCTTATCCTATATATTAACGCGTTTTAACTCCAACAGTTCACCTCTCTAGACGCCTTCAAAGCACTGATGGAAATCATTGGCACTAGTCCGGAGGCCGTTACGAGCAGCGCCATCTCTCAGTGGGTCGACCAGGTATTAGATTTGGATTCATCTCTGACAAAACCGGACGAGATAATGCTGGTCAACCTCACTCAAAGGCTTCACGACAAAGTGAAAGAATGTAAGTAAAGAAAACCAAGTGTGATCAGATATTTCCATGTTATTTTTATTCTTGGTAGTTGCTGGCAAGTTCTTGAACAACGAGAAGGTATCCAAGGAGAATCGTGATGTGATCAAGCCATCATATTTCCTTGAAAATTCGAATTCCGACTTAAATATATTCCTCGAACAAACAAAGCCAGATCGGAGTGCTCACTTATCGAATGACAAATTCTTATTGATCTGTGAGTGTACCGAATGCCGCCCACAATCAACGATCCAGATATAATTGATGAAGGACTGTTCGGAGCAGCCGTTGGAAACAAGGTCTTTGCGCTAGCCAGCGCACTTAAATCTAATGCTG
Source organism: Drosophila persimilis (assembly GCF_003286085.1). Taxonomy (NCBI): domain Eukaryota; kingdom Metazoa; phylum Arthropoda; class Insecta; order Diptera; family Drosophilidae; genus Drosophila; species Drosophila persimilis. The sequence continues at coordinate 26,682,453 of NW_020825288.1, read as the reverse complement.
GCTCTTAGTTGTCTAACGCTCGCTCGCTAATCGAAGACTTTTGCTGTATAGCCCGAGCATAACTATGGCGGTGGCGGTTTGGAAGCAAACCGTGCATTATAGTCGGCGATCCTGGCATTATATACATATATATATATAGGTTTTAGTTTCACGAATTTGTTTTAACTTATTTTTTTGTGGATTTTATTTAAGCGGCCGGAAAACCCCGATAGCTTGCAAGGACTTCAGCCTCAGAATTGGTTTCATTTGTTGTCGTTATTCTATTAACAGTGCACCTAAATATAAATTTAATTTATAAATGGCTAACAAATCTCATCACGAGCTGCCCTCGCCAGCACCAGCTGAGACGGGCGTTAGGTTTATCAGGTTGTTGCTGCTCTCAGCCAGTTCCACAATGGAGACGCGGCCACGCTGCTTTATGAACTTGGCCACGGCCGCCAGCTCCTCCTCCGAGACATAGATGAACTTGCCACGGTCGTCGATTACGCCTGTGAGGGTCCCATTGGCCTGCAGATCCTGGATGCGCTCGATGGCCTGCTGTGTCTTCAGCTTGAAGGCAACGGCCAAATCCTCCAACAGGACAACCTTATTGTCCTTGATGTACTGTATAAAATCGGCCAAAAGATTATCCTGGTCGTCCGCGTCCCCCTCCTCAAAGCCCTCTTCCTCGACGCTGAAGCCGGCCTTCATTTTCAGATACTCCTCGTGCTCTTTGCGCTCGCGCTCCTCCTTAACCAGACGCTCGGCCTCTGCTCTTTTGCGGTCTGCCTCTTCCTGAAAATCCTCTTGTTGCTTTCGCTCGGCCTCTTCCTTGGCCTCCTTCACCTTCCGCTGCTCTCTATCGATCAGCTCCTGCTCGCGGTGCAGACGCTTCTGTTCCTTGGCCTCCATCTTGGCCCGCTTCTTGGCACCCATCTTCTCGTCAAGCACAGCACCTTGCGGCATACGCTGGCCATCGCCATCGGGATTTTCATCGTCATTATCTCCCTCGGCGTCAGCTGCTTGCAGGGCAGCCGCTGCGGCCGGGGCTGCTGCAGGAGCATTCTGGCGTAGTCGGTTACGCTGATTGCGGGCTATTTGGGCCCGTCGCGGGACGCCCTCCTGTGCTCGCAATGGGACGCCACGTTGCGGTGGTGCTGCTGCTTCCTTTGCTTCTATTGAGGACAAAAACAAAGTGAATTTAAGTCTGTCCCTAATGGTCTATTGGCTTACCTGTGCCGCCCTTCTTTTTCTGCAGGAAAAATATCGTTAATATCACGACCAGCAGGGCCGAAGCGATGCCCACAAGAATAATCAGGTCCATTATCTAGTTAAGAAACAGCTTGCACGATTTTGATTGGCAAAAAGGTAAACGTCAACAATTGTGGCAGATGTTCAGCTGTTTCTACGGCACTGCCAACACACAAGAAATGCCAGCTGTTGCTGCAGCGTTGCCAGTCAGCGAAAATTGCGCGATTTTGTACAAAATTGTATATTATAAATGTGAAGTAATCTAAAATTCCGAAAATATGACGGAATAAAAATTAAAAAATGTATGGCCGTGTTTTAAAACTATTCAGTTTGATGGGATGTTCTCTCTGCGCTCTCTCATGATGACGCGTCAGTACCCGAACGACAGAGCCGAAGTCTCTGGGGTTCCAAAACTCGTATGGTTAGTGGTGATATGCTGGAATGAGAATTCCGTCACGCTACCATCTCTATGCCAAACACTTCAACTTCGATCTGGCACTTTTTCTCATGACGTGTCGGCGAGCTTAACTTATATATTTAGTGGAAAAAGTTATAACAAATTGCCAAAATGCGAGATCAGTTCATCTGCCTGGCCCTGCTGCTGTGCGCCCTGCACAGTGCCTGCGGCCTCTACTTCCACATATCGGAGACGGAGCGGAAGTGCTTTATTGAGGAGGTTCCCGACGAAACCACTGTGATAGGTAAGCGGACAGGGTCTGAAATGCCAACGCATTTTCTAAACAAGTCTTTATGTGTCCCCAGTCAACTACAAAGTGGAGCTCTACGATCCACGCTCTAATGGCTTTATGCCCTCATCCCCGGGAATCGGCATGCATGTGGAGGTGCGTGACAGCGATGACAAAATCATCCTCTCTCGTGTGTACAGCTCCCAGGGCCGAATCTCATTCACCTCACACACGCCAGGCGAGCATGTGATTTGTATGTACTCGAACAGCACTGCCTGGTTCAGTGGTGCCCAGCTGCGCGTTCACCTGGACATACAGGTGGGAGAGCATGCCATCGACTATGCCAATGTGGCTCAAAAGGAGAAGCTGACGGAGCTGCAGCTACGTATTCGCCAGCTCCTGGATCAGGTGGAGCAGATCACCAAGGAGCAGAACTACCAACGCTATCGCGAGGAGCGCTTCCGTCACACGAGCGAGAGCACCAACTCGCGCGTGCTCTGGTGGTCCCTGGCCCAGACCGTTGTCCTCGTGTGCATGGGCTTCTGGCAAATGCGCCATCTGAAGAGCTTCTTCGAGGCGAAGAAGCTGGTGTGAGGACACCGTCAGCTTCAGCCCCCAACTTCCGTGTGTTTCTCCTACTTTTGGCTCATTTGGTGCAACAATTTTTGCGAATTTCATCGGTGGATCGACCATCATCAACCAGCCACAAGGCCTCGACTCCAAGCACGTCTAGTTTTAATTTCTTGTGCGTAATTTAATAAAAATCCATTGTACAAAAACATCAGACAGCGACTGTACGACTCTCCAGTGCAATCCTATCGCTGTCTGCTGGTCGGTCGGTCAGTCAGTCAGCTGAGCCTGGTCCCGTGACTTCGCTGACGCCTGACTGAGCGCGACTTGGACTTATCAGCTTAAGTTGTCGCCGGGAGATAACCTGTAGCGTTAACTCCGTCGTTTTAGCTACATGAGGCAGGCATTGTAACTACATTGAATTGACTGGCTAGCCTTTATCGCAATGTTTGTTCTTGCGCCCGTGTCGTGTACAAAGTGAAAAGCTAGTAGCTCTTGGACCGCGCACATCAGCGGTCGTCAATCGCGGCACAGATTCAACATTTACAATAGAGCTCATTGTGGCAGTGCAGACGCAGACCCACAAAAGCCGCAAGTCTGTAACCTGATCCGCCGCCAGAAAAGCAAACAAGCCAACAACTTGCTCCAATATTGCTCTCGGGTCTTGTACTCTCCTCGTCAGTTCACTTCACTCACGTCGGATTAGGCACACGGCTGTGGAAAATGTTTCGAGCAACGGAAATCGGCAGCGAAGAAAGTGAGTTCATGCCTGATGGTGATAAGATAAGGCCCAGATCTCTAAAATCTCCACACTATTCTGTTGGTGTTGATCTTTGCAGCCTTGCCAGCCATTGCGGAGCTCACGCAAGCCAGCTATGAGACGGAGGGACGGGACATCGAGTGGGGCAAAGGTAGTGAACGGACCCAGCTGAAGCCGCGACAGCGCAGCTCTCTGCCCAGCTATGGCTTTGCCCCCGCGCCCATTCGCATGGAGTACAGGTACCCGCGCGCCGTATACTTTATTCTCGCCACCAAGTTCTTCGAGGCCTTTGCAGCGAACGGCATACGCAGTAAGTAACCCACCCCACGGGCAGCCGCGCATCATTTACAATCGCCTTGCTTTGTCTTGACGAAAAACACCAAAACTTATCAGCGCCGCGCCAGATGCGAGCATCCACACAGGGACGAGGGGGTCTGCGATGCATTATAAAATGCATTGATAAAATACAAATACGATGCGGCAGGGGAGCCCTTGATGATTTGTTATTTTTCTGGGAATTTTTCCGTCATCGATGGAATAAGGAAATTTGGTGATGCATCACAGAAATTTTCCAGGCCTCTGCTCTGGTGGGGACGTGACCTTCATTTCATGGTCGATAAATAAATCAATCGTATTGAACGAGATTGCACTCTGTCTCTGGTGTCACAGCACGATTCTGATTATTACTCAATTCCAGCCATTCTCGCCCTCTATCTGCGCGATGATCTCAACTTCACGGAGAGCTTCTCTACGGTGGTGCTGCACATATTCAACTTTTTCGGCCAGTTCTGCCCCATTATCGGAGCCGTCCTGGCAGACAGCTATATGGGAAATGTGCGCACCATTTCCGCCTTTTGTTTCCTCTACGCCTTCGGATGGATGCTGCTGACCATGACGTCGCTCCCTTCTGTGGGAGTACCAATTATGTGAGTAGTACACGTTTTGATCGCTGATCCAGTAAGGCTTTTGTTGATTGCATTACCCTTCTTAGCCTGCTAGTGTCGATTGCCCTCCTCTTCCTGGCGGTGGGAAACGGCTCAATCCGCGCCTGCATCACGTCGCTGGGCGCCCTGCAGTTCAAAATGCCCGAGCAGGCTGTTCACCTCTCAGAGTACTTCTCCTTCTACTATTTCGTCTATTATTTCGGCATATTTCTGAGCAAGATTATTCCCCCGCTGGTTCGGGCCAATACGCAATGCTTTGACAAGGTGGAGTGCTATCCCGCCGTCTTCGGTACTCTCGCAAGTGCCTTCATGATGGCCTGGCGTAAGTAATAATCGATTTGCATACATCAGCTCCTGTGATTGTAAGGGTTTCCCACTGTTTCCAGTTATCTTTCTGATCGGCAAATGTTTCTACAAGACCGAGAAGCTGGCCGATGACAATATACTGTTCAAATTCTGCGGCTGCATCAAGACGGCACTGGTGCAGAAGTGGCAGCGACGCAATTCCAATAAGCGATCCAACTATTGGCTGCACAATGCCGTCGGTGTCTACGACGAGGCCTTTGTCAACGACGTCTCCAAGGTTCTGAGGGTAAGTAAAGATTACAAGCCAGATTGATTCTCGTACTTGAATCCTTTTCTCCCGTTTCCACTCAGATCTCAAAACTGTTTACTCCACTACCATTTTACTTCGCTCTGCTGGCCCAACAGGACTCCAGCTGGACTTTCCAGGCGGCCATGATGAATACCACAGTGTTGGGAGTGACCATACAGCCGGATCAGGCCAAGGCTGCGGGCCCCATCTTCCTCTTCATGCTCATCCCGCTGTGGCAATATGTGACGGTTCCGTTGCTGCGTCGATACTTTAATTGGGAACTAAAGCCACTGAACAGCGTCACTGTGGGTGGCATCTGCTCCGCTGGTTCCTTCTTCTGTGCAGGAGCCTTGCAGAAAGTGATTATGGTTAGACAACGAATAACAAAGACAAATACTCCACTGAGAAACACTCACTCTCTTAATTGTAAATCCTCGTAGATTTCACCCAGCCAGACCATTAACATTGCTTGGCAGCTGCCGCAGTTCTTTCTGCTGATGTTGGGCGAACTGCTGCTGTCTATTCCGGGACTGCAGTTCGCCTTCACGCAGGCGCCCACGTCCATGAAGTCTGTGGTAACGGCTACGTGGTTCCTGAACAATGCCTTCGGCAACCTCATTGTGGTTGTGGTCACCGAGCTGGGTTTGCTGAGCTCCCAGATGGACGAGTACTTCTTCTATGCGGTGGTAATGCTGGTTTGCATCGTAATCTTTGCACTCCTAGCCTACGACTACATGCAGCAGGAGCGCAATGGCGGTCTTTATTTGAGGGGCTGCTTGGACGGCCCCTCCGATGACCTGGATATCCCCAGCACCAGCCGCAGCGGCAGCATCTAGATAACTGCCGCAGCCATGTAGTACCTGGTTGAAACTAATGTTGGTACACCCTTTTTTTTAAATAATATCAGATTTACATTTCAGATTTTATTTTTAGTTAACGAAAATGTATATGAAATTAGGTAAAACTTATTTTAATTAAATAACAACCAGATCAACAACCAACTAGGGTTCAAAAGAGCCAAATCTGTACTAGACAGTCTACTTTATGTAGACCACCTAGCCACCTAGAAATTTCCAAAAACCTCATCCACGGAAAATCCACCCCCTAAATACCCTTACCAAAAGCCATAGAACAAAACACCGACTTCTCAGCACGGTAGACAGAGCCATACAAATATCCCAAAAACACCCCATCCCTTTCCCCTCAATCAGAACCTACACATCCAAAAAATTCAACATCCTTACCATATACGCCTTCTCGACCAGAAATCTATTATCCACCCATTTCCCTAAGAGCTTAATAATCTGGATACCCAGTCACATAGGCATAAAAGGCAACGAATTCGCCGACTCTGCAGCCAAGATGTACACCAAATTTCCCCTCATTTACACCCCAAACCACAACTCTACCGACATTGCACACTTCCTAATACAAGTCCTCCAATCTAAACAAAACGACCTCCTCACAAACACCTCTGCATGGTACCAACAAATTAGCCACCTCGCTACCAACACCCCCCCAAAGAACAATATCCTTAATAGAAGGCACCAGGTCATAATTAATAGACTGAGACTGGGCCACACCAAGCTGACCAACGCCCACTACATTGACAAAACATTGCCCAAGACATGTCCATTGTGCCGCAACGCGAACATAGACTTAAGACACATACTATACACCTGCCCCTCACTCTCCTCACAAAGGTCCCTATCATTCAAAAACAAAGACCCCATGCAACTCATCTCAAACCCACCAACGCAAATTCCAAAACTATCCTCAAATTTCTTGTACCGCTAATCTCCTTCACAAAATATAACCGAGTAAATACCCATCCCAACACCTTTGTAAATATGTATAAAATCTGACCCAATTACCCTAGAGCTTAAGGCCTCAGTAGATATAGCTTCAAGTTTGGAGCTAACCAGCTATTAGCGTTACATAAATAAATAAAATAAATTATTTTAATTACAGACACTTTCTAGGAAAAGGTATTTCCTTAAAGGCTCCCTTAAAGCGTTCCCACAACTGGCACACCAATATTACCAATATTAATTTTAACTAGGTATTGCCATTGCACTTGTAATTTATTGGGACCCACACACATACCCGCACACACTTACTGAAAATATATACAAACTAAATAACTTAACTAAGGAGAGAGATCAGTCGAGGATCTTGAACATGTACTGCAGCTCCAGATTGGTATCGTCTGGCAGATCTGTGCAGTGAATTGCATTGAGCACCTTGGACTTGCCAAACTTGGCGCGGAGGGTGTGGGGGCGCAATAGCTTGGCTATTTCCGGGTCCATAGGACCGCAGAATGTACGGAACTCGCCGTAGCTACTCTTTCCCGGATCGGCAGAGGCGATCTCAAGGCACATGCACACACCGCTGGCTAGCTGCGCTACCATGGGTATGTACTCGGGAAGGATACCGCGATAGACCTCGTAAAACTCCTCGCAATTGATTCGCGCCATTAGAATCATGCGCATGGCAGTCACATTGAAGCCGTTGGCCAGAATTTCCTCAACGATGTCACCCAAAAGGCCGTCCTTTATGCTGTGCGGCTTGATGATGGCCAGCGTAGAGTTCTTGAATAGACATTCTTTCATGATGCTGAGGCGGTCTTCGAAAAAGAACTTCAAGTCTATGGCGACATCCTCCTCGGTCGCAGGACAGTAGATTCCGTAGCGCACATCCTCCTGCTCGAACAGCTCCTCCAGGCTGGACGACAGCTTCACGGAGGAGGAGTCATTGACCCCATCCGGACCCTTGTACTTGACACAAGCGGTCATGATCTCCACCACGTTGTCGCCGATCAGCTCCAGGCTGATGGCCGGGCCGGCCAATAGTTCGTTCATCAGGACACTGGCAGAGCGTGGCAGCCGTATGATTTAAATGTCCCCCAGAAAAACTTTTGATAATACTCACGAGGATACAACTTCGTTCTTGGGCTTCCCGGAGAGGAACTGTGTCACCATTTTGGGTGTGAACTGTACCATCTGTCCGTTGTTGATGTTAATCTTGTTGTTGATGAGTGTCTTCAGAAACTTGCCTAGATGCTTGTGCCACATATTATTCTTAAGCAGCACGAATCCTCTGTGAAAAATACTCGTAGAGTATGAAGAAGTCTGGACTTTTTCATGTCGAGCACCCCTTACCTTTTGCGATATTTGGCCAAGTTGCTGCGGGTCGACTCGTCCGCGTAGTCAACAATGTCGAATTGCCGGCCGAAAACATTGATCTTCGAGCCCACAAAGAAGTCGCGTTGCGTCAATTCCGGAATCTTGGTGCGACGCAGAAAGGTCTTCTTGCTGCGTTGATCAAACTGAGGAGCACCCAACGATTAGCATCCGAATTGTAGGCGATATATTCTTAAGGAAATACAATACCACTTCCACTGCCTCGTCGGCCACAAAGTAGGTCACCAGGAAAGTACGTATGATGGCAGCCTCGGCCTGATACCATTCGGCCACAAAGGCCAGTCGCCGCTCTGCCTGTGCTGCGCCGGTCATATTAAGTTCTAAGAAGCTTTTTAAAAGTTTGTAAGTAGCTCCCAACAATAATATCACTTGTTTCGAGTTAAATTGTGTCGCTTGCTTTGCTTCGAATTTTTTTCAAAGCGTGCCCGCGTTGTCACAGCAACACGAATCGAAACTATCGATACACAGCATCGATAGGTGGTTGCGAGCAAAAATGCCATCCCTCCCCTCCACAAATGAGGACAATTTTTCCCGTTTTTGTTTTATTTATTGTAATTTCCTTTATTTACAGGAAACAAAAAATAATAAACTGCAAACACATTTTTTGCAATGAATTGGTTGTAGCTTTCCTCTGCTTGTTGTTATATTCTAGCGTAAAACTTATGGTTTTCTTGTCGGCTCCAAATGTTTCGTTTCTTGTTCCGTTTTACTTTCTGTTGTTAACATCTCTCGCCTCACCTGAATACGCAGCCAATATTCAGTTAAATGGGTGATTCTTTTTGGAATAGTGTATATACGCATGCGTATGTGGATGTTTTTATATGGATGTGTTGATGGGTGTTTTTGTGTGTTGTGTGTGGGGGGAGAGATTGTGAGTGTTGGTGTGTTCGTGTGGACTTAATGGTATAAGCGCCTCGGCTAACGCTACGACTACTCCAAAATGCTTGACCCCGGCAAACTTTCTAAGCAGCCGGCTTCTTCTTGTCACCCTCGCCGGTCTCCTCCTCTTCCTCGTCGTTCTGGGAAAGGCTAGGGATGTTGTCATCGGAGTCCTCCTCCTCATCGTCAACATTAAAGTCGTCGAATTTATTGTTCCAATCACCACCAGAGTTATTCAGGAAGTTGCCAAACATTCCATTGTCTTTGGCGTCACCTGCTGACATTGGAGGAACATTTAAAGTAGAATTTGGGTTGGTCAAAAAAGAGAGTCAAGTCTCACCTTCCTCGTCATCGGACTCATCGCGCCACTTGGCAAAGTTGGCCTTAAGGAAGTGCAGCTTCGTCTTGTCCGTGGTCAGACTGGGCCAGAAGGGTCCGCTCGCCTTCTTTGGTATTGTGAATTCTAGGCAACGCCCAATGTTCTTGCTGGTCACTTTCTCGGGATCAACCGTTCCGAAGAAGTTGAGCGTGACCTCGTATTTCTTAGACGCATCCAGCGCGTTCACACCCTTGAAGGTGAAGCTGTTCTCCGTCACTCTGCGGGCAAAGCAGAAGGTTTAGGATCAGTTAAGGCTATCGAATAGAATCTAAAGGTCACTTACTTCTGTTCGATGTCCTTGCACTCAACATCGATGATCACATAGACCAAGTCGCTGCGCTGTGCCCAGGAAACTGGAGGCGGAATTGATCTGAAGTGGCAAATGGAATGGAGATTCTTGAATAAATACATAAGCACAGATATAAACTACAGCCGGTGTGGGGTTCGACGGTGCGGGGTGCCACATGCCGGCCCCCAGCAACGGCGACGGCGGACAAACGTCGTCGACTTTTCTGGAAACCAAGGCAAAGTGCAAAATATATGCTAATCGCTCTGCGATCCATTTGCATACACATAACCCACACAGCCGGGCGCCGCGCACAAAGGTCCATGCCGAAAATACACAGAATTAGCGCCAACCCAAACATAACCTCAAATGCTGGGCCTCAAGTTTGGCCCAAAAAATATCGCAATGCAGTTGCGCACGGGACACGCCCACCAGCAGCAAACTAGCCGACGCAGTTGGGCGGCCATATGGAGAGGGTCTAACTATCTAAGGACTGACCGCGCAAATCATAGGTATCCGCGAAAAATGGACGCCACCACTACTGCAACAAAGCACGCGCCGCAGAAAGAAGCCACAAAAAGATGTGCAGCGGCCGGGCCAAGAACATGGCTATTTACAACGATAAATAATGCACTTACCCAATTGCTGCCGACATTCTGTAGTTGATTTGATTGCTAGTTACTGGGCTATTTATTTATTAGCAGTTCTTTATTGCCTGACTCTTCACTTTTTTTCAGGATCAGTGTGGCCGCGTAAAATATAATTTGAGAGGAGACCGAGGAAATAGAGCTCGAGAACAGTGTGAGAAATATACCAAAATATACGGTCTCATTTTAAAAATATACCGTAAATATACTGACGAAGCCAATTTCTATTATACATATTTCTCGTTTTTGATATTCCGTGCAATATAACTAGCTAAATAAAACTCTCAGCCATGCCCACATAATTTTATCCGATTGATGAATCAATATTCTACTTGACTTGTTTTCTTGCTACGGGGATTCAATGTTTTTGCTCCTTAAAAACAATATAGCGTCTCGTTCTGATGAAAAAACGAACTTAGCCCACTTCAGCCCCCTCTATTTAAAAAGTTTAACTACTTCAGGTAAATAGCTGAAAATATTAACGATTGAAAATTCCTGTTGTAGATTCATGCCATCTTTCCTGTAGACTTCAATAAATACTTTTCTTTCACCTGAACTGCGTTAAAATTCTTTAACATTCATAATTTTTGGGGAGAGTATTTTAGTATCCACTGGTCAACAATGGGTTAATCGTCCATGATCGGATGTCAAATTCGTCGATTTTGATATTCGATTTGATATAGCTAGCTAGGCAAGACCCTCATTCCTGAACACATCATTTTATCCGATTGATGAATTAGTTTGGAATGTGTATAATATAAGGTTTACAAAAAAAGGTGAATCGTATTTCTCTGACAGTTGAGGCATTGTACAGCACAGAAATTTCACTCACAGCGCTGCCATACCTCTGAAAGAAAAAGTAGCAAGAACAAGAACGAGAAGTGAGTCTGAACTATTACTTAACCAAATTTTTTGCCAATTTGAGATTGTTTAATTGCATTTTCGACAGCCATGTTGCGCATCACAGCTGGTAAACTTGGTAGCGCCATCCGTGGCACCATTGGCGTGACCTCGTCGCGCGTCGCTGCCGTCCGCGCCCTGCACGGATCTGAGGAATCTGCGGAGGATTTTGACAAGCGCTACGAGAAGTACTTCAGCCGCGAGGGCATCGACGGCTGGGAGATCCGCAAGGGTATGAACGATCTGCTGGGCATGGATCTGGTGCCCAGCCCCAAGGTCATCGAGGCTGGCCTGCGCGGTGCTCGCCGTGTCAACGACATCGCTTTGGCAATCAGGTGGCTGGAGGGCTGCAAGGACAAGTGCGGTGACCAGAAGGCTACCCTTTATCCCTACTTGCTGGAGAAGATCACCCCTACCCTCAAGGAGCTGGGTATTCCCACCATTGAGGAGCTGGGCTACGACAAACCCGAACTGGCCCTCAAGTCGGTGTACGACCTCTAAGCAGTGCATACCGAGCTGCTTTTCCACATAGTTTAATGAAAAAGCAAAACAGTACACAATACCCTCACCTCTCAGAGACACTAGCTACACATCCATAGTATCCCAAGTATGGTGTGGATGAACATGTTATTGGATTGCAAATAAAAGGAGATTGGAGTAAGGCTACCACCACACAAATGCATGTGTGTTGTTTGCCTCTTGATTATGTAACCGGACCACCTAGGTTAGACGGCCGCTACTGCATTCTGGGTTGGATTTCATTAAATTCGTTTATTGATTGGCCACTATTTCCACTTTCTGAGCAGCTCGGCTGCCTTGTCCAGGTTCTCCTGCTTCTTGATGAAGCAGTAGCGCACAAAGTCCTCGCCCAGCGGCTTGTTGGGCTCGCTGTAGAAGGCACTAGGTGGGATGCCCTGCAATCCCATGTTCTTCGTCATCCATTTGGTGAACTTGTAGTCACGGTGCTTGTCCGTTTCTGAGCTCAGGTCCACTTTGCTTGCTAGCGGTGACCAGTCGGCCAGCATGAAGTAGCCGCCCTCGGGGATGGTTGGACGCATCCCAGCCTCCGACAGGAATTTGGCCATGAAATCCCGCTTCTCCTTCAGCTCGCGGGGCAGGCTGAGGAAGTAGCTCTCTGGTGTACCCAGACGGGCCAGCTCCACTTCGAAGCTGCGTGCGACACCCTCTTGAAGGGGCGTGGGGCAAGTGTAAACAGAGTTCTGGTGCACCATCTGGAGGTTCCTGATCAGCTGAGACGGCCCGTAGGCCCAGCCGATCTTCCAGCCAGTGACGGAGAAAGTCTTGCCCGCGGACCCAAGCGTGATGGTGCGATCCCACATCCCCGGCAGCGTGCAGATGCGTATGTGCTCGGCTCCGTCGAAGACAAGCCACTCGTACACCTCATCCGAGACACACAGAACGTTCCACTTGCGGCACAGCTCGGCAATGCGCTCTAGCTCCCTGCGGTTGAAGACCTTTCCTATCGGATTGTGCGGCGTGTTCAGGATGATCATTTTGGTTTTCGCATTGAAGAGACTCTCGAGCTCGGCGTCGTCCAGCACCCAATCCGCGGAGCTGATCGGACCCTGCTCTGTTTTGCGCTGAAAAATAATACAAATGAGAGGGGGATCAAAGTAGTTTGTAGTTTGGAATTCCTACCAGCTTCAGTGGAATAAAACGTGAGACACCGCCAGCCATTTTCACCATGGGTTCGTAGCAATCGAAGAAGGGTTCGATGATGATCACTTCATCGCCGACATCCACATGACCCATGATGGTGGAGTACAGAGCTTCGTACGCCCCCGAAGTGATGAGGATATCGCTGAGCGGATTAAGCTCACGTCCCACGAGTCCACTGTACAACTTGGAAAGAGCCTGAACCAGACGCACATGACCGTATCCTCGGGTGTACTGATGCAGCAGAGGATTCTCATCCTGCGCAATGTCAGCCAGCGAATGGGTCACATACTCGGGGGCGGCATCGTCGGGAAAGCCCTGTCCCAGATTCAGGGGCTTGTACTGCATGGCCAAAGCGATGTACTCGTTCCACACGCTTGGCGTGCTCCCCTGCAGTCGCTTGGGCAGATCGAACTTCTCCATGCTTCCGCTGGTGGCTGCGGCGCTTTGTTGCTGGCGTTGCGGTTGGGGCTGACAGGGATCTTTAGCTGTGAGGAGGAGGCGGATTGGCTGCAGAGCGCTGCGACAGTTTCGGAGCATCTGTAAGAAAGGTGTTTTTTAGTTTTTATGATCCCTTATCGTTGGGGCAGCGTGTGTTGCCAACTGTTTGATGTGGCTGATAAGCACGCACTTTATTGCTGTCTGAGACAATTGTGTGCTTAAATATCACTTGTTAAATGCAATTGTTGGGGGAATTGAATGCTGGAGCCGTGCACTGTTCAGTGACGTTGCATAATGGAACTGAATTTTGATTAGACTCGCGGAATATCTATGTACATATAAGCGATGCGAAACTGAATTTATTTAAAGCACTCACACACTCAAATATGTATGTAAATAAATCGGTTTGGTGAATATACATATACTCTTGCCAGCTGTTTCCTGAAATTATGCTATGCTGTGGATTTTACTGTATATACTGTATGTTAGTGCTTTAATTTATAGAATCTACGATTCAGCTTTAGCCCTGAGCTTGGTTTCTCACACAGTGCTTCTTAGCAGCGCGGTAAGTGTTCCATTATTCCAATGTTCCCCTCAACTTCCAACACACCCCGAACTACTAAAACATTAACCACAATAACCGCAAAACCCGCAAATTAAATGAAAATTGTACTTATTATAATTCTAGGCGGGAAAAGCTCTTCAGTGTGACCGCAAACTTATCGACCGTCTGACCATCAGAAAAATACCGAAATATGCGTCACAATTTTTAAAATGTACCGTAAATATACTGACGATTTATTTATATTCAAGTTCCATCATATTCCACATTTTTTAAATTCGGTTAAATATCCAGAAAGGAGCCTCAGTTCTGAACTCATAATTTTATCCGGTAGATTAGTTAATTTTCTATATGACTGGCTAATTTTAAAGATACTCTTTGCTTGGATTCTGTCTAAAACAAAGTTTAAACGAAAAAAGTCAAAGCTAAAACGTGAAATAGCATGAATTTGTTGCTTGTTAACCGGTGGTAAGGACATTTGTATTGGCTGATTGGAAACAGTATTAATGTCTCAGGTGGACATGTTTTGGAAATATTTAGGCATACGATTCCCGATATCTATTCTTGGTGTCTTTAAGAAAACCTTAAATTAACGATCCCACGAAAATTCTTCCACGAAGGGAGGATATACCACCACGAAAAAGAGAAAAAATCCCAAATCCCATCCACACCACACATCTTATCTCATCTATCGATACATCTATCGAAATTCAAAACTCAAAACAGCACCGCGCTTTTTCAATTTTCAAAAGTTTTATTTATAAAAAATGCTTGTTAATGTTGGTAAATCAAGTATGAAATCATCATATAGCTATAGTGTTGTAATTGACAAATGATTAATAACATATTTTTGAGTAGCGAAACGTTTTACATTTGAAGATATATGTATATGTATTTTTGTTTGATGAATTTCCATTACAAAAGTTGCGTTCTGCAGAGTTTTAACAAAGTAAAGCTACTAAACTTAAATCACAGATAACACTAAAGTGTTTGTTACGATATATGTGGGTATGTATGTATATATAGGCTGCTATATATGTATGCGTGGTCTTCTGGTCAAATCGGTTGTTACAGGGCCGCTTTGCACTCCTATGGACTCCTTTTTCGTGTGTGGGAATCATAGAAATAACAAGACTTGGACTTAAGTTTAAGTTAGAAAAACGCTAAAACTATAGAAATTGTGTGTGTGTGTATTTTAACTGTAATTGCAAGTGCATTTTGCACGTTCCTCCTACTCCTTCGATCTTCATTGTTAAATGCTTAAGTACTACGAAAAACAAGAGGCTTAAGTTTTGGGATACGCGGATGCAAATGATATTCGATCTTCTGTTTCCCCTTCCGCTGTGAATGGCACACTTTGCGTAACGCGAATGGCATACAAAAACTGAAACTGAAACGAAACTGAGTTTTGGTTCTTCCTCAGGTCTCTCCTCCTTCTGGGATGATGGATATGGGCCCCTCTAGACGTGCACTTCCGGGCAGTCCTCATCCTTAATTGACGTATACTGGACCTTCTTGGCCACGTTATCGAACACCGGCGTGATCATGTACTTTAACTTATCGCGACTCACGTAGACGAGGGCCACCAGCAGCCCCAGCAGGATCATGCTCAGCACGATCAGCAGGAAGATTAGCGTGGCAGTATGGCCGCTGATGTGCGCCGGCGGCTGCTCTGCTCCATAGCTCCGCTGCTCCTCCTCGGCGGCATTCAGGATGGTGGCCGCTGCATCGATGGCCGCCTGGCATGCGCCCATATCCAGCTGCAGGATGTGGGCGGGAGAGGGATCCACCCGTGAAGCCGAGTGGAAGCACATGAGACTGTCCTTGTTGCGGACGGTCACCCGTGTGGACTGGATCCACGCGCGGAAGGGCGCAATGCGGCAGTCACAGACGAAGGGATTCAGATTAAAGTCCACAATCAGATTGGCCGTGCGATTGGAGCGATCCTCCAGCTCGTTGAGGACCCTCATGTCGCTGGGCTTCACGAAGCCAAATTGATTCCGTTCGAGGTCCAGGAACCGCAGATTGTTCAGGCATCGCACCTCGAAGTTAATGTCCCGCAGCTGGTTGTCGCCCAGATGCAGGTCCCTGAGGGAGGGCAGATCGCAGAAGACATTGCGGTCCTTGAAGTGCGTGATCTCGTTCTGTTCGAGATGGAGCTTTTGCAGCTTCAGCAGCTGGCTGTTGACGAAGATGTCGTGCAGGTCCTCGCTCAGCTGCGGCGAACTGTTGTCCTCGAAGGCGTCCGTTAGGTGAAGGCTCTGCAAATTGACAAAGTTGGAGAAGACCCGCGGATGGTGATGATTGACCTCGTCGTCGTAGCGCGAGATGCTCAGGTTGTTGTGATTGAGGATCAGCCGCTCGACGCGCGGCACATGGTGGTAGCTCTTGCCGCGTATCTCCCGGATGTGGTTGCTGCTCATGTCCACGATCTTGAGCTGCTTGTAGTCGTTGATGCTCCCGAACACGTTCCAGGGCAGCTCCGCAATGTGATTGCCGGTGAAGATCAGCACCTCCACCTTCTCGGGCATGAACTCCAGGACGCTCGTGTTGCGCAGCCCCGCGTTTGTGCAGTTGACGACGTACTGCATCTCGCTCTCGTACACCTCCTCCCCGCAACTGCAGGCGGGCGGGAAATTGGGGCCACAGCTGGGAGAGCTTTGGGCATCCACGTCCACCAGGGTAATGGCCACCAGGACCACGGCCAGGACAGCCCATCCGCTGTGCCTCGATTCGGTGGTCGGCATCATGGCTCTCGTAGCTCTCGTACCTCTCATATAGTTCCGGGGCTTGGGTCTGCAATTAATAGCAGGAGTAAAATGTTTTATTAGTTGCGAATGCATTTTAAAGTGGAGCCCAAAAGCCGCAACCTCAATCTGCCCTATCTTTAGCCCCCCTCCCCTTACCCACTTACCCCCCGTCCTTGTTGGATATTTATGCTCCACAAGTTGCAGATTTACGAGCTTATGAAAGGGGGCTCCGGCTGCACACCTCAATGGTTTAGGTAGCACGACGTGGCTCACGCGGCGTATGGGTAATTTCTGTTTAGTGCCGAAACTTTTTGCCGGGGTGGAAGGAAGGACAGACGCCCGAAGAGCACTCAAGCGGGAAACAGGAAGCAGCCGGGAGGAACCGGGAGGCGATGCTGGAGAGGAACCGGAGATGCGGCGAAGCCGTAAACCTGATTATTTTTCTCTCTTTTATTGTTATTTGTTTAGCGTGCGTGGTTTCAGGATATTTTGGGCTTTGAGTTGTTTGGTAAGGTAGAGTAATCTCAGTGAAAGCGCTTTAGCCCCTGGTTGGAGTGGAGTACCACTTGGTCGAAACGATGTTTACCATTCTCTGCCGTTCGAGGGGTTAATTAAGCCACAGCCACAGCCACAGCGACTCCTTTAGAAGCCCCGAGCCGAAACACACAAAAGATTCGGCCTGGGAAAGTGCATAAAAGGGAAAAGGGCCCCTATTCTCCACGTTTGAGTGCTGTGTGCCCTTTGCCACATTGATTGGCTCCGTTCAGAGGCGGGTGTCCTGGATGATGGTTCAATTAGCACTCGACTCTCTTGTCTATGGAAATTGAGGCACAGGCCATCCCAAAGGGTTGCTAATGAGCGGCATCAAATATCCAACTGTGAAAATTGAAAACTAACGGCTCTTTAATGGGCGCCCCACGTGCCAGGTGCCACATGCCACATGCCACATGCCACTCTGCCATTCTGTGTGCCACTCAATTATCTCATGCTGGCAATTATGTTGAAATATTTGATTCGATATTTGCCTGGAATTTGAAATTCCACAAAAATTAACAAAATTGTGTGGCAAAGATATTCCTTATCTGCTGGCTGCGAAAAATAGGGAAAATATTTACCAATTAGTGAGAGTACAAAGACAGAGACAGAGACAGAGAGAGAGAGAGAGAGAGGTTTTCATTAGGCAGGAATTCCATTTACCATTCCACGCCTATTCTTACATTTTCACACTTTCCCCCCCCCCCCCCCCCCCCCCATTCCATGCCTTAAACGTTTCTCTCTTGCGCTTCTGCCCAAAAAAAGGGCACAAAGCCAAGAGAATGAAACAAAAGCTTTGCTGCTGCTGCCTACCCACCACTACCCACTACCGTTAGAATGTTGGCAAATAGGAACATGTTCTTGCAGGTCCGTGTGTGTCATTTCCGGTTTGTCGGACGCTAACAAGCGGCGGCACCAGCAACAACAACAAAAACAACAACACTGTACTACTCTAACACTCGAGACCCTCCGCCGGCGCCTGTTCTCGCTGCCTCCCTCTGTTGGTCGACTCTCTTTGCAGTTTTACTTTAATTTCAACATTTACATATGTATGTCTTTTGTTTGTTCTTTGCTTTGCATTTTATGTGTGTGTGTGTGTGTATGTGTGTGGCCCCTCCACTGCAATAATAAGGCAAACAAACAATTTGTTCCCCCCTCTCTCTGCATTTTGCTTTGTGGAATTTATTCATGCGCTTAAAATAATAATAATAAAGAAAAGCAACAAAAGTAACAATAACCCAAAAGCAACAACAAAAGCCAACAACGAAAAGCATACATATGTTTCTTCGAGGGGTGAAAGCGGTAGATACCCTAGAAAGTGATGGGAAAAGTGATAATAAATCATACCGTGGTGCTCATACACTTAAGCCACAAGAACTACACCAACAAGCAAGTTATGAAAATATATAGTCAGCGAAATATGTTATTAAAAAATCTGAAATCATCTCCAAAATATCCTGCTTAAGCCACATCAAAAAAAAAATGGTTAAAAAAGTTAAAATTTGCCCAGTATTTTTAATAAAATTACTTTAATATTGAGTAGGATGACCTTTCTGCTTAAGAAAAGTGGAGCAACGCCTTGGTATTGAATCTACAGGACGTGCCCACTGTTGAGGGGTGATTTTCCTCCATTCTTCCTGTAAAAATCGGCACAAATCCTTTTAAAATTATCGGCATGTTCTCCAGAATGTCTCTCTACATTTCAGCGTTCATAATACCTTGAATCTTCACCAGTGATAATAGATCATATGTGCTACCTCTTGAGATGTTTGGTCAGATATTTTCTTGCAAACTTCTTCCCAAAAATATATCACATTCTTCTTGAACCCTCTCCAGGGTATCAAAAGAACAATGAAAGAAAGAAACAGCAACAGCATCGACAGATGAGGACGAGGAGGAGGAGGAGGAGGAGGAGGAGGGGGAGGAGGACGAGGAGAAGTAGGAGGAGGAGGAGGACGAGGAGGGTGAGGAGGAGAAGGAGGACGAGGAGGACCAGGAGGAGGACGAGGTGGAGGAGGAGGCATTATAATTCGTAGCAAGCGCAAACAAAATAATAACATTTTTTGTGTGCTTTGCATTCGCTGTCCCCACTCCCACTCCCACTCCCTTCCCCTTCCCCAACGTTCTACCACACACACTCTCCCTCTCTACCTCTCCCTCTCTCCACTCTACTCCTATCCTCTGTTAATTCGTTAGTTGCTGAAGTGCCAGGCACTTGGCAGTTGCAATGCAAAGGCAGAGGAGCTGCTGGTGAGGTGGCGGGGGAGGCGAAAAAAAGAAAAGTACAGCAGGTGCAGAAGGAAGCAAAGAAAAAAAAAGACGAGTGTGGGGTAAATACAAATGGGAATGAAATTAAAGGTGGGCCCGCCTCTCAATTTGTAGCTCGCGATGAGAGTCAGCGAGGGGGAGGGGGTGTGGGGGAAAGAACTTTGAGCATGTGTGGGTGTGTTTGAGTGTGTGGTCTAATTAGAGCATAAATGTACAGTTACAGAGCGAAAGAGAGGGAGAGAGAACCCCCCCATACGTAGGGGTGAAAGTCGAAAGAGCAGTGCGAGTGAGTGAGCGAGAGAGAGAGGACGAAGTAGTACACCTTCAGCGTTACGATAGATAAGTCACATTTATAACGGGTGTCAGGGGTCACCACTTGGATAGTAGAATAGCAGGTGGAAGGTGGAAGGAGGAGAACAAGCGAAAACCACAATTGCTTTCCGCTGTAATTCTGAATAACGACAACCAATTAGCTTTCAACTTTCAACCCCCCCATATCCCCCTTTTACCACAATTCTTATTCATCGATTGTTTCCCTTTTGAACATTCCATAAAATGACCACATCGTCCTTTATTTATCGATCTCTTCCCTGGAGTCCCAACTTAAATTATTCCATAGTCTATTGCAGGATAATCTAGTTCAGCTTTCCCTTCTGTTAGCTGCTCCTTATTAAAGCAAGCATCCTACCCCTCCCCCCCATTCCATCCAATCTTCCAACGAAAGCATCCCCTGGAGCGGAATCCCCATTGAAATTGAGTTGAGTTTCGGCTTTCGCTTTTTAGTTGGGGGAGCTAGAGGAGCTAGAGCAGCAGATGTCTCCATTATCACCACCGTCGGTGGCGACTCCTCGGAATCGGTGGCTGTTCTGTGGCCAAGCCCCAAGCCCCAAGCTCTTGCCATTTCTCTTGCAGTGAAATTTGAAGCCACGCCCACTCCACGCCACTCCACGCCACTCCATCCTCTGCCTCCATCAAGTGCTGTCCTTGGGTTTTTTCGCCAGTCAAATTTCATTGTTGCCACAACTCCTCCTCGTTGCATACTCGTACACTTTGGGGCAACACTTGTGCTCTTTAAACGGCGTTGATTTCGCTCTGTTGCAACACTTGCAGTCCAATCTAATGGAGGAGTCGGAAGGACAAGGCTCCTTCCTCTCTTCCTCACGAAAATCCTAATGCGGCCAACAAAGCGTTTAATGTCCTTCTGCAGTCATTAAAGGAAGCGAAAAATTTGAAATGTTGTGTAAAAGCTTTCCCCAAAGGAAGCTACTCTGGGAAGGGACTCTCTTTGGGAGCTCCTACCAAAAGAAAGAGTCTCCAACTAACTGTTCTTGTGGTCGTGGCCATAAATTTCAAAGTGCGGGCTCGCAGGGGGGCTTTGGGAGTGTGGGAACTGAGTTATCGCCAGGGACTGCTTTTGGGCGCTTCACGGCTTTGTTCCGCCTTGTTTATGGCTTCATTGACTGTCGCAGGGAGCCCCCAAAGAGAGATAGAGAGAGAGAGAGACAGTGGGGAGCTACTTGTCGCGGTTGTCTCTCACCTGTTTTCCCCCCCGCCTTCAACCTCTGTTCAGGCAAAGCCGCTGCTCCATCGCCAATGCAATTAAACGCGACTCTATGCTGCAGTGTCCTGGCATGGTCCTGGCTGGTCCTGGCCTCAAACTCAATTAGGAGAAACTTCTACAGCGGAGAGAGGGTGGAGGAAAAGTGCTGCTGCTGCTGCTGCTGTATCCGCCACAATATGAAATTGTTGCACGTTGGTTTCTTCATAATTTCATTATGAGGAGAGGACGATGGACGACGGACGGACACGACACGGAAGCCATCGCGCGTGTGGCAAAAAAAAAGGAGCAAAAGGAGACAAAGGAGAGGGTAAGGAGCACCAGGAAGCGGGAGCTTTCGAAAGAGTATCGTAATGAAGGACTTCCCCCCATTGTCGGTGGTGTCTTGACCAGACGAGAGGTCTCTCAGAGGGGCCTTCCGCTGGGGGCAGCATGTAATTAGCGAACAGCAATAGCTAATTGCAGCTCAATGGCCAAGTACCTATCTTGTATCTCCACTCCTCCATCCCCTGCCAGGAGTCTTCCCCGGCAAAGAAGTGAGAGTTTTTCACACGCCAAACGGCTGGAAGTTGTGCCACGGAAATCCAAGGGGAAATGTGAAAGTTTAAGGGGCAACTGCGAGGCGAGAGAGTTGTGGCTTTTGCGGTCTTTTCAAGAAAACACAGATGGAGCGGCAGCAGGGGAGCGACGCAAGGAGCGGCAGAGAGGGGGCAGGAAGTGGGAAAGGTAGAATTCAGAGTGAGGGAGCGAGAGACAGTTTGGGATGATGGCCAGAAACAGACTCCAAAGTATATGATGCGGTTAACCAGGTGCTGGAGGGGCAGGAGGGGCAGCTCAGGACATGCCCCATGTGGTGGTGTGCAACGTGGTGCAGTGTCATTAAGGTAAGTGGAAGTTTGGCGAAGAAGCAGGCAGGATGCAGGCAGGAGTGGGGGTTCGAGAGGGGAAGATGATATTTTCGGGGGTAGAAAGCAGGTCTTGAATGTTGTACATAGCCAAGAAATGCCTAAGGATACGATTTAAGAGATGCGCTTTGTGTGATAATATTTAAACAAGTCTAGTGATCATTAGGAGGTATTGATTGAAGTCCAAAATGATGATAGATGAACCCATAAACTCTTTAATTGCTTTCAAGACACTTTTATATTCAATTAATGTCCAAATTTTGTACATCTGCTACTTTGGAGCGTCTATCTATCTTTTACTGAACAATTTTCCCCGAAATCCGCAGCAATTCGGGATAATTTTTGGTTTAAAAGACACTCTCATCGCACTTTCACCCCACGCACAGGACGAGCGGGCGTATCCTGTGGCACATATGCTGGTGGCAACAACAGTGTAATCAAACGTATCCTCTGCTCTGCTTTAAAGCGTAAATACCACTCAAAATTGGTAATTGGAATAAAACGCAATGCGAGTACATACGATGCAACACACACCGATACAGATACTCCCAGAGAGGGAGAAAGAGAGCGAGAGAGAGAGCGCGTACAAGAATGCAACACGAACACGTTGTGGCAACAACACTGTACCCCCTGCCTTTCTCTCTCTCTCTCTTTCTGTCCTCCAGGCAGAAAATGGCACGTGTTGCCTGCCCCAACAGCAAGGAATACAGGAAAGAAAAAGTGTAGCCTCGATAGTCGAAGAATTCGATACCCCGCAAAGCCTCTCATAATTTCTATGAGAGATCTACGATGATATAGAAACAGAGCTGGAATATGTTTATAAATAAAAAAGATTTGCCCACGAGCCGATCGTCCACTTCGTGCTTACAAGTCCTCGCCCTGGTGTCGTGGAATCTTTATAAATTAATCCTAATTAATCCACAATTCTCCCTTCTCTGCTCTACAAGAGTCTTCTCTTAATCGTCATACCCCTCTTGGCTGTTTTTTGCACATCATTTACGAGTGGCATAGGCAAAGTGGCAGCACTCCTGAACTCGTGTCAAAAATCCATTAAATGCTGAAGGAAAAGGGAGAGAGAGAGGCAGTAGAGGGCAAGGGAGAGGAAGGCACGATGAGCCGTGTTTTTGGGCTATCGACAATTACGAATGCTTTGACAGCATTGCCAAATCACTAGCCTAGCCCCACCATTACTACAGCTACACCCCCCTCCCCCTGCAAACACCTCCTCCCGCTCTCTTTGTGTTCTTGCAAATTTATACCAGAAATCGCATGCGGCCAAAGCCGCCCCCAAATCGCACCCAAATCGCACCCAAATCGCCCCAAAATCGCACTGGGGGGCTGCACTTACAAATTGCATTAAAAGCGGCCTCCCTACCTACCCCAGGGGGCGTGGCACTTGCCTCTCTCTCTCACTCTCTCTTTGCAATTGTATTACGGTATTTGTTTTGCCGTTTCGAGGTTTTTCCTCCTCTTTGTTTGGAGGAGGCGACAATAAAGTTTTCGTTTGCATATTTTTTGGGTTCCACAGAGTTTTTCCTTTTTGCCAGACGAATGCTGCTGCTGTTTTCTGCTGAAATGGAGGATGAGGGGATGAGACACGGGGGGCTAGGGGGGGCAACAAAGGCAAGTGCATTCATTACACTTTTTGTGGCGCTTTGAATGAAGTGAAAGTGGGTTTTGGGGGGTTTATGATGTTGAAAGGATGTCTACATTTATTTTATTTATCAAGGATATTGTGCTTACGATTGAGCTGAAAGTTGAAAGTGTCCCTGCAAATGGGTTCCACTAAAAACGGGACTTCTTTTGAGTATTTTCATGACATGCAGGAAACTTCAAGAAGAATACCTTTATTTGCATGCATTTTAATTAAATTTCCGTTTTCATCAGCATTTTTCATATATTTTTCCAATGGCCATAAAAACTATGTCTCACTAAAGAAAACAAACTCAAATTAAATTAAATTTTAATGGAATTTTCACTGATTTTCCTCGAGTTTTTATTCATATTTGATTTACTTGTAAATTGCATAAAAAATTCCATGGAAAAATCAATGAAAAATACTAGGAATGATGCCCAAGTTGCAAGGATTTTTGTGGGGAAATCTATAGATAACTATGGGGAATGCTCTAATGCTCTGGGGAGTTGATATCCCCAGGTTTCAGCGCTCCTTTCTCCTGTGCTTAATGGAGATGTCGCTATGAGAGGAGTCTACGGGAATATCCCTTAATGAAGAAGTTCCACGGAAGATCTGAGGGAGATTATTCGCCAGAGTACGATCCATCCAAGAATGCATTCCCTGTCGCTGGAGCACTTCCCCCCGCCCTTAGCCTGAACACCGAAACTCTGACGGGGAGGCCTCTTCTCCTTTGTTGGTCATTTGTTGAGTCCGGCTTTTGGGGCGAGATTTGAGGCCAGGCAGCGGCGTGTGGCATCGTGGCGGCCAAATTGCCTTGTTGCTGTGGTTCGTCCTCGGTTTCAGGAGGATGCCACGAGGAGAGGCGTAGAAGAGGATTCAACCTGTTGAACTTAAACGCCAGTTCTCTTCAGTTTTGTTCTCTTTTTGCACTCAACCGCTGCTGCCTCCTGGCCCTCGGTGGCCCTCCCCCCCTCTGCTGCTTGTTGAAGCGCCTTTGGCATAGTTTTTTTGCCCCGAGGCGCCTGCAACTATTTATAGCCGCCCTTTGCCCCCCTCTCTCTCTCTCTCACTTGCGATACTTCCTTCCGTTATCTCCTGCTCTTTATGCACGGCTGTACCATTTTTTGCTGCTCTCAAAAGTGTGCTACAGTTTTTCTTCTCTCTCCCTCGCCCTCCTCCTCCGCCGTTGCTCTTCTCTCAAGCCCTAAAGGTACAAATATCAAATAGACGGCAAGACTGGGTTCCTCTCTGCCCACTTTTCCTCTTTCTGCCCACCTCTTCAGCAGCCACTTGTCAACTGTTGTCGTTGCTTCTTTGTTGTTGTCTGCCTCTTGCTGCCTTCCTGCCGGCAGTCTGGTCCGTCTCTCATTCCTTCTCTTCTTGTTGTTCTTTATCTTCCCCCACTTGTCCTCCATCCATTTATCTGCTAGAGCAGAAGGCAAACAGCAAACAGCTAACAGCTAACGGTAAACGGAGGATAACACGGCAGGTGAGGGAGAAAGGAAGAGGGGGCAGCAGAGCCTTGTACTAGCTTTCTCTCTCTCTCTCTGTCGGGTGTCCTCCTCGCATCCTCGTGTCCGCATGCATGGCACAATCCAATTATCATACGGCCCGCCCTTTGCTTGGGTGCCCTCTGACCTCTGCTCTCGGCATGCCATGGCGCTCGACGGACGACCGACTCCTCTAATTGGAAACAAACAGCTTGGGTCCTTGCCCCCCCCCCCCCCTCACCTTCTCGGATTCTTCCTGCCCTTTTCACAAAAGAACAAGTCAAAAGGCCAAATGCCAAATGCCAAGGTGTATTATTATAGGGTGGGCCATAAGAATATTCTCAAATTTTTATTGCCCCTCTACCTCTCTCTACCTTGCATAAAATATACTTTGCAAATAACTAAAGAACAGAAGTAGGAGGAGATAAAAACAGTTCACATTTTTGTTGAAATTTGTGTAGATTTGCATTTTGACAATGCTTTTCCTCTGCTGCCGCTCTAACGCTTTCACTCTCGGTTTCTCTGCTCCTATCTCGACCTCTTTTGCCTCTTTTCTAATGCAAAATTCTCTTCTTTGTCCATTCTAATCCCTTATCAACTACCACCTCCCTCCCTCCCTCTTACACCCCTCTAGAAGGAGGGCTTCTCTAGCTTTTGGGGCCTTTGCGTTTATTTAAAATTCATTCGCTTTTTTTTTTTTTTGTGGGTTACAGGGTTAGCCGCTAAAATAACGGAACCCACATCCTGTCAACGATGAAATCGCCCAAAAATATTCAATTGGGGGAAGTCACACAGACCCCCTGCACCCCCTACACCCCATATACACCCTCCAACAAAAACAGTTTATAAATTTCAGGGCGAAAGTTGATCTGCATCAAAAAAGCAGAGAGGGGCAGAGCAAGAGACAAAGAACGCGTTGAAAAGTTTCCATTAAAAGGGACATACACTGTCGGGAGAGGGGGGGCGAGAGTGGACAGGGGGGCCACAGTTCAAGCGGTGCGACACAGAGATTCAATGAAGCAGGGAGAGAGAGAGCGGAGTGGAGTGGAGGGGAGTGGAGTGGAGAGGAGGGGAGGAACGTTTGTGCCCTGAAGCTTTATTCGCGGTTTTTGTTTACGCTGAAAGTGTTTTACAAATTGGGGATTGATCCGAAAAGTGGAAAGCGAAACGAGAAAAGTGGAAAAGTGAAAACAAAGCAAATACCGAAAAGAACAACTTTTGTTTTTCGCCAAGAGCAAAGTTAATGAAACGCAGAGAGCAAAGGGGGGGGGGAGAGATAATCTGTAGAGTAAATATTAGAAAGAAGGAGCAAGTAAGCACAGAAGTGTTTTTTTGAATGTCGCTACATAATAGGATTAAGAGTACATACCGTCTGCTCTCGGAAGCAAAGAAAGAGAGAGGCGTAAGAAGTAAACCTCTACTGCAAGCAGCGGTAGGGACGCAGAGCAGAGCACAGGCAGATCGAACAAAGTCTCTCAACGTCAAGCGCTGCCGCACTTCAGCAGAGGACCAAAAGCAAAGCAAAAGCAGCGCTGCATCGGAGCCAAGCAGCGCTGCAGCAGAAGCGCAGAGATCTTTCCAACAGATAAGCATCACAAGAGAGAGCACCTCATATGTCACAAGACAGAGAGAGCGGCACAGAGACAAACAGACAGTAGCCATAACAAACGGTAATTGAAAAGACTGCAAAATAGCCAAGGCTTAAGCTCTACAACAAATACAACAACAAGCACAGAAAAGGCACAGAAACAGAAAATCACATAAAACCAAAGCGAGTGAAAGAAGAGAAACATTTCAAAGTCATTTGGAAGTGGCAGGGCAGATGAAGGGCAGTTAGCAGAGCGCAGGGGAGTGGGGAAGAGAGCAATGGTAATGGGCAATGCTCGTAGACGAATAGATGAAAGGCAAAAGAGAGGAGCAAGTGAGAAGTGTTTATTGCAAAACAAAGCAGCAGCAGCAGCAGCTCCCACCGAAGAACAGCAACAGCAAAAACAATGAGTGAAACGGAAGGTGGGGGGGGGGGGGGGGGGGGGGGGGGGGGGGGGGGGGGGACCAACGGTGCAAAATGCATATGCTAAGCAGAGAGCGGGCGAGAGCGAGAGGGAGAGTAGGAGAGTAGTACAAGGATGCCCGTTCAAGGTGTTCAAGTGGCGATACAGAACTCATTGAATGCCTGACCCGTTTGCTTGCACTTTAAATCTACTCGTGTATAACCGTTTCATAATCGATTCCAAAGCGACGAATATTCTATGAAACACGGTTTGTAGCAAGATAATAATTAGTAAGGCATTCAATTAGTATTTAAAATAGCATACAGCGCGCGTTGGTATTTACCGCACCATCGATATACTCGGCGGGAAATACCAATAGTGAGATATCGGATAAGAAACATCGATAATAAAGTAAAATGGCGATCGTGAGAGACAGACGCGCAGCTAATAAAAAGAGTTATATTGTGTTTTTTTATACATAGGCAGTTCACCCACACACCGATATTGGTCACTACAATTCACAGGTTAGACGGCCTCCAGGTTCAATATTAGCTCAAAAGCTGATCGAAAGTTAAACAAAACTCAAACCAAAACTTAAACAAATATTTTTCAGATGTAACCATTGAATTGGTGCAAGAGTCCTGCCATCTCTTTTCATATTAAAGGGTATACATACCCATCAAAATGGAATGCAAAATGAGTTGCAAGAGAACCACAAACAAGATGCAAATATCTTTACTCTGTAGACTTTTCTCCTCTCTCTCTCTCTCTCTCTCTCTCTCTGCCGCACTATGATTGCCTTTTGCCTTCGGGGCCTTTCTTGTTCCTCCCACCATCACCATCCCCATCCCCCTTCATCGTCATGGAAGAAACCCTCTGGACTCGTTAAGTTTTTGACAGGCCAACTAATTTCAGAGTGAAAAGAAGAGAAAAGTGGCCGGCGGACAGGGTTTCTTAGTGGGAAAGCGGAACGCGAAGTGACAGGCAGGACCTCGTCCTTCCCCTCTGGCCACACGACATCTCTGGGCCAATCAATCTTTTGGCCCGGCGTCCAGAGTCGAGTCGAGAGTTGAGTCCTTGGCAGGCAGTTCAAGTCTTTGGCCAAATACCGTTTCCCGCTCCATCTCCATTCATTTGGGCAGTTGCTCTCTCTCTGGGCGACCCTTCTCTGTGCATTCTCCGGCGCTTTCCCTCTTGAAGGGGGTTTTCACTTGGTGGCCTCCTAACGACTATTGCAAATATGTTGCAATTTTCCTCCAGTTTTGGGCTTCTCCCGTCCTGTTGCTTTCCCCACATCTCTCGTCCTTTTCGGTCATTCCTCCCCTTTTTGACAAGGACATGGCAGGTCCTGTGCCTCCGAGGGACCTCCGAAATATGTTGAAACTGCAGGAGGGCCTTCTGCTCCTCCTATTCCGTTCTCTCCACCGCCACCAAAGATTGATCACAGTTGGCCCACAGTTTTTGTAGCCTTTTCGTGCAATATTTATTTCCGGTCCGTCCCGTGGCAACACCCCGCTTCCCGCTTCCCGCTGCATCACTGATAAACCCATTTTCCACTTTTCCATGCCCTTTTCCACGCCTTCCGCTGTCGTTTAATATGAAAAATTGCGCGCAAATATTTGCAAGAGCTTCCGCCGGAGTGGAGGACGCGGAGAGGAGAAGTGCGGAAGGAAGGGAACGAACTGCAGTATGTGTGGTGTCAAAGGGCATGCCCCATGCCCCATGCCCCACCCTCAATGATGCCTGCCTCTCTTCCTCTAATTGTAAGAATTTGTCAGTTCGGTTCCTGGGGTCAGATATTAATCGTTTTGGCCCCAAAAGAAGGACCAGACCCAACTTGTTCCCTTCCGAGAGAGAGAGAGAGAAAGAAATAGATGAAATTGAGAGGGAAAATGTGGACAATGGAGCAGAAATTATGGGGAAGCTGTAAAACTTTCGGATATTTAGAGAGATTGCCTACAGGCATCGAATAGGATGGAATCCTTATACTTGTTGAGAGTAATATTCGAGGATGAATACATGGTAGATATAGGAGATATTTGCAAATATATACAGGTATTTACTTGATTTGTGGATGTGTCTCCCCTCTCCATATGCTATCCATTCTTTTGCAGTTCTCAGAAGGAAAGACATTCCGTATAAGTTCAAATATCACTCAATGAATGAATGGAATTAAGTTAAGATATATGTATATTTAGCAAATTCAAAGCCTTACGGATCTCTCAATTTACTCAGAAATCTCTTTACTTATTGCATTGCTTGCTTCTCATTCGACGGCAAAACCCAATCTCATTACAGGGGGCAGCAATCATTATCCTTGCAGCAGCTGTTCAAAGGACCCTACTTAACGACTGTGCCACATCAAAGGAATCGCAGCCAGAGAGGGGGAGAGACACACAGAGTGAAAGAGATTGGCGGGGGAAACGGAGACTGCTCTAAAGAGGATTAACCAGAGCGAAGTTTACCATTATTTGAATGCACTTAACGCGAAAGGACCCCGGACAACGGTCCGACACAGAAGCCCAACCTCCAATTTTCCATTTTCCATTTTCCAGTTGTTAACTTTGGCTTCATTTGGCTGGTGGTTTAAATACTGTACGCGGTTCCCTTTTTCTCCTTCTCTCCTCCTCTCTGAAATGGGGGGCAAAAACGAGGCAGAGAATCCATAAAAACTAACAGTTATGCCTTCATTTGGTGCTCCTCCAACAACAGGGAAAGTTGGCAAAGAGTGGAGAAAGGGGCGCCAGAGAGGAACTGAGAGAGTAAGCCAAGAGCAGGGGGGGGGAGAGGAGTCGCAAAAACGGCGGCCCAAGCCGAGGCTAAGGCGAAAATCTTTTTAGCAAAACTTTTAATGCTTTTTCTTTGCCATTTTTTTAGTAGCTTCTTCGCCCGCTCTCTCGCTCTCTCTCTCTCGATTTTAAGGCATAACTTGAGACTGGAGAGAGGGATAAAGAGAGCAAAGAGAGGGGGGGGGGGGGGGGGGGGGGCGGCTAAAAAAACGCATAAGAAAAGCGCGTGCACGTGGTAAAGTCCCTGGAAAATTGGCCTCAGAGACCGAGACGACGACCATCATCATCATTTCATTCATGAATGATGGGAATTTTTGAGACCCGTTGCATATGCGACAAGTTTTTCTTTTCTGGATAGGGACGGGGTTGCCAGGGGTGGCAGGGGAAGTGGTAAGAACGGATTGCATCCCCCCCCCCAAAAAAAAAGAAGAAATGAAAATTGAAAATTGCTTGAATTGCATTTCGTTTCGTCTCTCGTTTTGATGGGTTTTTCCTTAAACGAGAGCAAGTGAAGGGAAGAAGGGGGAAGTGGAATGTGGAGAGAGATGTAAGGAGCAAGGGGAAAAGGGGAAAAGGGTGGGGACTGGGTGTATAGAGAAGGTAAAGATGTCAGGCTTCGTTAGACAAACATCTGCTGCTGTTGCTACTGCTGCTCTTTCTCTTGCTCCTTCTCCAAGGACTATTCCCCCCCCCCGTTTCCCTCTGGGAACTCTCCTTCTTCTTCTTGCAACGTATGGGAAATTGTAAGAGTTTCTTTGAGAAACTTCTGCCTCGACCATCATTTACCGGAGGCCCAAAACTGCCATGCAGTTCCATCTTGTGTTATGACAACTCTTTCCTCACTTTCCTCACTTCCCCCTCTTTAATTCTCCTTTCTTAACTTCTTCTTTACTTCTACTTCCACCTCTCGTTAGCCCTTGAAGTGGATTTTCAATTAATTCAATCATTGAGCGCCTGAGACTTTGTCTTGAGTCAAAAGACTTTTCTCACATTTGATTTCCAGTGGAATCCCTCAGAGGAGCATAGAGAAAAGGAGAAGGCGAAGGGAAAGCATCCAGAGAGACATTCTCTGTTTTAATGAGACCCCCAAAAAACTCGTGTAATTTTGGGAAATTTCTCTCAGGTAGAAACAAGGATAAAAAGGGGAAGAGAGAGAGAGAGGGAGACATTTCCTCGAGATTCTCATTTTAATGAGCAACAACTATTCTCATTCTTATTGTCTTCTCTTTCTCCTTCTCTTGCCCCTCCCTCCCGCGACAAAAACTTCTCTAATTGAAATTTGGAATGCGAATGCCGCCGTGGCATCCGCAAACACTGCAAATGACTTTCCAGTTTTGCGGCTTTTCCTATGGTTTTCCTTTGGGGTTTCCCTTCGAGTTTCGGGTTTTCTCTTTTTGTTTTATCTGCTCTAATTTTAACTGTATTTTCCCCAGCGGATTTAAGCTGAAAACTTACATCAAAATAAACTATTTATTCGTTTCGTTTCGTTTTGGTTTATTTCTTCTGCGATGATTTTTGCTGTCACTTAGGGGCTCTGCGAAAGTTCTGAAAAATTGAAAGGAAACGAAAAGTTATTGAAGGATTTTATAGAAGAATAAGCCAAAGAGCTATTAGATCTAGTAGATGCTTTAATTAAGAATAATAAGTAAGTAAATTGATGTCCCAAAGAGCCCCCAAAAATCCACAGAAAACTCTTTTCCAGAAGCCGTATTCCAGAGGCCTCTTAATTACACTTTTTTCTATCTTTCAGTTGTTATATTTTAATGCCAACACCCCCCTCTAACCCTCTCTCTCTCTCTCTCCCTCTCTCTCTGTCTCTCTCTCTCTGTCTAAGACATTTCCCCACACTTCATTCGCTTGATAGTAAACCTCCGGGCAATGGGCAATGGGCAATCCCTTCAACTGCAGATTTGGTCAGCATTCAGAGGAGGACAAAAGGGAGCAACAAATGGCATCTTTGTCATCCCCTTGTCCCGCTCCATTGGCCTCCCGTGTGCCACATGACGTATGCGCAATGTGACAGCCAGCAGTTGGCTAAGGACTTAATTTAAAGCGGCTTTCGTCAACAGAGATTTACCCTCAACGCGCACTCTCTGCCAGCTTCCAGCCTCCGCCTGGTGCAGCTCCAGAGATTGAGGTCTCGAAACAACAACAGAAACGATGATGGTACTTTTGGTACCCATCAAGGAAAAGGACGAACCGTCTATGGCCAAATTTGCAAGCAGTGCATTTATTGAGTTTTCGTTGGAATGTTCTTGAAAAGCAGCTGATGATTCGACATTAGATCGAAATATTGTAAACGTTTCCTACAAAAGGTGTCCTCAAAAGCATTATACCCTGCGCTGCAACAGGCAACAGACTCGTACTTACGAAATAAATTTAAAAACTGCCAAAATCTAAAGGCCTCCAAGCCGTCACTCCCTCAGTCAGTGGGCAGTCCTCCTGATCCTCCTGTCTGCATTTAATTAAAACTCCCAAAAGGACACACAGACAGACAGGCAGGCAGGCCAGAAGGACAGTCCGGACAGCACCGGACATCTGGACAATTAGTGTGAGCCATGAATTATGAGTTTTTGGCTTTTATTTTCGGTTTATTTTTCCCACTTTCCTGTCCTTTTTATGTCTCTTTTTTGTTGGGGTTAAGTAAATTATGGTCAGAGTTTTTGGGGGCTCATAAAATCAGTTTAAACAATAGCCCCAGACAGGGGTCAGAAGGGGGGGCTGCAAAGAGGTTAAGGCCAACAAAATATAGAGCTAACTATTATTACGGCGGACAGGGGAGCAGAGGAGAAACAGAGAAACAGAGACACAGACAGAAATACAGAACTTTTGTGCTTTATTCTCGTTTCCGGTTGCGACTACTGCACCACACACACACACACGCACACACACACACGCAAAAGCAGGATATAAGTAGCATATGGTAAAAAGGACGGAAGGAGGCAGAAGAGCAGCCTGCAAGTCCCTGAGTCTGAGTCTGAGCATATGGATAATGGCAAAACGTGCCGAAAGCCAAAAAGTTCTATGGAACAGAAAGACAATGGCGGTGTCTGTGGCGAAAGACGGCGGGGGCAGTCGAAGGCAGTTGCATCTCCTTTATACTTGTGAGGGGGCGTGGTCGCTCCCTACAGTTGTACAGTCGCTCGTTTATTCTGACTTTCAATTTGAATGCTGTGTTGGGCTCCCGGAGGCGCCCAGTCCGGTCTATGAGAGAAGTTTTGTGGCCATTTGTGTATGTGTGTATGTGGTAGAAATACAAGGTATATTTCATAGGAGTATGACAGTTACAAAAATCATGATTCAGAATACAAAAGGGAACCCAAAAAACAAAGTTCTTTGCAGTTACGCTTTGATCATCTGAATTCTGAATGATTTTAAATCGATATTTCCATCAATAAATCGAATTTTACAAGATTTATCGTTGGTCTTTGGATCGATATTGTGAGAGTGAAATGGGATGGACGATTTACTTTTCCGAACACGTCTTTATTCCACTCATCCGCCATTTTTTAATGAACGAGCGTCGATCTACATACTTTTAATGTGCCCGTATTTTTGGTATTTTTCTAGGGTGGCCGTACATTTATGGATTCTTAACCTAAGCTGGGGATGCCGCATTGGTTGGTATAGGTTGTAATGGGGCTGCCGTACTGAGTGATAGGGGTTATCCTACCACAATAATATTACGGAAAATGAATTAAATTTAGTTTCAATATCGATGAATAGGTAATTTATTAATGATTTCAATACATAATTGATATATCCAATTTTTGTAGCCCAAAGTCCGCTTTCCTTTTAAGGTACGCACTTTACATTGACAGATGGTAATAAAGTCCTTTGCCAAGGGGCATTGCATACAAAACCATAATGCACTTGGATTGTTTACGCAAATATTTGCAGAATTCAAAGGGGCGACGAGAGGAGAGGAAGAGAGAGAGAGAGAAGGGAGTCCGAAGGGAACCCTCTCCCTGTGTTTCCCAAAAACAAGCAAACAGTTTGTTATCCAGTCGTCTCACCCTCTGCTGCTGTTTGTCCATCTTGTTAACCTTCCTCTTGGCCCTAGTTATCCCCTATTCCTGAGATAAAAACCCAACTTAACTTCACTCAAGCGACGACTCCTTTGGCCCCCGAAATCCCTCATAAACAGGCGGGACTCTCTTGCACGGCAGCAATTCCAGTGCATCTCGGAGGACAAGTCGAGAATTGCTTTGGCCCCTGAAAATATTGTGGGTCACTCCTCCTCCCCCTCCTTCTTTGTTTGCTCCCCCCTTTTCGTCATTTTCCTCCTGTGTTTTGTTTTCGTTATATTTATGCACATTTTTCCATTGGTTTTTCATTTTATGTGACAGCAGAGGCAACTATGAAATGGAAAATGCAAAAAGTTTACCATTTGCCATTCGATTCTGCTTTCCCTTCTTCTCTCTCTGGAGATTGTACACTTGACAGGTCGTTGGGGGCCAGGATATACTCGTACTCGTGCTGGTTTGAACAAAGGATAACAGACAGAGTGCAAATTCGACATAAACATATTATCCATTAGCCATTTTCCCCATTTTGTGGGCAATTAATTTAAATTTTTTGTTTTCTTGAGTAAGAATTTTTAAAAGAAATATAAATTTTGTTAAATATTTTCTGTATAACAGTTTCCGTGTACATATAACAGTTTTGGGAGTGTTGAAGATCGAGGGTAGAACAAAAGGTAGGCTATGGAGTATATATAACTGTTTTAAGCACAGTCTCTAACCGTATAACAGTTTGTGCTTCAATTATGATTTTGGAGCATAAATTACGGTCTACCCCACACGTCCTCCTCGTTTCAGATCCCAACAGTTGCAACTTTTATTTAATTTTCCATCTGCAGAAAAACATATTCAAACTTTCCATCAAATCCCCCTCTCTGCCTCCCCCATAAAAGAAGCTTACTTTCCCCAAAGAAAACTCCTGTGAAAAACAAAACGCATTTCCTACTAATACGAATAATTCCATGCCGAGGGTTCCCACTGGACGAGTGTCAAAATCAGGACGAATCACCTCCCTGGAGGGGAAAAAGGGGAAACATGGGGAGGCGATGTCAAGGCAGAGACAACAATGGACAGATGATAGTGGAACGACATCTGTACAACTAACGGAGTGAGTGACAGAGAGAGAGAGAGGGACGGCGAGACAGGGACAGGGAGACTGACGTACAGACAACGTGTTCCATCAGCCCCAAACACAACAAAAGCCAGCAACAATACCTCGTTCAGAGGATGGGGAAGACACACATGTTGATGGGGGGTCCTTTGGGGGGCTAGCCTATCTTTTCTATCAAAAGACTGAATCCGAAAGGCCCCCTCCTTCTGCAGGACGAAAGAAACAAGAAGCTTAGCCTTCTTATGGACATTTTCAGACAAAAAAAAAGCTCTAGAGATGGCAAATATCCTTCAACTGTTTCACGCAGATGTTGGCAGAGTGTTATATGCATTATACAGTGACTAGGAACTAGAAAATGCATCTAGATAGGTGATACACAGCTATGCAGCTAATATTTTGTTGAGTTTTCTCGTGATTTTAGTTTAGTTCATTTCATGATATAAAACTAACTCTTGCTGACTTTTGCCAACTCATCCCAAAAATCTCTCTTTCGCTCCCTTCCTCCTCCTTTGTGGGTTTCCCTATGGGAAGCTGCGATTCAATTAAGTCCTCATCCGGCGTCATTATCCAGTATTTAGCAGATCCCTGCTCGACAACCGCCATTCAACCTTCTCCTCCCTTGTCAGGGCCCCCTTTCCGCGACCCCCAGCCACTCACTTGTCGAACATGATAAATTTTGTGGCGGGGGGGGGGGGAGTAAAGGATTTCGTTGAATGTTATTGCATTTTTAGCACCTCCTTGAACCGGCCCTCTCCACACCACTCCACTCGCCTCCATCCAACCACTAATCCCCTATTCCTTTACACTCCTTCCTTGCCCCTCCCCATCCCCCCGCTTCGCTCGCAGTTTGCGTTAATTTTGCGCCAGCTGTCAAATGTCAAAATGTCAAGTGAAACAAAATTTTCGCATCATGAGAAATGCATGTCGCTGGCGAGAATTTCACAGAAAGTCTACATGGAGCAGAGCAGGGTACAGAGAGGGGGGGCTACGCGACAGTTTCCCCCCCCCGTTTTTGGTGGTGGGGCTACCAACGAAGTGGCTGACTACTGGATGGAATAGTTATCGCGTTACCCCGCCCACCACACTCTGAGCCATCCCTAGTTGCAGTTCCTCATCAAGTGGTGGTTGAGGAGGGGCAGGGGGAGGCTGTGGCAGATGTGGCAGCAGATGGAGCAACGGGACACAGAGCCGGAGCACTAGCACCATCAACATCATGATAATGCCCATTATTAGCAGTGGCAAAGCACATTTGCATGCATTTTAGAATTTGTATATTCCGACCAAGCGGCGGAGGACCCAGAAGAGGACCCAGAAGAGGAGCCACCCGCCTCCAATCGCCATCGCCATCGCCATCGTCCGCCAGTCAGCCACTCATTACACTAGACTGCACAAAAACGGGATCTACTCGTATGTAAAAGGTATGGCAATTTATTTGGAATTTGGAAACAGGTTTCCTTGATTCTATCGAAGGAAAAAGTGTTTTATTTGCAACAAAAATCTATTACTCGTACTCAAAGATACGATATCGCCCCCCTGCTATCTTTCGATGGTCCTCATTCTTGTTGTCTAGTGTTCCCTGGAGAGGCGGGGGAGACGCCACTGCGTGTCAGTGGCGCGTTGTGCATCTGAGAGGCAGAGATGCGGCACCAGTCGACAGACAGACAGACAGACAGATAGACGGAGACCCACGCCAACAGGCGGCAGCCCGGATCTGCTTTCCGATTTATGCTCACATTTTAAGCAATTACACGGCCAGGAGGCTCCCATTTTCATGGGGATGGCGGGGATTCCACTGGCACTTTTGTAACCACATTTTCACTTCCATATCCGTTTCGATAACTATTTTCGGGGTGGCGTTAATTGAATCAGGGACCCCCCTATACCCCCCTATACCCAAGGGTTAAGTGATGATAAAAGATCGGGCATCCACAGAGGTTGTGAGTGGATGGTGTGCCTGTCATCTGACACTTGCAGTGGCGACAGACCCAGACCCAGACCCAGGGCCAAATCAATGCAAATGGGAATGGGATCTGCCTCTGGCATCTGCCTGTATCGCTGCTGTCGAAAGCATTTCAATTTGTGGATCTGCTGTAATTAAATTCCATCAGCAGCCGACGCGTCGGCCCCAAGGTAGTGGAAGGTAATGTCCTTAATGGAACCGAAGCTCCATGAAATTGCCTATCAAACGAGGGCCTAATGCTCTTAGGGCCCGAACCGAAATCTCGGCTAAGTGAAGTTCGGATTTAAATGGATTTTCCGTACAGCAAACGTCCGGCTAATTGAAGTTACTTAACATTCTACGTACATATGTACATATCTATAGATAGAGGAATGTTTTCATACATAAGTTCATGACCTGGGCCCTGCCTGACCTCTGCGGCTCTCATTACTTTCGCATCAATCAATCAATTGAAAAGTCAATGAGGGAAATGGAAAATCGCTTGGTTCGTTCGACCAAATGTCAACAGCGACAGCGCCAGCGCCAGGGACAAAGGGCCCAAATGTCGAAAGCAGTTGGCAAAAAGCAATAATAACGAGGGGGGAACGTTGTGAGTGGCGGCTGCGACCGCAACTCTACATTTATACCCCAAACTTAGTCAGTATGGCTCTCCTCCGGCAGATGGCGCTGATAAGGTATGTTTTTATTGTGTAATAATTATGGGGTCGAAAAGGATACCTTCTGGACGTTACACAAATCTAATATACCCCTATTCTCATTTCGAGTATCGGGTATAAAATGTAAAATTAATAAAGTTCTCGACCCTCGAAAGGACAAGGGGGTGCAGAGTGGTTGGAGGGGGGAGGAAAAACCTCAAACAATAACCAAAGAAACGAATGAAAGGAAAGAGGAGAACCACGTAAGGGAGAACTTTGAATGCTCTTTATTTTTTGGTATTCTTAAATCAGTATTTTTAAGTATTCTAAACTTTTTAAGCATTTTGTATTTTCGAGTAGTTTTTGGTATTATAAAGACTATCTGTATTTTCTAGTATTTTCTGAGTTTACTAACAGAAGTAATGATAATAATACCACTATTATTTACTACTCTTTTACTAAGAGCTCAGTCCTTCCTTCCGCATCAAAATGTTAACTGAATTCTGAAGCTTAATTAATATCTTATGTCTTTTGTCGCAATGCCCTTTTTCTTTCGTTGCTGTTCTTTCGCTTTCTTTCAGTTTTCTTTTTGTATTTTCTTTTGCCGGTAACTTTTCTGTCTTTGTCTCTGATATATTGATGAGGTCTGAGGCCTGAGGAGTATTCCAGTGGTGGGATTGGTGCAGATGCTGAGCCTGGTGGCTGGCGGCTGGTGGCTGGGGGCTGCTCGAAGAATAATCAACGGCGAAGCACTCATTGAGAAATGCAGCGCGACATTTCCGCTGCTTCATGGATGTTGCCCTGAAGGTGTCGTACACGTTTACCATATCCCCCACACCCCTCCCCCCTCCCCCTGATATGTTTCTCTCTGGGCTCATGCTCATCTCCTCTCCTCTCTCGCTCTTTCTTGTTGTGCCTCTGGGCGGCGTGTCGTGTGCGTGATTTATGTCACACGAAATGCAAATACATGAGTAAACATGCATGCCGCCACAGACGATGCTACAGATATACGACTATATAAACATACATACATATCTACAGACTTATACATATGCATATAGGAGTATGTTATGTGGTGTGGTGTACGAATATTGTAGTTATGGAAATGGGAATGGAAATTGTAGAAGGGGAATGGGAATGGGAATGAGAGCAGGAGAGAGTTTCTGTTGCTTCTCCGTGTCCGGCCACAACATTTTCACGTTCTTCAAATAAACTGCACACGAGTGGAGTGGAGGATTAGGGGGT
Organism: Drosophila persimilis; assembly: GCF_003286085.1. NCBI lineage: Eukaryota > Metazoa > Arthropoda > Insecta > Diptera > Drosophilidae > Drosophila > Drosophila persimilis. Next base: position 26,643,800 of record NW_020825288.1, on the reverse strand, counting down.
GGAGGGAGGGAGGTAGAAGATTGTCGCACATTTTGACAGTTGGCAGAACATTCTTTCTAATAAATTTATGCGGCATGCGATATGCGGGAATGTACTACACATCGGAATGTTGAATGTTGAATGAAGAGACGTGTGGCAGAGTGAATTTTAACCGTGTTTTGGTTCCGTTATGCTGTCCTGTGTGTGTTAAGGATGCGACACGAATTCAGTTAGTTTTAAACGGGGATGTGTGTGGTGTGTGGTGTGGAAATCTCATTTAAATTGCCAGTTACAAGCAAATTGTTGTTTCAACAGAGTTTTTTGAACTGGAATTGGGCTGTCACTCGGACAATTGTGTAGCGACAGCCACTGTTATACATATTACTGTTGAAAATTGCACGCAATCAACTGTTATACGCATAGGAACACACGCCACATAAATGGTTGCAATTAATCCGTCCATACATCGACTACTGCCACATTCTCTGACTGCAATTTCAATCTCTGTCCCCCCAATCCCCCTCACAAGTCACGCCACAAGCCAGATTCCGCACCACCACCACCGTGGTGGCATCATCCATTTAATATAAACTTCTCCCATTGCGAATTCCTGGATCAACAATTCGATAACAACCCACACATTGGAGTGTGGTTTACGATTGAATTTTTGCAGAAATATCCTCATTAATTGAATTGAATCCGTTAATTATCCGCAATATACGCATTACATGCACGGAAGGAATGTAGTCATAATAATATTAAATATTTGTATTCACATTTCAAAGTGGGGCCGGCCTTCAATCAGCTGAAAGTTCTATAGAACGCAATAATCATAGGCCGTATAACAGTGGACATAAAGTGTTATATGCCGCTAATGGGCCACCCGACACCAAGCACAAGCTGAAAATAAAATATTTGGCGTTTAATTCATTTTTAATGATTTAACAAATGACCGACTGACTCGTTCATTCATTCTCATTACGTATATGCAACACTTGCACCTGTACCCTGCCACCCCCTCCCTCTCTCTCTCTCTCGCGTTCTATCTTTCATCTTCTTCTACCTCTGGCACTCATGCCTCACTGGCCCACAATTTGGTTCAATAATTTTTCCAAGCTCAGAGCAACGACAATTTTCACTGAGCTGAACGACGAGTCGGTGGCTTTTTTATACCGTGTGGAGAGAGAGGGTATAATGGTTTTGTTCAGATGTTTGCAAGGCAAAGAAGCAAGCATCGCAAAATCCCATAAAGGGTAAAGGTTTCTTCATCAGAACTAGGCTTTCTTAGGAAATATCGATCGAAAAATACAAAATTTAATTGAAATCACTTGTTTTTTTTACATATCCACCATAAAAACACCACGCTAGAGGGGTATCAAAGCATCGACACCCCGAGCAGAAGGCCTTCGGTGCCTTCTTGTTTGCCAACTGATAACAATCTATGCAGTAGCTATCTCTGTCACTCTCACTCTCTCTTTCGTTCGTGCTCATCTGTGCGGCTAGTGAATGCAGGAGAAGTGGGCGGGCGGTCCGGCAGCAGAGGTAGAAATAACCAAACACAAGACAAACACAAAGTCACAGACAGAGCAGAGGCAGAGGCAGAGACAGTGGAAAAAAAGCTGAGGTGGTCCCACACTCACACAGACACACACCCATACAGAGGTGCATACACAAAGTAAACTGCGTCGCAGTTGCAGCGCTGCTGCTACCACTGCTGCTGCTGCTGCTGCTGGTTCTGTTGCTTTATGTAGAGAAGAACGACAGAGAGAAGAGAAGAACTGCAGCGCATAAAGCAAATCGTGTCAATGACATTTGGTGACATACGTGTGGGCCAGAGAGAGATGCCAGATGCGAGACGACGACGACGATGACGACGCATCAAGAGCTGCAGCGATAGCGATGCTCGCGAAGAATAGAAAAGAAATAAAGAGATGCCCGATGCAAGAAATTGCTTTACGGCAACAACAACAAAAACAGCAGCAGCAGCATAACCGGTTCTTATCGTTTAGAGCAAGGTAAATTGTATGAAAGGTATGGCAGCAATAAGTATACGCACATGCATGTACATTCCTTGGTGCATCATTCGCACTCACTAAACTGAAGGAAGGCCGCTCCTCTTGGACTGCCGTACCTTCTTTTAACCCTGGTCCCTAACCATTTAAGTGGGCGTATGATAGGGCCTCTGTCACCCAGATAAAAGCACAGAGGGGAGAAGTACAAAAGGGAGGGGAACCAGAGGTTGGAGTTGGGGAAGCAGAAGAGGGACAGAAGATGGGGAATATGGGAAAAGGAAAAAGGGAACACAAGAGTGGGCAGAGTGGGGAAAGCCCAAAGAACATAATTTACGGTTAGCTATGCTTTGTGGTTGCTATAAATAGAAATACTTTTGGGGTCATTATGTTGCTATTGTTGTTTCTCCTTCGTCTCGGGGATGTTGCTGGCGCTGATGCTGATTCGATTTTGAGGTTAGTTGAACATACAAACACCCACACAAAGAGTGAGAGAGAGAGAGAGAGAGAGAGAGGTAGCGGTTTAAAGAGATCAAGTGGATTCAGAGAGGAAAAACTTTTGATTTTGGATTCTGCGTTGACAAATCTAATGATATGGCTGATAAATTTAGATATAAAATGGGAGTATGGTGGAATGTCAGAGGCAGGAGAGTGCCGAATGGAAAGAGGCTACAGTGGGGATGGTGCGTGGGACGAGAGAGTGTGGGAGTAGGTAGAGTGAGAAGAGAAACGAGGCAGTGGGTGTAAAAAGGTGGGGATAGAGCGGTTAAGTTGTTGCCTGAAAGTATTGTTGTATCGTACAACTCTAGCGGAAAAATATTTCGAAATCTTCATAGGACTTAAACTTCCACTAATTCGAATCTATTCAAACATCATTAAATAAAGTATACACTAAAGTAGCGATTGTGGATGAGAATTCTATAAATTATTTGAAAATCGATATTTCCTGTCGTTAATTCCAGTAAATTTAATCGTTAACCAGCCTGTTATGTTTATCCATTCTGAATGACGCGTGTGTGACATCAGCTTCCACTCCCCCTCCCACACCCAATAGAAGTCACTTCCAATCAAAATGCACTTCACATTCTGCGCTTTCATCATTCATTAAGCTCCTCTGCCTAGTCCTGCCATCCCCACAAGCACCCCGAACAAATGTGTATCCTACGTTTAATTAACTAAAAAAATAAATCAAAAAAAATCCTCCTCCAAATCGAAATCTCCCATCAAATTTCCAGTCATACGTTCGGGATTTCATTTTCAGGTATTTCTGAATGGATCTCGGTCTACATTCGAATTTAAAACTGAAATATGCATCCCCTCTTTAATCCTCCACTGAATATGGTATAATTTCTGCATAAAATTCAATTTTTCTGTTTTTTTTTTGTGCACTTGCAATATAATTTTATTTCTCGCTCTCCATCGAGCACTCAATCTCTCATTTCATTCTCTCGTTTTGCCTTCTCTTTTTTTTTTCGGTGGCCATTTAGCTGACCGCAGCGGTTGTGCCAGCGCCTCCCCCCCCAATCTCCATTCCCCTGGTAGTCTCTGCCACAACCGACCGACCACCGACCCCCGCCCACCTCAATAGCATTTAAAGTTAAAAGCCATGAAAATCAACACATAACAAACCCATCCAATCCGAATCTCTACAAAAAAAATAAAGAGACTCCGAGACACCACCCCACTTTTCTGCGGCTTTACGGAAATCGTAATTTAAAACTACGCCTCTGCGGCAGCATTCCTCCCCCCCCTCTCTTTTCTAAACCCTTTTCTGCCTTTTTTGCAGTGTTTTTTGTACTCTTTTCGAAGGGTATTTCAGGCTTTGTGTTTCTCTGGAACAAAGATAATCAAATATAAACATAGGAAAGACCTTTACTACCTTCAATAGGTAGCATTTTTGTAACTCCTTAAGTTTTCACAAAGAACTCCCACATATCGGTACGGATAGACCTACCATAGTAATATTAACCCCTTTTAAGTGCATCTCAACCTTCGGCACTCACAGTCCAGACCCTTTTCATTTGCATTCGCTCTAGGGTTTTTTCGTTTTTTCCATTGTGTGGATGTTGTATATTTAATTTCATTACGAGTGTTTTTTGTGTGCTTTGTGCTTGGTGTGGTGTGCGCAGCGCCATTGAGCGAAGAGTTCATAGAATTGCATTTCAAACATATAATAAATGGAATGCAAATAAAGCCCCAGAGAGGCCCCCCCGCAGGGGGGAAGGACTTCATACGTGAAGCGCTAATCAACAGGCGGCAGCATAATAAAACAAATAAAAATTAGTTTATTAAATGTCAAATAGAACTCGACTAGAGGGTTATCCTGTTTTATAAACGATGAATTCTCTTAACGATATATGGATTCATATCCATATAACGTAGCCCCTTAAACAATGGGTGAAACAAAAGCTTAAACAATTGATTAAACAACGATTTGGAGTCTTGCCACATTCCGCAGTTCACGCAGGATGACAGGATGACATTTAAAGCTAGTGTTTGTAAACACAAATACAGATAGATATCGGCATAAATTTATGGGGATTATCCCCAATTTAAAGCTTTAAAATATAGAGAAAATGTGGAGAAAACAGTTCCCTCTTTGGCGGGTTTTCCTAATGGAATTTTGACAATTTTTAGCACCAATTCAAGGAGGAAGGAAGGGCAATCAGTGGAAAGGAGACGCGTGTGGTGTGGGAAAATGCCGTCTCCTGATGTGGCTTTTCCTCCCATATCAATTCCTTCCTCAGTCTGCGACTTGAAGCTTATTTAAACATTCAGCTTATATATTATTTCCATTGCGGGGAAAACTCCTCTGACAGCCGACAAGGCACAGCGTGACAGCAGGAGAAGGAGAAGCAGAGGGAGAAAGAGCAAAGAGAGAAGGTAGGAGGTAGAAGGTAGCTGGTGGGGACGTGGAGCAGAGTCGGGGCGTCCTTTCAGCTGAAGAAAATGTTGACAAGTTCTTTATTTATTTCATCATCGCAGGTGCCTCACCTCTTGAAATTAGTTGGCGCTGTACAAAAAATATGCAAAACTTTTTCTTGAATGAATTATGAAATGGGGCAAAATGGGAAATGGAATGAAATGTGGCTGAGGTTACCGCCAAGGTGAAGTCATGGCTGGGAAAAGGGAAAATGCGAGTGCATTTTATGGAAAAGAAGTCCAAGAGCTCGGGAAATTCCTTGGAATAACCTCCTTTCCTGGCATTTTCATGGGTGATTACATTAATTGGCTGCTCAAGAGAGTTTTTCCAAAAGCGCTCCTTTCACTTTCAACAAATATTTCTAGGGTTCTTTGACGGTTCTTTTGGATATGTATTTATTTGATAGCGGTTCATATTTCTGCTTCAAAGAATTTTAATGTTTTTACTGCTTAAAGCGTTCTCACTCTCTTTCTCTCTCTCTTCCCAATTTTTCCATTCACTATTCACCTTTTGGCTGCCTTTTTTTGGAGGAACGTGACTTCGGATTTGGTTGAAAAATTTGGAGACAGACAAAAATGAAAGTGAATTACAAGTTATCATCTTTCTCTCTCTCTCTCTCTCTATCTCTATCTCTTGCTCTGTTGTTCCTCTCTTTCCATTTTCATTTTCTACCCCCTTCCTTCCCTCTCTGGCTTTTCTTTTCTCCTCTTTTAATATAATTTTCAGGAAAAGTTATGTCTCATTTCTGTCATACAAATATTTCATGAGAAGGATTATTACATGGAGACGATGGATATCCATGCGTGATGGGAACACACTGGGAGAGAGAAAGAGGAAGAAGAGGGGAGAGGGGGTGTGGGAGGAGACTCATGAAGCAGGTCCCTGACATTAATCATTACCTCAACTTTATAATTTTTGGCAAGGATTACGAAGCCGGCATTCATTCTGGCGACGACTGGCATTCCCTATGTTACTTTCTCTCCCTCTCCCTCTCTCCCCCCTCCCTTCTCTCTGTCTCTTTTGTATGCAACTACAATTTTTCATACAAAATGATGTCATTAAGCGCAGAACTGAAACGAGAACTGTCGTCGACCGACGACGACAATAATGAGCCGGAGCCAGAGACAGAGCCGTAGTTGCCCCCCCGGTGTCGCTATGTCCGGGAATAGGGAGGGGCGGTAACGGGGGGAAATTACTTCGGGGGGGTTCTGGCTTCAGGAAGCGGCAGGACACGAAAATCGTGCGACTAAATCCCCAAACAATTTATATGAACCTCAAAGCGAAATGACACGCCAGTTACAACGACAGCAGCGCCAAAAAAAAGAGGAAAGGGAACGAGCGAGAGAGAGAAAGAAGGAAAGGGAAGGGAAGGGCAGGGAAGGAGGGTGGCAAGGGATCAACAGGATAACAGTAGTACGAAAGAAGAGACGAGACTTTTGAACAGTTCAACCAGTTCCTGGTTCCCGGTTCCCGATTCCCGGTTCCATTTCTCAGAAATAGTTATAAGAATGGTTCCAAAGTCCATAAGAAAGGCTGTAGATAAGTATAAGGATCAAAGGAAGAAGCCAAGAGAGACCGAAAGGAGAAGCAGGATATTGAAATCCCTTCTCCTGAATCATATTCATTAAAAGTGAATCTTTTTCGTATAAATTCTCATTATTTTCTCTTTTCATCTCATTCTAAAAATTCTTTAGTAAGATCTTTGGGTACCCAAAGAAGATATCCTTTGAATCCATGTCTCCAAGGCTCCAACATTCATTCGCCCACAAGAATTTGGCTCTAAAGCGGGGGATATGCGCCGCGTCAGGCATTGAATGGCTATAAAAGCGTTTGCTGAATAATGTTTGTGATGATGAGGGAAGGGTAAGGGACAGGGACAGGGGAAGGGGCCTGTGTCATGGCAGCAAGGTGGATGGACAGAGAGATAGAGAGACAGAGAGAGAGGGAGAGAGAGTGTCATTACGTATGCAAGTCGGCTACGCACAAAACCCAAACGCAAATACAGACACAGACCCACGAATACAGCACACACCTCTAGAGGGAGAGCCCCTCTCTTCCACCACCCACTTGTCATCTCTCTCTCTCTATCTCTCTCGCTCCTCAAACATTTAGTTGGATTTTGGATTCAGCCGGATGAGACGAGAGGCGGACGGACGCTGACTGAATGACGACGAATTTTGAATACGAATTTCATTATATCCCGCACTCAATTATTCAGTAATCAAGTTAGCAGATAGAGATAGAGAGAGAGAGAGAGAGAGAGAGAGGGGGTAGAGAAGAGGGGTGGCAGGGAGGGGAGGTATCCATTTTTCGAGTCTCTTGTATTTTCAATGAAAATGTTAACTAAATTTGTGGCAATTTTCAAGCCGCTCTTCCCTCTGGGCCGTAACCTTCCCCCTCACCATCCCCCCCCCTCCCCCTCACGCAACGTCTAATTAACATTTGCCTAAATCTGTTTTGAGGGCGTGGCAGTAACAATAAGGCAGGGGGGGCAGAGAGGGAGCCATTCGTGAATTTTATATGAAGTTTTTCCCAGTGTATTTGTTTGTGGATGGGATCATGGCACCTCCATCCATCTCCACCCCTCCTGTACGGCACCCTTTGTATCTCCCAATCCCACTTTTGGCAGAAGCTAGGCAGAAGTTGTTCTGGCGGCGCGACTAATTATAATTATGCATCGTGTAAGTGCATTAATTATGGACAAGCCTCAAACTTGGCTACAAGTCGCTCTCTATTGTAAACAGGGAGCCAAGGATTTGAGGATAGAAGTCGGCGCTGGGAGGCAGGGAAATGCCATCCGTTTGCTGTGATTTGATGTGTAGTTTGCGAGTAGGTGATGGAGATACGCTACAGGAGATCCACAAACCCCAATGAGCAGAAGGATTCAACTCTAGATGGAAGAAAGGGCCAGAATAGGCTCCTTGGGGCATCCTTGTTGGGACGAGCTCGAGGTTGAGGACAGTTCCATCTGGCTGTTAGCGGATATAAGAATAGATCTATGGTGGAGAGATCTATGGTTAATTGAGGGTAACAGATCCTCTACAGAAGAGCCAATTTGTCTGGAAATAGTACAATTTTCATCTGCATTTCCCAATTTCCATCTTTATTCTACATGGTAGACCCTTCGTGCCTCCTTGATTGCTGTTTTGCTCGCTAGAACGTGTTAAAACCCCAAATTGTGGGTGTCTTCACACACAAATAAAGATATGAATCCCGCAGAATCCCTGCACAAAATGATTATTATCCTCTTTATTATGCCAGGATCCCAGAGAGAGGTCTAAACCGCAGCGACGTGTGACATGACATGTCGCTCGTATCCTCAGATTTTCCACTCATTCCGTACCTGAGAAATTTCTTAAGTTTCCCCGTAGTTTTCCCCTGCGGAATGCACACACACATTATCGAAGGCAGGACACCACCCAGAGGACTCTCCTCTTGGCAAACATTTGCTTTGAGTGGAGCCATGTGCCCCACAAGCCCCACCATGCCACACACACACATTATAAACATTAAAGACACCGCATAAATTAAATTAATTGCCAAAGTTTACAATTTTTATTACCACAAAACGAGGAGGCGCTCATAGAGAGCGCGGAGAAGAGAGTGGGGGAAAGAGTAATCGCTTTTCATTGTTTACCCAAATCACTTGGCACAGTCTCTGAGAAAAGTTTTCAACACTTTCAGGGGAGGCGGACAGCCGTGCGGTTTCCCATTTAAAATTTAAGCGCCTTCAAAGGGAACAAACTCCTTCCTCCTCCCCTCCTCCCCCCTTATTAGGTCGCTGCGTTGGAAATTTAAATGTCAAATGTCTCGAAATGTTCCCCATTTTCCTCAGGGAAAGTGGGAAAGTGTTTCCCTGTTGGAAGAAAGAGGGAAGAGAGTAAGGAGGGGGCACTCTTGTTGTTCTTTTTACGCCTCTTTTGGGTGCAATTAAAAATTATGTTTATATTTATTTTTCTCTCTTCTGGGATTTTTCCCTTTTCCCCTGCCTTTCCCTTTCCCTTAAGCCCAAAACTCGTGTACAAATTAAACAAATAATACAACAGCAAAAAAAAGGCGGAAATGAAAATACAAAATGGCCGTCAACGTTGACAGCTGACAGGAGTATCCGAGGGTCGATTATGTTTGCTTTCGGGAGGAATGTCGAGAGAATGGAATGCCAGAAAGATGGAATGAACCGCAGTGCAGTTTGCAGTTGATAAATATACGAGCATATACGGATATACATACATATTTACATATATCCCTAATTAATAGAAGTTTATTCAGCATTTTCCATGGATTTTCAGGCCTTTTTTTGCGTTTTCCTTACCTCAAAATCTGTTGTCTGGGTAGATTATCCAGATAGAAACCAATGAAAGTCCATAGAAACTGAAAATCATATCGAAATGTTAATATTTCTATGGCAAGTGTAATATAGAAGCAATATTCAAGAAAAGAGTGCGAATTAAAATAACTTTTGCCTTCGATTCTCATCGATTTCATTCGAATTATTTGTACAGATATCATTAATAATTTGGAGATAAATCATAAGAATACTTTACCAATCCAGTTTCCTATGGCTTTTATGCCTTGTTCCCAACCCCTTCGAAATATGCCTTTCCTTTCCTCTCTACACTTTCCTCTCGCACTATTTTTTTTGGCAGTGGGACATCGCCATCGACGACGGAACAAAAGGAAAGAGCAAAGAAGAAATCGAAACCGAAAAAAGATTATATACGGAGGAGGAGTGGAGGGGTAGGAGGGGCAAGGGGCTAGGAGGGTGGGGTGGGGTTTCGGGGGACTCTACGAGAATAAACCCTCGATGCGAATGCCATGTTCTCATATATTCTCTGCGAATATTCGCATATATGGAGGAACCTTGTTATCGCCACATTCTGATTCTTTTCTTCCATTTTTGGGCGTACATGTGGTCATTGGGGTATGCTCGAATGAGGAAAGGAATGGCAGAGGACACATCCGTGGAGGTGGCTTTCAAAAAATGATCGATCGAATAATTATCGACAATGTATAAATGCGGAATAAATCAATAATTGATTAAAAATCGATAGTTCTTTTACTTCGATTCATGTGTACATCGATTCTTAATCGATTTCTCGACGATTTCACACAAAAATGAACTATAAATGGTTTCTTCAGAGGCCACAAATAAAATACTTGTAAATGATATAGAAACAATCGATACATCGATTAAAACGCAATTAAAGAGACGAATGGCTGCCTTCAAAGACCATCAAAGTAGTCCATCTTTAGGCTGGGCGGCGCCTCCTTTTTTGGGAGCAGAAGTAGGAGGCAGAATGAGAAGCAGAAGCAGAAGCAGACGCAGCAGGAGCAGGAGAATGCGGCATGGGGCATGGGGCCTGCGGCAGACAGTGAAAAATGCTGTTAAACAAGTTTCTGTTTCTGTTTCGGTTCTGGTTCTCTTTTTTTCCATCTCCATCTCCATCGTGTCGTGGCATATGACCAGCGTGGGCCTTGAAAACCTTCTCTTCTCCTCGCTCCTCGCTCCTCTCAACTCTCTCCTCTCCTGGTTTGTTCTGCAACGATTTTTGTTTGTGGCGGCACTTAATAAGCAGCCGAAATCACTCGTATTTGCCACAGAACTTGTTCCACTGCCGCCTTTGTTGCTACTCCTTCTAAATCCGCCAAAGATACATGTTCCTGGGGCGCAGTTTGGGAAACAAGATACAAATCTATCTGCCAAAGTTGTCGTCAAACATAAGAAAGTGACAAAAAGTTGTGCCTCCTGCCTTCGCCAGAATTCAATTTGCAACAAAATACAAATACACACATACACACACACATACATGTATATGCATGTATGTAAAGGCGCTGCCCCCAACGGAGTCGACGGCAGGAGGAGGAGGAGGAAGGCAAAGGAGCTCCAAGAGCAGTACGAGTTTTCTTGGTAAAGTTATTTACGGCCAACATGCCACGCTTTGTGTCCCGCTCCCCCCCTCCCCTCTACACCCCCCCACCATTCATATGTTGTAAATTACGTTACGTATACGCAACGTTACGTGGCAGCACAATAACGTTTACCTCCCTCACTCGCCTGATGAATATAGAAATGAGTAAAAGAACAAAAAGTAAACGGCAGTAAATTAGGCGAAAAATTCAATAATTTTCCCCATCTACGAGAGGCGGAGTGAGAAGGGGGGGGCTATGTGTTTGTGTGTCCTTAAGAGTCCCAAAAAAGTTCCAAGACGAAGGTACAGGAGGTGGAGGTTTATATAATGTTTGGGGGAATCACAAGAGGGGCAAAGGGATGGTAGAAAATGGCTAGAATTTAATGCACACTTAATAGAAAACATATTAATTGTGATATTTTACGGCACTTTCCTGGAACTCGCTTTAGGAAATTGCAGGAAAGCAGAGGCCTAAAACAGCATATCATGTATGTATTATATACCCCAAAGGAACCCCTAAGATGATCCTTTATTTGCTTAAACTTTTAACCCAATTCGAAACCCGTTTCAGCAGTCAATTAACCCGCAATGCTCATCCCCCAATAATCCCCAATCTATCATTAATATCCCTCCCGCTTAAGCGACATCTCAGAGGCAAGGGAAGAAGAAAATTGAAGGCGGCAAAAATATGCAATTAAGAACCCAAAGGTTCCCCTCAAAAGGGGAGCTGGAGAGAGAAGCACGAAGATGGCGTTGCTGGGAGGGAAGCTACTAACCATTATCCCACGCCTCTCTCTCTCCCTCTCTGTCTGTCTCAGAGGAAAGATCTCCTTCCCTCCTCTGTCTCTCTTGCTGTCTCTCCGTTGAACTTCAGAGTCCGAAATGCGACTCAGAAACTAATCAGGCAATCATAATACAAAGAGAGAGAGCGCAGAGCAAAGGAAGGAGCGCAAGCGAGGAGAAGCACAAGATAAGGAACGCAGGAGAGAGAGCGAGCAACAGGATTGTGCAGGCAAGAAAGCTGTGGCGCGGGCAGAGCATGAGACAGCGAAATGTGATAACGAAACGAAAAGCGAGCGAAATCCTCAATTCATTGCACTCACACACACACACACAAACACACACACGTAGGAGATACAAAAAAAACGAACACATGGGAGCAGTGTGGCTGTAGGCGCATGCCGGAGAGTCGGCCCAGTGATACCCAGCGTCCAAAGATCAGCAGGCAACGAGGAATCACCCACCCCAGGGGCGGCACATCAGATCGATATGAGGGGGGTAACGATGGGGAGAGACGACAAACAAGAGCAGTGCCACGCCAGTGCTGACAAGCTATAGGTTTTTACAGATTTTCTAGGATATGCAAAGCCCACACTAGCGAGTCTTCACTCAAGCATACAAATAAGTGGAGTCGGGAGGCCCCTCCGAGACACCGAAGCAAGCCACACCATCACTGCACAGCCCCTCTACTCCTCCCCGTGCCCCTCTCCCTGTTACTCTCTAGCGTCTGGGAGGCAGGGAGCAGGGGCTAGACAGGGCAGCCAATGGCCATGGCCCGAGCAGCGGTGGCAATAACACACAAAAAAACAAGAGTAATAACAGCCCAAAAAATGGTTAAAAACAAAGCAAAAGAACAACAACATGCAAAAGACGAATGGGGAATGCCCTGCAGGCAAATAGGGAGAGAAAAAAGAGGGCACAAGGAGGGAAAAAGGTTGAATGGCAGATGGAACCAAAAATCAAGCAGAAAATTCATCGATTCTTCAACAAAGGAACCGAAACCTAAGAACGAATCGTACCCTTAATTTAATACAATTTTATTTAGGTGTTTGCTGGGTATTCTTAGCCCAAAACTCTGTTGTCCAAATATTTCTGAAAAAAAAAACAACTAAAAAGTGTACCAAGATTGCGTTCTATATTCCATATATCCCTGGAAACTGCCCCTCCCCTCCGGAAAGACAACAGCTAAAAACAGAAAACAATGCATAAAAAAACCTTATAACCGGAGGTCCTGGCGTTTTTTTGGGCAGAGCACCAGGCAGCATCTGGCAGACAATGCTTCGCCCCGTCTAAACACAAAACACACACATGCTCGTGTTTGGGAGGAAGGAGGGATGCCAAGGGAGTGAGAGAGAGAAAGAAAACAAGAAAAACAGAGAGAGGGGGCCGCATAGACAATTGGAGCGACTTTCTTATCAAAAATGTGAGGCTGTTGGGGTACGAGAGTCCTTGAAAAGGGGGTGGGGGGGGAGCACAGTAGGGACGCTCCACTGCTTCTCCATTGCTTTCGTTTCGTTGGTTTTTCCCCCAAAGAACCGTAGAAGATGGCAAACAATTTCCCACGAAAGTCAAGGGAATATATTTTGGGCCACAAAAAAGAAAACAATCTCTCCCCAAAACTCCTTCAAAATACGCATTAGATTTTCAAGGAAAAGCCCCCTTGCTAATGATAGCCCACCCCCCTTCCTCTCCTCTCCTCTCCCCGCCCCCTAGCGCTCGTTGCGCAAATAAATCAGAAAATTGTTTAACGATCTCTGCCCCCAATTGTCGGCGAGTTTTTTCGTTAGAGAAAAGGTGCAGGGGGCTGGTGGGGGTAGGGGGTAGGGGGCTATGCTATGGAGCATGGAGGGGGGGGGCGGTGGCAAATAAATCACTCAAGTTTCACTCCGACTTTCATTCCATTCATTGAAATCCACTTCCGACATCTGCAAATATGGTGGCCCCTAAAATGGAAAGTGGGCTTAAAGTGGCAGGGGGGGAGGAACCAGAGGGACCAGAGGTGCATATATATAGTCCCCTTAAACCCCCCAGAAAAAAAGGCTAACCCTTAGATCGATTTTTCAATAACTTTTTGGGCGGAAAAGCATTAGCAGGGAAATGAAAAAAAGGAGGCTAAAGAAGAGAGTAAGGGGCGTGGCAAGCTTAGGAAGAGAGGCAAGAGTGGGGGGGGGGGGGGGGGGGGGGGGGGGAAAGGGTGAGTGGAAATACCTTAAAAGTCGACAGCCAAAACACGAAAATTAAATCCCAAAGATCGAGAAATGTCTGTTTTTTTTTGGCTCAGGAAATCTAATTGATGAAAAGCCAAAGGAAATTCTCCCAAGGAAATCCTCGGGTTATAGAACACATGTACGTACAGGCGATTCCCATTCCGATTCCGATTCATGACTCCTTTTATACATCTTTTTTGGAAATTGGCCTCACAATTGGCAATCGGAATGCAAATTGGTTTCATATTCCAATTCCAATTCATTTGCCATTCACCATTTTCCACATTTTCGTACACATTTCCAGCTACCCCCCCCCCCCCCCCCCCCCCCCCCCCATGCGCTTCCCGCATTAGTAATTCAATGATTTCCATGTCTATTTGTTTGCCACATGGAGTTGGTCCTCTCTCCCTCTCCCCGTCGCCCCTACTCCCCTCCTCATGTGTGTGTGTGTGTGCCTCACATTTTGGCCACAAATTAAACTTATGGCTTGTGTGGGGGCGGTCCTCCTCCTTTGGCTAATGAGGAGGCAGTGCCTGCAAAAGGACGAGAAGGTGCTGTATACAGTAGGTGGAGGGGCGCAGAGGTGCAGAGGGGAGACGGGTGGGTGGCTAAGAGATGCAGATGCCTTGGCAGCAAAAGGGCAACAGCCACCCGGTGCAGGCCGGGTCCTTTGAATTTGCTCAAAGCAAATCAATTGCCACAATTTCTGCTACCATTTCTGCTGCAATCTCCGACGATTCGAATATGCAGGTGGTTTACTCGCTCTCTCTCTCGCTCTCTCTCTATATATATATATAGAATCTACTCTTTCCATCCACCGAGTCCTAGAAACCCACTCCCTAGCCCTCCTAAATCTCTCCTAAATCTCCCAAAACCTAATCCTAAATCCTACCATCATTCCATGTGGTATTTTTGTTGAAATTAAGAGGCATGGAATGTGCAGTTGGACGCTACAGCTGCCCCTCTGTCTCTGTGGCAAGGTTAAATATTTGGAAAAAACAGACTCTTCTTTAATTCCTGGCTTAAACGATGCGTTTAAAACATCCCTTTGCTGAGATTTCAATCAAATCAAAAGCGGTAGATGAAATCTCAACAGATTTTCTGTGGCAGCGAATCACTTAACTCCCGACGCCAGCCAGCCTGTGCATGTGAAAAGGATACGACTCGAAAGATGCAGCGACTCGAAACTTTCAAAGATGAAGATGCATCGCAGAGGCAGAGGCAGAGGCAGAGGCAGGAACAGAAAGCAGCAGCAGAGCAGAGGCAGCGATGAGGCCATGCCGCGCTCATATTTATCTGAGAGATGAAAAACATTCACGAATATTGTATGAATCGAATCCAGCCCCAGAGTCCAGCAACTTAATTGAATCGCAAAAATCTACCTTTAAGGGTGGAAAATATTTGCATAAAATCACAATTAAAGCGGTTGCTGGCAACGATTCGATGGCTTTAATTGAGATACAGTGTGTGTGTGTGTGGGGAGGGGGAGGGGGGAGGGCACGACTGCATACATTACTCGTATCTCTGTCTGTGTCTGGCACCTCTTTTTCCTCCTCCACCTCGAAAGTGGAGGCGTCGAAGCGTCGATGCAAATTTATGACTCACAGAGGTGGATTTTTCTCTGTGTGGCTGCTGTTGCACGAACGAGTATCTAGTCGCCGCAACAATTGCCAGTAATTGTCGCTTACATGTTAAAGAGCCACCGACTAGGAGGCCAAAAAGTTTCGAATGGAGAGAGGTAGAGGCATCTCGCATCTAAGGCACTTCTTTCGTCTCTCCTTCTCTCTCTCTCTCTCTCTTTCGGTCTCTTTTTATCTTCTTCTTTTTCTGTCTGCACCACATTCTGCCTTTGAGGCATGCCACAAGTCTGTTTGTCTGCCGCCTGCCATTGCCACTCGTCTGCGTCTCGTTTTCGTTCCATTCCATCCGGTATGTGAGTGTGATGGAACGTGCCACAAGCTGCTGCTGCCACGAGCCTCAGGAACATTTTCTTTTCTCATTTGCGGCACTCGTCCTTCCGCTCTCCCGCTTTCTCTTCTCCTTTTTCCCCAAAATTTATTTGTATACCTGGAAAAATCTACAGGGTAGCATGCAACACAGGAGCGCATAGAAAATGAGGGCAAGTTGGCGGATTTTGGGGGAACAGTAAAAGGAAGCCACTTCAAGAGCCAATTAATAGGAAAACGTTGAGAATTATCGCAGTATCAACAGGAAATTCCATTGCTGGGTAGCACCCATGTCTGTAGATTGTACTCGAAACGGGAAACACCTCTCATTTGTTTCCTTCCTTCTTGTTTCTGTCTTTTTTCCGCCTGCTGTCTGCGGCTTATTGTGTGAATTACTGCTGGGCCAACATTCGACTGTCCTCCCTCCCATCCCTGCCTCCAAAGGAATGAGAAGCGCACTCGGAAGGTACGCGGCGTTTCCTGAGGAGAGGCGGAGGCCATAAGAAGTTGAGTTGTGGCACCTTCTGAAGGAGAGTGGAGGCAGGCTTCTCGAGGAAGATGTTTCGAGGGCCTGGAGCAAGGTCTAAGCTCCTCGGATTACACCTATCAGTCGTCTTGTCGTCTCTCCCTTCCTTCCCGGCTGCCTCTCCTGTCTCTCACATGATTTCAGAGTAGAGAAGGCGATGGAGAGGCGGAGGCGGAGGCAGTCTTCGCCTTTGTGGCACGGGGGAAAGGTCAATCCAATGGCTATGCCCCGGACCTATTCCTCTTTCCTTGGACTGTCAAATTTAAAGATAATTAGGCATTAAATTGTTGCAATTTAGAAACAAATTAAAGTGGACGGCAAGGCACACATTTAAGTGGAATTCCAGGAGGGAAAGCTCCCAGAATGCCTTTTCTGTCTGAGATTAATTAAAGTGGCGAAAATGTATCAAGAGAAAACGATTTAAGACTGAGATTTTCCTCTCCAGACTCTGGAAAATGCAGGGAAAATAATTAAACTGAAAGTGGGCCTAGGATTTCGATTTAATTTCCATTTGAGACTACTTTGAAGGCTGGACAGGACTGGTTTTATGCATAGAGAATTCACAGAAGATTCAGTGGAATCGTACTTACAATTTTCCAACACTTTTTGGCGGACTTTTGAACACTGTAAAGTACTGTACTTTTGAGTGCTCGAAACTGAAGTAAATTGTCCTCCAAGAAGGTTCTGATTTTATAGAATTTGTTAGATTCAAAATCGATTCCGAGTTCCAAAAAATACGCTTTTTACTGCAAGAAACATTTCAAATCCTTGGCATCTTTTCTTTGTAGCCTTCTTTTGGGGAACATCCAATGAAATATGTACATATTTTGAGATACATATTCGAAACTTCCTCGACAATCGCTCCCTGATTCAAAACGTTTTTGGTATTCTTCCCCAAACGAATCCTGAAAAAGCCACAAAACTAAACAAAATCTTCCACTCGTACGAGTGAATAAATGTATCTGTATCTGGTTGTGGTTGCTCTCCCTCCTTTTCTCTCTCTGGCTCTGAGTTCAAAAAGTCAAAACTTATTCATTCGCCCATAAATATAGAGACATTTGTTGCAATTTCCAGGTTTTTGTTGCACTTTTCCTTGAGAAATAATTAGAAAGAAATATTTCATCGAAAAGCACAGAGAAGATCCTTGCCACAAAATGAATTTACATCCAATTGTAGAGGCAGAAGGGAAAGAGAAGAGAAAGCAAAGGGAAAGACAGGATTTCCCAGGGAAATTCCTGCTGATGTGTCTCCGTGTGGGGCTTGGGGGGCTTGGGGGGCTAGGGGGGGCATGTGGCAGACAGCAATAAAACATACACAACTTGTCACGACTCTGACACTGATTGAAATTATAAACTGTCACCGAAAGCCATCCCTTAGCTACGCACAGCCACACACACACACACACAGAAACACACTCCAAAACACACAGATACAATTCCCAAAAGGACCTCCATACATGTGTGTGTGTGTGTGTGTGGGGGGGGGATGTGTGTCCTGTCTTCTCTATGGATCTCTGATGTATATTATTATTTGAGAATTTTTGCATACAAATTAGGAAGGTCTCCATCCTGCCTCCTGTCTCCATCCCTGCCTGCGCTTTTCCTGCGGAAAATCTATGCCAAATATTTGGCCCAGAGAAAGTGTTGTCTGTAGGGGGAAAAAGGAGGACGAAAGGGAGGAGGAATCACGAGCAGAATGCCCAGCGAAAATTGAGCTCATTTTTAGGTCTCCAGGACAAAGTTTTCATGGAAGCGATAGGAAAAAAATGGGAAAATCAGGGGCAAGGGGATGGCTATGTGGAAATGTACAATCCTGACCATGCAGCAACTCCTCTATCTATCTGCTTGCTCTGCTGCTGTGGCGCCTCTTGTGTTGCATGAAGGAAACTTTTAAATTGTGCGTCACCCAACGAAAGTATATGAAAAATGGCACGAAAACAAAAGTTTTTTCCATCAAAGGAGCGGCAGGACCTGCTGCTGGTAACAGGGAATGCAGGATACCAGTCAGTGGAGTCGTAATTGAGGCAAACTATGAAATACGAGTGGAAGAGCAAAAGATGCAACAGCAGCAAGCAAATTGTAATCAATGGAAACCTATTTTTCCAGAGCAAAAGTAGAAAATATGAGGTTGATAAAGGGGTTTAAAGATACAAAGATACATTTATGGCACTACCAGGAGATAGGAAAGGAAGAGGTAGCGGAAAGGCTTAAAGAAAACCTCCCTTAAGAGAATTTTATTAAAGTTACGCACAAAATGGGATTATAGTCGACGCACATTGGATCAAACCTTGGGATATGAATGCGAGAAATATAGGACATACTCGTATATGAAACTAAAGTTTTCTTAGAAAACTAAACACTTTCCGTAGTAGGGGGAAAACTCATGGGAAAACATGGCAAAACAACTCAAGAGATAAATGGACTTAATCTAAAGACTTGCATCTAAAAGTTGTAACATTGGAAGCGCAAAGGAAAACCAAAGAAAAACTCTAATTACCATTTCTCAATTGAATTTCCCAGGGAAGACCCCCGCCCTTCTCTCCACCCCCTTCTTCTGACTGTCGATACGTGGCTGTAGTTGTTGCATAAATAACCCAAGAGCCAACAAAAAGCAACGATTGTGCCACACAGAACATTAAACATTACATTTCCATAAAAGGAGGAGTAAAGGAGGGGGGGGAAAGCGGGAAAACTAAATTTCAATTAGTGATTCTTTCTCCCCCATAAAGCAAAGGAGAAGCGGAGGAGTGGGAAGCGAAAAAAGAAGAAGCCCTGCCAAAAAAAAGAAAACCGAACTTCGTCTGCTGTCATCAGAGTCTCTTCGCCTCTCTTCTCTTCCCTTCTCTCCTCCCCCACTAATTGTTCCCTCTTCTAACAGCGCTCCCCCCTCCCCTCCTCTACTTCGGTTCGGTCTCGTGTCTGTTCTTGACTTTCGGGTCTTTCGGCATCGGCTTAAAGTTGACAATTAAAAACTTTTTCGGAGCTCCTTTTTTTGTGTTTTTAATTATTCGTTTGTTGTACCCTACCCTTTGCAGAAAGAGGGTATAATCGGCACGATCGAAACGAATGAAAATTAAGGTAGGAAGTCTACCAAATATATGTAGATAGAAGAAGCAGGAATGATAGCTTGAAGATATTTTTGTTTAGATTTAAAAGGGATTTAAATTGAAAATCAAATTTATAAATGACAAACACCAAAATCCATCGGTCTACAAAAAGGAATATGCTTAGTTCTTTTGATTTTTCATGAATATCTTTTACTTTTAATCGATGTAAATAAGTATCCTGGTTTTCTAAGGTATTTAAAACTTCGATATCCAAAGCTAGTTTCAAGTTCTTTCTGATTTTTGTTGCTGTTGTTTTAGTGCTGCTTCTCTAAATGAGTTTTTTGTCAACAAAGAGACAGACCAGAGAGAGAGAGAGAGACAGAGACAGCAAGCTGGAGAGACAAAGTTTGTCAAACGCAAAACTGTGTGCAAATTAGTTTAGTTTACTGCCATTTTCACAATCTCTCCATTTTTCGCTGTTGCTTCGTTTTTTTTTCGTTTGGTTTTATCTCTATTTTTGTTTGGAAATAATTTAAATTTTCAAAGGTACTGCTTTTGATTTGAGTTCTGCTGCTCCTCTCTTTCGCCAGGGGCAAGGACAAAGAGAGAAGTTTGGTGTTTGATCGCATAAAAGATACTTTTTGCATGCGACGAAGGCGAACAGAAAGGTGTATTTTTAGGTGAGTCGTTCTCAGAGAGCTCTCTTCTGCATCACCCTTCCCTTCCAAAAGCACACCTTGGTCGGCGCGGATCGGAGCTTCGGGTATGTGGGCGGGCGGCTCAGAAATTGTCTCACACACACATGCGCACACACTTATGAAAAAACTCACCTCAGTTTGGCCGCTGCGACTGCGCTGCTGCTTCTGCTCGAAAACTGGTTTTTATATGCTTCTTAAAATGCTGCTTCTGCCACTGCTCTGCTCTTCTTATCGATGTGTGTGTGTGTGTGTGTGGGTATTGGTTTTTGTACCTTTTTTCCAATATGTTTTTTTTTCTATTGCGTTTTTCGCAATTCTCTTAGCGACTGCGACTAGCATTCAATTACGACAAACAATTGGGCCGCAAACAAAAGGAAAATCACGCACACACAGGCACAGAAAGTACACAATACAAGCGCAAATACCTGTGCGCTTCACTTGTCGCGCGCGTAGGCGTCGCGTTGGACGGTTGGACAGTGGGTTGGTTGGGTGGGACACCGGAGGGGGAAACGGTGCCGGGTGGGCGGTCAAGGCGGTAACTGGTACAACAACGATTCAAGGCGAAAAACACGCGGATTCAGATTCAGACCCCGACTCCCGAATTCAAAAGCAAATTCGACACATCCTTGTCCGCGGCGAGGGGTATTAACATATATATTTTCTGATAATAACACCAGTTGCTTGTTGTCTGGTTCCGCGGTTCGTTTCTGATTTGAATGGAATGCAACCATTCGACACAACACTAACTGTTTTCACCTTCGCGGCCGATTGGGGATTGTGGTTTGTTGCCTCCAACTAGGGGCCGACAGTTGGTTTTGTGTTTACATTTGCTCAATTTACAACATGGCAACTACACAATGCAGAAAAAGAGGGTATGGACAACAGGCTACACGGCCCAGAAAATGCACCGCATGCAAGGCAAAACCCACCCCTTTTGAATAATATACCTTGAGGCCAAAAACGCCGATTTTGTCTTCAAGGTATATTGCGGCGACAAAACACGGCGAGGTGAGGTTCATGCGAACCTTGCAATTTTCCTCGGCTGCTTTTGCCTGTTGTACATACCTCTTTTGATAGCCCATTCAAAATTACTCACCGACTCATTTTCTCGTTCCATGTATGAGCGCCTCAGTGTTGCGCTTCAAGCTGAATTTCGCCAGCAACATGTCTCAGTTACAGTGGGTGTTAAGTGGTTTTGCAAAGCCAAATTTTCGTTTGTGTTAAGAAAATATTATTTTTAAAGACCGTAAAGCAAAATTGACTTGGCAATGTTAATGCATCAGTAAGTTATCTCTTCCTCTTGCTAGTATGCCTCTTTTTGCATTTGTAGTTCACCTTCTTCGTCTCTTGCTTGCTGCCTGCTCACCTGTCACCGTTTGCTGTTGCTGCTCCCGTTGCTGTTTTTGTCGCTGTCGCTAAGTCAATTTTAAGGTTTATTTAAATTTCAATTTCTTGGTGTAGTTTTCCCTCAATGTATTTTCTCTGTTGCTTTTTCTCCTTTTCCTTCTTCTGTAGCTGCTGCTGCCAGTGGGTATCCACTGGCTGAGGGGAGTATGATGTTTTTCGGAGGCTGTTTATAACGCAGAGACTTGTTTCTTTCTAGACATCGCAGATTGAGAGACATCTTGACTATTTCATGGGTATAAAGCATTCGTTTCCTGTTTGTTTAAGTGTTTTATGTAAATTTAGCAAGACGCTATCGAAGCTCTCTCTCACACTTGCCCTCTCACTCTCTCTCTCTTTGCTGGGGTGGTAATGAGGCTAGCTTTATGCCGGTCCATACTTATTGGTTTTCATCGTTTTGCACTCCTCCCCGCTGTTATGCCACTACTGGTCCTCTGCCTTTTACTTTTCCTCTCTCCCCATTCCCCTTTCTCCTTCTGCCTGTTGCTGGTGATTTGTGTTTGTGTTTGCTGCAAACTAATAACAAATTAATTTTCATTCGAATTATGCATGCTCTGCTTAACACACACACACAAACACAAAGAGAGAATAGAGACAGTGCGTGGGAGTTCAAGAGATGAAAAGGAGCAGAAGAGATTAGCATTTTTGGCCAAGGATAAACGAATTTTCGGGGCACGACGGCACACAAAATATGCAATTACTGTTCATGGCAGAAGTAATTGCATTTAGATGTCGAAATCGAGTTCGAAATTAAATATACATTTGTCTCGCTCTCTCTGGCATAATTGCATTTAAAAATATCAGGGAAAAATCGTCTCTTAAGCTCCGCTCAGACCCGATCTCCGACTCGATTTTCATTCGCCTTTAAACAGGCTTAGCTCGTGCCTTTTCTCCCCCCTCACCTCTCTCTCTTGCAGTGAGCCAGGCAATCAACAAAGACAACAAAAACGTAAAAAGCCAAAAAAGGGACAACGCTAAGGGAGAAAGTCGTCTCCTTCCCCCTCGAACTATCTCTTGCAGTTGTACCGTTAATGATGATGCCACACACGTGTTTCTCCGTCTCTCTTTTTGTATCTCTCTGTGTTTGTGTGTGTGAGCTGCATCTGAAGTTGGAAGATGCACTCATGCAGCTTGATTGGCCTGCTTACACGCTCTCCTCCATCTCTTCTCCCCCTCGCAGTCCCAGTCCCCTCTCAAGCCACAAGTCAAAATCTGTTTAAGAAGAAAGCGACTGAGTGAGAGGGAAAAATTGCAAAAGTTCATGTTGTTGAGGCAGGGACAAATGGTTCAAGATTATCAAGGACATCCGTTAAAAGAGAGAAAAAGAGAGAAAAATACAGGGCCGGGCATTTGAGTCAATCTCATTGTGGTTTCTTCATCTGTATCGAGATAAAATCAACATCTCTCTAATTAGAATTACAATTATCCAATTATTTTAATGATATACGGGTGATAGCCGCTAATCAGTGCCACGACCATCCTATCCTTGACTAAATATTCCAAAGGGACTTACATCTATAGTAATCTCCGCTCTCTGATTCCCAATCCACTGAAATTAGCTGCCAATTATTTATGGCCATTGCACAGAGATTAATGCATTGCACTGACCTATGACCTCCAGTCCTCTATCCCCACTCTCCTCTTAAATAATTGGCAGCACCGAAAAAGTCGGTGGCCAACGATGGCGATTCCTCTTCTTCAACCCAAAATGCAACTTCTCTTCTTCGATATTGTCGTATTGGGACGTTCATTTGTGGTCTAATTAGATTTTGGGCCACAGTTCAGTCACTGGCAAGTCGGGTATTATTTTGGGCTCTCTCGTAATAAACACTGTAATAGCCCCCTAACCCCCTAACCCTATGACCATTTCTCCCCCTCTCTGTGCCCACAAGAGGGAGGCATCATCATCGATGGCGCCTCTCATGATTTATGCCTCTCGCAAAAGCCAAAATCCCGACGAAACCAAACAAAACTATTGCTAATGAGGTCTGCAATGCGCGGGGCAAATAAATTCCGGTTTGCAAGTGTCACACACACACTCCTCTCGCCCCCCTCCCCCCTCCCTCGCCCATTTTGGCCACAGTCAACCCTCGGACTGGGCATCGGGCTAATGACCAAAAGCGGATTTCGCATTGCAGGGGAAACTCATTTTTTCTTTGTTATTTTCAGCCGAAACATGAATTAAAATAAGCTGCTCCAAAGGAGGAGGTCTCCTTAGCATACTGCCCCTGAAAGTACTTCCTTCGAGAGTAAACCCTCCAAAGTTCTAACCCTGAAAGTTCGCCACCAAAAAAAAAAAGGGGGAAGAAAATGCGCTGAAGCGTTTCAGGTCCGCCAGAGCTCCTTCGGCTAATGTGAGGATATCAAATTTAATTTTGCGTAATTAATGTCCTCCATAGGTCTCCTCCCCATTCCGGGAGGACCAGGGGCCAAAAGCATGACCAGAAAAGGGAAAAGAAAATTCATTAATATGATTTAGGCCCAGAGGGATAAACAACAACAGTCAGGACAGGCTACCCCAAATAAACCGAAAAACAAAAAACAAAATCATCAACCAAAATCGTTTTGTATTTATGTTTTGGGTCGGCCTTCCATTTCCGTGCATCAGTGAGCGGCGGAGCTACAGGAGGGTTTTCGCCTTTTTTTGCACCAAAACAAAAAGTGACAAACAACAAGAAAACAGAGACTGAGAACTGAGAAAGTTTGTTGACACCTGCAGGCGATTTGAAGGGATCAGAAGTTAAGGGCAGAGGATACACTCTTTTAGAGACAGAGACAGAGGCTGGGAGAAGCCACGTTTCGAGAAGATCTTTAAAAGTACCTTTGCAGTGGAAATTTATCAACTAGTGAAGTTGTTTTCTCTTCACAGAGCATCAGCCTATCCCCAACTCCAGACCAAACCCTTCTCTGCACATTAATAGCTTTCCTGGGTTAGGGCATCCCTTCATCAAAAAGGTTTAAATCAGCACGTGGTATGCATCCTCACCCATGTTTCTCCCTCGCTCTCTGTCTGTTGTTTTAGTGTTTGTTTGTCTATCTATCCGCTCAGCTGCGAATATTGCCTGCTCTGGGCAGACTTCTCCTCATCCTTTGGACATGGGACAACCATTCAGAAGGAGGAGGCATGAGCGCCGCTTTGTTTATTTGCATTGGCTGCGGCGATGGATTTATGAGAGACGCCATTGAACTTGCCCCCACACGCCCTACCTTTCCGTCTCCCTCTGCCACTATCTGCCTCTGCCTCTCGTTTTCTATAGATGTATGCGAACACAATTATGCCATAGGCACGCACACTCTGCCTAAACCACTCACAGACACCAGCAGCAAATGCCCCTGCCCCTGCCCCTGCCCATGTCCCTGCCCCTGTCCACCAAGCAACCCCTTCAGCGATTCCCTTTCCCGCATCGCCATTTGGTCTTCTGACCCAAAGCCAATTTTGACATTTGCGTTTTGACGCACGCGGCGTATACGCAATTTTTGACTCTTGGAGCCACTCTTTTGCCCAGGCTTTTGTTCCCCCTCTCCCTTGCTCTTTGACCACGTGACCAGCAAATTGCAAACGTTATTGCTGCTGTTGCTTCTTCGTTCTTTTTTGGGTAAAGATTTCAGTGGGATATATGGGATACGCGGGAAATGGTTATGTTATATAAAATACAGTGGGTATTCATGGTTGAATGAGGAAAGATGGTTAAATAATAAAGAAAGTAGCCTAAAATGAAATACAAATTATCGGTAATGAATGAATAAACACTTCGTTTGATTCTGAAAAAAATGTATCGGAATTTTAATAATTACAGTCGATCAGAGAAAATATCTTGCATTGATACCGCAATGATAAACTCAGCCACTACCTGCTGCACCTACCACGGAAGGACTGCAGATTATTAGTGGGAATATTAACGGGCCATTGCCTGGCTGCGGCGCATGCAACAAAGCTAGACAACATAAACAGAGACAGTTGTAGGAAATGTGACGAACCTGGGGCAACCGAAACCCTGGAACATCTCATCTGCAACTGTCCTTCTCTGTTAAGGGCAAGGAGGAAATACCTGGGCGCGCCAGTGCTGGCATCACTGGAAGATGCCTCCAAGAGGACGCCACAGCAACTACTGGCCTATGCGAAAAATACGTCGATCCTCGAGGACTTCAAAATCCCCTAAACACTGCCGCGACGGTTCATATCCCTCCCCTATCCGGACAACTAAGGGCCATACTGGCCTATGTGGGGCCCCTCTGAGGGCCGTCCGGGTCAACCTAACCTACCTATCTTCTTATTGCATCGCTGTTTCTGTAACTTTTGAGTCGATAGGTGAATTCAATTGATAATTCCTAACGATACTCGTTTCTGTCCGATATCCAAGTGCATGATAACTGAAAATGTTCCACATCAAGTCTTCAAAAAGGCGGAAGATACCTCAAACATGATGATTACTGATCTAAGAACCGTTTCCAGACATTTCCCCGATTCGATACTACATCATCAGTTCCTAACGATAACATACTAATCTAATACGAGTATATACGAGTATTCTCTTAAGTGACATATTATTAAGATATTAAGAGCTAGAGACCTACCTTGGCTAGAGTTCAAACTTTCTACTGTCTTTCCCATTATGAAACGCACTGGCATGACACACATAATCGTACTCGTGGGAGGGGTATTTGTGCAATTTCTCATATTTCATGGCTTGACCTTTCCTCCTTCTATATTTTGTTGGCCGTCATATAAATTGTTTGTTCCCAGTGTTCTCTTTTCTTTTGCTTCTGCTGTTGTCGTTGTTGTGGCATATATTTTTATGACCCCAAAACGTTGGCACGTATCGTATTTGGGGAGCCAAAACAGAACAGAACAAGCATTCCTTTTAATACTATAACCAATATAAATGTCATTTATGTTTTGGACACTTTTCTGGGAGGGAGGCCACTAGAGGGAGGTGGTGCCACGTGTAGAGCCCTTTAGAGTCGTGTTAAAAAAAAAAACTGAAGGAGAAAAATTCTGTCATGGTCAGCGATACAAAAACCAACCATAGCGAATTGCCGAAGGAGGAAGTGGGGGGGGGGGGGGGGGGGTGGGGGCACTTGAAGCAGACTCCCATGAAGAACACACACCACAGGACATCTGCAGGATGCACACTATTCGTATCTGTATCTGTATCTGTATCTGCCTCTCTATCTCTATTTGTATCCGTATCTGTATCCGCTTCAAAGTGCGGTTGAGGGTGTCATAAGCATCGACAGCACACATTCCATACACACGAATGGAAAGAATGATAGCAGCACTTTGTGGCACTTAAGGATATGCAAAAGCTGTAAGGACTTCCGCTTAGGTTTCGAGCTGGATTGTTTGGCCAATTTTGTTGGATTTCGAAAAGGATTGAAGTTGGGGAGTCTGTGAGCCTTAACAGATGGTTCTTGAGTATTAGAAAAGCCAATTTTCATTTGGAGAGGATTGACATTGTAAGATGTAGATTCTCTGGAATTCCGGACAACTCCCTGCCGTTACCGAAACGGATTTCAATCAGAACTGTAACTAGGATTCCGATTCCGATTCCGATTCCTCGTTTGTTATTCATTCACGAAGACAAATGGATCTGGAAATGGCGGCTCATTCATCTCAGCTTTTCCATTTCCCTCCTAAAGAGGCGACACAGACACTCTTCCATGTTGACTCCACCTAATGACAGGCAGGAGAAGACAGCTACGGGTAAGTACTGTCTGCTCCTCCTCAATGGAAGCTCGTTTCTGTTTCCGGTGTTGCAACTGCTACAACTTCCTGCCTCCTTGTCTTCGGGCTATACTCGTAAAAGCGGAAGGCGTCATGCTGCTTCGAGCTTTTGTTCTCCTACCGCACCCCTTTTTTATATAGTCTTTTTATGTATGCCCTTTCCGAGTCGGTCTTATTATTGCATTATCCCCTGCGGTGGGGTCTGGAAGGGGCTGTGCTCTCCCACCCTTATATTAATATTATTTTTATTATGCATGTCGCGTGAGCTGCTGCCGCAGAGAGAGAGGAGAGAGAGAGAGATGGGGGAAAACAATATTTATTTATTTCAACCCTTCCAGAATACGGGAATGGGGATGCGATGGGTGCGGGTCCCTCCCTTCAATGTGCCATAAATATGACAGCGATTTCCTAGGAAGGTCTTTCGTTCCGCTTCTGGTTTGGAACCCACATCAAGAGGATCCCGGTGTCGGGTCACGATTTGAGGCTTTATTGTATTCCCATCGAAGCTATTAAAATACTAACTATTAATAAATGAATTCCATTGCCCGACTCACACATCGTTCTCTTCCTTTCTCTCCCTGTGGCCCATGATTTTTGTGTTCTATTTTCTGTCAACTTTTTGATGCCGCATTTGTTGAGGTTTATCTAGTTTTTGTCTATGTATTTTTTATGGCCCGTATATTCTTGATTTATTTTTAGTGTCAACTAAACTGAAACATGCAAAATATGGCGCCGTTAATGCCACACTTTGAACCCTTCTATTGTGCCGCGAGAGTGCAGCTGGTTTAAATTTGCGGTCGCAAGGGCACAACGGGATTTTATGCCGTCAGCGTTGTTATTCAGACTTGTTCATGATTGCTGAGGCTTGAAACTAAATTGGGTTTGGTGTTAGTGCCACAATGGAAGCGTAAACAGTATATTTAACATAGAACTGAACATAGAGGACACAATGGTTGATAAAAACAAAGTTTTCCATCATAAAAGGCATAGAAGGACTCTTTGCTGAGATCTTGTTATCGCTCATTGGCTTTTTTAAAAGCTGTTATCACATTTGAGGCCGATTTCCACATCACGTTCCAATTCAAATCGCTGCCCGACATTCAAATTTGCGCGCCCAACCGCCACACACTAGCTGTGCTCTTCTTACAAATAGCCGCATGGCAGTTCGAAAATTCGAACAAGAACTCCAGTTCGTAATTCGCATTAACGGACAAGCCGGCGGATGCAACTCTCAAATTTACACAAGACTACAAAACTGTGCTCTCTAACGGGGCCAAATGGTTATACTGTGGCAGGCAGGCAGTTTAATTTGGTTGTTTACATTGTGGTAAGCATGTGTTTTAGTTCACTTCACTGTGTTTTCAAGAACAAGCAGATTAAATAGGACTCGAACAGGTGCACACGAACATCTGTGGTGGGCATCAATTAAGTGTGCATTTCAATTGAAGAACACTTTATAAAGTCACAGCGACTTGATAACTGCCAAAATCCAACTGAGTGAGGAGTTGAAATCAGTAAAAACCTTGGACCTCTCTCTTGCGTCTCTCGAAAAATTGCATGGCCAGCAATATCCCCACGAATCGATCGAGCGTGGAGCGACAATACAGATTGTGTCCACTCAGCGTCTCTCGCCGCGACGGACCCCGCTTTGAAATGTGGAGACGGAGACCAAGGTGGCAGCAGCAGCGTGGATGTGGATTTGGATTTGGATGGAAGTTGCGCATATCAATTGAGGCCGATCGAGGGAGAGACATCGACAGGGCCTACCTGCTCTCACAGCTCTCCGTTCTCTGTGTGCCGCTGCTGCTGCTGCTGCTGTTCGGTTATAAGGCCGCGGCCCAGCGTCATGTCGAATCAGTCAGCCCCTGGCCCTTTGTCGGACGTGTGTTACGTGTTGCACTGAGCCCTGTTGCTCTTCCTCCGCCCGCCCCCCGCTGGGACATTGTCAGTGAGAGAGAAAGAGATGAACAGAAAGCGGACGAGCCTACTGCACTGGCTGCAGCAGCTGCTGAGGACGCTTCTGGTGCGCCTTCTGTGCCAGTTCAAATCGAAGGCCGGTCTCACGAAGGCGACAGCAGGCAGCAACAGGTGCAGGCCCAAAGGGGGTGAAATCGTGCCCATACCCCGCGTCAAGGGGCTGCCTGTGGTGGGGACCCTGCTGGATTTGATAGCCGCCGGCGGAGCCACACAGTGAGTAAAGAACGACCTAGAGAATGGATTACTCTATAGATCGACCACTCTCTTCCTCCCAGACTACACAAGTACATCGATTCCCGCCATCGACAGTACGGCCCCATCTTCAGGGAACGCTTGGGCGGTACTCAGGATGCGGTGTTCGTGTCGTCCGCCCCTCTTATGCGTGGGGTCTTCCTGCACGAGGGTCAATATCCGCAGCATCCGCTGCCAGATGCCTGGACGCTGTACAACCAGCGGCATGCCTGCCAACGTGGACTGTTCTTTATGTAAGTGGAGCGACAACGACGCAATGGCGAAAGTCGGAAAAAAGAGCTGAACCGCGAGCTGCGACTCTGTCTATGAATTGCAAATTACTCTCAGCTAATGTCTGCTTCTCTTCGCATCCATCTGCATGGCTAATGTCACAGGGAGGGGGCGGAGTGGCTGCACAATCGGCGTATACTTAATCGCCTGCTCCTCAACGGAAATTTGAATTGGATGGACGTGCATATTGAGAGCTGTACGCGGCAGCTGGTCGACCAGTGGCGCGCACGCACCGAGGAGGCGACTGCAGATTGCGACGTCCCAGGGAGTCCCAGCTACTATGAGCTGCCGGATCTGGAGCAGCAGCTCTACCGTTGGTCCATAGAAGGTGAGTCTGTCGGAGTTTAGAACTTTACAACTACGTCTCAAAAGTATTTCTTTGAAACATTTGCAAATTTTTTGTTATATTTCTAGAATTTTCTGGAAATTGAAAAAAATATACTACTAAACTACGAAGATTTGTATTTTTCTAGTATTTTCCTGATCTAACAAAGATATAACTTATTCCGTCACCCCTCTCCATCCATAGTGCTCTGCTGCATCATGTTTGGCAGCAATGTCATGACCTGCCCCAAAATACAATCGGCTTTGGACCACTTCACGCAGATCGTGCACAAGGTCTTCGAGCATAGCTCGCGCCTGATGACCTTTCCGCCCAGATTGGCACAGCTGCTTCGCCTCCGCATTTGGCGCGACTTTGAGAGCAATGTGAACGAGGTGTTGCGCGAGGGCGCTGCGATCATAGACCACTGCATTGGAGGGGAGATCACCGAAGACGGACAGCTGGAGCAGCGGGAGGAGACGCTATTCAACCGACTGCAGGCGGCAGAGGTGCCCGGCGAGATGATCAAGCGGATTTTTGTGGACCTTGTCATAGCAGCAGGTGACACGGTGTGAATTAAAACAGCAGAAGCTGCCGAATTGATTGACTAATACGAATCCCCTCCCGCACAGACCGCCTTCAGCAGCCAGTGGGCGTTATTCGTTCTTTCGCGGGAGCCACAGCTGCAGAGCCGCCTTGCCAGGGAGCGAGTGGCGTCCGAGTCGCAGCTGCTTCACGGCTTGATCAAGGAGTCCCTGCGTCTATATCCCGTTGCGCCATTCATCGGACGCTACCTGCCGCAGGATGCTCATCTCGGTGACCACTTTGTTGAAAAAGATGTGAGTAAATGTGTGAGCTTCTCAGCTCCACAGCAGGAACCATCGATTGCTCATCTTTTTCACCATCCTTTCAGACCCTGGTACTCCTTTCACTATACACGGCCGGTCGCGATGCATCACACTTTGAGCAGCCGGAGCGGGTCCTGCCCGAGCGCTGGTGTGTGGGCCGATCGCACGGCAGTCTACCCTTCGCCATCGGCCAGCGGTCATGCATTGGGCGGCGTGTGGCTCTCAAGCAGCTGCACTCGCTGCTGGGCAAATGTACCACCCAGTTCGAGATGCAGTGCCTCAACGAGCAGCCCGTCGACTGTATGCTGCGAATGGTCACAGTGCCCGACCAGACGCTGCGCCTGGCCCTTCGGCCGCGTTCTTCCGAGTGATACGATACACACAGCAATACACAGACGCAGTTCATCTAATCCTAATCGTAGTCGTAATCGTAGTTTCGCTTTAGTTTTATACAAATATATAAATTTCAGACTTCAAACAATAATTCAGGGCGAACAAATAGCCATCAGCAGGACGTAGCCCATGAACAGGGCGACGAGGGTGCCAAGACCCTTCAGGGCCGATCCCAGGAACAGGAATCCCAGGACCATAAAGCAGGCCACAACGGACAGAAGGAACTTGGAGGCGAGCGGCCGCAGGGAGATGCGAGCCGTGACCGTCCTCTCCCTGATGTCCGTGTTGCCGTCCCGCTTATCGAACCACTGTTCGATCATGGGGGCCAGGAGCAGTTGGCGCGTCAAGCTTCCAAAGTAGTCCTGACGTTCATAGCTGGATTGCAATTGGATTTTATACTAAAAGCAAAAAGAACGCTATAGGTGGGATTCGGAAAGAAGAGAATTCCTGTGGAAACGCACCTTCTGGTTAATTGCATCCGATATTCTGTGCAGCCGTCTGACTAAATACGTGATCTCGCCGGTCTGGATGGGCAAGAGCGCCGGATCGATGGCAGCTGTCAAGTTGGAGGCATTCATCGACATCTGCCGTGGGTTCAACCTTGAGGTGTCCAGCAGGGAGTCGCTGGTATTGAAGAAGCTGCGATTATTCGCCGAGATGGAGGTCGGCAACGTACACTCCTCAGGTAGCGTCTCATGCATGGAGAGATTGGCTTGATCCAACTACAAGAGGAAGACTTAAAAAGGAAAAAAGCAAGGCGTATGGATGCGGCACTCACATTAAATGCTCGACAGAGGTGATCGATGCACTGGCGCAGAACCTCCGGCACACGCGACACATCGGCCAGCAGCGTCTCGTCCTGGCTCGGCTCGTTCCACATCCTGTGCAAAAAGTTCTTGAGGAATCCCTCCAAACGCTGCTTCTCCAAGATCTCCATTCGCAGGCGCGAAACCTCCCGCAGCACCTGGTTCCGGGCCATGCTGATAACAAACAGAAAGTTCTCCATGTCCGCGCGCATGGTGTCGCTAAAGAGTTTGGGCATGCTCGACCATTGGGCGCTCTGCGGCAGGGATTTGCTTGAGGAATGCACAAATATTCAAATTAGAAGGGGCATTCAATTTACAGCGAAATGTACACCAACCTCAGCAAGTGCGTCTGACGATGAGGCGAGTCGAAGCCATAGGAATTTCCCGAGTGTAAACGCTCGAAGCGCTGCAAACGGTCTGCCAGATTCTGATCGCCAAACGTCATGGCCAGGCGGTTCAGCATTTGGCAGTTACGGTACACGGTGTAATCGAGACGTCCAAATTGCGGCAGCAGCTGCATGAAGATATGCGTGTAAACGATCAGATTGTCCATGATGAATGCATCGTAGGCCGAAGTTATGGCCGGCTTGTAGCTTTGGCCGGATCTAAAAGAGAAGCAAAAGGATATTCATGGTTTCAATCTTTCAACCTCGTAAGAGCTGCCCCTACTCACTCTCTGCTGTTGAGGATGGCCATAGTGTATCGCCATGGCTGGATATAGCTTAACCACAGCTCCAGGACCACCAGCAGTGAGCTGTCCAGCGGCCAGCGATCTATAAGACCCGACAGGAAGGCATATATGCGCCCCTTGACCATGCTCAGGGACAGCTTGCGCAGCGAACAGAGTGAGGTAGGATCCACCGGGGCCGTGCTGGCGAAGAAGTGAATCTGCTTGACTAAGGTGCGGACAGCGCGCACCCAGTCGCTGCCGGGCAGATGATGCTCCGACTCCACGTCGTAGCGCAGCCAGATGTCCACAAAGAAGTGAAGGACCGACTCTGAGCGCCAGGCATAGTTGCGGGCCGCGCTGACACTGGCTGACATCGACTGTGGCGAGATGTTGCCGCCTCCCGGGCCGCCACTCCCACCGCCAGAGCTGTTGCCATTGCGATAGGAGCTAGGTATCCTTATGAAGCGCGGTTGGCGCTGCGGCTGCAGCGACTGTGTGGGTAAGGGCTGCGGCGCCTTGACGCCGCCACTGAAGTAGCTCGGCTCGATGCGGGCATCAGGAAACAGAGGCAGAAAGTTGTTCAGATACTCGCTGACGAGCATTAGATACACGGTCTTGCTTCGCGTATTGTGGATCTGCATTGCGACGGGATCGATGCTGTGCAGTGGCTGTAGACCATGCAGCACGAAGTGTAGCATGTAGAAGTCGAAGCTATTTAGGGAGAGCGTTGACACCTGGTGTTTCTCTGGATCGATGTTGAGCAGATCCGAATAGAACATCGGACTCTGGCCGGTTTGCAGCATTGTGACCAGTTTCACCGGCAACAGGCTGATGTCTATCACGAACTTGGCTTGTTCGGCCAGCAGCCTGTGGCACACGATCATCCAGGGGCCGCACACGCCAAAGAACTGCTCCAGCGTCTTGTACACATTCATCCCGCTCTCCGGTGTCGTCGTGCGCAGTCCCCAGCCCAGCGGATTCCCATTTACCCCGAATATGTAATGCACAATGTGGGGGAATATTTCTTGCAGCTCTCGCAGCGAGCACCGTTCCATCAGCATTAACAGATCTCTCACCCGCTCCAATGGGGACAGCCGCAGCGCAGACAGAACGCGGTTCTGGAATTGCAGTTCACCAAATTCAGTAAATACATCCTAATCATGCTAGTCTACTTACGAGTATGTTCTCGGGTGGTATAGCTGTCATCATTTTGGAGTCCTTTAGGCGCAATATGCTTACTTTAGACTAACAATTAAATGGACTTTAAAAACATTTAGCTATCGATATTATCGATACTATCAAGCGGAATTGCAATTTGTATCGATAGCCGATCTTGGATCGAGTACGGCTCTCTTCGAACAGGTTGACAACATTAATTTGCAAACCGTGTTTAAGCCAAAATACAATAAAAGCAAGGACTAAAAACTAGCCAGTCTTGAAGAAAGTTTATTCATCAATAGGATAAAATTATGTGGGCATGGCTAAATGTTCTATCTAGCTAGTAATATTTGACGGAATATCAAAAACGAGGAATATGTATAATAGAACATGAATTCGTCAGTATTTCTACGGTATATTTTTACAATGAGACCGTATATTTTGGTATATTTATGAGGGTAGGCGGTATATTTGAACGACGCATCGATAGTATTGGTATATTTCTGAGGGTCGGTCGGTATATTTTAACGATACATCGATAGTATTGGTATATTTCTGAGGGTCGGTCGGTATATTTCAACGATAAATCGATAGTACTGGTATATTTCTGAGGGTAGGCAGTATAAATAAATCCGCGGGTCACACGGCAGCCGGCAAAGTTATTAGAAAAAAGAAATTTGCTGGAAAAATGAAGCGCAGGAGCCAAACCCGAGCCCAAACAGCCAAGGACAGTAGTAATAAGTCGAAGGAAAAGGCCGGCGCTCTGACGTTAGACCAATTCAGCTCCGACGTCATATGGCAGGTGGGTGCTCCTCTGGACAGGCGCTTTCATGCCGCTAAAAACTAATAACAATCGGCATTAATAGGTTGCATCGCAGTACTGGTCGCCGGACACAAAGGCTGAGCATTTGCCTTACAGCGCGAAAGTCATTGAACGCATCTACAATGAGGAAATCGGAGGCACCCACAGAGCGAGACGCATCAACATGCTTGAGTTCAGCCAGTATTTGGAGCAGTATCTGTGGCCAAATTACAAACGAGAGTCAGCGACACATGCCCACCTCATGTCCATTGTGATCATGGCCAACGAGAAGTTTCGTGAACGCGTTCAAGTGTGGAATGTGTTCGAGGAGAAACCAGAACAGTATCCAGACTTTTTCCGCCACGTTCTGGAGTCGTGTCTGCCGGATAAAGGGGCGAAGGAAGCCAGAAGCACGTTGCGTGAACGCACGGCCCTACTGATGTTCCTCAATCATTGCTTCAACAGTATGGAGATCGAGATTTGTCGTGAGCAGGCCAAGCGTCTCGTATCCCTCTCCATGTGGCATTGCCTGCAGCCCCGCCGTCGAGAGCAGGAGCTGCGTGAGGTGCCCAAGTGGCGGAAATACTGGAAACGCCTGCTCAAAAAAGACAAGGAACCCAAGGCGGAAGTCCTGTGGGAGCGGTACTTTATGCAGAACCTCATCATCGACTTCCTTGACATACTCGAGAGCATTCCCGCCGAGGGGGAGATCAAACCCGGTCTGGTGCACTACTGCGAGCGCTTTCTCGAGTTCATCATTGATCTGGAGGCCCTTCTGCCCACGCGGCGCTTCTTCAACACCGTCCTAGATGACTGTCATCTTATTGTGAGGGCTCTGCTGTCGCCGCTCGTGCGTCGCGAGGAGGGAAAGCTGTTTGGGCAGGTATGTGTCAGACTTTTCTTGGTTTTAATCATAAATTAGTTAAGTTTAAGTACAAAAATCTCAATGTTTTACATTGCTAATCTACGAGACAACACTTAGCGACGCTAGAGCTTATATCCTAGACGTAACCCGAGTCGGTGGCTAAATATTCTCAGTAGTCGTTGCCGTTCATGTAGTGCAGCTCGTCGCCCCAGTCGTTTGTGGAGGGTGGCTCATTGTAGCAGCAGGATTTCTTCAGCAGAAACGTCACATGGCGCTGCCGCAGCACACATATGTAGAGCAGCAGCGGACATTGCAGGGCATTGACCACAATGTGGGCATAGAGCAGACCATCTAGCTGCAGCCAGGACATAATGAGGAACAGCCAGGCCACGGACATGACCAAGAGCATCAGCGAAAACATTATGAAGCTGCAAGACGTAGAAGGAAATATTGTCTTATATGAACGATTATGTACGATTTAGAGCTACTCACTTGGCCTTCAGTTTGTGGGCAATGCGTCCGTAGACGGTGCGTCTGTTGATCAGCTTCCTGGTGGTCACATAGAAGAATGTGTTCACAACGATGGTGCATGCAATGGGGGCAAAGAATATGCAAATGCCTAGCCACCCAATCGTCTCCTGTTCGCCCACCATCTGCTCCTGCTTGTACGAATCGGCATCGAGGAAGAAATGCGCAAATACCGCCAGGGCTGCCATTGTGCCTGTGCAGCCCCAGGCGTAGGCGGAGTAATAGCAGTACTTCCTGCCATCGGTGACGCGCAGGAAAACGTTCCTCGAGCGAAAGGTCTTCCAGATGTAGTAGCCAAAGCTGTTCAGCCAAAAGAATGCGGCCAGTAGGCTGAAGCACAGGATGATGTCCGCTACAATGAAGCTTACGTGATTCGTGAGCTCTGTAAAAATTCGCACCAGGTCCGCCGCCTGGCTGACCATCAGACACACGGCTATTGTGGTCACAATGTTACCCACTAAATCTCTGCTGAACGGAAGCAACAATTAAAGCATGAATGGGGTCAGAGTTCAGGCAGCAGAGCTAACCTGAGGGTAGGCAGGATAAAGTAGATAATGGCTATGACCAGCAGGATAATCAGCGATATTCCATGGAAGATGGGATTGAGAATCTTGCGCAGCAGAAAATTCGAGTCGCTCCACTTGATCTCCTTCTTAGCCAGACAGATTTTGGCAAACAGAACATGCTCCTCGCCCGTGCTAGAAGTGGCCTAAAGAATGTAAATTATTGGTTAGAATAGAAGGAGGAGGGCGTGGAGTGTTTTATAAGCCCTATACCCTATCTATGCAGTAGAGTCCCTGATCGTAGTCATGATAGAGCGGCTCCCTTCTCCCACCTATGTCATCCTCGTAGTCTGTTTGCACGCCACGCTGCTCGGCGGCCTCGTCTTCGGCGTTTGTGTAGTGCCTCAGCTTGCCATCGTCCAGAAGCACCAGCTTATCAGAGCTCTGAAAAGAACAGGGAGTCTATAGAGTCTATGGAAAAAACGAGAGACAGAGAGAGTACTCACCCCTGCATAGTGATAGATGGGCCACATCTGCATGGAACCGCAGTTGGGAATGCCAATGATGAACTTGAAGCGCACGGGCCGGTTCTGGTCACCACCATAGCTGGTGAACATGGGCTGGAAGTAGTCTGCAAATGGATGCCATAGAGAGAGAGAGACAGAGACAGAGAGAGAGAGAGATTCTTCAATTGGAAAACAGAACAGAGAACACTTCAAGAGTCTGCCTTTGTTACAATCCGGGGATCGAGGGGAAATCTACACTTCTATAAATATTTAGACTGCATGAAAACAACGTGCTCCCATGCCATGCCATTCCATCATCGTCTCTCAGCTGGCTTTCAGTTTGCGATTTGTGGGGGGATCTGTTCTCCTCCAATTGCCACAGAGATAGGATGCATTCACCCATTCCTTTTGATATGCTAATCAGAAGTACACGGAAACTAGACTGTGCTGCACTCTTCCAATCTTCGGTCATTGACTAATCCTCAGATGAGATCAGTGTGCGATTGTTTGGACTAATTGTTAATGATTCATCTTTGTTGTAGCACTTTTCCTACATACATATGTGTCACATCAATGGCAATGGTTCCAATGTTGAATACAGAATGAGTTTAGGAATGCTTTTGTCATGAGCAGAGCCCTAGAAGCCTCTAAAGTCTAAAGAATCATAAATATCTTTCGTCTTTTATGATTTATCTTCGAACCATGATAACATTCAGTATCACTTTCAAAGATTTCCCATCTTTTAAACTTAATAACCAACCCATTTCCTCTTTGAAAGCCGCCCCCCTTTACCTAAGTAAGAAGCCACTTACTGCACACAGTAGCCATGCCTCGCCGCATAAATCATATCATATCATCAGCAGCAGCCAGCAGGATTGCAGGCACACATCCACAGCCCCTCTCTGTGTTTGTTTTCAAAACATTTCAGAGCGGGAGAAGGAGGCACTGGCTACGTTCCACTGATCTACTGATAGCCAACAAATGGGCCATAAAATGTTGGCCACACATATGTTTTGCTGGTGTAGTATGCATGTCAGAGGGGGGAAAATCCATAGAGTTGAATGGCCAACTCCGGTTGCCAAGACAACCTCGTTGCGTGTGTGTGAGTGGGGGCAGGGTGGGGGGATGGGAACGGCAGGAGCACTCACCCGTTTGGTTGACCTGCTGGCACTCGCTATCCACGTGTATCTCAAACTTTTCGCAGCATTTGTTGACCATTACCAGACCGGGATCGGCTGGAGCTGGGCCTGAAGATCCGCTGCTTATATGGGCCATCGCTCGGGATGGTACCAGAAGCAGCAGTAGCATCAGAACATATACAGAGCAGCAGCTGCATTTTTGCGCGCCAAGCGTTTTCACAAGCATCTTTCGCACACAAAACAGACTCAAAACACAGACAGGGAGACAGGGTGACGGTGACGGAGACAGAGACAGAGACAGAGGTACACAGGTAACCGCGGGTTTATGTGAATCTGTGTTGGACAACAGATGCGTCATCAAGGTGTCTCTCAGTCTGAAGCCGGCTAAAAGTCAAGATCATGACGTTTATGCCAAGACACTAAGGCAAAAACTCTTTGTCGACTTTATCTACGCACAACTGTAGCTGCTGAAAGGTGGGACTGACTGTGTCTCAGATTAACCATAAAAACAGTGAGGGTTTTATTTCCTCTGTATTTAAATGTTTATTCGAATCGGAATTTCGAATTTCGCGGTAAAAGAGAGAACATTCGAATTCAAAAGTCGACGGCTGAATGAGCTGCTTCTGCTCTGGCTTTCTAGTGACTGCAGAAAGAGAGAGCGGCAAAGTTCAAGGTATATACAATGAATGGTAAGGTGTGCCGGTCTCTGACGAGCTCATATAAATCTCTCTGCCCCTAGTTTCGCTTGCATTGCTGCCTTACCTTCTAATATAATATGCCTTGTACGAAGCGCAGTCGGCAACCACCGAGACACAACAAAAAGGAGGGTGAACATTGGGAGTTGCTGCTGCGACCGCAACTCTACATTTATACCCGATGCATAATCAGTATTTCTCTCCTCCGCCAGACGGCGCTAAAATTTAACGACAGGGAGGGCGTGCGAGAAATGCTATTGATGCAAATTGATGCTGATCAAGAATACATATATGTATTGTATATACTTTAGGGGGTCCATTTTCACCACAAACCATATATACCCCTATTCTCATTCTGAGTATCGGGTATAAAAAGTTGAAGCAGGGCTTTGCTCTCTCCTCTTTCCTTTCTCTTTTCCTGCTCCCCTCTTCAGCTAGTGTTTTTGTTTAAATGAAGCGACGGAAATTATCAATTGGAGCAGGCGGGGCGGCAGTCTGGAAAGACAAACCAGGAACCTGCAGAGGGAATGCACGATGCATGTGTGTGTGTGTGTGTGTGTGTGTGTATGTGTAATTCCACCCTCCCTTCTATTAACAGGATGCTATTTGATGGCGATGGTGTGATAAGATGCCGCTGCATTCCCATGCAAGCGAGACAACTGCACTCTCGCCTGTAGCCTGCAGCCTGTAGCCTCGCGACGCGCGTGGCTTGTCTTTCAATGCTGTGAATGGTACTTGTCCCCTTGTCCTCTCACACCTCCCATAAAACACGCTTATGAAAGGAGTGGAGGGAGGCGATTTCGCCTTGCGCTGTTCAATCAGAATGCACTCGGAAGGTGGGACACCCTTCAGCTAACCTTCAGAAATCCTGATTTGGTATTGAATTTCCTGAACGGCGTCGAATTTCCTCCGATATAACTGCTTTTGCTCCCCCATAAGGACTTCCGCTTGCTCTTTAGAGCCAGACCCGCATTTTTTTCACCTTGCTTAATTAGCACTCTCTCGCTCTCACAATCTAGCCCGAGAGAGCGATTCAACTAACACACGCAAATATTAAATACTTATGTATGTATGTATGGGAGTTGTATTGCCCAAACTGATGACGTATCGACCTTATGAGGGGGCAGACCGGCTTTGGCTTTACTTTGACTTGCGATACCTGTAGTTGATGTGACAGAACTTAAAAGAGAGTCCGAGAGAGTCGGAGAGAGCCGTAGAGAGAGAGAGAATTCACGAGGGCAGGTAGTAAAACAACGAAACTCGTTCCATTCAATGCTCGCGCATGGCGTATCGCTCAGGAGCGGTTCAGCGGGTGACGGGGGTAGACGATGGGGATTTCGATACAATTGATGATCTAACGCATAAATAACCGATACACTCCTCCCATTTACAGCTCCTCGACATGTTAAAGTTCTACACCCGCTTCGAGATCAATGATGTGACGGGGAACTCCCTCACCGATCACGACATGACCCAGCTGCACTACAAGAAGATCACTTCCCTGCAGCGGGCAGTGTTCGCCAAGTTTCCCAGTCTGCGCGTGTTCGCCCTATCCAATGTAGCCACCGTGGATAATCGGGAGTCGCTGGAGCAGCACTTTGGGGGATTGGATGGGGAGGGGCTGAAGCAGATCGCCACGTTTCTGAACCTAGTGCCAGAGGAGGTGGCCGCACCGTTCGAGTGGCACCGCCTCGATGAGGCCTTCCTGCGGGAGCTGCTGATCACGCGACACGAGAAGCGCTGCTCCCAGCTGGAGGCCCTCAACGAGATGCCGTTGTACCCCACGGAGCAAGTGGTCTGGGATGAGAATGTGGTGCCCTCGGAGTACTACACAGGCGACAGCTGCCTAGCCCTGCCCAAGCTCAATCTGCAGTTCCTCACGCTCCACGACTACCTCCTGCGCAACTTCAATCTCTTCCGCCTGGAGTCCACCTACGAGATCCGGCAGGACATCGAGGATGCCGTCAGCCGCATGCTGCCCTGGCAGTCGGAGGACGGTGACGTCGTCTTCGGGGGATGGGCACGCATGGCCCTACCCATCGCCAGCTTCGCTGTCGTGGAGGTGGCCAAGCCGCATATCGGGGAGAAGAAGCCCTCGCGAGTGCGAGCGGACGTGGGCGTGACCCTTTCCGTGCGTCGCGAGATCAAGACCGAGTGGGAGAACCTGCGCAAGCACGACGTTTGTTTCCTAATCACCGTGAAACCCACACAGCCTTATGGCACCAAATACAATCCCCGTGAGCCCTTCATCCCACAGGTGGGGCTTGTAAGTGTGCGGGGCTGCGAGGTTGAAGGTATGCTGGATGCCAATGGTCGTGTTGTCGAAGATGGGCCCGAGCCGCGACCCCAGCTGCCGGGAGAGCAGCGCTGTTATCGTGTGTGGCTAGACTCGAATCAGTATCGCCTGGACATGGACGATCTGCAGGATGTAAGTAGAACCTTGCTCTAATCTTTCCCAGTAATCCTTTAATGCTAAGCCTTCCCTCTGCAGGGTGGCGATGATGTCTACGAGAGCTTCAACATCCTTATGCGTCGCAAACCCAAGGAGAACAACTTCAAGGCAGTCCTGGAGACCATTCGCCATCTGATGAACACAGAATGCGTGGTGCCGCCCTGGCTGCACGACATACTCCTCGGATATGGCGATCCGGGGGCTGCCCACTACAGCAACATGCCCAATCAGGAGCGCAGTTTGGAGTTTAACGACACCTTCTTGGACTACGAACACCTGAAGGGGAGTTTCCCCAGCTACGAGCTCAAGTGCGAGCTCCCAGAGAAGAGCCGACTGCCACCCTATCGTCTGATCTTTGAGGATGTGCCCGTGCAAAAGGATAGTGATGGAGAGGAGAAAGAGAAGAATGAACAGGAGCTGGAGGCGGCTGTAAGCAAATCGATTGTAGTGCAGCCCTATAAATACGAGGCCAGGGGACCTTATCCCAGCGACAAGCCCAAACAGTGAGTAAATCTAAGGGTTTAATTCTTCCATTTTCATTTCATTTCCCTCTTCCATCCTTCGTCCCTTATTTTCCTAGAAACACCATTCGCTTTACGCCCACACAGATCGAGGCTATTCGCGCTGGCATGCAGCCGGGTCTGACACTGGTGGTGGGTCCCCCCGGCACAGGAAAGACCGATGTGGCCGTCCAGATCATCTCCAACATCTACCACAATCAGCCCAACCAGCGGACCCTGATTGTCACGCACTCCAATCAGGCGCTGAATCAGTTGTTCGAAAAGATCATGGCGCTGGACATTGATGAGCGACATCTGCTGCGTCTGGGTCATGGCGAGGAGGCCCTGGAGACGGAGAAGGACTACAGCCGTTATGGGCGCGTGAACTATGTGCTGGCCAAGCGCATGGATCTGCTGAACCAGGTGCAGCGTCTCCAGGAGGCCCTCGGCGTGAGCGGTGACAATGCCTACACGTGCGAGACAGCTGGATACTTTTATCTGTACAATGTGATGGCACGCTGGGAGAAGTTTCAGGACCAGATCAGAATTCACCAGGAGGAGGCGGACTTGGACAAGCTGAGGGCTTTGTTCGAGAAGGATTTCCCTTTTGGCAAGTTCTTTGCGGATGCCCCACAGCCACTCTTCAAGGGATCCACATACGAGGACCTCCTGGCCACAGCCGAGTCAAACTTCCGCTACATTTCTGACATATTCACAGAGCTGGAGGAGTTTCGCGCCTTTGAGCTGCTGCGCACGGGCTTGGACCGCTCCAAGTACCTGCTCGTGAAGGAGGCCAAGATCATTGCCATGACCTGTACCCATGCGGCGCTCAAGCGCAAGGAACTGGTCAATCTGGGCTTCCGCTATGACAACATCCTGATGGAGGAGTCAGCGCAGATCCTGGAGATCGAGACGTTCATTCCCCTGCTGCTGCAGAATCCCCTGGATGGCCTGAATCGCCTTAAGCGCTGGATCATGATTGGCGACCATCACCAGCTCCCGCCTGTGATCAAGAACATGGCCTTCCAGAAGTACTCCAACATGGAGCAGAGCCTCTTCACCCGCCTGGTGCGCCTCGGCGTTCCCACCGTCGATCTGGATGGACAGGGACGTGCGCGGGCCAGCATCTGTTCGCTGTACAAGTGGCGCTACAAGAAGCTAGAGGATCTGCAGCACATCTTTGAGCGGGACGAGTACAAGCAGGCAAATCCAGGGTTCGCCCACGACTATCAGCTGATCAATGTGGAGGATTTCAAGGGCGTCGGCGAGAGCGAACCCAATCCCTATTTTTATCAGGTATGAATCATCCCAACTAAATAAGCATCCCGAAAGGTTATTCCCCTCTGGGCACGTCCTTGGTATAATCTCTTAGTTGTACATCCAATACCATCTTTCGTTGCACAAACGCATTACTAAATCCATATTTTCTTTCATTAGAATCTGGCAGAGGCGGAGTACGTCGTGGCGGTGTATATGTACATGCGTCTGCTTGGCTATCCTGCAGAAAAGGTCTCCATTCTGACCACCTACAACGGCCAGAAGCATCTCATACGCGACGTGATCGGCGCCAGATGTGGCAATAATCCACTCATTGGCTGGCCGCACAAGATCACGACCGTGGACAAGTACCAGGGCCAGCAGAACGACTACATCCTGATTTCGCTGGTCCGCACCAAGGCGGTGGGACATTTGCGCGATGTGCGGCGTTTGGTGGTGGCTATGAGTCGAGCGCGCCTCGGCCTCTATGTCTTTGGTCGAGTGTCGCTGTTTAAGAACTGCTTAGAACTGCAGAACACCTTCAAGCTGGTGAGTAAGCCTGCACGAAACTTAATGAAGGATTATTGTATTATACATTTAATCCCTTACAGCTGACACAGCGATCTTTGAAGTTGGTACTGGTTCCCGGCGATAGCTACCCCACGGAACGATTGTCCACGGATACAGTGCCCGCCAAGTCCCTCAAATCCGTGGAAAACATGTCTGAGATGGCGCAGTAC
Source organism: Drosophila persimilis (assembly GCF_003286085.1). Lineage (NCBI taxonomy): Eukaryota > Metazoa > Arthropoda > Insecta > Diptera > Drosophilidae > Drosophila > Drosophila persimilis. The sequence goes on along the minus strand of NW_020825288.1, from coordinate 26,599,965 downwards.
GTGTACGAGCAGTATATGGCCAAAATGGAAGATCTAAAGGACACTCTGCCCTCAGAGGAGGAGTTGCGGGCCATGCGTAATAAATTGCCTCACGAAGATGATGATGATGACGAGGGAGCTGCTGTCCCAGAGGAAGTCGCTGAGGAGCCCCCCCAAAAGCGGGCGGCCAAGGAAGCACCCGCTGGAAAGAAGGCACCAGAGGTCTTCAAGCCCACGCCCATACTCAACGAGATCGCTATGGATGAGCCAGAGCCAGAGCCAGAGAAGAGCCAGGATCAACCACAGCAGGAGGTTCAGGAAGAAGCCTTCGATAAGGCTCGCCAGGAATCATCGGAAAAGGTGCCTGAGGCAGAGTTCTAGGCAGATCTGCTTAGTTGCTTCAATAATATAATTTCAATAATTTCCAACAATGTTTAAGCACAAATGCAAGAACCCACACACACACATTAAGTTAAAAGAATCACTACTTCTTGGGCGCAGTGATGCCCTCCAGCTGTGCCTTCAGCTGGGCATTGGTCTTCTTGAGGAAGGTGATCTCCTCGGTAAACTTCTTCTCCTCGGAAGCACGCAGCTCGGCATTGCGGCGCTCGGCCTGCTCCTGTTTTAGCTTCATGTCGGCGATAATCTCCTCCAGAGCCTCTTTTTCCATCTCCAGGGTTTTGACGCGATCGCGCAGCATCTCCTTCTCCTCATGGGCCTGCAATGCCTTGCGCATGCCAAACGCTACGGAGCTGCAGTAGAGCGTCTCGTAGGCTTCCATGGACATGGCAATCTCATCACGGATACGCAGCAACAGCAGTCCGCGCTCCGAGCAGTTGATGGTCACTTGGCGTATAATCTCGTCTGCAAGGAATACATATTAATTGCCGCAGGGAGATTTTAGGGATTTTAGCTTACCAAAACACTGCGAGTAGAGCTCACGGCGAACTGGGCAGATGCCCGTCTCGCGTGCCTGCGTCTGCTGCAGGCGAGTGTCCAGCATCTCCTGTAGATTGATGACATCCTGGCGAGTGGCCGGGGTGCTGGACACAGACTGCTGCCACAACTGACCATCCTCCTCCCAGCAACGCGGCGGCAAAATCGAGTTCAATATCTCTTCGGTCTCCCGCTTGGTATCTAGTAGAGCACCCGCTGTCTGGGGACGTTTCATCTCCAACTCCGTCAGCGGAGCCCCCTTTTTCTCCGGATGCTTGACCACCAGCACTGGATTGTTATAGCGGACCAGCGTCTGGAACTGGCCCACACTAGTAATCTCTAGCTCATCCATCTTGGCCCGATTCTTTCAAATATAATTTCTATTTGTTGCTGAAAATCTTTAATGTATCTTAAATGTGAGAAAGACTTGTTATGTGTCGTGTTGTATTCAAAAAGTTTGTTGATTGAAAAATCGGAAATGCCTTTGCTAGGGAAATTCTCCCAGGGGTTTCGGTTTGTTATTTCCCCTGTGCCGGCTAGCAACGTGCAGGAGCTGGGAAGCCTTTTCTGTTTACTCGTTTGTCGCAACAAAGAAAAAATGGGATTGGTTGAAAAAGGTTGAAACTGACAAGGGTTGAATAGTTGAAACATCTTAGTAGAAAAAAATTAATATCCTCATTATAATTATCCTTATTGTAACTGATTGCAAAAGATCTGATGGTATTCTGCCGATCAAGGAATCACAAATAACGGATTTGCATATTATTGTTGTTTAACAACAAAAATTATTATTGTTTTTGTAGAACAACAACCCTCGACTTGCGAACTCTCACAAGGCAGAAAACTGGAATTTCAGATCTGGGCTACCAGGCAAACAGAAATCAGCAGAAGGTCAATGGTTTTAAAAACAAAGCGTATTGCATTTTCCCCACGAATTGTTCAACCCCAAAAGTATGCAACAATTTTTGGCATTCGCTAAAGTTGCTTACTGCTGATTTCTGTTCGCCTAGTATCGAATTTCGAAATTCCCTTGTTTTCGCTATTTGACGTCGGATTCAATTTTCATATTTTTTTGACTATTTACGGGCTGATCAAGGCGCGGCATGTCGTGTTGTGATTGGTGCAACATCCTCGATGGCATCTTTGTCAAGGATAAAGGATACTTTCCGCCCTCATACGTACTTACTTTCCTCTACAATTTCTTGTGCGATCAGTGGCCACTATTACTCTGTCATTTCTCATCCGATCAGGATCGGAAAAATATCCATCTCAAGATGGGCTTATAATATAAAAAAAAACAAGTTAAATTATTTAAATTTGTATTTTATTTATATAATAGGTATGTTTATGTAAATGCAAACACAAATGATTTTCTGGCACTGTTCGTGGGGGGACTCGAACAGCGGGGGAAGTAGGTTAAAAATAATTCTTTGCACAATTCTAATTCTCCGAACTTAAATTAATTATGGATGCGATGCTTATGGATATGAGCAAGTTTGGCTAATTACACTATAAACTAAAGAACTAAATGTTAGGCGGCGACACAACTAAACGTAATACGTAACACGGAATTGGAAGAGCAAATAATTTAGTCTTTTTTTGTATAGCTTAGGTTATTACAACTTAGATTTGTAGACACACATTGGACATTGGACTGTACGAGTATGAGTAGACACGTGTTAAAACTAATATCGCGGAAGTCATTCGAGTGAAGTGAGCCGTGGGGATGAAGGGTGTACATATTATAACTCTTAAATTCTCATATATTGTTTCATTACGGCTAGACATTCTCAATATATAATAGTACATATATATTATTGTCATTATTTATGCGGGAGAAATTCCTCTATGGGTTCTTGTAGTTCTAGTTGCTTCTGTTCCTTCTTTTTTTCTTTTTCTTTTTCTTGGTTAGTTTTTTGTTGAGTTCTCTATGTATTCGTTGGCATTTAAGATACAGGCTACGCTCTACATACGATACATGTATATATGCTCTTTATATATAAGTATTCTGTGAATGTGTGTGTGTGTGTGTCTAGAATATATGGTTTATACGCAATGGCGAACTCAGGACATACAACACAGATCAGAATCCACTACACAGATAGCTACAACGTAATTTACACATCTGTTTGGCGCTGGTGGCTCCAGTTGAGGCTTAGATCAATTCTGCCACAGCATCGTCGCCATCCCGTATGGGTGCCTGAAATGTGGAACCCGTGAACTCGTAGAGCTGCAAAAAACAGGCAAAGATTAGCAGAAATACTTTAGAGGGCGAATCCTTTGCTACTCACAGAAGGCGCTCGATTGTTTCGCAGCGTGGCATAGTCCGCAAACTCATGCGGATCCACGCGAGCGAGCAGCAACCCTGCACCACCAACTCCGCCGGCACTGACTGCTCCACCGCTTCGCAGGGAACCACCGCCAGCGCCGCCCGTGAGACGATTCTGGTTGTTGCGCGGCTGGATGGTGGCATAGGTATTGTCCACCGTCTGGCCCACATGGTGGACCTGCTCCAGCGAGCTGCGATGATGATCCAGATGGCCCGGGGCCTCCGAATTGGAGATGTGATCGGGCTCCGAGAAGACCTGCATTGTAAGCTCCTGCTCCTCGTACAGTTTTAGTTTTCTATCGATTTCAAGAAGATTCAGTTAGAAAAAGAGTTCTTTATGGCAGTCATGATACGCACTGCTCTATCCAAAGGGGATTCTCTGTGGTGTTTAGATCCTCGATGATCTGCTTCTTGATCAGCGCCTCCTTGCGGCGCGTCTCCACGGGCACTGACAGGTTCCAGTGCTTCAGGCAGCAGCACAACACAATGAAACTAATGACGCCCACAAAGAGGACAATCACCAGAGCCACAAGTCCTGCAACGGCGAGGTCAAACTCATCCTGGACGATGGCTATGTAAGCGGGCACAACATTCTCTATGGCAAAGCCAGCATAATAATCCTGAACAAAATAATCGAAGATTATATTAGATTTGTTGTAAACCCACAAGGAATCGTTTCCGCCCCATTCCGACCCTCCCTACGATCAGCATCAATAGCCGAGTCGATTGAGCCATTTCTGTCCATTTCAATCAAGTGAATTTACATCTGCAGATTAATTTGATTCATTCACTTACCTTTAGGTAATCATAATTCCTATCGATATCCTTGAGTATCTCATCAACTGGAGCAATCTGCTGGGTTTGGGGATCCACTGCATGGAAGTACAGATCACACCAGTCCATGCGAATGCGTCCCACCGAATCAAGATGGTAGCGTATCTCATCCACAATAATCCTATGTTGTGTGGCATTCCGCAGTTCTGCGATGATCTCCTCCTGCTCCTGGTAGACCTCTTCCGGAGGCCGGGAGAGGATGACGCGCACTAATTGAGTGCCGTCGAAGACCCAGATCTATAGCGGGAGATTCAAAGATAAAACTATATTTCTTTTTAGAGGAATTCTCTCTACTTACAAAAACTTTGGTGCTGACCGAACGCTGTGGCTGTTCCAATTCGCGTGCCAGAATCTCCAGCTCGAAACGATCCTGGTTGTACTCCGCCATGATCGTGTTGGCGGTGATCCTTCCATCCTGCGAAATGGCAAACGGACTAGGGACAATCGAGCCCGTGGACTTGGAGGCCCCGAACTTGAACAAATTCGAGGCTACAATCATGTACTCGATCTTTGCATTCTTCCCCTGATCCGCATCCGTGGCATTCACCTGCGTAATGGCCGCATTCATCTTCGCATTGGCATTGACCCCCGCGTAGTAGATGGGCTTCTCGAACTCGGGCGCATTGTCATTGACATCCAGCACTGTGATGGCCACCTTGGCCACCGTGCTATCCCGATTCAGGGTCTTAATGGAGAACGAGGCACGCTCCTCTTCGGATATATGCAGATCTGCCTTGATGCTGGCCAAAATGTACAGCGTGTATGCATCCGTTTCCTCGCGATCCAGGCTCTTGTTGGTGAAAATGTCGCCCGTGATTTTGTCCACATAGAAGGCCCCATCCTCGTTGCCCAGCAGCATGTAGTAGAAGATGTCGCGATTGTGTTTGCTCCTCGATGCCGCCTGAATATGTCCAATCTTCACATCCCGGCCGCTGTTCTCATTGATGGATACTTTGTAGGGATTTGAGGCATCGGGAAACTCGGGACGATTCTCATTGGCATCCACAATGCTCACAGTAAGGAGGCGCAGTGACTCGAACGGTGGGTTGCCTGCATCCCTGGCCACCAAAATGATGTCGTAGCTGAAAATGAAAAATGCAGAATAAGTCGAAGACTCCCCTGGAATGGATTCCTTCACTTACTTTGCTCTGTTCTTGCGATTTAGCTGCTGCCTGGCACGCAACTCGCCCGTGGCCTCGTTGATCTTAAACTCTGTGTTCTCTTGCTGGTTCTGGTTATTCACCTGCAGATGGTAGCTGATCCTCCCGTTCTCCTCCGAGTCATTATCCATCGCTTTGACCGTCAGCAGCAGATAGTCCGGCTGCACAATATCGCCGGGAATCTCAATCGTGGCGTTGTACAGTGCGGGAATTACAAACTCCGGACGATGACGATTCACTTGCATCACTGTAATCACAGCCCTCGTGGTGCTCTCCATCGTCCCGGATCCCTGGGTGTCGCGTGCGGAGATTGACAGATTGTAGACGCCATGCTTTCCGGCCAGGCTCTGCGCGGGATAGACAATGCCCGACTGGGCGTCCAGCTTGAAGAGTGCCGCCTCGTTGCCCCCCGTAATGATGTAGCGCACATCTCCGTAGAGTCCCTCGTCCAGGTCGATGGCTTCCACTTGCAACAGGGCTGCTGGTGGCTGATGGGCAGCATTCTCCGCCACCGTGGAGTTGTACATCTCGCGGGTGAATACGGGCGCATTATCATTGACATCCAAGATGTTAATGTGGATCTGTGGATAATAAAACTAAAGAGATGCAGTTAATTCGTTGCGGGGATGATCCTCTACTCACAGTTGCTGTGGCTGATTTCTGTACTGTAGCTGGCGCCTTATCCTGCGCCACCACCGACAGCGTGAGCTCCTTGATCTGCTCCCGATCGAGAATCGAGGCATTGGCTACCATCACGTTCCCCGTGTACGCATCGATGCTGAAGTACTTATCGTTTTCCCCAATCAGCGTATAAGTGACCTCTCCAAAAACCCCCACATCCCCATCCTGGGCCTCCACTTTCCCTGCCACTGTGCCCCGGGGGGAGTTCTCTGTTATGTTGAAGTAGTAATCGGTTTGCGTGAAGTGCGGCTCGTTGTCATTGAGGTTGATAATGTCGACCACAACATCAGCAGTGGATGTCAGGGCAGGCACACCCGTATCGCTGACAGTCACGAGGAATTTCACCTCCTTGACCGCCTCATAATCCAAGCGAGTGATCGAGTAGATGGCTCCACTTGTGTGATTGATGGAAAAGTACTCGTTCTCCGTGATGTTGTACTCCCCGATGCTTGAATCCTCATCTGTGGCTTGAAGGATGGTCAGCACAGTGCCCACGGGCTGCTCCTCCACCATTTGGAGCTTGATCAGCGGCTGCTCCGCACTCCAAGGGGCACTGAAGCGCTGTGATTGAATGTAGTAGATTGAAGTTGGATTAGTAAAATTAATCAAACCATAAACAGCATCGTATCACATCACATTTTTTCGTACTAGGACTAGGACTAGGTCTATCCCTCTGGTGATCCGAAACAAAAAAATGGTCAACGAGGACTTGCAGCTGTTTTTCTGGAACACCATTTACATGTTCCATCACGCCTATTTCCTGAACATATATAAGTTATACGGAGATCTGATCGAAGTCAAGGGACTGGTGGATGCCTCCGGGCAGGAGATATGGATCCGTAACGCCTTTACTTTGCTCACGACAATCCTGCTCGTGGTACGATTCATTATGACCTTCGCAGGACTCACGGCCTGTGTAGTGGCCATGTAAGTGTACACAGGATTGAATCCACAATCCCAATTACTCAATCAGTTTTTGTTGTGCTTTCAGCTATCCCATCCTGACAAATTCCATGCCAGATATGCTCATTCCCACCATCATTGTCCAGGGCATCAACGATGTGGTCCTCAACTGTTACGAGCTCCTTCTGGGCTATGGCGTTCTGAACTACCTCTTTCCCCGGGGCACGGCCCCGTTTGCTATTCTCCTTGCCAAAATGGTGATTAAAATCACCTGGGCCGTCTCCAATTTGTAAGTTATCTTTCCCTCTGGAAACTATTGATAGTTTCAACCTCTGCTCCCCTTGCTCCCTTGCAGGAACTACTATGCGAGTCACCATAACCGATTGTTCCACCTCAGCAAGCTGGCCATCGGGGACGCTCAGAGTTTTAGACCCAGCCATAACTCTTTGCATGAATACGAGATCAATAACCAGAACTTACTTCCAAATTAGTTTCCATAGTTGCATATTTTATGGGACTCGATATTTTCTCATAGATTAAACATAAACGGTAAACGGTAGTCCTCCCCTTCTCTCTCTCTCTCTGATCTGATGGTCCTACTTTTAAATATGTGAGTAACATAATGCGTTACAGAATCAGGGTCTTGGCAGAAACATTCACCGATTCATCAATGAATCGTAAAGTTTCATCCAGTCGTAAAGTTTTTGTCGTGGTAAATATTTGACATACACTTATACCATCTCCCTCGCGAGCTACCATCTTGTCGCGATGGTTAAAAATGATTATTATTACTGAATCTTGTACTAACCGGTGGAATCTTGTTGACATCTATTATCTGGATGATGAGCAGACCGCGACCCTGCAAAAGGAAGAGTTAGTGGTTAGAAACTCGCAGATAGAAACTCGTCCTAGTCCTCCCACCTGCTGTACATTCGGTGCCGTGCTATCCGTAACCAAGACATTAATTCGCATCACCGCAAACAGACTCCGATCCAGCTGCTTTTTTACCAACACCCTACCATTGCGTGCAATGTCAAAGTACTCCTTGAACCGTTCGTTGTGTGGCAGCTCCTTGCCCTCCCTGTCGATGGCCGTGATGTCGTCGGTTGCCGCAAACTCCAGCGCATTATGGCTGGCCACATCCGGATCGAGAGCAATCAGCGTGTACACCAGATGTCCGGGTGGGGCATCCGCACGCACCTCTGCGTGCTGTGTGGCAGGGACAAAGTATGGATCCTTGTCGTTGCTATTCTGCACATTGATCGTCAGGGTGGCAGTGCCCGTGAGGCTGGGCGTTCCCTGATCGGAGGCCTGCACCTGCAGCGCGTAAGTATTCCTCCGATCGTAGTCGAGTTTGTGGGATACAAAAATCTCCCCCGTGCGCTCATCGATGCCAAAGTCATCAAAGCTACCCTGCTGGATGCGGTACCGTAGCTCCGCATTCTTTCCCGTATCCAAATCGGAGGCCGTTACCCGCTCCACGCTCGTCCCAATCTCCGAGTTCTCCTCCACGACGGCACTGTAGCTCTGCTGATCGAACGCGGGCGCATGGTTGTTTACATCCCGCACGGTGATGTTTACGCCGCAGTTGGCGCTAAAGAGACCATCATTCGCTTCCACCACGAAGATCAGTTGGTCGCTCTTCAAGTTCGTCACATCCAGCGTGGCATTCGGACGAATGCTGATCTGTCCCGTTTCCTTGTCGATGTCAAAGATCCCCTCCACCTGCTCTGGGCCACGGATCCTGTAGCTAATGCTCGACATGGTGTCGGCATCGCGTGCTTTAACGATGAGTGGCGAATCAAAGACGAGGGCTCCCTCATCCACGCTGGCTCTGTAGAGCGGACTCTCGCATACGGGAGGCGAGTCATTGGCGTCCGTCACGGAGATGCGCAGGGAGACCCTGTCTGTTTGTCCTTTTCCATTATCATCAGTTGCCTGAAAAGGTGTTAGACAGGTATGAAAATCGACTTTGAATCAAAACGGACAGAGGGGTATAAATAAAGTTCAATCAAGTGATTTCAATATCATATAAATGTATTTACAATCACAAAGAAGGGAGTAGGTACCCTAAGCATTGCTTCACGACCGTACCATACAAGTAGGGCTCGGATAGTCTATGTTTCTGTGCTTCTATCGGTGTTTCTTTTTGTGTTTCTTGAGGTTTAATCTTTAACGTTTCTTAAAGCCACACCTTTTGCTACTTTGTCCATTGTTAGAGTGGATTTTAGGAGACACACACACGCACCAAATCAGCTACTCTAACCCCCAAACAAGGGGCACACAAATCCTCCGACAGAGCCAGTCACCACTCACCTTGTATGACAAGAAGTACGTGGTATCCGTTTCGTAGTCCAGACACGTCCTCTCCACTGCCGTGTCGTCATTAGCACTCGCTCGAGAGGGGGCTGGAGCTGGAGCTGGAGCTCTAGCTGTAGCTGTATCTGTGGCTGTGGCAGGAGCTGTTCCTATTGTGGCAGGTGGCGACTGAGTGATCAGCGTGTATTGAACGGGGGGCTCTGTGCTAATCTCTCGCGTGTCCGCTTTGTGGTCGACCGCCTCCTCCATTGATAACATTTCAAGGCTACCGCCCTCCTCCTCCTCCTCGTCGGACAAGTCACGTCTCCTCCTCCTCCTCGATTGCCGCCTGTTGCTCGTCGTGGCATCGTGGCAGTTGGCGAGGCTAATGACGCCCGTCTGCTCGTTGACGTGAAAGAGCTCTGCTCCCGTGCCGGACAGACTATAGCGGATCCCAGAGTCGCCATAGCTCCCGGAGTCCACATCCCTGGCGGTGATGGTGGCGATGTACTGTCCTGGGAGTGCTGCCTCCGATACAGAAGCCGAATAGCTCTCCTGCTCGAAAACGGGCTTGTTGTCATTGGCATCCAGGACACTCACAGTGATGGTGGCAGTCGAGGAGAGCTTCGGACTGGTGTCCGTCTCCTCTGCAATCACGAGGACAATAAACTTGCGCTGGTTGGGATTCTCATAGTCCAGAGAGCCATTCGCCACGCGGATGTTTACCTGGGAGTAGCCTGTGACGAGCTTTGGCTCTACATCGAACACCCCCGAGACATCCTCCAGTCGTAGGGCGAATTTCGAGTTGACTCCCACATCCGCATCGCTCACACTTATGTCCAGAGCCAGGGGTGTCCCTGGGGAGGTATTCTCCTCCAGGGAGACGGCATACTCCTTCCGATTGAACATCGGCGGAGAGTCGTTCACATCACGTATTGTCACCGTGGCCTTGGCCGTGGCACTCGTCAGGGCATCGTCAGAGGGCACTCCATTGACCAGCTCCCGGGCGCGAATCTGCAGCGAGATAATACCTGTGGATCCCTCGAGTGTCTCTCTGTCCAGTGGCTTGGCAGTGCGCAGCTCTCCGGAATGGGCGTCCAGTAGGAAGTAGTCGCTGGGATCTGTTTCGGGGAGGGAGAAGGGGATTAATATCCAGATACTCCTCTCCATTCAGGGACTCCTCTCACTTGTCAGCAGATCGTAGACAATCTTCCGCGGCTCTCCAGTGTCACCATCTCTGGCGTGAACCGTCAGCACCAACGTATTGATGGGACTATCCTCATCGATTACTGTCGACAGGGATCCCTGGAACACTGGTGGCCTGTCCTGCACATCCTTAACTCTCGCCTCGAATGTCGTTTGGGTTTTGTGCAGTCCATCGCTGGCCTCGATCTGGAAATGGTAGATCATCCTTTGGTTGTAGTTTAGCGTCTCATTCAGCACCACAGCGGCGGTGAGGACAGTGGCCTCTCGCTTGAGCAATTGCAAACGGAATCTGGAAGAAGGGATAACAGATTAGAGATATATATGTGGTACGAGTATGTACCCTGCAAGGGAACTACTTACTTGCTGCATGCTTCGGGGCTCTGCTCTTGCGGCAGGCACTTGAGATCTAAGCTGTCCCCAACTATATCCCGATCTTTTACCAGAATCTTATCAAAGATGGTTGTCCCTACGGCTGCATCTTCATTCACATCTGTCTCATAGGGGGTCTACAAAAAACGATTATCAAATGATTATCCGAGTTTCTCGATCATTATCGAGCGAGATCGATCCCTATACCTTTTGAAACTCTGGCGGATTATCGTTCTCATCCAAAATGATGAATGTTATCGGCTGCTGGACCACATTATCCTTCTCGGAGTCTCCCTCGGGATCCACGCGATCCCTGATCGAAACGAGAAACGTCAAGCTGTCCTTTTCCTCGCGATCTAATGGCTTCACGAGCGTAATGTTCCCCGAAACGGGATCCACACTGAAATGATCAGAGCCAATGGCTCCAAAGGTCACGCCACTGCCCTCCGGATCGTAGCCTTCGAGTCGAAAGACATCCGTGCCCAGAGGCACATTCTCGTACAGGACAATATTGTTTAGGGTTTGGGTAAACACTGGAGGGAGATTGGTTTCCCCTGAAATGAAAGAACGATGTAGAGACTCCTTTCGGTTCCATTTCGGGAAGAACTTACCCCTTGCTAGCCTTTGGGACAGGCCTAGCATCAACAGCCATAGGAAATACTTCATTTTGAGGCCTGCAAACAACAAAAACAAAACAACAAAATCAAGTTAAATTGTTTTTTTAATTAAAAAAACAAAATATAATCAACAAATTTTCTATGGATCAAAAAAAAACGTTGGAGAAAGTTAACTTTTGAATACCCTTTACATAAATCAGCGAACACTTAAGATCCGACAGATTAAGATTATGTAGGGGATTCTGAAGGTCATTCAGCACCTCTCTCTGTTTCCAGTTGGAAAAAAACAGTCGATCTAAAGAGGAATAGCAAACATTCCCGCAATCTTCTACCTGGAAAATCTTTGATTATTTTATTACTTAGTATTACTTGGGGTTTTCCCAAATTATATATTGATTGTTTTGTGGGTTACGGTAGGGCAACATATGGTTTAAGAGGTATTGAAGAGATACTTCCTTGCACCCGATAACTGATGCCCAGTTTAAAATCTCTTGGATAGTCTCTAAACCTCTTTCGAGGGTATATCTGCTCCCCGTTAAGCTTTTATTGCAGGGTATATAATAGTCTCTAAACCTCTTTCGAGGGTAAATCTGCTCGCCGTTAAGCTTTTATTACAGGGTATATAATAGTCTCTAAACCTCTTTCGAGGGTTTATCTGCTCCCCGTTAAGCTTTTATTGCAGGGTATTTAATCGTATCATTTACTAATTTTTTGTTAGGATTTGTTGTTTGTGTGGCCTTAAAAAAACAACAGCAATAAAGGCAAAGATAAATTAAATTAAATTTCGTGCTGAGAATTCAATTAGCTGACAATGCACTCTCTGTCTCTCTTTCTCTCTCTCTCTCTAGAGAGAAAAGGAGAGCGCGACAGCAGAGGGAGTAGCAGAGAGAGAGAGAGAGAGAGAGAGAGAGAGAGATGCTGGGTGATGATGATGGCCTTAACAATATAACGATGTTGATGACAAGCAGCAACATGCAGGGTGGCGGAGCAAACAACCAAGCGAACAAGCAACATTGTGGCAAATTGTGCACTTTAACTGCGGGTTGGTATCGCTACGGGTTTGGGGATTGGGGAGTGGGGTTCGGGTTCGGGTTAGCCAGGGAAGGAATCGCTTGAAGGCGCCAACATTCCTGATGTGTCCGGCACGCACGGCAGAGTCCGGTCCACAGCCATGCGGGTGGACCAGAGGCAGGGGCAGAGGCAGAGACAGAGAGGAACACACGTATATCTGGCCACCAGCAGACCGCACACACACACACACACACACACAAAAGGCAACAGCAGCAACAGGAGCTGGACCAGGACGTGGACCTGGACCTGGGACCCATAGCCAGAGCCAGAGCCAGAGCCAATTAGTTATGCATAAAAGCCCGACTAAATATTTTCAGTTTGGGCCATGTTTTGTGTGTGTTTATTTGCAGACAACACAACACACTGTGGCCTACAGAAACCTCCACAAAATGGGTTACCCAGAGAGAGTATATATACACTCGGCTCTTTATACATAAAGGATATACACGCAACGATATCTGTGTGTGTGGGTGCTTTGGTGTCCATAAATTCCAACTACGAGGAGAGTGAGCATCATTTACCCAGTCGCTTGGACCATAAACTGAACATTTTAGGATTAGGCGACGACCCGCCTCGTTCGTTCTTTAAGTTAATGCTGGAACCACTGACCCTTCAACCTTAACCCTTAACACCCCCCTGCCCCTACATACCCCTCTCGAGCTCCCCTTGGAAAGTTTTTGCGGTTGGAAGCTCGAGATACAGATACTCCTCTTCTAATGGCAAATAAACTCTCGGGTTCGACACAAATTTCAACTATTTTTTTTATCAACTTTTGGGTTCAGTTTTTTGGGGCGAAAGTTTCTATGGTGCTCGTCTTTGAGAGAGGGGACTCTTGAAAACAAGTTAGCGGCAACTGATGGATAATGATTTAATAATGCAATCATCGGGATTGGGCTACAAAAAGTCACCTCAAAGTTACACTATGGATGTATGGTTCAGAAGGATCCATTAGGGATCTATGGAATACCCAAATAGAAATAATTTGCACTTTATTTATTCCATTCTTCATGTTTGTCCTTTGTTATCTTTTCCACAACATATCATACGAACCTTTTTTATGCTTTTCCTCAGACTATTCCCAATCTCGCATAGGCATCTTTTCATCCTTCAAAGATCCCTTCATCATTCTATTCCTACCTGTGCAGCCTGATGGACCCTTTGCTACTCTCTCTCAGGGAAATGATCGATATATGAATTCAATTCCATATTCAACTAGTTTTCCCTATGGGTTCGCTCTATGCTCGCTCTATTAATCCTGTGTTGCTGCCTCTGTGGATGTATCGCTTTGTCCTTTTGCTGATTAGAACTACAATTCTCTATGTGTGTGTGTGTGTGTGTGTGTGAATTTATGGTTCATTCTAAATCATATTACGTTGCACGTTCCACTGAATAAATATGTGTGTTATGTGTGGCGCCACCATTGTGCGATAATCTAGGGGGATTACAAAGGACAGTCCAGGAGAGTCCCCGAAACAGGACACACACAACACCCAAAAGAGAACCATTCATAGTCTTCCTCCTGCCTGTGGAAGCCCCAACTAATGCCCTTAAAAAATACTTTCCCAAAACTTTTACCCTCTGTGAATTTTGACAAGAATTTCCATCCTATTCATTCTTGTGTTTAAAATACAATCAAATATGGTAATTTTCTGTTGTGGCAGTTAAATATGCATTTAAATATCCTGCCACAATATTCGCATTTTCAGGCATTTCTTCGAGTGAAAGTGTATAACATTTCTCCATGCAACAGATGTTGCTGGCTCTGCCTCAGTTCTCTCTTTCAATTATTCTCTAAATTACACTCGGCGACAAAATGGTTTCAATTTTAAAGTTACTTTTCACTAGACAAAAATTAGATTGTATTCCTGGTACATGGATTTGGCAATATAAACCCCCAAATTATTTTAAAAATTGAAAAAAAAACCGTGATTTTAATAATTGTTACTCGGCAGCATCTGCAGCGTGTCCTTAAAATACAATACACAATAAATCTAAAAATATATCGAGCCAAAGTGTAAGTTTTCTAACATTTTTAATGTTTATACAAATCGACTGTCGCTCAGTGTAATAAAACTGTGTTTATGGTTCAAGGAATATAGCAATTAATCAATTTTCGACCCCAGAGAAAACCTCAAAAATAAAACCAGGACTAAATAAAGCTTAACGAAGCGCATAAAGAGGAAACTTCTTTCGTTGGTTAATATTTAATAGGGGATTTAACAGAGAGAGAGAGAGAGAGAGAGAGACAGAGAGAGAGAGAGCTCCTACAATATTTAAATGTTTGCAATGAACCATGAGATAATTAGAAATTAAAGAGGGAAAAGCTAGAGAGAAGAGTGCATAAAATATGTATTTTGTGACTCATTTTGAAGCTTGAATTTATTGTAAATTCGTTATTTTAATGGATGTAAATCTCTAAAATACTAATATCTGTATCTTTTCGTGGGAAAACTAAAGTTGTGTTCTTATTCCCATATTATAGAAGATATTCGTGGAGCATTTACCCTACATTAAATATATCCAGTGACTTTCCTAGATAAATTCAACCAAAAATATCATCCTTCCTTGCAGTAGCCACATCCCAAGACACCAAAATCTTCCTTAACCTTTACCCAACACATCCCTAATCTGTCTTTTAAATATTCACCTTATACATATATCTCTAAAAAATCTCCTAAGAATTAACCTTAAACTCCATTAAACATTCACGGGAATGACTTACTGAATCATTCATTTGCCTTAAACTCTTTGGGAATTCTCTGTCGATTTCATTGTGCGCCTCTGAGGACGAGCTAAAGTCAGAGCCAAAGAGCTTTGCTTTTCACCCGATTTCCCCATCAATTTCGCAGTTTTCTGGGGGCTCCCACGGCCGCTAATAGCCCGGCAATATCCCGGCACTCATTTTTTTTCGAGGGCACCCGGGAAATCTCTCATGCCCACAAGAGCCCGTCGCTGTGTCAATATTATATCACATCCATTAACGTTCGAAAGCAGCACAAGAATATATACATATGTTGTGTATATATGTGTACATGTATCTGCAGATACACCCGATACGAGGCTAGTGTTCATAACGTAACCAATATCAATCATACAGTAAATTTATATTGCATTTGCATACACATTTCCCCACATTTTCCTTTCATGTTTGTCAAAGCCCAAAGCCAGAGCCTCTTCCTTTCACCTGTTGATGACCCACAAGCCTTTACCCAGGGGGAAAATACCTTTCCCCTTTCCCCTTTGACTTTGAAAAACAGCTTCTCCTTCGAGGCTTTGAAGCAGATTGCCTTCTCCCTAAGGGTCGTCTCCCCCTTTTTTTTGAGGGTGAGTCCACGACGTCAAACATAATAAATCATATTTATTCAAATATATATATCCGAGCATTTGCCACAATCCAGTGACTACGAGTACGACGAAGAGTGTGTCCCTGCTGCCTCTCGGAGGAGCAACAATAATTGAATTAGGTGCGCTCCAAGGACTTCCCTCGGATTTCCATAGAATTTTGGATTGGATTTTTGCGGGGGAAGGGGGATTTTTGCGACGACTAATGCGCAAAACTTGTTTGTTGTCTCGCGACTGTTTGCAAGCTTTTCCCCGTCGTCGCTAATCCTGCCACAGGGACTCTGACTGACACTTGACTTAACTCCAACCAACGAATCCCTAAGTTTTGAGGACAACTCAAGTACTTTGCCGGGATTGCCAGAATTCGCCAGGGTGGTTCGAGTTTTGCGTAAAGTTTTTTCTTCTTTTTGCAAAGAAATAGAAAATATGTTGGCAATTATATGCATCCATAAACACAAAGAAATCGATCATAAATCATTAAACTGTGTGAATTTTAATTTTAATCAATTTTACGTACACCCAGACAGGGACACGCGATGAAAGAGGTGGAAAGAGTGGTAGCAGAATCGATGGCAGGACAGCTGATTGAAGCCTGTGGAATACCCTCAATATAGGGATGTTATCCATCAATCACACATAATTAAGAAACCCGTTATACCTGGTATTTACACTGCCCAGAATCAGATGTGCTTCGACAAAAACGTTGGACTGGTTTTGTATGCATATATTGAGGGTATTCTTGAGGTTACAGTGTATCTGCTGTCTCCTGTCATCTAATCGATGTTATCCCTGCATACCCTCTTCATGGTATTATCCTTCTCCCACTTTTTGCACTGCTCTCATCGGTGTTTCTGCCCTTTCTCCCCTCATTCTACCTTCTTTCATCGCTTGCTGCCACCATCTGTCGTTTCTCTCTGATTTCTCTGCCCGGTCGTCGTGTCTCTGGTGACATAATAAAAATGTCAAACTCCTTATGCTCTCCATCTATCTGTTCATCTGTCTGGCTGTCTTTCGGTCGCTTGTTATACATTTTATTCATCAAAATGCGTGTTTTTTTTTATGATTTCTGTCCTTTTTCTGCCACTCTTATGGGACTTTAGCCTAGCCTAGCCTCTGTTTCTCTCTCCTTGTCCCTTTTTCTCTCGCTCTCTATTGCTGGCTCTTCATCTGCTCCTTTTTTTGTTCCAGGGAGGCAACATTTGTCATGGCTCTGATGATGATGATATCCTCCCCACTCCCAAAAAAGTGCGGAGAGAGCGTCCTGCAGCTCACAAAGTGCTCCACTTAAGTATACTATGTAAATCACCTGTGCGAGTGCCCCTGCCACCTGCCACACCCCCACCATTTCCCTGAGATGTCAGTGGCGTCATTTTCTTTATTTCTTGCAGTTTGTTTGCCCCAAAGCGTCGCCATGGGGCATGTGGCACGAGCGCAGAAAAATAAACCTTTTGCTTGGGATTCTATATAAACGGAATTATCTTGAGTCTTGGCCTTATCTGGCCCACCTTTTGCCCTGTGGCTCCTTCTGGCTCCTTCTGGCCCCTTAACCACCATCAGCTGCTTCTTGGAGGCGCCTCCTTGGAGCAACAACATTTTTCGTTCGTTTCGCATTTAAATTGCTCTTTTTTTATTCGCGCCCTCTGTCCCCATTTTCCACAATTTCGATGGCGGGGAGAGAGGGGGAGGATGCCTCCTCCAATTCTTAATTTATTCATAAGCCCCGATGGCGCCTTCTTTGTGGCATGCCACGTTCTACTTCTTGAGTGGAGCAACATCATTACTATTACTCATGCAGCGCACACACACACACACACACACACACACACACACACACACACACACACACACACACACACACACACGGACACACAGAAACCAAACACTCGCCTACACATGCCACATGACGTGCGTGTGGCAACGTAACTCAACGAGCGCCAGCCTCTCACCCTCCCCCCCTTTCTCTCTCTCTCTGTTTATTTAGGACACATCACAGCAGTCTCCACCGCCTACCCCCCTCTCCACTCCACTAGAATTTCCTAAAAGCCAACGTTTCCTTTTTTCTTATGGTTTCTTTTTTTTACAAGCAATTTTCACGTTCACCTGACTTTTCCACCCCTACCCCTAACCCACCCCCCCACACCAGCAACTCCCCCTCCTTCTCAGCCATCGCTCATCGCTACTTCATGGGTTTCACAGATTTTCGCTGTATAATTATGAGCCTAGCCACGTGCCCCTGTGGACCCCCCACCCCCCCTCACACACACACTGTAGCAGTCTCTCACATACTACAGTGCGTGACAAGATTATATGGTCCAACCACAATCCGCAAACAACTTATTGTCGCTAGTTAGGATTTTGGTGCCAAAAAAAAAACGAAAAAATTCTGTTCAAATCTTTTCTTGGTCTAAGCTTTAATTTCGGAGAAAAATTTTATAATAATCTATTGTCATTCATGGTTACATCGCGTTACATTGATACGTTGACTCAACTTGCAGAGCACTGCCGCTTTTTGATGATACATCACGGGCAATGAAAACCCCTTTCGGTGTGTTCTTTAACTGATAGATTGGAACCCTATTAAAGGCCTTGGGTCGTTTATTGAACATTTACTATTATTGAGTTTAAAGGGTTATTCAATTAAAAAGTTGATGGGTTATACCCTACCATTCCAGCAATCTAAAATTCTTATATAAAATATATAGTATGTCTACTTCTTTCGCTGTCCTAGAATATTCGTGCCTCGAAATTTCTGTATTTTTCCTTGAAACTTGTGCCCTATTTGTATGTACCACACTGTTCTCCCACCCTCCGTGGGGAGGGGGAGGGCTGTGGGTGGGTGGACCACTTCCTCATTTCGCATTCAAAACACTTGTGACAGTTTAACAAATTTGGAATTTAAATTGCGCTTGCACTTAACTACGGGAAAGGACTAAAAGGATGAGGAGCGGAGGAGCGGAGGAGATGATGGGTTAGAAGATTGGGCCTCCTTGTATGCTGCGGTGTATGTGGTGTGGACGCACCTGTTGGGGCATGTGCCACACGCCAACCCACTCGTGTGTGTGTGTGTGTTTGTGCATAAATCTGTTGCCTTAATCGTTATCGCCTAAGAGGATGCCTTGTTTTTGTTACGAGAGCGTTGCGGGGCGAAGGAGAGTTGCTTAATTTCCACAATCCTCTCACAATTCTGCAATTATGAAAAGCAGGCACAGGCAGAGGCAGAGCCAGAGGCAGAGGCACAAGTGGCAGTGCCAAATCCTCCTCCACAACAACCACAACATCTTGCAGCGGTGCGAGGGGCGGCCAAAACTTTCCTTCTTGTGGAATAAAGCCAAAAAGCAAAAGCAAACCCCCGTAGAATCCCTGACGATGCCTGAAAGTTCGAGTTATTATCAAGTTTCCACCTCCTCTTTTCGTTTTTCCCCGACTTTCATTGTTGTTTTTCCCACGAGTATTAAGTGGCAGCTTCCACCCCACCCCACCCCACCCCCAACCCACTTTCAAGGACAGGTGGCATGCCCCTTCTCCTCCCTGCCACGAATGGAAACTCGAACTTAAAATTACGACTCTCTGAAATGAAATTAAAATGGTTTCTCTCTCTTTTTTCTGTGCGAGAGGTAGTTTGTTATTGTCTGTCTGCTGCATATTGAGGCACGTTAAACAGTTCCTGCCCCTCCTTTCCTTCCTCGCCTTTGGGCCAAGTTTAAATTGGTTTTATGTTAAAGCCAAATAAATGAGTGGAGTGTAGGAGAGGCCCAGCGGTGGCTTCAGGAGGGACCTCCTCTTGTGGAACATCCAGGAAATGAAATTTCTTGCGAATTCCTTTTCCCTTTTCTTTCGGAAATGGAAAAGGAAAGATGATGAGGGGAAAAGAGAGGAGTGGGTGCCTGAGAGGGGGCTCTTGAGAGGCACACTTGACGAGTGGCCGCCGCTTAACGGGAGCTTGAAGGATTGTCAAACACACACAGAACCCACCCCCCCACGCAGCCTAAGCCACCACAACCCTCGAAATGTATTGAAATATTTCATGCACTTGACAATCCCTGCCCCCCAAGGGAGCAGCAGCCCCAGGATGAGAGCATTTCAAATAAATGACCCGTAATGTATTAGTCGAGGCCTGACCTTGAAGGCACGGCCTCAGCCCCCGCCCCAATGAAAAGCCCCTTTAAGGGTGGGAGGCTCTTTAAAGTTCCTAAAGCGAGAATTTATCGATGAAAGGTTTTTCAGTCTTCTTCTTCTTTTAACCTTAAAAAATGATTATTTAAATAAGGCCATAGATGACCCCCATTCTCTTATCATAACTTTACCTTCAACAAAAACATGTTTTCTTTGACACTTTTCCTCTGGTTTTTCTCTCTCTTGACAAGTGTCAAGCGGGCATATCACACCCACCGCTGGCATTCCAGGGTTAATTGTTTGTTTTTTTCCCCCTCTTTTTTTCCGTTTCAACTGTCAGGAGGCGGTTCTCTAATGGAGTGTTTCGCCCGTCAAAAGAAAAGCAGATTTTTCTTTCTTTTCTCTCTCCGTTTGTTGGTTTTTTGTATTATTTCTGAATGCATTGTTCTCTAGGGAGGAGGAGTGTGCCAAGGAGTGCCAAGAGTGTGTGCGCTAGAGGTGATTATGAAAACAGTATTCCTAGTGCGGGTGTCACTCTCTCTGTTCTTCTCCTTAGATATACTCCTATGGGCCTTTCTTTAAGCCACTCTATTCATTTATATTATCAGCAGAAACAACGTAACAACCAGGCAAGAGCTTAAATATGGTATGTTGTGGTGAGGGTAAGGCACAATCTTATCAGTATATACACACATCGGTGTACGTGGAAAATCTTCAGAAGAGGAAACCCGAAGGGGACATGTTTCACCCACTCATTGCGGGAACCGATCACTATAGGCCCGCTCCCTTACCCTCTACCTAACACTCCCTGCGCTTAACCACAAACACCTATTGTCTCTGGATTGTGGGAGATTGCGGCAGCCAACCACACCCACAACAGCCAGCCCCAAACAATCAACAAGAACAACAATCGATGGAGCAGGAGACAGGCCGGTTCAGAGGCATTATAATGCAATGGGATTCGTATAGTAATGCTATGCAATAATGGGTGCTACTGCCATTCTGATGTGGTTGGGTGCTTGAGCACATGATACAACACAGACTGTACCTATTATGTGCAGAAAGGAGAGTGGGTGGGTGGCTGCAGAGTCCCGAATTCAGACCACCTTAACGCAGGCGAACAACAGAGGAGGAATACCCTGAAAAGTGTAAAACGATGCGGAAGGGGAAACGATTCCACGATTTGTACAGAAGTTATTCTTCCGGAAGTGAAATTAAATATGAATATTAAACGATGTGCTACACTCTTTACTAATCAGTAAAAGGTAGCGTAAAGGTAGATAATCTATGGCTTTATCTTTTGTAGATTCTCTTTGAATTTCCTTATACACCACTGCTTCTGCATCGACAGCTCTGCTAGCCCACATTTCTCGTGGCTTTGCAAACTCCACTTGAGAGTTAACTTCCCTGCGATTTCATTCTTTCGCGCGCTTCAAGTGTCCATTCATTATGGCCTCTTAAGCCCTGCCAGTGGCAGTGGCTGGGAATCAGGAGTGAAGTGCAGCCGCCTGGCAGAGGCCTAAAGGATTCACCCGTTAGATTGGTAATCGCATGGGCGTTTGTGCGGATGGAAGGATAGTGGGTGGGTGCACTTAAGGACGAGCCTTGCCTGCCTGCCTGCATCGATATTATAATGTGGCAGCGACCCGTGTGGCTATCTATCTCTCTCTATCTGTTGCACTGTGTAAAGTCCGATACTGGTTATCGTAGGGGGGGTGCTGGAGCTTCCTCTGGGGCACGTTCCACCAAGAGGAAGCACTTAAAATATCTGCGCACGCATGACTGATGTTGACGACTACTTAAGAGGCCTCCTGCTTTATGCCGCTAGGAGGCAGGCTGAGTCCTTCCAGTATTTTGTATTTTATACGTTTGCTTTCGAGCCTTTGCTCTGTTTGTTGAACGTGCCCCAAATGCCATCGACATAATTATTAGGCCACCAAACTCTGCTTCAATCTTTGGAAAATTAATCGAACATCATCGTGTGGGGCAGCAAACATCATCGTGTGGCATCGCATTACAGCAAATGGCTGACAAAGACCCATTCCCCACTCCTCCCGACATTAAATAGCCCCAAGGCGGTGGCAAGTCCAAACACAAGGCCCCCCCCCATTCCATCTAGTGACATTCTACATCTCGAGAGTAGATCAGAGTACACAGACACATTGTCCCCCCTCCCTTTATCCCCCACAATGTTCATTCGATGTATCTTATATCTGATAATAACGGTTGGATAATTGTAATTATATGCAGAGACAAACAAAGAAACGCCATCGATTGGAGTTGTGGCCTAGAAAGCAAGGATATAATTGAACATAAACTCAATTAAATCTCATCAACAAATTGCCCACATCCACATCCACAGCCACATAGACACAGCAATTTGATGATTACTTTGAACTCCGACGACAAATTTGATTAGTTTTGAATTAGGTTTGAGGTCGGCATTGCTGCAATAGGTATAAAGAAACTACTCGTACTATGCTAATTGTTTGTGCAATTAAATCGATTTGAACTTTCGATTAAGGAGATTAAAGAGATATATCAGAGACCATCAGAGGCAAAAGCTTCAATAGAGCCCCATAAAGCACATTCGAAACGTTCGAAACACTCGAACATATTTTTTAGTAACTGAAAATCTCCCTAAAACAGCCTCTTTTTCGGAACCCCTAAGAACCCCGAATACAACTTCAGTCTGCCACAAAAATAGTACTCCCAAACATCGTACATTTACGATATTTATCACCATTTCCTGGTTCAACTCGTGGGATAACCCACTTACCACAGATAACCAGAGTTTATGTCCGATTCGCTTGTCTTAGGTCAGGGCCACAGATAAGCAAGCACGGTATCAGTACAATCCGCTGCACTACGTGACTATGACTCCATAAACAGAATTCAAAACTTAAGAAAAAACCGGAAGAAAAATAAACGAAAATACACAGCTTAAACCAAACAAAAACACAGAAATTAAAGCGAAAATAAAAGCGAAATCCCGCAGCAACAAAAACTTCCCCGAGACATGGAGTTTCTATCAATTGCCGAGAGCTCTATAGAGCTCCTAGTTCCCTCCTGCCAAACCCTTTGTGTTTTTTTTTGTTTGTTGATGATTGTGATTCGATGCGACGACTGTGACTTCATTCTGTGACTTTTTATCAATTTGTCTTCCCTCTTGGCTTCCCTGCTCCCCCGCTGTCACCCCTTCAGCGTGCGTGACACAGGCTGCGGGAGGAAAGGGTGGAGAGGGGCAGACGAAACAGTTAAGCGCATTTGATGGTGCAAAAAGCACCAAACCAAACCAAGAGAAAAGTGTGGACGCTTACAGTAGTCGAATAGTTGATACCGTGTAAAAGACAGAGGAGTGAGTTTTCTTGGGCGTTTCTATTACATTTTTTTTCGAGGATCGCGAAGAGAAGAGACTAACGACAGCAGAGAACCTAAGAGAGATGCAAAACTTGAAAGGTGCGAGAGTACGAGTATGTATTGCAGCACATGCTCTTTCTGAGAGCTCTTTATCTCTTGGAGAGCAGTTGAACGCAAAAGAAAGAGGAAGGTTCTGTTAGTTCAAACCATGATGCAATTATACAAGGTGGTCTCGTCGGCAAAAGTCAGTCCCTTAACGTATGCTAGCAATAAGTGCGAGTGAAATGCTTTTTATACAATATGCAATATGTAATTTTGTTGTTGTCGGGACATAAGGGTTAAGAATATATCAAAAAATTCGTCCGTGAACAACCTTCATCATCAACAAGCAAGCATGCACTGACGATAAGGGACAACACGAACGAACTTCGGCTCCCGACGAGACCACCTTGTATAATTGCATCATGGTTTGAACACCCTAATTCTTAAGAATTCCTTCTCCCTTCAAGGACCCACTATTTACACCTGAACATGGTTATGATTTATACTAATCGGGCTAGTAAAATGCACTGCTGACCTAAATAAATATAGAACCGGTAGTATTATGTATCTAGGAATAAGAAGGATAACTGCGCTATGCGGTTTACGTGGGGGTTAGAGGCAACAGCTCGAACAGCTCGCCCTCTGATCGAAAATATTGATCACCCACCGTCTTCTAATATTTTCTGAGCCAAATATACCCCGAATATCGCTCTCCTTATACCCTATACAAAAAAATCCACAATAAATATTATGCTACTCTAAGCTCTAAGAGAATTACATGACAGCAGCAGCAGCAGTGCTCCCGACAACAACATCCAACGACATTGTGCCCTCCCGCACAAAAAAAAAAAAAAAGAAGGCAAAAACTAGAAAGAGAGCTCTCTTTTTTTTCTGTCTCGAAAGTGGTTTCGGGTAAAAGTAGAAAGAAATGAAAGAAATAAGCGTTATTATCGTTATTACGTGAGCAAAATACATACGCAAGGAGACAACAACAACAACAACAACAACGACGAGAGAGAACGAACGAGAACGAGAAGTAAGTAGCAAAAGCAACAGCAACAATACCGTAATCGCAGTACTATATATTAACAAACAATAACAAAGACCCAACAGAAAAAGAGAGGAGTGGAGTGGAGTGGAGAGGAGAGGGGGAAGGAGGAAATAGAGAAGATGATGACGAAGACGTTGACATTGCTGTCGAAGGCAGAGACGAAGAAACGAAGGCGCCGACGACTCGACGGGGGGACGCAACCGGCGACGAGAAGTCAGGAAGTGGAAAAAGGAGGCAACAGAGTTACCAAAGTGCAAGTGGGAGGGAAACACGAGAACAGGAGAAGTCGCAGCAAGGTATATCAAGCAGAAGGTAAGGCAATAGGACAGGGGTCCGCCCTATGGGCAAACGATGATGGGAAATACTTTCAAAAGTGTGAAGCGGTGGATGGAGAGATACAGAAAGATACAAAAAGTGGAAGCGGCTTACCCACCATTAAATGTACCTTGCGTAAGTACCAATGTTTGGTCGAAAGGGTCCGTAAGAAGACATGAGGATTGACAGATGCCGGGATGAAGATATGGAGGGCGAGCTAGAGAGAGAGGGACTTTAGAAAAGGAAAGGGACAGACGAAGGGGGCTCTGGTCACTGGTCACATCTTGAGATGGGAAGTGATTTTGGGGGAGCACTTATACTACTTCCACTTCACTCCTACCATATACATAGTGTATATTATATACAATATACTACTTATATACACACGCATACTAGTACTCTTTAAGGACACACACACACACGCTCACAATCAAGTCAAAAGGACACACGTACGTATCTTTGGACTTATCAAAAAAGAAATGGTAAGAAAAAAGTACGAGTAGATGAAGAAAAGTAGCGCCAAAATTAAATTGCATTAAAGCAAAGCTGCAGATGTATTATGAGAGGAAGAGAGAGTGTAACAGACAGATGAAAGTATTCCACAAATATCCATCAATCCTCCCTAAAATTGATGGCAAATGGCACCTAAATGAGGCTCCAGTGCATCAAAAAAGATGAGAAACAGGAGGGGAAACAGAGCTGGCCACGAGATGAAAAGAGAAAAGTAGAGAGAGGCTTAATTATGACCAAACAATGTTGGCCAAAGGAAAAACCCACCAAAACCCACAAAAACCCAATACAAAATACGCATCAAACAATGGGCCAATGGAATCAGGAACCAGGAACCAACCGAACGAACACCAACAATGAAATCAGAATTCAAAATGAAATTTGTCGATTGTATTGTTTGTTTGCAGTTATTGTTTAATGTACATATGTACATTGAACGTGAATACAGTGAAAATCATCTTTAAAGAACAGCCATGATGATTGCTTTCTTTCTAAAAAAAAGGGATTGCAATGATTTAATCTTATCTGACAGCTAGGATCATCTTTATGAATGATAATTATTTTATGGTTTTAGAGTATCTTTCAAATATGCTTTCCTCGTGGTTTTCCTGGAAAAAACTTTTGATTTCTGCTTCTTGTGAAACAATTTCACGGGAAATCTGCAAAAAATTCTTTCAAAATTTTTGTTTAAATTTCCTCTAAATTAAATTCTGAAATGTCTCACATTCAGTTACATTGGCTTCTGGCCATAAGCGCCCCGCCTCCCCATCGTCCGCCCCTTTTCCAATCCCCTACAAATTATGCAATTCCCAAAGTAAACTCCATTCCTGCCAATCGATCAGTGACTGTAAAAGCCTTCTTTTGGTAATCATGCTCCCTCACTTTACCCCTTTTTTTAACCCTCTCGACCACACACACACATCGCGGATGCCATTAAATAGATTCCACAGAATCCACGAATCTGTATCTGTATCTGAATCTGAATCGAATTTCATTCCGCCGCTCGTAGTCCTATTCAAATGATGGCGGATTTGCAGCCTCTCCCTCTCCGTCCCTCTCGCTCTCGCTCTGGAACAGAACAACATATGGCCGCAGAATGGTCCGTCCTCTGCCGCCTCCAGGCTCTGTCTGCCGAGGGGTTGGAGGGGGGTTGGATGGGTAAACATGGCCAAATGCCATTGGATTTGAGCTGCTTATGCCAGGGATTTAGTTATAAATTATACCCCGCCCTCCCAAATGCAGAAGAGGGGCATGTGGTAACCCCCCATGCGAATTGAAATTTAATGCAAATGTAAATGTTGCAGGCCTGAGAGAAAAAAATCCACACACAAACACACACACAAAAGGGAATCAAATTATTTGTGGCATACATAATGGGGAGAGGGGCAGGCACTTGCCACAGACAGTCGGAGAGGCAACAGTTTGAGGCAAGAGCGCATCAAACAAAAATCAAAGTACACATACATTTACCCCCGCATCCCTTTTTTATTTAACATATTTTTTATTATAGATTTTTCATGATTTTTTCCATAGATTTCCTTTATTTTTCAACATTTTTTCATTAGTTTCTCTGGGGGTTTTTGTTTTTCATTTTTAATTTTAGCAAAAGATTGGATGAGTGGTTTTCCCGTTAAGCCTTTACAAACATTTTTTTTTGTGACTGCATCTTGTTTGTTGTTGACACATTGATCAAAAAACAAACAAAAAACAATCAAAAAGAAGCTATGAAAAACCAAGAAAAAACTGCACAACAAATACGTAAATAATGACAAAAACCAACCCAAAACGCAAAAAGGAAGAAAATCTCATACCATAATAAAAGAAAAATATGAAAACCCTCAGAAACAAAAAAAAAGAGTAAAAGATTACAAAATTCCCGCTGAAAACAGAACATGGAGGAAAAGAGGAGGGTGGGAGGCAGGTAGGCAGGGCGTAAAAAATCTGTTACAATATTGAAATATTTTATGACTGAAATACGACGCCCCCACCGCCTGGCCCATGGCTGTGGCATCATCATCTACTCCCCCTTCGCCAACAATCATTTCGGTGCCACACACACACACATCGAAGGGGCAGGCAGGCAGGCGCACGTTACGTCCTCTTCTGGATTTTGTGGACCATCACATGGCGCCTCATACTCCTCCTTCTGTGCCTCCCTTTGTGGAGAGTCTTTTTTTTTTGCTTTCACTCAACGCGAGCGACACTTAAAGCGCTTTAAAAGCAAATTTATCTGCCATTTCCTCAAATGCCAGAGGCTCAGACAGGACCCCATGACCCCCCGGGCCATTCGTCCTTCATCCTTCTTCTGCTCTTCAAAGACAATTGCATTTACTGCCAAAGGGTAGGAGGACCGTCTCTCTAAAGGGGTTCCCCTTGTCCACTGAAGGAGTGGCATGATAGACACACTCAAATATTGATTTATTGAGTTGCTCCTCACATGGTCTCCGGGTCTCCCTGTCTCCAGCCCTGCAGCTAGAGTTTTAAGAGTTTTACTCCCTTCCTCCGTTGACTTTCCTTTTTCTTCCTTTTTCTTTCTGCAAACAATAAAAATTGCTGTAAACCGAAGTTCGGGGGGCTTTGAGGTTTCTGGGGATTTTTGGCAACCCGAAATTCACTCTTCAGGTTAACCTCAAGGACTCCCTAAAGGATCTCCTTTTCTTTCCCTTCCCTCGCTTCGACACTGTTAAAACTTTAAGTCTAATGACTTTTATAGATACTTCAACCATAAGTCCATCTCTCCATTCGTTGCCCCTCCTACAGGTACCGTCTCTATCCGTCTCTTTCCGTCTTTTCTCTGTCCCTTTCCATCTGTTAGCCATGTGTGGCAGTGTGGCAGTGTGGCCAATGAACTTGTGATTGTGGCAACAGAGTCTTAGCCGGGGATTGACGCAGCTCAAGTGGAAAAGGAACGCTGCTCCAGAGGATGAGAACAGACCCACAGACACACACAAAAGGCCAAAAAGCTCATAATGGATTCAGCTCTAACTCTGAACTAAGAAGGAAAGCAGTGCCATGAATATACTCTCTCTCTCTCTCTCTCTCTCTTTTATTGGCTTCTCCCTTGATGAACTTGATTTTAGTTTATGGTTTTATGATCAGCTTATTTAGGTTTTAACGGGCAATAGTTTTTGGCCAGGATTTTGTGGTCAATATAGAGAGTGAGATGGCTAGGGCTAAGGCCAAGAGGCTAAGGAAGGAGAAAAGAGCGAGAAAGAAGAGGAAAATATACAAGGAGCATATGGGAGAGAACGAATAATCAGAGAAAGAATCTGCACCTCCAGACATAAATACAAATTTTCATAAACAAATATTCAAAACTACCCCAAAAATTGTCTTTATTTATCTCCCTTCTGAAGGATATTTCTTGTGTGAATTTTCATAATTTCAATATCTTTCGATATTTATCCTCTCCGCCTCCTCGTAGCCCTACTCTTTCTTTCTTTCCTATGCCCATTTATCATGGACAATGGCATTGCGGCAGAAAGCAGTCCCCCAAAAGGAAGCCTCGTTCTGTAGCTTATAATCATAGCTGGAGGCAGAGGCAGAGGCAGAGGAGGGAGACGGCTCTGCAGTAGCCACAGGACGCACTCGCTTTCCGATACCCCAAGAGGCAATAGCTGGAATAAATCGTCCTATACATAAAGAGTACTGTACTATATATCGTATATATGTATGTACCTTCTTATTCATGCACATATATCATCGAAGCTTTATTACACACCTCCTCTGCATCTTCCACTTATCCTTGAACGCCCCACTCGCCGGGCACTCGCCCTCCTCCTCCTTCTCCTCCTGGCCCACCGACTCCTTTGCTGTACTGCACCATCTCCTGCTCTTTTTCTGTGTTGCAATAAAAACGTTGAATGCGAAAGACTACAAATTGCCGCAAGGCACACAAGAAGTGGCATCCGCCATGCCACCATTTGATTTGCCACCATTTGACTGTCCACTCCGTGTGGCGGGGATTTTTTAATTTGAAGACAGCCGCCAAAAGAAAGGAATCACACACACACACACACTCACACACACAAATATTTGTGGCAACATCCTACCTGCTCAAAGGATCTATAAGAATGGGAATGTTGCCACCTGGGGAGCAATCTTGTTGTTTAATTGACAGACAATTTTAATGATTAAAACGAGTGAAACATTTCGCATTCATTTCCCGCTCCCCGCTTTCTCCGCTTCCTCCTCCAACTCCACCCCTCCAGGAGCTTAGACGGAAATTAATGGGGCTACAGAGGGGAGTAGGAAGTGGGGGGGGGGGGCAATGTTTATGGACTGCCAAATGGTGGAGCAAAGTGCAAACGAATGGGGCGGCAAAAGAACGAGAGAGAGAGAGAGAGAGTGAAACAAATTCCTCCGCAGCAATGTTTTTTATGGCAAATGGAAATGGAATTGGAATCGGACTCAGGAATCGGTGGCACAGGCAGAAGCAGAGTCGAGAGTGCTGCCTCCCTGGGATTAGCATTCCCAATTAGATGGGAAATTACACATAGAACTAGCGATACGAGATACTAGAGATACGGATACGAAATGTATCTCAACAAATTTTAAAGTACTTATGGAGAAAGAAATTATTATTACTTATTAAGAAATTAAACTCGAATCGGCTGTCAACGATTATAAATAGTAGATAGGAGATCTGTTCTGGTTCTTATGTTTTTTCGGTGGAAAATCAAAGGAAAACCAACGGCTAAAATTCCGAAACGCTTACTCTGAGAAAAACTCCCGCATTTAATCATATTTAGGGGATGGTTCCCCCCTTTCAAGGCTGCCAGGAAACCAGGAATCCAGGACTCCAAGGCATGCACTTGACAACGCCAAAGTGGAACACCGAAAAACTTGCAACTCAATTGGCTCGCAAAAATTGTTGTTGGCCAACTTCTATGAAGAGGCAACTTCGAGCAGAAGAAACTTTCATGCAACAGAAGGCAGAAAAGAGGGCAGTGGCAAGGACTGGGCCCCTTCAGTGGAGGGAAGGCTGACAAAAGTGCATAATTCTATAAAAGGCTCACAAATTGAAATACAAACAGAGACAGCCTCTCTACCCCCCCTATAGGGTGCCCACCCCCCCCCCTCCCCAACACCTTCAGACAGTGGCACGGCCTGTAAAATTGTTGGGAGTAAAAGAAAAGTTTCCTCTCCGACGAGAGTTTCTTCTATTAAAAATATTGTCAACTCAATACGAAATTCGGGGGAAAAGTAAGTGCAAGTGGAAAAGTGGCAGAGTAGCAGCTTGGCAGAGTGCGGGGGGGGCATGCAACCTCCGCCCCTTCCCCCGTACCCGTTGAATTTGAATTTTGCAAAGTTTCCATAAAGAATTTTTGGGGAAAACAGCCCGAACAAAAACGTCTGAGGCGAAAACCCGACAAATTGGCAAAACCGCAGGAAAAGAATCACAACACAACCCAAAAAGGTAGTGGCAGGAGGCAGTGGCAAGAGGCAGGAGGCCAGGAGGCAGGAGGCAAAAAGGCAGCTGCGGCTGGTGGTACAACAAATAAATTGACAGCCCCCAGCCCCCCAGCCCCTTTCTATGACACCCTTGCAGCCTATAGCTTCCTTCCTCCTCTCTGTGGCAGCCTCCTTCCTCGTCTCTGTGGCAGCTCCCTGCGTTACTCCTTAGCATAGTGTTGGTTACGGTTTTGGAGGCTCAGGCCCTGGCAACGATAAATACTGCGGTTTATTCTCCGAAACTGCAACCTCCAACCCGGAAATAGGGCCACGACCAGGACCCAGGCCAAGGTGTTAGGCGGAAACGGATACCCCACGTCCCCATATGCCAATGCTGCGGCTGCTGTTGCTGCTTCTTACCACAAATTAAAATGTGGCCTCGCTTAAACTACCCCACAAAATTTATTGTCTGTCGTCGGCAAGCCGTGGCCCCTCCGAAAACCGAGGAACAAAAGCCAGAGACCACAGAAAATAGGCAGGAAATAAGTCCAATGCCGAAGGCAAGAACCAGAAACACAACAAAACTGGGGGAGTAGATTTCAGAAAAGTTATATATCCATTGGTATGGAATCTATTGTATTTCCTATACCTATATTTTCCTATTTATTCGATTCCTTGTGGCCAAAAACCAATGGAAATCCTTTTGCATTATGAAAACTGTTTGAAAAATCCGTAAATTTCAATCCTTAAGCCCCACAGAGAACCCACAGAAATCTCTAATGCGACTGCAACGAGCCCCAAGCCCCAAGCTATGAAGCCTTCTAGAAACAGAACCCAGCGTTTCCGAGGGTTTCGGTTTCCCCGGCCAACAAATGCAAACAGAATAAAAGCAAAATAAATGGCGTCCAAGGATAATGCGTTGCAAATGTCGCCGACAATAAAAAGGATAATGCGACAAGTTGAAAACGAGCCAAAAAGGAGCGAAGCGACCGAATGACCGCCATTTCAGACCCGGAAAAACTTTTCTGCCGGACAACAGAACAGAGAGACAGAAAGAGAGAAGAAAACACAGAGAGGACAAAAAAAGTTGGAAGCATTTAATGAGTTTATTGAACCAATTGCAAAAGTTGCAAGTTTAGTAAGAGTTGTACGGAGTTTCCATGGGTGGCGCGAGTTGCAGTCGTTTTCCCCCCCAGAAGAGTCGGGAAAAATCGTTGCATCCCGTAGAAAGCAGGGGAATTCCCGAAGAGAATGCATGTAAAAATTGCATATATTCGTGGAAATACACTCTAAATGATAGTTTAGTAAAAATCATTCAATCTGAGATGCATACCTTAAAAACTTTGAAGGCCACAGACCGATTTTCTGGAGCCTCAAAGAACTTTGAGACATTTTTATTCTGCAGAATGGTCGACAAATACCCTGCAAGTAATTTTTGTAGCAAATCTACCCCTATGAATATTTGTAGTAGCAAAACACACACAAAAAAGTGTAGCATAAGAATGAATTTAAATATTTTTTCTGATATCTATATTTTTGTGCGATTTCCTTCTGCTTCTAAGAGTTAATTCAGCTTTTAGCCAAAGCTGCAATTCTTCTTGGCCATCATCCGTCTTGGCCACATCCCTCCCCTTAACCCCGCTCTCACTGTCCTTCTCTCTGGCCAGGAGCCAGCAGCCAGGGTCAACGTGGGGCTGCTTCTGCTGGCAAACGAAATTGCGGCAGACAGAAGTCATTTAAGGAGAATTTATGGGATTTTAACTGACATTTAAACAGTCGCCAAGGAACAGGGGGCTGGACTCGGGGAGGACTCTACTCAGTGGGAAGGATACCGAGGTAAGAAGGCTGATGAT
Source organism: Drosophila persimilis (assembly GCF_003286085.1). Taxonomy (NCBI): domain Eukaryota; kingdom Metazoa; phylum Arthropoda; class Insecta; order Diptera; family Drosophilidae; genus Drosophila; species Drosophila persimilis. The sequence continues at coordinate 26,567,602 of NW_020825288.1, read as the reverse complement.
GGGAGGAGGGAGTTTTAGAGAGAGAGAAGGAGGAACTTGTCCAGCAAGATTAGCGACGACTGTGCAACAAAATGTTATGGACAGCGCCGGATAATGAACGACTCTCCGCCCAAGGACGAAGAGCGTGAGACATGGAGTGGGGCACAGACAGAGAGCGAGAAAAATGAAATGTAATTACATTTGAAAATGACCAAATGGCAAGGCACAAAGAAAATGCAGAAGGAAAAGAAGCAGACCCAATCCCCCCCACTACCCCGTTATGCGGCGGGCGTTTGCTGGAGAAAAAATCACTGTAACATTTCCTTGTAATTAACTCCATGAAGATGTTCCCACTCGAAACAGATTGACAGGAAGACGTTATGAGCGAGAGAGAGAGATGGCTCGGGACTGAAGCAGCGGAAATGTGAGCTAGAAAGTTGAAAGCGTACTTAAAGTTTTTCCCAAAAGAGGTGGCATTTGCTTAGCTTCGCAAGAAATGCTGCCGAGTGTCGGAATGCAGCTGCTTTCCCGTTTAGGAGTACTTAAGCAAAGCCGAGGCTCGGCAGGTGAGCGTTGAGCGGAAGACGAGGCGCAGACCATCACAGAGCTGCACACGAAGCCACTGCAGCCGAAGAGCGCACACGAAGCCACTGCAGCCGAAGAGCGCACACGAACCCTGCAGTACCAGCAGTGAACAATGACGAATGTCATCTAGGCGTAGACGCCGCCAGCCAAATCCGAACCCTTTGTTTTTTCTTTTGTTTCTTTCTCTTTCCGCGCGTGCCGAACGTAATTCGGTTCTGCCGACCGTGCGCAGTAGCAGAGAACTTCGCTTTATCTTTTCGTCTCCTTTGCGCCTGCGTCGACAGAACTCTTTTGCTTTGATCTTGGATCAAAAGAAGTTTTAATAAGTGAAATTAAGTAATCTGTGATTATTATTAATATCAGGTAAGTGCAGTTTTTAAATAATTAATAATATGTGTTGTGCGCGTGTTAAATAAAGAAAATTCAATTGTATAAAAGGTTAAATTTATAAAAAAAACTGTGTTCAAATTATATTAATGTTTCGCTGCATTCACATAAATATTTCTTTATTCTTCTCTTATGCTCGGTAATAAAAGAAGAATAAAGAAATAGAATGTAGGTTTAAAAAAAAAACTTTTACAAAAATAATTATTAATTAATTAACATAACCATATTATTTCAGCGGCGGTGAGGATGAAAATACCCAACGAGCCAGCAGATAAAGTGATTTGGAAGACTATGCACAATATTAGGAATATCTATTTTCAAAAGGGCGCAAGGGACAAAAAATACAAAGCTCTGGCATCCTTAGACAATAATTAATAATAATTTTTAATAAATAAAACTAATTGGAAAAATAAACAATTGAATGTATTACTTTTTTTATATTAAATGCATGATTTTTCGGCTAAAATCATCGCTTATTAAGTGCATGATTTTTCGACTAAAATCATGGCTTATTAAGTGCATGATTTTTCGGCAATGCTCGATGACAATGTCATCGATTATGCCCTACGACATCTCCATGTTAAAGTAAACAGCTCAGCGTATGGCCGGTCATCGACTATGTCATCGGGGGTAGTGACACGGTCATCGACGTGTCAGCAGCTGAGTCATCGATGACCCGTACTGCAGGGAAGGACGCTTTCCTTAGGCTGTTGCTCTCCTGGTAGAAAGGACAGCTTCTGCTTGTCCCTCTCCTGATCGGGCTGCCCTCTCCTGTCCACTCTTTAAGTATTTCTGCCGTTTGATTCAGCACCCAGCCAGTTTTTTAATCAGGACTGAGGCTAACATCAAAGAGGGCATTGCCATATATTTCACAAGAGAGATTTAGTCAGGGAAGTTTCATATAAAGATACCCTTTTACTCTATTTTCCTGTATTCTTAATAGTTTCTTACCTTTTACTGCACCCCTCAGTCCAACTTTTTCTGAAAGACAAAATTGGAAAAGTAATCATTAGTGAAGTGAATTTTACAAGAAACGAGTTTTCATTCCAAAGAAAAGTTATAGTTCTAAAGTGAAAAAGTAGTTTAAAGCTCTGAAAACTTTAAACTTTGCCAAGTAAAACCTTTTCAAAAGGCAATTTAAACATTCAAACATTTAACTGATAGAAATGTCACAAATTAAGCTGCTTTTCAGCTAATGACTGAGAGATTAACTCAGGATTTGATAACAAACTCAATTGAGAGTGGTTGCTCTTCAGGAACTCCCATTAATAAACCAAAACTCTCTTCAAAGTCGACAACTTAATGAAAACACTCGAAGAAGAGCTTCCCAAGGGGAAAAATTGCCGTAAGGAAAACTTGGCTTCACTGCAGGAGCAGCAACAGCGGCAGAGCGGCAGCTGTGGCAACAATCAAAGTATTTAAGCTGCTCTGCTCGCAGAGGAGTGTACATAGGTGGCAGCCCTTAAACACACACACACATACCCATGTAAGTGCATACGAATATGAGCAACAACATCCGCTAAAAGCTCTCTCCTTACAAAAAAATAACTACTGCACTTTAACAAGGATGACCTCAATTTAACCCCTAACCGCCATAACGCCATCAAAAGTGTGAGGGGGAGGTGTCGTTAAAGGGGGTTGTGTGTGGGGCGCAAAATTCAGGCCATAATTTCTTCAACTTTTACCATATTTTTGTAATTTTTCAAAAAGTTTACTAGCGAAAAGATTTCCCTCCTTCTCTTTCTCGCTGGCACACATTGATTGCTTTCATTTAATTCTTATTTTTTGCAAACTGCACTTGTAAGTTTCTCTCGTCCTTCTTCCCTCCTCCACCCTCCCCCTCCCTACCCCCCTCTCTAGTGCCAGTAACAAACATCGTAGCAACAGTAATCGAAAAGTTAATTCTCCGAAAAACAAGGTAATTAGTGTTTCCAGTGGCCATAAAACCCAAGCGAATGTGCAAAAATAACGAGAAAAGTTTAAAAAGCAGCCAGCGAAAAGGAAGAGAGAGAAAAAAAGCTACGACGAAGTAGGAGAAGTGTGTGTGTGTGTGTGTGTGTGTGTGTGTGTGGCATTGTAGTGTTGCCTTGCAACTTTGAGCAAAAGCACTTGCAACTACTAGGCAGAGGAGGTAAAAACACGCCATAATGAATGGCCAACAACTCCGTGGAAGCCTCGAAGGCGACAAAATCTAAGGGAGAACTGGAGGTAAGTGTAAGCCACAGGTACAGGCACGGGCACAGGACCAACAGAAGGTACAGCCACAGTTACAGAAGAAAGACCGAACTGCAGCAGGAGCAGTGGTGCTGGTTCAGGGTTGCCAAGGCAACTCTTTTTTCAATTGAATTTCAACAAAAACTGAAAGAAATGCCTAAAAGGAAGATCCGTATAGAATTTGTAATGCATTTCATTTATGTAATGCCACTCCCTATCCAAAAACTCACTGAAAATCTGTCAAATTAATTCCCTTACACAATTTCCATTTCAATCGCAATTCTCACTGTTGTTTTTTCACGCCGATTGTTAACTCTGGCGCCAGATGGACGGGCAACTCTGGTTGGTTGCGGCACTCACATGCACGAGCCCTCCTCAATTAATTAATAAACAAAACTTTTGTCTTTCAAGCACTTCAAGTGCCGCCACACGCATCCCACCACCCACATCCCTAGGAGAAATGGCAGGGAGAACTTTTCCCCGACAGTCGTTTGTTATGCCGAAAACTTGGAGGCCCTCCTCCCTGGCTCTCTCTCTGCCTCTTCTATCTGGGGAGTCCCCTTTCTCTGTCGTCTTGCTCTAGTTGTGTGGCGCCTAATGACAAACATGAAGTTTTTGCCACCACATCAATCAAAAGTTTTTCATCAACGTCATCAGAGTTATCAACATGGCCGCAGGCTGTGAAGAGAGAAAAAACAGACACAAGAAACAGCCAGAGAGGCACACATACTGAAGCTGCTGCTGCTACCAACACATCGAGTGTGGGCCATGTTGACAAACAAGAACAACACTCCTCCACCCACAATCAGAGATAGAGGATGAACGAACAACAACAGATCTTAAGGAAGGAGATTATCGTAGAAAAGGCGAGCCCGAAGCGATAGATACTCTGGGATATCCATCATTCTCATGGAAGATACTCCTATAAATAGTTATGATTGCATGATTTACCCATCTTAAAAGATGGTTTCTGTTTAATATAGTGATCTATGCAGATCTCCAGATAAAATGGATCTGCAAAATCCAATTGACACACAAATAAATCATAAATCTAATTAAAATCATAATATCCCCGGGCTCTTCAGAAAGAGTGTATAATTATCAACACGGACCATCGGGGAACACGTGCGGCGCGGCGCGGCACGCCGCGTATACGTAATGTGCTGCTCGTGGTCGTGCCGCTAAATGTCTGCATAATTTATGAATGCCCCAGCAGCGGCATCCACCAGAGAGAGCAATGATGGCCCTGCTGATGCGTTCGCACCTTAAACAAGAGAAATGGCAGCCATTAAATGTCCAGAAGCAACAAGAGGAGAGGAGATGCTGGAGATGGACGGGAGAAAATATCATCAGTCGACGGACCTGCTAAATAACTCAAATCAAATGCCTCAAATGCCGCACAAATCTTTTCAACTTGAGGTGAGGATGCCTGGGTGACTGCCTGCTACATCTATTGCATGTGTACACTGAGAGAAATTGATTAAATATCTGGTTTGGCAGCTTATCCGAATAACAGAAGGCCAGCTTTATTTTCTTGGGATCTATAAGAAGAAGATGAACTCTAAAATGTGTAATATAAGGGCATGCTAGTTTTCTCTCAGTGCAATATTGATCAAACAAGGCGCACTTCATCTTCATCAACGGTCTACAGGCACAAAAAATGACAGAAGAGGCAGAACAAGTGGAATAAGAAGCCAGCAGCAGAAGAAGTGCCTTAGAAGAGAGAGAGAGCCCTCACATAATCAGCTTCATCATCAGTGAGAGGTTCCAGGTGGAGGCATCGAAGAGAGGAGTAGCGCGTAGGTGGCAACATGGCCACACCTTTTACCCCCTACAGCACGTAACCATGACAGGAGTCGTGGCGGGGGAGGGGAGTGGGGGGGGGGAGAGAGTATGCCTGTCACCATCCCACATCTTCATCTTCATCTTGCTGGTTGTTCCTTCCTTCTTGTTCCTCAACATTTCTTATTTGCGACAAGGACGACATCTTCATCTTTGAAATGCGTTTAATTATGTCAAAGAGAGAACCGGTCCTTTTTTCTCCTGCTGCTGCTGTTCCCGAAGGGCACACACACACACACACACATATTTCTAACGGACAGGTGAAGAGATAGAGAGAACTTGGACTTTCATAGATTGAGATTGCCAGAGATAGCAGAAGAAAGATGTACATATGTATGTAGATTGTAGATGTATGTAGATTGTAGATGTATGTAAAGTTCACCCGTCCACACGCACACAAACACACACACATTAAAGCTCGGCTGCTTTTTCGCCTCCCCTCCCTCTGCTATCGTTTTTTTGCATTTGTTTCATTTGTGCGACGTTTCCACATTAAGCTTGTGACAGTCGTGTCGTTGCTTTTGTGCATAATCGTGATGCCGTTAGCTTTAGCTTTAGCTTTTGCTCTTGCTCTCCGGCTGCGGCTCTGTCCCTTCATTTCCTTTACTTTGCTTCTCCCTCCGTCTATCGCTGCCTCTATCTCTATCCCTGCTGTTCCTCTCTTTGTCCGCCTGCTTCTGCTGATGGAAATAAGCTACCAATTACTAAAGTGTTTCACTCTAAAGCCATTTCAGTTGTTCTCCCCCCCCCCCCCCCCCCCCCCCCCCCCCCCCCCCGCGGGGCCCTATCTCTCGCCGCTCCTGCTGATTCTCTTACCTCTGCCGCTGCCCACTGCTGCTGCTGCTGCTGCTGCTTCCAAGGACAAGGTACATTCCATAGAAGGTAAGGCATAGTTCCCATGAACATGCGGAGATCAGGTGGCGCAGGTTAAGAATGAACATTATCGGTTGGTTGGAAGAATGGACTCGTGCAACACCTTCTTTTAAACATACTTTTCTGCTGATTCCGCTTTTCCCTTCATCCTGCTCCGCCCTCTCCTATTGGACTTGGACGTAGCTGCTGAGCATTTTGAGGTACTCCGAGAACTGAGAGTGAGTGAGCTTCAGGCAAAATGGCAAAGGACACAGAATCAAGGAATACCCGTACTTGAAAGGCATGGAAAGGCATTTCCAACATACAATACATGTGTGGAAATGTATGACTCGGACTGTACTCTGCCTCTCGGTTTACTGAAATTGTACCTGTGTTAAAAAAATACGTCTTATGAACATACCTTGAATGTACAGTTCAAATCAAGTCCATTCGCCATCTGGCATCTTAATGATAGCCAATTCGCTTTACAATGAAAGCCAATTCCTTAAACATTTCCATGGAAAAGTCACATACTCTAAGCATTTCAGAATCTCTTCTCAACTGTAAAGCTGTGTCTCTCTCTCTCTCTGTTTCGCCCTCTCTCTGTCTCTATCTGACTTTCTCAATTACCATTCAAGCGCAACACACACGCCAATCCCAATGTGCCATGTGCCCCATGTCCATCATCATTTTTGCATTGCAGATTTAATTTCGTCAAAGTGGGAAAAGTCAACAGAAAAGGGACAGGGAGACGGGTTCTCCACCAAACAGACCACGCACCAATGAATACTGACTGCCCCACCGCCGCCGCCGCCACACACACCAAAACACTTCCACAATCCATGCCATGCCCCCTAGCCTTCCACCAGACTCTCTCCTCCTTCATACCATCCTCATGCATATGCGCGTGACCCGCAGGATGATGGTGAAAGACAGACAACAAGCACAACAAAAACCGTAAGAAGGAGGAACAACAGGAGCAAACACATGGTAGAGCAAAAGTCGGAGGTGCAAACGGAGAAAGAGGGTAGTCTGTGGTGTTAATAAAGGTATTCCTTCTATGGTAACCGGATGGAGGGATAACCAGACCTAGAAGAGGACCCATCTACTGGACATCTACTGTACGAGTAGAAAGTCTTTTCAGGTTTAATAATGAAATGATGATAAAGCTTTCCAACATTCCAACTTTTAACAATTTTAATGGAGATTAAATTTTTTCCTCAAAATCCTTCACAGAGATAGCACCCCTCGCAAACTGTTTGGGTAACCCTCTCTACCGACAGCCAAAACTCGAACGAAAGCTAATGACATTGGCTAACTGTTCATTTGTGTTTTCCTTCCTTCTTTTGCTTTTGCTTTTTTGCTTTCGGGGTGTCTGAAGCACCCATCAAAGGGTTCGATGACTCGCTTTCTCGCTCTAACTAACCGTACTCGTCGTCAACAGTCGACGACACGTTCCACTTGGCCGGAGGTCAATATGCTCAACGGATGGAGATGGATTCTGCTTTGCCCTGTAATTATACATTTTTCTTTCTTAGTCGGGGATTCGGGCATTGGGGTAAATTCTGGGGTAAAGGTGAAGGCTGTTCCGTTTATTCCTCGAAATTAATGGAAATCTTTGAGAGATGTTCATTCCACTCTTCCGCTCCGCTTCACTGCTTCACTTCTTCACCCGTCTTCGGTTTCAGCCGCTTTTAGAGACCCAATTAGTCGCCAGCCCAACGGCCAGGGGCCCAGAACCAACCAGAACGGAGAACAGACCGAAGAAATAGAGCTCACAATTTGCCTGACATTCGAATTTAATTGACAACTGTTGTTGCTGGCTTACTTTGGGGCCTAATTGATGGCTTGATGCCTCTGCCTCTGACTCTATCTACCCCTGCCCCTGCCCCTGCCCCTGCACCCGCCCCTGACCCTGCCACACTCACATCACTTGTTGTTTTGGTAAGCAAATAAATAAATCAAGCTATAAGCAAAGAACCACTCGAGTAAGTCTCAGGAAATGGATTCTGTCCATCCATCCGTTTCGTCCCTGTCCCTGTCATCCCCGTGCTTCCTAAGGACTGCAGCACTTCTTCTCGACTGTCGACTGTCGAGTGTCTCGTGTGGGCAGTGCATGAATTTAATAAATGCATTTTCAACAGCACATCAGTCATGGACATCAGCAGCGAGTCCTGGAACAAGAAGGGCAGTCCCTTCCCTCTTGATGCCCTGCAATAGAAGATATACCTTTTTTTTGGGAAGGAAACATTTAAGGAACAACTTTTCCTAAAACCCCGTACTATAAACCCCTTGGGAAAATAGTCGCTAGATTTCAAAGGAAGTAAAAGCTAGAAATCCACTCAATTCCACATAAAAGAGCCCTAAGATTTCACTGGAACACAGATTGAGATCACATAGTTTTTACGTCTAGTTCTAGTTATTCTATATAACTCTTTCAACGTCTCTCTTATGGGATCCACAAATGCCAAGATATATCTCTCAAACTTCGTAGTAGATACCTTTTGATAATTAGCTTCCCAAATGTAAGGGATAGTCCCAGGACTCTCTTCGGCAATGAATTCATACAACAGGCATTATCTCTGGTATTTTTCGGACACACCAAACACATGGAGATGGCACTCACATCCCAGGCAGCAGGCACCAAGCCCCGTGTGGCATCAATGTCACACATGGGGGAGGATGCAGATGGACACACCCACACACACAAAATGCGTTTTGAATATTTATGAAAGTGCATCTTCCCATGATGCTGCACTCTGTTCTGCTTCTGCTGTGGCTTCTATGGCCAATCGAATGCATAGTCTAATCATTATTCAAAATCATTCATTCAGCATTTCCTTGGGAATTCATGAATATGGAAAAGAGTCTTAATAACAAAGTGTTGTTGACTGGACACAGAATTGCCATTGCAGGCAAACTACGAGTGTACCAAACTACTCGTTTGTATCTTTTTTGGGGGCAGAGACAGAGGCCAGAGGTCAAGTCTCATCCCCTTTCTGGCGGCGGCTGTTTGCATTGTTAGCAGTTATGTTTCTGTGGTTCTTCTTTCGGAGAGTTTACTCAATTTATTAGACAAGAGATCTACTTCAGAAATACGATTCAAATTTTGTATAAGGCCTATTTTTGATTTTTCAACTATTTTTCTTTAAATCGTGGGCAAACTAAATGAGGAAATAAAGCCATTTGTGGCGTTCAATCAATCATAAATCCATAATAATCTATACAATAGATCATTCTTCGACAATGTTATATTCCAAATCGATATGCATCCATCGATATCGATCCTAAGAGTTTTAAATCAGTCAAAATCAAAAGTCTATCATCATAGATAATACATTTATATAATTTATAATATATAATTTATAATATAATATATTATATAATATATAATTTATAATATATAATTTATGATGATAGTTTAATTATTATGATTATGATTAATCATTAATCGATTTCAAATCGATATCTTTGTCGATTTATTTTATTTATTTTTAAGCGGATTTAAAGCCGACTATGTTTTCTTTAAGGGTTTCTAGGGGATTCTTTAACCCTTCACAAGAATCCCTCCTTGGGGAGGACCCTATTTCTTCAACAGCAACCCCATAAACACTCAAACACCCATCAAAACTTCAAATCGTAAAAAAAATCGTAATCCTCAGCCTCTCGAAACACCATTTCCACATCTGGCACCACTTGATGGAGATCCATTTTCACATTTTTCAATTAAATGTTGAATGAAAATAGAAAATATAACGAAATCCGCAACGAAACAATAGATTCTGATACCACCGCTGCTGCTGCATGTTGCATGTTGCATGTCTTCCAATTAGATGCCACCGATAGAGATAGATCTGACGGCCATACGGGGGTCTTGTTTTTCAGCAGCCAGCATTTTATTCGTTGTTTGTTGTTCGTTTTTGCAAAACCATTGAACACAAAAGATTTATGGAGTAAATCAATAAATGCATTTGACAAGAGAGGGGAACGAGAGGGAAAACCGTCAGACTTCCGCCTCTCTTCCCCCCCGAAAAATCATTTATACTCGTACTATCCCTCTAATACACTCCAGTCATCCTCCTCTGTCATCCGTTTACTGGATGCTCTCTGCTGCAGTGGAGTAGTCCTGTGTAGTCCCTCTCCCTCCTACTGTCCAAAAAAGAATCCAACAAACTAATTCAATCTTTGCCGCTTGTCCACGTTTATCGCAGATTTTTTTTTTTTTGGTGACACCCCAACCAATGTCCCTTCCCCTTCTACCCTTTCCCCATCCACTGTTTTACGCCGAAACGAGAGAAAAGTCCATTTGTGTGAATTGCATTTTCATTTGTATAGAACTTCCATGGCATTCCCCACTGGACCAAAGGAAGACTCACCTCCTGGCGGCATTCACACATGTCCCTGTCTCCTGGCGGCAGGAGATTCCACTTTTCCGGGGGGTATAAAAGGGGTTTGCGGATGTTTTTGGGGGCATGAGGCACGTTGTCTCGTATTGCTTTGACAGTTTTTTGGCAAACTGCCAGACGGCCACTCGCAATGGAATGCACTCATCGAGAGAGAAAAAAAAAACAACAAAAGTGTACAGGATGTTGCGACTGAAAGGTACGCTCTAATGGGATTCATACCATTGGCAGTTCTATTGAAATATGTGAAATTATAGACGGAAAATACTTTCTAATTGGAGCTAATTCCCAAAGAAACTTTAGTTTTTAATTCCTGATTATGATCAAGCTTTGGCAAAACGTAGTTCTTTCCTTCATAGAGCATTGTAGAAAACTATAACGTTCTATTTTAAAAAATAGTGGCTCCCCCAACAATTGAAAGATTACAATTCTGAATAAAAAATGTTAAAAAAAAATTAAAAATACAATTTCAGTATATTTTTGGTGCTAAAAGTCGCCTAGTAGATAACAACATAGATCCATCCCATCCTTAGGGCTATCTATTCTAGGAATTTTCCAGGGTAGACCCTCTGAATGCTACCCTGTAGCCAAAAGGGCGACAGATAAATACAAGGACAGGAAGGATAGATGGAGATAGGTATAGGTATGGACAGAGATAGGGATAGCCATGGAGATACGGGAGAATAGCAGAATGCGTGCGGAAAATTTAACACGCTCTACGTGCCACAGCAGCAGCAGCGACAAATAAAAAACTGAAGTAAATTTGGCAGCAGAGAACTCGTTAGAGAAGAAAGGCAACCGTTTCCCTGGTTTCACAGGATCAGGCGGGGAAGAGGAGAGGAGAGATTCGACTCCCCAACCAAAGCCACGACAAAAAAAACCCCAAGTTCATGGGGCAGGCGGCAGTGCGGCGGCAATGCAGTCGAACGGCAGGAGGAATCCTTGCTGCGGCTGCGGCTGCTGCCAGACTTTTGTCGCCGGAGACATCCTGTCGACAGACAATCGCCACTCTTTTTTTTTCGGTTCGGTTTGGTTGCGGATTCAGATTTGGTTTTGGATTCGTTTTGCAGTTTAGGCCATTAGCGGACAGTCGTCGTTGTCCTTCGGAAAAAAAAGAAAACGAGGGCAATCCTCATCTATAAATTTACTGAGGAAAATGATGTAGAATTCAGTTTAGATTTAGGAAATACACAATTTCCTGGGAATCCTTAAAGCTTTGTCCGAGAAACAAACGAATCCTTAAACTCCTAGGACTCCTTATTCCATAAAAAAAAAATAGTAAAAAAAAAACACATGGACTTTCCAACCAAATCGAATATTTCTTGCAGTCCTCACATACTAATTACTCCTCAAATATGAAGAAATTAAATATATTCGTACATAAAAATATACAAAAATATATACAGGTCTTAAAGTCTTAATCTGCAACGTGTGTTGTGCCACGTAACGTGTACTCGTACGCAATTTGGCCAGAAAACAATGAACGGATAAACGGGAGCCTGTAGCCGGTCTAATGAATGCCCAACTACGAGGACTATGGCCAGAACCACAGCTGGGACACAGAGTCACTTCCCATGCTCGCTGCAGAGAAGGATGGATGGCTGATGTGGATGGCCCCCCCACGTGCCCCGCCTGCTTGGCCGCGTGTGGCGCCGCCACGAACCGAACGAACTTATTAATATGCAGAGCAGCCAGCAGGTGTCTTTGCTACCGTTTTATGCCACAATTTGCGCCACGTGCTGCCACTGCCGCCTGCCACTACTGGTGTTGCCTCTCTCAGTGTTGGTGTTGCTGACAAGGCTTTAATAATGCTGCCACTTGGCTGCGTTTGGCTGCCTGCTACACTGTCCCATGCTGCCCCAAGCTGCCCCATGCTGCCCCGTGCTGCTGTCAGTTCTTTCAGTTCTTTCAGTTGCAGCATAAAATTAACAATTCGTAGCTCATTTTTCTGTTGCAGCATCCGTTACATCTTGCTCACTCCGCCAGGAGGCGCTCACTGGCCGAGGCAGTGTGAGAAAAGAGAGAGACAGAGAGAGAGACAGAGAGAGAAAGACAGATAACGCTTGGTGGGGGTCAACCAGGGGAAATAGTATTTATAAATCAGAATAGTCCCCCAAGGAATTTCCAACGAAATTTAAGATTCCTTGGATCCCCAAAAACGTACTTTGGGAAATCTTTGGGATTTCTGAGGGAACTTGGGGAAATAAATGCATTTAAATGCCTTAAGCGAAGCAGAATCTAGCTTTAGAATGTTTTATATAAACGATTTTATTGGGTCTAAGGATCTTCTAGTCTACAATCAACAAAGACTCATCTGTAGATTCGAATTAAAAGGGGATCACCCTCGTTTTCATCTATGAACCATTTCTAAATATATATTCAAGGAATTTCACTCGACCATCCATGTTCCTGGGCGTTTTTAAAGGTATATAAACCTTCCCTATCTCTCCCTACTTAGTATTCCTTATACCTATCTCACATGGACTGCTGGCTGGCTGGCTGGCTGGCTGGCTGATCGGCTTGTTAGCTCTGTGTCCTGCGTCTCCCCACAGAGTGAGCTTTTGGCAAAGGATTCACAAGGCAGCAGCCGCCTGTCAACGCAGAGTTGGGGCCACAAAACAGGACAATGGAAAGGACAGGCGGGAGGGCGGGCAGGCAACCACAGGAGAAATATCCACAAGGAAGGGACAGGCAGTTCCCTGGCATACGGAATACCTGGCCACAGGCCAAACTACTGACTGGACAGGAGGCAAGGACTCTGCATGGAGTGCACTTGCAACATGTCATAGAAGCCAGAGTCCTGCACCCAAAAGGTGCAAAGGGAGGAGTAAATGATGGTAGAAATGGGGATAATATCAGTGGAGGAGCAGCACAAGAGAGAGGAGTCGCAGGAGGTGGACTGGCAACAATCTCAGCAATCCACAAAATTGACTACCGAACAACATGTCAAGTGATTGAAGCCGAAGCCCTGCCCTCCTTCTCATCTGCATAGAGAAAGGAGCGGGGAGAGAGAGCTCCGCTCCGGTTTTGGGGCCAAGTTCTGCCTGTCTGTTGGCCTCAATGGCCAGGACTCTATGGCAGTCAGGGGCTTCTAAGGCCAATTGATGCAATTACTAGATTAAGCCATCAGCTCATCAGTTGTCAAGGGAACTACAACTAGAAATAGAAATAGAAATAGAACAAGTGCAAGCTCCTCCACACAGCAGGAGTAAAGTGGATGTCCTTCTTCCATCAATTCAGAAAGGATGTGGAGCTCCTCGTGTCAGTTCCATGCTAAGAAACGGAGCTCCAAATGCAGACAGATCCAGATCCCAATAGTAACGTTTACTGGAGCTTAAAAAAAAAGTATTTGGAACAGTAAGGACGTCCAAATGTTTCCTTCCTTCCACAATTTCAGCGGGTATCCACCTATATTTATATTTCAATAGGGATTCTCTTGGTCTCAGACTCTGTTCTACCAATTATATCCATCTCTTTCTCTTGCTGCCGTTCTCTTTCAACAAAATGACAAAAGCCAAAAGCTCCAGTCAAAAAAGTTTTTGCACAGATTTTAACGACATTTTCATTAGGTTTTCGTTTCAACGAAACGATTCTATGATTGTTTGTGCAACACACTTTTATGAGCAACTTATGTTGCAACAGAGAGTAAGAGAGAGATAGAGATAGAGAGAGAGAGAGAGAGAGCCACTCCTCGCCCCCCCTTTCGCCATCCTATATTCTGTTGACTTTTTTCGGGTACTCCTAACAGTTGTGTCTCTCTCTCTCTCTGCCCCTTTTTAAAGAAGAATCTCTCCATCTCCCTCTCCCTCTCTCTTTCCCCCTTTTTTTGAAGGCAAGGCAGATATTCTGATTCCACGGCAAAGGCGAATGCGAAGGGAAAATGTCAACGGCTACAGGAAAATGCAAAATACAAATTCCGAAAAAAGTACAGGACGAAATTCACGGCAAATAAATTCTGCCACGAGAGTGTCCTGTGATGCATTTAGCTGTCATTTTGTCTTCGGAGTCGACGACTCCTCCGCACACGCTCGAAGGATGTCTGATTCGTGTTGCTGTTGCTCCTCCTGTAAAAAGAATCCTGAAATGCGGAAACGCGGAAAACCCCGAAAACCGAAGCGAAGCCACGGCAAAACGCAATGCGCGTAAAATAAACAAATTTCCGCAGACGACGACACTCCACTATGCAAACAGTAATTGGAGCAGGCAAGGCAGCAGGGCAGAGGGGCAGCAGGGCAGAGGGGGGAAAGGAAAGCAAAGGACTCTCGAGGAGCAATAGATACTGGTTTCTGGTGGGAGGATGGGTTGTAAGGAGTGTAAGGTGGCAAGTGGAAAGCCCAGGTAAAACCTAAAGTCAAAACCGAAAACTGAAACTGAAGCTGAATACAAAATAAAAGAAACAACTTACAAGCGTGTGAAAAAAGAGCCTACCGAAGTACAAGATACCCTGTAGTAAAAAGGGGAATGATACATGATAGGAGATGAAAGGGTGAATACTTCTTAGGATCCTATTTGAATTGAGTAATGGAATTATATGATATATTTTTAATGAGAATCATCATAAAAATTTTACAGGAAGAATGGAGGAAAATCAACCCTCAACAGTGGGCACGTCCTGTAGATTCAATACCAAGGCGTTGCTCCACTTTTCTTAAGCAGAAATGTCATCCTACTAAATATTAAAGTAATTTTATTAAAAATACTAGGAATACTGGGCAAATTTTAACTTTTTTAACCATTTTTTTTGAGGTGGCTTAAGCAGGATATTTTGGAGATGATTTCAGATTTTTAAATTATTTCGCTGACTATATATTTTCATAACTTGGTTGTTGTTGTATTAAAACACTGACATATAGAACTAATTTGAGACAAAAAATGGGGGCTGTAAAATAAAAACTTTTCTTGATATTCGCTTAAATTTATGGTGTAGTTCTTGTGGCTTATTATTTGAATTGAGTAATGGAACTAAATGATATGTTTTTAATGAGAATCATCATAAAAGTATGCTTTCAAAAGCTTCCTCAAAGCATAGACGTTTCTACTCCGAGAGTTTCTCATTCCATTTGATAGATCGGTGTAGGATAATGATCACAGGATACGAATTAGAGTAGTTGGACATTCTGTAGTGATATATTTATATTGAAAATATATTGAAGTGCGAAAAGTATAAGAGAGCCCCTAACTGAATGGAAATAGAAACCCCTAGATGTCATAAATTGTAGGGTACACCCGACAGCAGCCGTAACTCAATGCTAACGAAGGAAGCAGCGACGATTCCATGGAGGGGCTTCTCGCAGGAAAGAGGCAGATTGGGAAAAGCGGAGAAAAGAGGAGGAAAGCAGTGCGAGTGGGAGTGGGAAGCGAGAGAAATGTTTCAGCAAATGCAATATTGTAATGCCGTAATGCCGTATAAAATGTATGCATATGTTTTACACAGGATACAGGATGCTGCAAACGAGACGACAACCAAAGGAGCCACATCAGGGGGCAGGAGTGGGGGGAGGAGTGGCAGAAGCTCGCGAAATACGTGGCGCACGGACGTAAGGCAGGAAGTCGACGGTTTGCTGCTGCCTTCGAATGCGGAAAATTAAAGAAAACAACTGCGCGAAAATCGCATTCCTCTAGACAGGGAAAGCCGGGAAAGGGAAAGGGAAAGGGAAAGAGAGAAACGAGTGAAAGAGAGAGAGAGACAGAAAATGTGAATGAAAATTGAATGAGAAACAGAATTCCCCATTTTGTCTCTGGCTGTGAAATAGATCTGGTTACTCTCTCCCTGGTTTCCCTCTCTCTATCTTTCAGGAGTGGCGCTCTCCGCGCGTATCCTGGCACTCGCATTGGGGGCTGGGTCACTTGGCTCTCTTGCTGCCAGGAAATTGTATAATTTACACAGAATTTAATCCGTTTCCTGTGTTGAGGGGAGTATCAAATGAGAATGAGAGATTATATGGGGAATAACAAGGGAATTCTATTCTTATATGGGCGAAGATTTCGATTTTGTGGTTGTATTTATTATCGAATCAAAGGGGAGAAAAAACACACCCTAGGGGCCGAGAGGCTCTGCCGCATTACGCGTGATTAGTACTCAAATGCGGAATTTTTCTGGCTTTCCTTCTACCTTAATTGAAAACCTATTTGATCTAATATTATTTAAGTAAAGTGTGTAAAAGTATCTCAGAGATTTCCATCTTCATTTGTCTGTGAGTAGCACTTCGGCTGCCTAGCTATTCCTCCACCACTCTCGATTAGCATAGTTTTACAGTTTTAGGTTCTCTCCTCCTCCTCCTCTTCCTCCTCCTAAAAGAAGGAAAGAGCAAACAACAAACAGAAAGACAAACCCAAAGGAGCAAAGGAACTAACGAGAGACCCTTGGGGATGCATGGGTTCGCTCTCACCCAGTGATTGAGTTCGCTTCAGGCCTCCTCCTTCAGGATTTTAATTAGGATAGCTTGATTGGATTTTGCACTTTTATCTGCACTGTTGTTGTCCCACCTCTCTGCCACTTCTTTTCTCTCTCTCACCCTCTTTCTCTTGCCAATTTGTTTGGCATTTGTTTGATAACAAGGCTAAAAAGGAAATAATTAATGCTTAAAAGCAGAATAGTGTCCTCCTGGAGGTACGGGAAACCCGCTTTCGCAAATAAAATGTTGGCATTGTTGAATTTGAACAATCAACCTCTTGATACTTATGTCGAAAGTAAAGGACGAAAACTCTGTCAGAACTATCATCATCTCGGGAAACCGTGGACCTCTGCCGCCATTTGCACATAAAAGGACCTTCATCCTTTTACTATTCATCCTGGAGCTCTAGAACCGCGACAATTGCACCTGAAGCGAGGCGTGGACACCCTTTCGGAGTCGGTGCCGTCTCACCCAAGGCCCCCCCTTTTGAGCCCTTCGAGTGGCCCAAAAGCAGGAACTGTGGAGGAGCGATTGAAGAAAAGATCACACGAATGTCCGTCGTTGAAGTGAACGGTGATTCATTCCAATATCAGAAGCGAGAGGGACTAAGATCGGCCCGAGACAAGCAAGAGATGGCATTCGGCTCTGCAGAAGCCGAGCAACAGTTCTAAGCTCCCGAGCGATCCCAGCCAGAAGCTCGTAATATTCTCTCTTTCCCCTTGGATGCAGAGAGCCCTCTTGCATTCGAAAGCACTTGAACCGTTTTTGCCGCCACACAGCAGCAGACTAGCAACAGATGGCGCCCCCGAGTCTCGTGGTCTATCCGCAGGAGTGGAGGACAGCGAAGTGGAGTCAGAGCGAGAGAGGTAGTTTTCTCTGTACTGTAATTAATAATAATTTGCATTTGCACTGTTTTGTAGTTCACGGGGTTGCGGTGCAGAGTTTTAATTAAATTATGTGGCATCGTTGTCAGCGTGCGCGTAGGGGTGTGTGTGTGTGTGTGTGTGTGTGGTTGGGGGGCGTGGCAGCAGCTACAAGATAAACCTTGCTCCGCAGAGGGGCAGAGGGGTAGAGTGGGTGAGTGTGCAACATGCATAAATTATTAGCGCTATCTGTTGTCATTGAAGAGAGGAGTGGAGTGCCGGCCTTAGTTCTAGTTTCCCATCCGTTTATCTGTGTCTCCGTATCCCCAACATTAACAGCTGCCACGACATTGTTTCTCATTGGGGGCAGGGTAGAGAGGGGGGCTCTGGCTCTAAGCAAAGCATCCAAAACATTTAAAACTTTTTTAAATCACACTTTAAGCTCTTAAATCAAATGTTTATTCACTTTTCATCGAGTGCCATATGATATCGACGTTGACATTGACTGTTACTCCTCCACTAAGCCCACAAGCTCCATTTGCAGAGAATAGATGACCCTATATATCGTCCTCTATAAAGAGAAGGGGTAGAAGTTGCAGGACTCTCGTGGCAATTGCCATTAAGAGCTTTTGACCAGAACGCGCCCGTAAATCAAGTCACTTTAATTCAATAACAAGTTCCCCAACAGAGTGGCCCCAGAGGTTCCTCCCTACATCTCTATAGCTCCCTCTCTGCCCCTACCTACCCCTCTCTATTCCCCTCTCTGTCGTCTAAATTTGCAGATGTTGCCATTTCGGTTTGGGGTTTGGGGTTTTGGGTTTTCGGGGTTCGAGAGGGCCCTTGGACATTGATTTCGTTTATCTGCGATGCCAAATTATTCATTTGGACCAACAGACAGCCAGGCAGGGATTCACAGCACAACCAGCACTCTATGTTCTCTCTCTCTCTCTCTCTCTGCAGTTGGCCAAGTAATTTGGCACAATTTGATTTCGAGTTTGGCCAAAAACAGTCGAAACAGTCGTCGCCGAACACCCAACTTCTGGGGAGCCTTCTGACTTTTGCCATTTTGCGAGTAGAATTTTGCCATTTGATGTAATTCAAATGTTTTACTTTTGAGGTTGTTTTGTGTTTGCTCAGGGGTACATCCTTGCGAGAGGGTTTCGAATGCTTTAGAATCCACAAATTCAAAGATATCTAATTTAAATCCACTGAAAATCATCAAAATCGTCCAGAAATCTACTATTCGTGATATATTTCTGCCATACTCTCAATGTGGAATATACTCTATAATCTTTCTTTCTCTAAGGTTTTCTTTGGCTCCCTTTTCGAGGGTATTCCATCCTTCGTATCTGCCTTTTCTCTTCATGTTTTATGTCTGTATGGATTGTTATTATTGCTGTTGCTATTATTCCCCATTTACGAGAGTAATTTCCATTCGAAATAAAAACCTATTCAGCCTTGAAACAAATTTACACAATGCTAAATAAATTAGAGGACAACAAAAGCAACCAAAGGGAGTAAAAGAGGAGAGAAGAGGAGGAAAACTTTCGGGAAAACTCCCATTCAAGTGTCGAAGCATTTGTTTGAAAAGTCTGCGCAAATTTCACTCTCCCTCTGCTCTCCCTCTGCTCTCTCTCTCTCTCCTCTATCTCTCTCAGCAAATTAATAGCAATTATGGATCATTGAAAGAGGGAATAGGCAGGAATAGAGGGGGGGTATCTCCCTTTTATTTGAACATTATTTGTCGTGCATAATTATTGTTGTTATTTATTGTCGTCGTCCGAGAGAGTGAGAGAGAGAATCTCAGTATTTCTTATTTACTTCCTTTGCATTGAGATTGAGATTTATTGGTGGACGAATGTTTTGTCATTGTATCACATCGCTGAATAAATAAACAATTGAATAAATCAAAACTTTCCAACATCATTCTAAGTAATTGAAGAGTGTGTGTGTGTGTGTGAGGGGGGGCGGGGGCGGGGGTGGGGAAGGTTATTGTTTACTTGATATGTATTTATTCTAGCTATCGACATTTATGCATTTTGTTAAATCATAAGTTTATTGACTTCCTTTTCTATCGATCTCTAACCAGCCTCACCCTTAATTTTGTTTCCTTTCTTTCGTATTTCACCAGGCTTGAAAGAATCCCTACTCCCATCGGAAAATCCCACTTTGGTGGCCTACGCACTTGACTTGTGGGACACCTACACACACTCACACACACACACTCACACTCACACACACACGCACACACACACTGTGCACGTGCGGATTATGATTTAAGGAACCGCAGGATAGCAACAGGACACCCCCCCGCACAATCCGCAAATCAAATCCCAAGCAGACGATGGATGCTGCCACAATGATTTATGGCCTAATCGCACTGTCATTGCGTTTACCGCATTTCGTTTATTAGCCGCATTGCATTAAATGGCCAATAAGCGAGAAAGAGCGGAAAGGGAGAGAGCGGGTTGCGGAGAGCGAAATGTCGGCATGACAGCAGTAAGAATTCTGACCCCAAAAGGGAGGGGCACGGCACTCCCATGCGTTTCCATTGCATTTTCCCCCGCATCCCCATCCCCATCCCCATTCGCATTCGCATATTTCATTATCAATTTGCATTCGAGGGGAGGATTCCACGTACAGGGGGGGGGGGGGAGATGCGGGAATGTGGCCAATAGCCGAAAACCAATCGCATTTTGAAACTATTTTGGCATAGTTTGCGGGCATCATTCGAATATCGAATATTCGAAACATCAGACCATCGGACAACCATCGGGGGGGGGAACAATGTTTCCCTCCCCTCTCACACAGAAATTTGGATGCATTTTAAGAGATTAGATTTCAGGGGAGGGGTGTGCCGAAATGGGAGACGGAAGAGGAAAACTTTTGTATTTTTCCAAAACAGCAAAGTGTTGGCCATTTGTTGTCTGTTGTGCCTCCCATGGGGATTGTGTTTGTGTTTGTGTTTGTGTGGACATAAAAGTAGAGGAGATATCATTGGGCTGTACCCTGTATGCAAAGGATATGCAACGGGATACCATCTAGTCGGGATTCTTATCAACAAATTACGAGATTAAACCCCAAACCCCCCACCCCCTTCCTCCTGTTAGCACACGCTGTGTCACAATCACAACAGCCCACAAAAACCACACAACACATGCCACATGCCACATACCCTGCACCCAGCCTACCCTCTATCTCGGGTCCACCCACTCTCGAGCGGACAATAGAAAAATCTATAGACTATTGAATTGCAAATTGCGTCTAAAGTCAAAAGAAGAACATTTTTGCAATGTAAATTAACAGCGAAAAGAGCCAGAATGCGAAGAAAAAAATGGAGAGAGGGAAATGCCGGAACAGGCAAAGAGAGAGAAAGGCGCTGGCAGAGGAACAGCAGCAGGAAAGGAAGAGCTGGACAGCCTGGACAGCAGCCACACTGGCGAGAGGACGAGGACCGCAATTATTTGCTCTTCCTTTCGCGCTCCTCCCCTTCCACCCACACGAGAGAATTCTGCTATGAAATAATCCACAACGACAAATATGCACGCTGTTTTATGTGCCCTCCCCCTCTATCCACCATCCAGCCTCAACATATTCATGTGTGTGTGTGTGTGTGTGTGTGTGTGTTGGCCAGTTGGTTAGCCAAAGCCAAAAGCCAAGCCTCTCTCCGCACAAAAGCTGTTTTGCTCTCTTTGTGCAAGTATTTTGTATTTTTTTAGCCAGTCGCCAGTTTCCAGCAACAACTCCTCGTAAAGCTACAACTACAACAACAATCACTGGCAAACCACACACATACATACATACTCGTACACACATAAACCGGTTCAACGAAATTCCAGACAGTCGCCGCCAAACTCAGCAAAGGCAGCAGCAGCAGCCTCTGTCGCCATCGAACACAGACTCCAAGAAATGGTCAGAGCAGAGGCGCGGGCGCAGCGGAGAGCGGAAAACTGCGGCAGCGCAGCAGCAGCCGGCACTAAATGTCAAGCAAGTGAACGGTTGTCGGTTGATGGCAGAGCGAACTAGAGGGAAGGTAAAGCAGTGCTGAGCAAAACAAAAAACAAGGAACGAAGATTAGGTTCGGGTACCGAAACTTTACATATGTATGTATGTATGTATGTACCTTCCCTGATCGATCATTGTAATGGAGCAGATCGCCTGGGTGACCTGATCCTGATGAAGAATAAATATATGCACATTTACTTTAAAGAGCTACCTTCTAAATGCTAAAAAAGTATATACTTATCAGTAATATTGGTTGAAATGGGTTATTCAAAGCGTATGGAAATATTATAAGCAGCAAAGAACGGCATCTTCAGCAGAGGAAATGCATACAAGAGAGCATAATGGAAAAATTAACTAAAGAGAGAGAGAGAGAGAGAGGAACCTGTACGAAGCTGCTCTTTATGGATTAGGGCTTGGGTATACACGTTCCAGGGGACGGGAGGACGGAAGAATACCTAAACATAGTTTGGCAATTGCTTCAAGTCGCTGGGTCTTAATGGTGGTAGACGGGTAAGGGTGGCATTCTCTTACTCTTAAGCACCCATTCCATCTTCAGTTTGGTTTTTGCCAAATCGTATTTCCATTCGCGCACATGTCGCGCTAATAGAGCTTTAATGATACGTGGGAATGTTCGGAACACACACACAGACACACATACACACATACTCCCGTATCAGTTACATAATCTTGTTTTTCTCTCTCTCTCTCTTCAGCTTCCAGCTCCTGGTACCGTTTCCCCAAGCCGGCGACAACTTCCAAGCGAAATGGCGACGGGAGAAAATTTGTTGTAATCAATATGGAAACTGGCGGCGACGGCGACGGCGACAGCGACGGCGACTGGCGGCGTCTGGTGGCCGCCTCAGATAACTCGCACACATTCATAGAAGAAACTATATAGAAAACCCCACCATAAATGGGAGCTCTGTGCATGCCAGTGTGTGTGCGTTTGTAAAACAGATTTGTGAAAAATGCGGAAAATGGCATAAAGAAATGAAATCGATGGCTTCACAATCCACACACAATCCACAGCAGGAGCTCCAGCTCCACATTGCGTTATATTGCAAAATATAAATGTACTTTGGGATGCCTTTTAGAGGAGAAGAGAGTGAAAGTGGGAGTGGGGGTGGGAGAAGGTCTGCGAAATCTCTTCCCTGTCTTCCCCTCACTTCTGTCTCTTCTACATGCGTCAGCCATTATGATAAATCGCACCTTTTATTGCAGCATCAGCGCCTTGGTAACTGATTCATAAAGAAGGCTACCCTAACCCCGTTCTGGTCGGTGGGGTTCGGGTTGGATTTGGATTTGGCCAAAACGGTAAATTGTTAAAGAAATAGACAAACAGAGATGGGGAGAAAGATACGAAGAGACCGAGCAGGAGCGGAGGAGGGAGGGGCAGATACAACATGACATCATTTGACGATGACAACGTCGATGCTGTCGCTTTTCCTCTCAAATTCTTCTTGTTTTTCGTTCTTCTTCTTTCTTTCGCACCGACATGTTGCGTGGATAGAAAAAAATGCCATCCGTATATCTATATCTATGTATGTATATCCGTCCCCCTACCCCTCACTTCACAGTGTGAAAGTGTTTTTTTTTTTTTTTTTGATAGACTTGCTTAAATCCAGCAAAAAATTTGATAAACGAGGAAGAAACCCATGGGACAAAACAAGGAGAGGGGTGGGGGAGACAATATTTACAACAGAAACCAGAAAAAATATTCCACAAGGAATGTAACTCATTATTGTGAGAGGGTGACGCAATGCTAGAGAGATTTCACTCAAGATAATCAAGGAAGAGAAGAGCCTAAGTACTTGGGAACTCAAGAGATCCAGAAGAGGGAGAACAAAGGAAAATTTTGAGATAAGCACAGAAGAATTCGAGTAAATTATTGAACATTCCAATGTGGGAATAATCATAATCCCATAATCCCTTTTTAATCTATAGTTCTGATAATTTGAAAAAGCACTTCGGGAGTCCAATTGGGGACACTTTTGCACACAAGAACTATTTAATCTTTTCCACTTGAGTGTTGCTTTTGATCAAAGGATCGGTTATAATGCTCAAAAGAATACTCGGTAATGGGAAATCCCTTCAAAGCCTTATTTAAAATTTGCCATTTGTTACATAGCTCGTATGTCTCACTCAAAATCAAATATAAAGTTTGTAAATGCAATTCCCTTTGCATTTTTAACCATATTTTTCCATCGTTACAGTTTGTTGAAATTCGAGAGACATGTGAGAATTTCAAAGTTTGTTCCATGATGCATGAATGGATACCCATGCCCCCCACGCCCCCAATCCACTGCCACTGCCGCCGCCACTTCAATGTGCTACCTCAACTGTTTTTGCTGTGGCATTGCCCCATTAAACATTCATCATTTTCCAGGGCCATTCGTCATCAATGCGTGCAAAGTTAACGCCCAAAGAGACGAGGGAGAGGGACTGGATCGGAGAAAAGAAAAACAAGATGGACATTCTGTGGCCCAGTGATCGAAGGAAGGATACCCTGGCAGATACCCTTCTCAGAACTGATTTACTCCCTTTTTTTGGTACAGGGTACACCGAAAACAGATCTGTGGAAACAAAAACAAACCGACATCCCAGGCTGCTGCTCTCTTCGCCTGTCACACAAGAACACACATTTATCGAAATATTTCGCATGCCGAAGAGATGTGTGTGGTGTGTTGTGTGGCAGTAAGAGCAATGTATAAAATGCATGCCGGAGAAGGTGAAAGCCAAGGCACTGTTTCGTTCTGAGGGGTGGGGGGTCGGGGGGCGAGGGGGATGCCACATGACAGTCAGACAGATCGACAGATAGACAGTCAGACACCTGCGAATAGGGTCAATAGAGTTACGAAAGCAGTGTGAAAATAAAAAATATGATAAAAAGAAAATACAGAATCGAAAAAGCATTGCGGGTCCAATGTCACATCACAAGTTGTTTCTTTTCCTCTTCTCGCTCTCTCTCTTTCTCTCTCTTTCTCTCCATCTTTCTCTTATTTGCCTTTGCGGTTAGCACAAGCTCCACTTTTTTTTGCGCCTGACCCATTCATTACCATAAAGAGTAGGAGAGAGAGAGAGAGAGAGAAACGGGTTTCATGCAAGAACAAGAATGTTCATCGGTGGGAAAGGGCAGGGGAAAGAGGGGGAAGGTGGAAGATGGCAGCGAAAGTGGTGCCATAGAAAGTTGATTCCAACATTGACTCGGATTCTGCCTCTCCGCTGCTGCATCCTCCGGTAGCTGGGCGACACAAACACAGCCTTTCAGGCGTGGCACTTTTTAATTAGATGCTAAACTGCAACAGTCATTGGAGCCAGCCTTCTCGCTCTCGTCTCATTATCCCCCATTTACCCCCCTCCCCCATTAACCTGCTGATTAATAAGCACAATTTTCAAAGGTGAGAGAGCGGCAGAGTAATTGAAGGAGTTCCTTGCTTGTCGTCAGCCGGTAGCACGAACCTTTGACCCCAGTATTAAAATTAACGATCCACCGAACACCAGGCGAAGGCCACATAGCATGCACGGAGAGAAAGAAAGAGCGAAGGCGATAGAGCCTTGTAGGCGTACTCCTCATCGCCCTTTTTCAAGGTGAAAAGGTGAAAATTTCAGATCTTGTCTCTCCACTCACCTCCAAAATGTATTCCGTTTATTTGCTTATCTCACTATCTATATCTATTATATCTATATCTATTATATCTATATCTATTATATCTATATCTATTATATCTATATCTATTATATCTATATCTATTATATCTATATCTATTATATCTATATCTATTATATCTATATCTATTATATCTATATCTATTATATCTATATCTATTATATCTATATCTATTATATCTATATCTATTATATCTATATCTATTATATCTATATCTATTATATCTATATCTATTATATCTATATCTATTATATCTATATCTATTATATCTATATCTATTATATCTATATCAATTATATCTATATCTATATAGTTATCTAACTATTTTCTGTTGCGTTTGCTGTCTTCCTTGGAATTGGATGTAAGATTTAATCTTGTTTATGGCACACGCAGGGGATTGCATTTATGATATGTACTTAATACGCAATTGTGGAACCCTTTTACATTCAGCTCTCTCTCTCTTCCTAAAGAGTATCCCATTGCGAGGCTGTCCAACAAGGACCACCCGGCTGGCCTGGCCTGGTCTGTCGGGCCTGTCAGGCCTCTAAACGATCAACTGACTTGACTGACAGTCCGCTAACTGGAGCATCAAGTCGGTGACTGAAAAGTGCCCGTCAGGCTGGAGGAAGGGTGGCACAACAGGCGAAAAAAATTTGCTGAGGCCCAAGAAGAAAGTTTGAACAACATTTTTGCTGAGCAGGCAAAAAAAAGTTACCAAAGAGAAAGAGTGACGAAGGAGGGTACAGCGAGGTGGACAGTAAAGGAATGGGGGAGGGGGGGCTGTGATGGCGGGGATCAAACAATTCACTAGTTTACACCTTTGCACTCATTTAATTATATTCATGGTGCCCTGGCAGTCGAAGGGTCCTCATTAGGCAGTCATCTCTCTTTTTACGCGCTGCCTCCCTTTCCTTTTGAGCTCTTACTCTTGCCGCCCCCCCCTCTTATTACTCTTATTCTTACTCTCTCCTCCGGCTGTCTGTGGGATGGCAAAGTTTTGTGCAATTTCTTGAACGAGTGACCCATAAGTTTGGTCGGGAAAAGGGACCTAGCCCCCTAGCAAGCAGGAAGAAGCAAGAAGGAAGCAAGAAGCCAGGGCATATTCCTCTCCCCCCTCCCGGACACTTCCTAATGAATACGGCTGCCCTGGGGCATGGGCCCGGGCCCGGGCCCGGGTTCGGATTCCCGATTCTGGACTCTGGTATGTGGGTCTGCACGGGGGCGTCGTTTACTTGGCTAACTCGAACGGTGTTGGCGTATCCGTGGCTCTAATTGCTTTGTTAGACACGTCGTTGTGGGGCAAAATATGATGGCGGCGTTCTCACAGAGCCAGAGGGGGAGCGGCAGAGAGTTGTTGAGAAAGTTTTTGCCTGGGAAATGCAGTTTGCATGCGAGACTTTAATTTGATCAGAAGAAGATTGGCAAGTGATATCAGAAACAGAAACTGTTTCATTTCAAGTTTATCACATTTTGTCAAGGGTGAGATATTTAAGAGAGTAGAGAGCTCAGACCTCTGGCTTTAATCAGCCAATGGCATTTTGAATTTTTGTGTTTATTTTCCACAAAAGTTCTCAAAGCAAACCTTAGCTTTCGGGGCAAAAATCTCATCTCTCACACACACAACTTGTCGGTCGACCCTCGGGCATCTGGGAGCATCTCTGAGTATCTGACAGGATTTGCACAAGACTGAGAGCCTGGCCCCCAGGCTGGCAATTATAAATACTACTCTGCTACGGAGCCGTTTAACAGGAAAACATCACAGAACATTTGACTAATCTCCAGGACACCAGCGTCAAGGATGTGTCAACACAAGAGGAAACTTGTCCGTTGCCCATGGGAAGTGAGAGTGGGTCAGAGGTCACAGTTGTGCCCCCCCGGCAATCTACTCGTAAAGTTCGACTTCATTTGACAACTTTAATGCAGTCCAAAGTCCGAGCGTGGAGCGTGGAGCGGCGGCAATTTGTGAAAAGTTTCTTATTGCATTACCGCCTGGCCTGACCGTTGGCTAAACTTTGTTTTACATAACTGCTCCCAGGCCCCACCCCCCGCGCATTGTCACTCATAAATGTTAAACAAATTGTTGGACCTACACTCGTCTCTGTGTTGCACTAACTTTCTGATGGCATGCCACAGAGAGCTGAAGAGTTGCTGTCGAGTCTTTTTTATGGGATATCTACAAATATTTGAATCCTTTAGTAGCCAAAGGTCCTTTAGACCCATTACTCCCTAGAAATCCTCCCTTATTTAAGAGCATTCCCACTTCAGTGTATCCCTTGCTCGCTTTTTATACCCGATACTCAAAATGAGTATTGGGGTATATTAGATTTGTGGTAAAAGTGGATGTGTGTAACGTCCAGAAGGAATCGTTTCCGACCCTATAAAGTATATATATTCTTGATCAGCATCAATAGCCGAGTCGATTGAGCCCTGTCTGTCTGTCCGTCTGTCCGTCCGTCCGTCTGTCCGTCTGTCCGTCCCCTTCAGCGCCTAATGCTCAAAGACTATAAGAGCTAGAGCAACGATGTTTTGGATCCAGACTTCTGTGATATGTCACTGCTCCAAAAATATTTCAAAACTTTGCCCCGCCCACTTCCGCCCCCACAAAGGGCGAAAATCTGTGGCATCCACAATTTTGACGATACGAGAAAACTAAAAACGCAGAATCGTAGAAGATGACTATATCTTCTAGAGTGCAAAATCTGAACCAGATCGTATAATTATTACAGCCAGAATCACGAAAACAATTTCACTCTTTCTCGCTCTGTCTCACTCTAACACACAGGTTTCATGGTCGGTTTTGCCAATTGCAAAATATGAGTTCAAGGATCTCAGAACCTATAAAAGCCAGAGCAACCAAATTTGGTATCCACACTCCTGTGATATCGGACCTTGACCGTTTCCTGTCCAAATTTCGCCACACCCCCTTCCGCCCCCGCAAAGGACGAAAATCTGAGGCAACCACAAATCTCAGAGACTATTAAGGCTAGAGTAACCAAATTTGGTGCACACACTCCTTTAAGATGTCACTATAAAACGTATATCTCAGACTTTCGCCCCACCCCCATCCGCCCCCACAAAGGACGAAAATCTGTTGCATCCACAATATTGCAGATTTGAGAAAACTAAAAACGCAGAATCATAGATAATGACCATATCTATTAGATTGCTGAATCTGGATCAGATCAGATCATTTTTATAGCCAAAAGGAACAAATCAATTTGCAGTGGCTACGCAGCGCCCGACGTCACGCTCAGACTGATTTTCTGTCTCTCTCGCACGCACTCTTTGTCGTGTCGTTAAATATTAGCGGCGTCTGCCGGAGGAGAGCCATACTGACTTAGTATCGGGTATAACCGTAGAGTTGCGGTGTCCGCAGCAACTCACAACGTTCCCCCTCGTTTCTGTGTAATTTTAGTTGGAAAACTTGTTTGGTGTCGCTCCATGTGGTTGAAGGGAGACCGTGGAGCTCCCTCCTCGCTTCCCTGGAGCTCCCTGGAGCTCCCTGGAGCTCCCTGGGGGCGCGACATGCGACATGTTGGCATACCGCTAATTGTAAGTGAAATTAGCGGTTCTTTTGTTGCCTTTTTTGTTGTTTTTGCTAATGAAAATTGTTTAAGCCAAGAACTTGGTGCTCCCCTCCCCTCTCGCGGAAAGAAAGGAAAAGTTTTCCATGGAAAGAAGATGGAAATCGAATTCAGTGAGCGATTAATCGGATTTCGTGTAATTCCAATCAGATTGTGACTCCCGTTATGCGCATAATTAAAAGCAACTTTACTTTCGTTTCTCTCTCGAGTCCCCCCCCCCCCTTAGTTGTGTCGCCATATGTCCGAGTCGCCACGCCCAGGCACTTGCCTCCTCTGCTGGAGCTGCTGGAGCTGCATCTTCGACGAGAAGTGAAATTAATGGCTTTTCTATTATTTTGCACAAAGTTTTCCGAAGCGCATTTGACGTTGATTGCATTTTTTGCGCTGCCAGCGAGCCAGGACGCACATCAGGGAGCGGAGCATGGGCTAAGGAATAAAGGATAAAGGATAGAGCACAGAGAGAGAGCGGGTGGGGGGCGGAGCTTCCCCAAAAAGTAGAATCACAGCTGCTGTAAAACTTGATTAAAAATTTAGTATGTGTGTTTGAGGATGGGAGGCAGAGGCGAGCCATTTGCCTTCGTCCCGTTTTCTCCATTAAACGAAAAAGTTGAAAACTGAGAAAGACCGGAAGAGAGCAGATTAATGGAAAGGAATTTTTGCATTGTTTGGATCCACTCTCATGCGTACAGTCCATCATGCGACTCACACAGATACTCGTACATAAGTTCCACCTTCACACAAACAACCCTCTAGTACCCTCTCTGGCGGTGGCGATTGACCAGGCCCGAACTACTGATTTGGCTGGTTCCTACATGGGTACTTTCCGAACCAATTCTATGGTAAACGAACGCCGAACCACTCAAAGAAGAGACAGAAAATGTTGCTCTGTATACTCTAGCCACCGAACTAGTTAGGTTAGGATGCACCAGTAGACGTCTCACCAGTAGACGAAGAAACGAAAAAGCATGAGAGGAAAATGAAGAGAGCAGGTAGCTAAAAATGATGCTGATCTGCTCTTCTCCTTTCCCTTTTCTGTTTTAGGTCATTTCATTGCTGGAATGTTCTTTGGGTACCCATTTCACTAGCTACTACAGGGGTACCCATTTCACTAGCCACTAGACGAGTACCCATATCACTAGTCCCCGGGGGTAAACGATGTGGTGTCGCTGGTCCCCATGTCGTAGGACATTACGGGTTAAGGGTTAGTAAAGAAAGTACCCCTGGTCTGCTAGGGAGTGGTGATATCACCACCTCCGAACTAGTTCCCCAGTACTGCTGGGAAACACACCACACCACCCCAGCATACGTTCCACTAAGCCTGTCTTTCGATGACTGTCTATGTGCCCCTTTCTCGGTCGCGCCCCCTCTGTGTATGATGTGTAGGAGGATCAGCAATTCCGATAATAAAACTGCTTTGTGCACAACTGCAGCAGAAGATAAGATTAATAACTGGAGCACTTCTTTATCTTCTTTATCTTGAATCACAAACTATATCTTATACAGTCGTACAACAGTCGAAAAGGCTTTTGTTTCATATCCGACATTTCAAAGGAAATGCAAGCCAGGCGCACCTTTCTTTCCACCCAAAAAAAAAGGGAGGGAGAGAGGGAGAGACGCAGCGTTAAGTTGCACAAAATGAACTTCCTTCCGAGCAGTGTCTTCCTGTCGCGCCTGAATGGCCGACTTCCACACAATCCTCCTGACCCCCTCTGACCCCCCCTTTCCACAGCGTAACCGCCCGCCCATTTCTGGCTGTGTAGAAAATACAACTTTTTTGGGGCCGCAATCCCAGACGGTCGAAAAACCACAACGCCGAAAAATAAAAGCACCCAACGAGAAACCCAAACCCAAACCGAAGCCGAAGGAAAACTTTAAGCTCATTTCAGCCTTTTACATATAAAGTTGTCTAGTCCGTCTGTCTCTGTCTCTCTCTATCTCTCTGTCTGCACGACGCCGCCGTCGAACAATACAAATGGCTAGGAAAAGCGAACAAACGGTCCGAACTGTGGCCCAGACACGTCTCCTCCTTGTCTCTAGGGGGGGGGCAGAAACCAGCTAACCAGTTAATTTCCAAATTGTGAACATTACCAAAAAGTGCGATGTGTGGACGGGGCTAGAAGGCTGTAAGAGAAGGAGTGAACTATGGCAGGGAAGTGCCAGGGGTGGAGTGGAGTGGCAAAGAGGGGATCTAGAGATGACTCCCCGATCGTGAGTATATAATGGTCAAAGGATTGAAAGCTCTCGATTTTTGCGATGTATTCCGTTCCATTCCTTATACGATAGTAACTATAACGATAATATCTATCCTTATACGATAGTATATAATGAATGCCAATTCTATAAATTATAGTGGTAAGATACACCATTTAAGACTGAGCTGGCTCCAGGATCTCTTTAAAGAGAAGCTAGCATAGAGTTCAAAAAGCAGCTCGAGCTCGGCCGCTCTCTCGTATATTGCCATTGAACATACCCTAATTCAGGAGGACTTTTTCAATTTCTAACAACAAAATTCCTCGTGCTTCACGATACCATCTCCACCGGTCGGACAGCCCGGATGGACAACGGTTCGGCTTGATTTGATACGCCGCAACTAGTTCAAAACTACACAGCGGCTGCACCACACACTACACTGCCCTACACACGACACGACGCGGCGAGGAGTGGAATGGTAAATGCGCTCGGGAGTAGACCGGGTCTGGTTTTTAACTGCGGGGCAGTGGGGCTGTGGGCGGGGACGAATGGTGTTTTGGCCTGGCCAAGAACAACAAAAGCAGCAGCCGGCTGTGTTGGCCACAAAAGCCGACTGGACTGATCAGAGGAGGGGCCATAGCCATAGCCATAGCGTCATCATTGCCAAAGCATAAAACTTGTTTCTGTCTAAACATGGAACAGGCAGGCGGTGGAGGCCCCCAAACCCCCAGACCCCACCCTGAGCTTCTCCTCTGCCCCTGGTTGCAAGCCAGTCTGAAATATCTTCCGGCTTGGGCAGCAGCAGCAGCAGAAAACAGCAACAACTGCGGCACTTTGGACGCAGTTCCGTGGACGACGGCTTGGGCAAGTTTTCCATTGTTGAAAGGTTTCCAAAAAAAGAAGTAGCCCCTTTGCCCCCACCCCCTTTCTCCCTCTCGTTGCAGCAACGCTCCATTCGCATTTTTCCCATTGTTGGAGAAAGAGGGGGCACGAGCAGGGTAGGGCTGGGAGCCAGGCTGGGGCTGGCCCCCGTTGGCATCGGCCTCGGCCTGCATTAATATTGTGATTTGGAAATTACGAAATTCTCCAGCGACGGATAAAATTGAAGCAGTGGCTGGCTGTGCTGTTCGCCCTGATCTATTGTTGTTGTTGCCCCTCTGCTGGCAGCTCTGCTGCTGAATCCGCGATAAATTTCATTTGAAAAACTGTAGTCCAACAGGGAATGTGGCGGCAAAAGAATCTGAAACGGGGGAGCTGAATAGCAGCTGATGAAGAAAATGAGGATTCGCAACAAAACAAAATAGTTTCTTCTTAACGTTACACAAAGCCCGTATAAACCCGAGAAGAACCCCGAGTGATCTTTCTAATATTTTAATTCTGAATCCACGAACAATAAAAAATCAATGGGAACATTTCTATATAATTTATATTGCATTCTACGAAGGGAAATATGCCATAAATTGATATTTCTATATCATAATATTTTCCATAACGTGGGGAAATCCCCATTCCCCTTTCTTTAACTGTATGTGCCTCATGATCACACATTTGTTTTGTGGCAATAATAGCAGCAATCTACCAGAAAACCACTGGAAGAGAGTCTCAGGCAAACTCTCAAACAAATGAAGTTCATTGCCATTGGATCGGGGGGTCTTTAATGGGGTTTATGGTCCATTAAAAGATCATTAGTAGAGGAGCCGGCTGATGAATCAATTTTCTTGGCAATGGAGGAGATTCCCTCGAATTTGGGTTACAGTTGCGTGCCTTCCACCTGTGCCTCTGCCACTGCCTCTGCGACTGCCACTGCCACTGCCTCTGCCACTGCCTCTGCCTTTCTGCCCTGCCTTTCTGCCCTGCCTTTCTGCCCTGCCTTTCCCCCTTACAGTTTCCTTCACCTTTGCAACCCAAAAGCCCACTTACCCGCTTGAGTTGCTCTCTCACACACATACACTCTTATAAACTCGCACAGACAATGCAGAGAAATTCATAATTAACATAATTGAGGCACAGCACAGCCGCTGCCACCGCCGTCGCCTTTGAATGTGTGCTTCATTTTTTTGTGCTTTGATGAGCAGAAAGCGATGCCCTGGAACAGAGGTTACAACGATGAGGACGGCCATAAAAATACACAACAACAACAAGTAACCCCCAGGTGCAAGGCAGAAAGAGAGAGAGAGAAAACGAAACAATATGTAATTTCTACGCAAAAATGTTTTTACATGGCCATCCGGCAGGCAGAGAGCGGGAGGGCGTAACAGGCACCAACAGCAACAAGAACGAGAAGATGGAGATGAAGAAGAACAAAGGCAGAAAACCCAAACAAAAACAAAAAATACAGGCTAGACCGAAGAATACCCTGACATAGCTTCGGAACTTAAAAGTAATTTGCAGGAGAAACAGATAACAACATGGCTTTATAGAGTTTACTCTTTCTGCAGATCGTGAATAAGAAAACTCTGTGCTATCCTCATCCTGCGTTGCAAACATTTCCATAAAATCATAATACCATATGCAGAAAGGGTCTAGCCAGAAGAAGAATGAGTAAATTGACTTTGATGTACACCAATACTCTTTCAGCCACACACATACATATGTACACATGTATTTGACTTACCTGCGACTCTGATGCTGCGCTTTTTCTGCTGCTGCAAAAATTCGGGGGAACGGTGACCCCAAGCCTGACTTGAAGTTGGTGGCCTGACCTTCGAAATGGCGACGCACAAAATGCCCGCTGCCCACTGGAATGTGGGGCCCCACCAAGGGTCTGCTGACGTCGTGTTGCGTTTTGCTGTTATCTTTTACTTGCTCTGTTCTGTTTTATTGCTTGTTCAATGCCGGCTGTGCAGTCGCAGTCGCTGCTTCGACTTCTGCTGACACAAAGGTGATGGTGCTTTTGCTCTTTTTCGTTTTCGCACCACTAAGCTCTTCTCCTCTTCCTCGCTTTCGCACCTCCTAAGCTCTTCAAGCTACAATAAAACTGCCGTTATTCATTGACGAAATGCCCTTCGACTGACACTCGATAGAGTCAGGGTGAGAGGGGCAAGCAGGGGTACACACACACATCGCAGACACAACACCACAAAATATTTCCACAATTAAATCATTCACATTTTTATTTTGAATATTTAGCAAGCTTTTCTTGTATGGTACGAGTACGATAATATCACGGTCAACTGGGTTTTTTGGTTTTATTAATGCTGTCATCTCCACTATTTGCTGATGATTGGAAAAGCAAATAAACGGAGGAACGTTTTCCCGGCGGCCCGTCGAAAGGAAATGCAGCAAACGGCACGCGACGCACGTACACAATGGGAGTCACAGAAATGGGTCTGAGAGAGTCCGTGTGTGTGTGTGTGTGGATTCAATCATGGTGTTGTTGTACGAGGTGAGGAATCCACAGAGATGACTCTCACGATCACCTCAAGATGGGTCTGAAGGAAGAGAAACAAAATCTAGCGTTCTCTTGAATTCCTCACCTTGTTCAAACACACTTTGGGGCTCACTTTGCTCTGGCAAAAGTCAAACTGTAAATTGAATTTCAGTTTTTCAATTTATGCTCCTCTCAATTAAATCATTAAGAGGAGGGCAAAAAGATTACGATTACGCCACCATCTAGCGCTCGAGGGGGCCCCTCTGGACAATCCCCCCTCCATTTTGCACCGTCTGTTGCCGTCTGTTCATGTGTGTGAGTGATTTTGCTTGTTTTTCGGTGAATTCTCAAAAATTTAATTACGCACCGAATGCAATCGAAAGCAAATTACACATATTTGCAATTGATTTTTGGTAATTGAACGGCTCTTGAAAGTAATTAAATTGTTACTTCACACACACACACACAGTCGCGCAAACAGCAGCCAAAAACCAGTCACACACACCCACACAAACCGTTGTATCGCCCTCTGCTGCGCCGACGCAACCGCGGTAGAACCACTTCTCACTCAATCTCTTTTAATCTCTGCCTCGCTTTTACCTTTTTCGCTATTTCTATTCTATTTAGCATTCGTTTTTTCACACGCTGCACGGGGAATAATCAAACAATACTTCGAAAAAGCCACTGAGAACCAACACAAATACACGCGCAAACGAGCGCCCTTCTCCATGCACTTACACACACGCGGTATTTACAACACAAAATTTTTATAAACAATGCCGCTCACCGCCGACGCAAGATTTTCAATCGACACACGGGTGCGACGGTGGCAGAGAGTCACGACCAGCACGCCACGAAAGCCAAACGAAGAGTCAGGCACGGCACGACACCCACACGGGTTGGGGCTTTGGGGCCTTTGGGGCTCTGCACTTGTTGCGCCCTCGCAGCTGTGTTTTGGCCACGAGGCGTTATGGTATTTACACACTGTTTGGTTTTTTTTGTGGCATTTTTAGGGTATTTTATTTGGCATGCACTTGTTGCGCTCCAGCCAGTGCTGCCAGATTTCAGAGTCAGTGCACACCAGATTTTAAGTTTTGATATTCCGTCGGATATTACTAGCTAGATAGATCTCCTAGCCCTGCCCACATAATTTTAAACGATTAATGAATAAATTTTCTACTAGACTGGTTTATTTTAAACGCTTGCTTTTGTTGGATTTAGTCTAAAAAATGGTTTAAACAAAAAAGGTAAACAAAAAACAAGCTGTTTAAAACCGTAATCTCAGATTGTTATGTTTCAGACATATTTTTGCATATGATTAGGGTCTTGTTAAAATATCTCGGCCCCAATACACATTCTTGGTTTCTGTAAGAAGACCAAAACCTTCAAAATATCGTTTAAATACCTTTAAAACAGAGCCTTATGGCCTTTATTGGTGCATTAGATGACAAACATTTTCTCAATTCTAAAACATCCATTTCCCCATTTCCCATTTTCTCAATCCGCGTCATGTCGAGGGACAGTGCTGCCCATACAAATTGAATGTTGCCAGCAACGTAAGAAAAAAACGTAAAACGTAAGAAAACGTAAGTGAGTGTGGAATGTAGGGACATTGTTGAGCTGAAAAGGGACATTTTGGCGAGGAAAAATCCCATCAGAGAAATTACCAAAAATTTCCCACCAATCTTGAGCGCCAAATAGAAATTGTTTGAAAGTGAATGAGTGAAAGGATTTAAATCCAATCCATTGGAATAAATGATGCTCGTAAGTACGTAAGACGTAAGTATAGAAGTTTCTATACCCTTTGTTCTCCAATATATCAATTAATAAATAAATTTTCTACTTAACTGGCTGATTTTAATCGGTTGTGCCAGGGCTCAGCTGTACTGCCCCAAGGTATATTACATGGAAGGTTAGGTTACAAAAAGTATGGAAAGTATTCGATACTAATATAGATGTAATTATCGATTCAGGAATTAATAATCGAACAATGTTCCGCCTTTAACCGCTAGGTGGCGCCATGAGCTAAGTAAATAGTTCCGCTTTTAACCGCTATCTGAAAAGTAGTTGTGGAAACAACCTCTGCTGTCCCACAGCCGGTAGTCGGCGTTTGTGCTGCGGTCACACTGGCGCTAAGTTACGCGCGCACTGTTATTTGGATTCAAATAATAAATTTTTGTTTGCAAATTCCTGAAAAATCCACCCAAAACTCCAAAAAATCAAAAGATTTCGTAATTTTTTTTTAACAAATTCTTTATATTTGCTTGCATTTTTTATGTTTTTTTTTTGCTATTTTTTCCGTTTTCTTTTCACTTTTTTCTTTTATAAAACTTTGTTTTAAGTTGTTCTTTTTCATGTATTTTGTTTTGTTTTTGTATCCATCCGCTGCTCTTGTATATAAATAATAATACTTATAGGCTAGGTAATATAGTAAACTTTTTGTGTTTTGTTTCGATCTTAACGCAATATATAATCAATTTTTTGTTTTTTGTTTTTTGCCAAAAACTGAAAAATTTTTGTTTCATTAATTGATCTTGTGTGTTGTTTTTTGTTTATTGGTGATTTTTCTTCTGGTTGTTTTTTGGAATCGAAAAACTCTTTCTGGCAACAACAATTGCAACTAACAAAGCTAATGGTACATATATGTAGGCCTAAATTCTATATAATCGCGATCTCTTAGTTTTCTAACATTTGTTGTTTTTTTTATATACACTTACAAAAATTTGCTAGTAGTTTTGCTTGCATGTCGATCTATCTGGGGATTTTCTCTGCTTATTTTTTAATCATTTTCATTTACAAATTGCTCTGCTTTTGTGTGTGTGTGGAAGGGAGGGGCAGGCGGCTTTAAGGGGTACTTCAAGGGTATATTCATGCACTTTCACAACCTGAGCATATTACTATCTCGCTCGCTCTCTCTCTCTCTCACTCCCAATCGCTCAATCCCTTCCACTATTTCACGTTTCAATACTGCTTGGAATTTCTAGTGGCGCCCCACCAGGCACAGGAACTGTAGGCGGTGGGAGCAGCGTGACCAGCACGCTCCTGCACCACCTGTCTTTGTCCGGATGGGGTGGGGGCGCCGCCAAACGTCGCCTACAACTGATACTAACTCCCGACCATAATGTGGGCGGGCTGCTCCAGCTCGTTCTCGTGGTGGAGCCGCGCATTGGCCACCGGCCCGCTGAGGCCGCTCTTGAAGAGCTCGTCCGAAGAGAGCTTGCAGCTCGGTACCAGCTCGGTGAACTCTGACCCCAGGCCGAATTCCATGTCCAAGAATCCGTACTCCCAGGTATTGGCCCCCGCACTC
The DNA here is from genome assembly GCF_003286085.1 of Drosophila persimilis. Taxonomy (NCBI): domain Eukaryota; kingdom Metazoa; phylum Arthropoda; class Insecta; order Diptera; family Drosophilidae; genus Drosophila; species Drosophila persimilis. The sequence goes on along the minus strand of NW_020825288.1, from coordinate 26,529,959 downwards.
ACATTCGAGCTGATGCTGCTCACATACGACGACGTCAGCGAGTGGGTGGCCGAGGAGATGGTCGACAGGGTGGTGAAGGTCGCTGTGGTGGAGGAGCTGCCGCCGCCGGAACTGGTGGCACCACTGGCACTGCCACTGCTGCCACCTCCACTGGAGCCCGCCTGCACGGTTGTGAAGCTCCCACTGAAGGCCAGCGTGGAACCAGAGCTGGAGGATGCTGCTCCTGCCACAGACACAGGCACTGCTGTGGGCGTGGCTGCCGCCGGGAGAATGTTGAACAAATCGTTGTTGTTTAGGGGATCCAGGGCGGATTGTGAGCTCAGGCTGAGCACCGAACTCCAGTTGATGGAACGCGTGGAGTCGTCATCCGCATAGCCCGAGTCGCTGGTGTCGCTGGTGCCAGTAGTCACTGTGGGGGTCCCACTGTTGTTGTTATTGCTGTTGGTGCTGGGAGGAGTGCTCCCATTGCTGGCGGCACTGTTAGTTTGTGGCAGGGTAAGACTGGAGCTGCTGCTGGCGGCATTGGAGCTATTGCTGGTGGCAGAGGGCGAGTCGGAGGAACTGCTGCTCACAGGACTCGTGGCTACCGTTGTTGTTGGAGCGGATGTTGCGGAGGCTGCCGCTGCAGAGGTGGTAGTGGGGGGGCAGGTGGGAAACGGTGTGGCACGTCCAGACTGCGACTCCCGGAAGGGATAATGATCGTAGGGATGCAGACTACTCCCGCTCGTTGTTGCTGCTGCTGCAGATTGGGTTGGCGCCGACGTATCACAGTTGTTGGCTTGCCCCTGGAATCCTGCAACTCCCACGACTCCCCCCCTGTAGGCCCCCGCTGGCTGTGGCTCCAATCTCTCGTGATATCCACCATGCTGCTGCTGCTGCTGCTGCTGCTGCTGCTGTTGCTGTTGCTGTTGTGGTTGGAAATTGATCTGTTGGTAGTGATCCATGTTGGCCAAACGCGCACAATTCAGCACGGGGGCATACTCCAATTGTTGCTGTTGTTGTTGGGGATGTGGATGCGGATGCAGTTGCGCCGCTGGCGGGGATTGTTGCTGCTGCTGTTGCTGTTGTTGCTGATACGCCGGATGATATTGCGCCGCTTGGGCAGCCGCTGCTGCTGCGGCTGCTGCTGCTGCCGCCGCCTGCTGGTGATGCTGCTGGGCCGCCTGATGCAGCTCCTTGGCCTCCGCTTCGATCTCCCTATCGATGCGCTTGAGGGTGTTGCAGATGAGCACCGAACGGTAGAGCGATTGCTCCGATACCTGCCGGAAGCGGGAGAGCTTGAACATCGACAGATTGCGGATCTTCAGGCGCGTGTCCTTGTAGCAGCTCCTGTTTGCGCTGCACCAACCGCTGGCGCGTCCATCGCAGCACCGCTTGAGGGGCAGGCCATGCAGGGGCAGACCGGCAAACGGGGGCACTGGCGCCGTGGAGGGAGGCGGACTGCTGGGCGAGGCGGCCGACGAGGGGCTGGTGGCGCCGGCAGCGGCTGCCGCACTGCTGCATCCCAGATCCAGGTAGGATTTCCCATTCTCCGCACAGCGGATCGTCTGCTGGGGCGCTGCCGGCTGCTGTTGCGGGTACGCGGGTGCCACTCCGCCGGGACTTCCGCTCTCATAGAACTGCTGCTGGCCCGCGGGCGAGGAAGGAGCCGATATTCCCGACCATTGGGGCGAGGCGAACCCTCGCGCCTGCTGCTGCTGCTGCTGTGGCTGTGGCTGGGCCTGTTGGGGCGTTGGCTGCGTCATGTGCTGGGGGCCACCGGTCCGCGAGCAATTCTGTTGCGGAAAGGGCTCAGAGTAGTAGTTGGGCTGCCGGCTGCCATATCCCGGGGCATAGCTGCTCCTCTGCTGCTGTTGCTGCACCACAGCCTGCTGATGTTGCTGCTGTTGCACGACTGCCTGCTGCTGATGCTGGATGGGATGGGGATGGGGATGCGCTGGCAGCTGGTGCGGATGTGGATGTGGCAGCGGCACAAACGGATGGTAGCGCATGGGGCAGTAGGTGGGTATGATGGTCTCCTCCTCCTCGTAATCATCCTCAAAGTCATCATCGTCGTCGTCCAGCTCATCGGCGCTCAGGAGCGTGGTGGCCAGGGTGGAGCGTGTGGCAATGCTGCCCCACGGATCGCTCGGCACGGCCACGGCCTGCAGCTTGGAGATGCAATCCTCGGCGCCCCCACCAATCACAGAGGACGGAGTGCCAGTGCCAGTGACAGTGACCGAGGAGGCACCGCTCCAGGGCTCGCAGGGCACAGCAGCCACCACCTCCAGCTTGGCGATGCTGTCCTCGGGTATGGCCGCACTCGCCGTCGGTGGCAGTGGCACCTCCGACTGGCTCTTCGCGCTAGTAACTTCGCTACCATTCGAGATGGTGATGATGCCGCTATCCGACTTGGACTCTGCATCCACAATGATGATGTGATTGTTGTTCGATTCAACAGTCGTCGTCGTCGTTGTCATCGCCTCTCCCTGTTGTTGCAAGTGCTGCTGTTGCTCCTCTAGCGATTCCAGGTAGTTGTTGTTGCTGATGGCCCATTTGTTGGCCTTGTGGGGGGGCGGGGCACAGTTGCCCGTGTACGTGGTATTGGCATCCTTGCTGTCAAAGGTCAGCTCATGCTTCCGCTTTGTGGCGGCTGTTGCTTGAAGACCCATCGCTGAATTTACCTGCAAAAAGGAGAGACATTTTCGTTTAGAGAATTGCCGCCAAAAAATGTCAAGAATAATCAAGACTAAAGAGCAGGGAGACTCTACTTTGTATCATAAATTTCCACGCAAGCGACAGGAGCTCCTCACAAAGGACACACGAAAACAACAACAAAAACTTATCAAGAAAATGGAAGCACCATCCTCCCCTTCTGTTTTTCCACCCACTCAAAGGCGCAGAGACCAAGAGCCGCATGAAAATGAGATGGGGAAAATGCCAGGCAACAAACAGTCAAGCGGCAAAGTCGAGGAGTAGTCTTCCCGTTCGCCTGTCTGTCTGTCTGTCTGTCTGTCAGTCAGGATGCCACCCTGCCATGCCCTTAGCCTTCCTCCCACTCCCACTCCCAACCACCCACCCACCCACTCTCCCATTCCTCTGCCACCCACACCCACACCCAAATCCCTCTTCCTTCCTTCCCCCTTGTATTCCGCACTGTGGCATTGCTCATCGGCGTTTCACTGCCTGCTACTCGACTCGAGAAATCTTCTTAAAATAAAACCCCGAGCGAACGACGGAGAAAGAATGAATGATAGAAAGAGAGGGTGGCGTCGGGGAGAAAGCAGTGTGGGATGATTGCCTTCGATTTTGCTTCTTCTTTCTGTTGCTGTTTCTTCCTGTCTTCATCTCTCTCTCTCTTTCTTTCCCACCCATGCAACTTCCGCGCACGCAGCATTTACTGCGCGAGAGAATTTTTCAGATGCTCGTTTTGTTCTTTTCGAAACTATTTTTGGGTTTCTTTCTTGAGATTCTTTCGGAAATTTTGGAACAACTTTTTTTGGAATTTTTGCATCGAAGAGTTTTTCTATGGATATATGTTAAAACTCATTCCGTTCGGAAAAAGGATGTTTGAAAAACTGATGAATAATGTAGATCCTAAGTTTATTCATAAAAAAGGATAATATTTCGATTTTAATTGATTCTAAATCACCAGAAACTGGATTCATTTATTTATTTTACCAATACAAGATTTACTAGGAATATAAGCCCTCCCTAACAGTTCAGATTCGAACACAAAACCAAACGATCGTAAAATATCATATGCATAAAAATCGTAAGCTAACAAATAATTATTCTACCAAAAACTAAATTCATCGTTATTATAGTATTACAAACCACCAGAACTCTGTAATAAATTCAAAAACCGATCGAATCTTCCTGAAAAACCTCTAGTAATACCTGTATCTAGATATATGTATATGTATGCAACGTTAATCTCCACCGATCTGAGATCTCTCTGTCATTTCTCTAGCTGCAAGACTTTCGCCTTTTTTCAGTGTTGCCACCATTTAATTTCGGGGCAGGTAACTCTATGCAGCGAAGAACAAGCGCGGCGGCCTCGGCCTCGGTCTGGTCTGGTCTGTCTCGTCTCCCTTTCGGTTTTTTGAACATCTGTGCAGCGAACGACGGCCGGCCTTTGTGAAGAGCGGCGTCATATTTATAAGGGTTGCCATATGCTCGCATATTTTGCTGTTGCTGCCACATACTGCTGCTGTTGCAGTTGCCATCAGCATTGAGGGGGAAAATAATATAAACGGAGGACCGAGCGCATCGTCGCCACGGCTGGGCTTTGCTTTGGGGTGAGTTTTCAGTTCACTTTTTTCAGATATCGTCATCGTCGTCGTCGTCGTCGTCGTCGTGGCTGAGTCGCATGTGTTTCGCATTTTTCGTTCCCTATGACAATCTCTGGTCCCTCTCCATGCCCTTGCTGTGTTGTTTGCCTTTGCCTGCTGTCTGCCTCTGTTCCCATTCCCGTTCCCGTTCCCTGCCTCATCATCGCCGCATTTCATCCCTCGTTACTCGTTCGTGTGTGCAGCTGTATTTTTGGTTATTTTTGGTATAGGGGCTGGAGCAAGAGTCTCGAGTCTCGAGTCGTCTCTCGTCTAGACACACACGCTCCATGACCGGGCCATAGACATGGACATGGTCTTCCTTTTGGGAACGAAACAGCGTCTTCTTTGATGATTCTTTCGCTTCCATTTCCATTGTATTGTTGCCTTTGCTCTGCTCTGAGTCATGTCTTGTTCTATGGGCTTATCATCACCAAAGGCGAGTCGAGTTGAGTTGAGTCGTCGTCATCGGGCGACATTAGTGTGTGCATGCCTTATTGTTCTGGCGACGACTGGTCGTATGTGTAATGTCCGCCGATGCTAAAAGCCGAAGCACATCGCGCATACGCCGTGCGGAACGGATCTGTTTGGCTTTTTGCAAAAAAGCTGAAAAGCTCTCCCCGTTTAGAGGCAAAAAGCTTTTGAAACGGGAAAACAATCGAATCGAATTACAACAAAAAGAACAAAAAACTTTCTACGCTAATTTTTCAGTTTTCTTTCGATTTTTGTTGAAGAGATGGAGAAATTGTTGTTGCATGTGTTGCGAGTGTGTTGCCATCATTATAAGCAGCCAGAGGAGATCAAGCCACAGCTCAAGTCTGAGCCGCTGATGGTGATGATGATGATGATTTTGAGGCTGAATTGCCACACCAACATCACTCCCAGCTACAGCCAGTTCCAAGCAGCTAACAGCAGCACAAAAGCCAGCCAGTCCCCAACGCAATCCCAGTCCCCACTCTCGGGGCCACAGCCACAGCCAGAGCCAACGTTCGTTCGTTCGTTCGTTCGTTCGCTTTTTACCATTAAAACACAGCAGCAGCATTTTACGCTTCGCCAGCAACTCGTTTCAGCTGCTGGCACTGGCACTGGCACTGCTGGCTACGAAGGAGAGATACAGATATACAGATACATTTCCGACTGCTGTAAGACGGCAACGGTCTCCGTCTCCGTCTCCGGCTGGCTCCACATTGACGGCCCGGCCTGTGTGAGTCTCGACTCTCGAGCTCTGGAGTCTAAAGCTCGCACGCAGCGTTGCAGTTGTTGCTGCCACAACAACAACAGCCATGCTACCTTCAAATTCCACAATATTCAAGTTTCAGGTTATGAGCCAACCAAACGGCCAGGCAGCCAGGCAGCCAGTCAGGCCCGAACGAGCCACCGAACGAACGAACAGAAAACCAACAGAAAACCTGAAAACCACAGAGCCCCACACACAGCTACAGCTACAGCCAGAGACAGAGGCAGAGCCCCGTCATCGTCGGAGGCAGCGCAACAACAACTCGACTCGACTCGAAATGTTTGCCCGAAAGCCAGAGACAACGAAACATCGTAGTCTTCGTCGTCCGCTTGGGCCGGGCACAGTGGAGCAAAAGTGGAACGATATTACTTGAAGTGTTGTTGGAACATGAGGAATAGGGAAGTCCCGAACTATGGGCATACATATGTATGTCTTAGATGATCTTAAACCTGAATGAAATTGCTCAAAATCTTTGAGAATAAGAAATCATAGTTTTAGGAATAGACTTATGTAGTTATAAACAACAAAACGTCTCCCTTTGGATAGATCTTCGTAAGTCAGAGAAACCCCAGAATCCCTAAAAACATAAAAAATCCACAACTCTTTATAAATGATATGATATGATAGAAAAAATCATAGAATATTTCTTCTTTAGTTTACCCCACGACCACTAAAAACCACATCCATTCCACTGTACCCCGTTTGGGCCACAGCACAGCACCGCCGCTCAAAAGTCGACTTCCAAGCATTAAAGTCGGTCGCTACCTCTGTGCCTCGCCGGCCTGGTCGAGTCGAGTCGATTCGAGTCGTTGGGTCGGGTCTGGTGTGGGGCTCTGGCTCTGGCTCTGGCTCTGACTCTACCGCTGACTGTGAGCCCCACTTGGAATTCTTCAACAACGTGCGATAGCAGCGAAAACGAAGCGAAGCGGGGCAACAACAAAAAAAAAATCAACAAGATTGAAGAAGAAAAAAACCCAAGTTTCAGTTTTCGACAAAAGCCAGAGGTAGAGCTCGAACCCGAGACGGAGACAGCGGCTCCGAGACCGAACCCGAGCTGATCCGCGACTTTGGCTCGGTCGAAACGACGATCTCCAGACCAGATCCACAGTCCAGGCAGTCCGCACAAAAGCAATTTAAATGTACGATACTCGCGCCAAAGAAGAAGACGAAAAAACATGAAAAAGAGCGTGCGGCGGTGACGGCACACAAGAAGACAACGAAGAGGAAGAGGCATAATAAAAAAGAAGCGGGGCTTAAAGTTTTCGAATAACAAAGATAGAGGGGAAGAGCTGGATGGAAGACAGCGACTGCTCATCATAATAAAACGGACGGAATTGAATGGGAGGGAAGACGAGCGCGAGCACCTAGCACTAGCTTGCTCTTGCTCTCTCCCTCTCTCAAAACTTTGAGTTTGAGTTGGAGATGACGACGCTAGATATGTTGTCTCTTGGTGTTTCCCATGCTGGTGGCCGCTCTGCTCTCCCACACCCAATACAATGGCTGAGTGGGAGGAAGAGAGAGGCAGAGTGAGCGCCGTAGCGGCACATGATGTTTTGTGGGAAAGGAAACAAATTTTCGACCTGCAACTAGCCTAAATACGTACACTCTTGTTATGATGCAAGGTTATAAGGCAAGGATGATGGGGGTGAGGAGGAGCTTTTATATGCGCATATTTTGCGTCGGCCATTTCATGTTGCCGCACGACGACGACCGCCACACGACTGACAGACACCGCAAAAAAAAACCCGCCGAGCCGATGTCGATGTTTGGAGCCAGCCAGCCAGCCGTCGATTGCCCCGCCGAGAGGCAGAGAGGCGGGAGGCAATGGAGGCCGTGACTGGGAACAGAGAGGAGGGAAGGTACAGGAAGCAACAACGACGACGACGAAAATCAGCTGTTTTTGGCGAATTAGAGCAATTTTCAATGCGCCGTTTTTCGTATGTATTTTTTTTTTGTGCTGTCGAAGATTTATAAGCAGCGACGCCGGCAGAGGAGTTTGGCGTCGCAATTGGTGACATTGAAAATTTGCAAGGCACGGGATGCGGTGCGGACATCTCTCTTTTGCTCTTGCTTATGCTCTCGTACTGGCACTGGTACGGTCTGGTGGTACGTGAGCATTAATGTGTGTTCCGAACAGCTGACAGCATATAGTACTCTCGTACATGTGTAAATACCCATCTCCGCTCCACCACACCACCCTCATTCGTGGGGCTAAGAATGGTGGCGTCCCAGTCATGACTTTTGGTCAATGAACCGCCTCATACTTCATCTTCTCCGCGCACACAAAAACAAAAAGAAGGAGCCGCAATCAGCTGTTTGGCCTGGTCGCGGACGGACAATTACATATGTATGTATGTATGTATATGCAAAGAGCGTTTCTTGAAATGTGAGCTCACACATACACAAATCTCATCCCCTCTTAAGCCGCTGGCCCAAGGGTCGGTCGTCTCTTGGTCCATAGCTGTCGTGTCGTATTCGAATAGATTCTATCCTCTACCTAAGGTCTGAGGACTAATCCTCAAAAAGGATGCAGCGCATTAGGCACGCCATTCGGTCGTTGGTTTTCGGTTTCTAGGACAGCACCACTTTCTGTAACGGCGGTCTGTTACGTCTACCTGCTCTCCCAGCTATTCCATCTTTTCCTATCCCAAGCAAGCCGATCCATCAATATGTCATTTGGACTTCCCAGACTGTAGCTGAATCCGACTGAGATTGAGAGTTTGTGTATTGCCAGTGCCTGAGGGGGGACTATGAAATGGGAATGCAATTGAGAGGAAATCAACCTGTAGGTCACTCTCGATAGCCGCAGCTAATAAGAATTCATGGAATTCCCTTGGGATGGGAGTACTTCGTATTTTCGTGGGAGTTCCAGTTGTCATGAGGTGTGTTTTAAGATAGATTTAGCTACTTTACTATATGTAGGTACAGTAAGAGCAAGATTGAGTTGCGTAGGATCAGTGGATAAATTGCTATTATATTCGAATCCCCTATAAAATCCCGGAACTAACTGTTCCACTTATTCTCATAGCCCTGCCCAGGCGGCTACCCAGCTGAATCTCTCGCCTCGGACTGTCAGATAAGCCTGATGAGATGATGCTGGTCATCATCACCTCCACTTTCACAGCCCCAATGCCATGCGAAATTTGTTCGCTATGCTATTACCGATGCCGTTGCTGCTGTTCGCTTATCGCGAGAGCCAAATGATAAGACAACGGCGCGCGAGAACGAATCAACACACGGGCCAGGATTGCGTCAAGTGCTGGCTCTGAATCGGAACCAGGGCTACAATGGCGGTGGCTGGCTAAAAAAACAACAGAGACAGAGCCCAAAGCCACCAACAATTGCCGTTAACAATGTTCGCTGCGAATACACTGCGCAAATTGCACGTCGCGCAGTGTACGATACAACAGAAAATTACAACAAAAAATATACCATGGAAAAAATGTATGTATATATGTATGTACGAGTAGTATACTGAAATGTACAGAGGCCCCCCAACAGCAAAACGAACGCTCCACTCCACCGTCCACAATTTCCCCATCCACATCCACAGTCACATCTACAGTCGCAGCCCAATGTTGCTGACTCGACTCTGAACGGTACGACGGCGTCACCGTCACCGCCAGTGTATATATACATACATCCCTATATATGTACGCGAGTGTGTGTATGGAATGGGAGAGAATGCCATATAAAAATACTACAAAAGCAGCAGCAGCAGCAGCAGCGAGAGTAGCAACAACTACAACTACAACGAACAGCAATGCGCAAAGCCGACGAGGCGAGATCAGAGCCGAAGCGAACGACACGAAGTACAGTCGCACAGTTAAAAATAAAGTGTGGGCCACAGGGGAGAGTTGGAGGACGGGACCGACGGCATTCGTACAGAGCGAGAAAACCAAGGAAGGTTGGAAGGGGAAACAGAGCCAGCGAGCGAGGGTAAAACAACAAAAGCAAAAGCAAAGGCAGGCAGGCGGCGGCGACGTTGACGTTGGCTCTGCTGGTAAATAATGATGATGGAACCAACTCTGCCGCTGCTGCTCGTATCTGTGTAAATTCATGTATAAAATGGATATGTATGTATGCATGTACACAGGGAAAGAGTTGCCATCGCTGTTATATTCGTGTTGTTGCTGTTGCTGGTGCTGCTGCTGCTGCTTTTGATATCGAGGGACGTAATATCGCAACTTTTGCCGTTCAAATTGTGCGGAGCGAACGTTCGTTGGTTCGTTCCGAGACTCGACTCGACTCGACTCGAGTTTAATTTTATTGAACGTAGCAGGGAAAAAAGAGCCAGACCATGCCAGCACCAACAACAACATCAGCCAAGACAAATAAATGATGGCAGCAGTGTTGCGTTCCGATTTTTGTAGGAAAAAAATATCTTCTGCTGTGCTTCTTTTGGGCTCGATTCATTTCGTTTTGAAAACACTTTAAAAAAAGAACAAGTAGTAACACAAGGGCTGTCTTTTTTTCTACTACGTTTCGCTTAGAATGGCAAAAAATTGGTGCCTGCAGCGACAGCTTTGGTCATAGCGGGGGCTGACTGTCCTCCCGAAAAACACCCTTCAGCTGTGGTAGAGGTGCACAATGCAGTGCGATGGTGAATATGCCATTTCTCGGACTGCCTCCCCTCCTCCTCGCATGCTACATTTAGCGAAGGTTGTGGTGGGATAACGGATGTTGGGGAACGCGCGTAAAATCACGTAGTTTGAATCCCAAAAAGGCAGGCAGGCGGCGCCACAAAAGACCAGCCGTTACGGCGAATGGAGATCATATCAAGGCTGACCATGGTATATTCTCATGGTGTTGTAAGGGAATCAGAACGTACAGTGATGCAGAAACATTATTGATGGAGTCAGTCTAGCTAATTTGTTTGATTTTTTTGAACATTTTTTATGGAACTTTAGAGGTTAGAACTTAGGTTCCCAAAAACGATCCAATTCAATCACATTTTCATCGCACAATTTTCCTTGATGTAGATCTTTTCGTTTTCGCTGCCATACTATCTTAAAGCGACAGGACGAGTCCTTTAGCCAAAGTGTATATATTGTATAAGGGAAGAACGGAGAAATTGTAGTCGCTTTAACCATATCCGCCCACTGGGAGCGAGCGCCCAGCCGTGACTATGACGTTGACTCCTGGCTCCACTCCCGCGCTGCAACACACTTCGATACGCGGCCGCCCACACACACAAGCACAAACACAATCACAGACAACGACAACCCCACCCTCCTGAGCACCGGCTTCTGCTCCTTCTCTCCTGCTATCCCCCCGTATAACACCCTGAACTGTTTATAAAATAACCTTATTTCGCACACACACACACACCCCATGTAGATATAGCCTTGTATTGGTGTATGTGTGTGTGTGTGTGTGTAAGCTCCATCAACGCCCAAAGAGTGGGAGGGTTTCTCTTTCCCTTAATACTCTCTCTCTCTCTGTTTCACTCTCTCACTCTGTGTGGCCCTGTCTCTCTTGTGCACTTTATGCCTGACATTATTATAATATTATATTCTTTATAATAATGGGTTGGCAGCACTGGCAGCCGAAAACCACCTACACAGCCCATATACATCACACCCCAAGCCACCCAAAAAACCCACCACCCAACCATCTGCCACCCCCAACCGCCACATCCCATCGTGGCAGCGATGTTTCGGCACGACCCTGCGCAGTGGATTCGTATTCGTGCATTGCAGAGCCAAGCATTGGAACCGGCTTTTCTCTATCGTACGACCACTGTACGTATACCCTATTCTGCCCACACGCACATAAACTCTCTCTGTCTCCCACACACCCCCTGGTGGGGTGGATTTGGTGTGTGGTGAGATATGCCGTATGACGTATAAAAGCTAAAAACGTTGGGAAATATAATGAAATTGGGTGAAATGCTCTCTCTCTCTCTCTCTCGCTCTCTCGGCTCTTCTCTGCGCTCTGCCTCCTCCTTTGGTCTGACATAATAAAGCCTACCACCAGGATGCCTGCCTGCCTGGCTAGTGGGACGTGGATGTGGTGGGTGGTGGGTGGTATGCGAGGGTAAAACCACTTTTCGAATTGCACGTACACCACGTGGGTGGAAGGGCAGGAGAGTACACTGCTTGTCCTGGCACTCCCCCACTCATCCACTGCTTGTCCATCCAATGCTTCCCCTCTACATCTATTGCTTGTCCTTCCTCCCACAGACCACCTTTATCCACAACATTGGTTGTGCTCCCTCCTCTCTTCCGCTGCTGCTGCTGCTCCCTCTCTTTCTGCTCTTCCGCTGCTGGTCTGTGTCCTCGTTGATTGTCAAGCAGGAGAGCGGCGGAAAGAAGCTTGAGGATGAACGGTGCCCTGCTTGCTCCACTGCTTGGCGATTGTGAGTGAGTGCGAGAGATGTATTCGCTGCTATGCTTGCTATTACGTTGCATGATAACTTTAATTTGGCTTAATGGAAATATTCGTGCTCTCTCGTGTTGTTATCCTTAAGCAAGCGAACCTTCCCATCCACCCACTCGTGATGCTGCTGCTGCTGCCACTGACCACTGGTCCGCGTGTTAAGTAGGTGACGCAACCGCAAATTTGCGGCAGGCGATTTAATAATGCTAATGCGTGCGTCCCGTGTTGCATCTGTGTGTGGAGTGGATGTGTAATGGTTGGGACTCGTCGTAGTTGCTGTTGTCTGTGAGTCACGTCATCATCTTCTGCGTCGCCGTTGTCGTCGTCGAACCATTTACGTCGTCGAGCCATTCAGCCAGCCAGCCGGTAATTCCCCGAACCCGTACCAACAGTAGCCGCAGTTGCAGTTGCAGCCACCTACCTCCTGGTGCAAACAAGTGCAAGTGATGCGCATTCATTGATAAGATTTTCTGCCAGCTGTCTTTGCTGCCACTCTGCCCCTCTCTCCGCGTATGTGTGTGTGTGTGTGTGTGCCTTGGGCATACATTAAGACCAGCCAAGTCCGCGGTTGCCCCCTCTCTCACTTATAGCCATATAAGCCGCCCCATGTAGCACATGTGGCAGGTCTTTCAATCGGTCAACCATGCCATGCTGTGATCTGATCTCTGTTGCACAGTCAAACCCATGTTTTGAGGTTTTTATTGGGTTAAGCTTTGATAAGTTCTGAAATTAAAGGTTTGTTCAACCCCCCAGATATTCAGATACTACGCTGATATGCAGCTCTTATCAGCTTTGAAATTAACCCTCGAATTGGCTTTACTGAACAATCGAAAGTAATTAAGGAAAGCCCTGAAAAATGTTCTAAGAATTTATGACGATAGTCGAAGTAATAATACTTCGGAATAATTGATAGGAAAGCCGGTAAGCTATGAAAGAGATTGCTGGAGAAAGAGGAATATCTAGATATCTAGGTGTAGGGATGATATATCATTGAATGATGGATGGATATACAGATAGAGAACCACAATAGCAATAGATAGTCGCGATGTTTAAATGTACATATAGTATAATGGTTTTTTTTAGTAAATTTTGATTATTATATAGATGGTTACATGTTGGATCGATTAAAAGACCAGGGCAGTATATGGAGAGTCAGTTCTTTAATAGATGCAAATTCAGATGGAAGACATTCCCAACCAAAAGACCTCCTTCAGATTCTGTTTATTCCCTCTTCTCTCCCAATTCAATTCATTCAGGTAAATACCCCTCTGATGATCCCAATTCCCAGTCGCCCCCCAACCCCTTGAGTAGTTCCGTTCTTCCATTCAGTTCCGCCCTATACCTGTGTTTCAAACAGCAACCTGACTCCGACTTCGACTCCCATGGCGCGACAAAAGTCGTGACTCGGACCACAAATGCTCATGCGACCAGATCCCTTCCTTCTCCTCTTGGCTCTGCTGTATGGACTGGCTTTTGTTTACGTTTTTAGAAGAATGAAGAATCTCATGCCACAAGAAATACAAATAAAAAATAAACTTTTTTTGGCGCGAGCCAGAATCATGGATGAATGGAAGGCAGGGCAGGGTCGTCGTCTCCCTCTCCCTCTCCCTCTCTCGTATCTTTTTTACTTATCATTATTTGAGCTTCTCTTTTTATGATTTTCTTTATTGAACAATTTTCGTATTCGTGTTGCACTTGACCGAAGGAGCGGGGCAACATCAGCAACAAGTTAAGAAGCGTGGTAAATTAAGAGACCGACCGCGCGAGAAACGATACCGTTCCGAGGAGAGGAAAAAAGGATACAGAAGATATTGTATGTGTACACGACGGTTCGTGCCCCCTTGAGGCATTTCATTTTTATGGCCACCAGACATGTGGCCATGTGTGCGTATCCTGGGCTGCTGCCACTTGCCACACAAACGAACACATGCAAATGTGTGGCTGCTCTGCTGGCTGCAACCAAACACAGAGCCCAAGTCGCGATTTTCATTCATAAAATCGAAGAGCAAAGAAAATGGGTAACAGAAGGAGGATGCTGCTCTGCTGCCACACAGCGCTGCCGCCTTGCCTCAGTGCTGCCACTGCCTCTGCCTCTGCTACCAATAACTCAAAAGGCACGCGCATTCGGAGGCAGGCGCACTTGTGTTAATGTATCTGAAAGTGAAATCACAAAAGGAGGAGGCACACGGCCACGACACACTCTCGGTCCGCGTCGTGCCCCATCCATGCCCTATGCCGGACCGGCGCCAGCTTCAAACTATTTGCAAAGACAGCACAGCGGCCGAGCCTCTCCTTGGTAGCAGTGGCGGTCGCTGTCTGCGTCCGCGTCAGCGTCAGCGTCGCTGCTCAATTAAGTGAATTAAGTCTCGTGCCGGAATTTTGCACCACCCCAGAATATGCCCCAACGAAAACGACAGACCAGACGAAACGAAACGAAGGAGAAGAAGAACAAGCAGAACAAAACAACAACAACAACACATAACCATAAGGAACAATTAAAAAAGAAGAGAAAAAAAAGGAATAAAGATTCAGAGCACTGGGCGGATGGATGGGCATGACGAATATATCAATGCCTTTGATAAGAATGTGTTATGAATAAATAAGAGGAGAGATGCAGGGATTCAATGATAGCCATCATGAATATGTAATACCTATTGAACTATGAATTATGATAAGATGATTCACGAATTTGATAGAGTGCGATTTGAAGTGAGAATAGAATTCAGGAACACAAAGTTATAGAAGTGATCAATGGATATTGAGTGATGCCTCTGAATGGAAAAGCAAATTATAACTGAACTTATGTTAGAAGAAACGACGTTTAGGTTGAGTATTTATTCCAACAAGCATACACCATGCAAAACAGATCATACCCTCTGCTGATTATAGAGGTACAATACTGAGATTATAGAAGGTAGAGGGGCTTCGGATCCCCAGACCTCTGCCCAGACTAAGAAATGAATGCGGTGGCAGCGCTGCCGCAAACGAAAGAGAAAACGTAAACAGAGCAGTTGACGGCGACAGAGCAACGGGCGACCGACGCCAAAAAGTTTGTTGCTGTAGTGGGAGTGGTGGGGGTGAGAGAGAGAGCACACAGGCAGAGAGTGCAGAGAGAACGAGCCGAAAAAGAGCGTTTTGTGCATGTAATTAATTAAACGAAACGGGCCCCAAAAAGTCAGCTGTCTCTGCTGCTGCGATGTCCAATTGTTGCATTAGACGACTCTATTGCTGGCGACTGAGGAGCACAGCAGCTTAGCCGGCAACAGCGACGTAAGCAGCGGCTATTTTGCATATTGCGAATGTGTACCGATAGATGGCGCTTCATGATGCCCGGTCAGACCGGGGCTGGGGGGCCATGGTCTCTGGCTCGTTGCACGTGCAACTTTTGCATTGTTTACATGTTCAATGAAAGCTGCAGTCGCAACCGCAGCCGTAGCCATAAGCTTCGACTTTATCCTTTAACCGAGTCATGCCACACCACACCACCCACTTAGAGTAGCACCCACATACGCATTGCCAATAAGCGAGTACGAGGCGGAGGCCACAAACCACATGTTGAGGGTACGACTACGCGCATTTCTAAGGCACCATCACCATGTTGCAGGTGGTGGGCATACCACCTGAATGATTCACTCAATTTCTAGGAGAAGAACATCCCCTTCCCACACACACACACACACGTAGAGCCCTTATCATACTCTGAAACTGAACTTGCGGCAAGTTCAAGTTGCTGATAAAGCTCTCTAAAGAGAAGGAAGGAAAGCGCTGGGATTGAAAACTCAGATATAGGAAGTTAAGGTATTCAGTAAGTGATTGTTAATCTTGAGATTACTATATTCCTTTGGTACCAATACGATGCAATTTTCAGATACAACCTATTTGGAAAAGTTTTCTTTACTTAAGAAACAGTTAATCCCTAAATATCTAGAGAAATATCAGACACGTAGTCCTCTAACCCATAATAAGCCCTACACCTCACCGTGAATGTATCCCAGATGAGGTCATACTTCTCCATGTACAACTAGAACATATATAATCCCTTGCAATATCTTCTACAGATCCTATATGATATCGCATATTTCTGTCTACCACAAAAAAAGTTTCATAGAATCGTTTAAGATTTTTCTTATAAACCTCTAAGCCATCTCCTCCACAAAATACACTTTGATCTCTTAAAGATCATCAAAAAGACACTCACCTCTGTGCACATTTTCGGCTGGGCCGTTCTCAAGGATAATGTTATAGTTCACAATGTTTATATCCAATGGATGAAAACGTTAAACGGAATAAAAGTTATTTTTGTAGTAGTTTATTTCTATATATCTCCCTCAAACTGTGTTTCAGTCACTGAGATTGGGAGAATCCGTTGGCGGTCTCAAAGGGCGGCCAGCAGGTGTCCCAAGGAGCAGGAGGAGTAGCACGAGTAGTAGCCTGCCGCCTGGACCAAAGCGGCAACACAGCACTGAACACCAGATGACATTTTCTTAAGAATTTCCTTCAAAGTATAAACTTTATAATGTTTTGTGTTCTTTTGTCATCCCAATCACTTTTTTTTCCGGAATGCAATATATTCAGATTTGTTGTGTTTCACATTGAATTTCTTAATAATTAATAATTATTTTTTGGAGCACTTTTTTCTCAAATTGCTATTGGGATTTTGATTTACTTTGAATTACGCGCGCTACTGGTGATGATGATATTTACGTCGTTTTTTCGTATTGGAGCTCTGGCTCTGGCGGACACACGGAGCGAGCGAGCGACGTGAACCTCTGGCAGTCGTGCTGAAATCACTAATAAACTGGTCGGACGTTGTTCAAGAAGCAAGCAGCAGGCAACGGCAAACCAGCACGCACTCACACAGATACGCCGTAGCGCACACACACACGCCCAGAATCGAATACGAGTAAATGCACCCCTGTTTCGAGGCAGCTAGCAGGCAGTCAGAGCGAGATGCTAAACCATGACCATCTCTCTTTCTCTCAACGCGCACTTATGTAAAAAGCATTGAAACTGAACGAGTTTCTGGAGAGCAGGGGAGAGCGAGCCGAGCGGCGGTGCAGAGCAGGCAGAGGAAGGGCTACGTATACAATACTGACGGCATTGCCAGATGTAACGCGAGCCAACGGCATTGCCAGCGGAAATATTTCAGTGGAATAAAGGCAACGAACAGCACAGCACAGCCCAGCAACCACTAACCGATGAAACGACGACGTTGTGCAAACGGTTGTTCGCCGACGAAAGTTGTGGGAGCGGGTGTTTATTTGAAAAGACCTCGCAGCGTTACCAGATAGCCCGATAGCCCAGCTACGATTTCAAATTCGATTGAGATATCAATCAGAAGAAGAAGAGATTTGGAATACTGGTAGAGGTCTCAAGGTATTTTGAATTGAAAGATATAGGAGTGGTCTTTGTAGTTTTCAGAATTTCACATTTCACATTTTTGTGTGCTAATTTGAATTTAAAAGGGATATTTATATATACGTATATATATTTGTTCTTTATAATCTCTCAAATAACTTCTGATATCTTAAAATATCACAAAATAAAAGTTCAAGGAAATTACTTTTTGAAAGTAATTGATTTACCAATCAAAGCATCTTGTACTTTTCTAGTACAGTACCGCCAAAATTCTTCCAATTTGTTCCACTATAATCAAAAGAAGATATAGCATAGGATTTCAATAAAATCCAAAGTTTTCCCAAAAACTTTCCCATCGTTCGAGCTCAACGCAACCCACTTTCCCAGTAACCGCCGTTCGCATGAGTCAATTCTCCTACCATATGGCAACCCTGGTCGCGGCACAAATGCTGACTAACAGTCTACCCACACACACCAGCACACAACACAATCGCACACATACACACAGTTTCTCATTCTCACGAGTGCAAATGCGAGTCGAGAGTGTATGTGCGATGTGCGCTGCTTGTCAGTTGGGATTTCGTATAGTGTGTCGGGTCGGTCGTTTTCGTTTATATAAAGGTACGGTTCCACATGCGCACACATGCACATAGATACAGTGTCCCACACACAGATACGAGTCTCATTTTGTGTGTGTGTGTGTGTGTGTGTCTGGTGGGTATGTGCCGAAGCGAAGGCACAGCAACAAAGCGAGGCACAGCACAGAGTTGCCGTCTCTCTGCCTCATCCACTGCTGCTTGGTGTTTGGTGCTTTGTGCTCAACATTTTTGTTTATTTCAGTTGCCGCCTCTCCGCTCCGTTCGTATCTGTATCTCTGATGTTGGCGCTGGCTGGCTGGCTGACTGACTGGTTGCTTGGCCGCCGCCTGGCTCTCGTAGCTGTAGCTGTATCTTTGTGCCTTGGTGGTGCCGTGCCAGGTACTTTTGGGCCTCGTTTGGTGTGCCGTGTGCGCGCTCTGTGCTATTTTATGCGACGCACTGCTTGGCCTGACTGACAGCAGCCAGCCAAAAGCAAAAAATTTTCTGTTGCGGCGGCGTCCGCGTTTGCGTTTTCGCCTTGAAACATTTTGCTGTTTTCGCCGCTGCCGCTGCCGCAGCCACTGCCGGAGCTTATCTCTTGGCCCCAAAAAAAAAAAAAATTGCATATGGCCACAACCAAATGCGCGCCAATTCTAATTCGAAGCGAATTTTGATTGAAGGTCAGGCGAAGCAGCAGAAGTGGCTGTGGCACAGTCCGACGCAGGCTGTGGACAAACGTTGACTGATGATTGTTGTTTAAGTCGAGAACTCGAAAACGGAACGGAACGCAACGCAACGGGAGCAGAACCCAAAACACAAATCAAACCAATTTCTGCCGTATCCTGCTTCGGTGCTTTAGTTACCTCTTCGTTGCCTCTGTCGTCGTTTTCGTTGTCGCTGATGTCATTATTTTTGCGAAAAAGGCGACCGAAAAATCGCTGGCTTACTCAATCGAAAGGGGTACGCGCTGTGGCACGACATCGGGTACTTTGTGGAACAGTAGGCAAACTTAGAGCAGCTACTAGTTGCCGTTTAAGACGACGACGAGGCATACAACTGGTAAATAGGGTTTAAATATGGGTTCAATTAATAGATACTAAAGAAAATTGTAAAGTTCTATATGGATTATAGGTCTATAGGGTTTTTGTGGGGATAGTACAGTCTATCTACAGAAGTACAAGGCATACAGATACCAAAATACGGATACTCTCATAAGCATAATAAGGGATTTCCGAGAAATGGCTGGGACTTACAAGGAATATTTTTAACCGTATGATTGTGAGTTTTATAAAAATATACATAACTCAAATTACCCAAAGATTTCTGTAGAGTTTAAGTGTTAATCAACCCATTGGGGGAAACTCGTATCAGCACTAAGAACCCTCAAAAAACTAACCTCTACTTCAACCCCGCATTATTCTTCCTTGGATCGTTTGATGGTCTGTTCTTGATTCGTTGACATTTTCCGCAGCATACTTTTAGAGCCGATGAAGTGATTACCGATTGATCGTATTGAAGATTAAATGATGCGAATGGAATTCAGAAGAAACCACAGCATCTCCCCTCCCATCTTCTTCTCGGTTTCTGTGTTCCGCTGTTGGTTTAGTTTAATTCGTGACGCGATGCAACAATAAAAAAACAAAAAAAATCAGTTTCCACGTGAGAGTAAAAGCTCCGAAGCTCTGCTGCTGCTCTGCTCTGCTATGCTATGCTGTCGGTTACAGCGGTGTCGCTGTCGATATCGCTGCTCTGCTGGCGATTTAAATATGTTATGATGTTGATGTTGCATGTTCCACCGCGTCGTCGCCAACCACTGGTTTCAGTGTGGATATTCTCTCTATTTCTATTGCGTTTACTTCCGAGTTCAATGCAAGCAGCGGCGTTGCGCAACCGCCCACACGCGCTCCTCCTCTGCCTCTGCCTCAGCCTCTGCACCCGCCAGCGTTAGCCAGCTTTTCCGCCATACCAAGAGTGTGTGTGTGTGTGTGTGTGTGCAAGGCTGCGTCGTGCAAATATTTTGCTAGCATTCGCTATTCACACACATATGCTATGGGGACCGGCACCCCCTAAAGCTTCCATTCCCCCAGCCGACCTATCCATCCATCCCCTTTCGACCATGTCCACCGCCGACGCTCTTGCCGGTACTCACTCTTTCACTCACTCTCGAACAACACACATGTTGCTTCGGTTTAGATTTTAGACGAGTTTTGAATGCGAATTTATGGCCATGGACAGGAGGAGGACCAGCACAAGGACCGCACATAACAATGGCTGAGGCGGCGACATGGTGTGGCGCGGTGTAGTGAGAGATCATTTTAGCGAAAACAGGTGGCCGCTTTGCATATTCGTAGAGTCTCATGGCACTGTCGAATGATAGGATTCCATTAGCCGGATTACGAGTCTATTCGCACTGCAAAGGGAACAGAGGGAGGAACAGCTTCCTATAAATGGGGAATCCTGTGGAAATTGTGGATGCAGGCGTCTTAGTTTTTGATCCAGGACACACGCATTAAATTTCTCAAATGCATTAGTACCCTACTTCCATATATCATAGAACTACTAGGAAAACTGTCGGTTAAGAGAATTGCCATTGTCTTCTTTAGAAAACAAATGGAATTTATTGACTTAAATAACTGTTGTTAAAGGACTCTAAGAGGAAATAAAACATAACATCTTAAACATCTTCTACTAGTAATTAGTGAATAATAGCCTTTTAAATATAAAATTATTTAGACTGACCTCATCGAAACAATTAAGTTATCGCAAGTTTCTGTTGCCATTATCTTACAAAATAAAATCCTCAGAAACCCGTTCTATTATTCACAGCTAAACTTATGGAATCCGAATCATTCCTTCGAAACATTATATGCCTTTATAAGCATCGATAGTACAATATTTTATTTATTGCGTTACTTTCAATGAAAGTAGGTCTATGCTTATCTGTAGAAATGGCGAATAATTTGGCAAAAAAACTTGACCGGCTGATTAGTTTATAAAAAGCGATAAGCGATAGACAGAAATTCCTATTTAAAAAGCAATTTTAATAATCATTAAAGAAGTTATCGGCAGGAAATCTAGGACTAGGGTGGGACTGTACTCTTAAACCAAATTAAAACAGAGGAAGGATCTAATGCCTATGTTAATAAAGGAAAGTTACATAATTGATAAAGATCCAGAACTTGCATCTTCCCTTACTGTTCAGATGTTTCCATCATTCTCTCTCTTTAAAAGCTTCTTGGAGGTGTACCTTCCATTCGATTACCAATTATCGATTGCATAATTCATATCGATCGATGGCACACGCGCGCCCCAACGAGCGCCTGCAATCAAATCTACTCCACGCCAATTATACAATCTGTCAACAGGCACCAGGACCCGGACAACCTGCTGTGCACACCCCGATGTCGACCCTGACCGATAGCATAGTGGCGCAAGCAGGGCAGGTACACTGATAAGAAAAGCATTCGAACAGGAAGCAACCTGCTGTCGGCGTCGCGACTGCAGTGCAAGGAACAATCAGCAACAGAGGCCGAGGCAACAGAGCAAAAGCAGAATAATAGCATTGGAACGGGGCTTGAACGGCAATCGAACTCATAGAGAACACGTTCCAAACGTTTCTGCACTTGTTCGAGAGCGAACACCACCAACCATCAAATCGATCCAAACCGATCCGATCCATTCATTTCCGCTTTGTTTCGTTGTTTTCGCAAGAGGCGAACCGAAGCAGCCGCAGCAAGCAGATGAAAAGGCGACCATTCGGAACCGACGAGTGGGAAACTATTGCACCTGATTGCCTTGAAAACCGAGCAAAAAAAAAAAAAACCCCCCCAAGTCGAAACGAAATCTACGGCGAAATAAAATGTTTGCTACGGCGACCAGAGATCTCGCGGCGGATAGGATCGCTCGTTCTCAGTGATGATAACTTCCTATAGTCTCAGCTGACGACAAGTTTTCGAAAACTCAATTGCTGTTGGTTGTCGCCGCCTGAAAATTGCAGAGAAATTCCTTTGGCTTAATTAGCCTCTTTCGTTCGGGGCGAGGCGAAAATATTTTCAAATGAGAAACGCACCAAGAAAGCGGCACAACAACAGTAACAAAAGCCAGTGAGAGAGTGAGAGAGAGAGGAAGAAGCGAAGAGAGTGGTAGAGCAGTAGAGCGGGGAAAAAACAACTCTGAGCTCTGGCTCAGAGAAGAGCAGAGCACAAATGAAACCAGTTTTAGTTCATTTCGTTTCGTTTCGTTCATTAATTCAAAATTTCCATTTGAAACTTTTTTTGCTGCTGCCTTCGGCTTCTTCTCTCCGCTCAACCGCTGCTGCTGCTGCTGCTGTGCTGTCGTTTCTCATCCCTCCACCACCTCGCTTCCCTTGCCAACGTCATCCTCATAATCAGAGTTTTAACATTTTATGTACAGTGCTCACAGTGAACACTCGTTAAATCTCTCAGATTTGTGGACCCAACACAAGACATTTCTACCACTGAGGCCGCACTGTATTTACACAGAACAGTCCTACCCTCCCCCATACACACAGTCACATAACAGAAAGAGAAGAGCGAAACACGAAGCGAGCTCGTTTCTGTTCGTTGGTTCGGTGTTTCGTTGCTCGCTTCTCTCCCACAATCGCAATGCTTGACTCACACTGCTTCGCCGTCGACCGCGCGCTGTTATATACACATAACCTACAAAAATACATAGCTCTGGCTCTGGCTGTGGCTCTTGCTCTGGTACGGGTACGGGTACGAGTGTACATATGTATGCATCATCTGTATCTATGTGCGTCGCATCGTGTGCGCTGTCAGAGGCAAATGGCTTGATGGCTGTAGCGTTGGGTAATGGGTGGGAGAGAGGGTAGCGGTGCGAGGGGTTGCGTTGCAGGCTGGTTGGCAGACAGGCGGCATAACATCAGCAGAGGCAGCAGCAGCAGCAAAAGCAACAACAACGACGCCAACGTCGACGTAGTATCGAGTTTTATATGTATGTATGTACATGCGCTGACGCTGTCACGGCCTCTGCCCGTTTCCTCTCTCCGCTCCGCACCATTCACCTCACCCTTGTTCGCTTCGTTCATTCCCTTCCTCTCTCTCCCTGCTATTCCCTTATCCTACTGATTCTCGTTTCGTTTCGTTCGCCCGCCTGCCAACCCAGCCGACTCGACTGTCTGTTCGCTCGTCCGTCCGTCCGTACGTCCGTCCGTCGGTCCCACCCGTCTAAATGCGGGACGGGACTGTGGGACGACGCGTCCGTCGTATGTGGGAACGAAATAATACCTATAAAAAAATTCTTTTTCCCTCGGTTTTTTGCCCCAGCTCTGGCTCTGGCTCTGGTCTTGCTATGGCCTGGCTCTTGGGCTGCCTTGGGTACGGAGCGACAACGAAAAAGAGAAAGACTTGTGGGTAGAAAACCAACAAAGTAAGACTATAAAGTACGTCGACTGCGGGTGGAGTGTGGAGTGGTATGCCATGGAGGGCCCGGACTGGCACTAGTGGTACTGGTGGTACTGGGGCTGGGGCCGAGGCAAAACAAAAAATTTAAGATGCTTTTGCTGAAGCGGAGCGAACCGGCGCTGGATGTAAGATCTGTTGGGGCTTGGTGCTTGGTGCTTGGGAGCTCTGTCTCTGTCTGTGGCTCTGGCTCTGGCTCTGTCTCCGGCTCTCTGTTAGAAACATGTTGAAATGAAATTGCTGAACGGCAAACGACGACGAGTTGAGTGTCAGGTCGGACCGGCCCCAGCCACGGGAAAAAGAGGCCCCTGCGTAATGGTCGCTCGCCGTCGATGCTGATGCTGCTGCTGCTGCTGCGGGGGTGGGCAAATGCTTGGCAGAATTTTTGTATTAAAATTTTATGAGAGTGTGCTGTGGAGGAGGTTAGGTTGTTCGCTCGCTGGTCGGTCTGGTTCGTTCGTTCTCTTAGCCGCCGCATCAGAGAAACTTTAAACATGTTCGGATGGTCTGCCTGGTGCTGGTGCCGACGCAACTCTGTTGTTGTGCTAGTTACTCGAAATATCACTAAAAACAAGAAAGGAACAACGTATTTTGGGAGAACGAAGCTTTAGATACCCTAGGAGATGATCTACCTATGTACATACATATGTATGTATATAATAGATTCGTTCGATTTGGAGGAAACACACAAAACGCAATCTGGGTAAACCTTCTACTTTTGGAATCATAAAGAAAGCATTTTAAAAGATCTGCTTAAAATATGATACCCTTATTAAAGGGTATGGAAAAAAGACCCGCTGCAGGTTTGGCGGCTACGTTGTTGGATTTCGTTGTGGATGTGTGTGGATGGTGATGTGAATGTGGAACGCCAGGCCGAAACAGAGCGAACGGAATGAATATGATGATGCCGGTGGCAGAGCCAGGGACGGAGATGAAGGCCCGAAACCGCGACAGACACGGAGATGTTGGATGTCGATGAAGAGGCAAATTCGGATTCGGGCCCCAAGACTAGAGCGACCAGCTGTTGGCCTTGTGCTCTCCTCCTCCTCCGTTATTGTTGTTGTTTTTATATCTTGTTGCTTTTAGCTGGCATTATTTTTGGAGACTAGCAAGCTCGCTCCGCTCGCCCCACCATATCGCGTCCGCATCGAATGTGAATGTGGATGATGACTCGTCTCCCGATGCGACTGAGTAAAACTTATCCAAACAACAACAAAGGCATTATTAATGCCTGTGTTCGCGGCGCAGCGAAGCGGTGGCTATTTTTGCTCGTGCCGCTTTTTGGAGGAGGAATTGCGATATTGAAATGATGATCAGATTCTCTATTCTCGTAGTCGTATCGTATCTGCTGGGGCCACCACTCGATAATCATTGATAACTGAATTCAGGTGCAGCTGAAGATGAATATTGCCGCGGTCTCTATTGGCTTACTTGTAAAGATTACTTTTTTATTAGGGATACGTTTTTGGGTCACTATCAGTTCTGGGAGCACAGAAATAGACTTTTACATTTGCATGGGATTAGGTTGGTGGAATGGTGGAAACCTATAAGGATATGTAAATCTTCAATAGCAGATTTTGAAGAAATACACACATAAGTTATCGTAGTAGACTCACAGAAGCGGGAATTGAATGGAGCTGTATCTCAAAACCAGTTTTCCAATATAGTCAATTATTTATGGACTGCAGCTTGACTACTAATAGAGTCATCGTAATAGATTTATGGAATACTCCAAGAACTGTTTCAAAATTTGTATCTAGTATACCATATTTGTACGAAAAAGTTTTAAGAACGATTTAAAGAACGTTAGTACACAAGATCTGGGGCCTTAAAAGTATGCAATAAAATGGAAAATCAATTGCAAGAACGGTTTTTACAAACATGAACTGAATTGTTTAGAAAGAGAACATATAAAATATAAAATACAATAAATATTTGAAACCTCTGGATGTTCTTGCTTTTACTTCTGTAATTTCTTTAGCATTCAATTTGTTCTTTGAGTTGGTATGGATCCCTTCGTGATTATCTCAAATTTCATCGTCACTCTCCTAATGCCAGCTTCAATTTCCGAAAGCTTGCATTCCTACGACCATGCTCCTAGAATACCCCTTCCCTTGCTCTCTTGTACACCTGTTCACTCTGTTAGCCCTTGCCAATTTCCATTGCCTGTCCGTGTTGTCCCTGTCGGATTAGACTTTGGCCATAGCCAAAAGCTGGTTAGGTTCTATTCTGTTCTGTTCGGTGCATTTCGGTTAGGTTGCGTTCGTTGGGGATGCAACTCCAATGCTGTTGCTGCAGCTCCCTCTCAGATGAGGTCGTTTTTATGATTTTACAGTTGCCACAGAAAGGGAGGTGTGCCCCCATCCACATCCGCCCACTTTGGCTAGAGAGGCTGTACATGCGGCTTTGGCTTTGTCCTGGCTCCGTGTCCGCGCCACTCGAAGGAAGAAATGCGATTGAGGTTATAATGGATTTTGACAGTCCAAGTTGTGTCTCGACGACGCCAGCGCGGCGTCGCTGCAGCAGCACGCAGCACAGCACTGCAGTTGCAGTTTACCCCCATACGTGTGTATGTGTTTCTTTTGAAGTGTTGCTTTATTGCGACTCGCTGTTCCTTTTACGCTTATTAGTTTAATTTGCTTCTCCCGCTGCTCCTGTTGCTGTTTCTTTTTCTTATGGCATGCAACATGCTGGCAGTCCAGGCAGCAGTGGAGGGGGCTAGCTAGCGCACGCTCTTCAAACAAGTTCGAATTCGCGACGCGGTTGCAAGGTGCACATGGCGCTGCCTGGCCTGGGATTTGCATATATGCAAAACAGTTAGCCGCAGCGGAGAGCAGCATCCCAGCGCACCGCAGCAGCCAGCCGAAAATCTCAGACAGACCCGCACTCACACATGTTACATACGACTTTAATTTATGCCGTTTGTTTGCTCGCTCCCTCTCCCACACGCTCAAACACACACTTGCTCTGTGCGCTGGCTCTCTTTGAGCGCCTTTTGTACAGCGTTTACCGTTAAAGCTATCAATGTCATCGCTGACAGACAGACGGACAGGTAGCGCCGCTACTCACTCGCTCGCACTTACTTACTCAGCCTGTCTGTCTATCTCGGTCGAAGGGGGTAGGAAGTTGAAGGTCGTTCATTCTCCCCTTCTCCCTCTCGTTCACACTCATATTTATTTATTACTTTTTATGTTGTTTTAATGACGACTACGACGACGACGTCTGGTGCTCTACTTCATCCGCTCTGCTCATGCTCTGCTTCTGCTTCTGCCTTCGAATCACTAACTATTGGCATCTCTTTTGCTCTCGCTCTCGTTTATTTTCGGGTTATTAAACCAACCGCGGAAGCAGCTCTGCTCAGACTCTGCCTCTGCTATGCCCCTTCTTCTCTCGACGACCACTTGCAGTTTTTTGAATTGTTGATTAATTTTATTGCTTTTCTGTAATAATAAATTCGTTTTTTTCTCCGTTTCTGTTTTGATCACTTGCTTCGCTACACGTGACTCTCTGTCCTCTTCTGCTGCGCTGCCTTTACTTTGGAAAATGTCTGGGACTGCGCTGTCGCCGCCGGCCGCGACTGCACTGCTCTGCCGTCTATAATTTATTAATTCTGCTCAGAACGTCGCCTTTTTTGTTTTGTTACGCCTGTTCGTACTACCAAGCTGCCCTCCTACCACCAGCGACCTTTAAAGGGTTCTCGTGAGAGCAGGAGGCGGCCCGTTTGTGTTGCAATTTGGGGCCACAGCTGCTGTAGATCTCAGCGCCAAACAAATTGCAGATTATTCTTGGTACGATAGTGCTGCTGCAGGTAAATCAACTCTTGCGAGAGGGATTTTAGCCACAGTAGGGAGAGAGAAGCAAGGTCATATGCGTAAGGAGTAACGGGATTCATTCACCTCTAAAATTAAACCCACGAACTAATCGAGTTTGCCGGCATTAACCGTTTATCCTTCTCCCGGTAAAACGTTCCACACAGACTCTTCCAATTGCTTGCAGTTAAATCGTTTTATCCTTCTCCCACACGAGCAATGCAATCCAATCCGCTCGAGAGGTCTCGGTCTCGCCCATTTGCATGCTCTCGCGATCTCATTTCGCTCATGCAATGCACAGACAGCCAGTCTCTAATTGAAGTCACACTTTCGCTCTCGTTCACTCACTCTCCCTCTCTGGCCCACTCATTGACTCGTTTCATTCCCATTTTATTGTCATTTATTAGGCGGCCGATCATTACGTTCGACGTCGCTATCGCTGTCGCTGCCGCTGCCGATGCTGCCACTTGTGTTTGACAATTTGAATGGGTTTTCTCACGCCAGGCAGTGCTGCTTACGGCGGCGCCGCTTTGTCTTTCATTCATGTTTGAGACTGACTCTTTCTGCCACGCTGATTGCTTGGCTGACCTGCTTCCTTCTCGTTTTTTTTTTGTTCATTTCCATTCGTTCATACATATTTATTTAGCTAATAATATCATTTTATTCGGTATTATTTATGATACCCGGCCGGCATATCGACCCTACACCAACCCCAATCCAGATGTGCTTTGTTTTTCGATCGCTATGTAAATGATGGGGAGATGATTTTTTTATATTGCTTTTATTGCCATTTCTCAACTAATCGTCGGGGCGTGGGTTGATAGTGAAAACGTTCGGTGCCATGAATGATTCGTAGTAAACATAAATGGAATAGCCAGAAGCAGCTGACTCAATCGGCTTCATTCATTCATTCCGTTCTCTTTATCTTATGTGTTCTACAAATAGGAGGAATCTTCATAACCATTCTCTGTTTCTTATTTCTAGAGTTCTGTCTTTACGTTACGTTCAAAGTACAGCATAATGGCTTAGAAAAGTGCGCAACCATATCGGAGCTGGCTGTCCTCTCAAAGAGCTTACACTGCTTCCCCAATAACTTTATTAGCAATTCAATCTCTTTTCCTTTTCCTTTTTGTTCCACTGTTTCGCAGGCGCAACATGAAAAGGATTGTGCGACCCCAAAGCCCCAACAACCCCTTTTGATTATGTTAAATGCCTAAAAAAATAATCTTAGTCTCCGCTTCCTCCACCGTTTCCTCCTTCATCAACTCAAAAGTAGCGGCATTTTTCTATGTTAAGCTTTTCGTGTGTGTTTCTCTTGATTAGAAACTGCAAAGCAAAACAAAAACCGGAAAAAGGGTTTTTTGTATTGCTCTCCGTCCCGTAGGTGTGTATGTCTGTCGGTGTAGGTGTGTGTGTCTCTCTTTACTTCTTAACTTTCGGCGATTCTCTTTTGTTGTTTTTTGTATTATTATTATTGTCGCCGGCTTTGCTCTGCCCTCTGCTGACGTCGCAGTCGCAAGCTTTTAGCATTTTAAATTGACGTTTATTATGCGCTGCTGCTACTACTTGCGTCGCCGTTTTGCCTTTTTATTATTTTTATTTTTATTTTGGTTGTGTGTGTGTGTCTCCTTGGCGCTGCCTTGGCCTCTGCTTGGTCCGACGCTGACTGCGCGGCAACGTTTCTTTAGTTTGTTTTGGTTTTTAATTTAATCGTTTTTGTGCCCTCTTCCCCCTGCCAGCACACTCTTGCTCTTGCTCTTGATACTCCTGCTCTCTCTATCTCTTGTTGTTTTTGTAGTTGTCGTTAAATGTGCTTAGCACGTGCTGTCCGCCGTCGCTGCTTCTAGCTCTGCTACTGCCTCTGCCTCTGCCTCTGCCTCTGGCCTGACCGGCCTCCTTCTCACTCCCTAGTTTTGTTGTTGCTGTTGCCCTTTTGTGTCTGCTCTTTGATGCTTATTAGCGAGTGCCATTCATTCACTCACTCACTCTCGCATTCATTCATTCATGACGTTGCCTGCTGCCGTCGCTTAGAAACAAGTGGCCAATAAATTATGGCCAGCCACAAGAGTCGGGAGCAGAGCAGGAGCATAGGAAAGCTGGCGTCAGTGTTAAAGCGGAAGTGCCAGGGTATGTTAAATAAAGGAAAGGCCTTAGGAAGATTTTGAGCGGATCCCCAAATGATATTGGCCTGATCTCTTGCACTTTGAATATACCCTGCTGCAAAACAGATCAAAACCAGAGCAAGAGCAGGAGGATTGCCATTAATATTGCCGATTGAAGGGCGTCGCAATGGTGAATACACATAAAACCGTTATATTAAATGCGGGTCGCAAAAAAGGGTTTTTTCCGACAGCACTGCCTACGTTTCTGCCACAACAGTGCGGCTGCGGCTTTTTCTGCTGCCACTTCTGTACGTCTCTGTGTGTGTGTGTGTCAGCTTTTTTATGATACGAAAAACTGACCTAAGGCATGTGCCGGCAGAGAGGCATTTAATTTGCATGGGGAACGGAGCGCAGACCCGAACCGATAATGAAAATCTGTTCTGCCTTCCTCCTCCACCCACCCGTTTCTCTTCGGCAACCACCAAAGGAAAGGTTCTGTGGGTGAGAAAGGGACCACGAGACGACCATTGGCAAGCGCAAGTCATGATGCTATTATTATACAACCGTTTGGACGTTTGGAACCTCACTGTGTCAAGGACAAGTGCGATTCTTTAAATGTATGGGTGTGTGCGTGTGTGAACTGTATTTATTGTCGATTTACCGTTTCACGACCGCTGCCGCTGCTGCTGCCGCTGCTGCTGCTTTTGCAGTTCAATCATTTATGTGGACTGAGTAGAAGAGAGAGTGGAAACTGTTTACTTCTCAACAGTTCGAAGTGGAACTTGGTGGATCATGTGCGAAGCTAATGTGGATCTCTTGTGGATCCTCTGTTCAGAAGCAAAGGATGAGAAGAAGCAAAGGATTCCGCACAAAAACCTGCACTGAAAACCTGCTACCCTTAACCTGTCCCACATTTCAAATCGAAAATCTTTCATATTAAAATCCATTTGTGCGGAATATTTGATCAAAGAGGGAATATAGACATTTCCGTAAGAGAGAGAGGGGGATAGTAAGGAAGAGAGAGAATGAGGCCACTTGAGGCAATTGTGGGTCAAGTTTATTTCAATAAATTCCTGTCGTTTATTTTTTTTGGGCAGAAAACTTCGAAACGACCGAAATGCCGCCTGCAGAGGAATCTTAAATGCCAATGCACTTTACACCCCCCCAAACGTGGCAGGCACACTACCCACCAACACCACCCATTGCCAACCACCAACCACCATACGCCATACGGTCCGCCCACCTACTTGCGCCCACTCTTCGCCCCCGTTTGATGCATATGACATTTTTGCAGTTTTTGTTTTGCTCGCCAGCTTCTACAATGCCTCCTCCTCCCAGAGCCCCGCTGCTGTGCCACACGCCTCTCCCCTTCCTTTAGCTAGCACATCATCACAAAAACTTTCATTTAATTGCTGAGAGCAACAAAAAAAGCAACAAAAGAAAAGAAAGAATGAAAACAAAAAGAGAGAGAGAGAGAGGAAAAGCACATTTGGTGTTGTTGGCTTTGTTTACTTTACTTCGAAGGGGGGGCTGGGGAGAGGTGAGCGAAGAGTGAGCAGTGAGCAGTACAACATCGGAGAATGGAAATCGAAGCGGAATCGGTTAAAGTGGCGTGTGGGGGGTGCATGACGTGCTGTGCGTGCCGTGCCTACTACGAGTACCGTAACGTACCCATATCCGTGCCCCCACATGGGTGATGCGATGCGTGTGTCTCGCCAGAGACCAGCACCGACCACCAGTGCCCGCACCCCTCTGTTAGCCGTGGACGCTCCTTCCTTTCCCATTCGATTCGAATTCGGCTCTCTCAATTAAATGGCTTTTCAATTGGGTTTTGCCGGTAAAAGGTAAACGGCAAACGAGGCGCACAAAACATAACGGAGGAGGATAGCAAGAAACTCGAGAATCAAAACAAAGAAAACGATTATTTATGTCAAAAACAAAACGGAAAGAAAAATTAGAATAAGAGAAATCAATAAATGGTATGGCATTATCATTAACTGAAGAGATTTTGAAGCATACAAAATATAAAAATAAAAGTAGTACATATTGGATATCAAGGAATGTTTAAGGACTTTGTCAAACAAAATTGGAAAACGTGGAAAACAACTTCATAATTGATCAAGATCAGGCATAGTTCTAACATGTTTGATAGTCTTCAAATCTTCAAACCAAAGCATAATAGGAAACAACACAATTTAATAAATTGTCTTTGGTAAAGCATAAACGATGATCACTGGATATATTTGTAGAAAGGGGTGGCCTAAGTTAAACGGAAGCCAAACCCATCAGGAGGCAACAAGGAATGATATGGATGAGAGCGGTGGAAGAGCAATGGTATCTCTCAGGCAATCATCCATACTTTTCTTGTTACAAAGGACAGGGCAGAGCGAAGACTGTAGAGGTAGACTGAAGAGGCTCAAAGTCAAAACAGAGCCTAACAGGAGACTAAACAAACCGAAACACAGATCGAAAATGTATGGAAAAGGAGAGGTAATGTGTAATGGCCCACGTATTTGATTGAAAATGGCTAAATGATCACCTTGAACACAATCAAGGTCTTTATTTCTTATATACATTATATAAACCTTTATCTATTGATCTACTCACATTGGCCTCAGTCCACATCTTCATTGCATTGCCTGTTTCCTGCAGGATTGCTCTTTGGAGGAAAGCTCTCGACTCTAACGATTTAATCGATGATTTAATAGTTTTGGCGCCTTTTTTCTGTTACTGAATTATTAGTTCTAGCCCCAGCTCCACATGTTGCCGGAGTAAGAGGCAAGTGTTTACAGAATAAGATATTAGTTCAGTTTTCGCACAGAAAATATCACACACTTTTTTTTTGATTCGTTTTGGTTTAATTGCTGGTTATTTTCCTGGCTTCTAACGGTTTTGCTTTTCCTCCAGTTGGGAGATTTACGTAGTTTTTGCTCGGGCTCTGTGGCTATGGCCGCGCGCCGATGGCGTCGTCGTCGCTGGTCGCTGGCGTCTTGCTGTGCGAAGTGCAGAGTTCGTACTGAATGGACGGGGCGCTTTTGGCCAGGCCAGCGCTGGCTGATGATGGCGGATCGGAGCCAGCCCCCGGCCAGGGTTGCCAGAGCTCGCAAGCCGAGTGGAGCAAATCGTTCGACTCCGACTCGTCGTCGCCGCCTGGCAGCCCTGCCACGTGCGCATGTTCTTTGTTGTTGCTGTTGCTGGTGCTGCTGCTGCTGGCGCGCTCTGAGTTTTCCGTTTTGTATTTTCAGTTGCGCTGTGGAAAGCCGCCAGGCCAGAACATGCCAGGCGAAAGCCACAAAACCCCAAACCCTACTTAGGGGGTGGGGGGGGTGGAGAGGGGGTGCGGTGGCCAACTCCCTACAGCTCCTTGGGCTGGCAGGCACCCTTCCTGGCATTACCTCCCACTTCCTCCCTCCCATCGACAGTTGAACTATTTTAGTGCCTGAACAACAAAGGCAGCAGCAGCCCCACCGACACCGACACCGACTCCGGCTTCGACTCGATTGGGGATAGTGGGGTTATGTCGCTGTTACCATCGTTTGCTCGTTTGCTAAAGTCGATAATTGCGAATGCCGCCCAACGGTCTCTAATCGATGGGCAGTCTGTGTATCGATAGGTTTTGATTCGAGTTTAGAATGGTAAAAAGTTGGGGGAAAAGGTTTTCGTATCGGAATATGGGGCTACATATTTATGCTTCAGAGGGGAATTCTTTGGTATACGAAAGAGTTTGTGGAGCTCTGATAATCTATATGATAAGCATCTACAATGGGAAAATATTATGCTATGTAAAATAATTGGCTCAAGATAGGTTAGGATCCATAAATTGATTCTGTTAATAGCAGATCATCATAATCTTAAGATGTGAGACAGAGATGTGATTTTAAGATCGTCGGCAAAGATTAATATCTAGATCTAGAAATATCTAGAAAAATTTTATATTGATAAAAGGCTGTTATATAAATATAATGTATATATAAATGCAGTATCTGATCGATGTATTTCAATACTATATGTACTACAAGTTTGAAAATAAAACCTTATTAAATACGTATGTAGATGAACATAAAATACTATAAATGATATGTATAGTAAAAGAGCAATCGATCGTTTCTATAATTATCCTTATCAAATTAATTACAAAATTAGTTCCAAGACAATAAAAGATAATGGGTTGGCTGTTGAGATCATGCCTTTTGGTTCCCCAGGGCTGCCAGATAAAGCACCCACCCAACTCGTCCTCAGCACACCTGATCTTGCGAATACGAGCAATTATACACAGCGGCAGCAGTGGCAGGTGCATTCATCCGCTGGGGCAGAGGCACCACATGGCCGAACGACCTTTTGCTGACTGATAAAATTGGGGTGGCAGGTGGGTGGCTGTTGGGCTGTAGATTGGAGTGGAGTTTGCGGCTGGCGCCGTCGTCGGCTTAGGCATCCTCCATGTACACACAAACACACACACACACACACTTGCACACGCATACATAAAGCTTTACCCCACATGCCCTCCCCTGACCCCTGGAATGACTGCTGATTGCTTTGCTTGCTTGATGGCATTGCACACACACTCCACCGAAGTATATATATATATATATATATGTATGTCTTTGCGTGTGTATGTGTCTATGTACTACTATAGAGATGGAATGAGCGAGAGAGTGAGAGAAAGACTGCTGGGTGGCTCTTTGTTTTGCACACGACTCCCACACCACAACCGAACACCGAAAGCCGAAGTTACTGAGAGCTTCGTGTTTGAGTTGGGACTTGTTCGCTGTTGTTGTTGTTGTTGTTGTCAGCCAAGGCAACGGCAACGGCGACGGCGATGGTGGCCAAAAGCTAGAGTCCGGCCTGGCTCTGCCGCTCCCAATGCTGCCAATACTTTAGCCTCTTCTGCTGCTGCTTCTGCTGCGGCGGCGACTCTTTTTGGGGCAGGCAAACCTGGTCCAAAGCCCAGGCCAGGCCAGGCCAGGCCAAACAACCGTCGACGGATGACGACGTTTTCCGACTAACAACGGACGCGCATTTTCCACCATTTCGAGGCAAAGAGCGCATTGAAAATTGTGCGACGCAGCGCAGCGTCGCAAATGGTTGCAGGGGTGCTGTACCCTAAAGGGGGTGCCAGGGGGGAGGGGGGAGCATTGCTGAAAGAGGCTCTGTTAAAGCTCTAACGATGTTGCCCCGCTCTGTGGCGGCATTCATTGTTCGCCTTCGAGCGCCAAGCTTTGAAAATACCAGTTTGTGGATACTCTAAACAGAGTGGAGTATGCCGAACTGCAGATGCTTGAAAGGTGAACAATTTTCGAAGCCTTGGAGAGTAGGAGTATATTCAAGATAGTCCCAATTAATAGAGAGAGAGATAGAGTCTTAATGCCGCAAATATCGTATACGATTTTTGTAGGTTGGATTTTGTGCTGGCTCCCGGCTCTCTTTAAATTTGTACCATTTCATTGGACGCATACTTCAAATCAAGTCTTTCTGAATATTGCTCCTTAAGTTTTTTAAAAAATTGCATCAAAATCGTATGAGGCAATGCCTGCTCTAGGGTATCCAAGCCTTCGTTTCCTCCATAAACCTAATCTCCATCTCCTTCCTTTGCTCTTATGGTTGCGTATTCTTTTGACGTGTGTGTGCGTGCGTGCCGCCTTGCTGATTTGTGCGCAAAACTTTACAACATCGCGTAGAAGCGGCAGAGGAGCCGCACAGAGCATCGTCGAAAGCAGCATCCCAAGCAGAATCAGAGGCAGCAACAACAACGATGTGGGATTCAGGCCACATTAACGAGACTCGGCAGCGACAGCGGCGTCACCGTCACCGCCGCCACATCGCCATCGCCATCGCAGTTGGGGCCAGTTGCCGCCAGTTGGGGCTCTGCTTTGTCTACGGAAAGGTCGAAGACGGAGTCTGTGGTCTGGTCTGTCTCCAGTCGGGAGTCTGGCTCAAGGCCTAAGGGGGATACCAGCAAAGGGAGTTGCAGGTTCCTCTGCAGTCGCCTTTGGCATTGTCCAAAAAAAATTGGATTTCAAATGTTCATTGCCATTGGGGGGAAAGGATAGAGGGCTAGAGTTCTATTAGATGGCGGCGACTTTTGAAAACTGGAACTTATCCATCAATTTGGGGAGACGGAGAGGCACTAGCTAGAGTTAGAAACCGTTGATACCTGATCAACCTCATAGCATTATGGTTAGGAGATAGATAAATAGATGGATATATAGATAGATGGCGAAATTGTATATAGAACGAGGGGGAACGTTGTGAGTCGCGGCAAAGGCTGCAACTCTATATTTATACACGATACTCATCAGTATGGGTTCCCTCCGCCAGAGGGCGTTCACTGCACGATAAGAGTGTTTATAAAGCAGAGGGACTGCATTTCGTAGCCACAGCAGTTTCCTTTGTTCTTTTTGGCTATTATAATAATCCATTCTTACTAGATTTAATAATCTGGTAGACATGCTCATGCTCTATAATTCTGCGTTTATAGTCTGCTCGTATCTTCAAAACTGAAAAGTGCACAGATTCTCGATTTTTGTGGTGCCGAAAAGGAATGGGGTGAAATTTTTAAATACACTGGAAACAGGGGGATATCACAGAAGTCTGAATATCACAGGAGTACTTAGTTTTCTTGCTCTAGCTTGTATAGTCTATGAGATTAAGGCGCATATCAGGACAGACGCACAGACATTGCTATATTGACTTGGCTCTTGATTCTGATCAAGAATAGATATGCTTTATAAGGTCGAAAACGCCTCCTTCACAAGTCTAATATACCCCTATACTCACTTTGAGTATCGGGTATATAAAGCCCAAAAACCCCATGCCAGATCGTAGAAAACTTCTGCGAGGAATATCCAGAGAAGATTTCCCCCAGAGATCGCTCAACGTCTGGGCAATCCATGACTTCCCAGGCCAAACCTCTGGTAACTCTCTCAAACTCCCCGTTTGGTATTAAATCCATCTTTAACAATGAAAAATATGCAACTTTAATAATTCTGTGTTTCTAATAAAATTCTCTTGATTGCCCGAAATGTTAATCATTTATTGATATTTCATTTCTGCCACAGGCCTTTCTACGCGCCTCTCATGCCCCCGACTGCCCATATAGCACGACTCTTTCCCACCCACTCTTTCTCTCTGGCTAACTATCTCCCTCTCTTTCTTTTGTGTGGGTCGGTCGGGGGCATGGTTTGAGTGCTCGCTTTGATGATTTTGTTTTCGAGGCTTATCCACCCCCCCACCCACCATCCATCCCAATACATTCACAGTGTGTATTGCCTCTGGATAAACCACTCTCCTTAATCCCCTCCTGTGGGGATGATCGTAGAAGCATCATCTTATCTTATGATTTTCGGGCGATCTGGGGAAAATGTTACCTTAGGATTCAGATGAGCCTCAGCCATTAGTGAGAGCTTTCACTGTATATGACAGCGCTAAAACACACACACACAAACACTGGCACTCGCTCGCAGGCACATATATACTCACGCCTGCATACATGCTGTACTCTCGGATACATATGCATCCACACACACTCCAGGCATATACACATGGTACACACATACATGCATGTCTAAAGCAAGCAGCATATGAAGGCAAACAAAACTGAAAATGCGGTAAGGCAGTGGCGTAGTGAAGTCACCAGAAAAAAAGGGGATTTGAAAATATAGGCTCTCAGGTGGGGGAAAAGTCTGCTAAAATTTCTATATTCCCTCCTGAATATACATGTACTACACGTTTTGCGGTCGTTTGAACATTCCTTATCTTTAAAGCCTAAACACATTTATCAACTATAATTTCAGAGCAAAACATTATCTCTGGACATCTTATTGGGCTAATCATCTATAATTCCGTACATTTATAATTATAATTTAATTAACTTGGCTTTCTATAAGATTTGAAGCTCCTGCAACATCTATGATAACTTTCATTAGAGTTCCTCATTGTCATGTTATCTAAAACGAAATTAGAAGAGATCTTTATAAAAAATGCCGAGAATGCTGAAAATGATTTTGTCGAGTCGCACACAAACGTGTGGCCCCTCTTTGAATATATGTAGTAAGCCCCTGGCAATGGCCGCTGCTGTGATGCGTTGCCTGGGATTGCTGTTGTTGTTGTCGTTGTTGTATTTTGCCGCACAGCAACAAAAACATTTTGTTCGTTAGACGAGTGCCACTGTGTATGTGTGCATCTGTATCTCTGCCTGAATGTTCGTGTGTCAGTGGATATATGTATCTGTATCTGTGAGTGTGTTCAAGTTCCATGTAGTGTGTGTGTGTGTATGCAGTCCTACATTTCCATCGATTTAATCTATCTGACTACGACATCAGCCAAGCATATACACACACACAACGAGAGAGAGAGAGAGAGAGAGAGAGACAGAGGAGGCTGAAAACCCACCCAAAAGAACGTGAAGAGCAAGGAGGAGGAAAATCGTCAGAGAGCCTGCCAGAGAGCGGGTTGGCGAGTACGAATGCCACTCCGTCAGATGGTAGCTTCGCCTGAGACCTACGACTGGGACTGGGGGAATGGTTCTGCCGACTGGGAGTAGGAATTGGGAGTTTCGGGATGGGAATGGGAATGGGAATGGGTGCTGTGCTGCTGGTGGTATTGCTGCCTTTGGGTGGTTGCTACTTCATGGCGGCATGAGCAATGTCATGATGCTATTGCACAGTGGGTCCGTGTATCCTAGGGTTTGGGTTTTTTGGTAAATGAAAATGGGAATGGGGTTCGCATTGCTTTTTGGCTCTAGCTATGGGCCCTGGCTCTGGCTCTGGCTCCTGTTCTCGGTCTCCGGCTCTTGGATTGCGATTGGGATTGCTGGCTGCTTTTTGGGACCGAGTTGGTGCCGCATAAATTTCGCTCGTCTCGTTTCGTTTTCGAGTCTAGTTGTGTATGCCATACCGACTACGAATACAGCGACTACTACCAGGACGAGGACGACGTCAACGGCGCCACAATTGAACTGTCAGTAAGCCGAGTCGCTAGATGGCGGGGAATCAGAGGGGAAGCTATGAGATATAGAAGAGGGTGGGGTAAGGGCGAACGAGGGGTAACTATAATAGGGGCCGAGTTGAGTGTAACGCATACCGCTGTTATACCGTTGCCCGACAGTGTTGGAAAATTACGAAGGAATTCTGCGCAGAAAACCAAATAAATTTATGATGAAACTTTAACGGATTCTCCTCCTTTTTTCTTTGGGAGAGGCTTCAATAGGTTAGGGTTGCCAGGCTGTTTCCTACAAAAATGCATTCGACTGGTCCCTGGAATGGTAGAAAGTATGAAAACATTTTGTCTGGCACGAATGGATGAAAAACGGGGTAGAACAGTCTTTCTTTCTTTTTTATTATCGATCGTAATGTATAGATATATCCTTCGTATATGTTTTAGAGATCATAGATTCCCTAAGTCGTCTCTATGTCATGCAACAGCATCCGTCCGTTGGTTTTTGCGTTCAGTAACAACCTGTTTAAGATCGAAAACTATTTTCTTATTCAAAGCTTTTGCCTAAAAAAACAATCTAAAAGATTGCTAAATTTATGTCCACTAAAAAAATGATTCGGAAATCCTTTATCTCAGCTTGGAGAGCTCTCTTTTTTTTCTCTCTGTGTAGGCTTTTGCCACGGCTACAATGAAGCAGCAAAATACGCCCCTGGCCCGCGACCAGAGGCGGCGTCGGAACTCCCGTTGTAGCTGGCTGCCACAAGGCTGCTGGACGGCAAAAAATCGAGAGCTGAGGGCAGAAGTTGGACTCAGGAAGGGAGCTGGGAGAGTTTGAGAGTCGGAGATGGAGCCACAGAAGGAGTCACTGATTGCCAGGGCCAGCGAGCGTTGAGCTGGAAATGTGGGTTGAGCAGACCCTAAACCCCAGACTGTGCAACGAACTAAATAGAATGCCAGAAGCTTTGGATAGTTGTCCACTAGTCACACAGTGGAAAGAGGCAGGACAACGAATAGGGATAGAAATGAGGAACAGACTGCCACTGAAATGACGATGATGACTAAAAGGATGGAACTATTTTGTTTCTGGGATTTTGGGGGTAATCGCTAGAGTGCGATGGAATAGTTGCATGTTACGTATACGCACTGTAGTATCATGTGTTGCTCTGTGTGTAATGGCAGACACAAATGCAAATACAGAGATACAGATACATATGCAGATATGTGCACAGCCACACGCACAGATACAGATACACTCATAAACATGGAACATCGGCCACGTGCATATGAAATATTGACCGCTGCATAAGAGAATTCGGACATTAAGTTTGTGGCTTGGTTTTGGCATCCAGCTTTCGGCTTTCGGGTTTGGGCCAAGTCGTGTGTGTTGTGTGTGCTGGCTTGGCTTGGGTCCCGGATCAAAGACTGAAGTGAAGTGTACGTTGTCCTGGCAACCCTGGCTATTGTTTGGCGAAGAAGTGGAAGTACAAAGGCAGCCAAAGATTGCCTCCAAAGAAATTAGGTATTGCGAATGTAAAGATACTTTCCTTTGGCCTTCAAGGGGAAATGTAATGTTTTCCAGGATAATTCCAGGAATATGCATTTCGAAACCAGAAATGTTTGCGAATACTGCACTGAAATCCTAAAAGTACTCTTAAGATTTCAGTGTGGGAATGAACAAAAAGAATGACATTAAACTTGGAAGATAAATGAGGGTATTTTATTTATAAAATTATCTTACTTAAAAGTTTGGTATAATACAGGTAATATACTAGATTTTCCAACACTAAAACGTGTAAGAGTTCCGGGCTGCCAGATCGTTTCTGCATGCCATAGGCGAATAAAATGTTGCTTCAATTTAAAATATGGAAAAACGACCTTAAGAATAGTTAATGGTCATAAGATCCAATATTGGTACGGAATCAAATTTCCTCTTGTTTCCTCTTCAATTGCTGTTTTATGGTTAGCATAAGTATTCCTCAAGTACCTATTCTTACCCTGCTCTTCAACCCAAATTCATTCACAATTAGTCCAACCCTCCATATATGGGGCCTGCCCCCTGCCTGCCACAACCATTCCGCATTCGCATTCAGCACTCCATTGAGGGGATTTTCACGCCTAATTACGAGAAATAAAAGGATTCATGGTGCTCGTTGCTGCCTCTTGTTGCATAGCCGCAGAAACTAAAACCAAACCTGATTACAATTCTCACCAAAAAGGTGGCAGAGAAGCGTTGCAAAGTGGGCGTTGAATAGAGGTTAGGATGGGTTAGGGTAGATGGGGCTTTCTTTAAGGGATAACCACTTGTTACTGGCTCTGTTTCTTTTTTTTTTGTTGGTTCTTTTTTGGGAAAACGCCAAAGTCAAAGTGACCGAAAGAGCATTGAACGTAACACTTTCGCTGACTGCCGCCGCCTACTGCCTTCTGTCTGCCTCCCGATGACGTAGTCAAAGTGGCAGCAACATTGACTAAAAAGAAAGGAACGGGCCATATGCGGGTGCCGAAGTTTTAGATACTCTTAAACGATGATTTGTTTCTTTGAAAGATACATATGTACCTACAGAGGATAACGCACACAAAAACTTTATTTGTGATTGATTATTTCCATGAAATCTTGATGGTTCTATTTGTCAGTACTTCCTGAGCCCAAAGTTTCTGGCAGATTTTTGAAATAAAATACAAAATTATATATGGATATGGCTACCAACACTATAAGATCCAGGATTCTAGCTCTCCATTACAGAAACCTCCTCAAAATCATAATATCTCTGCCAAAAGAGTATAATGATAGATGGATGGATGAATGAATGGTCGGATGGATGGATAGATGAACAGAGACGAAAGAGGTTGGATTATGGAGGCTGTGTGGCGCTTGCTGCTTTTTAGTGGTTTTCAATGTTGACGGCTTTGAGTGACAGGTTTTCCCCGTTGTTCCGCTGTGCCCCACTGTGGCCCTGCTCTCCCCTCTCCCGCTGGCAGATACCCCTTTTGCATGCATTACAGAAGCAGCGATATAGGAACAGCGCACCAACAACAAAAATACCCATAAATAAATAAATAAAAAGCGGCAGCAGAGTTGAGAGGTGTAGTAAAAGGAGGAGGAGGGGATCACAGAAGAGTGCCTGCCCCCCCCTCGCAACAGTAAACTGTTCAAGGTCGCCGCTTGTCTGCTGCTTCGCTGCTTTTCGAGCATGAAAAATGCAAAACAAACGCCGACTGCGACAGCGGGCTTGCTCCGGACAGAGGCAGCGCAGTTAGCGTAGAGCTTAGCAGCGCAGCTTTCGGCAGGGCGTCCGTCTGCTGCAGCGACAACAAAAGTCTGT
This sequence comes from Drosophila persimilis, assembly GCF_003286085.1. Lineage (NCBI taxonomy): Eukaryota > Metazoa > Arthropoda > Insecta > Diptera > Drosophilidae > Drosophila > Drosophila persimilis. The sequence continues at coordinate 26,488,489 of NW_020825288.1, read as the reverse complement.
CATAATTCACATGCGAGAAGTGGTCGGCTCTCACCCTCTCCCACTCCTGTTCTAGCAGCATCTCAGCCTAGCCACGCTCTCTCCTCCTCTTCCTTAGACAGAGGGAGGTTTTAGTTTAGAAACAGCGTCAAAACAGCTGGAAAAATGTATTAAAAGCAAACGTACGAAGCAGCAGGCAGCACCAGACGACGACGCACCCACACCACCACTCGCCCTCGCACATATACATGTATGAACGGGGTGCATTGGCTTTGGCTCTCACACATGCGTGTTTTGGGAGAGTCTGAAGCCTGCATACAAAACCATAAATTGAAAATACGCCACGGCACTGCTCCTCCGATGCGATGCTTGGTGCTTTTGATGCTGACGTCAACGTCGCTGCCTGGCTGCTGTTGAATGCAATCGGTGCTGCCTTCTCTTTACTGCTTGCTAAAGTCACTTCACTGCTTGCTTTTCTCAATTGCACTACGCTCCGCTCTGCCAGCTTCGCTGCCCGCGCTGCGCTGCTTCTCTCTCCGGTCGCTGCAGTTTGCAACAAAGCGAAGGGGTTCTGGCGGGGGGAGGTTGGCAAAGTTTTTCACTTTTCACGGCGGCGCCGCATATATAAAAAGAAATAATAAAAACCAAAATTGCTGCCTGCCAAGAAGTTGCAGCAGCAGAAGCAGAAGCAGCAACTTTCGCTTGGGAGCGGCAGAGACAGAGGCAGCGCTGATTAAAGCGCGGCAAGGAGACGAGTGGAGTCGAGTCGAGCCGCCTTCTCGCCTGTCTGCAGTCTCTTTGTGGCATGGCATTGTTGTCCTCTGCCACAGCTCCTACCCCCGCTGCGGTTTGCTAGACGGCAACAGGACAGAGGGGAATCTGATTCGAGAGGGAGGATGGGGAGGGAGGGGAATGGATATGCCGACACCTAGCCTCGTGGCATGCCTCTCCTACCCTTCATACATTTGCATAACTCCTCAACGCACTTTGACATGTGGCAGGCGATGAAGCACGGTGGTAGTGTGGCTTGGGGGCAGGTTGAAGTGTTTTGGCTTATATGAATGAACACAGCCATTCTGTCCATGTGTCCATGTCTGTGGGCGCATCTGTGTGTGGATGTATGTTCATGTTTGTTTGTCCATGTTTGTGTCTATGTATATGGGTCACATGCAACGCACGCACTGGGGGCCACAGACAGCCTCCAAAAACGTCAGCCAGGAGGCGGGCCTCCAAACAAAGGCAGGAGCAAAGAGGCAGGACCAGGCTCAACCAAATTGCGGTTTCTATGGCTGACCTTTCGCACGGTGGGCGGTCGACTAGGAGATGGAGAGAGGGCAAGGATGTTAATAGAGAAAGCGGGAAGAATGGAAAATTAGTGGTAGGATGAGAGGGGGGAGATTAAGGAGTGCGTGGAGCGTTGAGAATTGGAGTAAAGCATCGGTAGAGAGGGGCAGGATAAGTAAAGAGAGTGATGAGAGTAGAATGAAGATTCAGGACTCCTTTCGAGAGGTGAGGTATCGGTATTCCAAGTAATCCCCACCTTCCGAGAGGTGTCATCCGCACTGCATGTCGCATCACCCGCACACATGCCGCCACATGCCACCTGCTGGGCGCTGCTGCATTCGTGTGCTCCCAAAAAAAAACTTTTTACCAGGTCAAGTCTTTGTTTTCCGGACAGCCAAACCAATTAGTGGGTCATGTTACCGAATGTTAAACGTGCCCCCAGAATCGGACAATAAATATTGATGCGCGCGAGTGGGATGCAACACTACCACTTAGAGAGAAATGCTTACACATATAAATTCATGTTGCATAAGGGTTAAGATATCTCTATGATGACTAAAGTATGGGAAAAGGAAGAGTACCCTGAAGATCTGGTGAAATTCAATGGAACATAAGGGTATTTCCATTAATATTTCCCATTTCCATTGTTAATCCGCCAAAGGAATCTCCAGGAACTTAATCAAAGATCTTTAAAATCAATGCCCTACAACCGCCAAAGTTTTTATAATCTATCTCCATTTAAATATCAAATCGCTCTAGCAATCTGTTCCCAAAAATAACCAGGTTTCCGAATTTCAAATGTTTCAAACATTTTTGCAAAATCATATGGCAATCATCATATACTCGCACCTCGTAAAGAGGGTTGTTGCAACAGACAAATGCACCCTTCATATGATAATTATCAATTGCTATCGTGATCCTATCTTCATACAGCTGTTGGAAAATATAAAAAAGCCTCTGCATATACTTGTTACAGAGATGAAAGAATAAGTCATGTGCCTCAACAAAAAACGTACGGAACGAAATGATCGTTCGAATCTTTAAATACTGCACTCCATTTGCAGATCATCCGAAAACTCTCTTACCCCCTCAAATATCCTCTCATAATTCTGCAAAATAATACTCTATATTTCCGCTAGATATCCCATTCGATTGTTTGCATACATTGCGTGGGTTTGAGCGCTTGACGGTCCGGCAGCTTAAATGCAAGAAATTTAATAAACATTTCTAGTGGAATATATTTTTTTCGTATTCTCTGTCGTTGCTACCGGCAAAAAAAACGCTCCAAAAACCCAACTTCCATTCTCATTCCCTCCTCCTTCCTGCTACCCATCCAACCCAACATCAATTCCTTCTTCTACTTAATGCCCCATCCACCAGGAGTTTTGCTAGAAGCTTCAGAGATGCTGCTGCTGCTTCTACTGCTTCCACACTGCTGTTTGTATAAAAACAAGGGGCAGCCAGGACATGGCGCAGGCAGCAGGATAGAGCGGCGGCAGCAGCAGCAGCGTTACGGCAATAGCAGCAACAACGTACATTCTTGGCGTGTTAGACTTTTCCCCAACAACAACAAGAACAAGAAATTCACTGGGAAATGAAATGAACGAACGAACGGACGAACGAAAAGCACTGGCGTTCGGTCCTGGCTCTTGGTCCTCATGGTTCAGCTTCGTTCTATCTGTGCGCATCTCTATAATCATCATCAACACCAAGGCAGGGCAAGGCAAGTAGCTGGGGAGAGGCAACGTCGTAGAAAGGCAACGGCAACGGCAACGGCAAGGCAGTCAGGCAGCCATCCTGTCCTCGTGCGCAATATCCTTGTCGTCCTTTCACACAGCAAACGAGGGAAAGAGAGAAGGACACACACACAGAGAGACAGGGACAGGGGGCGGTAGGAGGCGACACAGACAAAGAGACATGCGACGACCCAGCCCCAGACCAAACCCCCAGACCCCCCCCCCCCCCCCCCCCCCCCCCCGCCCACCGGTACACAGCATTTTCCATTTTCGTTTTCATTCTGGCCAGGCCAAGTCGACGGCTGCTGCCTGCCACTGCCGCTGTCTTTTGCTATCCTTACCATCCTTGCCACATCCATCGTATCCTATCCTATCCTTGCCGTACCATGCCTCTTCGCCTTGGCTGCCTTGGCTGTGCTGTGCCGAGTCGCTTCGAGTCCTTGCTGCTTCATTATTTCAGCATGCGGCTGCTTCTGCCTGCCGTTGTTGCGCGATGCCTTTTCTATCTGATGGATACGTATACGTACCGTGTGCCCCACCCTCTCACTCACTATCCTCCCGTTCTGCTGCTGCTTCTGCTGCTGTTGCCGTGAATTTGCAGCATTTTATCCTTCTCTCAAGCAGGGCTCTGGCTCTATGTATCTGTGGTTGTATGTGCGTATGTGTGTATGTCTGTTTGTGCTGACAATAAAAGTTTCGTATACACATACAGCGAAACATACAACGAGAAAGCATTAAGCTTTCATGTGTATATGTGTGTGTACATATACTGTATTTGTATTCGTTTGTGTATGTATAGACCCATCGTATTTCGGTGGAAGTTCTTGTAATACCCTATATAACCATGAAATGGGGATAAAAGATATTGTAGATTTAATCTAAGGAATTCTTTTGCTGGAATTGTGAAGGAAAAGATTCAAGGGCCATAGGTTGATGTAATACTTTCAGATAATTCGTATTTATTTATTTCAGTCTTATAGTCAATACTAGCGCAGTTATTAATTCCTTCTGAGTAATCTAAAGACTATATAATATTAAAATATGTATTTATGCGGGTTTATCAATTCTTTTCGAGTTCTAGAGCTTAATATATTCTGAAGCTATAGCATTCTATATCTAGAATGAGCATATTTCTTAACATGAGACTGTTCTTGTTTTTCACCATCAAAAGTTATATTCCGTATATTTCTAAATCCCTTCTAGTTGTTTGCTTTACCTTTCGAATCTTTACCTTCCAATCTCTTTGGCTAGGGTATCTTCTGTTCGCCTATGCCCCGTGCCTTGTCAATCCAATCTTTGTTGGTTGCTGTATGTGTGTTGGTGTGGTGTTCGTTATGCCGACAACGTAGCTCGTGTGGTGGGTGGCTGGCTGGCGGCGGGGTAGGCGGATGGTTGAGAGTGGGTGGTTGGCTTGATTGGGAGGCACTGGCGATGGCGACTGGGTGATGGCTGTGGCAGTGGTGGCAGGATGGGTGTCTGGGTGGTGGATTGCCGCCTGTTAGATATTTGGGCTCTTGCCCTTAGCCGGCCATGGGCGTGGGGTGGGGTGGGGTGGAGTGGCTAGGTGGTAGTGTCTGTGGGTCGCATAACGGCTACAGTGAAACTTTTGCCCTATTGTGACAAACAAACGACAACGGAGATGGGGAGGGGGCGAGGGAGGCTGGTTGGGGGAGGACAAGCGACTAGCATTCACCCTCAACGAGTGCTGTGTGCCTCTCCCCCTTTTGGGCCGTGGAATGGCAAAGTGAGCGACCGACTGACAGGCGAACCGGGCCTGCAAAATGTGTGCCGCTATATAGGGTACTCTACGCGAAAGTTTCGCTTTAACTGGTCCCCTTTAAGGGTTAGACACCCTATATGGTCCTTGGCTTTTTAGGCATTCGGCCGTAGCTGTGGGGGGGTCACAATCTACCCAACAGCAAGGCAAGGACTCTCTTCGACCCAAAACCACCCACAGAAACTATTGTTGCTTTGACTCTACGAAACCTAAATGAATGGAGGAAGGGGACTGTAGATGAGGATGGGCTTCACAGATGTGTTTTTGTGGAAGGGTGTGTGAGTGGGGGATGACTGTTTATGCGCCATCGGCTTCTGGAAGGATATACCCAGCAGCGACGGCGGCGCATTGATGGGGTCCCCAAAGATCACACCCACTGCGCAGCCTTGAGTCCTGTGGCGCCGTGATTGAGACCCACGCCGATGGCCATCGATAACTTCTTTTTGTCTACCGAAATCGTTTCGGTCCGCAGTGACGCATCGGCAACACTTTTTCTGCTTTTATCGCTTGTTTCGCTTTCATCAGAAAAAAAGGAGAAAAGAAACCCGAAAAAACTACTATGTTTTTTCTGCGCTCTGCTGTTTGGCTGATGACGAACCACCGAAAGCGAACCGGGCCTGAACTCAGGTCGGGTCTGGGAACGTCCCAAAAAATACATATCTCATGGCAGTATTCGGACTACTACACGCAGTTGACTTGGCATTGGTTCAACCAAACGGCAATCCCACGGAGGGGCTAGGCCCCATTGAACCAACTCTAAGTGGGGCACACCACAGACACACAGATAGCTGTAATTCATGGGTACTTGTACTCCGATGATTTATCGATTTTGAAATCGATCAAAATGGTCTACGTTAACGGTCTACGAGCAGATGGCAATCCAATAATCAAAGTTATTGATTAGTGCGATTGTTTGTTGATTGAAATGTCAAGTTAGAACCATCTCTAATGATATTTTGAGGGAATATCGGTTTTTTATTTGTAAAATCAATAAACTAAATTAAATTATTCCATAAGACAGAATTAATTTTAAGGATCACTTGGTGTCACAAGACAATATTCTTAAGAATATTATAGAAAATTGTATACCAATCGTAAATGTATTCTTTATAGAGCTACCTCTAAGGGAACCAAAAGATACTCTACAAGAGATCCCTGTAACAACAAAGGACTTAACGCATCTGAAATCCCATCACCAAAAGACTTAACCCACCTGAAATTCGAAACAATCTACATAGAGTACTCTCTACCTCGGGCATAGCTCCTTCTTAAGTCCGCCCACTCTCACACCCCTTAGCCACGGTAGCTGCTATTTTCGACCGCACACACATCGGATCGATAGGAAATGTTGAGTACAAGTGTGTCCTGTAGTTGTTGCTGCTTGGGTTATTTCGGTTGCGTTGCGCAAATGGCAACTGGTCGTCATCATCGCTGATGGCCATGCGCTGTCTGGCTTGAGACCCACAACAACACCCCAAGTGGAAGCCAAGAAAAACTCTGAGTCACAAAACGGAATGAACAAGAATGGACATAAGCATGGTGCACCAGTACAAAAGGACTCTCTCTTGAACTATTATAGGCCAGTGGTGATCGGCGTAGAAAACAAATTAATCGGAAGAAAAGAGACATTGACAAATAAAACCACCTTGTATAAGTTCATCATATAAGAACCAGGTATCCAGGTGTTGTTGAATACGGCGATGTCTTTACTGATGCATCTACGTCACGCCTGTACTCTCTCATTCAAAACTTAAACATGGCAACTAATATGGCATCGCTTTTGGGAATTCCTCCCCTTGCCTAAGTACACCTTTGGACCATAGTTGCTGTTGTTTTGCAGGTTGTGTCTGTCTTTTGGAACCAACTGAGCTTTCGGTCTAATAGAGACAGCAGCAACAGAAGAAGTAGCAGCTTTGGTTCTTCCAAATGGGAGAAACCCTCATTGGATCTTACTGCAGCGGCAACACCACTGTTGTTGTTACAGTGGTGTGGTCTTTTATCGCAACAAAATGAATGGTAGAAAACGTATGGATAGAGAGGAGAACTGGTGTGTAGAGGGGGTCATCGCACACTCTACTACACTCCATTCCAATCCCTCTTAGCACTCAATGCTGTGCCTGCCACTGCCAACCACCCACTCCTTGGCGTTCGTTCCGTTGCGTTCGCTCTTACGTTCGTTCGTTGCTCGGTTCGCCTGTTCATTCGTTTGTCTTGACATTTGCGCTTTGCCTTTTCCCCTGCACCGTCTCCACTGCCGAAGTGCTGACGAAGTGCTTGAAGAGGAGACAGTGGGTCGAGCTTTTGGTTGTGTGGTTTCGGATAAAGATTGTCGGCAAATTGAGGGTACGATGTGGTTAACGGGTTGGAGGTTGAGACCAACCATATACATATCTCTGCGAAATCGAAGTAATGGGAATCATTTTTGTATGAATTCTTAAATATATATATGTACATATGCAAAATAAATAGAGCTTATAATTAGAGATTTAAAAAGGATCTATATAAATTTTACTCATACTCATATCTATTATCCTAACATCATCCACATACATAGTTTCTTAAAAACTCCCCATTTGTTAGAACTTTTTCCATTTGTCCATGGCCATTGCATTTCGCACCACTGTTCGACGCTTAAGCGAATTTTCGTTTATTCTGATTACAACAAGCGGCTTGGAGGGAGGATACGAAAAGCAGGAAGATTGCCCATGGGCCGGGTAGGGAAGCGGAGGACAGTGCGGCTGTTGAGGCACAAATTCCAACTTTACTTTAACTTTAATGTTGGGTCGGGTCGGTTGGCTGCCTGTTCGTTGGACGTTGCTCTGAGTTCTCCATGTGTGTGTTTTCAGAGTAGTCGGTGCGACGATGTCAGGCGTCTCTGACTCTGACTCCGACTTTAGCGATGTTCGCTGTTTCATGTGGGATACTCTACAAGTGAGAAGGTATTCAAAATGTTCCATGCTGCTTCGGTGGTGCGTGTGGAATAGGAGAGATAATTGTAGAGTACGCACCAAAACTTTGGCAGCCTCATATTAGTTCCTCGTGGATCGATCGCTTTCATAAGGTATCGGTTATTCGGTTTGCCTTCTGCCATTTCCATTTCTTGTTCTTGGCTTGGTCTGGTGCCTGCGTTGTTGCTAGTGTTTCTGCTGATGTTGCCGGTGCTTGGTTGCAGTTGCAAGAGTCGCCAGTCGCCAGTCGCCATCGTCCTCGTTTTTGTAGTTGTTTTTGCTTTTCGTTATGCATTTTTGGTGGGACTCCGCTGGTTCGTTGGTCTGTCGTTGATTTGATACGTATTTTTTCCTCCATCATCGTCGTCGTTGCAGTCGTTGCCGTCGCCGTCTTGCCTGCTGTTATACCAGCGCCAACCAACGCCAACGAACGCCATCGTATTCACCTTCGCCCCACCGCACACACACACGCGAGGGCATACTGGTATACGACATGTATACAGATATAACAGTCGTACATACAGACACTGTGTGGCTGCTTCTTGCCTCTGCCCTAGCTCTCCCCTTCTCAAACAGTCCTCATTCTTCCTCTTCTCTACTTCTCCTCTCTTCCACTACTACTGCTGCTGCTGCTGCTGCGGAGTTTCTTGTTTTCTTTTTGCTTTGTCGTTGCCGTCGTTTCTGCTGGCTCTGGCTCCTCTTCCTCCCCGCTTCATCCCACTGCCGCTCTGCTTGTCGTAATTTTACTGGATCTCTGTTCGTTTTCTTTTTCTTTTCGCTCTGTTCGTGTATGTGCCTGTGTGCAAGTGTGCTTTTTCCCTTCTGTGCCGCTGCTTTCTGCTTCTGCCTCTGTCTCTGTCTCTGCCTTTTCTCCACCGAAATAAACTTTAATGCGAGCCATTCGTTTGGTTGTGGGCTCCGTCCGCTGTTTCTGCTGCTCTGTTAAATTTCTGGTTAAATTTTGTGCGCAGTCAGCTCGCGATGCAGTTCGAGGCGGCCACTCAAACGGGGTTGGAGCTTGAAATGTGGTAGAGTTGGGTTGGGTTGGGTTGGTTAAGGATCGCTTAAATGGGTTGAATATGGATTGGGTTACGCAAGGGTTTGGGCACTTATTAGAAATCAGTTTTTCTTTAGGGGAATATCTATTGATTTTATCGATCTGTGGCGATACAGTTGGTCAGGTAAGGAAATCACCTAGAAAATCCTTAGAAGCAGATCTCTTTCTAAAGATTCATTGGATAAAAGTAATTAACCTATTGTTTTTTTTTTTAGGGAACTAAACAAGCTCTAAAATATATTTTTTTAATGCTAATTAGATACTAAACTCATAATTTTATTGGGTATATCGATAAGCTTTAATCCTTTGCGCAGTCTCGCAGCAAGCTCTAATGTGGGGAAACCAAAATTCAACATTGCCGGACGGAATGCTGGCTGCCTGCATGCTGTTTATAGTTTCCACTATAAACCGTATATGAATTTTGCCATCGCTCGGTTTTTGGCACGCAAACGCACCGACCAACCAGCCAACCAACCCAGCCAGCAGGCCAGGCCAACACAACAACTAACGTCCTCGACAAGCCCCAGTCCAACAGTCGTCAGGCCGTCATCCACTTTGGCCCCTCCACCGCTCCACCCTGGCACCCGTCCCTGGCACCGCCATTCGCTCGTTGGCCATACAATCTGAAAATATAGAAAAAGCAACAAAAACGCCGCCGACATTTGGGAAGTTCGTTCGTTCGTTAGTATAGTATCGCAACAGCGAACAGAGCCAGAGCCTCGCACAGCAGATATGTATGTACAAATACGAACGAAAGCACCAACACACACATACTATTCTCGTATACAGTCATGCAACAACCGTACGTACACATACAAATTTATATATAGTCACCGATACAGGCGCACTGGAAGCAACGACGGACGAAATGCTCTATAGATATAGATAGATAGGACCGCGTCGCGCCGGGGGCTGATAATGGGGGATGGTTGGATGTGGCTTATAGGGAAGGTGAAAACGAAAGATCTTTAGGGGATAACTGCCATGGAGGGAGGTTTCTGGAAGACAAATTAATTAGACTCTTCAATTTCATAATATTTACCACCAAAATCTAAGAAGATTCATTAATTTAAGAAAGAATATTGAGAATTATTTGTTTAAAAACAAATGAAATTTAGGTTTTGTAAAACCTTGTAGTTGTTAGAAAGATCTTAAATAATGGATCATGGAATTTTGAGGGAGGATTTGAGGATTTTGAGGGACAGATTGGAACAATTGAACTAATACTGAAAGTTATCTCTCACGAAAGATAATGTTAAGTTGATATGGATGATGGTCAGTTTGGTCGAGTATTTGGTTCTATTTTTTACTCTTTAAAAGATATTCTGGAAATAATTAAAACTTAAATTCGTCATATTCTACAGCATGTTCTATATTTTAATATCTACTATTCCATATAATAATAGTCCTCAGGGACGCAAAATGGATGGAATGTATATACTCTCAAAATGTTTGCTGAACAAGTGGATAACTGGATGGACTGGTGGTGGCCAAGCTCTCTGCCAGAGTGCTGCACATTGGAAATAGCTTGGAGACTTTGGCTGGTCAGTTGGTTGGGACTTGGGACACCGACATCCATACGATGCGGTTCTGTCGGCTGGGATTGTCGTCATCGTCATCGCCATCGCTATCGCCCATTGCTCGATTTGAATGCAAAGACGAAGAGTCATTGGAGAGCCGGCGGCGCCTCATTGCTGGTGCAGCTGCAGTGGCAACACACAGAGGCAATGAAAATATACTAAAAATGGTCATTCTGTTTTTCCGTTTCGTGGATGTGGATGCAACGGATGTCGGCGGCCCGATGTCGGTGCTCAGCTTTTCATTAACACTCGTCTAACGGACACTTGTTTTGTGTTCTTCAACAAAGCCGACTATCTATTCTTTATTTTAATGATGTAATGAAATACTTTACTTACGTTGGCGGCAACTGAAGTAATTTCCAGGAGCTAATGTTAAGTACATCCTGTTTTAGAGCCGATTATCTATCGGTATAAGTAAAAATATCATTAAAATTAAAAAATTTGGAATAGATTTTACTTTAAGGAACCAAGACTCAAAATGGTCCTTAGACAAATCAATTTTAAAAAGAAAAACATAAATTCAATAAATTCAAATTTCAGCTTATCTGCAGTGACTTTTCTTTTTGGAACTACAATACGCCATCTACTTTTTTGTATATGTACTAAATTCAAATAATACATGCCATATTTTACATTTTAGATGTAGTTGCAGTGTTTTTGGAGGAACCAAGACTCAAAATGGTCCTTAGTTGTCTGGAAATGTTTTAAATTCTCAAATAATTGAACTTTAAAAAAAAAAATAAATTCAATAAATTCAAATTTCAGCTTATCTGCACTGACTTTTCTTTTTGGAACTACAATACGCCATCTACTTTTTTGTATATGTACTAAATTCAAATAATACATTCCATATTTTACATTTTACATGTAGTTGCAGTGTTTTTGGCTGAACAATGGGAAGGTAACACTTGTTACAGTAATGGTAATGTATTCGGTATTTTTCCGGCTGGGAAATGTTGAGCATTCCATACACACTGTTGTGGCAACACTTACTTGAAAACCGTATTTTAGTCAAAATAAAATACATTAAGGTAATTAAAAGAAGCGATCTTGTAGAAAATGCATTTATCTATGATAAAGCTAAGTGGGCAAATCTATATAGCTTAAAATATAGGCAATACCCGATTCGCCGCGGAATATCGAGTAGATCGCATAGACGTCCCTACGCTATATCGATATGGAGGGAATCAACCCGGAAGGTCTGGCAGCACCGCCAAGGGCAAAGACGCCAGAGGGCGCCAGGGTGGCCCTGATCGTAGAAACGATAAAGAGCGCGCTCTAAACGGTGCCGTTTGAACTGGGAACACGCACTCCGACGAAGGGTCGCGGAAAACAGAAGTATTCCGCTACGGGAACCGCGGTTCCCACAGACCGAATTCGGCCGAAGCAGAGCCGGATAAGGCTGAGGAACGGCCGGATAAGGCTGACGGCTGGCCGGATAAGGCGAACGTCTGTCCGGATACCCGCGGATATCCGGATGCGGCGAAGGGGCCAAGGGCTCCCAGGAGGCTCCAAGGGCTCACCGCTCTCGGAGAGGAAGACATGAGAGAGGCAGAGGAGACGGCGGGATCGGGCCGGCAGTGGCCCAACGTATCCCCAAATAAGGTCATGGGATCACGCCACCGGCCTGGCCTGGTCGTTGCAAATACCGCCGCCAAGCCGAAAAAAAAAAAAAAAATTGACAAGTTTGTTTCAACATTTCGCCACACCCCAATACTCCTGTTAGATCTCACTATAAAACGTGTATTTCCAAATTTCGCCCCATCCCCTTCCGCCCCCACAAACGACCAAAATCTGTGCATACAACAATATTGAGGATACGAGAAAACTAAAAACGCACAATCATAGAGAAAAGCCATATCTACCAGATTGCCGAATCTGAATCAGATCGGATCATTTTTATAGCCAAAAGGAAATCAATTTGCAGTGGCTACGCAGCGCACGACGACACGCTCAGACTGATTTTCTGTCTCTCTCGCACGCACTCTTTGTCGTATCGCTCAATATTAGATAATTGAAACTATTGGTTGTACCTCAATGATATCAGTTGCCTAGTACAAATTAAAATAAATTTGCGAAGTTACGTTTTTCCATAAATGGTAGTACATTATTTACATATAGGCCTTAAAGTATAAATTAGACTTTACAATTAAACGATGAACAAAAAAAAAACAAACTAATAGACAGACTTAGTTCACAGAATAAAAATGAACGAACGAACTTATTCAGTAACTTGAATAATGTTTACCCGATACTCATGGACTCCATGAGTTGGATACGTGAAATGAAATACAATAGTCGGGATTAATTAATTCAGATTTATTTACTATTTAAAATAAATTATAGGTGATCTATGTATATATATGTGCAACCCAAAATATATGGTAACAAATACACTTATACTATTTGCATTCTTAAAATAATTTTATTACATTTTTGGATTCTCAAATGTTGGTCCTCTTGTGATGGCAATATCTGCATAGGGAGCGGATTGGGTAATATGGAGCACCCTAAATTTCTTCAATACAAGCAGGGAGTAAAACTTTTGAGCGGCCTGAAAAAATCAAAAATACAATAATTAGTTAAAAAATTAGACTTTTTGTAGAAGATGTGGACAGTTTCGTCGCGCGCCAAGGTTTATACATCATTGAAACTACTGGTTTTCTAATATATCTACACCTTTAAATCTTTAATTTTTAAACAGGCTGTTAGGAATACACCAAACAATCTTCATAAACAAGTACGCCGACAAATATAAAATTTGGGTAATTCTGAGTGGTCACGCATTATCTATTATATAGTAACTAGGGGACCTGGCAAACGTTGCTTTGCCATGAATATTATTTCTAGGAAACATTCTTTCAGTTCAATAAAAATAACTGTTCTATAAGTATGAGGGCATTTACTTATAAATTATAAGATTACTTAACAATAAAGATTAATATCTCAGCGCAATAGAGTGTACAATATTCTTGGTTTGTCCGTCTTTCGCCAACACAAACAAACTGGATGGTTTTCCCACGCGTGAACATGCCACATATAGTTGTCCGCGGGAAATGCATGGTGTTTTCAAATCTAAGCCGCATACAGGCTATGTCTGGCCTTGTGACTTATTAATCATCATAGCGAATGCCAATCTAATTGAGAATTGATTGCATTTGAATTCAGTTGACACATCTGTATTAATCATAGGGATTCCTGGCTTCAATAACGTCTCTTATTAGTTTTTTAACGACTAATCGTGTGCCATTACACAGCCGTGGTGGGGTCAAATTGCGAAGCAGAATGGTTGGAGATCCAAACATAAATTTTAATTGGTGTGGTGGCATTCCTGGCAAATCCAAAGAATTTAAAAACTCAATTGGATAATTCACAGTTTCGTTGGTATCGTAAACTGCATCGATAGATTTGTATGACACCAAGTACCCAGGCAACAACTGTTGTATCTTTAAATTTAACCCATTGACTTCCACATTTTTTGTTGCCAAACTCGCTCTTTCTGCCAGCCAATTATGATTTTCATATTGTGTATGTACATCGGGAAATATGTTACCGATGAGAGTATTTTGCTAGTCCGTCTGTAATTTTATGAATCCAGTATTTTCATGTACAGCAACATTCCCATAGCCAATATCTAACAGTTGTTTAGAAAAAGTTTCGCCGGATGGATCCTCAATTATTTTAACGCGCATGTTCACCGTCAGCTGTACTTTTTCAACATAACACCACAGTCGCGACCACAAGCGTTGATTTCATCAGCGTACGTAAAACGTGGAATAACGGGAATGCTAAAAATGACTAAAATGCTCGATGAAATTGTTGGCGTTTTTGGTCGATTCCTCTGCGTTTGTTACGTTTTTGGTAAATTCCTCTACGCTTTTTGCGTTGCTGGTTAATTCTTCTACGTCTGTCGACTATGTGCCTCCGCGTTACTCTCCGTTCTAGTTGCCTTTGTTGATTTAGTTCATCTCGACTGTGATTCACGTAACTGCGCCATGCTTAAACGCTCGTCTACATTTTTTTGTTGGATTATTTATATATCTCGCATGGTTCTAGATTTGAACTCAAATTGGCCTCTCTGCGTCTTATTGGCATTGCTCAAATATATTAAATTCTCGGGTTACAATGTTTGTTATTGAACTTCTCCGAAATGGCTCGAACGATTTTCTTGAAATTTGAAGAGATAGTTCAATAAATGGCTCCTGACCATTACTCCCAAGTCCTACCGCCATGGTTGCATTGTCGCCCTTATCTCCCACAGTCCGTCTGATGCTGAGCTATTGGCTACCGTCGTCGTACAAGTCTACTACAGCGCAGGGACTTGTATACCATGCGTTCAGAAGTTCATACGTAGAACGAAGTCGCTTGACATCTCGTCTGAGGAACTTCGTAAGGGATTAAGTTTGTTGTGTCAAATCGTTCGATGGGCCCAAAAAATTAAAGGTCAATAAAAATACAATTCCTTTTGTTCTCAAATTCTTTTCTAAATTGATTGAAACTCAGCTAATTTATCTAGTTGGCATATAATTTCATTAGCTTTGTTCTGAAAACGTATTAAAAAAAAAACCAAAGTTCACTTTTCCGGTATTTTTATACAGCCATGCTCGGGTTCTTTTCGTTTTTAGGTGCTCCCGTTTTCACAAATATTTGGTATCGAAATGTTTAATTTTCTCATCAATTTTGGCAAACAAAAACAACTGATCTGAATACTTAAATACGTAAATAAACAGCGTCTTAAAAATTACTTTATTGATTGTTTTGAAGCTAAACGACTTCAGAAAGTTCGCGATTTTAGAAGATCAGCACATCTTAGATACAATTCTGAATTAAACATATTTGACGAGCTCAGAGTAACGGCATGTAACATTAAATTAAATTGCTAATGGTTAACAAATTAATTGGTGCACCTATATGAACCACAACGTTCTAACAACAAAGTTGAACTGCGTAAGCGGTTTTTATCGAAACATGGTGGAAACTCAGTTCAAAAATTCATCGAATTTGCTTGAAGCCATATCTACCAGATTGCCGAATCTGAATCAGATCGGATCATTTTTATAGCCAAAAGGAAATCAATTTGCAGTGGCTACGCAGCGCACGACGACACGCTCAGACTGATTTTCTGTCTCTCTCGCACGCACTCTTTGTCGTATCGCTCAATATTAGATAATTGAAACTATTGGTTGTACCTCAATGATATCAGTTGCCTAGTACAAATTAAAATAAATTTGCGAAGTTACGTTTTTCCATAAATGGTAGTACATTATTTACATATAGGCCTTAAAGTATAAATTAGACTTTACAATTAAACGATGAACAAAAAAAAAACAAACTAATAGACAGACTTAGTTCACAGAATAAAAATGAACGAACGAACTTATTCAGTAACTTGAATAATGTTTACCCGATACTCATGGACTCCATGAGTTGGATACGTGAAATGAAATACAATAGTCGGGATTAATTAATTCAGATTTATTTACTATTTAAAATAAATTATAGGTGATCTATGTATATATATGTGCAACCCAAAATATATGGTAACAAATACACTTATACTATTTGCATTCTTAAAATAATTTTATTACATTTTTGGATTCTCAAATGTTGGTCCTCTTGTGATGGCAATATCTGCATAGGGAGCGGATTGGGTAATATGGAGCACCCTAAATTTCTTCAATACAAGCAGGGAGTAAAACTTTTGAGCGGCCTGAAAAAATCAAAAATACAATAATTAGTTAAAAAATTAGACTTTTTGTAGAAGATGTGGACAGTTTCGTCGCGCGCCAAGGTTTATACATCATTGAAACTACTGGTTTTCTAATATATCTACACCTTTAAATCTTTAATTTTTAAACAGGCTGTTAGGAATACACCAAACAATCTTCATAAACAAGTACGCCGACAAATATAAAATTTGGGTAATTCTGAGTGGTCACGCATTATCTATTATATAGTAACTAGGGGACCTGGCAAACGTTGCTTTGCCATGAATATTATTTCTAGGAAACATTCTTTCAGTTCAATAAAAATAACTGTTCTATAAGTATGAGGGCATTTACTTATAAATTATAAGATTACTTAACAATAAAGATTAATATCTCAGCGCAATAGAGTGTACAATATTCTTGGTTTGTCCGTCTTTCGCCAACACAAACAAACTGGATGGTTTTCCCACGCGTGAACATGCCACATATAGTTGTCCGCGGGAAATGCATGGTGTTTTCAAATCTAAGCCGCATACAGGCTATGTCTGGCCTTGTGACTTATTAATCATCATAGCGAATGCCAATCTAATTGAGAATTGATTGCATTTGAATTCAGTTGACACATCTGTATTAATCATAGGGATTCCTGGCTTCAATAACGTCTCTTATTAGTTTTTTAACGACTAATCGTGTGCCATTACACAGCCGTGGTGGGGTCAAATTGCGAAGCAGAATGGTTGGAGATCCAAACATAAATTTTAATTGGTGTGGTGGCATTCCTGGCAAATCCAAAGAATTTAAAAACTCAATTGGATAATTCACAGTTTCGTTGGTATCGTAAACTGCATCGATAGATTTGTATGACACCAAGTACCCAGGCAACAACTGTTGTATCTTTAAATTTAACCCATTGACTTCCACATTTTTTGTTGCCAAACTCGCTCTTTCTGCCAGCCAATTATGATTTTCATATTGTGTATGTACATCGGGAAATATGTTACCGATGAGAGTATTTTGCTAGTCCGTCTGTAATTTTATGAATCCAGTATTTTCATGTACAGCAACATTCCCATAGCCAATATCTAACAGTTGTTTAGAAAAAGTTTCGCCGGATGGATCCTCAATTATTTTAACGCGCATGTTCACCGTCAGCTGTACTTTTTCAACATAACACCACAGTCGCGACCACAAGCGTTGATTTCATCAGCGTACGTAAAACGTGGAATAACGGGAATGCTAAAAATGACTAAAATGCTCGATGAAATTGTTGGCGTTTTTGGTCGATTCCTCTGCGTTTGTTACGTTTTTGGTAAATTCCTCTACGCTTTTTGCGTTGCTGGTTAATTCTTCTACGTCTGTCGACTATGTGCCTCCGCGTTACTCTCCGTTCTAGTTGCCTTTGTTGATTTAGTTCATCTCGACTGTGATTCACGTAACTGCGCCATGCTTAAACGCTCGTCTACATTTTTTTGTTGGATTATTTATATATCTCGCATGGTTCTAGATTTGAACTCAAATTGGCCTCTCTGCGTCTTATTGGCATTGCTCAAATATATTAAATTCTCGGGTTACAATGTTTGTTATTGAACTTCTCCGAAATGGCTCGAACGATTTTCTTGAAATTTGAAGAGATAGTTCAATAAATGGCTCCTGACCATTACTCCCAAGTCCTACCGCCATGGTTGCATTGTCGCCCTTATCTCCCACAGTCCGTCTGATGCTGAGCTATTGGCTACCGTCGTCGTACAAGTCTACTACAGCGCAGGGACTTGTATACCATGCGTTCAGAAGTTCATACGTAGAACGAAGTCGCTTGACATCTCGTCTGAGGAACTTCGTAAGGGATTAAGTTTGTTGTGTCAAATCGTTCGATGGGCCCAAAAAATTAAAGGTCAATAAAAATACAATTCCTTTTGTTCTCAAATTCTTTTCTAAATTGATTGAAACTCAGCTAATTTATCTAGTTGGCATATAATTTCATTAGCTTTGTTCTGAAAACGTATTAAAAAAAAAACCAAAGTTCACTTTTCCGGTATTTTTATACAGCCATGCTCGGGTTCTTTTCGTTTTTAGGTGCTCCCGTTTTCACAAATATTTGGTATCGAAATGTTTAATTTTCTCATCAATTTTGGCAAACAAAAACAACTGATCTGAATACTTAAATACGTAAATAAACAGCGTCTTAAAAATTACTTTATTGATTGTTTTGAAGCTAAACGACTTCAGAAAGTTCGCGATTTTAGAAGATCAGCACATCTTAGATACAATTCTGAATTAAACATATTTGACGAGCTCAGAGTAACGGCATGTAACATTAAATTAAATTGCTAATGGTTAACAAATTAATTGGTGCACCTATATGAACCACAACGTTCTAACAACAAAGTTGAACTGCGTAAGCGGTTTTTATCGAAACATGGTGGAAACTCAGTTCAAAAATTCATCGAATTTGCTTGAAACTCGTCGTTTGGGGCTTTTGAGGTCACTGATTGCGAATTTGATGTCAGTTTTTGTTTCGAGATGTATCGAGTTCTTTTCTTTTCAAAAGCTTTATTTCGAGGGGGAAAATGTAGATGTAGCATTGTCGGTGAGTTATTCGTTTTAAGTGAATCCGACCCTATTGACTAAAACTGACTTCAAATTCGAAATTATTGACCCCGAAAACCACCGAGTGACAAGTGATAAGTTTCCACCATGTTTCGTCATATTGGTTTTTTGTTTCGTGTTCAGGGCCCCAAAATACATAGGGATATGATACTCTGTAGTGTTGTTGTAGTGCTGTTATTTTCGAGCCATATTTGAGGTTCGGTTAAGAATTATGTAAATTAAAAATTATGTAAAAAGAATGTACAAGCTAAATTGCCCTGGTAATGGTGGCATATTTGTTTTATCCTTTTGCAATTGAGATTCATTTTGTTTTATAAAAAGCCGATTATTTTTAATTTCGACGAGGAAATAAAAACGGGAGCACAAAAAAAAAATCGGAAAAGTTTTGCGAAAGTGAAAACCGGAGGCTGGCTGATAGTCATGTTTTCTTTTACTGTTTTTTCCAATAAGAAAGATGGTTCTTGATAAAAGTTTTTCCTCAAAGACTCTCTAAAAAGAGTCATCTGTTTTGCAACAACGGCCGTGTGGCCATCTTCACCAATAGGAGCCAACAACTGGTTCTTTTTTGAGGGCCCTTAAACGATTCGTTGCCACGCGCGCCATTTCCCGATGCATTTGGGCGGACATTTCTACCATTTTTGTGCGCGCAAGGACCGAGTTGGAGGACCTTCGGCAGCTATTCATGAGCGAGGAGCAGTTCATAATTATTGCTTCGTTTATCGACTCATACCGCATCGCTCGCTCGAGGGTTTATGGGAGGCAGCAGTAAAGGAGTCCATACAGAATTTGTATTGCTCCGTGGGATCGTCACTCTTTGTCTTGACGATCTGCGGACATTGTTCTGCCAAATCCAAGCAGTAATCAATTCTCGTTTCGGTATCCTTACACAAGGACGCTATCTAATTGGTCATCTATGATCGCAGTTTCGTTCTCATATATATAACAGGCAGAATAAAAAAACAGTTCTACTTTGGAATGTTGCCACATTACCGCACCCTTAAGCCCCTTCAAAACAAAAAAAAATTCTACAATCTAAAACTTTGAAGCATAACGGGACCTGCTCATGATGAATTACATAAAAAAGCAAGAGCATTATAGACATATCCGACTAACCTCACCCTCTTAAGGAGACGTCGCTCGTGGCGAACAATAGAGATTAAATTCATAAAGAGTGAACATCACATTTATAACCGCTTGAAGGCATGTACTCTTACCTGCTTCCTTGAGTTCCCTACAGTTAGATGAGACAGCGCCAGGTTCTCTTTATTGTTGAACTGTGATCTAACATCAATAAAAAGTTGAGCTGCTCTCTTATTCAATACTCGTTCCTCAAATTGTTCATCCGTTTCATTCTCCATCTGTTCTTCACTATGATTCTGTGCATACAAATAATAGTGTATGTGAAACAATTTGATTCTAATGTAAATAAAAAAAATTAAGTTATACGTACTTGACCCTCAGACGGGGGAAAATCGTAGTTGTTCCAATCCGTTGAAATATCGCTGGGCTTTTGAAAGCAGTTTTCATCCGTATTGTGTCCGGTTTCGGCCTCATTAATTAGCGAGCTTATTTTATCGCTTGGAAGATTCGAAATATTATCAATTTCTTCCATGCTATGGTGCTGTGGAGTCATATCTCCATGATCCAGGCCAGCCGGCGTCGAGTCCCCGTGGTTAAAGTCGTCCCCCATGTCATGGCTTGTGTTTCTTGGAGTTAATGGCAACTCATTAATTGATGAAATTGGTTCCATGCCATTCAGAGATAATAATGTTGGACTTCTCATATTATCAAACAGGGCTGATTCACTTTGACCTGCATGGCTCTCTTGCTCTTTTGTGGCGATGTCCAGCGACACAGCAGATATTCCTAACAGTTTTTGGTGCTCCCTCATAGCTTCGGGCGCTTCTAAACTTTGGATAAGTGCATCTGCAATATGGTCAGATGATTGAAGTGAAGAAAACTCATTCTTTCTCTTTCGCCCTTTTTTATTTATAATAATAAGCGAAGTATCGTTTTCATGAGCATAAAACTCCAGTGCTAGGATTTCCATAGGCGCTACACTTGTGAAATCTTCTAACGACGTTGAATGTGATAGTAATTGTCGATTGTAATTATTCAACAGGGCACGGGCAGGTATGGATCTGGATGGCAACGAAAACAGCTTCTCAACACCTCCAGTTTCCTTCCAATACATAAGTCTAAACAAAATGGAATAGGTTTTAAAATTCAACACGAATACAATTTAAGTTATACCTTTTTGTAGGCGGAGCAAGATCGAGAGTGGTCAATATATCAGATGTATCGGCTAATTGAGCCTTCATCTCTTCTCCTGAAATATTTTTGATTTCGTCTATAATAAGTTTTCTCTTGCGCTTGGCCTTTGTTACGCCTTTATAAACAGTTGCATCAATGGGTGCCAGTGCAAAGCCTTCATCCTCATTTGGAACAAGCGTCAAGTCATTTAACGCCGCACTATCAGACACGTTGGCCTCTTCAATTAAGTTATTATCTTTAAATGATAAAATAGTTTTGAAAGCTGAATAACAATATTAGATTTATAGATTCATATATACTAACCGCCATTGTCGTCAGCAACTGAGCTCGGAGAAGGAAGATTGTTAAAGTTATCAATACCATCATCATCTGAGTCATCGGGCATGTTTACTACAGCTGTATCGGTTTTAGTTTGCTCTGCTGGTTGGGTTGGCTCCCCAAATAGGTCGTCTTCAAAGAGTTCTGGTTCTAAATAAAAGAAAATACAGGGGAAATATATTGATTATGAAATAAATGATCTTCGGGTTTTGGCTAAGTTCACATAAACGAATGTACAAAGTCAAACTTGAGTATTGCCCCAGCAAGTAATTTTGAGTTTTCTGCTAAGAACTTATCCATTGCGATTTTTAAAGACCTAATCAAATTATCCTCGCTCTCAGGCATCGAATTTATCAAATACGGAGCATATTAGTTGGCTGTATAGTTTTAAGCCACGAACCAAACCAACTCCATGAAAGGTTGAACAAAACATCTCTGTATAATCTGAGTCTTCATGTCAAGCTACTAATCTATAAGACCATAATGAAACCCATGTGGACCTATTGGATTCCAATGTGGCTCTGCCAGCTATTCCAGTATCTCCAAAGAACATCTACACCACTCCAAGGTAATCCACGGTAAAGACATCTAATCTTTGTGTACAAAGAACACATGGAGCGCCTAGACAGACGCGCCACGACACCCCCTGGCCATGAAACCTGCTTGATAACAGCACCATCACCCGCCGTCCAAGAAGATATCACCCGCTGGACCTTCCTTATCGCTATGACTGAATCCCCCAAACAGCCCTAAACCCTCTCTTTAACTATCCTTCCCTTAAGATATACACAAAATACAATGTAAATATTAATTTCAACTAATTATAATTGGCTGACAAACATAAAAAAACCCGCTTTGACCAAAACACAAACAAAAAACTACAGTGGCCAATTGGGTAGCCCGGTCACAAACACTGATTTTGTAAACTTTTAATACAATACATATAGAAACAATTTAGTAAAGCTCTTCTTGACCCATGTCTTGTTTGACAACTGGCACTTAACTACACTACTGGCCAAAATAATAAGTACACGCTTATGAACTTTCTTTCACGTCCTATAAAACTTTTCTAATAAACATAATTAAAAAATCAAATTTACTTTTAGGTTTCTAACCTACAATAGACTATAAAAATGTTTGTCATAAGCGTTTTTCATATCAAATATATATTTTATGATCGATTAAACCTTAAAATCATAAATAAGGGCTGGCCAAAATAATAAGTACAGCAATTCTACAAAGCGAAAAACTAAAAGCGTATCAAAATTTGTACACTTTTTTCTTATAATTTATAATCTTTTAATAGTATCCTATATAGCCACACTTATTTTGGATGATTTCGGCCATTCTTCTTGGCATACTAGCAAAAAGTTTGGGGTAAGTCTCCACTGGAATCTCACACCACGTTTTTTGCACAAATTCTCCACAATTCTTTTTCTTTTCGAAAAGAAATTTTTACTAATTCGACGTTTTAAGTCACCCCAAAGGTTTTAAAATGGGTTTAAGTCAGGAGACTGACTTAGCCAAGCCATAACGTTTACATGTTTTCCCGCAAACCAAGCCTTCACCACCTTTAAGGTGTGCTTTGGGTAATTTTCCGGTAGAAAGACCCATCTCAAGGGCATGTTTTCCTCAGCTTAAGATTGTATAATGACTGTCAATATGTTTTTATACCCGAATTGGATCACATGATCAGTTATGCGATGTACCGGCTCAACGCCATGCCAAGAAAAATAGCCTCAGATACCTATACATCGGTCTCCGTTCTTAACCATTTTCTTTGTGTACCGGAAGTCGAATTCTTTGCCTTTGGGTCGTTGTATACATCTTCTGGAGTCATTATCAAAAAGATTTATTGTTGTTTCATCTCTCAATAATATATTATTCCACTTCTAAGACCCATCTGACCCAGACCATGCCAAATGATTTTCAACGACTTTTTGCATCATCTTCAAAATTTTTACTCGGAGTAAGGGAACTTTTCGGACTATACGTCCTGTTAGGTCTATATATTGAAGTCTCCGACGAACCATCAGACCTGATTTTTCTTTCCCAATTTGAGCGTATTTGGCCTTGGAAGACATGAACTGATCCTTTTTTGCAAGACTGATGATGCGGGTGTCCGTTGTTTGTAAAGATTTCTTCTTCCATCCTCGATTTTCAATAAGCACTTTAGATTTGAAAGTATTCTGAACCAAAAATGCCGATCGTCCAAGACTTTTCGCCATTTTCCCGGAGAATTTTCCTTTCTTTTTGAAGACTTATGGAAAACTTCCTTTCTTCAGGAGTACGGCCTATCTAAAGAATTTTTTTTAACTCTCATGTACTTAAATATGAAGGAACTCAATAAAAAACAACAATCCTTTGACCAAATCCTTATCCAATCCTTTCAAATATATAAATAGCACCAGCGTACTTATTATTTTGGCCAGACCAAAAATGCCCATTCTGCAAAAATGTATGAATAGAATTTTATTAAGATGGTTCCCCACTTTAATTTTTGATTTAAATATTTGGCAAGACTGTAACCTTTCCAAATATAAACAATTGGCATCCATACACTTACAAAAATTCGAGCTATTCCTTAACAAACTAGCACGACACCGATGTACTTATTTTTTTGGCCAGTAGTGTAAATTTAAAAATCGGCTATTGGACGAAAATACAGCGAAATAATGACAAAAAAATTAAGCATTAAGCGACCCTGTTAGAAATGTATGTATTTATCAGTGATCGGCACCGATTTCAAAGGAAGAACTGGATGAATATGTTCTTATTGACAATGGTGTGGCGATTTGTGAGGAACCTTCCGAAGACAAAATTGTTAAACAAATATTAGATGACGGACAGGACAGCGACGACAACGTCGAAAATCAAAATAAAGATGTGTCATCACTTAGCGTTTTGGAGACATTTAAAGCAGCAGAAATTCTGAATAGATTTGTCCATTCAAATTTTAATGACGGGAGGTTAACGCACAGCATGTCTCGTCAAAAACTACTGCTAAACAATCAAAAAATACTGATTATTTTAATTAAGAATAAAAAAAAAACCACATATATTATGCTTATGAATATGCATTATATGTATACGACTTTTTATGAAAAAACCATATTATTGAATTAAATTGTTTGTTTTTATTAAAAATTAATTCGTTTTACCATAAAAATAAATAAATAAATAAAACCATAAAATAAACAAAAAAAATTGTTTTTTTTGCTCCTGTTGGTCAGAGTATCT
This sequence comes from Drosophila persimilis, assembly GCF_003286085.1. Lineage (NCBI taxonomy): Eukaryota > Metazoa > Arthropoda > Insecta > Diptera > Drosophilidae > Drosophila > Drosophila persimilis. Next base: position 26,463,981 of record NW_020825288.1, on the reverse strand, counting down.
TCCGAATATAACGAGGCAAAATCGTCGGTACCTTGAGTGTCGTTATATCCGGATTCTACTGTACTTGAAAATACCAGGAAAAAAATGTATCACTAAAAAAATGTTAAAGCCCCAAATCTATCAGAAACAGTCGTTTTGGTTCGTGTCATAAAAATACTGTTGCATAGTGTTATTAGCACATTTACTTTACTGAAACGCTTTATTCTACAAATCACCGACTGAGTTTTAGCGCGTTTAACATTTGAGTGGACCAAAGTTGTACAACAGTTTAAAAATTACGTTTGTTTCCGAAGGACAACTTTTTGGTTTTTAGTTCTGAAACAGATTGTAAATATTTTATGAACTTACGGCCAAACGAATCTCCAAAGCCATCGCCGTCTAGTCGATCTCCGGATATTTCTGCCTGGGTTCCTCTTGCATTTGGATCATCTGACTCTATATCTGCTAAGACGTCACTATCGAAAAGCTTATCCTTAAAAGAAAACATTTTAATTAGTATTACTTGTTTATATGATCTAATATATAAATATATATATATAAATAAATAATATATCTCGTGTCACAAGCTTTTTTGCTAAATTCCTCCGAAATGGCTCGACAAATTTTTGTAAAATTTTGTGTGCTTATCGGTTAGGTGTGCGCATCGTCCAACATCTATTTTTTGGGTCTGTGTTTTGGGTCGTGTATGTACAGTCAATCTAAGGCAGACTGAGTGCTTTTATCACCGGACCATTGTCATTTCAAGATATACGTAACGTAGATGGACAACAGTATCCAACGTATAAAGATGCATGCCTTGCACTATGCTTGCTAGAAGACGACAATCATTGGGACAGTATGCTTGCTGAAGTATGCAGCATTAAACTGCACAGGAACACAAATTACTCTACTATTTTCTATAGATATGACTACATGTTTTCCGGACATTCCAAAAAAAGTACCCGAACAGTGGTGTGATCGGGATTTTTATCCCGTAGATGTTGGCCGATGCGCACACCTAACCTATAAGCACGCAAAATTTCACGAAAATCGGTAGAGCCATTTGGGAGGACTTTAGCAACTAAGACCTCCCAAAAAAGATGACATATGTACATAGGTACCCGAAAAGTGGTCTGATCGGGATGAAAAATAGATGTTGGCCGATGCGCACAGACAACATTGTTGTCCAAAAACTAAATAAAAAACTTACTATCGCCCGTGCCAAAATAATCAATTATCTCCCAGAACGATATTAAGGAAAAAATTTTAACTTTCACCATTCACGATCAAAAAAATAATTGACTTTACGTGCGGGGGAAATTGGACTCATAAAAGGACATAAAATTTCTTAAGATGACCTATTTCATCAAATGTGTGTATGCCAGTAACCGTATCCGAACATCGTACACTAAACTACGCAAAGGGAGCCAAAGGACGTCACAATCGGCCTTACCAAAAGAACATATTTCTAACCACCCATAATTATTTTATTAGATTGGTGGTTTCTCTCAGCCGGTTTTGTCAACACTGTTAATTTTGGCGGGATTTTAGTATGGTCACTTTTGCAGTGAAACCGAATATTGATTAGCTTTCATGAGCTTTCTGTGTTTAAAAAAGAAATCTAACGAAGAAATTAAAAATTAGTTGAACGAAGATTATGGGGAATATGCACCATCGATTTTAACCATTTCATATTGGACAGCTGAATTTAGGCGGGACCGGAAAAGCACATTTGACGAAGGCCGTACGGGCCAGAGATGCGGCCAGAAATGGTATGATATGCAGGGCCCGAAGGAAGCGGGGTGGAATTTCGAAATACACTTGAACAGGTGCGATATCACAGGCGTGTGGATACCAAACTTGGTTGCTCTAGCTCTTATAGTCTTGGAGATCTAGGTGCTCATCTTAGGCGACAGGCAAAGCCGACCATTAAACGTGTAACAAACTTGATACAGTGTGATATCACAGGAATCTGGATACATTTCGTCGCTCTAGCTCATATAGTCTCTGAGAACTAGGCGTTAAACAATCTCACATCTAATATACCACTTTACTCATTTTGGGTATAAAAACATAGGAAACAAGAGAAAATAGAAGTAATGAGCGAAGACTAAAATACACCTCAAACGACATAAATTTTAGCAACAACAGCAATTCCACTAGATTTTAAAAAAAATTAAACACAAATTAAAAATCGTAGATTTACATATATAACCTTATATGCTAACTCCGACAAAAACTTATAGTATATTACAAAAGTCATGTCACTAAAAATAATACAATGGAACATACGCGGATATAGGAATAACTATAAAGAATTACAAAACACTCGGAACAGCATACAACACTCAAAAATTATAGCCTTACAGGAAACTAATTAAAATTATAACTAATTACAACTCGCTCCCAATTCCGGTTAACACCCTATATTGCAACAACAACATCATTAACGCATTTGGAGTCACAGCTCCCCTGATAAGCAACTCCATCTCGCATACACCAATTCCAATTCCCCAATGCTACCATAAAGTATAAAAAAAAGCTCAACATAATTTCCGTCTACATCTCCTTAAAAAATCAAACTTTAGTGCTGGGTGACTTCAACAACTGGTACCCTTACTGGGGCTCATCTATGGTCAACTTCAAAGGTAAAACAGTAGCTGCATTTTTAGACCGCTCAAATTATATCATGCCTAACGACAAATCCCCCACCCCATTCATAACACACAAAGAATTTACACACATCGATCTATTGATCTATCTATTGGAAGTAATAGACTATCTACACGGAAGCGACCACTTTCCTATTTTATTATCTTTATTCAACAACCCATCCGCCTCAAACCAGCCTTTAAACTCAAAAATGCGAACTGGGATCTCTTTAGGATAAACATAATCAATTACACTTCCAAAATTCAACCAAACAACAATGTCAACTGAGAAGGCGCTTTAATTTTAAAAAATAGTAGCTCAGAGTTCCCATCTATCTATTCCACAAAACACCACCTTTACCCTGCCTCGTACTACCTTTCCCCAATTGACCAAAGATCTCTAACTCCTCTAAAGAGGCAAAGTCGACAAAAGGAAGAAGCTCAAACGGGATATACACAATTACACAACAATATAGAATATAAAAACTAATGCAAAGTTAAAAAGAGCAATTAGGGAAGCCATAAAGAAGTTGATGTTCGAATTTACTTCCCAACGCAGACCCAACCCGAACCTGCTCTAATATCAGTCGTCCCTGCAGCATTCACCCCTCTAAAAATATCCTATTGTGTCTATTGTCTATTGTGGACAACAACTTTTTTCGTTCCATCTTGTGCCACAGGCTAACTATGTTAAATTAATGTAGAAAGTGTATATTAACTAATATCGAATTTTTGTAAATGAATGCATGCCAATTGTTTTTATTTTGAAAGGTTAGTCTTTATTAAATTCTATCCTTACATTTTAGCTGGATTGGCATTTTCGGTCAGGTCAAAATAATAAGTACACTGGTGTTATTTATAAATTTTAAAGGATTAAAAAAAAGTTGGCGGTACTGCTGAAGAAAAGAAGACTTCAAAAGAAAGGAAAAGTCTCCGGGAAGTTGCGAAAAGTGTTGGACGCGCGGTATTTTTTGTTCAGAATGTTATATTGTTAAAATCAAAAGTGCTTACTGAAAATCGAGGATGGAAGAAGTCATTACAAACAACGGACAACTGCATTATAATTCTTGCAAAAAAGAATCCTTTCGTGTCTTCCAAGGCCATAGCCACTCAAATTGACAAAGAAATACCAGCTTTAATGGTTCGTCGGAGACTTCAATATACAGACATACTAGAACGTATAGCCCGAAAAGAGTTTTTACTCCGAGTAAAATATTTGAAGATAGAGCAACAATTTTTCGTAAATAATTTGGCATGGTCTGGGCCAGATGGGTCTTAAGTGTGGAATAATACACAACGAAAATGGTTATGAACGGAAGGCGGTGTACAGGTGTCTGGGGCTGTTTTTCTTGGCATGGCGTTGAGCCGGTACATTGCATAACTGATCCTGTCCCAATTCAGGTATTAAAACATATTGACAGACATTATGCAACCTTATGCTGAGAAAAAAACGTGCTATGAGATCCAAGTCATCCAAAATAAGTGTGGCTATATATCCTGTAAATTTGTATAATATACAAAAATATACGAACAAAATATGTATAGGATAACAAATAATAAGACAAAAACGGATACATGTTGATACGCTTTTAGAATTTTTTCGCTTTTTAGAATTGCTGTGCTTATTTTTTTGACGACTCCTTGTTTATATTTTTTTGGTTTAATCGATCATAAAATATATATTTTAAATAAAAAATGCTTCTGTTAAATATTTGTATACTCTACTGTAGATTAGAAAACTAAAAGTGAATTTGATCTTTTAATTATTTTGATTAAAAAAATTGTATAAGATGTGAAAGAAATTCCATAAACGGGTACTTATTTTATAGGTTACTTTTGTACTACTTTTGTAGGTTATGTTTAATTTTTCTATGACAAGTTGCTGAATAATTGGATTAATAGCAATATAAATGTTTCCACCATGTCGAGATTGATACTTAAATAACTGAAGATATTAATTTAGCTCAAGCACGGAGAAAAACGACGAAATAACTAAAAAAAATTATAATTTTCTTAGACATTTAAATCGAAATAAGCTTGCTAAAATGGGGTAGAATAATAAAAAATTTAAGTAGATGCATTTTTAATAGCTATTGTCTTTAATAAGCATAAATAGAATAAATATATAAATACTCAGCAAATAAAGGCAACACAAATTAGTCGGAATCAAAAGTCTTAGGGTTTCAAATTGTTCCTTTTGTAATAAAACAGCCCGATTCGACAGCGTTTAGAGGTGCTGACTTAAGGTTACAGTTCAAAAATACGATATTTGGCCAATGCGCCTATGCGCAGTGAGCGAAACGGCCAATCTAGTGACATTAAATTAATAACAAGCGTAATATAAGAGATATCTTAATTAAATTTGTAGTTTAGCATGATTGTTAATAGCCGGATGACTGTACCAAATTTCAGTAGAATCGGTCAACCATATCAAATAGATACGATAGTTCTGATCCTTCAAAATATTTAAATATTTTAAAATACCATTCCAAAGATAGTTTACTAGTGCACCTTATGTAATTTTAAATATATTTAAATGCAAATATCAAATCTATCGGAACAAAAAATAGAAAATCTCTAACTTCTTTATCCAACTCTATATTTTTTTTTTTGGAAAGCCTCGATGACAATTTTGATAACTTTGAAATTAAAGGATCAGATGTAAATAGAAGAGCAGATTTAATATCTTCCATCGTATTTTTACGTAAAAACTTTCGGGTGTGAGAATTTTACTTTTGCGTTTCTCAATAAATCGTAGCTTGGAAAAATATTTGCGTTTTAAGATTTAGTTTTCGTTTTGACTAGCTTATATGCAATTTTCGTGAATCGCCCATCTACATTAATCGCCAAAGCTTCCTCATTACTGAATTTAATAGGAAGTTTGGGATCACTGCTAGCACATTTTAATGTTTTGCCACGACCTCTGCTTCAATGATATAGCTTTAGAAACATTTCTCCCACCACCACTTTTCGAAATGTGAAACTGTACCATTACATTTTTTCCATTTTTTTAGCAACGTGCTTAAAAATGTTTTTATCCTTCTTGCATTTCTTTGTGTTGTTCTTGTGAATAATCATTATTGTTATACAAATTTGAAAATATGTAATTTTTAACCGAAATAGACTTCTTGGTAGCCACCGTTGGCCATTTCGCCCACTGTGCTATGGGAGCTATACTATATATCTCTCGATCAGAGTGAACTTTTTTGTTATTTAGGATGTTAAAATATAATCCAGCCCCCAAAATTTCAAAAATTTCAAAATTTTGAGATATACGTTTTATAGTGAGATCTAACAGGAGTGTGGATACCAAATTTGGTTGCTCTAGACTTAATAGTTTCTGAGATTTGTGGATGCCCCAGGTATTCGTCCTTTGCGGGGCAAATGGAATGGAATGGGGTGTGGTGAAATTTTGACATAAAACGGTCAAGGTCCGATATCACAGGAGTGTGGATAGAAAATTTGGTTGCACTAGCTCTTATGGGTTCTGAGAAATAATATTTGCAATTGGTAAAACCGACCATAAAACCTGTGTGTTAGAGAGACACCGAGTGAGAGAGAATGAAATTGTTTTTTTTTTATTCTGGCTATAATAATTATACGATCTGGTTCAGATTTGGCACTCTAGAAGATAGATAGAAGTCATCCTCTACGATTCTGCGTTTTCTGTTTTCTCGTGTTTTTGGAACAGACAGACAGACAGGGCACAATCGACTCGGTTATTGATGCTGATCAAGAATATATATACTTTATAGGATAGGAAACGATTCCTTCTGGACGTTACACACATCCATATTCACCACAAATCTAATATATAAATATAAATATAAATATGGTTGCAACTCATTTAAATGACAGAAAAATGCAATAATTAAATTCTGTCAAAAAACTCATGCGCTACTGATTACATTGAATTGTTAGAGTTAACTCAAATCTATTTAGGATTGGTAATTTTTCCGACTCCCTGGACGAATGCACCATCCACGCTGGATGTATAAGGCGATTTATACCTTTAAAATATATATTTTTTGAGAGAAGTTTAAGTTGACAACTCGAGAAGAAAAATATTTCGCTATAAATTAGTAACATTTAATTAAGAACATTTTTTTTTGCGCGCGGCAGAAAGACCTCTGCCGAGTCAGCTAGCATCTATATATAACTATATAAGTTCTCGAGATATACTGATGGAACAGTATACGATTTTTCAATACGATTTTCTCAACATAAAACTTTAAATGATTTCAATGTTTGTAATTAAGTTTGCGAGGTCCTGACAGAGTTTTTTTTTGTAGTGAAAGTAGAAACTCAGAACAAAAGCAGAACAAACATATGTACCTCTAATTTTAACTGAAATTCCAACCAAAAGTTCAAGATTGTGTTTTACGCGTCAACAACATGCGTATACAATGAGAAATTGTATTAAAATCGAAAACTATTATTTTATGTTTTTTTATAGCCTACTTTGAATGGATGTTATTTATATTCTATATATGTATATTTTACTTACGTTGATATTTGTAGACAACGATCCCCGCATAATTTCAGGCGTTTCAGCTTCAAATCCAATATCACCAAATCCATCGTCGTGCAGTGAAATTGACAGGCTACCGTAATCCTCCCTCATTGTTATCTCGTCAGCTCTAGACTGATTTATAGAGAACTGAGCTTCAATGTCTATGTCATTCAACTCGGGTAAGGCAGTATCAAAGTCGTGAAACACTTCAGGTAAAGTTATGGCGTTAACATTCGCTTCTCTGTGGCCTTCTGGTAAGTCGACCATGCCAGGTCTAAATGCCATCTATACAATAGACAAGATTGAAAATTTGTATACATGTATACATTTGACTGACAGATGAATCAAATTTGAAATACTTTACCTTAATTTTAACAAATGCTTCATTGCAATCGGCCAGCAAGTATTTAGCTTTTCTTGAATAAATGCGCACAACACCCAGCAACAAATGGCCAGATGTCCTTAACGCCAATTTTACTTTTGGCTGTAATATGCCTTCCACTGATTTTTCTATATTAGTTTCAAACACATGGGCTTTTGTAATTTTTTTATCCCAATGAGCTGCTAACCAAATCTTGGCCAGCGGACCTTTTTTGGCCAAAATAATGTGTTCATAGAACATTTTACTCTCACAGTGGCGACGGCTTTATTTATAAAAAATACATTCACATTAAAAACCTTTCCATACAACAGGGATGTATTTGCAGCAAACATACAATAGGCCATATGATAGTGATGACAAAACATAAAATGTTATCGTAATTACATGGGCATATGGGCATAGATTTGAAACGATGGAAACGAAGTACGTAATGATATTAGACTTTTCCAACGGACTAGCTACGTATGTAGATACAGACACAGAGACAGAATCAGGGAAAACCATACAGTGAGAGCGAGCGAGCGCAGCATTTTGAGTACTCCATAGTAATAATATTATGACGTGTCACATGTTGCAGCAGCAGAACTAAATAAAGAGAACGAGTTGATCAGCAAAATGTCTATTAAAACGCGATTTGGAAAACAAGAACAATCAAATAAAGTTGCTGTCTATTATTTGACAGAAAATAATAGTTCGAGAAGAATACCAAAAGTGCGGAGAGTTCTTTACAAGATATATCAAAAAGTTTATATTCTCATCAGTCCACAGAAAAATGCACATCATATACAAATACGTTCAGCCAGAACGTAAAATAACTTTAGAACTTCTGCGTGACGTTTACCAGCACTAATTCATAGATGTCCATCATGTAATCTTCCGTTTTTCAGCAAATTTAGCAAAGTCTGATGTTATACCAGTCGCTAGAGCACTTGTGGTTTTTCGTAAACGTGTATTGTTTGGCTGCAAAATACTAATCAAAAGAATTCATATATGCATACAGATGTTTATTTATTAAACATACCACCATAATTTTCTGCAGTCTCCATTTTGTATTGTTTCTGGTGTATCTGTCTATTTTTGGTTATGTAAAATTTGAATTTTAAAATAGGATCTGAAATATGTCTAGGCGCGAACTATTTTTTATTGCCAGCTACTGTTATTTTGGGTTGGATTTGAAAACCATTGGCTAATATTCGCATAGAATCGTGCGGCTTATAGGCTCTGCACACTGAGTCCATTACGGGGGAATGGTGGCATTTTTGACAGATGTGAAATTCCGACTCGCACTGGTAACATCCACCATCCACCGTCAAAAACAGCTAATGCCAATAACAAGTACATTAATAGGTTCTGCACAGTCAGTCCATCCCGGGGGAATGGTGGGATTTTTTGACAGATGTGAAACTCCGATTCACACTGGCACCATCCGTCAGAAACAGCTAATTTCAATAAAAAGTACATTAAATTTGCGTGGAATATTTATTCATTTTTTTTTCTTAATGGATGAGGAAGATATAGAAAGTATTTTAGCATACAGCATTAATCGGAAAAGGTCTTGATACCCCCACCACAAAAATAATATAAAATTGTGCTATTGTATTTTACACAATATATTAAATATGCAAATAACAGCTCGATTAATGAAAATTTGTAGCTAGCAAGAAATGAGGTGCATGAACAGTCCGCTAACAGCTAGAGTTCTGCTGACTTTAATCAGTGAACAGATACGATCTGCAATCGCAGAATATTGTGTAGACCGTAAAGAAAATAAATAAGTTGAAATGCTCGTAGCAATCCAGAAATGGATTGTGGATTGTTGCCTGTGGGAATAGACTTTTGCGGACAATCCCAGTAATAAATGGTGCCCAGTGTGATGGGGTTATTAATGTAAATGATGCTTAAGCTAAAAATATGTTGCAATGAGAATTTGCAATGAATTTAAGAGCCAAATATTATTCCGATTCTACACATTTCTAACAGCTCGATAGTGGAAAAATGCTATCGATACTATTGAAAGTACCATCGATAGTATTGAAAGTACCATCGATAATTTGAAAGTGTTCTTTTACTTGTATTACATAGTTGCCCTAAGAATCCAAATTCTGCGAATTTAAACAAGAAATGGAAGAATATGCTCGAGAACCATGTCCTTATAGGATTGTGGATGATTGTGGAGGTGCTTTCGCCATGGGATGTATAGGAGGCGGAGTCTTCCAGGCTATTAAGGGATTTCGTAATGCCCCGTCTGGTATGAGTAGAAGATTGGTAAGTAGAAGTAGAGTTCTACTCTGAATTGAAGTAATGAAACATGCCTTTTTACTTATTGACATACAAATTTTTATAATACTGTTCGCTCACGTTATTTTTACGGATAATTTGTATCTTCTATACTTATCTACGTACATGTGCATAAGCTGTTATTTTTGGCGCGTGTACCTGCAAATGTACACATGTCTGTATCCGATTATTACACTTTTAGTATATTTAGTTCACAATTTAATGTTTTATGTGAAGCACTTGCATTTGCCTTTCCAAAGGTTAATTACGTAATTCGTAATTAAGCAGCACGTGTTTGTTGTTGTTTTTCTTTATACATTCATATGTGTGTAGATATAGTGAACAAATAATGTATTCCTAATCATACCCGGTACACAAAGAGTACAGGGTATAATAGATTTGTATTCATGTACATATGCAATAGAAGGAAGTTTTTTGAAATCAGAAGATTGCATTATACATACATACGTATGAATACAGGGTGACCCGTAACAGCTTTCGCACTTTTCCAACAAACTGTGCACCTTCGCACTTTACAAAATCTTAGGTTTATTGTGTTTTCACGTAGATTTAATTTCAAACAATTAACAGATATAGAACGTTTTTAAGCGGTGGAAGCAAAACTAGCCTTTGTTCGAAATTTGCAATTTGTCAGCCGTACCACCATTAAAAACTTAATTCAAAACTAGCTTAAGATAAAAGGTTACAAAAAACAGTTTATCCGCAATCCCGATATTCCCGATGAGGTCGGTCCTGGCACTTTCATTTGACTTCTAAATCACGTAAGGCTGTTACAAGGCGTTAACGGGGAAACATTAGAAATGAGATACTATAATATATACGAAAATTTAAGCTATATTTTGATTTATTTGAAAAATAGGTTCATCAGCTATTGCGGTCCACTCAATGCAAACTGAGTACCGGATAGAATAGTGTCGCGACTCTCAGCGTTTTGAATTTGTATACTCGCTACTCAAAATAAATAAAATACTACTAAAATACTAATATAAATACTATATATTAGATTTGTGGTTCCGACCCCATTAAGTATATACATATATTCTTGATCAGCATCAATAGCCGAGTCGGTTGAGCCCTGTCTGTCTGTCCGTCCCTATTAGCGCCTAGTGCTCAAAGACTATAAGAGCTAGAGCAACGAAATTTTATATCCGGACTTCTGTGATATGTCATTGTTACAAGTGTATTTCAAAACATTGCCCCGCCCACTTCCGCCCCCACAAAGGACGAAAATCTGTTTCATCTACTATATTGAATATACGAGAAAACTTAAAACGCACAATCATAGAGCATGAGAATCATATCTATGAGATTTCTGAATCTGGATCAGATCGGATCATTTTTATAGCCAAAAGGAATAAATTAATTTGCAGTGGCTACGCAGCGCCCGACTACATGTTCAATGCTCAATGTAGCCATATTGACTATGTATCAACGTTCCTTCTCGTTCCTTCTCGGTTATGACGCATAACTCTCAGAGACTATAAAAACTAGAGAAATAAGAGCTAGAAATTTTGTATCCAGACCTTTGTGACATCACACAGAACCAAGTTTGTTTCAACATTTTACCACCAAAATATTCTTTTCTGTCATCGGAAGGTATACAAAATTATGTAAATACACCTGTAAGGCTACTGACACTTTAATAATTCGATTGATTGATGTCGATTTAAAAGACCATATCGAAAGCAAGAATGGTACCTTTCTTTAAGAAACAATTTAGAAACAGTCCTTTGACTATAAAGCTGAATAGGAAATGCAAATAACGTGGGAGTTCCCGCAGTATAATGCTGACCAAGAAATGGTTCATAGACATCTAAATTCCCCTGATGAAATGGCCTTTACAGTCACCGGACCTAAATCGCATAGATCTTAAAAAAACGATTGGTATTCTTTTATTTTATTTTGATACTTTATACCTTCAATCAAAATTATAAAAATTAAAAGAAAATATTCACTGAGGTACATTTTTATTCCAAGTATGTTTAAAGTTTATAGTTCATCTAGGAACAGTTAAACTGTGTAGAAATTAGAATGTACAAATCATAAAATTATCTGCTACTGGAAATTTCGCTAACACAATTCAAGGCTGAAGAAAGTTTACTTAAATTATTCATTAAAGATAACCGTTTTTCGATTTTTCGGAGTATACATAGCAGACGAAGTCAAACTCATAAGTTTTTAAAGGGATAGTTAGTTAGGTTAGTTTTAGCACATGTGTCGTCTTTGGCACATCTGCATAGATAGCTCTAAAAATAACAAGTAAAGTAAACGATCATGACAGGTGTAAGGCTACGAAGATTTTGTTTACCCGTCTGGCTTGAAGTCGGTCCCCGCTACTATATCTTGCCCTAGAGTAAGGGCTATGTATGTACGTTGTATCGGAGTTAAGGCCAATATTAAAAATACACTATAGATGACCACCTTTTCTGCGCAAAGTTAATAATGACTACAAAATAATGATATTCAAACTAAAAGAAAAAACAGTTTCATCAGTTGGAATAACTCAATTTAAAAATAGCTGTTGAGGTACTGAACTTTTTCAGCAGACGGGGTCGGATTAAGGACGCGGGATTGGTTCAAGAATGTGTCAGTAAGTGCTAGATCAAGACTAAATACAAGGGCACTTCAGACTCCCGCACGGCACCAGCCTAAGCAGTCGTTTTCTCGGGGTTTCTTTCTTTCTTTTTCACTAAAACATAAGTTTCAAATGAATTGCAGTACTTCACTAACTGTTCTTCTATTTATGTTTTAAATTTGAATTCCGTTCTACTCAGCGCTCGATGATAAATATGATAGCCTAAAGAAACGAATGAAGCACTGCAATATAATCAGTAAGAAGTAAGAACATATAAGCATATTTCTGCGTCTATGCATTGAGAGGGCGTCAACAGATAATTTAAGCAAATGCTCTTAAGTTAAGACGAGACGGACGGTCGGAGTATTTCTTTGCTTTAGGTTTTCGACACCCGTGTAGAATGTTTAAATTTATGAAAATGCTTTGTAGTTAGGCTAGTATGAAACGGCTTGTTGTCCAGATTTTGTTATTTAGGGTACAGAGGAGTTCCAAAAAGTGAATCGACCCGTCAGTGGGTGAATAGACTGGCTCGATAGTTTTTCTACTTCGAAAGTGATGAAGCTGTATTCTTAGGGGCTTCTCGGTTTTGTCCGTCCATGTTTCATTGCTATTCGGGCTTTGCCAAACATACCAGATGCGGCCAAAAAAATTGAGTTTAGATGCAAATTTTCTGCACTCCAACAATATCCATTGCTAACTAGCGAACCCACCAGGAGAGCGATATAGTAACTTTCCCTCGCCAAATCAATGTACACAGGGTAAAAGAGGTGTATAAACCTTGAAATACTACAATTTAGCTGATATGTAGAAACTGATAAAAAACGAGGGGGAACGTTGTGAGTTGCTGCGGACACCGCAACTCTACAGTTATACCCGATACTAAGTCAGTATGGCTCTCCTCCGGCAGACGCCGCTAATATTAAACGACACGACAAAGAGTGCGTGCGAGAGAGACAGAAAATCAGTCTGAGCGTGACGTCGGGCGCTGCGTAGCCACTAAAAATTGATTTCTTGCTTTTGGCTACAAAAATGATCCGATCTGATCCAGATTCGGCAACCGGATAGATATGGTCATTGTCTATGATTCTGCGTTTTTAGTTTACTCGATTTTGCAATATTGTGGATGCAACAGATTTTCGTCCTTTGTGTGGGCGGAAGGGGGTGGGGCGAAATTTTGAGATATACGTTTTATAGTGAGATCTAACAGGAGTGCGGATACCAAATTTGGTTACTCTAGCCTTAATAGTCTCTGAGATTTATGAATATCCCCAGATCTGCATCCTTTGCGGGGGCGGAAGGGGGTGTGGCGAAATTTTGAAACAAACTCGTCTCGGTCCGATATATTAGGAGTGTGGATACCAAATTTGGTTGCTCTAGCTTTTATAGTCTCTGAGATCTAGGCGCTAATGTTTTACTCTAAGCAAAGCCGCCTATGCTACGTGTGTGTTAGAGAGAGACAGGGCGAGAAAAAATGAAATTGTTTTCTTGATGCTGGCTATAATAATAATACGATCCAATTCAGATTCCGCAGTCTAAAAGATATCGTCATTCTCTACGATTCTGCGTTTTTGGTTTTCTCGTATCTTTAAAATTGTGGATGCCACAGATTTTCGCCCTTTGTGGGGGCGGAAGTGGGCGGGGCAAAGTTTTGAAATATTTTTGTAGCAGTGACATATCACAGAAGTCTGGATCCAAAACATCGTTGCTCTAGCTCTTATAGTCTTTGAGCATTAGGCGCTGAAGGGGACGGACAGACGGACGGACGGACAGACGGACAGACAGACATGGCTCAATCGACTCGGCTATTGATGCTGATCAAGAATATATATACTTTATGGGGTCGGAAACGATTCCTTCTGGACGTTACACACATACACTTTTACCACAAATCTAATATACCCCAATACTCATTTTGAGTATCGGGTATAAAAAAGTATATGCAATAGCGCTTCCTTGCGGAGAGGACTATCTGCGTCGCCCAGGATGGTGCAGCATACTCGAAAAAATACATCAAGGCAGGAATACCACAACGCAGTGTGCTTGGGTCGACGCTTTACTCCCTTTTCACCTACAACATGCCAAGCCCACCATGGTCCGTAGGCAAACGGGGCAGACCCTTAAGGTGGCAACGTTTGCCGACGACACAGCACTGCTTTCGAGGGCTTCTGTGTTTTGAGCAGTCAATTCACAGACATCATGTAACAATAGCTTAAGCTATTCGAAAATTGGCCCTGCCCTAATATGTCCATAGACCGAGAAAAGTGTGCAGTGGTAACACACACCCAAAGAAAGGAGACTATCCCTGGTGTCTTCCTGCACGGGGAGCTTGTTCAGCAGCGCAGGCAGCGAGAATCTGTACCTTCCAGAGCAAACTGCTGCGCAGGACCAACGATGCATCGCTAGATCCCTATGCGTCTCTCTCGTGGGAGACGTTATCAGCTAGCAAGCTGAAAGGCATGCTTCAAAGGTCAGCAGCTACCCAAACGAATTCTCATGAGACGCCGAGGCTAATACCAAATTCTGCTGACCCTGTACCGCTGATTATATTGTAATCGTAGTCATTGTATTTAACCCCAATCCATTGTAAAAGTAGCTTTAACAGTTTTAGTGCATAATGTTATCGTAAAATTAAGTTAAGTTAATTAAGTTAATTGTTATTAATAAACGAACAAAAAAAAAAAAAAAAGGAAACCATAGTTTGGTTCCCTTATATAATTTATTATTATTTTTTTATTCAGCTGATCTTCGTTACTTAGGTTTGGCTCAAAGTCCAAACTTACTTCTATATTATTGTTGTACTTATGCTGCCTACATTAAAAAAATGTATTACTTTAGATCGGAAGTATGACTGCCATAAAAACCCGCTCGCCTGTAATAGCTGGAAATTTCGCAGTTTGGGGTGGTATGTTTAGTACTATTGATTGCACGCTCGTTCACTTTCGAAAAAAGGAAGACCCATGGAACTCAATAATAAGCGGAGCTGCAACTGGAGGAATATTAGCTGCAAGAAATGGTATGAATTTTCTAAAACGGTTTCCTATAATAGAATAGAATAACCTGACTTTGACTTTTATTTTACTTTACTTTTATTTTATTTGTAAATGTGAATGATGTACATTATGGCCTTGAAGGTATATTGTATTTTAAGAGATGCTAGCAACGTACAGATGTGATGCCTTAATCCTTAAATTTTTACCTTTTTAATGAAATATAATTATTAAATATTTGTAGGTGTTCCTGCTATGGCCGGAAGTGCGATAATAGGCGGAGTTCTCTTGGCTCTAATTGAAGGTGTTGGAATATTATTCACGAGAATATCTGCTGATCAGTTCAGAAATCCACCTCCACCAACGGAAGATCCAGCCGCTCTTGGCGACCCAGCAAGCAATTTTTCGTTTGGCACCCCTACTAACCAAAAGCAATATCAATAAAATTGGTTTATTTCATAGCTCATAAATAAAATACACAAAATTCCATAAAATTAATGTGTACCTTCAGAGGGTATTATGGTTTGCTATGGTCCTCCATTGAATAAGGAATTTCACACTCTAAATAAATTGGATCGACGGTACCGTCGCACAGAGGGTCCTCAGCGGAAAAGTGGTGGCAAAAGTAATTTTCAGAGTGTGCGCTTTTGATAATATGCGAATGGAGAATTTTCCAAAATGGAAACTGAAAAAATCATCGCAGGAGTGTTTTGTGGTTTAAAGGCCTCGACAATGTTCCATCTACTTCCGGCTTGTGATCTGGCCTACTTTTAGAGATCGCTTTGCAGTGTTCTGAGGGAGACAGGCACTTTCTCGGCTCTCATATTCGCCAGCCCGACGCCTTCCTTCGCTAATACGTCCGCCGCCTCTTTTCCTTCGATTCCTTGGCGGCTGGGAACCCTATAGATCCGCACTGACTTTGTCGTGCTTAGGGTATCTAATGCCTCCCTGCTCGCCAAGACACTTGTGGAACTAACCGCGGACGACTGCATGGATCATCTTGGAGCCGTCCGTATGTATATTGAGGTGCTCAGTTTGGTCTCTACCGATTTTCCAGTCTTCAGGTCCCAAAGATGCGGTTGTTTTGACGTCGAGGCAAGTTTGGGGGTTCATGTAATCAGTTGATCTGGTCATTTCCTTCCCAATTGAACTGTGCCCGTATCCTTGCGGCGACAGATTTCCTGAAGCGATAAAGCGCTGTGCTGCCTTTCCCGCAATCAGGCGAGCGTGAATGTCCAGGGGGTAACGACTTTTTTTTGGCACACGTAGAGTAAGCCGCTGTAAAGTTACTTCGGGTGAAATGGCAGTTGGGTCACTTTCGCTGTTAGGAGGGTGAGTGGACAAGTACAACGGCTGTCTTTCTTTTCGATTCTGGGCCCCACTCCAGACGGTGGTGTTTTTCGTTAAAGAGGAAATTTCCAAGGGCGAAAAGAAGAAACATATTTGGGATCAATGACCGAGCAAGCCACAGCAACAACCAGCTGTCCAAGGGCATAGAAAGAGAATAAAAGAGACTGCGCTCCCGAAAAAGCACAAGAACCTAACGAATTCGCCGCTGGCGCAGAGAAGCACCCAAGGCAGAGAAGAGATCGTCGCTCCAACTGTGGGTCCGACTTAGTGCATCAGCAGCATCGTCGGCGCCGGGAAGCTGCTAAATTAAGCGGAATAACCTAAATTTTCGTTTTGCCCATTTTTTTTTATATTTTGCGTAAATATCTCGCCCTCTGCCGACCTGGCTTAGTGGGAAAAGTAGAAAAGAAAAAGAAAAAATAGACAAAGTTTTAGTGAGTTCGATCAGCGACACTATGTGCTAAAGCAGAACGAATACCTTGCTCCCTTTTCGGCAGTGCAGCCCCGTTAACTGAGTCGTGGTTTTCTTTCCCCTTAAACCGTAAGGGCTAGCCCTATGTGGAGCCCCAAGCAAAGAAAGGCATAAGGGAAAAGAAAAACAAAACCAATGCACGAAAGCAAAGAAAAAAGCAGTCCCCCGAAAGCCTTCTGCGCGCCTTGTTCTTTTCCCTTTTTTGTTTTGTGCTCTTCCAATGAAATGAAATTTACAGCAATTATAGCGGATCGCCTTCGACAAAAGCGCTTTTGGAGATGGATGAAACGTAATTGAAATAACTATTGCTTTACTCTTCATAGAATGCATGAGCGTGAGAGAAGGATAGATATAAGAAAGAAGGGGAGAGGTAAAACAGTTGGGCAGATCCCACACGCCGGAAGAGAGAGCAAGCCCAGTAACCGTGGGTTTTTTTTTTTGTCATAAATGCTCATTTAAATTTGTATCTGTATGGTAGGCATCCAGTAACTACTTGGATAGGGTCTCTAGGGACTTCTTTATATGCTCCGCAGATTTCACTGAGCCCGGATTCGCGCATTTCGAATTAACTGTCTTTTTGAACTTTACCCAGTTTGTATTCCGGGGGTTTCTATAGACTGTTATCTTTGAAGAGTGTTCGAATTCGCACTTGAACTGAATGTACTTATGGTCTGAGAAGGATGGTCTTTCGAGGACTCTCCAGACAGATACTCTTTCCCGTTACGAGAGGTGACGTTTGACGAGGTGGGACCTACGAAGGTGTATTCCTCCCCCACGTTTGCTACATCTAGGTTAATGGATAATGGTTGGCGTCTGTGCCAATGAGAAGTTGGAGATTTTCGGAGCCGGTTTCTGTCACCAGACCCCTAAGAGACATAAGATGAGCATGGCTTCCCTTCCGTACGAGTACGGCGGCTCTATTCCTGCTTCCCGATGTTGAGTAGAGAACGTTGTATTTTGAGGACTTTAGTCCGGCCACAGAATTGCCTAACGCAATCCACGGCTCCTGGACTAAAGCGATGTCAGGGCACTTACTCCATTGCAAGTAGGAGCTCCGCCGACGCCTAAAATTGTCAGGTCACCGTCCTCCTCTTCCTCCGAGTCGTCCAGCGCAAGACCTTGAGCGGCCTCCACTATGGTTTCCAGACCTAACTCTTTCTCGACCTCTCCTGCCCGAAGGTTGTGCGCAAATTTATCTTCGGGGTGGCGCTTTTTCAGCCGTAGGTAGACGCTACCTACGCTCCACGCCATCTTCCCGAACTTGGAAGTCCTCCGCCTCCTTGCTGATCTGGAGGATCATATGCTGGCCTCCTCGTTGGGTAATGGGTTACCGGCATGTAGAACTCTCCAGCCTGCCGTTGGCACGTCGGGATTCTCTCTCTGCAGCAGCTTCAGGGCTCGCTCTCCTTGGACAGCAATATGGAAGAGCACCTTCGCCTTTGGTATAGACGGGATCAACTCCCTGTCTGCCACCTCCAGCTTGGCCTCCATCCACAGAGCTTCTAGTTGGGGCACCTTCTGCACCAGTCACTACCGCGTTGGGTCGTCATTTCATTTGAGGATCTTGACCCTGTTCAGCCATCCCGCTCCATCAAACGTAGGCATGGGAGCGCTGGGGAGCGCGGAGCGCTCCACCATTCGCGAGAAGAGCGACTAGACGAGCTGCGCGTGGACTAGCTTCCACTGCGCCACTGTCTACAATGCGCCACAATGAGATGTCCCTTGGACACCTCTTTGATGGCCTTCTGTCTAGGTTTCCTCGCCTTTGGCTGGGGGGTGGACACCTTGGGCCCGCGTTGCAGCTTGCTCACCGGGCTAGCTTGGATTTCTCCTATTGGGAGATATGCGGCTTGCAGGTGTCAGAAACTTGACCTTATACTGAGCTTTTGCCTGCATCCCCTCCCTGGAACGCTTCGGCCCTTTCCTACGCAGGGAGCTGGTACCTGGTTCCGGCGAGCGGAAAAGGCTTTCTTCTTCGGTCTAGCTAATGGATAGCACGCTCTCCGGGTCCGAGTCTGTGTCATTAGCGGTTCACCCTGCAACGCGTCGTTTGTGAGTCGTATTGCAACTGACATGGCCTGCTTCCGCCATGCCCGAGGTGTGACCACTAGCGACACGCAGAGATTATAGCTCCTCCCCGTGCCCGCCGGTGCTAGTAGTCACGCTTTCCACCGACGTTTGGGTTGACAACCCAACCCGTGCTTGACCTTTGTCCGCCTCCATAACTGGCCCGAAGGTCCATACTGGCTAATTTTTTTCGGCCGCCAGGCACCTCTAGCCATGGCCCCGGTTCAGTTCCCCGATTTTAGATCGGGAAGACTTGGAACATTGCCTTAGCTAGACACTGCATTACCCCTGATAAAGCAAGCGACAGTGCATTACCCATTCTCGGGATAGTGCAGTCTCCATTGCTTAGCCGGCACCCTCGTGGAGGGTTCAGCTATAGTGTTTTTGCTGGCCCCGAATTTTAATTCAAAAAGGAATAAAATATATGGCTTATTGATGTATTAACATCAATTTGACTCCTATATCTGAGCCTTCTTTATAAATAATTTTTTTCTTAGCCCAACCCCAAATTGATCTCGGAAATAATTGGTCAGGACAACAACACATTTCGTTTTCGTGCAAACAGCTCACGCATTCTGATTTGGTAGCCGGAACGTTGGCAAGAAACAAAGTTATTAGTGATTAGCCAGGCAAAGAAAGTTATAAGTCAGCTCTCACTGTTTTTGTAGGAGGGCGGATCAAGACGTTGCTATGCGACGTCGAATGGCAGTATTACATCCAAATTAAGAAGTCAGAGTGGTTCCAATAAATATGTTCCATGTATTTGAGTGTTTTAATGAGAATTGGCTCGACGGCAGCTTGTAGCGGTGGAATCGTAACTGTACCCAGCAGCGATAACAGGATGTTAGCCTGGAGCGCTAAAAGTGCGATTACCCTGTTACAGCTGCCGCCCTGAACACACTGTGTTCGGTCGTGTTTTCGCTATATCTTTTTATCACTGCTCTGAATGTAATTCGGACGACACTGCTGATCAGCTTCGTTGCTTTGATGCTGTCCGCTGTTCTTTGTGCCGTGCATTGAATTGCATGCAGATGCTTTTAAACTCTTAACAAATCTGCGTAATTTGTTATGGCAGTGAGATACCTGACTCGCATTCGAAAATAGATGAACTTAATGACAAGGTTCTGAAGTTTATCGGGGTCTTAAGTTTGGTTTTTAGTCTGCCCTTTCGATCAATTCTCATGAGCGGGTGAAGCCTATTGCTCCAAAGAAAGAACCGACTGTCTTCACGGTTAGGACGACAAAAACAGGACAAATTCTGGCCAGTATCGGTAAGAGTTTGCCCTTTTGCACAGACAGAGGTCGAAAACTGATTTGACGGTAATTAATCTGCGTGCAGCTGTGCCATTGCGGACGTCTACGCCGACTCAGGAAGCTCCAGTTCTATCCACTTTGCCTCTGGTTTTATGATCGCCGCTTCTCCACAACATATTCTGCTTGCACTTCTTCGACTTTTTGCTTTGAATAGGACCGTTGTTTAATTTTTGGCAATCTTCAACGAGACAACAACAAAACATGGTTTCGTCGCCCAGATGACGATGCTCTTCTGGCGCTCTTTCTCGACAATGCTCGTTTCTGATGTCAACCGCCGAACTGCAGTCGTTGGCTATGATGCCGAGTATTGTATTAAATAATTTTTTTAATAGGCTAAATAAAATCATAGACTAGATTTTTGTTATTTCGGATATATGGAGATTGTCATGTTATATGTTGCGAACCGTCTATTGCAGAACATGAAATGCATCATATGCCGTTGTTATTTTAAGCCAATTTTAATTTGTATTCGCCCTGGACGGAACCACTTAATGAATTCTTCTTTTCTGATGTAAGCCTGAATACTATTCGGGATAGTATGTTAAACATTAGCTGGGATTCTGCTCTCTCTTCCTATAGTGTTTTCTTGCATACGGTTTGCCGTACTATTAATAACAATTCTTTCAAAAGAGTGCATGGCTCCTATAGGCTACCGAGGTATACGAAGAGTTTTGTGAAAAATAAGAATCTACGTAACTAGTACTTTAAAAGATTTGGTAAGACCCGTGACTCTGTGGACTGGGCGAGGTATGTGAAGCATAAGCGTGAGTTTGCTTTTTTAACCACATAACCAGTATAATCCCGACGTTGGAAGGGGACTTAAAATCAATCCCAGGTCGTTTTGGCATACGAATAGCGGCATAGCAAACCTTCTTGCTTCTTTAGCTTAAATTTTAAGCCATTCGAAACATGGCATAATTTCGATATCTCGATGCATTTTGCACTTTTCCATTTCGTTGACGTCTTATGAGTGCAGATGTCGCCTCGTGCACCTCTCTTCTCTCGAGGATCGAAGGCTCATTGCTGATCAGATCTTTACTTATCGAGGATAAGGCCCAGACAAATCCCTACAGAGATTTGGGGGAGTCAGTTCCGGAATTTCTTATTTCCTAGTGAAAAGCACAAGTTTCGGTTTAGACGGGCTAATGCCTAGCCCGGATTTGTCTCCACATTTTTACATCTTCATGAGAGTACATATATCCGTCGAAGAAGACTTCCTCGTAAATCCTTTTCAGCCAATTAACGGCTTTTTGATAAAGCTGTTGATCGCCGAGGAAATGTTCTCCTGGTTTAGAAGGTTTAGGATAGCACTTGAGGCAACAGAAGGAGGTGGGAAGTAGTTAATGGAAAACATTTATCTGCTAATGATGGACGTTCTTCAAGACTGGTCGGCGTTCTTCAGGTAGCACAGGCTGGGTGTTGTCTTAGCGAGAACTCTGCGCAAGTGCGAAGCTTCTGAGTTATTATTGATTTCACTACAGAACTTACGCCATGAGGCGCATTTGTATTTCTTAAGTTCCTTCTTATAGTTTGACAGGCTTGAAATCGGCCTAGATCCGATCAACGTTCAAAGCCTTTGCTATGCTGAAGAATCTCCGGGAGGCTCCCCCAGTTTTGGAGTCCATCATTCCGTCCTCTGATCTTGCCAGAGGAGCAGGATTTATCGAGCGCCTCACAGTAGGCGACTTTCTTTCTGCTGAGGATCATCACTGACTCCTCGTTTCGGACGAGGATGATCTGGTGCCTATGTCTTTTGCTAGGATGGTGAAGGTTGCAGACCTCCAGAATCCGAAGAACAGATCCTGGCTCTGCAAGATTCGCCGAGACCCATGCTCTGGCCATTGGTTTGCTGGAGATGTCTTCTTATTCAACGGCTACCAGCTCGGCTACTGGGTAGACCTTGTTGAGCGATGAGGACGCTTTGGTGTAGAGCACCACCGAGCGAGCATCTTGGCAGGCAAAGGCTTTCACCAACTCCTGAAGGAAGCAGTCCTGAAACTCGTTTTCCACGAGGTTCCCCTTGTGGTGTCAGCTTTCACTGAAGATAAATATACCCGAAACCAGAATGCATGATTGTGGGCGTGCGAACCTAAGAGCGTACATACGAGAGCTCTAAGCCAGTATCCAGTCAGCCAGTCCCCATCTGCGTTTATAACATAAATCATGACCGCGCTTCTGTTCAATCGTTTTGCTTGAGTAGATTTTGCAGTCCCTTGTGAACATACAATCGATGGTGTGACCTCTGCTTAGCCAATGTGGTTTGTGCAAAGGTCCCGACAATACCCGATGTAGTACCTTGTAAATGGAGTTGTGAGTGGTGATGACCTTTGCACTGTTTACATGTGTATTTTGATTTACACTTGTTGCTCAAATGACCAGGCTTTAAACAGTTGTAGCATAGATATTTATATTTCACAAGAGCAAACCTGTCGTATCCAAAATTTGTAGACAGCCATACAGATTGTGTTTTGGCATTTGGAGCAGTTGCTGCAAACAACAATGAACTGAAACTATCGAATGTGTGAACCATTTTGATTTTTTCCCTTGAGTTACTGAAGCAGCCAACCCTTTTCTTAGTTCCAATTCCAGGCAACGATCATGCAAGAACTTGAGGAAGTCGTCGAGACTTCACCGCATTCAATCCACCTGCGCCGCGTGTCGGCAGCAAGTTTTTTCCACAGTCGCGTCCCGATCGATTTAAAGCATGATTTGGTGCCTCCCGTTCAGCCTAAGCCAATTCGCATGTGAGAATGGCCTTGAGTCTGCTTTTACCAATTACCAATGAGAACCAAAGCACAAAAACTGTACAATAATCCGTTTGGGTCTGTGTGGGGGTCGTTGTGTTTTCTGAAACTGAAAAATGCAGTCGCAGCGACGAAAAGAATTATGTGTGTACAGAGATTTTGCGTCACTTCCATTATTCTTCCCTTCTTGTGTTTGCTTCTTTGCTTAGTCAAGAATATCGTCTGCGTTCCTCAAAAAGTAATTCGCAAGCGTAGGTGAAAACCGGAGTCTCTAATGTAAAATTCTTGTAGAGAGCACTCTACTTAACTTTGTTCAATGAACAAAAAAAAAAAAAATTGGATTGTTGGAAAGACTCCTAAAGAAAATTTGATGTTTAAAACTGTCTATATTAGATTATTGCAATAGGCAAACTAAGGTTCCAAATAACAAGGCTTTGTTAATTTATATATTAATAAACTTGTTTATCTTACTTTTTCAACTCCACGTACTCGTCGCTTAGAAAAAGTGAATTCGACTAAAAAGGGAGAGAAGCAAAGAGCGCAATAATGAGTAAATGATGCCGTTGCAATTTTCAGTTTTTTCCGTTCTCTCTTTTTACTGCTTCTATTTTTCGATTCTTCTTTAATGTCCCTTTTGCTGTATTTCAACAATCTATTTTCGATTTCTTTGTCAAATTTGTTGTAGCTTACAAGAATACACTCTGTTCAAAACATGAACATATTATCGTCAATACAACGTCACCTTCGGCCCCTTGCAGAATGTTTAAACATAAATATATTATTGTACATATTCACTCATGTAACAAAACCGATCTCTAAAGAAATCACATAAAGTAGACAAGTTGTGAAAGCACGGATGTAAACAGAGATCTGTTAATACGACAAAAAAACACAAGTGGGGAAAAAACTTAACAAATGCGGTCCTAAAATAAAACTAGTGTAAGCATGTACTCAAATAGACACCCTCAGTAAAGTGTATCCTCTGCGTAGGTCTAACGATAATTAGAGATTACCAAATTGTACCTCCTACCTCATTGTCAAATCACATATAAGGCTCTGATTTTAAGAATAGAATTTAGTTTGAATTTACAACTCAACTCGCAAATGTCTAGACTTTTCTTAAAGTCTTAACATTTTGGAGTTGGATTGCAACTAATCAAATCCATCAATAGACTGGCCACACTGTTTTAGGAGGCATTCGTTTTTGTTTCGTGAACCATAAATACATTTTGAATGGCTTTAAAAATAAAAAATTAAAAGGTTATCCACAAAGTAAATTATTATAACCAAAAGCTGTATTTAAAATTAAAGACTCATGTCCAAAAGAAAATATATGTATATTGCGTGTTTTTCCAGAATTAAAAACTGTGCTCCTGTTTAAACTTGTTTGACAATAATGCATTTACGGACGTTTCTGAGTTGACGTAGAAGATTGTACCGAATCATCATCATTAATGGAGGATTTACTCTTTCCCATACTTAGCTGGGACGTCGATATATCATCTGGTAAATCTTCCTTAAATCGCGTCCATTTTATGAGTGTTTCTGGAGATCGGTACAAAAATAACAATTTTCCATACAAATCTTCTTCAAGCCGATACTCCTGTGTTTCTCGAACTAGGTATATATCGTTACACAGCTTAAGTACTCGGTCAACGTACGGTAAATCTTCAAACATTATTCGTCTGTGATTGTTGGCGATTAGAGAGCGTATAACTCTGGAAACTACATACACAAATGTTGTATAGAGTCCAATAATCCTAAAAAGTAAGCAGTAGATGTAGGTGTCTGTTTGGATAATATCACAGCATACCCAGTTTTTTCTAAAAAGCTCATGGTACTCGGAAACGATTTATCATTAAAAATATAAAAGACTACACCACCTTCACAATTACTTCGTGGTAAACTAGATAAAATTTCCGTATAAAACTTATCGTTGCAATAATCGTACATATTCCACCAGGCTTTTCCATCATCTTCTTTTTTTTCTAATATAATGGGCCGCGCATATTTTCCTAAAAAATAAAAAGTTTATTGATTTATTTTAATGATACATTAATAAACTTCAATAATACCTGAAAATGTATATGAATATATGTACATTGGACATATGTATGTATATAAATATACATACATACATATAATATAATATGTACATATGTACATACATGTAATATAAATATGTACATATTATTATGGTCATCATAAACAACAAGTCATTATAAAAGTAGTTTAAATAATTACAGTATATAATGCTATCGTATATTGCTATTTGTGTTAATTTTTATTATTTATAAAAACGACCTTATAAAAAAATAAATAAATAAAAAATCAAAAACAATTTTTTCAGATTTTTCATAAACCGTAATAGCCGTCAAATTGGCATTGTTTTTGTAATTTAAAGCGTAATATTATTTAGTTCTTAAGAATTGCAAAGGACATTAAACGGATACATTAACAGGTGCATCGGTATAAAGATTCGATCATGTAAATTATATCTTATAAAAGAGTATGCATAGTTTATGGGGTCTGGATTCAATTAAATATACTCTTGTAACCTATGAGTACTGAGTACAATTAGTTTTGAGTCTCAGAACTGGCAGTTACATAGTTTAACAAACTCATACCATTGTAATCCTTGATAAATTTTATTTTTACGTCCTGTTTTTGTACAGTAATGAACTTTGGTAGAATATCTGGTATAATCACTCTCGCGTTGCTGTTTGTAGCATACATCATTTTAATTAGCATATCTCTGATTTTTTTATTGCCCCTTGTTAGGGTATATGTCATTTCAGTAGTAATAGTTTCTGTCGTAACTGAAGTCTTTAATGCGAGATTTAAGCGAATCTCCAGTTTTTTACCTAAAATATTTGGCTGTAATCGTGACTAAGAACAATTTTAATTTAACTTACCATTTTTTAAATCACTTAACAAACGTTTTTTATCGGGGGGGGACATATTCCACAAAGTTAAGGAGTTGGCATCGAACTTTATTGCTGTTATATCGACTGCATCATACACCCTTATATGATCAGTGGCATAATTATCCAAGTAAAAACTGTTGGTTAGCTCTTTATAATTTGCGTCTGAAAATTGATGTATGCCAGAATAGCTTTGAGATACATATATTGGTTCATAGTGGCCAATTTTAACGGTTATGTCAGCCCTTCGAGGGATATTGGGCTTGCCCACCGTCCCAATAAGTGCAAAAATAAACAAGGGACTCCATATAAGGGCTATAAGTATTAATATAATTGTTCCGCCTACTAAAAGTTTGACATATAATGCCTTGGGCTCGCCCCGTAACACGGGAAAGTCTGTATCCATTTGTCTATAGCAGCGAACAATAAAAACCGACTGGAAGATGTCTTCCATTTTTATCCATTCCATTACTGTGAGAGTCGTGTCAATGCATACCCAGTCCAACATTGTTCGTAGGATGTAAAGAAATGGTATCTCCATATAGCTATGTTATAAAGAAAATTAATATATCGTGCTTCTTTAACATAATAATTAAGCATACATTTTAAAAGCGACGTAGTTAACCAGCGAATAACCCTTTGTAAATACGTTGCCCAATATGCGCTTAGGGTATCCACATCGTATTTGGTAGGCAGATAATAACATATGAAGACATTTTACCAAATAAAATATAACAGGGGCTGTCTCTCCAAAACTGTGTCCTGTAACGTAAGGAACTAAAAAGAACATCCAAATATGTATCCCAACAACAGTAACAAAATGAAATACTATTTTGTATATAAGTGCCTTTCGTAAATATATTGCACGTTCTGTTACGATTGTAAGGAATTGAACGACCAGCATAAGCAGAAAACTGAATGGAACTTTGTTTCCCTGAATATATGTCTGCAAAACACTGGTGGTATATTTATGTCGATACTGTAAAAATATAAATTAATTACAAATAAAATAATTATAAAACATATTAAATTGTCAATGCACTAAAATAAATAAAAAGAAGTTAAATAACTAAGATCTTAATACGCTTAAAATACCTTTACTTCTTGATCCCTACAAAGAATTTCTATCTATTTATAACAAATTTGAGATTTTATTATATTATATTATATATTATATTATATATATTATATTATTATAATGTTGACGTACATTAAGTGCATCAACGAGTGCCACACGCAATAAGGATCGCTACGCGGAACGGCCGTGATCATACTGTAAATTCCCGAATGAGAGAACTATCATAGTTATAGAATGACCTCTTAGTGGGAAAAATAATTTTTTTTTTATTCAAACTTAGCTGCTCTTAGTTTCTAAGTTTTCTTCACAGCAATGATACGTTTTATCAAAATCGGAACATTTAATCATATACTCTATTGGAGGGTATAGAATAAAGGATAATTCGGTTTACCAAAACTATGCTCCTTTCTTTTACTAGCTGACTTATTGCGTAAAGTTAGGTGAACGTTAAATACCTTATAAATTACTTACCGCAAACTTCGGAAAACCAAAAAGCAACACAAAAAAGTTAACAAAATCACAAAGAAATATTAATGTATATACATCTGTTGATAAACGGGCTTTGTAACGCAGACCTGAAAAAAACTTATAAAAGGCGGACAAGAATCCTCCTTTGTGCCTACAAGAAAATTTTGATTACATTACGGACTCTTTTTAAAAATATACCTACGCTAAACGCTGCATTGTTCTGCGATAATACTCTGATTCAATGTTCTGATAAACATATTTGTTTTCCATACTCGGGCGAAGCACATCATCGATGTCTCGATCGAATTCACTTGGTGAACCACTGCTGCGGTGAGGATCTTTTGGCTCACCCCCTGCCTCTTGCCTTAAAGAACACATTTAGATTGAGACAGTAAACTTTTCGTTCTTACCGTAAACGCTCCAATATATCTGCCGGTTTTTCTTTGCTATAGGTGCGTTTTATTTTGCTGGCTGAAATAGTTTAATATTAATATGTGAATGATATACTTGAATAGACGTACGATTTCTTTCAAGCAATAAGACTTCTGAATTTGTTCTTAGCATAGTCCAAATGCCTTGCTTTTTCAGCATATATCGATGCCAGAAGAGTACCACAAGAAGAAGCAGATCGTAAACAGCATTTCCATGTTTCATAACTAGTTCAAAATTCACTGTGTTTTTTTTTCGATTTATAAATTGTTGATCAAGCACAATCTTTTGGTGCATTATGGATTTAAAAAATATCATAGCCAGTGTATAAGTAATAAGAGTAACCCAGAAAGTTTTGGTTGGTCGTGGCAATGTAAGAGAACCCCAGCAAAGAACCAAAAATGGCATCGGTAAGGAAATTATTGATGAATTGGCTGCTTGGTTAATAAATACTGCCAAATAGCAAATAGCCTGGGTATTAGCTATAAGAGCATACCACATAGAAATTAGCATTCGCACAAAATCATTATGGTCAAGTGTGGTAAAATCATCTCCTTTAGAGACTAAATTTATTCGAGAATCCCTTCCGGATGCGCTAATTTTTCTTTGAATTGAATTGTTTTTTTTAATAGTATTCAGCGCCAAAGTTACAATTAAAAACTTACTCATTCAATGATTGATTTAAAAAATCAAACATTGCTGCAGTGTTTGACAGTCCCAGGCGATTCATAGTGCTTATCTCTTGCAGTGTCTTTTTTTCGGCAGATAATACCTTGTGCACAAAACGATAATTTCTTGAAAGACGATTTAATCTGAATGTCAATAAGACAATTAGTTCTGATGTAAGCTTAATCACAGGATGCGTATCAAAGTCTTCGTAATCGGAGTCTGAGCTTTCTTCATAGCTATATTGTTGACTCCCACGAGACTCACGAAAAGGATTTGTTTTGGATTTTGACTAAAATAATTATCTAATGTAAAGTAAAGGAAATTTAAGTATATATTTTTCTTTAATATTACTGGTAGTCGCATTTGTCGAGCACGCAAATCTTCTCTCTCTAGAAAATCGTATTCTTCATATACATCCATATCATCATCATCATCAAACTCTTCGAACATATAGTAATCACCAGTACGAACTGCGTGTGGATGAAGGCGTAAGTCCCTGCGCTTAGGCTGTGGGGAACGCGTAAAATACATATCCGTAACATGGGTGTTGGGCTTGGCTGGCTTTGCAGTATAGTCCTGTAAAACGCTCCTTACTTCTGCACTATACTGAACATGCATCGATGTACGCGGCGAAAAGTTATGTGCATCTAAGGAGCTAATTTCTGTTGAAAAAGGAAAGGATTTTAATCTCGTAATGCCCAGGTACTATTACATCATTGCTTTAGCTGGCAGGTGTTGTATTGGAAGTAAAAAACCACCCTTCCATACCGCACCGTCAGCTACATCTCTCTTCTCTAACAACAGTCGTTATATCTCGTCCCCACCGTCGGAGGCACGACAAAAAGAAGAGTGTGTGAAAGAGGGAAAGAATAAGTAGCCGCGTGACTTTCACGCGTGACTTAGCGTAACCACTTCAATAGAATTTATTTCTTCTGGCTATAATAATGATCCGATCAGATCAATCTGGTAGGTTTAGTAATTTTCTACGACTCTACGTTTCCGATTTTCTTGTATCTTAAAACGACTCGTTGGAGCAGGACATTGACATGAGCGTTGTTATCAGCAAATCGAGTGCTTTTAATCCACTCAACATGCTGATTAAGCTTAACTTATATACAGTGGATATTAATATTAGTTTTTATTTCCAACTTGAAACGCGAATCAAATGTAAACTAGTCTTTTCAGTGTATATAACAAAGCTTCTACGAATTGCTTCGGCTAAGAACCATATCATACCGAGCAATCAGAATTTGGATTAGGGATGAGTATCGCCAAGAAAATAGCGATATTGATATAATATAAAATATCACGTAGACTACACAGCCGCTCAAAAAAAGTGTCGTGCGCGTCTGACCAGAAGACCCTATGTATATTGGGACCCTGAACATGAATCCAAGGTCAGATTTGTTCACACGTCAGGTTTTTGTCCAACCTCAAAAAACAATATGGTCCAAGCATGGTGGAACCTTATTTGAAAAATTCATCCGATTTGCTTGAAACTCGACTTTTGCGGGTTTTTGTGATCAATAATTACGAATTTGAAGACAGTTTTTAAAAAATGTAAAATATCGGACAGGTCTGGACACCTACACATGTATGTTCATCTATGTACATCTTACTCATTTTAATAGATCTTTTGAAGAGAGAAAATAACTCAATACATACATATCGAAACAAGAAAACTGACATCAAACTCGTAATCAGCGAATGCAAAGCATTACTTCGCTAGCTGGCTCATGATGACGTGCCGATAGTCGAGCGCCAGAGGTGAAGACCCTAAAACATGTAGCGCTATTACTGTGGTGGATTTGGACCCTAAGTCAGCACGGTTGGTACAACTTACGCGGAGTCCCGAGCGACTGTCCGACAGCCAATTAGTCCTCGCGGTTCGAGACCAGGTTAGAGCAATTACAAGCCGAGATTGCTCAGTTCAGCACATGTAAGCCTGCACCGAAAGTTGAAGCAAATAACGTCCTGTCATCTTTCAACACAGTCTTAAATTTCAAGGCAATTTTGAATAGATTGGATAGTTCGTATTCCGACAAAACTCCAGTGAGCGTGAGCAGGGAAACCTGTCCATGGCGGAATACTATGACGAGATTGAGAAGCAGCTTGCTCTCATTACTAACAAAAACGTAATGGTCCATAATGCGGTAGCAGCGGACATTCTAAACGAAAAAGCCAGGGGCGACGCTTTAGACGTATTCGTTTCAGGCTTAAGGAGAACATTGAAAACATCAGTATTTTCGGCAACACCGAAAGATCTACAGACCGCTCTGGCCCTTGCCGAAGCGGCAGAATCCAGCGAGGTTCGCAGCGTTTTGGCTGCAAATTACGCCAGAGCCATGGAGGAAAACGCCCAAAAAACGGGTCAGTGTCGAACTCAAGCGCAACTCCAGGGCAATTTTAGGCAGTATAGAGCTGTGGACTCCTATAAAAGCCCTCATTACGATAAAAGGCAAGATGCATCCAACGCCCAGCAGGGAAGATCAAACCAACGATCCAATAGTGGCAAGACTCGCGCCCAGGGCCGGGAGCCCATGGATGTAGATCCTTCTTCTTCCAAACTCAGACTGCCCACTGCTTACCAAAAACCTTTTGGGTCTGTGGGCGCAATTGGGTGGTCGGAATCACAATTTTGCGTGGAAGAAAAACACGTCAGAGCGCACCACGAGAAATTGGCAGCAGAGGATAGAACACACTACAGCTGGTTACAACCAGATCGAGACGGCCTACAATGGGACTGCTGCCGAAGCTGTCGATGAGATAGAAGCGGACGGCGTATTCGAGTACGAGAGGGGAAGGTCCCTGCTGCCATACGTTTGGCGGAAAATAGCAGAGATTAATATGAAGCTTCTCATAGACACGGGTGCGTCAAGGAATTACATCAAGCCATGTAATTGGCTTCGCGGCGTCATCCCTGTCGAGACACCTTTTGCCGTCTACTCAATCAACGGGACAAATAAAATTTCGAAGAAATTCTGTCAATATTCGGCAAGACCTCCCCACTAATGCGGGCAATAAAAAGAAACGTCTCGTAATGGACTTTCGGAAGCTTAATCAAAAAATCGACATATACCCGATGGCAAGCATCTCAATGATCTTAGAAAACTTGGGTATTGCCAAATACTTCACAACAGTGGACTTGAAGTCTGGATACCACCAAAAAAACTTGGCGGAGCGCGACCGAGAAAATACGTATTTTCCGTAAATGGAGGAAAGTAGGAGTTTTGTTGACTGCCCTTTGGTCTACGAAATGCAGGTAGCATTTTCCAGAGAGCAATCGATGATGCTTTGCCCGAACAATTCGGCAAAACATGCTAACATGTCGATGCACAATTTATTTTCTTTAAGTCTCAAGACGACTATGTTAGACGACTGGGTGTTGAAAAGCCTCTACGACGCCAACATGAGAGTCGCTCGAGAGATGTCCAATTTTTTTAAGACATGCGGGGAATACCTCGAGACCCTGAGAAGCCAACAACGCTGTTCGGCCTAAGATCGTTTTTGGGCCTGGCAAGTTACGACAGATGCTTCGTGAAAGATTTCGCGTCAATTGTTTTAGGAATCAAATCGTCCTAGAATTGCCCCGTTTTTCTCTAAAGCAGATGTTTATTCTTTTCGGGGAAAAACGCGCCATTTAATATATTTTACGGACAAAAATGCGATCACTGAGGTCGTGAAGACCTTTTAGTATAACTATAGTTTACTTTCAAGTAGTAGATAATTTTAAGATTTGTTCATTCTTATTTCTACACAGTTTAGCTGATCATAATTTAACTATAAACTCTAAACAATAAGCAATTTGACAGTTTTTTATTGGACGGGTCCATTTCGTTTGTATGGTTCCTCAACGGTGAGTCAACGGTGCTGTAGATGTTGGAGCTTGTAGATTGGGTGAACTTAATTTTTACCTATAGGCATACTATCAGGAGTCAGTTCTTGTCGCTTGCAGTGCAGTTGTTGTTGGTACGGTTACCTCGGGTGAACGTATAGAGAAGTAAGCGTTGTTCCTGAGTGACGACATTCGACGTTCGTCGTGTTGTTGCTGCCGAGAGAATTTCTGTTGTCTCATTATTTCTGTATTGCTTACAGAGCTTGTGCTCTTATATGTTGGGATTTGGTTGTTCAAGATTTAATATTTAATCGATTTTTATTGGTATCCATAGCACAAAGTGATCATATTCATGGCCATGCGAATTAATTTGCGGTAAATGGCATTATATTTGTATCATCTGGCGGAAAACACGTCTGATGTTTTTGACGATTCGATTGGATTGAGAAAGACGGTGGAAAAACTTTCCACTCTCAGAATGAGAGAGGCCAGTCTATGGAAAACATCCACGTTTGGACACTCTGGAATCTTCGACAGATGACTGTTAACCTAATGATCACCTCTCGACGCCTTTCCAGATATCAATCCCACTTAGGAAGGACTGGGAGATGGGCGAACCAGGACCTGCAAATTCGGTCCAAACTTACGCTGATGGCTCAACATCAACATATTGCCTTAGGCTCCCGGATCGTTGTAGTATGTTCCAGGCAGACGTTGAAGCAATCAATGAGGACCTTTCTATTGCCTCCAAACTCTCCCTAGTCAAATACTCAGTGTGCATATTTCCGGATTAGTGTGCATATCATGAAAATTAACGACCGGAGAGGGACGCGCGAGAATTTTGTGCAAAATGCAAGCAGGCGATGACAGCAAACCATCACCTGCAAAATCTGGCGTTAGATTTGGCCACGTCGATCGTAGAAACGCTCGGCAGAGCCTTACGGACTCAGCAGAGTACAGTGCTTTGCAGGTACTCGAGTCATTCCTGGACACTGGCAGATTGTCACAAGCGACTCCAGACTGTCGATCCCCCACAATGTCTTCCGTAGATGTTGCCGGGACGAGAAAGAGGAGAAGTCCGCTTTTTACTTTTTTTGCCATTTCCCGACCTGGGAAATGCTGTAATCTCTCTCACTGTTCAGGCCAGCAGCAAATGATTGCCGCGTACTGTGTCAACTCCGTGCGCTCCGGTCCCAACTCGCTCTCGCGAGCTCAGAGGGGCGCTCGGAACACCTCTACGATACACGATCCACACGGCGCTCACCGCAAATTAAATCATAAAGCATAGAGTTAGTTATGTTTCCACACCCCGATTTAAAAGGCCGATCTATCGTGCGACCCCCGAACCAAATACATACCTACATATATTTATATACCACGAAACACAACAACCTTTCATTTCATGCAACGGCTTCTAGGACTTTCACTGGATCAACAATTTCGACGTTGGAGAATTGAGCATCGTCAGCCTCACTACAAACACTCATCACAATAGAGTCCCACTTATACTCAGTGCCATGAAAAAAATACGGTAAAAATGATTGCCTAATGTTCAAATGCACCCATCGACTTTTCTTTTGACGGATAAAGGAGTAGGACTTATGATCAATGCGAAAAAACGATCTGGGAACGTTGTGAGTTGATGCGGAAACCTCAACTCTACAGTTAAAACCCGATACTAAGTCAGCATGGCTCTCCTCCAGCAGACGCCGCTAATATTAAACGACACGACAAAGAGTGCGTGCGAGAGAGACAGAAAATCAGTCTGAGCGTGACGTTGGGCGCTGCGTAGCCAGTGCAAATTGATTAGTTCCCTTTGGCTATAAAAACGATCTGATCTGATCCAGATTCCGCAACCTGATATATATAATCGTTATCTATGATTCTGCGTTTTTAGTTTTCTCGCATCTGCATTATTGTGTATGCAACAGTTGTTCGTTCTTTGTGGGGGCAGAAGGGGGTTGGGCGAAATTTTGAGATATACGTTTTTTAGTGAGATCTAACAGGAGTGCGGATACTAAATTTGGTTACTCTAGCCATAATAGTCTCTGAGATTTGTGAATATCCCCAGATTTGGATCCTTTGCGGGGGTGGAAGGGGGTGTGGTTGCTCTAGCTTTTATAGTCTCTGAGATCTAGGAGCTAATGTTATACTCTAAGCAAAGCCGCCTATGGGCTGGCAAAAACCCTCTAGCTGAACCCTCCACGAGGGTGCCGGCTGGGCAATGGACACTGTATTATTCCGGGCGAGGATAATGCACTGTCGCTTGCCCTGCCCGGTGTAATGCAGTGTCTAGCTAAGGCTATGGTCCATCGTCTTCCCGATCTAAAGTCGGGGGAACTGAACCAAGCCATAGCTAGAGGTGCCTGGCGGCCAGGCATAAAACGCTAGGGGGTGGTCCCCCCGAAAAACATTAACTGGTATGGACCTTCGGGCCAAATATGGCGGCTGATAAGGAGCAAACACGGGTTGGGATGTCAACCCAAACGTCGGTGGAAAGCGTGACTGCTACCACCGGCGGGCACGGGGAGGAGCAATCCTCTCTGCGTGTCGCCAGCGGTCACACCTCGGGCATGGCGGGAGCAGGTCATGTCAGTTGTAATACTACTGCCACAAAAACGACGCGTTGCAGGGTGAGCCGCGCGGGTGCCGTTGTCGACGCAGACTCGGACCCGGAGAGCGTGCTATCCATTAGCAAGACCGAAGAGGAAAGCCGCTCGCCGGAACCAGGTACCAGCTCCCTGCGTAGGGAAGGGCCGAAGCGTTCCAGGGAGGGGATGAAGGCAAAAGCTCAGTATAAGGCGGCCCTCAAGTTACTGAGCCGGCTCCAGGGCAAGGCGGATATCTCCCAA
The DNA here is from genome assembly GCF_003286085.1 of Drosophila persimilis. Classification (NCBI taxonomy): domain Eukaryota; kingdom Metazoa; phylum Arthropoda; class Insecta; order Diptera; family Drosophilidae; genus Drosophila; species Drosophila persimilis. The sequence goes on along the minus strand of NW_020825288.1, from coordinate 26,428,394 downwards.
GAGGAGAAGTCCAAGCTAGCCTGGGCTGAGCAACGGGTACAGCAGGGCCGCGAGCACTACGCGCAGTTGCCCCAGATGAAGACAACAAACGGTGGATTCGCCAACAAGATGGAGGAGATGTTGGCCACCAAGAGGCAACGCTCGATCGAGAGTGCTGCCAAAGACACTCCGGCGAGCAAGCGGCAACGCGGGCACAAGGTGGCCACCTCCCAGCCGAAGACGAGGAAGCCGAGACAGAAGGCCATGAGCGAGGTGTCCAAGAGACATCTCATTGTGGCCTTGATCGACCGCAGGGACGGGAACGGACCCTAACGTTCGATGGAGCGGGATGGCTGAACGGGGTCAAAATCCTCAAGTGTAATGACGACCCAACGCGGCAGTGGCTGGTGCAGAAGGTGCCCCTACTGGAAGCTCTGTGGGAGGGGGCCAAGCTGGAGGTGGCAGACAGGGAGCTGATCCCGTCCATACCAAAGGCGAAGGTCTTCCCCATTGCTGTCCAGGGGGAGCGAGCACTGAAGCTGCTGCAGAGGCAAAATCAAGACGTGCCAACGGCTGACTGGAAGGTTCTGCACGCCGGTAGCCTACTACCCAACGAGGGGGGCCATCACGTGATCCTCCAGATCAGCAAGGAGGCGGTGGACATCTTGTATCCCAAGTTCGGGAAGATGGCGTGGGGCGGTAGCGTATACCTACGGCTGAAAAAGCGCCACCCCGAGGACAAAGATGCGCACACCCTCCAGGCAGGTGAGGTCGAGAAGGACCTAGGTCTGGAGACCATAGTGGAGGCCGCCCAGGGTCTTGCGCTGGACGACTCGGAGGTGGAGGAGGACGCTGACCTGACAATCATAGTCAACCCGTCGTGTGAGGTTGAGTTAGCCATCCATGACACTAAGGGTGCTGCAACTCAATCTTTAAAAAGCAAGGTAGCGTCGGCGGAGCTCCTCATTGCCATGTAGCAAGGGCCCGCCGACATAGCTTTAGTCCAGGAGCCGTGGATTGCGTCGGACGAAAGTCACAAATTACAGCCTTCTCTACTCAACATCGGTGAGCAGGAACAGAACCGCCGTACTCGTACGGAAGGGAATCCATGCTCATCTTATGTCTCATTACAGCACGGATGACCTGACGATGCTGATGCTGGAGAGCGAGGAAAAACGCCTAATGGCAGCTTCCTGCTACATGGCACACGACAGGCCCGCCCCACCGGAAGAACTTAGGAGTCTGGTGACAGAAGCCGGCTCCAAAAATCTCCAACTCCTCATCGGTGCAGACGCCAACGCCCATCACAATATGTGGGGAAGCCCTGACATCAACGATAGAGGTGAGTCACTCCTAGACTTTATCTTATCCACTAACTTAGACGTAGCAAACGTGGGGGAGGAACACACCTTCGTGGATCCCACCTCGTCAAACGAGCAAGACCTAACTCTTGTCACGGGAAAGACTAGCTTGGTATCTGACTGGAGAGTCCTCAAAAGACCATCCTTCTCAGACCATAATTACATTCAGTTCAAGTGCGAATTCAAACACTCTTCGAAGATAACAGTCTATGGAAACCCCCGGAACACAAACTGGGTAAAGTTTAAAAAGACAGTTACTTCGAAGCTCGCGAATCCGGGCTCAGTGAAATCCGCGGAGGATATAGAGAAGTCCCTAAAGACCCTATCCAACGAGTTACTGAACGCCTACCATGCATCGTGCAAACCCTCGAGAACGAAGAGGAGGTCCAAGCCACTCTGGTGCAACCGAGATCTATCTCTCCAAAGGAACAACCTCAAGGAATTCTTCAAGATCGACAAAAAAGCGAACGAAGAGATTGTTAATGAGGAATATAAGATCCTACTTAGGAGCTACAAGAAGGAAATACGTAAGGCACAAAGGAACTCGTGGAGAAACTTCTGCTCCAACATCGAAAAAGTGCCCGAAACCGCTAGGCTCCGGAAGCTGCTTTCACAGCAGCCCACAGTACAGAGCCAACTAAAACTAGACAACGGACAGTGGACAGAGGGCAGTAAAGAAGCCCTAACAGCACTAATGGAGGCGCATTTCCCTGGATGCACCGATGTCACTGACGCCAAGGAGCATCAGGACCTAGCAACTGAGGAACAGCACCCCCCAATAGGTCTGTTAACCACTAAGAGAATCCACTGGGCCATAGACTCCTTCGTGGGCATAAAAGCACCAGGACTGGACGGGATATTCCCAGCCATGATGCAGTTGACCAAAGAGGTTATTACCCCATGGCTCTACGCAATATACTCAGCATGCCTAAGTACGGGCTATATCCCGATCCAATGGAGAACCTCGAGAGTTGTCTTCCTCCCTAAGACAGGAATGTGCAGCCACGTGAGTCCCAAGGATTACAGACCGATAAGCCTTACCTCCTTTATACTAAAAACACTAGAAAAGCTGTTGGATTTACACATCAGGAATGAGGTAGGGGGACTGATGTCAACAAACCAACACGCCTACACCAAGGGGAAATCAGTGGAGACGGCACTACACTCGCTAGTAGCCACCATTTAGAGCGCCCTTCACAACAAAAGGTATGCTTTGGGAGCATTTGTGGACATCTCAGGAGCATTCAACAACGTGGCCACAACCGCAATAACAAGTCGCCTAGAAGCGAATAGCATACACCCTGCAATCAACATATGGACGGGCTTATGTCCATCGACATAATGGAACGTATACTCACGGAGATACGTGAGTGGTCGGAAGAGGTAGGACTCAGTATCCTCATAACCTCATCCTCTTTACCAAGAGGTACAAGGTACCGATATGGACCCCCCGGAAATTGACCAAACTAGGCTGACTCCAAAATCACAGGTGAAGTACCTAGGCACAGTACTGGACAGCAAGCTGGCATGAAGGCCCAAATGTAGTGGAAAGGGTGAAGAAGGCTATGCATACAAGAAGATGCTCAGCAGCACATGGGGCCTGTCACCTGCTCTAATGCACTGGATCTACATCTCAGTGGTGCGACCAACTCTGCTGTATGGAGCCTTAGTGTGGTGGCAGGCTACTGAAAAGAAGACATACCATAAGCTTATGGAAAAGACTCAGCAACAGGCTCTGCTCTGTATTACAGGGGCGCTGAGGTCAACCCCAACAAAAGCACTCGAAACTGTACTCGGAATCGACCCGGTGGACATTCACGCTCGCCTGATTGCAGGAAAGGCAGCACAACGCCTTATAGCATCAGGAAATCTATCGCCACAAGGATACGGGCACAGTTCAATTGGCAGGGGCATGACCAGATCAACTGATTACATGACCCCCCAAACTTGCCTTGTCGTCAAAACAACCACATCTTTGGGACCCGAAGACTGGAAAATTGGAAGGGACCAAACTGAGCACCTCAATATATACACAGACGGCTCCTAGACGGACGGAGGAGTAGGAGCGGGCCTATACTATACAGACCCTGAGATAAGGCTGTTGTATAAGCTACCGGACCAATGTAGCATATTCCAGGCAGAAGTTTTTGCCATCGGGAAAGCAGCGGAGGTCGCTCTCCGCACAGAACGAGCACACGATGCGGTTAACCTATTCGTCGACAGCCAAGCGGCGATAAGATCCATGCAGTCGTCCGCGGTCAGTTCCAGAAGTGTCTTGGCGAGCAGGGAGGCATTAGACATCCTAAGCACGACAAAGACATCTTGGGGTTCTATTGGGTTCCCAGCCACCAGGGCATCGAAGGAAACAAAGCGGCGGACGTACTAGCTAAGGAAGGCGTCGGGCTGGAGGAGGAGGAGGAGAACCGAGAACGTGCCTGTCTCCCTTAGAACGCTGCAATGCGATCTAGAGAAGTAGGCTAGAACACAGACTGATAGCAGGTGGAGTAGTAACACCACCTGCAGAACCTCGAAGATAATGTGCAAGGAACGCAACGAGAAACTTAGCCTCTACCTACTGCACCTACCACGAAAGGACTGTAGATTGTTAGTGGGAATACTTACAGGTCACTGTCTGGCTGCTGCACATGCAGCAGAGGAAATGTGATGAACCTGGGGCTATCGAAACCCTGAAACATCTCATCTGCTACTGTCCGGCTCTCTCAAGGGCAAGGAGGAGATACCTGGGCGCCCCAGTGCTGGCATCACTGGAAGATGGCTCCTGTGGACGCCACAGGAACTGCTGGCCTATGCTAAAAACACCTCGATTCTCGGGGACTTTAAAACCCTTAAACACTCCCGCGACGGTTCATACACCCCCCTATCCGGATAACTAAGGGCCAGATTGGCCTATGCGTGGCCCCGCTGAGGGCCGTCCGGATTAACCTAACCTAACCTTACCTAAAGCCGCCTATGCTACGTGTGTGTCAGAGAGAGACAGGGCGAGAAAAAATGAAATTGTTTTCTTGATGCTGGCTATAATAATAATACGATCCAATTCAGATTCTGCAGTCTAAAAGATATAGTCATTCTCTACGATTCTGCGTTTTGGGTTTCTCGTATCTCTAAAATTGTGGATGCCACAGATTTTCGTCTTTTGTGGGGGCGGAAGTGGGCGGGGCGAAGTTTTGAAATATTTTTGTAGCAGTGACATATCACAGAAATCTGGATCCAAAGATCGATGCTCTAGCTCTTAGAGTCTTTGAGCACTAGGCGATGAAGGGGACGGACAGACGGACGGACAGACGGACAGACAGACATGGCTCAATCGACTCGGCTATTGATGCTGATCAAGAATATATGTACTATTTGGGGTCGGAAACGATTCCTTCTGGACGTTACACACATCCACTTTTACCACAAATCTAATATACCCCAATACTCATTTTGGGTATCAGGTATAATTAAGAAATAATAAACTTACTTGTAAAATTCTTTCGATTACTTGCACGAATTCGTTCCATTTTAGCCTTTACGCTCTCCAAAACGTTCTTCTCATATTCACGACGGTCATAAATCTGCTTGTAGTGCAAGTTTTCAATTATAGAAGCCCCCCTGTAATTGCAATTTTTATAAATAAAGTTGAAATTATGTTAAGCGAAAGGTTATGAAACGGTCGGATGGTTTATCTTTGCCTTATCACTACCGGTTTGTTTGTAGGGGGGCGGATCGAGAAGCTGCTATCCGGCGTCGAATGGCAGTATGTATCCAAATGAAGAAGTCAGAGTGTGGTTCCAATAAATATGTTCCATGCATTTGAGAATTAGCGAGAATAAGTGAAAGACGGCAGCTTGTAGCGGGGGTGGAATCGTAACTGGTTCTCGCTTACATGCAAAGACTATGGTGAGCGACGTGCGGATCGTAAGAGAGCAGAGAACCGGGAGAGCTAGGGCGAGGCAGAGGGCGATGTAGCTGGCAGTTAACTGAGCGGTTCCCAGCAGCGATAACAGGCTGTTAACCTGGGGTACTAACAGGGCGGTTGCCCTTTAACAGCTGCTGGCCTGAACACGGTTAATTGGATTTATTTCTTGCCCTGCAGCTATCGACTCCATTGAAGACGCATACGTTTAATAAAGTAAGTCCAGTATAAATAACATAATTAATTAATTAAATATTTATATTTAATTAAGCCCAATTATATCGAAAATATACTGAAACATCCGTATTTGGAAAAAGACTGCAGCATGTTGACTTGTTGACAAAAATTGTTCGATTTGGTTCGTTTCATTTACGCTTTCCAAAACTTTCTTCGCATAAGCCATAAGCAAATATTGGAATATTTTTCTACTCTAAGTTGTCATCCCTCACCGATGGAAGTCAATCCGCCGTCATCCGCCCATATAAATATTGTATCCTTGAAAACCCAAACCTCCGATACTATAAGATCGTATTCAGTTACCCCTAGAATGGTCTGAAAACTCTGGCTACAACTCTATGCGGCAAATCATCCCGATGGTAGGGCTCATGAAGGTACTGGAATTCTGATCAAGCGTCGCCTCAGGCATTATCTGTTACCATCAGTTGCTACAACCTATCTACATGCAACATTAATTCATTTCGAAACTCAAAGTGGTAAATTAAACCCACCCGCTGCGTTGGGCACTACGCTCGTCCGTTTCCGGAGCAACATTTTTAGAATTCGTCAACCTATTAGGGGACCGCTTTATAGCAGCTGGTGAATACAATGCCACCTTATTACATGTCCTAGGATACAGGGCGACACGAAAGAACCGTCACTCGCCGTAACTGCACACACCGGTGGAATCCGCTAATCGCCTGTAGCACCTGATGGCTGCAGACCAATATTGAATTTCCTTATTGGAATTGCCTTCTACCGAGTAAAATTTCTGACCAAGTAGGTTCTCTTTCGTAGTGACCAGACGTGATTTTGCTTTGCGCTCCGCTTTTTAAACCCGATACTCAAAATGAGTATTGGGGTATATTAGATTTGTGGTAAAAGTGGTAGGTGCAGCAGGTAGTGGCTGAGTTTGTCATTGCAGTCCTTGCACATGATTTTCGAGGTTCTGCAGGCGGTGGTACTCCTCTAGAGTCTAGAGGACGCTTTGCAGCGTTCTAAGGGAGACAGGCACGTTCTCGGTTCTCGTATTTGCCAGCCCGACGCCTTCCTTAGCTAGTACGTCCGCCGTCTCGTTTCCTTCAATGCCCTGGTGGCTGGAAATCCAGTAGATCCGCACTGACTTTGTCGTGCTTAGGGTATCTAGTGCCTCCCTGCTCGCCAAGACATTTCTGGAACTGACTGCGGACGACTGCGTGGATCTTATCGCCGCTTGGCTGTCGACGAATAGGTTGACCGCATCGTGTGCTCTTTCAGTGAGAAGAGCGACCTCTGCTTCTTTCCTGATGGCAAAAACCTCTGCCTGGAATATGCTACAATGGTCCGGTAGCTTATATGACAGCCTTATCTCAGGGTCTGTACAGTATAGGCCCGCTCCTACTCTTCCGTCCATCTTGGAGCCGTCCGTATATATATTGAGGTGCTCCGTTTGGTCTCTTCCGATTTTCCAGCCTTCAGGTCCCAAAGATGCAGTTGTTTTTACGTCGGGGCATGTTTGGGGGGTCATGTAATCAGTTGATCTGTTCATTTCCATTCCAATTGAACTATGCCCTTATTCTTGTGGCGACATATTTCCTGAAGCGATGAGGCGTTGTGCTGCCTTTCCTGCAGTCAGACGGGCGTGGATGTCTAGGGGTTCGATTCCAAGTAGGGTTTCGAGTGCTTTTGTTGGGGTTGACCTCAGCGCCCCTGTAATACAGAGCAAAGCCTGTCGCTGAGTCCTTTCCATAAGCTTATGATACGTTTTCTTTCCAGTTGCTTGCCACCACACTAAGACTACAGCAGAGTTGGTCGCACCATCGAGATGTAAATCCAATGTATCAGAGCCGGAGACAGGCTCCATGTGCTGCTGAGCATCTTCTTGGATGCATAAAGCGCAATGGTGGCCTTCTTCACCCTTTCCAATACATTGGGTTTCCATGCCAGTTTACTATCCAGTACTGTGCCCATATATACTCTTGATCAATATCAGCATCAATAGCCGAGTCGATTGAGCCCTGTCTGCCGTGACGAGTTTGTTTCAAAATTTCGGCCACCCCCTTCCGCCCCCGCAAAGGACGAAAATCTAGGGATATTCACAAATCTCAGAGACTATTAACGCTAGAGCAACCAAATCTGGTATCCGCACTTCTGTTAGATCTCACTATAAATCGTATATCTCAAAATTTCGCCCTACACCCTTTCGCCCCCACAAAGGGCGAAAATCTGTTGCATCCATAATGTTGCATATTCGAGAATGCTGCTGAATCTGGATCAGATCGGATCATTTTTATAGCCAAAAGGAACAAATCAATTTGCAGTGGCTACGCAGCGCCCGACGTCACGCTCAGACTGACTGACTGCGGTGTCCGCCTCAACGCACAACGTTCCCCCTCGTTCTTGTCTTGTCCAATGGTTTTTTGAAGCTATAGAGGGAAACTAGAGGAATCTTGTACTTTCTACAAGAAGAGCACTAGTTCCTTTTTAGAAGGCCTAACATTTAGTCCGCATTTGTCAGCCTATATTTGTACTTGCACTCATATAGCGTCTGTGAAAATCTATACCAGATAATACTATGGCAACATCATCCGCATACGATACGAGGATCCGCCTGAGGTTCGGGAATTGAACTGGACACGGTAGAGGGAAGCAGAATACAGTTTCCACGTAACTATGATTCGAATAGCAGTTTTCTTCAAGGACGCTTCAAGATACTATGTTCCTCTTTATCTTTTAAGAGGCAAGTATAAGGTTCAGGACCTGGCTTCGATTTTTAATGATAAAATTTACATAAATTCCTCAAAATTACCATCTGCGAGGTCAGTAGAAAACTGAAAAGGTATCCACCCTTTTCTTAAGTGTCATTGCTTCCCCACTGACAGTTCTGCGGGTTTTTTTTAAGACCTACACTCGGGCTCTCTGCCTGGTAGGGACGTCCCCCCATCCTACGGCCTCCAGGCCTTGACTCCTGGATAGTCCTTTCATAGAGCCGCTATCGTTTCCATATTGCCGCCGAGCCACCGAGCGATGGAATTCACTTTTTTTTATGCCACTTCCTGACTGCCCTTGGAGCCCCTATTTAGGACTCCCATTAGGTCAATACCCCTCGCTACATCGGCAAATGAGAAAGCCTTACGTTAAGGCGGTAGGCTATGGTAGCCTCCCCAAGCTCACTTGGACCTGTACAGAGAAAAGTCCCTTTTTCCATCGATTAGGCCATATCGATCTCGAGACTTTACAGGAGATGGTTTGCTGCCATCTCCTGTTTGCATTTTGCTCGAACAATTCATGCATGAGAACCTTCCACGTCGCCAAAAGCATCGCTTCTGGCTCCCTCTCCGATAAGAGAGGAATATTAATACCCTGCCTGGCTAGCTCGTCGTCGGCGTCGTTTCCCTCGATGTCCCTGTGGACGGCAACCCATATAAGGAAGAGATCTAACTGCTCTGTGATCTCATGGAGAGACCTTCGGCAGTCGTTTACAGTCGCTGAATTCGACGATATTTAGCCTAAAGCTTTAAGCTTTAATAGCCGCTTGGCTGCCCAAGAAAACGCACACTAAATGCGTGTCCAGAAGAAGTTTGGAGACAATAGAAATGGTCTCCTGGATGGCCACAACCTCCGCTTGGAACACACTACAGTGATCCGGGAGCCTGAAGCAATGACTGATGTTTAGCTCGCTACAGTAGACTCTGCCTCCTACGCGGCTGTCTAACTTTGAGCCATCAGTGTAGAAGTTGACCGAATTTGCAGGTCCTGGTTCGTCCATCTCCCAGTCCTCCCTAGTTGGGATGGCACAGATTTTCGTCCTTTGTGGGGCCAGGAGGGGGCGGGGCGAAATTTTGAAATGTACTTGTTACAGAAACATATTACATAAGTCTGGATACCAAATGTCGTTTGGTATCGGCGGTCCCTGAGCACTCGGCGCTTATAGGGACAGACGGACAGATATGACTTAATCGACTCGGGTATTGATGCTGATCAAGAATATATATACTTTGTGGGGTCGAAAACGCTTCATTCTGGACGTTACACACATTTATTTTCACCACAAATCTAATACACCCCTATATTAATTTTGAGTATCGGGTATAACAAATTATAAAAATACGTAAAGCCGTGTTATAGGAGTTCACGACACGTGAAAATATATTTTTTTATAACGCAAAATGCGGCAGAAGTTTTGGTCAAATGGCTGCACCTTAGCACCTTTCTAAATATATTCAACAAAAACCACCGCCACACGAGATGTATATATATAAAGAAGATTTATTATGTGGTGCTGAGAGTCACAACCGTTAGTGAGAATACTCACGGGTAGCTGAATAAGCCTTATAAAAGTCAGCAGCTACAGCAAATTTTAGGAACCCTTTCATCGGCAAGGAAAAGACGCTTCGGCGTGACGGTTTTGCCTTCGTTAATGCCTCCTACAGATCGCACAGAGAGTTACAGATCGGATTCTGCGAACCATACTTATACAGGCAGTCAATTCTATTGTATGTATTGCTTATAGCTGTAAAAAACATAGCCTTAAATCGTCTCTCTATCGCTTTTTAGGGAATTTATTTATGCGAATACGTTTTAGAATCGTATTAAAAATAATGGTAACTGTGCTGCTTAATTTATATATTTAAGTCGGCGATCGACAAGGAGCTTTCTCATGTGAAAGTGTGAAAGTGTAAAGAAGCAAATGGGAAGAAATAGCTTAACAACTTTTAGAGGACACTTACCTCGAAGCAAGTATAGTATTAGCTTGTGTATCCATTATAATATGACAAAAGTAGTATGACCGGAAAATTCGATGTTGAAATATAATAAATGCAAAAATAATCGCATGCCAGACCAAAGTATTCTTGAAGATAAGTTTTTTTGGACCATAGTGGAAGTCTTCATCTCTTGAATTAATCTCATTAGATACGTTATATTGATCGGACTTTTGCAGGGCGAATGATCTATCATGGTGCAATACTGTAAAAAGGGCATTTAGAAATGGCTTATCTATTGCCTTAATTGTATTTTCTAGTACAATAATGCTGACTTTAACAACAATATTTAAAATATTAAATGCAATGAGACAGTTCCAGCGACAGATAATATAATGAATATTTTGCAAGTACACTTCCGATCCCTGCAATAGAAATACCAAAGCAAATATAATGTAGCCCAATGAAAGAATATCCATACTGCATACGCCTCCCATGAAAACTATAGCAAGTGTTATCCAAAAAAAACCGCAAAATACAGCAGTTTTTAAAACATCTGCATAGTTTCGCACATATGAACAAAAATCATGTGTTGGATTTTCAAAATACACATGTCCAAGCTTTGCTATATTATATACTACGTTTTTGTTATCACCTCCACGGTATGAGCCATCAATATGATGAATTTCGGCCTTAAACGATTTACGCTGCCGTGAAATTAGCAAAAGAACAATAAAATCGAGCATAAGTTTTGATTTGTAGAAAAGTTTTGTTGAGGTATCCAACATTTTCCAAATAGTATTTGTAGAATTTGCATACGGGGAATCTTTCGATGACACTACAAAGACAATTGATAAATCTGTATTTATTTAAACTAAATCATTAATGTTCTTACCAGCACAGAGATTTGGTGGAAAATTAAGAAGATATAAGTACTGCACAAATATAGAAAGCACAAAGTACAGCTGCAAAATTTCCCATATTCGTGCACATTGCATTCGATTCAGGCTAAGTAATAATATAAGCCAAACTGCATAAGTCAGTGCAAGCAAATCGCGCCTAAGAGCAATAGTGGAGACTATTCCAATGAGTGTAATCTCTAGTCCAAATTTAAAATAACCATAGTTTAACAGATATTTGATAAGGCCTGCAAAATCACGCTCAGCATCTTGTCTACTTATTTTTGGAAACAATACTTTGCGCTCTTTGCGTTTGAACATTGAGTATCGTATAAGATGATCCCTGAGCTTAACAACTGCATGCAATGAAGTAACGATCATATAAACGATATACGGCGATAAGTACCGCAAAAGCGAACTAAATGTTGGATCCATTTTGCTTAAGCCCATCCATTCCGCAAAATTTACAGTGTTGTTTTTCTATAAATAAGTTAAATAAGTTCAGTTCAAATTCGTTACACTTACATCATTACACATTTATAATCGTATTGACTCTGATCCAGGTACTTTATTTGATAAATCATTTTCATGAGAACCAACACCGAAACCCAAAATGTCACAACTCTGAAAATTACACGTCTTAAGAAGCGATTAACACATACGCTTATTAATGAAAGTAAAACTAAAAAGAAATTAAAAAAGCAAACTTCGGAAATAGCACAATAGAATGACGTCAGTATCACCGCTTTTATCATATGCATTTCCAAAAATCCCCAAGTAATCAGTTTGCCTGGCCTAAACCATCGTCGACCTTTGGAGCGCAGCTTTCTATATCCGGCGGAAAAAAATACTTTCCATGACTGCTTGTATGTATCAAAGACCTTTTGTGGAGTATTACTTCCTACGTTAAACGTCATGATTGAACCACGGATCTTTTGATCAGTTGGTTTTGGGCGTCGAACTGAATCCATAAAAAGACGGTGAAAATAATGTAGCTGAACCACAGTAAATATAACCGTTAATGTGGGTATAAGGAGATGTAAAAACAGTTCTTTCGTCTGATAGCGGCGCAGGCCAATATCATTTTGCCTATTTTTGTTACCAAGAGTGAACAAAAATTAAAAAAGAAAACCGTGTTTGACTCACAATGTTGGCTGCACATTTAAAAACTGGTGCCAATAGTAATCAAAATTGTCGAATTGATATGTATAAATAACTGTCAGTATTGACATCGCATAGAAAATAAGAAACATCCAATATCCATAGAGAAATTTAATCCAAAGTTGAAGAGACATCTGGAAGACCATCAAAAAGAGAAGAAAGAGTGACATGTAGCAAATCCGAAAACCAGTCATGACACGATCAATCATTGCACATAAGAATATTAAAAATATCAACAGCCACATCCATATCCGCGTTATAAAATTTGTAACACTTTTGAAAATAAATACGATGAGTCGTGGTGCTTGTGATTTTTCAAAAAGCAAGTGCTCAGAACGTGAGTGATGAGGTCCAAAGATTTGCTGAAGGAGATCACTTTGCGTCCTATCCTCAGCTTTTTCCTTGAAATACTGACGAGATGTTATCCAAAAAGTAAATAGAAATCCAGTCTTCACTGTTAAAGGAATCCACGGTTGACTGCCTTTATTTTGCGGATGAACAAAGCCAATTTGTTCCAGATTAAAGCCACAACTCTAAAAAACAACAGAAGGAATTTATTTAATATCTTCTAATATACAAAATTCTCTTGTCACAAATTATTAAAATTAATTCAGATTAATTAGTTTTAAGGCATAGCATCGTGGGAAGCGCTCATCGCCATCTGGACCTGCAGCACCTGTAAAGCCCAGAATATTGTTACTGCGATTACCAAGGTAATCTCGCTAATCTGAGCCGATAGCATTTACTGTAAATGTGGCGTCATGAAATTCAAAGAAAATGTTATGAAAAATATTAAATTGAATAAAACATTTTCATACACATATGAAATCACCATAGACCGAAACAAAAATTCGGTCCTGGCGTTTGAATGTTGTGTATGAAATCATTATTCATTTCATCACGGAAGCGAAAACATCTAAAAAAAAAAAACTTATAATCGAAAGCACGTAACATTTCAGGAAAATCGGTCGAGCCATTTCGGAGAAGTTCAATAACAAACATTGTAACCTGAGAACTTAATATATTTGAGCAATGCCAATAAGACGCAGTGGGGCCAATTTGAGTCGAAAAACGATCAAGTCCAGAACCATACGAGACATAAGGATAGGTATAGATATAGATAGATATAATTTCAGGTGAACAAATCCATGAAAACAATGCAGATGAGGGTGGTGGAGTTACGTGAATCACAATCGCAAAAAGCGTTCGATGTCTTTCGTAGATCAGACCCGTCTTTGTTTTTCGCTCCACATATTTTTCTTTTGTTTTGCATAAACAGCCGATGTTTCATAAAAAAAACTTTAATTAACTTCCTAACCAGCCTTCAATTCTATTCCGCGAGTGCATGCCTTTTGATTTGTTTTAAAACATTATTTATATAACTTCTAATTTTTCGGCGTCGGCTTGTCGTGTTTTTGTTGTTGCCGTGAGTACGCCTTACATTGCATTACAGATCTCGTCTTGTAGCTTTGGTTGTTTTATCACTCTCTCCCTATCACCTCAACTTTAATAACTGTTCTTTCTCTCTCGCTCTCGTAACTTTCTGTTCAGTAGCTCTCTCTCTCATTAGCTGCTTCTGCAACTGTTCTCCTCTCCTCATAGTAGCGTTTGTCTGGCTCAATTGTTTTATAGCCATTTGTTTTGAAATATTATTATTTTGTTCAAATTTTTTATTATGGAGTTTTCTGTTGTATGTGCCAAAAAATCCTGTCGGAAAGAGATCACCCATGTTCAGCCGAGTATCCCCTGATGGCTCTGCCATAGCGTAGTGCCCGCAAAATGCGCTGGGTTTACGGGCCTCGTCGGCGCTGCCATATCAAAACATAATGGCTTGCACTACAGTTGTGAGGCATGGTCATATTTATGAGGCAGACGTGGAAGGGCTTTAAGGAGCTGACCGTTGGCTTTAACAAGCAGTACGATCGGCTCCTAGCCATGGAGTCTCAATTTGGCAGTCTGCAACTGCTGAATGAGTCTCCGAGGCGTAAAAGGGTCACTCCGCGGGATCTGCAAGTGCCAACCGTCACTCTGCCGCTCCAAGAACAACGACCACTGGTGGCAGTCCCACCAAAACGACAAGTTTTTGTTTCACGGCTGGCCCCTAACCTCACATCTAAACAAAATAAAAGCCGTGGGTTTAAAGGTGGAGAAGTTTAATTTCTCTTATGCCAGGGAGATAGCTTCATTTAAAATAGGTGTCTCCCAAACTGATTTTAACACCATTTGCTCTGGAAAATTTTGGCCAGAGCATTTGGTAGTGAGGGAGTTCACGGCTAAGAAGAAGAATAGGCCCCCCATAACTCTTAAAAATCATCCCAATGTACCATCCTCAAATCCTTTTACCCTTCCAAAAAACTAACTTCTCTTTTAGTAACCTATCAGAATGTTAGAGTCTTACTTAGTAAGCTCAGCATTCTTTTCCGGGATAGTGTTGCATTTGCTTCCCACATTATTGCGTTTACTGAAACCTGGTTAAAGCCGAACATTCGTAGTTTCGAGGTTTTGGCAGGTCGGTACACAACTTTTAGAAAGGACTGTTCGTCTCGACGTGCAGGAGGGGTTCTGACTGCAGTGGACTCTAACTTCATGTCGGAACACTTCACAGTCTAGGTTCAACATGAACTGGAATTCCTCTGTGTAAAACTGATTTTCCCACTTTCGCTATATTCATTACTTGCTCGTATATTCCGAAAGTAGGGTGGTAGGCGTCTTCAGGTATAGTGAGCGGAAGGGCTCGGGTTAACAACACTATGGTCGGATCCGATACAAAGCATAGATCAAGCAATCGAAGCAAGGAATCTTTCACATGATTGACTTGAGACAGGGACAGGTCAAGCAAGACGTCAACGAAGTCAACGTTCCGACGTGAAGTAAGAGTCCACTGCAATTAGAACTTAGAATTAGACAATTAGAAATAATGTTTTCCGGCTAATACGATTCCTTGAGGCCTCTATCTTTTATTCTTTATTTATTTTACTGACTAATATATAATATGGCGAAAAGGAAAAATTATTCCTCTCACTGAAACATCTTTTTTTCAAATATAGATTCAAACTCAACACTCCGTGTGATATTACAGGAGTCTTTAAGGGTCAAGAATATATGTATATACTTAATTATCGTCGCAAATGCTTACAGCTGGGTGTGACACACATCTACTCTCACCATAAATCTAATATACACCTATACTCTTTGAGTATCGGGTATAAAAAACCATGTGGCCTCTTTCCTGCTCTAATTCACTGGATATACATGCCGATGGTGCGCCAACCATGCTATATGGAATCTAGGAGGGAATGTAGCTATGCTAAGAAGACGGGTTATAATAAATTAATGGAAACACCCATTGGCACGCTCTGTTATACCTCACGGGAGCACTGAGAGATAAAGGTTAAGCTCGACTGGCCATGGTCATGGTTAGATTATTGGACGCCGATAGTCAGGTATCGAAATTATCTGCCGAAAGGGCAGACATCAATGGCTGAATATACCTCATTGGTGATACTGAGTTGTAGAACAATCCATAAAATACCCGGACCATGGTTCTTTACGAAAACACCGTGAAATATTCGTGAAACATACCGTCACTTTAGTGGGCAACTCCTCCTCATAAATATTCATTCCATATATATACTGAGTAATCACTAGGAACTCGGCAAAAAGTACGACAAAAAAGCTGGAACGCATCATTGAACGCCGTTGATTTGGTATCATCCAAAGAATATTTGCCCAAATGAGTAACACAAATGTCAGCCAACTATGATAAACAATTGACCAAATCTGTAATGATAAAATGGGGGTTTAACTTATTGCTTTGTATATCTACAATCCAGTGGTTAAAAATATCAAATAAAAGCAGATTAAGATTTCGTTTGTTAAATCCTTATGAGTTGCTTATGAAGTGCTTATGTATATGTTATAGGAGACAAGGCGGCATCGACGGCATCTATAAAGTATAATGCTGATCAATAATATATGTGTGGGCATTTCCGCCAAATGGTCCACCATGTCAAAAAATATTACAAGTCAATACAAAACTGATTTACATATACTTTTTCTTAGTTATTATTTTCTAAATTTATGGAATGGTATTATCCAAATTTATCCATTTGACATACAATTTTAATAAATTTGATGTGCAAACCTATTAAAACCTACTCCCTTTTTCAGTATTTTTATACCCGATACTCAAAATGAGTATTGGGGTATATTAGATTTGTGGTGAAAGTGGATGTGTGTAACGTCCAGAAGGAATCGTTTCCGACCCCAGAAAGTATATATATTCTTGATCAGCATCAATAGCCGAGTCGATTGAGCCCTGTCTGTCTATCTGTCTGTCCGTCTGTCCGTCCGTCCGTCTGTCCGTCCCCTTCAGCGCCTAGTGCTCAAAGACAATAAGATGTTTTGGATCCAGACTTCTGTGATATGTCACTGCTACAAAAATATTTCAAAACTTCGCCCCGCACACTTCCGCCCCCACAAAAGACG
This sequence comes from Drosophila persimilis, assembly GCF_003286085.1. Taxonomy (NCBI): domain Eukaryota; kingdom Metazoa; phylum Arthropoda; class Insecta; order Diptera; family Drosophilidae; genus Drosophila; species Drosophila persimilis. The sequence continues at coordinate 26,411,692 of NW_020825288.1, read as the reverse complement.
AAAATCTGTGGCATCCACAATTTTAAAGATACGAGAAAACCAAAAACGCATAATCATAGAGAAAGGCCGTATCTATGTTACTGCTGAACCTGGATCAGATCGGATAATTTTTATAGCCAAAAGGAAGAAATCTATTTGCAGTGGACTGATTTTCTGTCTCTCTCGCACGCACTCTTTGTCGTGACGTTCAATATTAGCGGCGTCTGCCGGAGGAGAGCCATACCGACTAATTATCGGGTATAAAGGTACAGTTGCGGTCTCCGCAGCAACTCACAACGTTCCCCCTCGTTAACGCTTCCTACACTTACACGAGTTTAACTTTATAATTTGACGCCTATACTCTTTGAGACCGAGTATAGAGTATACACATATGTCGGAAATAGGTAGGAAAATGGTAAACTCTTTTATAGCAAACCAAACCACTGGACCAATACCTACCAAAACATATTAGACCAATATCAATCTACATGATGCGGTCGACGAAATTAATTTTCGTTCATTTACTTTTATCGGGTGTGTTCAAAACAATGAAATATCTTAACCTTACTGTGCTAAAATTCGTTTACTGTCCAACAAGTTATGATTGAAATCTTTCTCGCCGATCGAAAAAATAGGACTACTCAGTTTTTAAAATAGTACTTCGGTAAATATGCAAATATATACATATGTACATATGTGTGATTACATTCAAATATAACAGAACTAATATTTTTACATTAGACCGCAACGCAAGCAATGCCGAAAGTAACTGCGTAACGTAACTAAGTAAGTAACACTTACCATCATAATTGTATTCATCAAAATGTAGCTATTCTTATAAATAACGGACGTGATATCAAAAAGCATATAAAAAAATTGTTCCAGCATTGATGGTTGCGCGTTAGGCGATATTAATTCATTACTTTCATGTACGGTTTGCTTTTGAGATGGTATATCATTGGGCTTCGGTCCTAAGTTCATACGTATACTGTTAAAAGTAAGCTCATATTGTGCACGGTGAATAAGGTTGAGGGTTGTTACAAAATAGGCCAGCATCAAAGCTACTGGGCTTAGATATGAATCCACATTCAATTCCTGATTAAATTCGATTATTTTTCCATTATTGTTATGCTCGGAAAGCCGAAGTAAAATCTCCATTCCCATAATGCTGTTGGCTTAAAATTAATATTAAGATCATCTTTCCCCTTTTACCTCTTACCGAGACCAAATTGTATTGGTGTTGATTAATTTTTGTACTACTGGCAATTGACAGCCAATAATAAATGTTATATGAAGTGACAGAGCAATGACCATAAATATAAGAGGGTAATGCATTCCGCTATATGTTAAAGAGTCAAGAAATATATTAACAAAAAAATTGTTTCGATATAAATGTACCGGTGCAATTGACGGTAAATCGCCCAATAGGTCCCAGCTATAATGAACATCAGAAAATATAGGCTTCCGGGTAGGGATGGTCTTAAAGTAGCAGCGAAGTAGAGTACAATGAGAGAAAAAATTGGAGCTGTCAGATTATATACATTATTATTTGTATGCTAATAAAAGAGAGATCACTATATTTACATGTTTTGAGTATGGATCGAATATAAACAATAATTAACAGTCGATTCATTTCGGCCATTTTTAAACTACCGCTGGTTTCCCTATTCTTCCGACTAATTTCCTCTTCTTCATCTTGAAAATGCATTCTCTGTTTCTTAGCAGAAATTTTTGCAAAAATAAATAAAGCCAGAGTACATATAAATATAAATATGTCTGGAAGTATCCACTGCATAACGGTGATCAGTCTATGGAGTATCATTTAGCTTAAATATGAAAAAAAAAGTTGAAAAAATCTTACCGAAGTCGCTTAAAATAGATAAAGCCAACTTGACGCAAAATAAAAACTTGTTCTATGCTCAAGTCCAAGTGAAAATGAAATAAATTGACCAAATTAATTATAATATGCCCAATTATAAACAAAACACTTAACACACACAGAACTATTAAATATGCATGTAACATTGTACGTTGTGTACGACTCTTGGTTTGCAATAGCCACGGCGACATAAAGAACATGAAAAGGTAGACAAATGACAAACCAACTGGGCGAACCAGGGATACTATTTTGAAAGGGTTATCAGTTTTATTCTTTTATAAACTTATCTAACTTACCAATGATTAAAGTCACCGGTAACAAAATGCGTACTAGCATAAGTAATACCAACTCCGCCATTTTCTAGACTTAGTAAAATTATTCCGGAGCAGAATCAAATAAAAGTCAAATTGATTGACAGTTTTTGAATAGTCATCTTTAATTTAATGTCAACTCTTGGTAATACAACAAGTAAAAACATATACATACATAAGTAGAAATGATTAAGGGAGTGTGCTGAAGACTGAAGACGAAAAAAAATATATCGTTAAAGAAGATAGTAACTAAAAGTAAGCGCGAACAAGACATCGACGGTTAATACGATAGAATCTCATCAACGTTCATTTTGATGCATTCAAGTTGAACATATTTGCATGCACGAATGCCATGAGATGTCCAAATATCATCACGAGAGTGATGTACACGAGAGTGCGAGAGTTTGTTAATAGTGCAGGCAGGTATTCTCCTATATATGTATATATCATCCACAGTAGTGATGCCAGCCAGAATTAAATACGTGCAATAGTACAACGTTTTTTACATCGTTATAAGTTTTATTTTACAACAAAAACTATTCAGCTTCAACATTTTTTGAAACTTATATAATACATTCTGAGCTCCGTCTATCCTCTTCCCGGTTAATGTTTAATAGCTGCTTCTGTACCGCACCATCTGTTAAGTCTCTTTCTCTCTTTTCACTAAAGAAGTATAATTTAGACGCTTTATCTCCCTCACTCCTCCACGAAGCGACACACTGGGCGAGTGAAGTCAGCCACGGAAAATTATTTTCTTCATTCCGGCTTACATTAACGATCGGATTAATTAATTTTACAATCTGTTATATAATATATGTAATTTGTTGTGGTTTTTGGTTTTTTGTTTTTCCGTCCCTCTAAAAATACTACACCTAATTTATATTAATTACGTGCCAAAAATTTTAAGCAAACTTTTTATACCCGATACTCAAAATGATTATTTATTTATATAATTTTATATATTATTTATATAATTGATTTGTGGTGAAAATGGATGTGTGTAACGTACAGAAGGAATTGTTTCCGACCCCATAAAGTATATATATTCTTAATCAGCATCAATAGCCGAATCGATTGAATCCTGTCTGTCTATCCGTCCCTATGAGCGCCTTGTGCTCAAAGACTATAAGAGTAAGAGCAACGACATTTTGTATCTGGACTTCGGTAATATGTCACTGCTACAAGAATATTTCAGAACTTCGCCCCGCCCACTTTCGCCCCACAAAGTTCAAAAATCTGTGGCATCCACAAATTCAAAGATACGAGAAAACTGAAAACGCAGCATCGTAGAGGATGAGTATATGTTCTAGAGTGTAAAATCTGAACCAGATCATATAATTATTATAGCTAGAATCAAGAAAACAATTTCATTTTTTCTCTCCCTGTCTCTCTCTAACACACAGGTTTCATGGTCGGTTTTGCCAATTGCAAAATATGAGTTCAAGGATCTCAGAACCTATAAGAGCCAGAGAAACCAAATTTGGTATCCACACTCCTGTGATATCGGACCTTGACCGATTTGTGTCAGAATTTCTCCATGGAGAGTTCAAATAACTCCCGAAAGTCTCCTCTAGCATAATTTTCTTGTAGTTTCGCTTAAAAAAAGTCTAACCACTCATTATATTTAGAACGGTTAAAGTGCGCTTCCACATTTTCTAGACCGGATTGTATTTTTGAAAGTTCCAGACTTCTCCAAGTATCCTAATGCTTTTTAAAAAGGGAAATATCTGGACTTCTTGCTATTTGCGCAACATTTACTTCAAACACACCATCTAGAGCTGGTAAAAGCTTTCCATCCCAGTGCAGACTGACAACTTCTGGGATATTATTATTGAAATCCTCTTTTATCGCTATCGCCCGTTTCTTCCGACTTTTTCGTTAATTTTTAATACTAAGCCCATCAAAACTATAACGAATTGCCTTTAATGTAGCTACTAAATGTAAAATGTATGCGTGGTGAAAATCACAACTTCCAACACGATTCTGCACGGTTTAATGTAGTTTAAAAAAGTCAAAATAATTTTGTTTGCTATTAGGATACAGAAGTAACAAAAATAGAGCGTATGCGTGTTTAAATTGCTATGCTTTATGGTGTAGGTTATTCAGTTTCAAACACCTGGTCAAATAATAGTATCCACTTCTGGGATATAAAATATTTACAAATATTGTCCCGGCTATTTCTTTGATCTATATATGATTATATATATAGTCTATGTAGTAGCGCTGATAAATCGGACTAATTTTTTGAAAATGTTGGTTTAATAATAATTATTAAATGATCATTAGTATTATTTTTAAATAATTTGGAGTTCAAAAAACTCAAGAAAATAATAATTCGCCCTTATTGTCGCAGATTATGCCTTCAATTCCACATATTTATTTCATCGTATTGTTCACTTCTTAAAGGGGATGATTATTTATGCTGCTGATTGCTCTTTCTGCTCACTTTAATTTGCAAACGTCTTTTATAATGTAATTTAATTTTTTATTAGGATCGAACTTACGTAACCGTTCAACTGAAAACTAAAACCCTGCTGAGATCACAAAATGAATTTCTTTCATGCGACTGGGTGGGAACTTATTGTATCGTCTCCTCAAAGGTTTTGCGTTTGGGTATTCAGTGATGCGAAAGACCTCGGACCTTTTGTGATCGTTGCACGATACTTGAAAAAATATTTGCGCTACCAACCCATACGAATATTAAAATACAAACTGAAGAACAGCTTCAACAAATTAATTTATAAATCTAGAACATGCCTTAGCATGTATAAACAATATAGATTTTAGTACTAAGAAATTTTAAAAATTAATCAATCAAGAGCGTATAGGTTTTGAAATAATTTTAAATTTTTTTTGTAGTATTTTTAAAGTTTGTCCAATAAATTCACATGACTTACTCGATTACTCGACTTAGACTTCCTTTTTGGTTTTCGCTCATTGGCTTTTACATATTTTAGCCCCGGCAAAATACAATTTTTAACCACAAATCGGATAAATCGACGGATGTATGTGGATATAGACTCCGTACCGTACTTGATTCCAAGGCAAAATTAGATTTGGAGAAATTCGTGAAAATTTCAACTGGTTGAAATTAACTTGGTAAATAGTTACTGCTGAAGTATTGGCGATTGATACAAATTTCAGTCAAAGCAATGGATAGTAAAGAAGAATGCAATGCAGAAAATCAAATATAGGAGCTTCTCAATTTCGTCGCAAAATATATGATTAACAGCTGTATATTTTTACGGGCTAGTTTTAGGTGGTAATTTCAAATTGACCGTTGACATTTAAAATAGAAAATGCACGACAAACGTCGAACATTACACATTATGGATATCGAGATCGTATCGCTTTGAGCCCATATTCTCAGTACTAATGTCATGTTTCTAACCACTACCGTAATAAGCTTATATAATTAGTCATATTGTAACGAATGGAGCTTAAGTAGGATGACTATTGTTGATAGGTTGGGTTGTACTAGAAATATCCAGTCTTAGCTCAGAGTTGTTTGGAACAACACACAAATCCTTTCCAAATTAAAGTCTCTTTGTATACAAACAATACGTCTCTCGCTTTCGTCAGACTGTTTTGGTTAATGCAAGTATTTTCTGACCTATTATTGTATATAAGGAGGAGAGAACAACTACCAAGCTCAGAGTCGTCGCCAAGTCTATCCAAAAAAGAATCGTAATCAAATAGTACGGGCTATAACTATGTAACTAGCTACATTGGCGCTTATAAACGCCATACAATTTATATGTCGGTGACACAGAAAACAGCACAGTCAGTTCTGTTTTTTTAAAAATTAGCTTAAAGTTAAAAAAAATTAATTAATATTAAGCATGGCCAGGCTAATATGGACATGAACGAAAGTAACATAATATTAAACGAGGACGAACGTTTTGAGCCGCGGCTCTACTTTATATCCGGTACTCAGACAGTATGTCTTCCCTCCGCTAAAAGGCGCACACAGCCCGATGAGGGTTTATGTGGGAGAGAGAGAGAATGAGTAAGTAAGTAATCAACTTGCGATTTGTTATTTCTGGCTATAATAATAAGATATGATATGCTCATTCTCTATAGCTCTGCGTTTTTGGTTTTCTCGTATTTGTAAAATTGTGGATGATATAGATTTTTGTCTTTTGTGCAATATCAAAGCAGTCTGGATACAAAATTTGGTTGCTCTAGCTCTTGTTGTCTCTGAGAACTAGGCAACAAACAAACAGACATGGCTATATCGACTCGGCTGTTGATGCTAATCAAAAATATATATTCTTTATGGGGTAACGGATTCGCTTCCTTCTGTGCGTTAAACACATTCATTAGTGCATATCTAATATAATTATTATATAATCTAATATAATAATAATTATTATCTAATATAATATAATAAAATCTGGTATAAAAAGCACAGATAGAATGCATTTTTGAAAAATCTTTCAATGCCGAGCAGTACAATATTAGAAGAAAGCATTGTCAATATTTTATAAATCAAAATCTTTTTTATCTTTATATAAATTAATAAAGGTAATCAATTATAATTGCCGTCTTTCGTCCTTCATTTGCCTTAATCAGATTATATTTTTGTTAATTACTAAATTTTTGTATCCACCTTGCTGGCTTGCTTTTCTTCGATTTGGTTGTGCCGCCTGTTCCGCATCGGAATATAGAATATTTTTATATTTTGCTCGTACCCAGCAAAATACAATCGGCTGCTTTTCTAGTATTAATCGATATTCAATTTTGTTGTTCTGAGTACTGCTCGGCGAAAATTTTGCAGCAGCAAATTTCTTATCAGTTTCTTACGAAATTATCCCAGATTTTGAACAAGTTGCTCAAGTTTTTCGGAGTACTAGTCTTTAGCGTGAAATAATGAGAATATAGACCTGAGGTGCTGTATTTCAAAAATAATTGTGTGTAATGTTAAAATTCGTTTATTTAATTTTCGTTTACCAGGTAAGCAGTAGCTAACCTTCCCCCTATTCCACAAGCTTACTCTATCTCTCTCACTTTCTCACACACTCTAACTCGTCCAGTGTGCGCCTTCTGGCGAGCGAATTATAGCGGTTGGTGTTGGTGTGAGAAGAGAGACAGATGTAGCGGAAAAAAAGTAGCAAAAAAATTGACACAGCTAAAATATTTTAAAATTCGCATCAAATAGGTGGAAAGGGCATAAACAAAGTGCAAGAATTAACATTAGCACATAACTCGCAGTCGTCGTTCCTGTTTCTGTCTTTCTCCCTATGTTTTTCCCACATCTCATGACAAGTGTGAGCTAAATTGAAGCAGATCGATGAGAGATCTTGATCTTTGAATTAACTAACCAATCATTTCAAAACATTTAGGAACATCGATGCAAAAAGACTGAAAGAGAGGAAGATTCAAAGATATTCAGCCAGGCTCCAGTCTTACTTTCACAAAAGTTTTCCGATTTACGTTTGAAATCATAAATTGATGCTCCCGTTCTCACAATCCGCCAGATTTCTGCGTTTTCAAACGAAAACGTTTTCCTCGACGAAATTAAAAGTAAACAGTTCCTTATACAAAAAAACGAATAACAGCAGCATAACAGCAAAGACTGTGATCGTAACATGAGCGTAACAGAAGAGCGGGGTAAGGAGGGAAATTTCCAGCCACATTTAATTCAAAATGTTGGTGAAACAAATTAATTATTTTACCATTAGAAATTTAATTTTCAATATGGCTGCTGTTACTCACAGTTCGTCAGGCATGTTAAATACACTGGTATTGCATCTAAGATGTCTTGATCTTTAAAGCCAGTAATTGAAAAAATAAATAGCGTTATTTATAAATTTATAGCGTTATTTAGTTACAAAGCAACCAGGTCAGCTGTTTTTGTTTGCCTGAATCTATGAGTACATGAAACATATCGATAAAACCAATTTGAGATAACGAGAGCCTTTAAAACGAAACGTTTTGGCTGAAAACCGAAGCCTATCTGAATATTTTGTCAAAAACAGTCAAATTTTTCCATTTTGTTATTTAAATATCCCTGCTATATCTCAGGTATTTGCATAAATACAAAGGTCTCTATCAACTACTATGGTCCAGAATGGAAAAATTCCAAAACATCATAATTGTACGAGACGTTTCGCTGTATACCCAATATGGAAAATGTTTTAGAACCTCTATAAACAACGGTACATATGTAAAAATATTAATTTTCCGTTAGGTGCCAGAATCACTTACAGCAAAACTGAACTAATTCCTGTGGAGTGGCGACTTAGCCTAGGACCTAGTGCACACTATACATAGCTATAAAAGGAGCCAAAAGCGAAGCTGAGATATAAGAGCTTTAAAAATATATATTTGCATCTGTTGTCTTAATTTAAAGCAAGTAATTCTCCCATTCTTTCTCGCTCTGTCTCTCTCTAACACACAGGTTTCATGGTCGGTTTTGCCAATTGCAAAATATGAGTTCAAGGATCTCGGAACTTATAAGAGCTAGAGTAACCAAATTTGGTATCTACACTCCTGTGATATCGGACCCTGACCGTTTTGTGTCAAAATTTCGCCACACCCCCTTCCGCCCAAAGGACGAAAATCTGTTGCATCCACAATATTGCAGATTCAAGAAAACTAAAAACGCAGAATCATAGATAATGACCATATCTATCAGATTGCTGAATCTGGATCAGACTTGATCAGATTTTATAGCCAAAAGGAACAAATCAATTTACAGTGGCTACGCAGCGCCCGACGTCACGCTCAGACTGATTTTGTGTCTCTCTCGCACGCACTGTTTGTCGTGTCATTCAATATTAGCGGCATCTGCCGGAGGAGAGCCATACTGACTATGTATCGGGTATAAATGTAGAGTTGCGGTCTCCGCTGCAACTCACAACGTTCCCCCTCTTTATTAATGGTCCCATGAGAAGAATATTGCGGATCCTTCTATTACGAAAACGACCCTCAGAAAAAGCAGCCGCTGCTTCGAAGGAAAAACATCTGAAATTGATTCCGGACATATTCTCAGATGATTGAATGCATACTTTGAGGAGTTTATGTTAGGATCATACCAAGGATCAAAAACTGGCATTTTTCCGTAACTATCTTTTGTACACTTTAATTGCACTTTATGTTGAATTGGGTCGATCATTAACCCACGACTATTTTTCGCACGGTCACAGCATATAGTTCCTGATGGCAACAAATCGATTTTAAAATCCCACGATTATAGTATTCATTGGTATTGAATATTAAGATCTCTCGACTTAGCACTACCGAAGCTCAGTGGAAATTGTTTCAAGGTTGCATGAGCCAATTCCCCTTTCTACTCATAGTTTACAATGTAATAAATAAAATGTAACTACGTGATCACATGTTCATACAAACTAATTCAAAACTGTAAAGAAAATATGCAGAAAATATTAATATATTTTAGAATTTAAAATCACAGAAAAGGATCAGTGGGGTATCTTTACGAGTGCGAGTTTTACCCTGTGTGACGAGCGGCAGAGGGAGAGAGAGAAAACTTACCTTTAACTACCAAATCTAAGTGGGGAAGAGCGAGAGAAAGTCAGCCGCTCCCAAAACGTTCATTCCTAAGTCCCGAAATTAATTAATTAGATGGGTTCATTATTTATAAATCTATTATGAAATCGCAGGAGTCTGCACACACTATCTGGTTCCTATAGCTTTAATATCCCGATATTTTAAGCAAAATATTGCTAGTAGTGATAGTGCATGCCATAATTTTAAACTATCTGCCTGATTGCAGTTTCCGTTTAGTCTCTGGTTTAAATACCAATAATTTTGTTACAACAGTGGTATTGGAAGTATGCATATAACATGCATTCCATTTCTAAATTGTATAGTTGTACCGCTAGATTTGATTGATTGACGATGGACAGCATTCGAAGATGTTAATTAAATTTGTGGGATTGCAAAAAAAGGTACATTTTAAAAATCTTTATAAAAAAATACAATTAGTAAAAATAAATTGCTCATTTTTGTTGGTTTATTGTATACATTGGCCTATTTATTTACACTTATTTTAAGCCATTATGTTATTGAGATTTTTGGAGACATTATATTAAAATATTTTTACTATTGCTGTTACAGTTAGGTATAATTTAAACATATGTATATTTCATTTCATGAAATTGATATCCAATATAACACTTTCAACTTCATGTCTAAACATTTTTTCATTATTTCATACATACATACATACAGTATAACCGAATGAAATACACTACCGAAAGAATCGAATACTTATGTATAAAGATTTACCATGCTCTACCTTGTAATGGCAAATATCCTCCACACTGCTGCTGATGACCATTCGAAATAAAATTATTTTGGTTTCTATATGCCATAGCTAAACTATTTGACATGAGAGTATTATTGCAGGGCTGCTGTAACATAGCAACATTGGAACCTCCAACAGTTCCGTAACTTGCAAGTAGAGATGAAGAAGTATCAGGTGAGTGTGAATTAGGTGCATCTCCTGATATAAGATTGAGGCCACTCGTTACATTGGAAGATACTGCTACTGCTCCACTATTGGCATTTCCGCTATTACTAGCACTGCTATTATTGCCCGAAGGTGTCGAGCTATTACCATGTGTTTGTGACTGAGTTGTATTGTTACTTCCGGAACACGGTTTTCCATCCTTAACTAAGACTGGAACCGCCACCCGTCTTGGTGAACTTGCTGACTAAAAGAATAAATAAATATAACATCAGATTAGTCAAATTAACAGAATATGCAGGTCATTAATCTTATTCAAATTTCTCAATATATCTATAATATTTAATAATGATTAATAATGTAACTGTATGTAATGTATAATGTAAATGTATGAATATCGCAGTAAATTCTACGATTCTTATTTAAATTAAGAGTTTTCTACCTAACAAGTCTCATAAATAAAATTCAAGTTCACACTGAGACAGTTTTTATTAATCTTATTCATTATATACCCGCTATAATAAAAATATTGTCATATCTTTAATATGTGAGTCATAAAATACTAGTTGATCAGCATTTCCATAGCACACACACTATCCGATCCAATTACCTTTAGATATAATTTCTCATGCAGATGATCATTAAATTTAAACTTTGTGTGTCGGCTTTTGATAGAGAACTGTCACTTAGAAGGTGCTCAAAATCGTTAAGGAATGTATTGTAAAACGAATCCAATCCAAAGCAAAACTGCCTCGATACTCATTTCCTATAGATAATTTATTGGAACATACTGCAGTATGAAAGCTTTACTACGGCCTGCTTTTTGTCTAAATTTTGTGATTTAGAATCTGTACATTTAAAGTTTTTGCTACCTATTTGTTATTCTATGATTACTTTTTGTGTATAAGCTAGCCATTGTTAGATAGATTATTAACGATTCTGCATTAGACGTCTAACGATATACATAAAAATGTGGATGCTAAAAGATTTTTCTATTTAAGGTGCTGAAAGAGGTCCGGAAAAAATTGTAGATAAATTTGATATAGTCTGATGATACGCGAAGTATTGTTGATCTAGTTGGTATAGTTTCTAAATCTGCTCGTTAACTTGGACAGTCGGTAGTATCAAATCGGTTGTTGATGCGGATTAAGTATATGTATCAGTTACGGTGTTGGAAACACTTTCTTTTGCTGTTTGTCTTTTTTTCCTCCATTACCTTATAAAAGCAGATATTTTTGTTAACTAAAATTATCACGAGTGGTATCACCACAATTGTCAGCACTGCCATGGTTTCAGTACTTTCCACATCAACGAACAGCCGTTTTTTAGTAAATGGGACTATTTAGCGGATGATGCGACAAATTTTTAAAACAAAATGTCCGGCGTTGGATAAAATTTTGTGATATAGTACTAGTATGTTCCTTTTGTTACTCTATCTTTGTTTAGACTCCGTTGTTGATCTCTTGATTTTAGTCACGAATACAGGCATAGACTTATACATATGTATGTATACTCATACTACATATTAAAAAAAATTTACATAAGCGGATACAAAACCATTTGAAATTACAGCCAGTAAGTATAGTAACGAATGGGAGATTAAGTCTGACCATGGTTGTCATGCGGGATTATACCAGAAAAATGTAGTCTTGGCTCGGAGTTAAAATCACCAGAAAATAAAGTCTTTCTGTATAGTTAAAATACTCTATTTTTGTATTCTGTACTCGGAAAATACGAACTGTATAAACGTAACAGTATTATCAAAATATGATCATTTACCTGATTGTGTTGGTTTTGTTCCGCCATTGCCTTTTCTTTCGCTTGCCTTTTACATTTATACCTGTGGTTCTGGAACCAAATTTTTACCTAGAATAGCAATAGTAATACGCCCATTAGTCAATAACTTTAATGCATATAAAAACAAGGAAATTTGATTAGCACTCCAATAGGATTGACACTTATTGCTGATATTACAATGGAAAATGGATATAAAGATTGTAGTTTCTACACTTTTGCCGATGGTATTACAAATAATCAAATAAATAACAAACGGACCTCATAAAGTACATACTTTATTTCTCATCTGAAATACGAACCAGACTATGCAATTTATTCTTTTAGGCTGAAAGCTATCTCAGTCAGCTTGCAGCAGCAGTGGCGTAAAATCGGTAAAAAAAAGTCTGTAAAAAATTATTATTACGTCGCTTCTGTGATAATATTTAGTCCATCTGTCTTACGGCTTCGTGAAATAATTGTATTTAACATGTAGGTTGTCGGGCTTCCCTGACCGATATTAGTCAACAAATTCTTTAAATTGTAGCCAGTTATTGTCATTGTTTTATCGCATATATATACAGACGCGTGGCCGTTCTTTTACCTTTCTTCGTTTCGTTTCTACAGCTACATCTAGCTGTTTTCTCGCGCTCTAACTCTTTATCTATCGCTCGAACTCGGCGTTGGAGCAACCCGCTCTTCTTTTAACGCTTTCTTTAAGGCACCCGTTTGCATGGGCATGGGGTATTCAGTCCGCCTGCCCTTAATGAGTGAACTTAGAACTGAACGTTGTGAGTCGCAGCTACGGCCGCGACTCTATAATTTTACCCGATACTCCGTCAGTATGGTAGCCCTCCGCCAGAGGGCAAAAGAGAGAAGGAAAGAGCGGAATGAGTAGGAAGGAGTTGCGCAGCCACTGTAATTTCATTTGGTCCTGGTCTGGCTTGATTATTGATTTAATCTGATCCAAATTCAGCAATCTACTAGATATGCTCAATATCTAGATTCTGTTTTTTTTTTTGTTTTGTTCGTGTCCTTAAAAGTGTACGTGCCACAGATTTTCGTCTTTGTGCGTGCGGAAAAGGGCGTGGGATTCAGTGTGATTTCCCAGTAGTCAGCATACACAATTTGGTTGCTCTATCTCATATAGTCTGTGAGAGCTAGGCGTCAAGCAACACGGACAGACAGTTATGGCTATATCGACTCGGCTATTAATGCTTATCAAGAATATATGTACATATATACTTTATTAGATCGAAAAGGCTTCCTTCTGGACGCTACACACATCCACTTCCACCACAAACCTAATATACCGCTATACTCATTTTGAATATACGGTATAATAATGGTCGTAAATATTTCAATACACTTCACTAGTGCCATTGTAGCACCGGCTAAACAGCACTGTGCACAAACAGTAAAACTGTATGTTTTGTGGGTACCGAACCGTATTGAACGGTAAAATGCGGCATTAGGAGGTTTCGTCATTCGAGTCCACTTTAGCTGTTTATTTTTACAAACGATGTCTTAAACGACGCTTATTGAACCTATAAAAGAACAATAACAGCCGCGAGTTTATAAGCCTTATCGGAAAAGCAGCCACTGTGAGGGAGATATGTAAATACATGATCAGCAAAGAAGCGGCAGAACTATAATTTATCTAGATTTGGTACACTTAATAATAGCTCATCGCAATAATTGAAAACATGAACGCAACTTAACTTCACTACTGAACGCAGCAATTATGAAAGAAAGAAGAAAGTTGCCCATCAATTAAGAATAATACATACTACCTTGGCCATGGCACCAAAAGAGGAGGCAAAATACGACTACACCTAATTCTGTTTTTACAAGGTTTGGATTGGTCCCTGAACAGTGTAAAAAAACCGAGAAAAAATAGGTGATTGGTTCCCTGTATCTAAAACTTTGAAAAAACAAATTTGCGTATAAAAAATGTATTTACCAAACACGTCTGATTGCATTGATAGTTCTATATATGTATATCTACAATTGCTCTGACCAGTAATTTGCTTGTATGTATATATGTACATATGAATACACAAAAAAAACGAAAGAGAAACAAACATGTGCATAATCTCTTTGTGCTCTTTCTTGTTTTCGTTTGGTTTCTAGCTGTTTGTAAGCTGTGTGTGATTTTGTCTTTTTGTGTTGTGTTATTTTGAACCGTGCCAAATAGAATAAAATCCTATAAAAAAGTTTAAAACTTTTGATTTTTAAACCGTGTTATTTCAATATGCCACAACAAAGGGAATTGGACAAACCGTACCGTGTGCACCTTGCTACAAATACCCTTATTACCAACCCTCCGCTCTGACAGCCTTTATCTATCAATTCGTTGGCTGATAACACTTTTAGTTTCGATCAAAATTTTTTTAAAGTTCTACTGCCCATGAATTGTGATTATTAGGTAATTATTCCACACTTTTGGATGTAAAGTGGATGTTGGATGTTCGGAGTAGCCATTCTATAAGACCAATATTCATTTTCTTTCTATAAATTTATTTATTTCTATGAAAATATAAAATTGGAATAGGGGGCTCGACTCGTACTATAATAGAACTAAAGCAAAGAGAGAAGAAAGAGGGACTTTTAATGCGCTCTCTTTAAGTACACACATGTATGTACATATGTATGTATGTACATGCTAAACATGACAATTGTCACCGCTTCACAATTCACCGCTTACTTCTAGCTGCTACTGTGTGTATGTGTGAGAGGGAGAGTGTGAGCTAAGCAGAGGAGACAACCTCGGGAAATTGTTTTCTACATTCTTGCTATAATAATGATCGCATCTAGATAATTTTTTATGATACATACATATATGTATGTGTGTTCGTATGGTATAGTTTAGGGCTGCTTCTATCTTTCTGTCTTATCTAATACTGTTACATTTGAGTGCCGCTCATGAAATTTGTGTACAAGTCTTCAGACTTCTTTTAGAACGCAATTGGCATATATTTCGGTTTGTATGTCACTATATAATTTCCCTGCAATGATCAGAGAAAGCAAAAAATTCATGCTTCTCAGCTATAACTACAATTTATAGTTTTTTATATTAGAACTTCCCAACTCTGGAATGAGATGAACCCTATTTCATTTATCTTAAATATAATACAATAAGATTATCCAATACCGTCTGATTCTTCCAATAAGCATGAGACATAGCAAATTTGTGATCAACCGAGTACAATAACGCCCAAGTTATTGATATAGAGCCGTTGAGGAACGCAGGCACTAACTAATATTTACATCAGTGAACAAATATAAGGGCGTGATAACAACAATGTCCACCACTTAACACATAATTGTCATTAGGTTAAGCAATTACTTTTGCGGTCCGCACAATAGGTTTAGGATGCGACGTGTTATAACAATAAAAACATTTGAATTGTATTGTCACCCTTCAGTTGAGTTTTTTGAAAATTTTCTACAATGCCTACCCACATAAAGATGGATGCTGATTACCTTTGAATAAAGCAGATCCAGAGCAAATAAAATTGTATGTGCTCTCAACAGTGGCTGTTTTTGAAAGATAAAAGTGCATTAAGGAACAATGAGGAAATAATACATTTTAAACTCACCCTTAAAGTGTATTGAAAGTGGTCATTGTTTGATCATGTTCTATACAATTAAAGGGCATGGCCATTGTGTTTATAAAAAGGTAGTAAAGCATCTAAATTATTAAACTATACGTCGTACATATGTATGTGTATACATATGTACGCATACCTAAGCAGAAAACCCTGAGCATATTTTTATACCTACAATTTGATGTGCATTCGCCCATTAACATAACGCCCATTCATTAAAAACAATAGGTTATAATGTAAGATTCTAATGTAAGTAAGAACGGCATCGTCAAGAATTGCGAATATAAGTAATATACGGCGCTTAAACAATATTTAATCTTTGCACTTTTACTTATATTTTGCGAATATTATTATTGATAAATAAAAAGAGATCAGTCGATCTAGCAATGCCCGTCTGTCTAAATACCTGGATTACGCATTCTATCGGCGAAGAACAACACAATTTTTTTCCGTTTCTATTACATCTAGATTTTTTGCAAGCAGCGTAAAAATGTATTATTTTAAATTTATTGTACATTCTTCTTTGATTTCATTCAACAGCCAAAAAAATATATATTTATGTATATATGTATATACATATGGTACAGCAAGCAAGAATTGATCTTTTTATTTACTTCTAATTTTGTATGACTGAGTTCTTGTTAATATCATAGTGAATATGAAAGTTGGAGTTCGTTGATCTGTGATCAATATTTTCGAACTATATTAATAATAAAAAATTATAGAATTTTGATAAACACTTTTGGTTGTTCGAACTCCTTAAGTTTCTGAGAACTGGGCGTCAAGCAAGACGGACGGAAAAACGGACAGACAGACATGGCTATATCGGAGGTCGGAAACACTTCCTTCTGGGCATTACACACATCCACTTTCCCCTTAAATCTTATATACCCCCATACTCATATTGTGTATTCTCTTATTCTCATATTCTCTTAAAAATAGCACTCAGAGTTGAACAATTAAATATTGAAGAGAGCTGAGAAAAGATATATACTATTTATGGTATAGTTTTGGTTTCGGAAGAGGTCATGTTCGCGGCCTATTTGAAAGAACCCGATGTAACATTAGGTTAACTTGGTTCTACTTGTTGCTTTTCGTATTTGTACTGATGAATAGAATGAAAGCAACATACAACATAGTATGTAAGAGCCGCGCTAATGGAAAAAGTTTTCGGCTGTTTCTTCTGATCAAATATGCAGGAATCCATTATTAAATTTTATATACCTATTTATGTGTGTCACTTGATATTTTCGTTACCAAAACGCATTAAATAAAACAAGACCCAGAGTATTCTAATGATGCATGAATATTTGGTAATACAGTAGAAAACACCCAACAAGATACCAAAAATCAAAAAATGTATCAGCTTACCTGTGTTGGTGTTAAGTGAATAAGACTGGCCAAGTGTTCTCGTTCTGGTGCAGATAGATAGCGCTGCTGTTTGAATCTTCTTTCAAGTTCATAGACCTATAATATATGTACAAACAATAGAAATAAATACATACATATTATTTGTGTATTATACATTGAAGTATGTATATCGTCGATACTTTAAATAAAAATAAAAGTTCGCTATGTTCCTTATTTTAATGTACATATTACAGAGAAAAGTGATGCGCTGCCATGATTTTGAATGGAACTGGACCTTGAAAATCCCCCATTAATACCCTGGCTACTTTATTGACCCGTTTATTCTTTCTTTTATGTTGTTTTTGCTGTTGTTGTTGTAGATTGGTTGCCAAGTAAAATCCATTTCGAATATTGTGAATGTTATAATGAAAAACGAATTTTATATTTACCGTACACTTGAAGTCTTGAAGTCTTAAATAAATACAAATATTTTTATGAGTTTATGTTTACTTTGTGCAAATGCCTGTTTGCTCATGCCGTACGTTACTTACTACCGTTGGATATACATACATACATACGTACGTATGTATGTGTGGATATACTCACATACATATGTATGTATGTACATTCTCTTATGTATGTAAGTGTTCCTACGCAACATAGTCCATGCAAGCATCCCCATACGTTTACATATGAACATCCTTACATTTCAACAAAAAGGGACTAATGGGAAATGACACAATTTTCTTAGAGCTAAGAGTTTCTAATAAACTGTCCTCTAGTTCAATATTTATTGCTAATCACTCATCAAAATTCTTAATCGGGCAATCGGAAAAAAGTACAAAAAAATATATACCAATCGTTCGACATCTTAAACTGATACTTGCATTTTTGGCTAAATTGTTATCTTTTTGCCTTGGAAGGCAAAGCAAAAAACGTTCAATAAATAATTTATAATGTGGACCAATGGTACTATTAGTATTCAAAGTATTATTATGTTGGTACAAAAATGAAATGAAACCATTATGTACATATCTGCAATACTCAAAACCGGGGCTTTCCTTCAATCTTTTAAAACTGAATCAGTCTATTATCAAACTACTAAAGGCACTATCGGAAATGTAATAAATCTTGAAAAACATTTATGTTGCATAGATCGACTTTGAGATGTCTCCCAATTGGCAGGAAGTGAGAAAGACATGCGGTGCAATGAACGGGCATTTGAACCAACAAACACTTCGTGCTGAGGATTATTCAAGTTAAATCATAGAACTACAGTGGCCATGGGAAAGATTATTTAGATTGTGATAACGTTGTACTAACCTGAGCTTGAGTAAATAAGACTCTTCGTTTTCTCCTCTGCGCCAAAGGAAACTGCAGTGGTTTTGTATCACTAACACTGCATGCTGCTAATCCACTCATATTTCCCATGTGACTCATTGATCCACTGGCTGTCGTACTCATTAGACGGGATACTGAAAAAAAATTAAAAGCATATAAATGCACCTGCTTGTGAGATTAATTCAATTTCTATTCTACTAGCTTTGATCATAACAATCTTGAATATCCACATCAAAATCCACATTCAAATGTATATGTATTTAGGAATGTATTGATATCAAGTCAACCGATCTATCTCTGTAAGAACCATCCTCTATACCAAAAACCCTTCTATTGAGGTCCTTCGATAGATTCATACTACGAATGGTTAAGAAATATAGCACATAGTACATACATACATATGTACATATACAAGAGTATTTAATAAAATGAAAAAACAAAGACTCAAACAAGTATGGATTAATGTACAGTATACATTGTACATACATAAACGAATTATACGAATTATCGCGAAGCTGCAAATAATTGAATTCTTGCTTGAGATTTTGTATTAACTCGATCGAAATGATTTGAAATGTAAGGACCACATCAGAAATACGAAGATAGGAACTATATGTTAATAAATGGGTTTTGTTGACGAAATTTTGCCTGCGGGTTTGCCTGTTATGTCAGCTGTACTGGAATGTTGACAATTAAAATTTGAACAATTGCCCTAAATCTTAAACGACAAATTCAAAGTGTCAGACGGTATAGAGCAGGCCCAAATGATGAGTATGTATATTTGCAAAGCTTGGAAAAACTACATATATATTTGGACCATCTTTCTGTGTCGATAAAACTCCCATTAGAATAGGCCGAGCAGATACCTACCAATATTCGATCATGCACATTCATGCAGGACCATCTGCATATGTATATGTACAATTAACGTGCATTAGTGTATGTGTGCTGAACGCATATGCATACAAAAACATACACATGTACATACATACATACATAGATACATACATACAAGAAAAACATTCAAAAAATTGAAGGGCCGTAAATTGAAAAGTCCACAATCATCTTTCCATTTCTAAAATAAACAATGACAACCAAATAATTTAAAAATCAATTATTTTCACACATGCCCTTTCATACCTGAAATACATAGGGTAGTTGCGGGGTATTTTAGTTCACATTTTGTATGGTCGTTGCAGGTTTTGCATTTGAACCGCACATTTGCGGTTCGTATCAACTTATGTAAGTTGAGTAAGTATTCAGAAATCATTATTCAGCATCGAAATAATGGGACTATTTGCACAGATTTTAGCTATGTACATATGCAGACATATGTAGGATACCATAGGGTAAATCGTGGTCGAGCATTACGCACACCAGCATTAGTACTTAATTATTTTTGAATAAACATAGAATTAATAAGAATCTACATTGATTGCATGACTAAGCAGTTATGAATATCTCTAAGTGAAAAATAAATCCAAAAAAAATGTCAAGTACTTTCTGGGAACTTTTGTTGGTTTCTTTATTTTTCTTTGAAAGAATGTTTTGGGAACAGTTTTTTTTTAAATATCTACACATGTATATATGTACATACTCGTCCATATGCACGTTGGTAGGTGCGTATATTGATATTTTTCTGAAATGCATAGTCACAAAGGCAAATTTTTTAAAGTTGCGGTGATTATCCCGATTGTTTCATTCTGTCAAATATAATTTTGTTCACTAGAAACTTTCAACAACCAGAATACAGCTAATCAACTTAAATCTGTCACATGCAAGGTTAAGATAAAAATATTCGACATGAATTAAAATAATCTATCTAACATATGGGAATCATCTTCGATCCAATCCATCTTTGCGATATCCCTCGTATATCGTCTATTATTCTATTTCAACGAAAATTTGCAGTCCTGTTGGTAACTAGACAGATCATTCGACGGAATTTACCGGATCTAATTTCTATATCATGTGTACCATATGGTGAAAATAATTTTATAGTTTGTGCGAAAAAACTTTTTTGGTCATAATCCAAGAATACTCCAACCAAACAATTTCACATAACTTATGAAGTTATACGCAAGTTAGATGCATAATGCATCTAACATAACAACTAAATACAACCAATAACCAATATGTATATGTATGTAAATTCAAACATATGTACATAGAAGCGTAATAGCTTATAAGTACGTAACATATATTTGGATTAATTGGTATATCAATACCGTCGCGACAAAGTTAGCTTCTTTATTGGTTATGGGATAAATTTGATACTTGTAATCACATATCAGATGCCAATAAAAGGATAAATCATTTTATACTTACTTGCAAATCTTGGATCATTGGCCGTTGAACCGTACCATGATGCAGAACTTCTCATGTCTGTGTAGTGGCCGGCTAGAGATAAATTATCTGTTGGTCCGCAATAGCTTTGCACTCCCGGACTATGATATAAGGATCCCATAGCGTATGGATTAGCCATAGTTGAAGCACTTAATGTTCCGGGGGAATTTATGCTACTACCACTTGAATTGGATCTATAAAGACATATTCATATGAAATTAATGACTACTTATGCCTTCAATTGACTGATTTTAATTTTTGATTTGATATATATAACATTGTGTAGATTTTACTGTTACTGTTAAATAAGAACATATGCAGTCGACATTCCGATCACAAGATACGCGCTAACCAGGAACTAATTCGTTTCGAAGCATCACATTTCTAATAACTCGAAAATCTGTAAATAGGAAGCTACCGAAGGGAATTTTTTGTTGCACCTCGGCAGAGTACAATAGATAAATTAATTTTTTTTAGTTTTGTGATTCCCACGAGGAAACTTTTTATCGCATTAAAAGAAAATGTTTCCAAAACTAGGTCGGTCCATGTTCTTTTGTAAGAGCAGCTGCATTTTGGAGACCATCAGCAACCAAACGTACTATGATATTTCCCTGCAAAGCAAATACTTTCTATTCTGAGCAAAAAACTGAATGGCAGAGAAAATTGATAGATCGAATTCGCATATCGACCGTAATCAATTAGTAGTACCCTTTCATATCAAGAAAAAATTAAAAAGCTACTAAGTATACCATTTTGTATACAGTATACAGTATACCACCCTTTTGATAACCGTCATTTCAGTTTCTATGAATGTAAGCTTAAGAGAGGGGTGTGCACAGCAATAAACAAAGAGCTTCAAAATGGGACTAGATTGAAGCGAAATAGACGTGCAATAGACCTTTATATAGACCTGCCTTTATCGACTTCGCTTATAATTCTAATATTATTTGTAAAGCATCTTCGACCCATAAATCATATATTTTTCATTATATACTTTAATGTATTTTTTCAAATGTTCGGAATATCGACTTTGTCTTTTTATTAAATTAAATCAAAATATTTTATAAAAACTTTAAGGATTCCGATAAATATTTCTTCTACTTATAAATTAAGATCATTGGAAATAATTTATATTAGAAGTTGTTAAGTTTCTTAATTATTAGACTATATTTTGTAAGGCTCATATTTAACTTTATGCAAGCACACTAGTAAATTTAGTATACAATCTACCAAAGGGTACTAATTTCAGATTAGCTTATTATATTTACCGAAACGGAGATGGGGGATTTCCGTTTAGTTCCAGTTTGCGATATGATTCCTCTATTGGACTTAAAATATCGGTGACACTAAATGGTGTTGAGTGATTATTATTAAATAAAGAACTCTGATGCTGACTGTGCAGGCTCTGGAGGTGGTGAATATTTGAGATATTCTGATGGTGATGTGCAACCGCTACAGCGGCTGCTGTTGAAATCGGGTTCTGTGCCGATGTTTCGTTTGTATTTAATTTGTTAGGAGGCTCCAGTTGGTGATGCTGGGAAATGGCTAAAGGTATAAGTATGTCTTTTGGAGATAAACTCATAACCAAATCCGATTCATTTAATGCAGTTAAATTTGGCTCTCCATTAATAGATATTTCTCTATAGCATTTTTTTTCATTTATTGATATATCAATAAGATTTGAGGCTGACATACGAGCTTATTTATCACCAGCTTGCAAATCCACGTAATTTTATAACTCTAGAATTAGAATTTAAATTGTTATTATTTCCTAATAATTGTAAAAGACATTTCTGATTATAGTATCTCATATTAAAGTACGCGTACCTATTATTCTTATTTTAGCATGTACAACACAATTTTTTACGCTTTTAAATTCAGAATAAAACAGCTTATTTCATTTTCCCAAGCAAAATCTTAGCACAAAAATGTTTTTTAAATATTCGTCAAAGTTAACGAGTTTTTCATAGCATCCTTTCAGTTATAATAACTATTTATTGACATCGTAACCTTGTTATACTCTAATATGGGCATTTCCGCAGTTCGTGAAAGTACTTTCGTACACTTTTATCGTACAAAAAAGATAGAAAACAAGTTCTTATTTCTATGCTAAGTACAAAAGATTGGGTTGATCGTGATTTAGTTTTCATAATGTTAGCAATTATCATGTGGTTGCGAACGTACGCGAAATAGAAGTCAACTCTAGCTTAACCTAGTAAAATGCAATAAATCTGCGAAACGGAATATTCTAAGGCGGGTAATTTTTTTAAGCTTATACCGGATGTTTACGCTATAAATAATCCCAATTGGTTTTTCAAAATTGAATTAAGTACCAGTCATAAACGTCCCATTTTTTCATATGCTTTTTACTTCACTTCACTTAAATCACTTCATATTTTCCTAACATACAACAAAAATGGTAAAAGAGAACATGACTATAAAAACACCAAAAATACCGAAAAAGTTTACTTTTGCAAATTTAAATGTTTTCAGATCAAAGTATAGTAAACTATATGCCAATTGGTTAAGTTAGATTAGTTTTGATCAATTTCGAAAATAATAACGGGACAAAAGTATATGGAAAAGAGTTTTTATTGACATTTGAGTTTTTGGGCTCGGTTGACATTTCCACGGAAATGCACATATGACTTTTTGATTATGAACCAATCTGGGCAATTGTGTCTTGCAAGGAAGCATCTTCAAACTCATAAAATATATTTACATATGTACCTATGTATATAGTATTAATCATAATGACAGGCTGAGTATAGCCATGTCCGTACGTCCACCTGAAAAATGAATGCTTTAAAGAAAAATAGTCTCTTAGCTATCTGGCTTAAACTTCGCAATGTCTTTTATTAGGCTATAATTTATAATAATTTATTTTTCCAATTGGAACTATTCTGAGTGCATGAAGCCATAATATAATGCTCAATATTGGTTCAAATATACTTATACCAGAATCAAATTTTAATCGTTAAACTATTTTGTTAGTCAGAATGTTTAGAATGACCCAAAATGTTGAATTAAATATTCGTTGCTCAGACTAGACCGCTTTCGACTAATGAATAGGAGATAATGGGATCGGATGTATGTATGTACAGAGGCTCAGCTATCAAATTTACTTTACAGGAGGCGCTATCTATGAATAATTATTTGGGCTTTGTATGTATTTAATCACTACTTTGCTAAACTTATTGATAAATCATATTCATGATATAATTTTTGTATTTAGCTCGTGTATCATTTAATAAAAAAAAATGTATTCATACTTTGCTTTAAACGTGCCAGAAATAGTATATATATATATATATATATATAGTATTTCATAATGGCGGTTGCCTCATATATTCATATACATAAACCTGGTCATTGAGTCATTATTGACCGAGAACTCCAGTCAGACTTACATATGTTCATACTATGAAAAGAAGTACATTCTATGTAAATCGGGTCAGGGATGCTTTAATCAGTGCATTACAACTAATCTTTTCCAAATGTCAATATGTCTTATGGTTTTCAAATCATGTTTTAATTATAATTAAAGCTATTTAATTATTCTAAATTGGTATGTGTATGGTATATATTGTTTACATTGTATATATCAACAATAAGAGTATACATTCTAGCTCGGGAACACTAAAATAACACTTCGCATGTACAATTAACGTACTTTATCATTAATAAGCATATTCTTAATAGGGTGGTATGTGGTATCCCTACTATAAAAGTATTTAAAAACGATGATACTATTATTATTGCAAAAACTGTGTAAAAAATTTAATTATTTCTTCTGTATCCGAGTAATCATTTCTAAAATGTGAAACGGCGAAGATCAATTTAAGCTAAAATTAAAAATTTTCTCTTTTGTATCAACTCCACAGGCATGCATATAAGGATATGCATGTGTATGTACATGTATGTACATATGTATGTATGATTGTTCACTGAATACAAAGAGACGGATTCCATCTAACGACACGCCCCAAAGGGTATTCAGATTGATTGCTTTCGAACGGGAACGGACTCTATGCAAGAATGGGTTTATCGGCCAACGAATTGTACGAAATAATAACCATTTATACAGTTTGATTAAAATGATGAAACTCAATATGGAACTTAATCAACACCGTTAAACAATAGATAAAATTACCATTCGAGCATGAGTTTCAGTTTTCCATAATTGTAAGGTTACAATTGAATAAAACATGTATTCAACGCATTTTTTTATAAAGAACATGTGATTTGTTAATTTGGTCTGAATAGTCGAAATGTAATTTCTTCTCCGAATACACATTTGAAATTCATTTGAATCGCAAATGTACACTTTAATATGTCGGATGTACATAGGTTCCAAAAATGTCCCATTAGTTTATGTATTTGGTTTATTTTTACTGTTGCAGAAACTACACCAGTAACAATTATTTACACTTTCAATTGCATAGCACGAGCCAAGAAACAATTTTCTACAACTTCCAGCTACCTATGCACATATGTATGTACATATGTATGATTACAAGCTTAACAGTCTCAATGTGGATACTTTGATTCAAAAAATCAAAGTCGCGTTTAATTAAATATGTATAAATCTTTTGTAGTTGAAGACACTTGTACTTTGTAATTGGGTTCACAGTTTTCACGGATAAAATATAATTAAATGAATTGAACTCACTCAATTTTGTATATATACATATAGCAGAGTATATATCAGAATGTATTAAAGTGATAAACAGAGACTTGATGTTGAACTATTTTAGCTGGTGATTTTAAGCTTGATTTTGAAGATAAAATGTTTACTGCCAAATCACTTAGAATATGTTACACCTGATTTTTGTTTCTTCAGCACAATATAAGTATGTATGTAAATTTCAACACATATAAGCCCACGTCAGTGAATTTATTATGAATATCCACTCGACACGATTCCGTCAAATGAAATAAGAGGTCTGAACAGTACTGACGAGTACTCCTCAGATGGCTTCTGGATAGCCCTCGAATAAGTTTTTCCTATTAACGATGACTTTGTGCTGTGTTTGGTACTGGCTATACACTTCGTTGAACAAAACAAACATGAAATATTGCTTATTCATTTTTCTTTAGCCAGCCAATACCAGCTCGAGAAATATTGAGGGCTGGGCTGGAAGCAAATTCGCTGTGAGGTTACTGCTGCTCGTTGTAACAGCTCTCTACCTACTGCATCTGCCTTCGTTTCGCGTTACTCGTTTCGTTTCGCTCGCACCAACAATGGTATGTCAGTTTAAGTACACCAGAAAGAGATGGCTACTGCTCATATATCGTTAAATGTATGTACATATACATTTGAATGGTTATTCTGACAAAAGCAGTCCACCAATAGCAACAAAGACGTTGTTTCAACCCCAGTTGAGCCTATGGATTTCAAAATAGTTCAGGAATGCTGCAGATTTCCTTCTTCTCAAATTGCTGAATTTGCTGCTAACAATGGAACTTCTTGCTAAGCCGGTATTTTCACACAATATAACAATGCCGACCCGTACTCTTACTCTCAAGAAGCAGCCTCAAATTTTCGACGGGCTCTGCACCATTCACATATCTTAAATGAAAACAGTTTGATCTATTTATCCATTATCTAGATATTAATCAAAATTTTAATAAACACTCGAGCATGCGAATGCAGTTTATAAAAAGTTGCAGTTTATCTATTAAGTTATACTTTTTAATCCCAGGACAAATACGGGTTTAGCTAGTCGTTGTGAAAAATGAACGTACCGGAATGCATTAAACTAAAATATATTTTACACGCCATGATATTTGTTTATTCCCCAATAAAGTTCCGGATTTTCATAGTCGGGAGGTGTAAGCTATAATACATATTTTGCTTACCTCGAAAATAGC
This sequence comes from Drosophila persimilis, assembly GCF_003286085.1. Taxonomy (NCBI): domain Eukaryota; kingdom Metazoa; phylum Arthropoda; class Insecta; order Diptera; family Drosophilidae; genus Drosophila; species Drosophila persimilis. Next base: position 26,384,791 of record NW_020825288.1, on the reverse strand, counting down.
GTAGGAGGCAGATCAGGAGGATGCGCTAGAAATACAAATAAAGAATATAGTCGCGCCCAATCACAGACCTGAGCTTATCCATTCATCCATTTCCCTAATCAAAACATAACATGTGACAACGCTTGGCTTTTACTTAAAGAAGTACAAAATGAAAAACTTTAACCGATAATTTCAAAAAAACGTTCCGTTAAACACTGACATCTGTGAATTTCAATAGTCTGACCAATTTTAAAATATTTGTAATATAAACACCTGGAGAATACTCCACTTCACCACTTTTCTTAAGGTGTTTCACCAGGTTTTTATCGTGCCTGTGGGACATAGTATACAAATGTACAAATTTTCGTCTGGGAAAAATTTATTTAGAGGGTCCCGACGGCTGCGTACATTCTGAGGATCAGAATGTAGCATTCCATCTATGAATCGGGGTAGCAACCACAGCGGTAATTCAACCACACTCTTGTTTCTCATGGAATATTTTCGTTCCTTTAAACAGTGAGAAGTGTTGCTGATAAAAACATTACTATGCACAAAAGGGAATACATTTAACTTTAAATAAATTCCTTTATTAATAATTGAAGAGGACTACTCATCATATTATATTTACTTAAATAAAAATCTTTACTTTAAGTAGTGACTAAAATGTATTTAACTGTTTTAAAGCCGGTATCTTTTGACTGGTAAATGTCAATAAATCTACATATGTATGTATACAAGTACATATGTACTTATGACCCTCGCTACAAATCACATACGTATTTTGTTAGCTTTTCAATCAGTAATAAGAGGTGACGACAATGTACTATACTTCATAAGACGAAAAAAAAAAATATTTAATAATAATTCAAATAAAATCTTATAAAGAGCATATTGATCCAATTTTTACAATTTATGTTGACTGGTCATTATGCTAATAAATGTGCTTATAAATAGATTAAATTATAATAATATATTTCCTACTACATAAATATGCTTAAGGATAGTATGAACACAGTAATATAAGAATTACCGTGTGAGCATACATACATATGTAAATTTGTCGGTATATCTATCTATCGTAGGAACAATGACTCGAAGAGCAGGTCGCTATGAGAAATTCCTTGGTTCTGAAAATATTCCATCCAAAACCCAAGATTTTTATACAGATCGGATTACATGCAAAATCAGTGGCGTATAGGATTCTTCGATCTCCAAGGAAACCAGACAAAACAAAACAATCTGACAAATAAAATCTCTGGCGTTATTTCTGTGGTCGAAATCATATGAACGATTTTTTTACAAGTAAGTACAAAATTTGGTAGATCAGTTCAATATTACTGGATACTTATGTACTATTATAATATTACTTTTTAATTCTTAAATACTTGAATTATACTATTTTACATTCCAGACCACATCTATAATTTAAATTGAAAATAGATTAATTAGGCTAAAAACAAGATTCTGTCATTCTGTAATGACAGCCAAATAGTGCTTTAAATGTCCATTTAATTCACAATCATCTAATAAAAGTAAGATTCTTACATTCATTGCTTTTAGTGACATACAATACATACAGACAAACACACATAGAATACACACATTCATACATGTGAATGGGGGCGTTGCGCTCATGTGCCCGTGGGAGGAGCAAGACGGTGGAGTACTAAAATGTGCCATGCTATTGGTTATCGAAGGGTAACGCCCTCTTATGATTTATTACATTTGAACCAAGCAGATGGTCTGAAATGGAAATGTGCTAATCAGAATATAATATGGATATTAGTAAGGAACATAAAAACGCGCAAGTCATTATTTATGTGTATTTATGGAATAAACCAAAAACAAATTTTTTACAGGGAAGTGAATAGCCTTAAAACAAAAATAAAAATCCGTTGCTTCTACATACATTTCTAATGGACATAAAAAAAACCATTACCATTCTATTCAGTCTCTTCAGTAAGAGCATGGTCCGCTCAATAGGAATAGTCATACATTATTTTGTTATTTTGTTCCTATAATCTATATTGTATACTAGAGGCACTGTGTGATAAATTAAATAATAGACAAGATATTTCTGAATTATCTAAGTTATTTAATATTCCTATAAACAAGGTAACCAAATTATCTGTGCTTTGAGCTATCATATAAATTGGATCTCATCCCTTATTACGAATAAGTACCATCGGAAACCAAGTTTTGTTGTATTGGCACAAAAGTTTTTTTGCTTTAAAATTTAATTAAAATAAACATTTGAATTTTTTGTTTAATAACGTTATACGTTACAATTCATAGATACGATATAGCCTTAAGTCTTGGGCCAAGGCTTTTAATAACCTTATTGATCCATCCAACATAAATATGTACGAGAATGTCACATAAGCTTAACATGAAACAACATTTTTCAACATTATTGAATTATTTTCGAAAATAATCTATCGACTCTTCAGCTTATTGATGCTGACCAAAAATGTAGATAGAATCGGAAATACTTTCTTTTGGATGTAAAATATGAATTTGCATACAAAGAATACTAAGTATTTATATGTATATACTTTATATACACGAATTCTATGAGTACCAACTTAGGGGCTAAAATTGTTTGTCATCCAGTAGCGCAGCTGAGGTCAAGAAGTCAGATTTCTATGATTTTCCGTTTGGCTGTGGGTAGATAAGTCTCTCTGGCATATATGTTTCCACGTACATATGTACATCAGCTTCGTGTGTATATGTCTGTTCATACATATGTAAATTTTATGTAACTTTAAAATTATTGTTTAGTACTCATAATATGGCATTCAATTCAATAAGCACAAGTCTGTAACGAGCAGAAGAAGGGAGATGATTTCATGAAGATTCATGATCTGAATCAGAAATATAGTCCATCTAGCGATATTCTTCTGTTTCTATTCAAACTATTCTGGTCCTTTAATGAAATCGTTGAAATCCGGAAAATTCCGAATTAATCTTACCAAGTCCACCTTTAAAGCCCATAGAAACCAATAGTATGAATTTTAATAAATACGAATTACGATTTTTTTATAATATGATTTTTTTCTGTTAATAGTAATCTACCAATCCCACAACAAACTTTTATGGTATACGTATGTATATTGAATCAAATTATTTAAAAATAAAAAGTTGTAATACAATTTGTTTCCTAATCAGTATATTTTGGTTACTTCCAACTCTACCAAATGGGGATTTATTTCTTTAAAAGCGGCGATGTATGTATGTACATATGTATATCAATATGCACGTACAGTGGAACTTTGTAAAGACTATTTTCATCTCGATGTGTATTATCATTTTTGAAGAAACTCATTTTAAATTTTCTTTTTTAAATCTAAAAAAAAAATCTTTTGCATATTCAAAATATAACTTTTTAATGAATTTCATGAAGTTGCATTTTTATTCTCTTGAAAGTGGTATCATAAAATCGGTAGAAATTTTGTAACGCAAAAAAGAAAGAATATCAGATCTCACAAGGTATAGTCAGTATACTCTGTATTTTTTATCAGGATGAACCAACAACATGTCTTTTTTCATTCAAACACTAATCAGAACGCTCGTCAGAAGTAGCCGAATCAGACTCTATATCACATAGTTGTCGTATTTATTAACGAAATATACATGACTTAGTGTGTGACGGGCTTAACAGCCTATTTAAAAAATATAGATTTTGTTTCGTCGAACATCAACTGTAAACTACTAGCTTTTCTGATCATTATCTTTATTTTTACGTTACTTAATCGCTGAACAACAGCTGCGAAATAAAAAAAAAAAATAAAGCCAAAATTAACAAACAAGCAATCAACAATCATACAGGCAATTGCAGCATTATTACTTGCGAGATGGAGTTAGCACTCAACAGCACTTTCGGATAGACAAATAAAAAAATCAACAATACATTAAGGCAAACTCATTTAATTTATCTCCTGTAGTATACATACATTTTCCTGTATTTTCCATAGAAAATTAAGTGCTGAGAATGATAAGCTATAGTCAAAGTACATATAAGAAAGTACACGCGGTAGAAAAAAACAATGAATACTGTTTATAAAACAGGTAACTCTCAGGAATGACAGTACATAGAAAACATTGCGATGTGTATGTGTATTATGTGCATAATACTGTACATGTACGTACTTTTTTTTAATAAGAGAGTACCCGCTGATGGCCACGCAGTCAAAGCTATAGGGTAGGGGCGACGACTTGAGCTTGGCCTTTGCAGTGGTATCTAATATTCTAATAGTTCAAGCATACTACACTACGGCATTTATAAAAGAGAGAGTCCAAACTTTCTGTAAACATATATTGTTGTTATGAAACAACAAGTCTCAAATTATATAACTCGAAAACAGGATTAAGCGATATGATTCAACTCGACTGATATAGACAGAAAAATATAGGTTGAAAATATGTATAGAAAGGCTTATACTTTATAAATACCCCGGGAAAATCAAATCTTGTGAACCTATAGAACCGTTTGATATATAAATATTAGCCCCTTAAAGGCTTTATACTCCCGATGCTATAAAGTAAGCTCTCAAATCACGAAGCAATTGATACTGGTAAACTCGGAGCCAAACACAGCTTTGATAACTCTGTAATGAATAAGATTGCCTCAAGGCATTCAGAGGTAAAGTTTAAGATGATAGAGTGGTATCTGTTTCTTTAGAACATAGCATTTTGTCAGAATTAAACTTTTACACTTATGTACATATTTTAGTATGCCCCTGTACTCAAAGAGTATTGGAGTATAAATATTAGCTTCTTGTAGATGTACGTAGATATATATGCGAATGTATATATAATTAGATTACAGAATTTGGATCTGGTCGGATAATTATTTTAGCAAGTCGCTCAGTATCTCTGGTGTGTCAAAGGTATTGTTAGACTAACTTAACTTTTTTGGATAACACCCATTTCGCCAATTTATCTATCAGATTTGTATACTCATGCGACGGTAGCGATTTGCCCCGACTTGCTCCAACTCCTATTTGAATGGAATGTAACCATTCGTAATCATAAGGATTGGTTTTTTCGCAACATTGGACTCCAAAACTCCAAATTGAGAGCATAGTCTAAAGATAAATAGTTCTTTCATTTTCTGTTGACGAGTTTAGCTGATGGTGTTCTGAGAATAGTTTGTTTCTTAAAGCATTTAAAGGCGTCGGCTACCGAGGCTATAACTTCTTTTTTGTTTCTCTGGTTTTCGTCAGAAAGCAAAATAGCCGTCGCAAAACTCTATGTGTCGAAGCCAACATTTCATGAGATGAGACTCGTAACAAAGTCATTATAATGGTACAATGAATGGCGATCAAATGAAACGTGGTTCCAATTTTCATTTAATTTCGTGCTTGAGAGTTTTGAGATTTATCATTGGACGGTAAATTCCTGCTTAGTTGAAATACAACAGATTATTTGGTAGTAAACTTGATCTTTTAAAAAACTAGTTTCGTTGTGGTTTTCCTAAAATTGTAGCAACTTCTAATTCTATTGACCAAGATCAAGAAAATCATTTGTTTTTTTTCGTATTAAATTTATACAGAAAATTAACTTCATTGGGCAAACGGGGTACAAATTTTTCATAAATTTAATTTCATACAAATAAGAGTTGTCTATCCAACGAAAAAATTACCTTTGCAATTAGAAAAAATTCACATATTTCCATGTAGCATATGACAGTGTAAGGTAAGTTAAAAATTTGTCAATTTCTTAGTCGCTTGTGTTTGTTTATTATATTGAGCATTTTATATTTCCTTTGTAATATTGTCCGTAACTAATCAGCGATTAATTTAATCGTGGGCTTAACCTGAATTGTGTGCACGTGTCTTTCGCCACGTGCATCAATTTGGGGGTAAGTATATTTATTTAAGCGTAGCGTTGCCAACGCTTCTGATTTTAATACATACATTGTTGTTGCTGCCCAATCATTTTACCTAATGCTTAACGACACCACCAGACATTGAGAATAAATTTTACTGCAGGGGATGATAATGTGTGAAAAAATATTTGCTTAATAACTCGAATCACAGTTCAGAGCAATAGTCAAGAAAATCGGAAAAATGCACGTGCGCGTAAATCAATCTTTTACTAAAGGTGTGACAGACTAGACTGCCAGACTGCTTATAAATCCCAATTTTTCTGGAGGTGTGATTAAACACATTTTTATCTCAAAATATTTTCTAAATTTTAGACTAATATATACACATGTACAATATAATTTTAATTCAATGTCTTGACTATTTCGATTATAATTGTATTTTTGTAACTTTAATGAGTTTTGTATGCCCAAGTTGTTTAGAGTCTCATCTCTTAAAATTTTGTCTTCCACAATAGGCACTCACGCTAATTGCCTAAGAACAAACGGTAAAAGCCAAACGTTAGCTGCGTCTGTTGCGACGGCTTTTTTGCTTTCTGACGAAAACCAGAGAAACAAAAAAGAAGTTATAGCCGACGCTACCTCAAACTGTTCTCAGAACACCATCAACTAAACTCAAATTTCAACAGAAAATGAAAGAACTATTGTTGTATTTTCTAAAACTATTTTTATCTTTAGACTATGCTCTCAATTTGGAAGTCCAATGTTGCGAAAAAGCCAATCCTTATTATTACGAATGGTTACATTCCATTCAAATAGGAGTTGGAGCAAGTCGGGGCAAATCGCTACCGTCGCATGAGTATACAAATCTGATAGATAAATTGGCGAAATGGGTGTTATCCAAAAAAGTTTAGTTAGTCTAACAATACCTTTGACACACCAGAGATACTGAGCGACGCGATGCAGATGAATCAGACACGTTAAATCGTTTTCTTTATTCTTGCTAAAATAATTATCCGACCAGATCCCAATTCTGTGATCTAATTATATATACATTCACATATACATCTACGTACATCTACACGAACCTCATATTTATACCCCAATACTCTTTGAGTACGGGAGCATACCAAAATATGTACATAAGTGTAAAAGTTGAATTCTGACAAAATGCTATGTTCTAAAGAAACAGATACCACTCTATCAGCTTAAACTTTACCTCTGAATGCCTTGAGGCAATCTTATTCATTACAGAGTTATCAAAGCTGTGTTTGGCTCCGAGTTTACGAGTATCAATTGCTTCGTGATTTGAGAGCTTACTTTATAGCATCGGGAGTATAAACCCTTTAAGGGGCTAATATTTATATATCAAACGGTTCTATAGGTTCACAAGATTTGATTTTCCCGGGGTATTTATAAAGTACAGGCCTTTCTATACATAATTTTCAACCTATATTTTTCTGTCTATATTAGTCGAGTTGAATCATATCGCTTAATCCTGTTTTCGAGTTATATAATTTGAGACTTGTTGTTTCATAACAACAATATATGTTTACAGAAAGTTTGGACTCTCTCTTTTATAGATGCCGTAGTGTAGTATGCTTGAGCTATTAGAATATTAGATACCACTGCAAAGGCCAAGCTCAAGTCGTCGCCCCTACCCTATAGCTTTGACTGCGTGGCCATCAGCGGGTACTCTCTTATTAAAAAAAAGTACGTACATGTACAGTATTATGCACATAATACACATACACATCGCAATGTTTTTTATGTACTTTCATTCCTGAGAGTTACATGTTTTATAAACAGTATTAATTGTTTTGTTCTACTGTGTATACTTTCCTATAAGTACTTTGACTATAGCTTATCATTCTCAGCACTTAATTTTCTATGGAAAATACAGGAAAAAGTATGTCTACTACAGGAGATAAATTAAATGAGTTTGCCTTAATGTATTGTGGATTTGGAGTACAAATGTACTCCTAGACATTGAAGAGCTTGCACAGAGCGAGAATGACTCGAAATTTTTTAAATGGGAGGCACTGATCACAATGCATTGGGTATTGCAATGCGTTTAAAAATAAATACGATATTTGGCCAATGGTTCCTATGGCAGCTACACTATAGTAACATTAAATTTTAACACTAAATAGTTAACCGGCAGCTTTGTTATTATATTAAGGCATGTTTATTATTCAGGGGATGTTGACTATCATATTCTTTTACGACGCGACGTTTAGCACCTTCCGAAACTATTTTCTGGTTAGTATTTGGTTATAGTCTTGCATAAGTTTAACAGCACGTTCGGCTGTATCACTAACCACTTTTTAATGTTTTAGTATATTTAACGCATTTTAAAAATCTTTACTACTATGTTATTCTGAAGAATCTTCAGTTAAAACACGTTTGGAAATATTAAACCGATCAAAAAATTTAGCAAAATTAGGTGTCACAAAATTAGATTGTTTTTTGTAACAAGCGTTGAAAAATCATTTTCTTTACAAATGATTAATTTTGCAGAAGTTTGGACATCGTCATGGTCAACAAAAGTGCCAAGAGTTGGTTCGCCATTTTGTCGTTTTTCCATAAAAGTAACTTTATCGTATATAAGTGCGATATTTTCATCAGATAAATACCACTAATGCCTGTTGTACATTTCGCATATAAACAGAAAGTCTAGATTTGGAGCTTCAACAGCTAATGTTGACCGGAACCAATAATTTATATAAGAACGCACTATAAAAATAAAAACGTCGTGCAAATATTTTACTCCTCGAGTTGCTAACTTAAACAGTCACACCAAACATAAACTTGATTTGTTCAATAGTCTTCCAGGAATCTTTAAATCTGGCAAAGAGTGCAACATTTGTACCTGATGTAGCTTCGGCACATGACTCAAATGCTACCCGCAAATATATTTCACTGGTGTGATGTCTGTATGGGATAGTTTCTCTAGGCGGATTGTAACGCCGTTAAGTTGTCCAGAATTGGACACAGTTGGACACCCTCCTAGCACATTAGCCTGAAAAGTTGAGTGTTAACTATTTATTACTATTATTATTACTATTACTATTATATTTTAATATTCTACAACAGCGATAAATGTATCAACCATTGGCCAAATATCGTATTTTTCAACGGCACCTCTAACCGTTGTCGAATCGGGCTAAAACTTAATTTTTTATTGTTTTATAAAAAAAGAAACATTTTTAGACCCTGAGACTTTTGATTCCGACAATTTTTTTTTGCCCATACAAATAAGCGCAAGCCTAATGTACACCCAGAGACAAAAAATGTCGGAAAACGTTGTGAATCATGACAAAGGATGCTGCTCTACTTTTATTCCCGGTACTCAGTCAGTATATGTATGTGAGCTTGTTTATGTAACTTATTCAATATTTTATACATATGTCGTTTGGTATCGTTGTTCGCAAAGACACTATTTGACGTTTTGCAAAAAAAACAAAAAGACGAGGAGCGTTGTGAGTCGCAGCTATGGCCGCTGCTCTACAGCGTCGATACGTCGATACGCGTGAGCATAAGATTCTTCTAAGCGATCTGTATTATTATTTAGCGGCAGACGAACTGAATACTCCCCTGATGGCAACTGTGATGGCAACAACGGCCGTATTTAAGAAATGTATTTATATTACGTCGGGGTCACCAAGTATTATTTCAAGTATTTCTTTCAAAATTATAATGAATCGAGTTTGGTTAAATGTTTTAATGTTTATTTATACCGTCGGCTTATCTGAAGCCGATTGCTGCTTTTTTCTCCGGCCAGACAAATGTTAATACGCGAGATCGATATGCAACCATAGAACTAAATGTGGGCGACAGCCGATCAAAGCTAAAGCGGATGCGCCCAGAAGTACTGCCGAATGTCAGCGTTTGCATTACATAGGTTCATTATTGCCTTATAAATCTTTAAACTAATTATGCTGACAAACAGCAATTATAATGTTTTTAGGCTACGATGATTTATCGGCGGCTCGGCGGAACACTAATATTCACAAAAATCTTCATATTTAATAATTGGGATTGTATTTTGAATTCATGCTTAGTTCTTTTAGTAAGTTTATACAGGTCGACGAAGACGAATAGGAAGCTCAATTTCCTGGATAAGGCGATAAATGAAGTCCGAAGAACACAAAAGAGGGAAAATCTACTAAAAAACTCAACTACTACGTTGAGTGTCAAGCAGGAACTTGATCTGCGAAATGGATCATTGGGAGCATCAAAACCAATCGCTATAAAAGTAACCAAAAACAAGACGCACAAGACCTCTTAGTGCAGCGAACCATACAAGTCAATACGCGGACCCGGGTCTGGTCGCGCACTCATTCAATCAGGGATGCTTGCTTTAATAATGAAAGCTTTGTTTGAGCCAAAGTAGAAGCAATCATATTCAACAGCAACTACGCACCCCCAAGCTGCATGAGTTCAAGAGAATTGTGCAAGCAGTACTTTTCGACTTGCATACTGCAAAGGAAATTGTGACTCCGAAACATATCTGTCAAAAATGTATGCAAAACCATTCTTGGAAACCTTTAATCGACCAGTGTTACGGCAGAAACCGCAGTGGCAGCTCTAAATATCACTGCGCCTAACAGTACAGACATTAACAGCGCAGACGTTAACAGCACAGACATTAACAGCGCTGACCAAAGGGTTAATCAGGGCGAATGGCAGCTATAACCAAGGAAGAAGAACGAAAAGAAAGGCAGCGGAAAAAGTTTACTGAAGCGGTAAAAGTTGTTTAGCTCTAGCTCCCCATAGTTTAATAACCTGCCCCGATATTTGCAAATGAAACACCTGAATAAAACCAACTTAACGAATAAACCACGGGAGGCCTATTGAAAGCGGGAGGCTTATCAAACGTACGGCTCCAGATTTGGAGGCGTTGCCCGGCGCGGAGTCGAATAATTACGACCGACAGAAAGAAGATCGGCGTGCGACGTAGCCAGCTGCGTCACGAGGGATTCGAGTTTGCAGGTGAGATATCCTCATACAGTTGGACAGAAAGGCTAATCTCTTACATTGGAGCGACACGAGGTTCGTGTATAACCACAAACCAGGACTGTACGAAAAAAGACACCGGGGTAAAATGGACGGCGTCAATGGTCAGCAGTCGGAATCTGGCGGTGAGAATCCGTGTGGATTAGGAGAACTATTTGATCCGAAAAAGATGCCTGGTGCGTGTTCTGAGGCTAAGGAAGGTGCAAGGGAAACCCTCCACGTTTGGGATACGTATATAGATGTGAATCTCGGCGGCAACAACGGCCGCACCTAACGTGTCCACCACAGCCCGAGAAGTCATCAAGTACCAATGCATACCAACCAGGGAGTAGGGATGGATCAAGCCTTTTCACCAAGAACAAGCCCTTTAGATAACTGGGAAACGTTCGCCCAGCAGAGAGCGGATGCATTAGGAAGGCCGACATATGCCACGGCCTTCGAGGGAATGCGCTCCATTCCGACGCATTCCAGACTGCCTCAAGTAGGAGGCCTAATGAGCTCCACGGTAACCAACGGAGGCTGGGACAGAGCAGTTCCCAACTGGACCGCAGACAACATGTCACGACCCACGGAAGCAACGCGGATTGGAATGCCTACTGGGCTATGTGGTATCCAATGGCCGCACCGGCGCCGGGTACCAACCTTCATGGGAAAAACCCTTTCATTCGCGCCCCGACTGCACATTACCCAATTACGAGTCGAAATATTTCGGACCCGTACGCGTACGGGAGGAATCAAGAGGTCGCGCCAGTGGGGGTGGAGAGATGCTTGACAGCATCCCAGATAAGTCATCATCAAGGATCTACCATGCTTTTCTGGAATCCCCGAGGAATGGCCCATGTTCATAGTAAACTTCGAGCAATCTACAGAACGCTGCGGTCTCAGCGATCAAGAGAATCTCATGAGGCTGCAAAAGTGCCTGGAAGCAGTACGAGGAAAATTAATGATGCCCGCAACAGTTCGACTAGCCATCGAGACTCTTCGAATGCTATATGGCCGACCAGAGGCTATATATCACATCCTACAAACGAAGCTAAGAATGGAGCCGTCCGTGAAATCGAGCAGTATCGAAAGCCTAGTACAGCCTGTGGAGAAACTCCAATTCGACTTGAAACTGGATTGGGCCAGACAAAGCGCTGGACTTCCGAGGGCAAATATTGCTGTTTTCAACGACTGGCTATTGCGAGCCGCATCGTGCGTAAGCACCGTGATGACAGTAGCATCCGAGAAAGAAATCTGCACGAAGGAGACGAATCCAAGAGTCCGGCTTATGGTGCACAATGATAGCAGTGCACAACCGCCCTGCCGTAGGTGCAATGGGCCCACAAATTAAAGGACTGTAAGCAGTTTGTCAAAGAAAATAGGCTATGCTGCAGGTGCCTTGGCAAACACTTTATAAGGCACTGTAAGTCAACAAGAGTATGCTCCGTCGACGGATGCTCGAGAAAGCACCATTTCCTCCACAACAGTGACCAGCAAAGTTCTAGGGTAGAGAATAGGCCGAAGGAAAGCACTACGGTACTTCACACGATGCAGAACGAACCTGCGTTGTTTAGATATGTCCTCTTAACATTGTATGGACCGAACGGCCAAATGTAAGTGTTCGCACTGATAGACGAAGGATCCGCCTGTACTCTAATCGAGACGGAGATAACGGAAAAACTAGATATCGATGGCCCCTCGGACGAGCTATGCCTACGCTGAACTGGAGACATCACGCAGAGAGAATCTCAATCCAAATGGATAAGCCTAGCGATCTCTCCAAGGGACAATATGGCTCGCAGATTAACGCTTCAAAACGTGACAACAGTAAAAAACTTGGATCTGCCGAAGCAGACGCTTTACGACTCAATCCTAACATCCCACCTGGAAACGCTACCGATAGTCAGCTACAAGAACGTGAGAGCGTTATTGATCATCGGATTGGACAACGTGAAACTTGGAGTGCCACTGACTGTCAAAGAACGCGAGGATTCCGGCGATTTATCGCCGCCAAGTCCAGGTTGGCGTGGTCTGTTTATAGCCGCAGAAAGAGCGACGGGCCGGCGAGTCCGCGGGTAATGCACGTATGCGAATGTGATAAACACCCACAGCTGGACACTCTTGTAAAAGAGAGTTTCTCATTAGACGCGGTTGACATAAATATTGCGAAGAGCACACTCAGATCCAAAGAGGATGAAAGAGCAAAAACAATACTGGACAATTCCACGAGGTTTAGCAGCGAAATGAAGAGATGGGAGACAGGACTTCTCTGGCGGTACGACAACGTGGAAGTTCTTCTAGAGAGATGGCAATGCGGCGACTTCGATGCCTAGAATCTCGTATAACACGCGATAAGGTTATCAATGAACAGATTAAGAGGTACGAAGACATGGGCTACGTCCGAAAACTCAAAAAAGATGAAATGGTTGAAGGCAAACGCTCCTGGTATCTGCCCGTATTCGTGACTAAGAACCCGAACAAAGGCAAATTAAGACTCGTATGGGATGCAGCAGCCAAAGTGGAAGGCATCGCTCTTAATTCAATGCTACTAAAAGACCCCGACCAATTGCCATCGCTGGTAGGAGTAATATCGCGCTTTCGAGAGAAGTCTATTGGCATCTGCGGAGATATTAGAGAAATATTTCACCAGATCAGGATACGTTCGGAGGATCAAAGCTCACAGCAGTTTCTCTGGAGATATGGTGACACCAGTCGAGAACCGGATAGGTACGTAATGAGCGTAATGACCTTTGGTGCTTCTTGTTCCCCAACGGCAGCGACCTACGTGAGAGATAGGAACGCAGAAAGATTCATCAATGAACAAAGAGAGGAAGTAGAGGCCATACTTCGCAACACCTTTGTAGATGGTATGCACAGCAAAGCTGTGACTCAGAAGACGAAATGTTCCGCCTAGCGCTGGCAGTGAGGAACATACACAATGGAGGAGGCTTCGAGATTAGAGGTTAGAGAGATCGCGGTCTAACGAAAGAAACATCGCTTCATTCGCTTCTAGCTCTTGCTTAAGCCGGTTGTATTTTTTTCTTGCTCCTGCATTCTCCGCCCTTTACTTAAATATCATACAAGATTGTTGTGGCTTTGTTTTGATACATCATCGCATCTCTTTAATTTGATTTTACTTTGTATTAATCACCAGTGTTTCGTTTGTAAACAAGTGTTTAATATAAATTTAATATTCGCAACGTTACGCATCGGACTCGTGCAGGCAATTTGTTATTGTTTTTTGCCCAGTCTGCTTTTCGTTATCGCTTCTTCGGTGTGCACTGTTCTCGCGCATCAACATTTGCATCGCCCACACTATCTCGTGAGCATAAGCGGGCCTGCTGCTCGCATTTTTGCTCTCACTCTCTCTGGATTGCCTATACTCTCCTTCTTTGTGGACTTTTCTTTTGTGTCTCTGCTTTGGTGAGTTTACTGCTCGTTTCCTGCACTTCGTTGGATCATCTGCTCTGAATTATTGCCGCTGCAGCTGATTGTCGGGCTCTCTCTGCTGTCTGCTCTCCCATTTTACCTGCGCTCTCACTCTCGACTTTTATTATTCGTGCACAGTGATTCTACTGCTGTCAATAATGGCAATTGTTTGCAGTACAAAGAAATGTGAATTCGGTGGTGTAATCATTGGTGATTCATTCCTTAGCTGCTGGCTGTGCGACAATTTTGCCCACATAAAATGTGCTGGTGGCGGAAATTTTGGCCGACTAAATGATCTGATCTCGAAACGCATGGGCCTGCCTTGGTCATGTCTGGCGTGTCGGGAGATTGAGGCCGAAATGCGCACATTTATGAGACAGACTCGAACTGGGTTTCTGGATGTCCGGAAACAATTTGTGGCTCTCAACGAGAAATTTCTTGCCCTTGAATCGTAGTTTCTTGGGCTCAAACGCTTGAGCGAATCGCCAAGACGGAAGATTCCGCATAATGATACCAATCTCTTGCAACCTAATCCGATTGGTACGCCTGCCTCCCACCTTCATCCATCGGAAGCATTTGTTACTCCGTGTGGCCATGCCTCGCCGTTATCTGTAAATCCGCCAACCGAGCAATGTTCTTCCTTCGAGCATCCAAGTTCCCAACAGCATCAATCCCATTCAGGCAGTTTCTGCTGCCATCACTTCTGACGTGGTGAGTGCTCCTAGTGCGGGTGTGTTGGTGATGTCTTGCTAACTCCTGATACAGCCGTGTCTTGCTAACTCCTGCTCCAGCCGTTTCTACCAATTCTTCTGCCCCAGGACCGAGATCTCTTTTAGGAGAGGCTTCACCATCTCGATCGCGCTCGGGACTTCAACTTAGAGCAGTGGTCCCTCGGAGAGCAATATTTGTTTCTCGTCTTCTTCCTGAGGCTACAACGGAGGACGTTAAACAACATCTTTCCTCTAAACTTAACGCTTCGCCTGATGATATAGTTGTGGCTAAATTTACAATTAAACATAAGCGCAAAATATCATCCTTTAAAATTCTTCTCCCTGATTCTTTACTATCCAATTCTCTAGAGCCGTCAATATGGCCAGAGCATACAATTATGCACGAGTTCCATCTCAAAGATTCGAACTCGAGTCCCAGAAATACCGAACCTGCTACTCCAAAAAACTGACGTACCATTTTTCTATGCACTAACAGAACGTTCGCAGTTTGTTGGGCAATTTGCGTCAAATTCATACTAATAGTGCGTCTTTTGATTTCGATGCCATCGCTTTTACCGAAACCTGGCTTAACTCTTCTCAATGATCAATGATCATGAAATTTTCATTGATAGTTACACTGGCGTATGCGGACGACGTTGCTATAGCACTCTCCGGAAAATTTCCGCAGACGTTGTGTGAGTGCATGACAAGTACTCTCACGAAAATGTCGAAATGGGGAGACAAATGCGGGTTAGGCGTCAACCCGTCTAAAACGGAACTGGTGCTTTTCACTAGGAAGTACAAAGTTCCGGTACTGATTCCCCCTAGACTATGTGGGGAAGCGCTAGTTTTCAGCAACAACGCCAAGTATCTTGGCCTAATCCTCGACAGAAAGCTCGACTGGAAATTGAACATAGAGGACAGAGTAAAGAAAGCCACAGAGGCCCTCTATACTTGCAGGAAAGCCATCGGACTAAAATGGGAAGTGACCCCCTATATAGTCCGGTGGCTTTACACCGCCATCAAACGACCGATCATGCTCTATGGAGTGGTGGTATGGTGTCCAGCCTTAGACAAAAGAACATGGCTCAATAAACTCAGCAGAGTTCAACGCATGGCAGAGTTATGCATAACTGTCGGGCTACGCACTACCACAAGTGAAGCACTCGATACAATGCTGGACCTCCTTCCCGTAGACCTCATGGGAAAGAAGGTTGCAACACTTTCCGCTCTCGGAATGAGGGAAGCCAAACTATGGAAAGCATCCGCGTTTGATCAGTCGGGAATCCTGACAAGACTACCGCAATTACCAAAGAGGATAGATTACTGTACCCCTAGGGACCACCTCTCGTCGCCTTTCCAGGTATCAATCCCAACTAGAGAGGACTGGGAGGCGAATCGGGACCTGCAAACGCGGTTCACTTTTACACTGATGGCTCAGACGGCTCAGATGGCTAGACGGCCGCGTGGGTGGCGGAGTCTACTGCAATCACTCACAATGAATCGGTCTCCCACTTCTTCTGTCATTGCCCGGCCCTCGGAAATCGCCGTCTTCGGTTTCTCGGGGCCCCTTTCCTCACATTTCGGACCTTTCCGAAATCAAACCTGGGACCTTGTCTAAATTCATCCAGTCGTTGTATAAAAAGCCGTTTACTTTTCATTTCGTCAACGAAAATGAAAACGAATAAGTCTTGCGGAATACAAAAACGGGAGCCCCAAAATTAAATCGGAAAACTTTTGTGAATGTGAAAAATGGAACCTGACTGATTGTTATTTGTACTTCAATATTGTATTAAACGAGGGGCGAATCAAAATATAGATCCAAGCTTTTTACAGTTTTTTTTTTTTCTTTCAATTTAATGTTTATCGTGTGTTTGTAATATGTATATATAAAAAAGCGAAAATTGTGCGGATGTGATAACACGAGAGCAGATCGCTTAGATCGATTCAAACGCGATCGATTTGATTGAAGAGGGGTCGGTTCAAGACGGTGTCAAATAGAAGAACTGGAATCCAAGACGATGTGCAATACCAAGTGAGTGTTACGACATAACTCAAGTCTGCAGGTTACTGTACCTGTAAAAAACCTCAAAAAGTAAAAATGTACTTGACCTTTTCAAGTTGAAGCTGGTTTGCCACCCGATTCAAATCTGCAACCCGAAAATTTACTCAAAATCAGATAGCAGTGAGGCGTAGACGAACACTACTATTGCTTCTTGCGATGGTAAATTTGCGATAAATTTACGATTAGGCCTTCAGTGTACCCAATTAAATAAGTTGATGTATAACCAAATATGTATATTACAATCCTGAGCTTTTAAAACTACTTGCACGGCGGTTAGAACAAACTATGTTCAGGATCCAGTTAAAGATATAGTTATGATTTAATACAGGATAGTAATTTTATTCAAAGTGATTTTTATAACAAATTTCCACATCTTAATACTTATACTTAAATTCCATTCGAAGCAAGTATTGAACATTTACCTGGGCAATATCGTAAACTATATACTCATTGTATAATAATGAAGATTTCAAATTTGCATCAGTGACTGGCCTTCCAAGTGGTATTTCCACACCATCACTTCGCATATAGGTCTCTTTAGGATCTGGCATGGTGCGACCATGACCATAGCAGCTGTGCTTATCGTTCGGTAGTTTCGTAACGTATTTCGCTGCGGTACATTCCATCATATCTCCTAATGCTACTTCGGAAAGAAGCAGCAATCCGGTTGAGTTTTGTTGGCTTGTGCAACAATAATTAGCAGATTTTGAAACCATGTCAGCAAAATAAATGCCTTTTCCAAACATATAACCAGTTGGTGGCGCTTCAGGGGGAGCAATTTTCAAACCATGAGATAAAATACCAGCGAAATTCGTTATACGGGAACCGTGCCATAATAATTTTCGATTATGTAGCTTTTTAAAAGGTTTAAAACGTCTAGCCTCCCCTTGACGAGCTACTTTAAACACATCCACCACCTCAAGCTCATAGGCACTGTGGGTAGCAGCATGGGTATTCTTTACATACTTATTTAAAATTGAAAATTCATCACTATTTTTATCTAGCGTTACCAATTGAGTCTTCAATTGCTCGTAATGTTTGTCTAATGGGTTTATGTTATCAATTGTATCTTCGTTCTTTATTAAGTTATAGGCGACCTCGATTTCAGCCAGCGAATCAAGCATTTGTCGCAAATCTTCGACTTGCTTAGAAGTTTCAATCAATGGTGGAGATTGGACTCCAAAGTTGTGGGGAATCAACGTGTAAAATCTATTAGAAGCATCAATAAGTCCTGCATTTTTAGAACCGGACTCGATCAATTCATACATTTCTTTTACCACATTATACGCAGACTGAATTTGCTTTAAGCTTAGTTTACCTAAAGGCATTTTCTCCATGTCAATGTGAAATTCCATCATTGTTTTTTTCATAAAATCGACATCAAAAATAAGTTTGATTAAATTTTGTACGGAAGGTTCAAGCTTGGAACTAATTACATTTTTGTTATCCGTTAACATTTTTGAATCGTCATCGTACTGAATATCGATCGGATACATACGGTCTGGGATTTTGACAAAATGTTCTCGATCTTTAAATTCATTTCCGGACTTATCAGCATATACTTTTTTAAAAATTTCTTTCGCTTCCAAAATGGTATCACACTCTTCAACCTTAAAATTCCCAATGGTCGTGCCGATCCGTCCCCATGAACGAAAAATCCAATACCTGTAATAGTAAACGAGGGAATAAAAATAAAATAATTTGTATATATTAGTTCGTTTGAAAGAGTATACGGTAGTTAAATGACCATTAATCCAAATTCGAAATTGTTTAACATTTTTGGAAATACTTATAAAAAGTATTTCTGCTGATCATCAAAGGCAGAGCTGATTAGCCATCTATCTCCGTCCGTCTATCCGTACAAATAAAGCTGCGGTCAACATGAAACTAATCGGTACTAACTAACAACTACTCCTAACTCGTACTCGTAAATTTACCCCAGTGTCCATCAAATAGTAAATTGATACATAAAATAAAAATAGAGAAATAGAGAATATTGCGGGGACCGCAACTCTACATTTATACCCGATACTTAGTCAGTATGGCTCTCCGGCAGACGCCTCGAATATTAAACGACACGACAAAGAGTGCGTGCGAGTAAGACAGAAAATCAGTCCACTGCAAATAGATTTGTTCCTTTTGGCTATAAAAATTACCCGATCTGAACCAGGTTCAGCAGTCACATAGATACGGTCTTTCTCTATGATTATGCGTTTTTAGATTTCTCGTATCTTCATAATTATGGATGCCACAGATTTTCGTGGGGACGGAAGGGGGTGGGGCGAAATTTTGAGATATACGTTTTATAGTAAAATCAAACGGGAGTGCGGATAACAAATTTGGTTGCTCTATCCTTAATAATTTCTGAGATTTGTGGATGCCCTAGATTTTCGTCCTTTGCATGGGCGGACGGGAGTGTGGCGAAATTTTGCACGAAACGTTCAAGGTCCGATATCACTGGAGTGTGGATACCAAATTTGGTTCTGTAGCTCTCATAGTCTTTGAGATCCTTGAACTCACATTTTGCAATTGGCAAAACCGACCATGAAACCTGTGTATTAGAGAGAGACAGAGCGAGAGAGAATGAAATTGTTTTTGCACTCTACGATTTTGCGTTTTCTGTTTTCTCGTATCTTTGAAATTGTGGATGCCACAGATTTTCGCCCTTTGTGGAGGCGGGGCAAAGTTTTGAAATATTCTTGTAACAGTGACATATCACAGAAGTCCGGATATAAAATGTCGTTGCTCTAGCTCTTATAGTCTTTGACCACTAGGCTCTGATAGGGACCGACAGACGGACGGACAGACAGACAGGGCTAAATCGACTCGGCTATTGATGATGATCAAGGATATATATACTTTATGGGGTCGAAAACGATTCCTTCTGGACGTTACACACATCCACTTTTACCACAAATCTAATATACCCCAATACTCGTATTGTACCTCAACAAGAACACGTTCGAACTAGTTGTAGTTCATTTTTCTTTAGTTCTTTACTGAAAAAGTTTGGGTATAACAAAAAATTGAAGCAATTACTTACCTTGAACCTTTATCAGCTTCCAATAGCTGTAGCTTATAGTATGAATTTTTGTTGCGTTGAATATCAGTCAAACCAAGCACTATATTGTATTTGTCTTTTCCCTGAACATAGACATGGGCGATGTCTTCAAGACCACTATCAGGATCCACAGCAAGACCATCCTTTACTTTTAGAGTTTTTGACGAAGGAACAGATTTTGTATATATACTCTTTGACTTTGAGCTCTTAGCTTCTTCTTGGGGAACACGAGCTGATGGGTCTGTACCCCAGTCGCAAATGCTCATACTGCTTATATAATTAATGGCGCCATCAGGATCAGATTCAACAGAATCGATGTATTCAACAGGCACAATTTGAATGCCAAATGTTTTTGCCGACTCCATTCTGTTGCTTTTTTTTTTAGTTTCTTCTTCAGTAGATATAATTGCTATAGTCCTTTCGGATATTTTGGTTTCGCATTTTCCGCCCATTTTTTCAATTCGTTTTTTTAACTCTTTTTCTTTTTCTTTAATTCCAATAATGGAAAATCTCAAATTATATAATGGTGGCTTCTTACGAACAACTTTCGGTCTGAAATAAAATTATATCATTTAAAATATTGAATATGTGTCATCAAGAATATACTTGTATAGTATACCTTTCGTGTTATTATAATAATACATAATATTTATACATATATACACCTAATTCAGATTTTTACAGACTTGCAAGCAAATTTACTGGTCAGAGCAATTGTAGGTAGCAAAAATATAGGGGAATTCGTTTAAAAACAGAATTAGGTGTATACTATATTTATATGTACTATATTTGTATATTATATTATATATTTGCACTTATTATATTTATATATTATATTATATATTTGTACTTATTATATTTATATATAAATATAAATATAGTCCGGGGTATAAAACATGTTTGTATACTAACCCATTTAACTCCTCAGGATTCTTTTTCAGCAATATATTTTTAGAAATTATGGAGGCGCTTGGAGGAATATATTGAATAATTCGTGTTATTGGTTTTTTTTTAACCCCATCTAAAAAATGATAGGAGGATTTTATAGCCTTAGGTACTTTACAAGCCGTGCGCTTTGGTTCAGTGTAAATCTTATCGCATTTGGTCCACTCGGAAATATTTCCATTGCATTTGTATCCAGATTTATTGAAAATAAACTGAGAACTTTTGCATTCAGAGCAGGGCGTAATAGCGCCAAATGTTAACATATCTGCAACTTGATCAAAAAACTTTTCAGAGTCGCCCGTTACCGGCTGCTGTCCATTCGATATTAGGAGATCCTCAATGTCTTGTTTTTTCATTTGACTTTTTAGTTCATCGCGGAATTTAAAAAACGTGTCGTTCTGTTTTTTAATTTGTTTTATTTTCTCCTTTTCTTCCTTATCATCAGTTTGCTCAATTTTTTGTTTTTTGGCATCCGGAGTGTCTTCACACTTGATGGTCCTGTTATATAATGATTCAATTAGATACGTTGAAAAAAGTAATAAATATAAACTAATACGTGTAAGACTATTGTAAATTAAAAGATGATGATCATACATTTTTTAGTTTTCATAATGATAGCAATAAACATGTGGTCGCGAACGTACGCGAAATAGAAGTCGACTTTGGCTTAACCTAGCAAAATGCAATATATCTGCGAAACGGAATATTCTAAAGCTGTTAAATTATTTTAAAAGAGGATAAATGTAGGTTTATATCGAGTTAAACAAAAAAAAAATCTCTATTGGTTTTTTTTTTAATTGAATTAGGTACCGGTCATAAACGTATGATTTTTCAATATTTTTTTTTTACATTTTCACTTAAATCACTTCATATTTTCTTAACAAACAAATAACTTTTATGAAAATTATTTTTCCTATAGGAGAAAATAGTAAAGTAAAACATGAAAAAGTGAAATTTTGCTTATCTTAATCGGTTTTAAGATCAAATTTGATGAAATTAAATTTCAATTGGTTAAATTAGTTAAGTTTTATTCAATTTAGAAAATAATATCGACAGAAAAGTATTTGAAAAAGGGTTGACATACATATGTATAAGAGGGCTGCTATTTATATTTCGGGAATTGGCAATACTAATGTCAATACGTAAAATCTGACAACGCCGCAATAAACTTTGTCACTTTTTAGCATATATGTAGGTACAACGTTTTTATGTAAAATTAGTTTTTTGTTTAAAATCAGTTAAAAAAATTAATTTGTCAAAACAATGGAAATTTCTCAACTTTCGACGTTTATCATGCCAACAAGAATGTGTTAATTAACTTAGCTCTTTGTACGTCGAGAAAGCACCATCAAAAACGACAGTTTATCGCTGTCTTGCATCTGTCGATGGTGAGCGTGATCTGATGGATCCTTGCAGATTAGTTCCACTTCAATACATTCCATTTTGCATGAACAATTAGTTGTAAAAACGGTTTGTTCTCCCCATAACTTATAAATCGCTCAAAAAAAGGCTCGCGTCAATTGGAGTTGTTTTTTAACCATTTGACCGTGTCGACTGTTTCTTTAGGAAAATGGGTTATGTGGACATTGTTGCGCTAAAGCAACGTAGGGCTGTCAATTCTGAGTGGTACACGAACATTTTTTTGCCAGAGGTCTTCGGAGAAATTAGAAATTATACTGCCAACTGCCGAACACGAATCACAAATATTTCCAAAAACAAAAAAGCCGTTTTCATTTAAAAGTGATGGTTCTTATTTGCTATTCCCGATATATAAAAGCAGCCCTTGTATTAGCTTTTAATTATTAATACACATCGTACATACAGTGGCGAGCACATGTGGATACATGTTTGTCACTTTTCACTTTAAGCGCCTATAAAATCTTTAAAAATCAATCAATCCTTGTGATTTTTTTTTTAAATATTCATTAATTTATTGAGAATGAAAAAAGACAACAATTTCAATTCAAAGAGATCCTTTTTCTTAAGAGATTTTAATTTGTTCAAAAAATGAGCAATTGGTTAAAATCGATGGAATAATAAAGAAAGAATATTATCTTAGTATTTAGGAACCCATTTTGTCAAATTTTATAGAGAAATGTGACTTCCCCATATCCGAGATCACTTTCCAGCCAGAGGGTAGCCCGACGAAAACCGTTAATTTCGAGAAATCGTCCCAATAATTCGAGTTTTCACTTAATCCAGTGGCCTGCTGAATAGTCCAGATCTAAATCCCATTGAAAATCGATGGGCTCTGTTTAAAAAACATTGGAAAAGTACGAGTCTGCACCAAAGGGATTGGGTGAGTCTTTGAGCACCTACTAAATTTAGTCGAGAGTATGCCAATACTTATTCGGAATATGATAAAAACTAAGGCCCTTTGGAACAAATATTTTTAAAAAATTATTGAAGTAAAAAAATTTTAAACGTTCAAAAGTGGATACATGCTTATTTTTTGAACAAACTAAAATCTCTTAAGGAAAAGGATCTCTTTGAATTGAAATTGTTGTCTTTTTTCATTCTCAATAAATTAATGAATCTTTAAAAAAAAATATCACAAGGATTGATTGATTTTTAAAGATTTTACAGGCGCTTAAAGTGATAAACATGTATCCACACGTACTCGGAATATGGAATTGTTATGGAATAGCTAGAATTTTTGTAAATGTACGGATGCCAATTGTTTATATTTGGAAAGATTACAGTCTTGCCAAATATTAAAGTGGGGACCCATCTTTGCATTTTTGGTCTGGCAAAAATAAATCATAAATGATTTGATAAGGATTTGGTCAAAGGCTTGTTAGTTTTTATTGAGTTCTTTCATATTTAAGTATATGAAAGTTAAGAAAATCCTTTAGATAGGCCGTACTGCTGAAGATAAGAAGTCTTTCATAAATCTTCAAAAAGAACGGAAAATTCTTCGTGAAATTGCGAAAAGTTTTGGACGCTTGGTATTTTTTGTTCAGAATGCTTTAAAATATAAGGTGCTTATTGAAAATCGAGGATGGAATAAGAAATCTTTACAAACAACGGACACCCGCATCATCAGTCTTGCAAATAAGGATCAGTTCATGTCTTCCAAGGCACGCTCAAATTGGCAAAGAAAAATCAGGTCTGATGGTTCGTCGAAGACTTCAATATACAGACTTAACACGACGTATAGTCCGAAAAGTTCCCTTACTCCGAGTAAAAAATTTGAAGATGCGGCAAGAAGTCGTCGAAAATCATTTGGCATGGTTTGGGTTCGATGGGTCTTAAAAGTGGAATAATATATTATTGAGAGACAAAACAAAAATAAATCTTTTTGATTATGACTTCAGAAGATGTATATAACGACGAAAAGAAAAAGTATTCGACTTCCGGTATACAAAGAAAATGGTTAAGAACGGAGGTTGATGCATAGGTATTTGAGGCTGTTATTCTTGGGATGGCGTTGAGCCGGTACATCGCATATAAAAACATATTGACAGACATTATGCAACTTTATGCTGAGGAAAACATGCCCTTGAGGAAAATTACTCAAAGCACACCTCAAAGCTGGTCAAGGCTTGTTTTACGGAAACAAATTTAAACGTTATAACTTGGCCAAGTCAGCCTCCTGACTTAAACTCAATTGAAAACCTATGGGGTGATTTAAAACGTCGAATTGGTAAAAATACTTTTCGAAAAGCCAAAGAATTGTGGAGAATTTGTACAACAAATGTGGTATGAGATTCCAGTGGAGACTTGTCGCAAACTTTTTGCTAGTATGCCAAGAATAATCGCCAAAGTCATCCAAAATAAGTGTGGCTATACAGGATAGTAGTATAAGATTATACATAATATGAAAAATGTGGAAAAATGTTGATACGCTTTTAGTTTTTCGCTTTGTAGAATTGCTGTACTTATTATATTGGCCAACCCTTGTTTATGTTTTCAAGGTTTAATCTATCATAAGATATATATTTGAAATAAAAATGCTTATGATAAATATTTTTAGTCTAATGTAGGTTAGAAAACTAAAAGTACATTTGATTATTAGAATAGTTTTATAAGACGTGAATGAAACCTCATAAGCGTGTACTTATTATTTTGGCCATTAATGTATATTTCTACATACATACATTTTTTAAGATGTGCTTAAAAAAGTGATATTTTTGACACTTTTAAGTTTTTCTCATAAGCCAAAGGTTTTTTTTTTGTTTTTATGTTTCAGATCTGTATTAGTTACATTGATCTTCATAACGAAGTACACATTTTTTGTTAAACCAAAATACTTTTCAAGTTATTTATAAAGAAAGTTGAAATAGACGGTTTTCCGAATAAATGTTGTGATAACTGTGTAATAAAGCAATTTATTTTTGAAGATCTCAAATCGACTGAGAAAATTGAGTAGTAACATACATAAAAAATACTCACGGAAGCACTCTTATCACTTCAGCTTTGTCCTCGGCTTTTAAGCTTTTGTAACCTGGAATATTTTCGCCAGTATCGAACCAACCAAGCTCGGATCTCAATTGTGCAAAGCATTCTAAATGATGCCACAGTGGTTGACCACCATACTTCATACCAACTTCAGTATCAAATACAGTTTTTCGTATACGAATTTGATCTTTGCTTATTTTTTGATCGCAGCCCCGGCAGGATGATCGGCTGGATTTTGCATACTCGATACCAAAGTCTTTCAGCGCTGTGGTTTCTGCCTTAGAACGTTTCTTTCCGGTATTAGCAATTACGCTTCCTGCTACAGCTCCTTAAAAAATAGAATGTATCAAATCAAATTTATTACGTGATTTTATAAACGTGATAGTCGAAAGGTTGGTTTTTTGCATTTTAAAGAAGATTTAATCGAAAATCGCGAACAGTCTGGACAAATCTTCCACCGAGAAAAAGGTATTAAATTTAACTTTGGCTCTGAAGTGTACATATGTACATAATGTACATACACATGAGGTATCTCTCCATATATATAAAATATATTTAGACTTTTAGACACTATAGAACGTTACTCTAGGATTACAAAGTACATATTCAGAAAGCACATACCAATAAGCGTCTCCAGTTCCTTTTGATCATCAAAACGTAAGTTTTCGAAATTCTGTATGTCCCCTACAGATGTTGGACGTTGTTTCTCGAAAAAACATCTCTTATGGAACCAGTTAGGCACTTTGGCATCGTGAAAAGCAGACTATTTAGGTATATATAATATTAAATCTGTGATGCAAATGTTTTTTTTTTGCAAAGACTTACTTGGACCATAACTGCAATTCGTAGCTCTTTCATCGGAATAGCAGACTTACAACCTTTACAAGAAGCACGACCAGATTTGGCATATTCTGCCATGTACGGCAATTCCACATCCATATTGAATAAACGTTAATCAATTTCAAATAAACGACCGGCTAAAAATGCGAAAATTATTTCATCATAGCGCCAACATTTCGGTAGAAGCTAGGCACTTATCGTTATCGTAACAATACCATGCCATTTCGATAGTTGGCATTGGCTTGAAACAATAGAATTGATACAACGAATTTTGGATGTTCCTAAACCGCACATACCTGCTAATAGACATTTGGCAGGAAAAAATAGAAGATTTGCATCGCGCACGAATAAAATTGGACCTAGCGGGGGTGCTCCATATAGCTGGCAGCACTACGAAAAATTGAACTCGCTCGTGGGATGCTACCGGATTGACAACATGGAGCAGAGCACATTGGACAACCACAGTGAGTTAAATGAAATATATTTTTTTTTAACAATAAATCAATAAAAGCTGGTCATTGCAGATGTTGATGAGTTTTTTTCGGACATTATCGAGGTAGATCTGGACAGATCATGTAGCCCCAGCACCTTTTCTGGCAACAATGGGCCCACGACAAAGCGAACCAAAAAAGGCGACACTTCTTGGATGACAGATATTGCCAGAGAGCAGCTCGAACAGCAGAAAGACCATTACAGGAAGAATGAAGAACATGATATGAGGAAGGAAGAGATGGTCGAGGACCTCATCAACACGCGAAGAATATTGCAGAATGATTTATTGGAAGTGTTGAAAAAATAAAAATAAATAAGTTTCTAATTTGCATTACGCACTACACAATATTTTGCGGGGGAATGGTGGGATTTTTTGACAGATTTAAAACTCCGATTCACACTGGCACCATTCAACAAGTGCATTAAATTTGCGCGGAAGATTTATTAATTTTTGCCGTGTTTCAACAGCAAAATATGCGAACAGCCCGATAGCAGCCACAGTTCTGGTGATTTTAATCAGTCAGCAAAACAGATACGATTTGCAATCGCAAAATATTGTTTAGACCATAATGCAAATTATAAACTTATTTATTTATATTTCTCAGCACTTCCAATAAATCATTCTGGAATTTTGTTTGCGTGTGGATGATGCTATCATATTCTGTCTCATATCATGTTCTTCCTGTGAAGGTCCTTCAGCTCTTCGAATCGCTCTCTGGCGATCTCTGCCATCCAAGAAGTGTCGACGTTTTTGGTTCGCATTGGCGGGGGCTAACTATCGTATAGAAACGTGCGGTTTAGGAACATCCAAAATGGATGGTGGACTAACTGGGAAATTTTCAGAACGGCAAAACCTTACGGACCATCCCCGAAATGGATGGTGGATGGTCGTCAGTGTGAATAGCCTATAAAAAACTATACCAAAGTTTTTGTCTGAATTGTGATATTCACATGTTGAAATGAATAAATTGGCGATTGTATTATACATATATGCTGTATATAACGTTACTCTTTAGAATACCTTAACATTACAGCAGGTCTGTAAAACAAATACTGAAGCTGCAGTTGGTTCTGTTCTGGTCGACATCAACTGATTTATTCCGGTCATATGTTTTTAAGAAGATTTTCCATATCCACACTCCACTTCACCCGGCGTGTATTTGTTTTTTTTTATGACTCAAAAAAATATATATAAACAACAAAAATATATGTATGACATACAATTTTAAAAAAACAGAATAGTTTTTCTAATTTAAAAAAAAACCGAAAGCTTTGTGTGGCTGTAATTTGTTATATATTTTGCGGGTCAACGACAGACTATATTTCTTTACAATTCAATCTCTTATTCTAGCTAACCTTAGGGTGGGGCGAATTCGCCAAGAACGCCAAAGAAAAACAAAAAGGATGACATTTCGTGTCTGGCAGAGATTGCCAGAGACCGACTCGAAGAACAGAAGCGCCACCGCAGAAAGTATAATGAGCACGACATGAGTCGGGAGAAGATGGTGCAGGACTTAATCAGCACCCAAACGAAATTCCAGAACGACTTGTTAGAAGAATAATACAAATAAATACGTTATTCATTTTCATACGGTCTACAGAATATTTTGCGATTGTAGATCTTATCCACTGTTGCTACTATCTGGCTGTTCGCGCTACTCATTTGTTGCAAGCTTCTAATTTTGTTGTAAAATACAGCATCACAATATTATAGTGGCTATCAAGATCTTTTCCTAGACCTATATTCATCATCCATTATGAAAAAATAATTAATAAATCTTCCGCCCAAATTTAATGTACTTGTTATTGGCATCAGCTGTTTTTGACGGATGGTGGACGGAGTTTTACATCAGTCAAATGGATTTTGAGGGCCGTAACCTCCTGTCCCTTTTTCATTATAAATGTAGGGCATGGCCAATAATATGCGACATGTGGTTATGCAGCAGAAAGATATTAAAGTGCTTTCTTGCAAGAATTTACGGACATAACCTTTGTTTTAGGCTATAATTAGCTTATACTCCTTCGTCGCTTATACGCAGAACTCTACCAGAGTGTTGGAGCGGATGCTGCTTTACAGTGGTGGATTGATCTGTAAAATCATCTCGAGGCGATGTGTCACGATAATATCGTAGACGACCCAGATGCCAATATTACAGTGGTTGAGAGCTCTGAAGATGCTTCTACAGATCAACAGATCGTGAAACATCGCCTCGACTTCACGCGTCAGCGTCGTGCCAGAGGAGTAACCGTTTAGTGCCGTCTCCAGCTCTGTGTCGTTTGCTTCAATCTCCGAGGCGACGGTGAATGAAAGCGCCTCGGCCGCTGCGTCCAACTTAACCAGAAGTTGAGCCCATCTTTCGCTGCCTCAATCGGGTCCGATGACTCCTTATTGAGGACGACTACCGTCTGGTTTGTTGGGCCCTATTTCGTCTAAACTTTGACCATCTGCCAGTCTAAGGATGGATCCTTCCGGCTCCCGCATGGAACCAGGCACCCAAACTCTCGCCAAATGTTGGTCCGCAAAGCACTTCGCTACAGTCTGCAGCGACGGGCATTTCGCATCCGCTTCTTTAAATAGTTCGTTTTCGCAGACTATTATCTTGATGCTGCCCTAATACCACCCCATGTCTTTTGAAGACTGGTAGGTCCATGCTGTGTAATCACTAGGTCGAAGCAGCTGTCGGCCACTGCTTCCACCCACTCCCCCTTGTTTAGGGGAATCTTGGAGCCATTGTTCGGGATGCCAATCCGCCTTCTTTCTCTAGCAATCTCCTGCCAGCTCTGCTTCTTTGGCTTCTTTCTTTGGCAAATCCGTGCTGAAGTTAAGGAGCAACCTCGATGCCCACTGAACCTTCTGAACTGAACCTTTTGGACCGCTGCCTTTACCTGTTTGGGATTGCTCCCTGTTGGCAATTGGAAGTGCCATACTCGTTTGTGTTTTGTTTGCTTAAATTATTTTATTCTGTTCTACCGATTGTCCAGCCAGGCTGAATCGTCGAATAACGCACTGAGTCCGGCAAAGTGTGAGGTGAGTGTGAGGGTTGGAATGTGGGAAGGTAGTAAGTAGGGATAGAAGTGTGTGAGTCAGGCCGTCAGCCATCGGGTACTACAGGGGGATAAACGGAAGGAGGGTCGGCTTGCACAACTGTAAGCTCGGAATGATGCGCAGCCGCTCCGAATAGGAATACCCGGTGCGGCCTGCGTTCCACACCCCTAGGATACAGAGGGTTGCGAGCGAACCGTCACCCGCCGTAATTGTACACACCGGTGCAAGTGCGACTATACTCTCCGCGTGAGGCCGGCAGGAAACAGGTCCTGGTACGGTCATATCTGTGCCAGGATACTGGCGAATGGTAGTCGGGAGAGAAAAAAAACTCTCAGTGAAATTACCCCAATCCAAGGTGACACTGTTATATGCCGAAAGATTCATGGCCGAGTTGGTCGGCTCGGTCGCTAATATGCGAATACCTGCCGACCTCCACTTTAAATTAGGCTTCCCGGGGCAAGCGGTCTACGCCTCGGGTGACCAACCACCTCCCGCCTTCTCGTGGTAACAACAATGTCAACTACTCAAAATATTAAAACCAAAAACACCGCAAAGGAGCTCGGTACTCCTTTTAAAGTACCGGAGAGACAAGACCATCCCTCTACATCAACGCCTGGGAAACCAGGTCCAAGGAAGACGGGGAAAGAGACTCAGTCCGTGAAGCGGGTGAAGACCCACCTCACGAACCGATCGTTCGCTGAGGTGGCGAGGGGCAAGACCATAATCGGCGTCCTGGACAGGGGCACAAAAAGTGGCATCTGGTGGAGAACGAGCTCCAGGACCGGTTCCTACAGGAACTGGAGGAGAACGGCGGACCACCGCCAAAGTGTCCGGACGCAGGGTTGCATCAAGGCAAGATGAAAGCCATCGCCTGCTAAGACGCTCGCTGTGCGGCCCCCTACATAAAGGCTGTGGCTGCCCTCAAAGAGGTCTATCCAGGGGCGAAACTGGAGGCTGTGGGATGGGAGGATGTCCCCAGACGTCCGAGAGCCAGAGCATGGGCCTCCCCGGGCTATAACCGCAGACTGAGCGGCCAAGGACATCGGCCTAATTGTGGGGTGCGACGCCAACGCACATCACTGTCAGTGGGGAAGCACTGACACAAACGAAAGGGGTGAGTACCTTTTCAGTTACTTACTGACCACTCAGATGATCTTATTAAACCGGGGTAGTGACCTCACCTTCATTATGAAAAACCGCAAGGAGCTCCTGGACCTCACGCTTGCCTCTCATGAGATACAGAGTAACATTGTATCCTGGAGGTCCTGGAAGGAGTGTTCTTCTCGGACCACAGATACGTGGAAACTATATTCTCTTTCTCATTTTTAAGGGAGACCACGACTCGTCTTCTTAAGATCTTCAACGACGTCTGCAATAAGGCGCTCGATAAAGTCTGCCCTCTGGCAAGAGCAGAGGCCGGAAGAAACCTGAATGGTAGACTCCTAAACTGGGGGAACTCCGGAAAGCCTCCCGGAGATTCTTTAACACAGCTAAGGCTGAGAACGTTGAGCGGAACTGCGACGAATACAAGGTCAGTCTATCAACTTATAATAAATAACTTAGAAAAGCCAAACGCACCTCATGGCGTAAGTTCTGTAGCTAAATAGAGAATAACTCAGAAGCCTCGCGCTTGCGCAAAGTTTTCTCAAAGACTACACACACTCTGGGCTACCTGAAGAATGCCGACCAATCGTGTACAACGTCTAGCAATGAGTCGCTATATCTTCTCCTCAGCACCCACTTCCCCGGCTGCGATGAAAACAGACCATGATACTTCGCGGCGCTTTCCGTTGCCTCAAGTGATATCACGAACCTGCTAAGCCAGGAGAACATTTCCTGGGCAATCAAAAACTTCAAACTATACAAGTCTGCGGGGCCAGATGGTATCGGAAGGGAAGATCCACCGAAACGGCCCTACACACGATCACATCGATCATAGAAGCGTCCTTTAACTGTAAGGAGTACACCCTAGTAGCCTTCCTCGACATAGAAGGTGCCTTTAATAACATCCTCCCGACCGCCATCACGGGTACCCTGACGGACCTGGGGGTTGACTCCCGGACGGTGAGCCTGATCGATCAGAAGCTACAATGCAGGACGGTTGAGGCATCACTGGGGACGTCAAGGTCCACCAGATTTGTCATGAGAGGCACCACTCAGGGCGGAGTGCCACCATTGCCGCGTGGTGGCGTATGCGGACGATGTTGCTATAGCACTCTCCGGAAAATTTCCGCAGACGTTGTGTGAGTGCATGACAAGTACTCTCACGAAAATGTCGAAATGGGCAGACAAATGCGGGTTAGGCGTCAACCCGTCTAAAACGGAACTGGTGCTTTTCACTAGGAAGTACAACGTTTCGGTACTGATTCCCCCTAGACTATGTGGGGAAGCGCTAGTTTTCAGCAACAACGCCAAGTATCTTCGACAGAAAGCTCGACTGGAAATTGAACATAGAGGACAGAGTAAAGAAAGCCACAGTGGCCCTCTATACTTGCAGGAAAGCCATCGGACTAAAATGGGAAATGACCCCCTATATAGTCCGGTGGCTTTACACCGCCATCAAACGACCGATCATGCTCTATGGAGTGGTGGTATGGTGTCCAGCCTTAGACAAAAAGAAGCCTTAGACAGATTATTGTATCCCCAGTGATCACCTATCGACGCCTTTCCAGGTATCAATCCCACCTAGGGAGGACTGGGAGATGGACGAACCAGGACCTGAAAATTCGGTCCACTACTACACTGATGGCTCAAAGTTAGACAGCCGCGTAAGAGGCAGAGTCTACTGTAGCGAGCTAAACATCAGTCATTGCTTCAGGCTCCCGGATCACTGTAGTGTGTTCCAAGCGGAGGTTGTGGCCTTCCAGGAGACCATTTCTATTGTCTCCAAACTTCTTCTAGACACGCATTTAGTGTGCGTTTTCTCGGTCAGCCAAGCGGCTATTAAAGCTATAGGCTCAATATCGTCCAATTCAGCGACTGTAAACGGCAGCCGAAGGTCTCTGCATGAGATCGCAGAGCAGTTAGATCTCTTCCTTATATGGGTCCCCGTCCACAGGGACATCGAGGGAAACGACGCCGCCGACGAGCTATCCAGACAGGGCATTAATATTCCTATCTTATCGGAGAGGGAGCAAGTAGCGATGCCTTTGGCTACGTGCAGGCTTCTCATGCATGAATTGTTCGAGCAAAATGCAAACAGGAGATTGCAGCAAACCATCTCCTGTAAAGTCTCGAGATCGATATGGCCTAATCGATCAAAAAAGCGCTTGGAGGAGCTATATAGACTCAGTATATCACAATGCTCTGCAGTAACTCGAGCCATCACGGACACTGGCAGATCGCCACTCATGCCTCTAGACTGTCAATCCCTCATAACGACTTCTGCAGGAGTTGTCGCGACTAGGAAGAGGAGGAATCGGTCCCCCCACTTCTTCTGCCACTGCCCGGCCCTTGGAAATCGCCGTCAAACTGTGACCTGCGACAAAGTACCAAGCAAAGAAAACTCTGAGAGCCTTAAACCGTTCTGTGCGCTATTCAAAAGTTGAAGGCACGTTGGCGGCTGATTTTCAAATTCGATTTACTTACTCGTTACTTCAGCTCTTTGGATTATTTTTGTCTGCCCAAATCAGGTTTCTTAATTTCGTCCTTGTAAGTGAGCACTCACGGGAAGCACCGCTCTCATCGACACCACTGCCGGAGACAAGATAGCCATCGTTGTAATAAACTTTTTCACGAGGGAACACATCGGAAAATGGCATGGCTAAATTTAAAAAAAATAACCTTGATTCAGTGTGATACAACATTTCATTGCTCTAGCTCATATAGTCTCTAGTTGTCAAACAAGATGGACTAACACACATGGCTCTATCAATTCGGCTATGGATGCTGATTAAGAATCTGTATACCTTATGCGTTCGGAAACCCATATCTAATCAAATATATCCATCCATATAATAAATCAGTGGTGAAAACGAAAATACATTGAGCACGGAGATATCGCCCTCTACGGAAATAAAACGTTCGGCCAGCAAAACCGAATGAAAGTAGGAAAAGCTACTAACCCGAATTCGGTCACGCAGCAGATCCACAGATAGATCACTGCGCGATAAAGGACCCCAACTCACAGTGCGGAAGGACGTGTAACAAACTTGTAGCCTCGAGTATAAATAAAAGGTATTCAGGTATATTTCGGCGAAAGACGAAAAATAAAAGAGACGAGACGACTCTACAGACGAGACGCTTGTACACTGATGTTATAAAAAGCACAAACATTTTGTATAATGCACTTGACACATTTTTTGATTCTTGTATACCGCTTTCTTATCCGATTAGCTCTGGGAAACCCCTTACCAAATAGATTTAGTCTAAAAAACTTAAAATCAAGGCTTTATACAAAATTTCAATAAGTTGGTTCTCCTACTACTCTCTCTAGTTCTTAATATTCAATGTCATAAGAACTATCTATCTCGATGCAGGATGCCTTTTTCTCAGGACCCTAAACAGTTTTACTGCTTCGTAAACAGTATGCGTAGAATGTCCGCACACCCATCCTCGCTATCATTTCTTAATACGTTGGCAAATAATGATCAGACAATTGCCGATCTTTTTGTCCAATTTTTCCAAACCAACTATTCTGAGGAAAGCTACTCTGGTCATCCGCACCCATACGGTTTACCGAGGTCGAACGTCATTTTCAGTCACTTGTTAAATGAAGTAGGGATACTTCATGATCTTCGACTAGTTAAGCCGGTGTTTTCACCGGGTCCAGACGGGGTTCCAGGTTGTGTACTCAGGTACTGTGCCGAGGCTCTGTGGACCTTTGCTTAAACTATTCACCCTGTCCATTGATTCTTCTTGCTTCCCCCCGATCTGGAAGGAATAGTTTATAATTCCTCTCCATAAAAATGGTAGCAAGTCTGATGCAAAAAATTATAGAGGTATAGCAAAGTTATCCGCTATTCCTAAAATGTTTGAGAAGGTTTTAACTCCGCACTTGCAACATCTCTGCAAGTCACTTATATCTCCAACTCATATACTCATATATGGGGATGATGTTAAACTCCGTGTCCAGTATAAGAAAATTTCATTTCATTATTGCTTGCAATCCGATCTCAATAATTTGTGCCTCGAAATTCAAAATAATGACATTTCATCGTTCCAGCCGCTTGTTGGCTCGCTATACCCAATGCGGTAGTTCTCTTGATAGAATTACCTTTGTGAATGATATTGGTGTTATATTATATGCCAAGCTAAAGTTTTCTGAAAACATTTCTACCATGGTAAATAAGGCCATGAGCGTGCTTGGCTTTATAAAGAGGTGGTTAAAGGAATTTGACGACCCCTATAACAAAGACTCTCTATACCTTGTTCGTCCGATCTTAGAATACGGCTCCTGTGTATGGTGCTCTCAGTACAAAGTACACCAGGACCGTATAGAATCAGTACAGAACAACTTTTTACTCTTTGCTCTGCGGGGCCTTAACTGGGATGCATTTGTGAGAATGCCATCTTACTCTAATAGATTGCTATTAGTAAATCTCCCATCCTTAGTTAACCGTAGAAAAATGATTAGTCTGATTTGTATGCATAGCTTGATGGTAGGGTGACGTAGAAAGCCCTGTTCTGTTTAACCGCATAATCTTCACGATTCCTATTAGATTCACTATGAATATGAATTCACTATGAATTCCCTCTACCAGATTATATCCACCACTAATTCCCTTCCTCTTTCATTAAATTACTAATATCCCCAAACCTTTCTCGTAATTATAAATTATATTTGTGTTTTAAAAGCATGTTTAGTTCTCTTAGTAAGCTAAGTTCTAATTTTCCTGCATGTTCGCGTGCGGTTCGGCTACGCGCCGCGCGTTATGCGGCAGCGCCCTCGATCGGTTGGGCGGGATGAGTTCTGCGTTTTGCTTGGGATCCGCGCATAACAGCCTTCTGCTGGTGTCTCACGAGCCACTTGATGGTGCAGTAATTTCATTAAAAGATGCAGTCATTGCAAATCAAAGTCCAATATAAAGATAAGGCCCAATAAAAAAAAAAACCCGGTTCCGCTAGCTAATCTAACTTAAATAGTAAAATAATATTAGTACTGTAAAATGGGTGATAAGATTAAGATTTGAAAACTTATTGTTAGCTTCTAAAAAAGTTTTATATCCGTATCGTAATTCTCAAAAGCTGCGAACCTTATTTAATTTAACGTATCTCAGTGTTTATTATAAAGTAGAAAAAGAAAAAAAATGTCCTTTCATGAAAATCCAAGAGAAAACATTTATTCTCCTTTATATAGCGGGCAGCCTCTAACCTGTCGCACCTGACTATCGGGGATAGTAGTGCATAGTAGTAGTGTAGAGGGCCTTCGCCCTCGTAGTATGCTCTCCTTCATCCGTAGGTGGCTTCCGGTTTTGGCACACTCGTCAAATTCTCGTTTCCCCAGTGGAACTAACTGGATTCGGTTTAGTGCATCCAATTTCTCACATACGAGTCTCATGGTGGTTTTACAGGATATTTGAAGCGCTACTGCCCGAGGATATTGTCAATGCAGCCCTGTCCAATACCAGGCTCTATTGCTGTTTTAGAAGCTATGGAGTAATGGACGTATGCGATGTTGAAATTGATTGCAGCCAACAGGGAGGCCATTACAGCAGCTGGATTTTTGGTAATGCACACAGGAATCCTCGAAAGATGATGGGAACGAAGGATTCATGACGCTTCGATAGGGAACTGCATGGTCTTCGGGACTGCTAGATAAAGTAGAAAAGTCTGACGTAAAAACCCAGACAAAAAAATTGACGGGTACACATAAAATGATTTTATTGCCATGCATTTCGTAAAAGATTCTGTCAAGAGCTTATACTGACCGAAACGACTACGTTTTTAGTTTTTTCATTAGAGGGATTATTCAACATTTTAATGTCTTAAAAAGATTTGTAAGAAAATGATTTATACCTCACGCATTTTCGATAAGACCTTTCGAATTGTATTGCTCACTTCTATTTTATATACAAATACATTTTGGAAGAAAACTATTTGTACCAACTTTCAAGTGACTAATTTGACGTAATTTTCTAAAGCACCTTTTACGCACAATATGAACAAGTTTTATTAAAATCAACGTACAAAGTAACATTTCAATTATATATTCCATTACTTAATATCGTTTTGTTAAAATGAACTATTTCGGAGTATAAATTAGACAATATTGTTTATTTCTCATAAATAGCATCCACTATTTAATATACACAAGTCATTTCATGTTCTTTAAAATTTATATATAAATAAGTTGATAGTTTTTTAATATACACCATTATATTTTCAAAGAAAAAACCATACTCAAAAATTGCTCGTAATGTATTGTTATAACGCCGTCCATATCAGTATCATGTTGCCGGAATGCAGTTGTTAATGTCTGCAAAAAAATGTGGATCGGATTACTGGTACATATTCCTATGATTTATGCATCTTACAATATTTAATATATTCAGGCACTCCATCTAATGAACCTATTTAACAATTTTATAGCTGTTTTCATATCGCAGTATCAGTTACATATCTTCCTTGCTCTATCTAAAGTCTATAATGATTCGATAGTAACGTGTTCCTTACCTCGGCTCTTTAGTACCGTCAAAATTAGTTGGTTAAAATTTGGTTGCCCTAGCACTGATAATCTAGGAACTAGGCCACACAAACAAGGAAGATAGACAGTCAGACATGGCTATATCGACCCTGCTATTGATGCTGATATGTACGTACATATTTTCTTTATAAACTAACTATTTCATTTGTATATTAATGCACTTGTACCCTATTACTATATGTACTTTATTATCTAAATCTAATATTCATATACAAATGTAACGATCGATTCTTTAAAAAAAAAACTCGGAGAAGATAGATTTGGTATCAAAAAAATACTCACGTAAAGAACAATACAGCACTGTATGAAATCATCAAAAAGAATAGTGCCTCGACCAAAACGATCAAATTTTCTAAGTAAAACGTCGACGAGGTGGTCAGATAAACGGTACCCAAATGAAGTTAGTGCTGTCTTTAGTTCATTTTTGTCAATATTGCCAGAATTATCCCGATCAAATGAACGAAAGCAATTTTGCCAATCCGTCACATATTTCCACAGGGCTCCAAAATCTTGAAAAGATACTGTTCCTCTGTTTTCGCGATCGAACATTCCAATCATTAAACGAACCGTTTCAGGGTTAAATGCAGACCATGTACCATTAGAAAGGGCAACTTGTAGCTCATCGGCTGAGATGTGACCGCTTCTATCCTTGTCCACTCTTAAATGAAAACAATTTAATTTTGGCTTATTTGATTAGTTTCCCAGACTTGCCTCTGAAAAACATCCCAAAGGAATTGCTGATCTGGCATTCCACCCTGGTGATATGACATCGTTTCATACAAAATGTCGTACAGCAGATTTATACGCCTTTTTTAAGTGCATACAATTTATGAATTCTGACTCACGAATTTTGTGCAAACACTATTTTTCGTTGTAATACTATCGATTGGATGGTGAATAGGTCGATAGCTATGCTATTGGGCAAGGGTAGTCTGAGGTTAGAGTTGCGCTTTAAATAGATGAAAGTATTTCGGGTATTCCAGTAATGGTCGTATTCCGCCAGACTTCAACTTTAGAGCTAGTACTCAGATAGATACAGATTTTACTGACCAGACACCAGACATAAACTTAAAGCCTAGTACTCAGATAGATACAGTTTTTACTGATCGGAGAGTGCGTCGCCAATATTGAATCTTAATTTAATTCAGCGGACATAGATTAATAGTGAGCTTTCTACTATCCTATGATTTGTAATTGCTGTCTAGGTGAGCTTGCATGTCTCACTGGAGGTATGAGATTGTACTGTATATTCTGTAATATTAATAAGGTATATGTCCGTGATTGAACAGTGCTCTTCATACCTTCCTAAACACACAACGGGTTGCCGTCGAATGATGTTAACGGCGTTCGCTGTTTCATATTTAAACAAATGTATACCATCTATAGTAAATTTGATTCATTTTAAGTCAAATATGTTTACTTACTTTGGCATTGCTGTGTTTCTGCTTACAGAAGACAAACACGCAATGATATGAAATTAAACTACCGATTTTTTGCAAAACATCGATGCATCACTCAACACGATGCTCGATGCATCGATGTTTTTTTACATCACTAAGAGCGCCTCTAACACAAAAAGTACATATGTAGTGGTCATTCGGATCATTATTGTGTGACGCTGCTTATGTTATTTTCAAAACAATGGAAAAAAGGAATTTCGTGTGCTCATTAAACACTGCGTTTTGATGGGAAAAAACACCGTTGAAGCAAGACAGTGGTCGGACAAACATTATGACACCTCTGCCATAGGCATATCAACATTTATCGACTGGCTGATTTTAAACGCGGTCGTACGGACACTGACGATGCACACCGCTCTGGTCGGCCAAAGGAAGCAGTTGTCCCCGAAAAAATCAATCAGGTCCATTAATAGATTTTGTCCGACCGTAAATTGAAGCTAGATGATATTGCTGAAATCGTGAAGATATCCAAGGGTAGTGTTTTTACCATTTTGCACAATCATAGAGTTTTCTTTTTTCGCGTAACAAGTTTCGGCCTGGTGTCGCTTGGGAAACTTGACGGCGCATCCATTGCACGTCCTAAATTCATACAGGAGATCAACATACTTACGTATAGGCTATTTACATTGACTCGAGCTCGCTATTGACATATGACTTGAGACATTAGAACAACATTTTTTATTTCGTAATGTGAATGTCTGATTTCCTTTAAACATTCTGCCACATGTGTGGTTTCCGAAAGAAACTTATTTTGACAAAGACGCAATACGGTTAAGCCTAATACATATAAATAAATTAACTAACTAAAATAAATCAGACGAAAACAGATATTAGTTATTCACATACTGCATCTTTCAGGTTGAAAAAGAAGTAAAAATGTAATGTATAATTCTGTTTTTGGTATTTTTTATAATGTGTATTCATTGTTAGCAATATTCAATAAAAACTGGTCCGTTGCGTAGGCAGCTCCAAAGAAAAACCTTTTTTCCAAACCATCTAATTGTTAGGGTGTTTTTCAATTTTGGCTTGACTTTACAAAAATATATTTGGTCTTTTCCCGATATTTTTCTTGTGTATGTTTTTTAAATATTCCTTTATATAAGTTTAAAAGCGCATTTTTTACTGTTTGAAGAGTTTCAGCTTCAACGTCGATTTAACTGCCGTAAACTTAAAAAAAAAGATCGATTTATGATATTCAGGCAGGCTCCGTTTTTCATTTACTTTTGCGGACTACGTTTTTAGTCAAAACGTTTCGTTTTAAGGTTTTCCAGTTTTCACATAGTTTTGCTGTTTGCACCAAAAGGAAAATTGTTGTTGCCCTGGACAATTTTTTCCGAGCCAAATTTGAGGTTGAGTTAAAATAAAATTATTTATAAAGAAAGCAAAAGTTAAATTACCCTGATATAGGTGTCATGTTTTTGTTAATGCATAAATCAGTCATCTATTTTTTTCTTTTGCAATTAAGGGCCGTTTCGTTTTATAAAAAGCCGTTTACTTTTCATTTAACGAATATGTTTTCATATTGAAAACGAATAAATCGTGTGGAATGTGAAAACGGGAGCCGCAATTTATGTGTATTCAAAAGTAAATCGGAAAACTTTTGTGAATGTGAAAAACGGAGCCTGGCTGATTATATGGGATTTAATACGCTTTTATGTCAACTTCCCGGGCAGCTTGTTGATCTGACCAAATATTTTCAATCAAAATTTTGAGATTAGGTTAAAAAAATAGTTTTTAAAAGGAGAAAAATCTAAATTGCCCTGCTGTCAAATTTATGTTAAATGCATTAATAAGTCAACCTTTTTTTTCTTTTGCAATTAAAACTTGTTTTGTTGTATTAAAACCATTTATTTTTCATTTCGGCGAGGAAAATGTTTCCGTATTGAAAACAGAAAAAATCTTGCGTTTTAAACGGGAGAGCCAGTTTTGACGTCTTAAAACAAAAAATTTTTTGAAATACCTGCCTGTCTATAATGCTGTATTATTATTATATATCCAAATTATATTTCCAAAGTATGATTCTGTACTTTCCCTGCCGCTCTGCAATGCTGCTACCTGTTTAACCACAAAACCAAACTGGATCATATATTTCTCTCGCTCACACATCCTGCTTATGCGGTAAGGTTTTGTATATCTGGTCTCACTAGTTTTTTTTAAAGTCTCTTGTGGTTTGTCTGTGTTTCGTTTCTGTTTCTCTGTTCCATGAACCAGTTCATTTATTGTTCCCAATATATTCCAATCTGGCCAGTTTCAGTTCATTTATCTGTTTTCAGTCCATAAAGAACGAAAATTCTTTCTCATCGGTCTTCACATATTTGTTTTTTTTGGTGACACTGCGTTTAAGAAAAAATTTTAATTTGTATAAAATAGGCGTGCGTTATTTTAGAGAAATATAATAGATACAAACTTAATATGTCTGAACTTCAGTCATCTTTACTCTTAAAGAAACAATTGGCTGGTAAGTTGAATAAAAATATTTAGTATATATATGCATATATGTATATACATATCAATATGAATGCATATTTATATGAAAATATATATTTTCTAAGTATATACATATATGTACATAAAAATTGCCGTCTTGGTTTGTCTTTAAGGAATAGTCTTTGTATGTATGTAAATACTTATGTACATGTTTAGGAAACTGATTCCATATTACGATGTCACATGTTCCAAGAAAGAAAACTGCCGGGGTAATTTTAATTCAGAAAGATCTAAATTAGTATTTGAATTGGACATATAAACATATGTAAAGTTTTCTTAGTTAATAGTGGTTTTTATTTCGAATGAGAAAAGTACAAAGCTGTATCCAGCCGGATACATAAGTATGCAAATCCATAAATACATCCATCTGTGCATTTACTTTTCCATTTGTGCGAAAAAAGATTTGTATGAGACCGACTTTTTTATGTTTATATTTGCTTGTCGTAGAGTATATGGTTATATTGTACACGTGATAATGTAAGTAGCAACCAGGTATTGTTCAGCATAGACAACCGAGTCGACTTACATATATATGCACATACATGCATATATTTATATGTATGTATGTACATATTTTGTAGCCTTCACCGTGTGTATGAACACATGGATCGGGGAGACTTTCGAAGTTGAAACAACAAAATTTCATCTTCATAGTTCTTTGTCATCAGGTTAGGATAAATTTTGTTTTTATATTCTAGCCACGCCCTCTTGAGTCTCCATAAAGAGAGAAAGTGAAAACTCGTAAATTTATTTTCATTATAATTATCAAACCAAATGGTCGCCTGCCCGTATGAATATCAAAATTGCGGAAAATACACGATTTAGTCCTAGAACAGTACTCACAGTTTACAGGTTTTGAAAGAATATTATAATTTTACGGTATCTCCATCTCTATAATCACGAGCAATGTCATTGCTTTCTTTTCCTATGCAAACTTGTACCTTGGCTATGAAGCTTGAAATCTCTCGAAAGGTCAATATTTG
Source organism: Drosophila persimilis (assembly GCF_003286085.1). NCBI lineage: Eukaryota > Metazoa > Arthropoda > Insecta > Diptera > Drosophilidae > Drosophila > Drosophila persimilis. Next base: position 26,342,420 of record NW_020825288.1, on the reverse strand, counting down.
GAGTTCTGTCTTAGACCCCAAAAGCTGTATTTCAGATGCGAATTTTGACTTTTTTTTACCGCATTTAAATGTAGGAAAACCATGGAGGTCGTGGGCACCATAAGATGTAGGTATGTATGTATGTTGCTGTCTCCTTTGGTTTTGTTTTTTTAATATTTTTGATAAATTTGTTGGCAGTGTTATCATTAAAATATTCGCATAATTTATGTTGATACAAAAAATGCCACAAAAAAAACAATAAAACCCATAGACGTTTCTAGGTATTTTCTTCTTTCCCAACTGTCTTTCCCAAATCGTCCAAAATCTCAAAAAATCTTTATCACTGCTCGTAAAATTCGTAAGTGATAGAGGATCTCGGGAAATTTAATTTTTCGGAGTTAGCGGGCAACAATGAGAATTGTAGCAAAGGGTTGTGGTCTTTAAAAAAGACTTTAAAAAAGACTCTTTAAAAAAGACTGAGAAAAGAGAGTCATTTTGTGTGACTGCTTTTAATTTGTAATACAAAAATTGTAAATTGAAGATCTTCGAACTGGCAAATATATATTCTTGGCGATTGTCTATGACTGGAAAATGTTCTCATTTTTAACATTTTAAATGACAAAATATATCCGAGAAGTTTTCCAATATCTGGTTTGCTAGTCTGAAATCTTTTAGGAAGACATTCAAATTTAATCCTGTTACGGGGTTCAGTTTTAACTGTTTCTCTATTGAACCTACACTATAATTATAACCTTAATACACTGAAGGTTGTTACCAAATTTAAATAATTTGAGAGGCATATTTTGTCCCTTTAATTTAACAGCATTAATGTCACCTGGAATTTAAACTCAATCATAAACACTCAATGGCACACGGATTTAAAAAATATGTAATTATTTATATTTGTTTCGTTTCAGAACTAAACAAGAATCCAGTAGAAGGTTTCTCAGCTGGATTAATTGATGAAAATGATATATTCCGCTGGGAAGTCCTAATAATTGGTCCACCAGATACGCTTTAGTATGTCTATATATTTAGATATTTAATGTAAAGTTAAACAGCTCTTGCAATGAGTTTTATGGATTTGATCAGATGTATGCACCGCATTTCCGATCGCATAATAAACATAAAACAATAAATCCCCTTAGTTTATAAAAAAAATAAATTTTGTTTTTCAAAATTGAAACTTTATGTTGCCGATTTAACACAGAAAAAATGTTTGTTCAGATTTGAATTCTTATTGGATTCTTAAAGATACATATGTAGATTCAGATCTAGAGAATCCACGTGTAGTCAAACGTATTCTTAGCATTTCCACGCCTCTCCGGTAAATGGTTTTGTAGTACTCCCAAAAAAAAAACGAATCAAACAACGTATTCTATTTTTTGCTTGGGGAATTTGTTTGAGGTTTTGGAACTTCTATTAGTTGCTGGAATCTTAATCTGGTGAGTTTTGTAGATAAAACCAATTCGAAATGAAATTCGTATAGTTCATCCATTTCTGACATGGCGCGTTGTCCTGACGAAATACTAAACACGCCAACACTTTTTCTGGCGTAGTTGTCTGCTATGGACGACCGAAGAGGTCAGCAGAGCTCCTCTGCGCATATGGGTTTAAATTTAGCATACCAATCACCAATTGCTGCCCTTCCTGGCAAGACAAGATACTTTTTAGCTTCAACGATACAAATGTCTGTAAGAAAATAAGAGTCCAAATAAGATCAATCTGTCAAATGTCTTCAAAAAATATTACCAAAAAATTGGTATCAGTTCCACTTGGGGGACTAATCGGAAACTTATTCCATGTTTATAATCAGCATTCAATCGATTTTGATTTTTGTAAAATAATCGTTTTACTGTACTGCATCTATAGGTTCAGTCTAGAAAGATAATACTTAAGATAAGTAACTTGTTTTACAGTCGGATTAATCGGCTATATTATAAATGTTTATACTTCTTGGATTTATTAAATGTTATTTCTTTCCCTGCAGTGAAGGAGGCTTTTTTAAAGCACATCTTTATTTCCCCAAAGAATATCCGTTGCGTCCACCTCGAATGAAGTTCGTCACAGAAATTTGGCACCCTAATATTGAAAAAAACGGAGACGTCTGCATTTCAATTTTACACGAGCCGGGAGATGATAAGTGGGGATACGAAAAAGCATCTGAGCGCTGGTTACCCGTGCATACAGTGGAAACTATCTTGATATCAGTGATATCAATGTTGGCTGATCCCAACGATGAGTCTCCAGCAAATGTAGATGCCGCCAAAGAATGGCGAGAATCTTATCCTGACTTTAAACGGAAAGTAGCTCGCTGTGTCCGAAAAAGTCAAGAGGAGTGCTCGTAGAAAGTGGATTTGCCCTATATTTGTATATTTATATTAAAAATTTGATACATTAAAAAGAATAACTGAATTAACAGACGAATATTTCATTTTTTTAAACAGGGTTGTAAGAATACTCTAGATTTTGATTAAAAGCAAAAAAATGTTCTAAATTTTTATTTGTATGTTATACCCGAAAAGGACAAATTAAAAAATATTGTCCAAAATTGCATTTTCATTGTTCGCTGACTTTTGAGTGCTGATATATTTATTTTTATTTTTTAGTAACTGTATTATCTGTTTAAGAAGCTTATCTTATCAGAATTCAAGAGAACACTATATAAAACTGAAGCAAAAATATGTCTGCGGCAGCCAAATTTACTTATAATTCTATATCCGGGAACCGGAAAAAGACTCCCGATGCTGACTGACGAATAATCTGCACGTACATGAAAAAAGACTACTATGCGCTATTTTGTATAACCTATACTCAAAAGAAGTATGGGAGGTGTATTAGATTTGTGGTGAATGTGGATGCGTGTAACACCCAGAAGGAAACGTTTCCGACTCCATAAATTATATACATTCTTGATCAGCATCAATATCTATCTAGACTCCTGTGATATGACACTTTAAAATTTTGCCAGGAAAAAAAAGCCTAAAAGGTGCCTTTTATTATTTATACCTCTGTGTTTTGGTTCAGGAAACAGATGTACTCATAGATCTGTATGTGATACCAATGTGTCGCGTTTTCTTCTTTGATACTACATATGTATGTATGTATGTAGTATGTGCTGAAAAGAGGAGCACAATTTAAGGCCATACAAGTAGGAAACAACAAGGGAAGTACCGAATCAAATTTTTCTAGGCTTGTTGATCAATAACACCATTTTTGTGTTTCTTGTGTACGGTGTATTTACTAGGGTGGTCTGATAAGTACTTAACCTAAAAAAGAAAATCGAACATTTTGGAAAACTGGCGATTTATTTCTCAGTAGTGTTGTCTAGTAGAATTTTTATACCGAAAATCAAATATTACAGTGCTACGTAAAATAGGTTTTAATTTGTATCTGTTTTTTTTTTGTGGATTTTTCCTTTTGAGTATTAAAATGTTGTCTACCAGGACGAAGCACTTGGGTGCTGTGGTGAATTTTTATGTCGGGCGTATATTCAAAGAGAACGCAGTACCACTCTCTATCGTTGTCTCTTTTCTGAGTAACGGGTATCTTAGTGTTGGGGAAAGTGTTCTTTAATTTCAAAGTTTCGACTGGTTGGTGCTCAATCACCAAGACGGAACACACTCAGTCTTTTCTGAACTCATCATCTAGACTCTTCGTCACACCTTGACGGATTACTCGTGACTTCAAAATGGAAACATTGTCGCCCTTTTGAGTTGGACTCTTTAGCAAATGTAACTCTTCTCCACTGATATCGAATTAATTCATAATACTGTCGTAATACTTTTACATCGTAATGGCAAACTTGTACGCTCGTTTATTATTAAAATATTTCAGCACGTAATTAGAATCTATTATATAATAAAAGGGTTTCTAAATTTTGCATCTAACTTTGTTTAATGCCATTCTTCACTTTTGAGCACAGCATTGCTACCCACTTGTGTCTAAAAATAGTTGATTTACTCTTTTTTACTCAATTTACTTAAATCTATATTTTTCATAAACGGCCATATCCTTTATGTTTTCGAATGCTTGATTTCTCGCACTCTCTGAATCAATCTGGTCTCAGTATCACATAGTGCATTAATTTCCACAAGATGAGCCTCCCTGCCAATCAGAAGCCCCGGTTGCATAGCTGATAGGGCCGGAACATCAAACAAAGAAATGGGTGCTTGCATACAAATAAACTAACCGTCAACCGGCAGTCCCGCGGACGGGAGCGATCGTAGTGTGGGATGTGGCAGACGGTTTCGCCGAGAACGCTCAGGCTATCGGCGGATAGCGCCTTCATGACCCCATCGAACTCAGAATTAATACGAAGGTCTTTGCTATGTGATAATACCGACAGGTATCGCCGAGAGTACCTAGGCTATCGCCGGACAGTACTTACGGGACCCCGCCGGCCTAAGAGTTACTACGAAGCGGAAGGGGGCTTTGCTAGGCGGAAATACCGACAAGTATCGCCGAGAGTACCTAGGCTATCGCCGGACAGTACTTACGGGACCCCGCCGGCCTAAGAGTTACTACGAAGCGGAAGGGGGCTTTGCTAGGCGGAAATACCGACAAGTATCGCCGAGAGTACCTAGGCTATCGCCGGACGGTACTTACGGGACCCTGTCGGCCTAAGAATTACTAAGACGCGGAAAGGGGGCTTTACTTTGCGGAGAAACCGCGAAACCGTCGGCGGCTTTGGAGAGGTGATGTTGCAGGAGGAGGTCTAGGGTTTCCAGTTTCCGCCACTCGCGCCGTCGAAGGTCGTATGTCGGATGCACGTTGGGTGATCTCCTGTACGACCTTGAATATTTCCTGTAGTCGTGTCGCCTTCTCGTGGGCAGGGTCCGGTTCACTTCCTAATCCTGGAGTCACCTCGTCGTACAAGGCTCCTGGTAGCCTTGGTTCTCGTCCGCGTACCAAGAAGGCCGGGCTGATGGCCGTGGTGTCCGACGTGCTGCTGTTTATGGCCAAGCTCAACTCGGTGAGGAGGTCGTCCCAGGTCCGTTGGTCCCCGTCAACGGGCCCTTAGCCTGGCTCACCTTAAATTTTTGGCAGCTTTCGCAATGTTTCACGTATCGGGCCGCGTCTCTGTAGAGTCCTAGCCAGTAGTATCGTTGGGTTACCCGAGTGGCGGTCTTCCGTATTCCTAGGTGTCCGGCGGTCGGGTGATCGTGGCATTCTTCCAACACTCGCCTACGATGATCACTTGCGCCGCATAACTTCCACTGGTGAGATTCTTCCTCGATTGGTCGGTGTCCAGGCTGCCGGTAGATCTGTTCGTTCTCGATTATGAATTCTCTGCATTCCTCAGGTCGTCACTGGATACGTTTAAACAACTTTTGTATCCAGGGGCAGGAGGGCGGTTCTTCTAAGGTTCGCTGTATGTTGTCGATAGGTTGCCGGGAAAGAGCGTCTGCTACGATGTTTTGGCTTCCGCGTCGGTAAAGCATGTCAAAGCGATACTGTTGGAGTTCCAGAGCCCAACGAGCGATGCGACCAGTCGGATTATTGATCGAGTTTAAGCACTTCAAGGCGAGATGGTCGGTGATGACGTCGAAGTGGTAGCCCTCCAGGTAGCATCGTAATTTCCTGATGGCCCGTGGCCAAGTAGTTTTCTTCTGCTTTCAAGAGCCTTCGACTGGCGTAGGCTATGACCCTCTCCTCTCCGCTGATCTGTTGCGTCAGGACTGCCCCTAGGCCGTAGTCGCTTGCGTCAGTTTGTAGGGCGAACCTCTCCGTGAAATCCGGACAGGCTAAGACGGGGGCTTGGGTTAACTTCTCCTTCAGTTCCTCGAAAGCGGCCTGCTGTTCGTCACTCCAGATCCACCATTTCTCCTTCTCCTGGAGGTTGTACAATTGGTTGTACAATCGTCGCGAAGTTTGGGACAAACCTCCGGTACCACGATGCCACCCCTAGGCAGCGTCGAAGTTCCTTTATTGAACTTGGTGGGGCCAACTGCCGGACGGCGACGATCTTATCTGGGTCGGTTGGTATACCCTGCTCACTAATGACATGTCCCAGGTATACGATGCTTTTCTGGAAGAAGCTGCATTTCTTTTGGTTCAATCTTAGATTCTCTCGCAGATGGTCGACGTGTTCCTCCAACGCCGCTCCTATGACAATGATGTCATCAAGGTAAGCGAAGGCCTTGGGTTCCATCTGTGGTCCGATGACGCTGTCCAAGGCTCGCTGGAACGTAGCCGATGTTGAGTGCAGCCTGAGTGGAAGAGTCCTCTGCCCGGAACGGTGAAGGCGGTACATTCTCGGCTCCCCTCGGCCATAGCGATCTGCCAATACCCGTTCTTGAGGTCCAAAGTCGAGATGTAACGTGCGTTACGGAGCCTCTCGATGATGTGGTTGATCCTGAGCAGTGGGTAGGCGTCGGGCAGTAGGCAGTGATTGCGCGTTGAGTTGTCGGTAGTCTACGCACATCGGCATCTCGCCTGTCTTCTTTCCCATCAGTACGATGTGTGCGCTGTGTGGGATTTTGGTCTACCTTGACCCGCCCATGTCCTTCGGGGCCGTGGTCTTCCAGGCGTAGCGGGTCGTGGTATAGAGCGATGCTGGTTTCCCGTGGGGTCGTTCGCTTTGACTAAGCCGCACGGCTGGGCATGTCTGATTCGGCTCGCGTCTATCGTGTTATATTTTTAGCGCCGCCGGGTCCATCTCGGTCGGGGCTTAGATGCGTTGTCCTTGTATTGCTACTGGGTCTGGCGTGGTCGAGGCTTAGCTCCGTTGTCTTGGTAGGGATACTCTGGGTGGTTTTCGAGGCAGACGGACTGGCCCTGGGTGCGTCCAGCGGTGTCGCAGTCGTCTCCGTCGAATCTTTGTTGCTCCGGACTCATCAACAAAGCTACGACGGAGACGACAGCGACACCGCTGGACACACCCAGGGCCAATCCTTCCGCCTCGAAGAACACCCAGAGCAACGAAGATTCGACGGAGACGACTGCGACACAGCTGGACACACCCAGGGACAGTCCGTCCGCCTCGAAGAACCCCCAGAGCAACGAAGATTCGACGGAGACGACTGCGATACCGCTGGACACACCCAGAGCCAGTCCGTCCGCCTCGAAGAACACCGTGTGGTCGGTGTGGTCGTATCGCATCGTAGGTTTGGTTCAGGTGGCGTCGCTGGGTCTGGCGAGATTCTGGTACTTTGTCACTGGTACATTGCTGGGTCTGGCGTGGTCAAGATTCTGGTACCTTGTCACTGGTACATTGCTGGGTCTGGTGTGGACGAGGCTCAGATGCGTTGTCACTGGTACATTGCTGGGTCTGGCGTGTTCGAGATTCTGGTACGTTGCTGGGTGTGGCGTGTTCGAGATTCTGGTGCGTTGTCACTGGTACACTGCTGGGTCTGGCGTGTTCGGGGTTCGGATGCGTCGGCTTCGTCCGGTGGATCGCTGTTGGATTGGTCAAGCGGGTAGGAGCAGCGGATGCAGTCGTGGGGCATTCGTCACTACAAGTAACCATGCGGGGACGAGTCGAGGAGGGCGTGGGGAATGGGCTGGTTTCCAGCTGGGTCAACTGCAAGTACGCCGCAAAGGAAATCGAGCCCCAGTATGATGTCGTCCACTACCATGGGTAGGACTAATAGAATCACCCGCGTTTCCTGTTGATCCACACGTACCTTGACTGACACTGCTTGCGTCACCTCCTTTGCTGTAGTCCTTATATTCCGCGCATTCCCTCCGGTACTTAATTCCTGTTCGATGCGTTGACTGATGAACGACCGAACTGCTCCCGTGTCGAGGGTGGCTGTCAGTGGTACTCCATCGATGGCTACCAGCACGGCGATCCTGCCTCCTTCCAGACTTAGGGGATGAGTTACTCCTGGGGGCCCTGGAGGTACGTCTCCGACCTGTTCCCTGACGAGCGGAGACTCGGTCCGTTTCCCGACTCGGATAGCCTGCAGCAGTCAATCGTCCGGATGCCGCAGCGGCCACACTCCCAACAGAATAGCACTCGCCGATTCCTGCATGAACTGCTGAAATGACCTTCTTCCCCCTCTTCGTATCTTCCAAGCGCTGAAAGTATCGCGGGGGTAGGAAGAACTCCAAGAATTCTTTCCGGAACTCGGTCGGTTTTCCTTGCATCTGTAACGTTCTAAACCATTCTTCTGCCTTGCCAGTTAGTAGCCCAGAGATGGCTCGCGGCAGTTGTGCTGTGCTTCCGACATATGAGTCCACCCTTTCTTCCAACTGTTCGATGAAAACCAGCGTATCCGAGGGTCCGTCGAACTTCAGGCCCCAATTGCGTAGTTTATCGGCCAGGGCAGCGAAGGAGATTTCTTCCCTTCCGGGTCGCGATGTTCCGGTGCGATGCTGGTGGTGATTGCCACCATGTCGCCGGTCAGTTGTGGTTTCAAGCCGGCCAGAGTCGTCGTGAGCTGCTCGGGAACTCGGGAATTATGATGGATAGGGGCTGTTCCGCACAGATCCGTTCCTTTTGCTCTCGCTGACTCGGTCCCGGCGACGGGGACGTGTTCCTCGGATTTCTCGGGCTGGGCGCGCTGTCGAAGACCATTCCGTGCTCTTTGATCCGTTTTTCGATCGCAGTCGGATGCTCACCGCGCGAGATGAAGGCCGAGATCCTGCTGCTCAATTCGTCCACTGTCCCGGTTTCACCGAGGCCGAATTCCGCGGCGATGGCTTGCAGTTCGTCCTTACGCCGACACGAAATCCACTGTACACCCATGTCGACGCACGGTGGTAGAACTGGCACTTAGACGTCTCTCGCGTTTCCGGCGGTAATATCACGTATTGACCTTCCAGTAGAGTCTTTACTGATGTAACGCACTGGATACCAGAGTCCTAGAGGTTAGTCACGGCGGCACGGCGTATGCACGGTTAACACGGTTGCCTCAGTGGAGGGTGCATCCTGCTGTTGCGTCCTTGGAGTCCTTGCTGCTTGGGGTCCTGGTCGATGGTCGTGGATGTCGTTGGTCTTTATAGTAGCCTTGGGATCGACCTTTGCTAGGCCGGTAAATGGTCCTTGCTATAGTTGTCCTTGTAGTCGTCCTGACTGTTGATCCTTACTAGGCCGGTCAATAGTCCTTGCTATCGTTGTCCTTGGAATTGTCCTTGCGGTCCTGGTCGTTTTGGGTTCGTTGACTTAAGCGCGGAATCTCGTCTCGTGTTGATGGCTGAACGCTGACCGATCACTTTGAAGGCCGGGCATTTACTGACTGCTATCGTTTTGAAGGCCGGGCGTTGACTGACTGCTATCGTTTTGAAGGCCGTGCGTTGACTGCTTGCGCTGAAGGCCGGGCATTGAATGACTGCTCTGAAGATCGGGCGTTGACCGATCGCGCTGAGGGCCGGGCATTGAATGATCGCGCTGAAAACCGGGCATTTACTGATTGCTATCGTTTTGCAGGCCGGGCATTGAATGATCGCGCTGAAGACCGGGCATTGAAGGACTGCTCTGAAGACCGGGCGTTGACTGCTCGCGCTGAGGGCCGGGCATTGAATTGTTCCTTCTGGTTCTGAGTCCGAAATATATAGCCGGGACAGTCGGTCTTCGGGAGGTTTCCGATGCTCGCTCGGCTTCTGCAGCTCACGACTCGCTGCTCGCCGCGTATCGTTCTCTTTCTCAGTCGTCTCGCTGCGGTGTTCTCTACTTGTGTGGGCGCGGCGGCCACGTGTTGACGCTATGGCTACGTAGGTTAGGGAAGCCAGCCTCGGCTGTACATGAATAATGGGCGGCCTCACGGTCGGTTTTACAGACACAGCTATTCCTATGCCTTAATGATGTTGACCGGCCGCGCTTGCGCGTGGTACAGTCCCGACGCCCTCTTCTATTCGCTTTTCTGATCAACTGTTCCCCTTAGCACCCCAAAACGTAACGGAACCCCGGAGTTCCTGTTCGGGCGCCATCTGTAATTTTATTTCTTTTGACAAACATTAAGTCTAACTTTGCGAAATGGTGACCAAAATAGGGATATATATTTGGTTAAACCTTTGAGAGTCTATAATCCACGCTTTTGACTTTTTTGGAAGTGGGTTTCAGTTCAGTTCAATTCAATTTGGGGTTTCTCGGTCCGACCCAGGAGACGACGTTGACGCTGCTTCAGACGCCGCTGGGATATCTGTCCCGTACGGCCTTTGTTGGCTTCTGCTGCTAGAGGCTTCTTCGGTATTGTCGCTGGGATCTTTTTCGGTTCTAGTGTCGTGTCATCCAGCAGTTTGTATTGTACACCGCAATTATCATGACTGCTTACTGTTGTTTCCAGCTCCGATACAGCGGATCCGTAGAAGCTGCTGTCGTTGGCGGTGTGGTAAGAGCCAAAATCGTTGAAGCTTGTTTTAGTGGTCGAGAGACTGCTGGTGGTAGTTTTCTTGGCTAGGCGTGTCTTGCGGGGCCGAAAGTATTCGGGATCCGTGATCAAGGGCATCCTACGATGGCCGTTGCAAAGCACTTGAATTGGACCCTTGGGCTCGGTCTCTTCCTTGAGCGGAAGCGGTTTCATCGATTCCACACCCATGGACATCAGGCCAAAGTGGCGCATCATGGCAAAGGCCTCCCGCTCCACGGTGCTTGTGTCGTTCCAGTCTTCCATGGTGGCGTGCTCTCCCAACGGCTTGGTACCGGCGATCTGTTGGATACGCTCCATCATGGCCAGGCAGTCCTGGATTCCCTTGGTCTTGGAGCTCGCCGGCCCGTGCAGCTTATCAATCACGGCGTTTCGCTTGTTGCGATCCGCTAAGAAGTCGTACGTGTCGCTGGGACGTGGAGTGTACTCCGCCTCGCGCTTCTTCTCATAGGCCATCTGGCCCAGCACAAAATTACAACCCGGCTGTGAATCGAGAAGATCGTCCTCGAAACGTGTAGACGGTTTCCAAGCCATTTTGTATCAAAACTAACTGATTTACAGATGTAAGATTTACAGTTAGGCTGAGCCAACAGAAAGTGCGTAGCTTACTTGTAGCGTTCTAGCCCCCCGACTAAACTGGCAATCAATCGTACAACTTAATTTTAAAAATAACAAAAACTAGGGGAGGGGTATTTTAAAACAAAAAACGCAACTTAAACTGCGTTTTAAAAAAGAGTTGCCGCGAGGAAAGAGAGGAAGCGATCTTGGCTGGGGTACATATCTCAATGTACTCGAGGGTCGAAATTACAGCAATATTTATAATTTGCCGGGATTCCGAATTTCGGTCCGACGATGGGGACGGGGCGACAGTCCCGCGGACGGAAGCGATCGTAGTGTGGGACGTGGCAGTCGGTTTCACCGAGAACGCTCAGGCTATCGCCGGATAGCGCCTTCAGGACCCTATCGAACTCAGAATTAATACGAAGGTCTTTGCTATACGATAATACCGACAGGTATAGCCGAGAGTACCTAGGCTATCGCCGGACAGTACTTACGGGACCCCGCCGGCCTAAGAGTTACTACGAAGCGGAAGGGGGCTTTGCTATGCGGAAATACCGACAAGTATCGCCGAGAGTACCTGGGCTATCGCCGGACCGTACTTACGAGACCCTGTCGGCCTAAGAATTACTACGAAGCGGAAGGGGACTTTGCTATGCGGAGATGCCGACAAGTATCGCCGAGAGTTCCTAGGCTAACGCCGGACAGAACTTACGGGACCCTGTCTGCCTAAGTATTACTACGAAGCGGAGGGGGCTTTGCTAGGCGGAGATACCGACAAGTATCGCCGAGAGTACCTAGGCTATCGCCGGACGGTACTTACGGGACCCTGTCGGCCTAAGAATTACTACGACGCGGAAAGGGGGCTTTACTATGCGGAAATACCGACAGGTATCACCGAGAGTGTCTAGGCTATCGCCGGATAGCGCTCTCGGGACCCGGCCGGACTAAGAACTACTACCACGCGGAAAGGGGGCTTTACTATGCGGAAATACCGACAGGTATCACCGAGAGTGCCTAGGCTATCGCCGGATAGCGCTCTCGGGACCCAACCGGACTAAGAACTACTACGAAGCGGAAGAGGGCCGACAGGTATCGCCGAGAGTACCTAGGCAATCGCCGGACAGTACTTCCGGGACCCTGCCGGTCTACTGGGATCATACAGTGCTCCAACAGATTTCGCCGAGAGCGCCTAGGCAATCGCCGGACAGCAGCCTCGGGATCCTGCTGGGCCACAAACTACGGGAGGGGGATCACGCGGGAACGCCAACAAGTATCCCCAAGGACGCCTAGGCAGTCACCGGACAGCGGCCTGGGATATTGTTGGGTAACGAACTACTGGAGGGAATCATACGAAGGGGGGGCAACAGGTGTCGCCGAGAACGCCTAGGCTATCGCCGGACAACGGCCTCGGGATCCTGCTGGGCCACAAACTACGGGAGGGGATCATGCGGGAGTGCCGACAGGGGTCACCGAGAGCGCATATAGGGATGCCAGTCAATAGAAGGACAATAGATTAAAGCAATATTTCTGTTCGACTTTTGTTTCTAGATTAGGTTTCGTACTTTTAACAAAAAAACTTCGTAGTGACTTTTTTTGATAATCAATATTTATTTATTTGTATGGACCCACCAGAAAATACAATATATTCAACAACCATTACTTAACTAAACAACATAGTTAATCAATAGTTAAGCAATCGGATATGCGTTCAAATCAAAATAATAGAGTACATTCCGATTGATATAAATATTCTTAAGTTTTAGGCAGACAAAGGAAAATATTTTTAAATCATTTGTATTCGATTAAATCAATACTTTGGTAAATGGGAGTCAATCCAATGTTGCACAATGAATATATGCAAAATGATTCAAAAATATTGCTCTATTTTTATACAAGCTTTAAACATTTATAAATATATATGTATGTATGAGTATGTGCTAATTGAAGAAATCACAATATCTCTTGGAAGAATGCATAATAATTTTAGTGATATATGTATGTATGTGTCTGTTGCCAATTAGAATTTAGCTTAACGTATTCGTTGTCCACATGTGTATGTAAATTTTAAATGGTCCCAAAAAGTATTTCCCCAGTTGTTCTATCTCATTATATTTGTGTTTGCTATTTTATTTAAGTTTTATTATTGCATCCTTTCATATCAACGTCATATCTACTACGTCTAGAACCAATTTCTTATATTTGGATGTATAATATCCAGATATTATTAAAAGTAGATAGCTTTAACAATCTTAGCAAGCAATTATTCAATCATAAAGTATAAAAACATTTTGTTCATATTTGCAACCCGTTAGAAATAATTACAAATATAACACAAAACCAATGGCTAATGCCAATATAACATTATCCATAAAAGCTATGTATATTTCATTGCAACTGTGTTGCTATTTGTATGCCAAATTAATAAAGAAAACAGATTTAAAAAAAATAATAATTTTATCTGCATTAAATCTAAATCAAATTAAATCTAAGTATCTTCACTAATTTTACTTGTAGAATGTTCCGTTAAAGATGGAAGTAAAGATTCCGTGGATGGTTGCCTGCGAAAAAATTATGCATTTAAATTGAACATTCTTTTTCCATGCTTGGGAGGACGTACTTAAACCTGTCTACTGACATTTGGTAGGAGCCTGGTGCTGAGTTTGATCGTCCAGCGCGTACGAATCTTTCTAATCGAGAACCGCCTGGTTGTAATGCCTTGCCAGATACACCTTTTATAAATGGATTTCCAAAAGAATGTTTTTTTAACATTGTTTTTATTAATATAAGAGTGTCCAACTTTGGAATGCTGCGGACAACGGAATTTATATCTTCTTCATCAACTTGTACTAGACAGCAGTTTTCTTCTTCAGTGGGCAATGGGTAAACACCGCTTGTGGTGACCCAATCGTTTATCTAAAAATATATAAAACAACATACTTTCATGATACATGATAGAAATATATTTTTATAAAAACCTTTAGCTCTGGCACTGTTATTCTCTGAGTAGCATTTTTTTCTAGCATGTGCAAAATGCATCTTTTTAAATTTTCACTGACTGTTAATTTTTGTGGGAACACTACCGGGTCTTGTTGTATTCTTTCATAGAGCAAGGGAATGGAATCTGCTAAGAACGGCACATTGCCAAAAATTAAGGAATACAGCGTCGCACCCAATGCCCAGACATCTGATGCTCTCCCACAATACACGTTCTGGTAAAAAATATTAAAAATAAAAGTTTATTATACATAACATATTCAAACATTTTTGATATAACCAATAGTGCATACCTGTCCTAATATCAAGGTTTCGGGAGCCCTGAAGGCAGGAGTTCCACCGGTAGAGCCATTGGACATTATAGCATCTTCTCCAAGAAATTCATTGCAGACACCAAGATCTGCTATTTTTATGTGTCCACACTCCGTTAACAACAAATTTCCAGGCTTTATGTCCGCATGGATAATTTTTTGATAGTGTACTGTAATGAAAACAATAAAATACTACATTCGTTTTATGTGCATGTATGTGTAAATTACAACTCAAATGAACCATCTTTAAGTCTTATTCATGATTGTAGTTTTATTTTCGTAATTAGGCGCAGAAGCGCCTAAGATTTTAGCTGAGTATCGAATTGCGATAATTGATGTGGTCTGGTCAAACGTCAAAAACCTTTTTTTCCAAGACGTTAAGAATAACTTTTCGTAATACATGAAAGCCCACACTTACAATATTCCAATCCGAGTAGTGTTTCCCGAAAAATACTCCATACGCGTTCTTCTGACAATGGATTGTCCGTTGGAATTCTAAGAACTTCGCCTTGTTTTACCCATTCGAAAACCATATATAAGGAGTCCTCGATGGGGTCATCTAATACTTCCACTAGCTTGACAACGTTGGGATGATCAAGCTTCTTTAAAACAGCGATTTCTCTGTAAACACGATCCAGCGGAGAAGTTGTTTTCTTAGGACCTCGGCGCATTAAGCCAGCTTGTCGTAAAAGTCGCTTCTTTGAAAGAATTTTCATTGCATAATGGGTGGAATCTTCTTCAGAATATGCCAATTTTACGAGACCATATGAGCCCTACAATTAAAAAATGGAATTAATTGTTAGCACAACCCTTGCAAACCGATCGTTTTCATGTCAGCTATTTATATGACATGGCAGGGATATGTCAAGTTTGCACAGTAACAACGAGATAGACGGATAGATATATACAATATCTATGTATGCTCTTTTGGGGGCTTTCTTTTTTGTTATTATTATTTATCTTTTCTAAACATTTACAAGTTGTTCAATAAAACTACATATGGGAGGTAAAAAAAATTGATTACCTGCCCAATTTGGTCCATTAGTTTGTATTGGTTTAATTGTAGAAAGCTTCCAGATCTTTCTATTGATATTCTCCGTGATTCGCGTAGAGGAGGTCGCCGTCGATTCGATCGAGGACTGCCAAATGGACTGCCATACGGACTATATGGAACATTCGGATAGATAGGACGAGTTTCCATTGATTGAAGGTTTAAAGGAATATGAGGCCGCTGAGCTAAACATGTAGCTTCACAAGTAGACTTATCGAGTTCTTCGCCATTCAAATCTAACAGATGGTCGATACTCTTTGTTAGCTGAGATACAGAGTCGGAAGCTTGCGCTGTTTGGTTTTGATTATCATTGGAATAGTTTTCATTAATGTTTGGTAACAGACGAGATTGTGTTATTTGGAAGCTATTTGGCTCATTGTATATTTCCAACGACTGTGATTTCAGAAAAATTGGTCGTGAATATACGCATTTTAATTGTGGATATTCGGATTCTGGCTTGTTTTGGGGACCGTCAATATCGCTTTGACGAAGATCACAGCAATCTTTTGATTGGACTACATTATGAAATCTCTTGCTACCTTCTAAGAACTTGCCTATCTGCACCCGCTTACTATTAGTTGCTGAAATATCTTCAGTTGGTAAAGTTTGAATTATTTTATCATCTACAATATTTCGGGTTTTTGGCTTAGCACCACTTGGGTCCGGACATATTGTCTCACTCATGGAATGCCGTCCATTTGATTGCTTAGATTCAATGCTAATTTGTTGTAATGTTTTGTGTGGTGTGCGCTGCTTTTCCATTTTTTGAAGTCTTGTGTATTCACAACCATTCTGTGCTTTATCCACAATAACGTAGTCATCGTCGTCCTCGGAAAAAGTCTGAACTTCTCGTCCATTTTCATTGCCCGTCGTCCCGGCAAAAGCAGTAACATGTTCCTTTTCTGGGCTCCTTAAATTCCCAGCTGTTATTGTTGATTGTTGTGCAGCGTCCATTTTTTAAAATCAAACTTCAGAAGCTGACGGTCTGTCTAGTATCTATCCATTACATCATTACTTAAGTCATCACATTTGTTTGGTATTTAATGATTTAATATCATATTTTTTGAGCCTGAACTGAAAGAGCTGAGAAATGAAAGCATTCAAATGTATTCTAGCATAATTTGTATTATTAAATTAAACATACTGGAAACCCGAATTCAGTTCCCTTGCAGGTCGATCGTACCTACATATGCTTAATACATACATATAGTACCATAGTGACCTGATTTGTATTATTTTTGGCTTATTCATTTAATTTGTTCAAAGTTTTCAGGAGCGCCTTCAGTTTGCTGTTGATGACGATCTCCTGAAAACTTTTAACAACTTTGTATATATATAGTATTGTATTGTATATTTGTATAAGTATATCTTATAAACACAAAATACAACATAATCTGCAACAGTGCTCAACGATGACCAGGTATAGCAAAATTCGACTTGGCTGTTGGCTTTTTCGACCGCGCACAGTATTTTTATTTTTAGCACTAGTTTCAATCATATATACCATATTTACATTAATTACATACAAATTGTGTATTGAGATCAACAAAAGTGTTATATGTTGGAGCTTAGATGTTAACAGACAACAGCTGAGACCGAATAACGAATATTTTGTTTTTGGAATGTTGAAATCGCTGGAAAGTTCGTTTACATCTTTTAATTTATTTGTGCTATTTTTAACATTTTTTTCAAACGAGAAAAAATGCCTTAGTCGAGGGTTCCGACTACAAAATACCCGCTTCTCAACGGCATAAATAATCCCAACAACGCGGTCACAATTATATAATAGAATTTGTCTTATGGTATATTTGGAATTTTTTTTTCTTTCGATCACGTCGCTATATAAAAGTTGTTTATTATTGATACTGATCCAGAAGGTAGGAAACGGTAGTTTGTTTTGGGTTGATGCGTTCATTAGCATGAACTCAATATACCCTGTTTCTCTACGAGAAACGGGTATATAAAAAGCTTATAGCATCTGCGATTTTTCAATCAGCGCTCTTTGCGTACGTTTAGTGTTTCTCGCGCATTGTCTTTACTAAAACGATTTGTATTAGATTGGTACAATGACTTTGTTTTTTTCAAAGGCGATCGTCTATAGCTGGTTTTTGTGGTTCGTTCAGTGTCAGAACGTAAATGGTATCCGTCAGTATCACCTGTCAGAAATTAGCTATACGCCACAGACTCGTACTATTCGAGGAGAACAAGTACCATTGGAATTTTATGAAGCCATCGAAAGATCGGATAAGAAAAAGAATGAGCTGCAACATCGACTGCACCACTTTTTGGAAAATCTACAAAAGAATCTTACCACGTCCACAGTATTTAGAGACTTTAAGCCTACAGCATCGAGCTCTGAAAACTATGCCACTAAGATGAGTGAACTTTCAACATTTTTTCATGATGCTTCCTTCGCTGCTGGACTATTTGCCCATGAGAACGAAAGGTTCTACGATGTAATTAAAAACTCAAGCTATGCGCTGTTGTTGAAATTACGACAAGTCCCTGCAGCACAGCCCACACAGGTAAAGACTGTGCTAACAAACTATTTTTCGGAAATGGAGTTCTTTCATATTATGTTTTCCGAAATTGTGGACGAAGCACTGGAGTATACTGTGGGAACATTGCGTGCTGTTCAACGAATATTCCTCCAATTCGCTGATGTTCAGAGTGGCATACTACAAGACTGGAAACTGAAGCTTGACTTTGAGTGCTGTAAAATGTACATGGATTTCTTACAATACCATTCTGCGCAGGTATTTAAATGTGCTGCAGGCCGTGAACTGAACGTTGCCTATGACGTGTACGCTATGACAAAGATAAATGCCAAATATATAATGAGGCAGCTTGAGTTCCGAATTCAAAGACTTTTCAACTGTTTTATATTCAAAAAGTACGAAATACGATGTCAATTTCTCCAAAACGCCGAGAGAGATTTCGAAAGCCTCTTCAATAAGCTCGAAGAACTAGAAATGTATTTGGATATAAAAACCAAGCAAGGTCGAGCTTCGGATTTAAGATTCCACCGACAAAGCTATATCCAGCATGACGATGTCACAACAAAATCGACTGAGCCTCTCAGTGACTGCCTACCACCAAATTTTCCCTTCAGTCAAATAAAATCGGAATTAAGATCCTGCTTTTATTTATTTGGTGGAAAATGACTCACTGGTTTTCAAAATACAACATTTGCCATAATACGTAACTTCTCTCGATGTATAAATTGTGGAGATAGTCACTCAATCTGGATGACTTCATTATCGTTTAAATCATTCTAAAATAAGTTTGAGGTTTAAACTTTGCATAAAGTGTTGTTCGATTTCGTTTTGGTGTACAAATTTGAATAAATAAATATTTTTCTATTATACAGATGCACAAATGTAAGAATTGATGTTTGAACTTTCATTAGAAACGTTATGTGGGTGCAAACAAATGAGATCAAATGGGTTCAACGAAATCAGACTCACAGTAAAAGTCCATTTGCTTTCGTTTGACAGAACTGTGACACAAATTCTGTGTCGTCCACTATAATGAAGATACAAGACAAGCGAATAGTCAGAATCATAAAGGGTACTACGCCCAATCAAGCACACGAGCTACCGATAACGGTTCTGCAGCACCCCCACCGAAATCCCTTCGGAAATTGGCAATGTTTCACTGAACGACTGTGTCGTTCAACCCGGACACTACTTCGTCCATCACGACACTTTGACTGTCGATTACATAGTCCACCGGTCAAAGGTTACTGGTCAGAGCAATTGTAGATAGCAAAAATTTAGGGGAATTCCCTTTTTGTGAAAATTTAAGGGGATTATTTTTTTGCAATATAAATTTGTTAGTGTTTTGTGAACTATCAATGCAATCTGACGTGCTTGGTAAAGACATTTTTTATACGCTAATTTTTTTTTCCAACGTTTCCTAATTTTTCTTGTAATTTTAATAGGTTTTAGAGAGATTTTTTACAGGTTTTTTTTTTAGGAACCCATCTACCGTGTAAAAACAGAATTAGGTTTACTTTATGGGGTCGGAAACGCTTCCTTCTGTTTCCATTTTCACCAAAATTCTAATGTACCCCTGTACTCATTTTGTGTATCGAGTATAATCACACCTTGAAAAAAAAAAATAAATTAAAAATAAAATTAAATAAACAATTTTAAAGGCCCCCAAAACTTCACTTTGTTTTGAAGCGTAAATATGGTGATGTAGAGTGTTATTATAAGTTGCGATGAAATAGCGAACGTGAGACGTGAGTGGCAGCCCTACCGTGACGAAGACCAGAAGTAAGTCAGGAGACTAAAATCGAATTGGGTTCTCTCTCTAACCAAATTTGGGAAATATCAATATTTATGTTAGATTTTTGGCTATAGTAAACAATTTTAAGTAGTTTTAATGAATTTGTTTAGATTGATAACACTATCAGCTATGCCAAAAAGGGCAATACTCTACAATAATCTACATACATGCACATGAGAATATATACTATGTACATATATATAAGTACATACTCGTACATAATTAAATAATCCATAGCTATACATGCGGTTGTTGCTTTTTCAGAATATAGTACATATACATACATTGCCGATCAATAGAATAGACTCAATGAATTTTCTATAAGAAATTTCATTTAAAAAATCAAGATACGAATGAGTCAAGTCAAGGTATCTTTAATCAACAAATTTGAGTTCTAAGTTTTTTTTTAATATTTTGTTTTGTTTTTGAACATAAAAACAGTTGACATTTTTATCGATCAATGCTTATAATTATTATAAACGACAAAGTTTTTCAGAATCTTCATATTAAATTGGTTTTTTGTGATTTTTAAAGTTTGTTAAATAATGAATGTAGAAATTAGAAATGACTTCATAAATTCGATTTGGCATTGAATCATACAGGGACTTCAGATAGTACAGGGATATGTCCCTTCAGATCTTCAAATTGTGTTCCGGATTCATACACTTTACGCGAAAGCCATCACCATACGTTCTCTTTATTATTTAGATCTGGAGAGTAAGGTGGCCTCCATTAATGCAACATTTTGGACTTCAATCCACTTCTTTACCACTCTAGCAGTATGAATTTGGGCATTGTCTTGCTAAAAAATACAATGTAATGTCGCAAAGATGTTGGAAAAGTAGTGAAATGACATTTGGAGTAGCTCTTTGTGGCGAATGGCTTTCAAATTATACGAAAAAAACTGGATTTCAAATGTACCATAATAAGAGATGGTACCCCACACCATTTTACTCCCCTTACGACTATGGTGACGGGCCAAATTATGTCCTTTCTTTCTTAAATCAAGAAAAGTAGTCATTAAACCCATGTGGTCCATCCAAATTAAAGCGTTTTTCATAAAATTAAAGCGTTTTGGTACCATTCGCTTTTCCATTTCATATGATCCCGAGCTAAAAAAGAGCGAGCTTTTTTCGAACGTCAGTAAATGGTGCTTTTTTTTGTGTTTTAATCTGTTTAGATGTTTTCGTATTCGTTACGAGTGATAGGTTGTGTGATACAGGTGCTATACTAGCTTTAACTTCAAAATTTAATCGATTTTAGCCGCAGAGCACGATTAGTTTGTTGGGAGCTTTCATATTATTTCCATAATTTGATGAATTTCCTAAGAAATGAGACACAAGACTGGCTTTTAAACATTTTTTTTGGCGATCTGCCTGGTTGAAAGGCTGCTGAACACATTTAAGCTTTTTCTTCCGCTGTTAGAACTTTACCACGACCCATTCTATATTGAAATAATAGGAAAGTGCAAGAGGTATTTAAATGCACCTTTTACCGTGTACATCAGTAACAGAAACCGTAGTCTCCGAGTCTATTCGAATGATCGCCTAAAAAGCTAAATTTTCGGCATAGGGTGAAGCAAAATGGAAATAAATCATAACTGTAAAACTTCTTCAGCCCACTCTTATTCCCCTGCTCTTACAAACACAATACAAATTTCGTCGAAAGCTTAATTCACAAATAAGAGAATCAAAGTGTTAAACCAAAAATGCATTGAGTCCATTCTATTGATTAGCCTCCATAGAGGATTCAACTTTAAGATCATTTTATATATACATATGTTTCAAAAACTTGCAATTCAAAGTGATTGCAATATTCTTATCAAGTAATCCCCTGACCTTATATATACTCTGAAATATGTATATAAGTATAATATAAATACATACATCAGGACGGCAGTGTGTTGATAACTATTTATAAACACTGTGCATCAAAGTATTTATAATTTTCTTATCATGAAATCGTAACTAAGCTGCGTTTACAGACTATTCAGTTGTCTATATTGAACTAGCGCAATGGGTGCCAAATTGAAAGCTGCGCAAATTTTGAAAATATTTATTTTCCTGTATGTTTTTTTTCTGAGAATTGTTCAGTCAGCTGAAGAAAAAACTATTCTCAGTAAAACAAGTATTTATCGGAATAGTAGCACTGATGCAGTTTTCGAGATAATGAGGGTTGTGTCTGAATTGAAAGCTGCTGTGCACAGGCTAACTTTATGTATAAGCCTTGGAAAAAATCCAAGTACGGTTAAGCTGGATGATCTTATTACGGACGTATTGAAATCACTTGGAGATATCGTGATGGAGATTGGAAATGTGGGTACAGTCATTGTGGAGCAGGTGTTTCCCACTTTTAGCCTTGAGCAATTTAAAGGCGCTCAGAAACCATTTGACTCTTTGACCGAAGGTATGGGAAGAACCGTTCACGGAATAAACGAAAGTCTTATGAACCAATCCGAAAACTTAGAGCAATGGACCGCTAATATCAAGGAACACTTAAGATACTTTAACCAGACACAAATATTCAGCAGTACCTGCCAGATTGTGGACAATGTGATACAAATTAGTACGATTGAGTTGCACAGCTGTTGCAATATCACTATGAAACCCATTCTTTCTCTCTGTCATAGCTTTCGGGCTCTTTTAGGAAGCATATTTAGTAATATGGCAGATGTGCTTCATCGCTTGCAAATTTGCATTGAGGATAAACAATCATATCTGGAGTATATGACACCATGCTTTCAATTGGCGTACGACGAGGTAATAGAATTGATTGAAACCTCAGTGCACCTGAGACGAAAATTTAAAAGACTAATGCAGCTTAAAATCTTATATTCTAAATGCTGCCTCTCATTAGCTTTTGTAGAACCTGATGAGAAAAATAATAATTATTCTTTGTATATTTGAATCTTTACACTGTTTATCTGTTAATAAAATAATTTACCACTTCCAACTTTACTTTTTACAATACAATACGTTGTAACGAAAATTCATCTTTGTCGTTTGACGCGTTTTGCGAGGGGGAACGTTGTGAGTTGCTGCGGCGACCGCAACTCTACATTTATACCCGATGCTTAGTCAGTATGGCTCTCCTCCGGCAGACGGTGCGAAATTTTGAAATATTCGTATTATAGTGAGATCTAACAGGAGTGTGGATACCAAATTAGGTTACTCTAGCCTTAATTGTCTCTGAGATCTGGGGATGTCACAGATTTTCGTCCTTTGCGGGGGCGGAAGGGGGTGTGGCGGAATTTTGAAACAAACTTGTCAAGGTCCGATATCACAGGAGTGTGGATACCAAATTTGGTTGCTCTAGCCTTTATAGTCTCTGAGATCGAGGAACTCGCATTTTGCAATAGGCAAAGCCGACCATGAAACCCTGTGTGTTAGAGAGAGATAGAGCGGGAGAAAATGAAATTGTTTTCTTGATTCTGGCTATAATAATTATACGATCTGGCTCAGATTTTGCACTAGAAGATATAGTCATCATCTACGATTCTGCTTTTACTATTTTCTCGGAATATCCGCTCGGCCGAACTCGTAGCGCTATTTTTATACCCGATACTCAAAATGAGTATTGGGGTATATTAGATTTGTGGTAAAAGTGGATGTGTGTAACGTCCAGAAGGAATCGTTTCCGACCCCATAAAGTATATATATTCTTGATCAGCATCAATAGCCGAGTCGATTGAGCCATGTCTGTCTGTCCGTCTGTCCGTCCGTCCGTCTGTCCGTCCCCTTCAGCGCCTAATGCTCAAAGACTATAAGAGCTAGAGCAACGATGTTTTGGATCCAGACTTCTGTGATATGTCACTGCTACAAAAATATTTCAAAACTTTGCCCCGCCCACTTCCGCCCCCACAAAGGGCGAAAATCTGTGGCATCCACAATTTTAAAGATACGAGAAAACAAAAAACGCAGAATCGTAGAGAATGACCATATCTTTTAGACTGCAGAATCTGAATTGGATCGTATTACTATTATAGCCAGCATCAAGAAAACAATTTCATTTTTTCTCGCCCTGTCTCTCTCTAACACACAGGTAGCATAGGCGACTTTGCTTAGAGTAAAACATTAGCGCCTAGATCTCAGAGACTATAAAAGCTAGAGCAACCAAATTTGGTATCCACACTCCTAATATATCAGACCGAGACGAGTTTGTTTCAAAATTTCGCCACACCCCCTTCCGCCCCCGCAAAGGATGCAAATCTGGGGATATTCACAAATCTCAAAGTCTATTAACGCTAGAGTAACCAAATTTGGAATCCGCACTTCTCTTAGATCTCACTATAAAACGTGTATCTCAAAATTTCGCCCCACCCCCTTCCGCCCACACAAAGGACGAAAATCTGTTGCATCCACAATATTGCAGATTCGAGAAAACTAAAAACGGGGAATCATAGATAACGACCATATCTATCAGATTGCTGAATCTGGATCAGATCAGATAATTTTTGTAGCCAAAAGGAACAAATCAATTTGCAGTGGCTACGCAGCGCGTGACATCACGCTCAGACTGATTTTCTGTCTCTCTCGCACGCACTCTTTGTCGTGTCGTTTAATATTAGCGGCGTCTGCCGGAGGAGAGCCATACTGACTTAGTATCGGGTATAACTGTAGAGTTGCGGTGTCCGCAGCAACTCACAACGTTCCCCCTCGTTTTACATTGGTGTCAAGTGGAAAGATCTGAAGCAATAATTCCCAGATGAGCAGCAAGACAACGGGCCCGTTCCGTGAACATGGAGACCGATATAGTTACATCGGCTTCACCGACACACATATTACCCGCTTCCCAGAATCAGATGGATAGAGACGATGTTCGAGCATTTTAATTTCATATTGTCAAAAGCCTATGCTATGTTCAGCTTTGTTCAGCGGAATTCATCCCAGTTAAGGGAACCATATACGAGGCTAAGTCTGTACTCATTTTTTTGTGCACTCGTGGCTTGAGTACGCTTCAATGGTCTGGAATCCCACTGGGGTTGTTCAAATTGCACGTGTCGAGAGATGTACAGGAAGTTTCTGAATTTTGCACTCGAGTCTTTGCGCTTTTCCATTCATTTACCGTCTTACCTCTTGGCCTGATCTGCTTAGTAGGATTGGCTTCAATACGACGGCCAGGGGCCGAAGGACCAATACACCCTTTGTGGATGATCCCTACCGGACCAATTATGACTTTAATGAGCCGATACGTAGGGCACTTCGCCAGCACAATGCATTGCCAGCTGGGAAGAGTGTATCATACAACATGCAGGTTCTAGGAGCATATCGAAACTAAATGAGGGTGAGAGATACGCTTCGGCTTCGGCTTTGGTCTCTGGTCGGCGGGGTGTGGATATTGAGGACATTTTACCACCAATTTAGCGCTCTAGCATATGTTCGAACTAAGAACTTTTAAGAATTGCGTACAAGTAGGGAAGGGATAATAGGAAATGGAATAAAGGGGGTCCAAGGGAATGATCAGCATATATACTGTAAGGAGAAGAATATTACCAGTCAGGTCTTCGTTGATTGAGTTATCGCCAATTTGCGAGAGCGCCCACCCTACCATGAACCTTCAAGGCCACCTATAAAACGTCAGGATCCCTTCAACAGCGAACGATGCCACGTGTATTGGAGCCCTTAATAGCACTTAACGTACAGGGTCAAGCCCAGAGATTCTGCAGGACAGTACCAGTCAACATAACTCGCAAGTATCATCAACTGGTAGTATCGATGCGAACAAAGTTCGCCTTAGTTTGCTAGGCAAGACACCAAGGAGTCCGTACTGGATTACGCCATAGAGCTCGAATAAACTCCAAACGCAGGGTGGGCGAAGCTCTAGTCGCTCCGTTCTATGTGGCAGTTTCTATGTGGCCGACGCCCTAGCGGCCAAGGATCGACCGGCACACCTCGCCATCGGGGTCGAGAGGCTATAACATCTAGTTCAGTGCCCAAACCGGTGGAAGAATTTGCGCGGGAAAACTAACTGATGTCAGTTCCAATTCAACGGACATAAAAGACTGCCAACGTATTACATACTTATCTACTTTAAATTTTAGCACTTCGATTATCCAATTTTTTTTTTCTAATGGAATATTCGTTCTCGCTGCAATTTTTTCCCGTAATTAATACAAAAATACTATTATGCCAATTTGAAAATGGTGTGTGGTAGTAGGAATCTTAAAAAATGTAGTAAAATATTGGCATAGCTTCTAAATATACATGAAAAATTTCATAAAAAGCGTTAGAGCCGTTTGGAACGAGCTGTAACAAAAACACCGTGGCAAGAGATTTGTATATACATATTAGATAATAATATTCTGGGTGTATTCATAATGACATGATATGATCCGAATTCTGTAATCTGGCTGTTATAGTTTGATATTTCTAGGCGCTAATCAAGAAGAACAGACGACTGGCAGTACAGACAGACATGGCTATATCGAATCGGCAATTAATGCTGTTCAATAAATTATATACTTAATGGGGCGAAAAGGCATCCTTTTTGTTACACGTTACATATACGAATCTAATATGCCCCTACACTCATAGAGTACCGGGTGGTCGGGTGAAACTCATTCAGAGTCTCTGTGTTAGAAGTCATTCGAACGAAGGAAAAGGAAAAGAGGCATTCGAGCATTAAGTTGTTACGGCTTGAAAGATAAATAATCTGGAGAAGATGAAGCTAATTCTGGGGGTCAAGAACATTCTGTGCCTCCCAGTTTAGTCAACTCCCTATTCCCAAAGCACCTGCAGCTAGAATCCCACAAACGACCATAAAGTATAAGTAAAGAAACAGGTTTAAAATGCGGTTAATAGTAAACACACTTCATATTGCGAGAATACGATCTGAATCCACTAAGTCCACAGAAATTCAATTTACATACGACATTGCGGAGCCATTCATAAAAATATTCATCGACTATCCCAATACTGCATTTAGATTTCATACTTAATATAATGAACGGAATGAGTGGAATGAATGAGTTTAAAATGCGGTTAATAGTAAATACACTTCATATTGCAGGAATACGATCTGAATCCATTAAGTCCACAGAATTCAATTCACATACAACATTGCGGAGCCATTCATAAAAATATTCATCGACTATCCCAATACTGTATTTAGATTTCATACTTAATATAATGAACGAAATGAGTGATCGGAATGGTCACTAACAATCCTTTGTATACTCTTGAAGAAGCTTATATAAAATTGGTCATACATTTGAAGCGCACTGAAGGAAAAATTAAAACTCAGCACATTAGTGAAAAGTCCTTTTTAAAGTTTAGCTTCCTTAGAGACCGTGACCCGATTGGAACAGATTGGAAAAAGAAAAGTTGTTAGCTAGAGGTAATGTGCGGAGAGGAAATAAAACGGGAAGACTTAGAAAGGATTAAGTGTTTTTATATCGGAACCGGACGGTTGCTTTTTCTTGGCTTCTGCTGTTCTACCATCCCCCAACCTGAAAGGAACATCCGCTAGGCCGCCTAGTAGCGAAATCTTGTTACAACATATTTTTTTCTTGATCAGGAAGAATAGGCGAATTGTACGTCCGTCGGATTACATTAAAACTAGTCTCTCAGTTTTAAGGATATCTCGAAAACATTTTGGTCATATGTGTTTTTCTTTCATGAATAGGCTAATCATTTGTCTATCTCCCGGATCCGACTACATATAACATATATATCTATATATATACATATGCATATATGTATGTATGTATCTGGCATAAGCTTTGCTTATAAAGATACAAGTTAGACTAGCAATCCAAATCGCAGTGCCCGATTTTCACATAAGGTTTATATTGCTGTTCTCATCAACTCGTTAGTTCAAGTCCAGTATAGTTAAATACGGTAAGGGTATACAACATTCGGCGTGAAGAAATTATCTTTATTAGTGGTTCCTAGTTTATACCTCGCTTTTCATAGAGCTCCGTCAACATCCATACATATCTATTCTTAAATTTAGCACTAATATATGTATGTATATCATGCAGTGGAATGTTCCCTAGTCTATCATAATATTTGTATCAAAAGGTCAAATGCTAATGCCTCCCCTAGTCCGGGCATAAATCGATTTGTGCATACATATGTACGTATAAAGGATATGTCAAAAGTGCATAAATTCGTCGCATAATATCTACAAATACTCATAAAAAAAAACTCGTTGGTTCATCGGAGCTGTGCTATTATTATCTGTGAGAAATGTCTTTGGGGCTATTATTCTGACCGCAGCTGTATGTGTGTAATATAATATAAGAGGTTAACTTACCAGAGGTAATTCGTCAATGGTTTCATTTTTGGATTGTAGTACAAATTGCGGCCTAAACACATGCAAAGGCTTATATTTACTTGTATGTGTTGTGTACATACTCATGTAAGTAAACACGTATTTAGTCTGCCTTTAAAGTTGTGGCCGAAACGAAAGCATTCAATTCAAGCTTTAAAGTTTGTAAACATCTGTACGTACGTACATACACATGTATATACTTACATACATACATACGTACACTTTAATAACAACTCGCAAGAAAATAATAAATGGAAATACAAATATGTACATGCATATGTAGGTACGGTAAATGTACATATGCTTATATTATACAGCACACATGCAAAGCTGAGTTCGGAAGTAGTGATAACCCCGATTGACAAAGCTGCTGCCTTTCATAGAACTTCTCACAAAACCGCAACAAAAGATTATTGTATGTTCGGACATGGCTGTAAGCCCGTTCACTAACATATGTGCACATAACATATTTATGTTCACATTTTCACTAAACTGTATAAATACAGTACACAAAACAAGGATAAGCAGTAATGTTCATGCATTTGTATACAATCTGCAACACATGCACAGATATTTAACAGAATACACATATACATAGGTACGCATATGTCCATTTGTCATTTTTGGTGTTAACATTTTCAGGTATAGAGCTTGAAATCCCGCCTATTTTACATTTTTGCCATTTCGTTTAAATTGTTTTTGGTTTCGATTGGTACAACGTTTAGTTAATAATTTTGATGAAAACTAACCCTCTGGTCTTGTATCTACGCCTACACCTCAAAACCCAGCGCAAATAATATCCCAACGTAGACTGAAGGAATTACGCGTGGTAGTTAAGCTTTATACCAAAATGAAATGAAGCTTTTACATGCTGCTTTGAAAGCTTTTTTGTCAGTTGTGTACAATGGGTGCCTAATATCAAATCCTGGTAAAAAATATATGTTTGAGTACTTGTTCGAATCTATGTATGTATGTATGTATTTACATCCATATGTAGGTGCCCACATGTATGTGTATGTATGTCTCGGGTTTTGGATTACTATTTGATTCATTATCAATTGCTTGGCAGTCTTTTTTCACTAAGAGCGTCGAATTCCTTGGTTTATGCTGAGACAAGCTTTGCGAAGCCTTACTCCATTCATATGAATATACTCACACTCCTCACCACTTGAATAGGACAACCCATGAAGTCAGTTTTCTTTCACCCGCTGCTCACAAACCAAGCACGTTAGAGACTTAATTAATTTTAATGATTTTAATTTTACCAAAAGTAAGATTAAATGCTTCGGAGCCGAATAGGTCCACTCCTCCCCTCGCAGTCTTTCTGGTATCGCTGCTCGTTAAAAAAAAACAGCTTGATTTTTTGGTTATTGTCGAGAGGAGGGATTTTGGTAAGACGGCAAAGCTGAGCGCGCAGTTTTCTCTCTTTCCAACGAAGTTCAGGCTCTTCTATCTCGCTTCCTCCTCTAGGTGGCGCACACTGGATGAGGAATAGAGTGTATGAAAGAGGGACTAAGCACGTGGCAGGGGGTAGCCAATTAGCCAGCCGAAATGGTTTTCTTTATTCTGGCTCTAATAATCCTCCGATCTTAACCAGATTAGGCAATATGGTAGATATTGTTTTGGTTATGATTCTGCGTTTTCGGGTTTTCTCGTATCTTTACGCAAATATCTTGTCGCGAATGTTCACCCTTTGTAAGAAAGGTAAATGGTGGTAAATTTTTGAAGCATAATTATTTTTGTGTGATATCACTAGAAACAAAATTAGTTTGCTTTGGCTAACAAGTCGTTAAACATGACGGACAGTCGGGCAAGCAAAACGTGACTATATGTATATATACTTTAAGGGGTCGAAAACACTTTTTTCTGGCTGTTTCGTACATCATTGCATACACAAATCTATTATGTATGCACATATGTACATATATATACATATAAAGTATAACAATATGCGCCATGGTCAGGGGCGAAGCATAGTCGAAAAGAGAACTGAATAACCTATTTCTTATATTCACGGCTATCCTAATCAATATAGGAGAACTTGTCGTGGATACACGAATGATTTGTTCGATTTGGAATATCTCTTGAAAGGCAGTTTTTGAGTAACAAATTAGAGTTTCTATTCGTCAAAGCAAGCATGATATGATGTGAACAGCTAAGTCATTGGTGCATAATTAACGCTCTTCCTCTTAACATTTGCAAATGTAACGTCATGACCTTCCATCACAACAAGCCTTACCTTTTTGACTTCACGATTATTAACATTTCCTTGGAACGCCTGTATAAAATTAATGACTTAGGCATTATCTTCGTACCTAACTTATGTTTTAATTCTCATATATCCGCTATTTCGAATAAAGCCATAGGAGTCCTTGGCTTTATCAAAAGATGGTCGAAGAAATTTTCTGACCCCTGTACCACTAAACTACTAAACGTTTCTCTGGTCCGGCCTATCTTGGAATGTGGTTCCTGCATCTGGTCTCCTCATTACCAAAAATATCAAGATATGTCCGTTCAAAAAGAATTACTTATCTTTGCCCTGCGCGGTCTTAATTGGCACCCCTCTCGTCATCTTCTTTTCTATGAGAGTCGGCTGCGTCTTATTAACTTGCATTCTCTTGAAAGCCGGAATTCTTGTCATGGAATTCTATTTCACCATAAACTTCTCCTAGGCGAGGTTGAATCCTCGGCCCTCATTAGCCTTATCAGTGTTGCTGTCACACCCCGCCCGACTAGGCATTACTTTCCTATCCGTCTTCCTCTCTGTTCTTCAAACTACTCCGACCATGAATCTTTCCGTGATTGCCGCGATTACAATATTATTTTCCATCTTTTTATACCCGATACTCAAAATGAGTATTGGGGTATATTAGATTTGTGGTAAAAGTGGATGTGTGTAACGTCCAGAAGGAATCGTTTCCGACCCTATAAAGTATATATATTCTTGATCAGCATCAATAGCCGAGTCGATTGAGCCCTGTCTGTCTGTCCGTCCGTCCGTCTGTCCGTCTGTCCGTCCCCTTCAGCGCCTAATGCTCAAAGACTATAAGAGCTAGAGCAACGATGTTTTGGATCCAGACTTCTGTAATATGTCACTGCTCCAAAAATATTTCAAAACTTTGCCCCGCCCACTTCCGCCCCCACAAAGGGCGAAAATCTGTGGCATCCACAATTTTAAAGATACGAGAAAACTAAAAACGCAGAATCGTAGAGAATGACCATATCTTTTAGACTGCAGAATCTGAGTTCGATCGTATTATTATTATAGCCAGCATCAAGAAAACAATTTCATTTTTTCTCGCCCTTTCTCTCTCTAACACACAGGTAGCATAGGCGGCTTTGCTTAGAGTAAAACATTAGCGCCTAGATCTCAGAGACTATAAAAGCTAGAGCCGCCAAATTTGGTATCCACACTCCTAATATATCGGACCGAGACGAGTTTGTTTCAAAATTTCGCCACACCCCCTTCCGCCCCCGCAAAGGATGCAAATCTGGGGATATTCACAAATCTCAGAGACTATTAAAGCTAGAGCAACCAAATCTGGTATCCGCACTTCTGTTAGATCTCACTATAAAACCTTTATCTCAAAATTTCGCCCCACCCCCTTCCGCCCCCACAAAGGACGAAAATCTGTTGCATCCACAATATTGCAGATTTGAGAAAACTAAAAACGCAGAATCATAGATAACGACCAAATCTATCAGATTGCTGAATCTGGATCAGATCAGATCATTTTTATAGCCAAAGGAAACAAATCAATTTGCAGTGGCTACGCAGCGCGTGACGTCACGCTCAGACTGATTTTCTGTCTCTCGCACGCTCTCTTTGTCGTGTCGTTTAATATTAGCGGCGTCTGCCGGAGGAGAGCCATACTGACTTAGTATCGGGTATAACCGTAGAGTTGCGGTGTCCGCAGCAACTCACAACGTTCCACCTCGTTTTGTTTGATACTTCCACTTCCAAAGATCCAAAGATCTTCTCTAATAAATAATTTAAGTTAAATTTCTTCTGCCTTGTGTTAGTGTACTTTCAAGTAGTAGATAATTTTAAGATTTTTACATTCTTATTTCTACACTGTTTATCTGTTCATAGTTGAACTCTAAACTCTAAACAATAAACAATAATAAACTTAAGGTCCAACTCTTACTCTCTCTTTTATTTTTTGTATTTATTTAGTTCATACTCTATCTTAGCGCTACAAGCTTAAACTTATAATTATTGCGCCAGTCACATTATGTACATTTTTAGAAAAGCTTACGTTATTCTTATAGTTGTGAGTTAACATCATTTTGTTTACTTTTTTTTCAAATGAATAAATGACTTTATTTATTTATTTGTTAACATATTTATATCGATTTCCTGAGAATTCTTTAATTTTGTAGTGAAATTGAGTTGCGCTCCTAATTTTTTTAATATCATCGGGAAGATTTCTCCATAAGCGGATAGCAATGATGAAGAATAGCCTCTTCAAGCAGAGCGTTCAGTTCGAGGTCATAAGCAATTGTTTGTTCTTTGTGATGTAGAAGGGGGAAGTTTGCGGTAAAGGTAAATCGGTTCTTGGGTGGTCCCAATTTTATGAAAGTATACTTAGGTTCTAAAATCTATCCATAAAGTTAAGTATTTTATAAGTCAGGTGTAATGCATGGTCAAAACTACTAGGATTAATAACATGGCACTATTGAATTAACGGCTACTACTAGTGTGTGCATGTCACGAGCGTTACAATGACCAAAAATTGCTACACCGTAAAAGAGAGTGGTGATCAGAATGATTTTAGAAATAAATGGTCTTACATTTTCCGCACAAAAGTTTTAGATGCTGAAAGCTGATTTAACGGACCATATGTACGTTCAGTTGCCTTTGAGGTTATTCCTAGATTAACTTCAAAAGGTCTTCAAAAGAAATGCATGTATTGCCTATGTATTCGTTCTCGAGATTGTTTGTATCAATCAGTTATTTGGCAATTACAATACATTTTTTTTAGGAGTTATTTCCAAGCCATTATCTTTTGCCAATTTCTCAATTTAGGAAAGCATTTTGTTAGTTGCTCCAAAAGTAAAAGCAAACAACATATTGTATTATTATTTTATAATCAAATACAAGGCCTTTATTAAATGAAAATAAAAAGTTAGACGTGATGACACAACAAATTTAAATTCATTATCGAGATTCTTAACATAAATTGGACGTCATTGGCATATATATGTATGTACTTCACATTCTTTCAAGACACTAGGTAGATCATCAACATGTGTGGAAAACAATAGAGTACCTAGCTCTGATTCCTGAGGGACTCCCCGCGTAAGTATCCTAAAAGTGGAAGCATACATACGTACTAGATACGCAGTGCCTGAGGAGTTGAATAAGTCCGTCTGTTATGTGTAAAGAATATTATGATTAACTGAGTCGTAACCTAGTCCTTGTCGAGTTTCTGTCGAATACATATCTTCTATAATATCCGTTATAGAATACAACATTTACAACAATATACAACACTTTTTTTCGAAAACCTGAATGCTTTTGGTTCAATTGCGTGTTGTTAGTCCCGTGAGAGTTTGACAATCTTTTGAGAGGAACGGAAATATTGAAATGGGTTTGAAGTCATTGTTAGTTTTTTGGATTGGTAAAATTTTCCATACATTCGGAATTGCCGTGTTCAAGGTAAAGGTGATGTGGACAAAATCTTGCGATTTTGATTGACACACCCAAAGCAAAAACTATTATCACAGAATGGAATGGTATTCAGGTACGTGTTACTTGTCGCTTCAGTTACATCAATTGTCGAAAACTTGTTGATAAGTTCTTCGACATTTATATTAAGCTGAGTCTTCTGTTTACATTTCTCTATGTAATGGCTGTAGAAAATGATGTTGATGAAACCATGTTCCTATCCTATATTCCGCGACCCTTGCGAACACCTTACCTTACACCATGCACATACCATTTAAGATCTAAAACTAAAGTTTAATATTTAGTAATAAATGATGGCTTTTAGCAGTTTACAGCTTAGTAAAAATTAAGCGTAGAACGTGGGCACACCCATCCCGTTATCATTTCATAATACATCGGTAAATAATGACAAGGCAATTGCCGATCTTTTTGTCCAATTTTTCCAAAACCTATTATTAGGAAAGCTACTCTGGTCACTACCTACTGCACCTTCCACTTTTCGAGCCATACCTACAGGTCACTATCTGGCTTCCCTACATGCAACAAAGTTAGGCATCGCCAACCGTGACAGTTCCAGGCAATATGATCAACCTGAGGTCATCGAAACCCTGGAACATCTCATCTGCAACTGCCCAGCTCTTTTATTGGCAAGGAGGAAATACCTGGGCGCCCAGGTGCTGGCATCGCTGGAAGAGGACGCAACAGGAACTACTCGCCTATGCAAAAACACTTGGATTCTCGAGGACTTTAAAATCACATGCGTGTCCCCGTTGAGGGCCGTGCTTGGATTTATAAAGAGGTAGTCAAAGGAATTTGATGACCCCTGTATAACGAAGACACTCTATTATTAGGGTAAGATGGCGATCTCACACTTGCATCCCAGTAATATTTCGTAATTTGTAATTTTTGTATGTAATTGTATTCTGAATGCGTAAGTTGTGTTCTAATTTTCCTCGAATAGGCTAACATCTATTTTTCGCGATCGGTTCGTTTAACGCGTCGTGCGCAATGTGGCGGCGGCACTCGGTCTACTGGACGGGAGAAGGGCTGCGTTTCTGCCTGGAATCCGTGCGTAATAAGCTTCGTCCAAAGTTAAAAAAAAAATAATTTGTTCGATTTTAATGTAAAACTTTTTATTTAAACATCTTAACAAATGGCAGCAACATACACATTGAATATTATTTTTGTTTTTAACGGATGGATACTTAAATAACTACAAAAATGCTCCATTTCCACATTGCAGTACATTAAAACATACGCTGCAAACCCTGACTGGCTTATTTATTCCGAATTTAATAATAGGCACATCGTTGCTGGAACACTTTGAGCACAAGACGCGTCCACAATGCCGACTTAAAAAAAAAATCGAATGAGTGAAAATATAGCAAGATTTGGTTAGTCAATTAAGTTTTAAAATACTTACCAATGGTGTTTTCGCATTGTAATAGAAAACTTTGTGGTACATTCTTGGCACAAGTCGGACTCTGCCCACGGACTCTCCTGTGGCAGTTGGTCCAACAACTTATGGAGAAGTTGATCTGTGGCAAGTTTGAAATTAAAAATATTAATTCCTTCCCTATTTTCAGTACCCAAACATGCCCCAGCTTTTACAAGGACTTTGCAAAGAGGTGCCTGGCCACGCATGAAGGAAAGCAGTAACGGCGTATTACCATCCATGTCAGGAGTGTTGATGGGATACTTTGGCATACATTCAAAAAACAGCTCACAAATGGCCGCCGCAGTGTTGTCCTCTACCACACGGCACAGTTCATGCATCGGATTGCGCCCTTTTAAATTTGTTGCCTCAGCGTTTACCCTAGACTCCGTCAAAAGCTCACGGACAATTGAAAGCTGACCACCGCGCACCGCCAGGTGCAAGGCATTGTTACCTTCGGCATCAGGTGCATCGTAGTCTGCACTGTTTTGGATCAATGCAGACACAGCTGAAATATTTCCCCGCTCAATTGCAATGTGCAGCGGTATCTTTTGAACAGCATCCCGCTCGTTTATACGGGCACCAGCTAAAAGTAAATTCCGAGTGATCATTTCGTTTTCGGAAGCAGCTGCCAGATGCAAGGGTGTAGATTGGTTGGCATCGTGCACACGTGAATTGACATCTACCTGTATAGCTAGCAAAAACAAAACGCTTTCTAAATCATCTTTCATGATTGCTAAATGCAAAAAGTTGCGCCCACGCTGATCCATTTGCTCCGCCGCAGTAGGAAGTCGATCTAATATGCGCTGTGCGGCCTTGTGGTTGCGTATGGCCAAAGCGGATGCGAAAGGTGTGTTTCCAGATATATCACGTAACTTTAGATCTATACCAGGGTGACAAAGAAGAATTGTTATTATCTCTTCGTGTTGGTTTTCAATCGATATGTGAAGAGGCGTCTTTTTCTCAGCATCCAGTACGTTTACATTAGCTCCATGATCAATTAGAGTCTGAAGTACTTTGGTTAGACCCCATTGACAACAGAGATGCAATGGAGATGCTTTTTCTCGAACCTCGTCTCCACCTTCGCCATTCGGGCCTGGTTGACGGGCAGAGTCCAGGTCACATTGGCTGCGAATAAGAAATACCGCAATAGACTCTTTATTCTCATCTATTGCGCGATGTAGGAGCGTCTGCTGGCATCCATCAGGACCTTCGCTCCAACAGTCTGTATCAACACCATGCCGCACAAGTACCTGTGCAACTTCCTCGAATTCTAATTCCAAAGCAGTCCACAATGGCGCATCCCCTTTGCCATCGGCGGCATTGAGTGCAACTCCCCGTGCGCACAGCGCATCCACAACTTTTGGGAGGTTTTTTTTAATGGATAACTGCAACGCGGAATCCTTTTTACCTAGAGATGGGATCAAATATAAAAGTAAAATAATTTAAAGCCGTTTGAATGTTTTCTGTTTTACCTGCCACCGCGTTTATATCTGCACCATTCTCTATTAAAAATAGGGCCGTGTCACTATCGCTGTTGAGTATTGATTGATGCAACAGGGTAAAGTCGTCTCTATTTCTTGCGTTTACATCCGCGCCTCCTTTTATAAGAATGGAGACCAGATGTGTTTTATTCAGAGATAAGCATAGACTAAGCGGCGTGTCGCCATTTATATCTTTGCAGTTGAAATCAGGAACTTCTGTTCCATTGACTTCCACCTGAGCAAAAGCTTCTATTGCACCAACGGCATTTGCTTCGACTGCCATATGTAGAGCTGATTTCATTCCGGTTTCAGTTGTTTGCAAATTACACGGTGCACCATTTGTAAGCAATTTTTTTACTAGGTTGGACATATTTTGGCTGGCTGCAATGTGTAAAGCAGATAGTCCAGTAAAGTTTAAGTGGTCGAGATTAGCAAAGTCTGCCAAAAATATGGCGGCTTCCTCGAAGCGTTGGCCACCAATAGCGAGTATCTGAAGCAGGCTGTCTCCAGTTGCAGATTTAATAGGGTTTGGACGTGCGCCCATTTTGAGCAGTTTGTGAGCCAACTTGTAATCTACGTCATCTAACGTCAAACATAGTTCAAGTGCGCACTTTTCATCGAAAGTGCACATGTTAATGTCGATATTAGGCACATCAAGTAGTTGACTTAGCATTATGGTATTTTGGCTTGCGATCGCAACGTGCAAAGGTGTTTCGCCCCGAACATTTTGAATGTTAACGTTAGCTTTGCGCTGTAAAATGTTTTTCCCCAGTTCATTTATTTGTTCGAATGTCTCGCGGTCTGTCTGACTCTCAACGTAACTGCATATGATATGAAGCACGGTATCTGCAGAAGGTCTAAAATAACAAAAGTTTTCAACCCTTTATAGTTATTGCATATGATAGAGCTGAATTTTTTACCTGGATATAAGATCTAAAATACAATTTTGATCCAAAAGAAATTTCGCTGAAAAAACATCGCCTTTTTTTAAAGCATCAATTAGTAGCGTGGATCCCTGTTGAAATGTATATTTACTTGAAGAAAAGTAGTTTTTTGTATTTTATGCCTACCTTGGCATCATACGCATTAACATTGGCCCTTCCGTTTTTCACAAGTGTTTGAGCTATCTGGGAATTTTTCGCCGATAGGGCCATTTGAAGCGGCAGTTGCCCTTGCTCAGACAAACTGTTTACCAACTCTGGTAGCTAAAAAATTACGAACAAGACACAAATTAGAAAATCGATATCACTGTAAGAACAATTGTATTAACATGTTGGATACTTTCATTACATGTACAAATGTACAAACATAGATTAATTTTTAATTTAAAATGTTTATTTCTAATTGCCCTTTTTGGGAAGACAAATGAAAAAGACAAAAGCTACTCCAACGGGAACTATTAGATTCTCGGAAAATATACCTTTAAAATTACGTAATATATTTAATTCGTGTGTATGTATGTAAGGTACATATATTTGTGATCACCGTTAGTTCCGTGGCAGACTCCACTGCCTCACAGACTCTCACTCTTTCTTATAAACGGAGGAGCTAATCAGTGAATGGTTGACATGTCTAGCATTTACCTAAAGAATGCGCATCAACTCTCTTTCTTTCTCACTCTTGATAAATCGTGTTCCATCGGGGC
Source organism: Drosophila persimilis (assembly GCF_003286085.1). NCBI lineage: Eukaryota > Metazoa > Arthropoda > Insecta > Diptera > Drosophilidae > Drosophila > Drosophila persimilis. The sequence continues at coordinate 26,304,409 of NW_020825288.1, read as the reverse complement.
CATTTGTTTTGTTTCTTAAGCAAGTGAGACGTTAGTTGGCGCACGGGAGAACTAATGAAAGCAATTAAAATTCAACTTAAAATTTAACGTTTTCTACCAACAAAAATTGACTCAATTAAGCAGGCTCCGGTGTTCGCTTACTTTTGCGGATTACGTTTTCATCCAATACGTTTCGTTTTTGTTTTTAGGTGCTACCGTTTCCACAAATTTTCGGTATCGATCTGTTTCATTTTCTCATCGATTCTGGCAAACAAAAATAGCTGACCTGGTTGCTTTAAAAATATAACGTTATAAAAATCAATTTAAATTTTAAATTTAAAATACTAACGAACTGTTACTAACATGCATATTGAAAATTAGATTGCTAATGGTCAAAAAATTAATTTTTTTGCACTTAAATTTGGAACTAAATGTGGCGGGAAACAGGTGTCTTTAACCACATTTTCTGCTACTCGAATGTTACGAGACAGTCTGTGCTATTATGCGCAAAAATGTATTTCTTGCCAACGTATCGATAGGCAAAACGGACTGCGTCAGCTGTTTGCAAGAATCCGAAAAATGTTGTTGCCCTGACCAATTATTTTCGACCCAAATGTGAGGTTGGGTTAAGACAAAATTACTTAGGCATTATAAGACCCAAGCTAATTTGCCCTTGTAATGTTGTCGAATTCCCTTAGCAATTAAGATTCGTTTTGTTGTATAAAAAGCCGTTTACTTTTCATTTCTTCGGGGAAAATATTTTCGTTTTTTAAACGATGAAATCTTTGGGAATGTGAAAACGGGGCACCAATTTCTGTGATATCAAAGGTAAATCGGAAAATTTTTGTGAAAGTGAAAACCGGAGTCTTGCTGCATTCCTTGATTCAATATTAAAGGAACTCCTGTGTATGTTATTAAAATAACAACGAAATATTGTTTTAAGTCTCTCACCCCTTTTTCGATACATACATACATATGTACATACTATAATACCACAGCATTTGCTCGATCTACTTCGTGTATTCTTTCATTACTGCACTGCTTTACATTCTTTTTTTCTTCTTCTATCCCCAACGCGCTGCAAAACAGCAAATAAAGAGCACTTTTTTTTGTTGTCTCTACATATTTAAAAGCAAGCAAAAAAAATGTTTGACATTCAACTGTATTGAAAAATCATTCAATTGTTGCCTCTTCGTTCAAATGTTGTGCGTCTTACGTGAGCGCACTCACTGCCATTCGTGCAGACCTCTAGTCCGTACATGAACATACATACATATGTATGTGATTTTATGTACGGCCTTACGAAGTTTTAATACGTATGTAAACATGCATGTAGATGCTAGTATGAATGTATTTATTTATTAATATTGTTTATAATAACTCGCAAATAATAAATATGTATAAATATATTGAATACAAGTATATGTACATAGGTGTTTGCACCGATTCATCTAAATGTACATACATATGTATGTATGTATTTACTTTTTACTTATGTACGAAAGCATGGAAGCTCTACGCATAAAACTTAAACTAAAGATGGGCGGATCAGCTGTGCTTTAGAAACACTAACCAACATGGTTATTTATCGAGAGCTTCCGAACACGCACGAGCTGGAACATCCCATATTTTGCATAGATATGTACATATGTAGATGCACATCTGTGCTATTTTTAGTTATTTGTAAAATTGTAATCTATGATTAATCTTAAGTTACAATCTATAGTTACTGCCAGAGCGACATGACGTTCAAACTTTCATTTTCTAATTCATAAATGTTTAAAATGTTACGCGAATGATATTTATCGATAGCATGATATGTTTAGACTCTTTTTCATGTTTTTGTTGTTGCTCTCGAAATTGAGTATATCAGGCGTGGAGTTTACAGCCGGTCCCTGACCATCTCTAGTTTAACATGTCGATCGATATATGTATCTAAGTATGTACATATGAACGAAAATTTCATCGCTGTTTAAATTCTATTGAGCACAGCAGGGGCGGCTAGTATGTTTAGTTACAAGTGAAGTAACGAGTGCCTCGCAGTTTCTGCCACTTGCTCTGTTTTGCATAGAATAAACCGTACATGAATAAATACATATGTACGCTTTTGGGGTAAGATATGTTTTTTAATTTAAATTTATTTTGTTGATACCTAAACATGTATCGAAGGTGGCATATGTGCGAATGTATGTACAAATGTATAGAAATCACAGCAGCGCGGAGCTAATTCCATGCATACATACCTTGTATGTATGTGTGTGTGAGTATTTGGCTCATGGCCACTTTCGCCCATTACCAGCGAACTGGTATCTGACCAAATGTGAATGTGCGTACAAAAGGAAATGATGTACATGCATGCATACATATGCACACATTTACATACGTAAAAATATGCAGTAAACTTTTACACTTTCGATTTCTAAACTCTAGTTCAATTGTTACGCGCGGGAGCCTTGGCAGCAACACTGAGATACAATAATGGCATGCAGTCCTCAATCCGGTAGCAGAGGCTACATATTAAACGGAGTATTTTCATTTTTCGTTGCAGTAACGTTGGGTTTGTATAATTGGTGGACAAATAATTAATTTAAGTTCCTCCCTATGTTTAAAGGTTTCAAGTAATAATTCCAGAAATTATTGTAGTCCTTTTGTACATATGTATGTATGTATGTACATATATGACCAGTATCAACAGCTGAGTTGATACCATATCCGTCAGTTTTTTCTATAATGCTTCTCCCTGATGTGCGCAGTAGAAAAGTATGATCGCCTTATCATAATAGCATAAGTATGTACATATGTAAATAGGTATGTAATTGCCACACATAGTTATGGCTGTGTGAAATGTCTGTGTCGATGACCGATCCGACTTCCTTACATATGTAGTACATATTACATACAAGTTATCTCTATGTCAACGGATATTCGACAATATTACTATACTATGGTAGAATGCACTTAAAGATAACACTTTGAGCCCTGCATAAATTCACAATGTCGTGCAAAACAAAAAACTTATTGTAGGCGAAAGCAGTGAGTGATTAAAAAGTGCTCATCAACAGAGAAATATTTACATACAAATTTCCCAAGAATTAAAAAAAAAAACAAAAAACAACAAATACTTATATACGGAATATAAGTTTCCTCTTACTTGAATTTATTTCATGTGCACTAAGCAGAAAACAATTTTTTGGAACGTGGATGGCGCGAACTTGTTTAGCAATCCTCTTATTTAGTTGTACTAAAACTAAACTAAACATTTTGCTATGACCTTCATTGAGATCAAATCTCGATGGTCAGAACGAGAATTTTTCTCTCTTGAGACGACTGCTTGCTTCTGATAAACTGACTCAAGAATATCCGCAATTTTGATAATGGAACTTGTTTTCGTGACTGCGTGGAAAAATGATCTTTTTACTGATAAATAAAGCGGATGTAGAGAAATTAAGAAGTATTTAATAGTCTGGTTAAGCCAAATATGCTATATATAAACATGGACAACTTATTTTATTACTGCAATACGCACCCCAGGAGATAGCCTTTTAAATTTAAATGTGCATGCAATATTCCAGAAGATGTATATTTTAATGCATCTTTCCTATTAAAACCAGAAAACCTTTTTTAACTTTCAGGAAAAGGTTCAGTAGCTGATATCCTACAATGTTATAAGTGCTCCGTAACTATAGAAAAATACGTCGTAGAAAACCGAACAATTACGACCCCCTTGTGCTCGAAATTTGAGGAGAACGCCGGTTACACGACCCCCTGCCCATACTCAACAATGTGCTTGAAAACAATTTCAATTTTACACTTGCAGAATGGTCAAAAGCAAGAAGCTGTGACAAGAGGATGTGCCCAGCAAAAGAATACCACTCAGGTTTGAACTGTTATAGACAAAACGCGATATTTGTGATTGAATATTCAATGTTAATACTCTGTTCTTTTCTTAGATATTCCGCAATAAACAGTGGGAACAAGAGCATCTAGTCCAGGAAGTGTACGATGAAGGATGCACAGAAGTAAAGGACAATCACTTGGCGGGATCAGCAAAAGTACACTGTTACTGCCGCGGAGAACTATGCAACAAATCAAGTCTGCCTCGCATTGACCCAAATATGGGGATCCTGATTGTTTTGCTTCAAGCCTTGTGGCTCATGCATTCTCCAAGTACCTAATCCTGCCGAGTGAAATTATAATCAATATATTAAAATGCTTTATTGTGATAAATGATTAAATATGCAAATTTAACATACGAGTAAATGTTGCATAGTTCGTTAAAGTACTCAGTAAAATTGGTTCTATTAAATACTGTATAAAAACGAATGCTACCACATGGTTCAATATATTCTTAGCTGAAACTAAGCGCTAACAATAGCGATGCAACTATAAGAACTGTAGTCTTATGCTCGCCTTGGTTATTGTGTACTGAAACTACGGACAGAACAGGCTCACATCCGCACACATAAACCCAAAACCAAATGCTTTACCGACTAAAAACATCCCATAAAAAACAGCTACCTGATACCAAAACATAAATGGATTTTCACCCGTTAACTCTTCCTTCAAACACTTTAGTCTGTCGAAACTAACTCTCAATGGGAGGCAATAAATACCACGCAAAGCTTACCAATGGCCACTTAATGGACAAATCACTTCCCAACAGATATCCATTGTTCAACATCTCGTGATTAGGGTCAAAGATCTACATTCTCTAGCAATACCTAGAAAAAGCACAGTTCATTCAAAGAACAAACAAAAATTAAACAACTACTGAAGTTCAATAAGTAGCCGAACTATTATTGAATATTATAAAGAAACCAATTGTTTTGTAGTCCAATGTTCTCTTAAAATTTCAAAATTCTTGTGATAAATGGTTTTTAAGTCTCACCAGAAAAACTCGTCAGACTTAATTACTCGATTTATAGTTTTTGGCTTGGTGAATTTCTTTTAGTTTTGGGAAATGCCAAAAAAGTAATACGAAATAAAATTCTTCAGTTTAGTCGTTTTTTTCATGGATTTTGGAGCGCGTTGTCCTAATAAAACAACTAAAACGCTACGCATCGCGCAAAAACTTTTTATGCTCAATTGATCGTGTTTTGAAGTAAAATCGTATTGATATTTTTCTGGTCTCTGCTATCTCAAGCCCTTATATTTTTCGATTGACAAAAATAATTTTCTGCATGTTTTTTGTGTGTTCTCTGAGGTAACTGCCTCATTTGAACGATTTGAAAAGCTCAGCACACTGAGCTTCCGTCTCATTGATCAAGTCACTTTAAGGCTTAAACGATAATTATACCCGATACACATTCTGGACCAGAAGGATACTAACAACCAGAAGGAAGCGTTTCCGACCCCATAAAGTACTCATCTTCTTGATCAGCATAAAAAGCCGAGTGGATATAGTCATGTCTGTCTTTATGAGCGCTTAGATCTGGGAGACTATAAGAGCTACAGCAACCAAATGTTGTACCCATTTTTCGGTGACATCACACTGTTACCAGTGTGTGTTCAAAGTTCCGCAAAGGACGAAAATCTGTGACACGCACAATTTCGAAGATACGAAAAAACGCAGAATCATAGAGAATGACGTAATCCAGCATACTGTCAAATCTGGATCAGATCGAATCATTATTAAAGTCAGAAGGAACAAATGAAATCGCATTCCCTCTCTTTCACACACTATTCCTGGTGCGGTGTGGTTCCTCTGGCGGAGGGCAGCCATACTGACTCAGTATCGGATATAAAAGTAGAGTCGCGGCCATAGCTGCGACCAACAACGTTCATGCTCGTTTTTAACTTTAAAAGGTTTTGAATCAACATCAAAATTTAGTTTTAAATGGCTGCTACAATTTTTTAGAATAAATAAATTAGAATGTAACAGTAAAAATTAAATAAGTCTATGATTTTTGTTACAAAATTAGCAATTGGTTTAAGTACATATGTATATACATGCCAACAAAAAGGGGCGCAAGTTAACAAAACTTTATGAGGTCAGGCGAGAGCCATGATCGAGCTAGAACTAGAATTAATTGAACACACTCAACGCAAATGCAAGTTTCTTTTCGAACTAATAGAAGCCTTTAGTTAGGGTAGCCCAATATAAACATTTAGTTTAACGATGAAGAAATTTCCCATGCCAGCTATATGCTAAAGAAGTCCGAATTTAATCAAATCTTACTGTGTTGTGTAAAAGTTGTGTAAAAATCGTTTCAAGGGAAGCTTTATGATATAAGGGATAATCTGATAATTTGGGACGTGGGCACAGGTCCCTGCCGGCTCGGGTTAGATCAGTTTCTTCTGTTTTCTTTCAATTTGTTCTGTGCAGAAAACCAATGGAAAAGGTCCCCAAAGCAAGAGATTTTGGAGAGACCCATTTACATATGGTATGTATGTACAAAATTTAAAGCGATTCGGAGAAAATATAATTTAAATGTACATATCTACGTGTATACCAGTCATATGAAGGTACTGATCTAACAGGTTCAGGTTTTCCCACTCTCATTTTTTAACATAGGTTTTAAATACACTTACTGCGTCATCATTCTCCACAAGACATAGGAACACGACGTCTTCCCTCAGGAGTCTCACTGCAGCATGTAGTGGATATTTGGTTTTATTCTTAAGCATTTTAAACAGTAGTGGTCCAGACATATGTTCAAAGTCTTGGGCTGTTAGGTCATCCCAGTGTGTTGATATAATGCCGGAACAATATTCTAGGAGCGTTGAGGCTGCCACTTCTTCGGCCACACAATAAAATCGTACGCAAGATCTCACTCCAACCGAAGCTACTAGTGCTCGCTCACACAGGCCTAAAAGGGCAGGTAACCCAAATCTATGCGCAGCTTTAAGTAGATCTAATGCCAATCGGTCGTGCTGTAAATCAATTAAATCTGTATAAATCCAACGCAACAGAGCCATGACAACATCCTCATCTAGATCGCTCCAGTCGAGCTCTTGAGTGCTGCCCAATACATCGTCGCGCCATTTCTCAGATCGTGCATGGAGGACAAACTTATGTGCTGGAACTGTTTTTGCGCTTGTTCGGATGTTAACATCCGAATAGGTTGTACGCCCATACAATGAAGCCACTGTCAATGCTAGTCTGGAGACAAAACTACTGAGCTCTCCAGTGAGCTCTGCATCCGCTGATGAGGCAACAACTTCGTTAAACTTTCGTTCTAGTTCCGCATAACTACGCTGCAACTTTGTATATTCTTCCTTTAATAACGCCAAGTGGTTTTCCAGCTTTTGAACGGACGCTGCGTCGTTGCAACCTGTAAGTATGAATTCAAGTAACTTAAAGAACGTACATATAACAATTCTTAATAACAAAAATGAATACATAGATATTTTTTTTTACAAAAACATACAAACGTACAAGCTAAGCTACATCCATGCATATGTATGTAAAACAAATAAATAAAACAATTGATAGTACGTAAATATGTACAAACACCAGAAACTAAAATCAATTTCTACCTATTTGCAAAACATACCCATTTTATATAGAATTCTTTTTCTTCCAAATGAATAGTCAAATTTTATTTTATAAAAACGCTGTGCATTTAATATGAGGCGTAGACGGCTGTTTTTGTTATCGCTGGAATAGCAGCTGTGTTCGACTCACATTAGAACTAGTTCTTTTTGAACTAGTTATTTTCATTTAAAATGCCCATTTTGCTTCAAAACAAGCTACAGCTTTAAAATACCCACTTTTTAATTTAGTTTATATGTATATTAATAGCTATATAATGGCTTTATATATATATTAATGGCCTTCGCCATGCAACAGGCGCGACGGTCCCAGCCACTCGATGTATTGAGATGCTAATAATGATTAAATGTAGATTAAGTAAGCAATCTATAGTAATTTTTTGAACGAAATCTGGATTCAGATGACCAGCTGACCCTCAAAATCCAAAGAAATTACTAGATTTGTTTCCAACATAAATTTTAAGATAGATTTTTACAAACTATAACTTAAACGCCGCTTTATTACGAATCTAAATATGTTTAGATATATAAATGGAGTAAAAATTTATTGTTTTACACAACTTTAGAACGGCTGGGCCCATTTGGCTCAAATTTCAGTAGTTCGTATTTGCTAGAAAATATTGGAAAAAAATACCCGCGATCGCGAACAAAATTAATTTTTTTCTCTTATGGAAAAAGATCTTAGCCGTACTTTCACATAAATTGGTGCTCCCGTTTTCACAATCTAAAAGATTTCTCTGAGATGAGATATAATTGGCTTTTTATACAACAAAATTAATCTTAATTGCATAAAGAAAAATATAGATGACCGCGCACTTTCTGCCGTCATTTGGCTTTAAAACAAGTATTTAAAAAATAAAGACTTATACCGCTGTTTTTAACGTTTGGCCGAAAACGTAAAACAAAACCCGGAGCCTCCCTGAAACAATCAATTGAGAGAGTTTATCTGAGGGCGTTAAATTGAGGCAAGACAATCATGAGAAAAATTACCATAACATACCATAAACAAAATTTGTTTAAAATATTTTTAGCCCCAAGTCCCTCTTATAAATGGATTTTGTTGTCTTGTAGGTTATACAATAACAAAGACAATCACGATAGTGTAACTAATTTAGTAACTTTCAGAAAAAACGAGGCAAGACATCGCTGTTTTTAATTCGGATCCATTGCAGAAAGCTAATCAGTGGGACGGTCAGGCTGATGTCCAGGACTGATCGTGTTTTCAATCAAGTTTACTGGAGCCCACTCTTAAGTTTTCTGACATCCGTATCAGCTCCAAGCTGGGGAATACCCACCCATCCAAGTTACAACAACCATGCCAACAGGCTTACAACTTGGGAGATCGACCGATCTTGGGATGATGCTATTGGGCCCAAGCGACCGTCCTTAACTCAGTAGCTCAGTATTGATGGTCCTCGCACACAGTAAAAATATGTACATATGTAATACATGTAAGTCGGACAGTCACACAGATCGGATATTGACCTACACCATACAGCTGCCGTACCTATTACAAAGACCGATCGAAGAAGTTCGTCACTGTTTCTGGAATACCTCGGCTTCATAAAAATACCTATTTATCTGTAGTTATTCGTAGTCGGAAATATCCAAGTACATTTGTACGGTAGTAAAAGTTAAGAGAAATTTAAAAAAGAATGTAAAGCGCAAAAACAACGAATTCACGAGCTTCGTTTATTAAACTACTGATTTGTTAACAAATATTTTCAAAGAATAAGCTTTAGCTGTATTCATGTTTAATTACTTCAGCTTTGAGAACAGACTGTGTGCAACGCAGTGATCCAGTTCCGCAACATAGTCAAATAACTCTTCCATGCACGTCTCCGTGGTCTTGGATCGCCCGTTAACGCGATCATTGCACTCCTGGTATTTATTGTACAAGGACTCGATATGACCCTTTGATTGGCATTTTTCCTGATGTATTAAAAAAACCGTATATGTAATCGCATATGCAGTGCAAGAATTAACTCTTACCCTCAAGACTGCTTGGGGATCAACCAACTCCTCTTCATCGTCGGCCTTAACAACGGGCATTGTAAACAAACTTCTAAAGGCCATATTGTAGCTGTAATTGTTAAAAATGTCTGTAAATTCTATTGTAATTTTTTCATATACGTATGTAAGTAACACATAAACAAGATTGCAAGAAACTCAAATGAAAACCAGAAATATAACAGTGAAGACAAATATGGTCAATGAATTTTAAATCTATTTATATTATCCACTAAGTCACAAAACAACTTTAATATTAACCTTTTTCAGAAATTGTGAATACTTGAGTGATGCAACACGACGGACGATGACAGTGTGACCGCGGACTTATCGTTAAAATATACCTAAATACGTCACAAATTTCAAAATATACCGTAAATATACTGACGAATTCAAGTTCTATTCTACATATTCCAATTTTGATATTCCGTTGAATATTACTGGCTATCTAGAACTCTCAGCCCTGCCCAGATAATTTTATCCGATTCCATTCCATTCTATTTTAAATACTTGCTTTTATTGGATTTTGCGTAAACAAAAAAAAAATGATGCAACTAGACAATTTTTTTCCAAAGCAGCTCTGTGCCTATTATCTTGCTTTGTAGAAAAATAACAATGGTATCCCTGTAGAAGTTGTAACTCAAAACAATTACCCAACTAAAACTTTAGCCCTTCAGACCGTGATGCATTGCTTGCACGATTGTAGTGAAAAATGATTGAAATAGACTTATTTTAACTGAATAACATAATATATTTGATTGTTTCAAATGAACTTCAAATCATTTGATGCAAAAATATACTGTTCAGCTCAAGTTCTAAAGCGAAATGCATACTTATTAGGTGTCCCTAAAACCGGTGACGAATGTTTAAATTTCAATTAGCCAGGTTCCGGTTTTTACTTTCACAAAAATTCACCGTTTTAGTGCTCGCGTTTTCACATAACGCAAGATATCTTCGTGTTTTAAAACGTAAGAACTGTACAAATTTTCGTCGACGAAATGAAAAGAAAAGATTTTTTTATACAATAAAACCAGTCTTTATTGAAAAAAGGAAAAGAAATAGATGAATATTGATGCATTAACATAAATTTGACACCATTACCAGACCAATTTAGCATTTGCCCTCTTTATAAACTGGTCAGGACAATAACACTTTAACACGAATTAATCAATTGAGTAATTTTCTTGACTAATGCCTGCTATTAGACGATCAAACGTTTCATCGTTCTAGCCCCTTGTTGGCTCCGCGTATTCGAAGGGGGTTCTCTTGAGAGAATTACTCTGGTGGATGATCTTGGTGTTGTATTAGATGCCTAGTTAAGCTTCTCTGAACACATTTCTACCATGGTAAATAAGGCCATGGGCGTGCTTGGCTTTATAAAGAGGTGGTCAAAAGAATTTGACGACCCCACTAACAAAGACTCTATACCTCGCTAGTTTGTCCGATCTTAAAATACAGCTCCTGTGTATAGTGAATTTAGTACAAAGTACTCAGCCGGGATGCGGCTGAGGGACTGCCGTCTTACTCTAGTAGACTGCTATTAGTAAATCTCCCATCCTTTGTTAACCGTAGAAAAATGCTTGGTGTGTCTCATGCTCGGACTATAATTCCTTCAACTATATTACATCCACCACTTATTACCTTCCCCTTATGAATTTACTAATCCTCTTATACATTTCTCGTAACTAGTAATTTTAGTGGTATTTGTATTTTATTTGCATGCTTAGTTTTTTAGTAAGTTTAGTACTAATTTTCCTCGCATATTAGTCTAACTGCTATCTTTCCTGCATGTTCGCGCTCGGTTCTGCTAACGCAAGCGTCATGCGGCAGCGCCCCTCGGTCAGTTGGGCGGGAGGACGGGCTGCGTTTTGCCTGGGTTCTGCGCGTAACAACCTTCTTCTGGTGCTGAAATTGCATCGCCACTTGAAAGATGCAGTCATTGTATATCAACGTCCAGATACAAAAAAAAAAATTAGACAGAATGTCTGGTGTAACCTAATGCAAGACGAACGTGCAGAAGAAATTGAAAGGAGAAGGCACATCTTACACAAGTACGCTCATTGAAGTTTCAGCCAAATCGATCACGAAACCGAAAAGTGTTGTTGCTCTGACCAATTATATCCGAGCCAAAAATATATTCATATTCATTGACTAAATTGATTTTGATAATGCATCAAAATGTCATTTAGCAATAAGAAAAGTTTTGTTATAACAACGCCGTTGAAACGGAGAACTCTTGCTTTTAGTGAAAAGGGGAGCACCAATTTGTGTGATTTCCAAAGTAAATCGGAAAAGTTTTGCGCCTGATAGATTAGCTATAAAACGTAAAATTAAACACAGTTGATTTTGTCTTTTGATGGTGTGTGCATATTACTTCCTAAGAATGTAAGAAAGTATATCCATGTACAAATTTTATGGCATTCTTTGTAATTAAAACCAAGTTGTCTTGCATGAGCTGATTTAAATTGTTTAAATGTTGTTGATATATGGTCTCACAGTTTTCAAGTGTAGTGAAGTTAAGTCAAGTGTACATTTGTGACAACATACATCGATAAAACACGGTTGCATCCCTACGAGTACGAGGCCTCGTTTTCTGTGTATTTTTGCTTCGCATTTTATATTTTGAGTATTGTGCTGTTTAAGGATTTTCACAATTTGCTTAACCGATTGAGAACCAAGTAAAGAAAAAAGGACCTGCTATGCACAATTCCTTCAGAGAATAAAAAGAGCTATTTGAATGAAAAAAACACAATAAAACTGTGGAGCCTGCTATTCACCCTTTTCATAATTTTACAGACACGAACTGAAGCCGAGAGCCCGTAGGAAAGTAAAGCTGGCGCCTGCCGCGTTCTCAGCTGAGGCAATCCGACAGATCAGATACATTTGTGTGGTATGTTTTGTTATTTTGTTTGAAAACCATAACATTGCATTATTAACGAAAATGTTACGTGTTGACTCTGCTAAAAATATCGTATAATATTTTAGGAAGGTTCTGTGAACGTGGCGAGCGGCTATGTCCATAAAGACGGGCGACAGCGGTTCCAGCAACGGATATTTACGGACAATGCCCGAAAGCACGCGTTCGCTTATAAACGGCTCTGAATCGTTGGCTAACCAGACTCACTGTTTGATGCAAATGCAGAGCGACCGCGACATCAACACCTCCAACACGAGCAGTAACAATGCACTGGGCATATCGCAAACCAAAATGCACCGAAATTTTAAGCTACTAGCTGACCCGCAGCTAGTGAAATGTGGCGCCAAACTATATCGTTACGATGGCGTCGTACCGGGCGATCCTATATTTCCAACAATAACACCCAGGGATCCACGCAACCCTCTTATTCGCATTCGCACCAGACCCGTAGAGCCGCTGCTGTTGCTTATACCTAGGTAAGTTTTAAGAAGGCGCCTAGCTTCCAGGCAGAAACTAAGACTATATGCAGATTTGTGATCGATGCGGACTACGTGGGCACGCCACCTGCCATTGAAGTAACTGTGGTGAACCTAAACGACAACATCGATAAGCAGTTTCTCTCCAGCCTATTGGACAAGTGTGGAACATCAGACGAAATAAACATATACCATCATCCCACAACAAACAAGCACTTGGGTATTGCTCGTATTGTGTTTGAGAGCACGAAGGGTGCACGGCAGTTCGTTGAGAAGTACAATCAAAAGTCGGTGATGGGAAAGGTATGGAGGCTGTTTTTTTGTTTTTGCATCAACTGTATGTACCTTTTTGTTGCAGATCTTAAATGTGTTTTGCGATCCTTTTGGGGCGATTTTAAGGAAACATATTGAGACTTTAACAAATCCAGTTGCGCCGAAGCCAGTGTTGGGTGCCACCACCACAAAAGCTCCACCACATCCGGGCACTGCAGTGGGCTCACAGCCCGACTTGGCTGACTATAGCCACGATTACAGTGAGAAAAGCGCTGTGGATAATTTAAATAGTGCATACAGCTCTTTTCCAAAGAACTCTGACATCGGAGAACGAAGCCGGGATCGCAACTGGGAGCGGGATCGTGAGCGAGAGCGTGATCGTGACCGAGATCGAGATCGATATTACAAGGACAGCAGTCAACATTCCGCAGAGAGATCCTATGATCGTGATCGGGCAATGCGAGACAAGTACGGATCCTCTTTACGCCATGATCGGCATTTTTATCGCCGGCGGTCTCGAGATAAAAGTCCAGATCCCTCTCGAGATAGTCGGGATAGACTGTTCACTGGACGAGAACGTGATAGGGCTAGAGACCCTGATGCCAGGTCGCGGGACTATCACCGTTCAAAGGAACGCGATTATTTTCGAGAGCGAAATAGATCCCGCGACCACTCCCGTGATCGTTCGAGGGAAAAGAGAGATCTTCGGTTTAGTGTATCAAAGGAGCGGGACTACAGAGAGCGAGATCGTGATCGGGATCGGGATCGGTCGCCCGACAGAGATCGAAGAGATCGTGTGAGTATAAAGTATAAAAAGCGTTTCACCAGTCATGAATACGCGGAAACGGATATACACAGCTCTTCGTCCTCAAAAACCCATCAATATTATACTGCCGCCTCAGCATCTGGCTTGCCTGCTGGGAGCTATGCCTACAGCAGCCACGCTTACTCCATGACGGACAGTACTCAGTCCTGGTCAGAGCATAAGAGTTGGAATGCTCCGCAGCCTGATTTCCAACCAAAGCCAAAGCCACCCCCACCTCCACCTCCAGAGGAAGAGGAGAACTGGGACGACCCACCAGTTCTCCCACAAAAATTTGAACAACAAACTGTTTCACTCTTGGAATCAGCGAGCACAAAACTCCAATCACCGAAGGCGGGCACAGCTGTTGCGGAGCCAAACGCAGAAACAGAAAATGTCGACTTGGACACTCGAATAGCCCTCATATTTAAGGGAAAGACATTCGGAAATGCACCCCCATTTCTTCAGATGGACAGTAGCGACTCAGAAACGGACAAGGCAAAGCCTGAGGGAGGGGTTGAGGCTAATGAAACTCGCTCGCTTTCCGATTCAAATAATTCGGATAACAAGAAAAAGTGCGACAAGAAGATATCAGAACTGCAACAACCGCATGGGGCAAGCGATATATCAAGTGATGACGATATAATGGTGAAGAATAAGAGATGTAAACCCGGTTTTACACAATGTGAAAAGGACGATGACAACATGTCTCTGTCGAGTTTGTCATCTCACGAGGAATCCCCCACTGCACTAGCCAATACGGCCGATCGCGGCAACAAGAAACCTTTATCACCATATATGTATCCCAATTCCTCCAACCAGCATCCCTATTATTATCATCCTTCAGACTACGGGCATTATCCCTCCGGCATCTCGTCAAACCCCGTGTTGACAAGCCGCTATTTTTCAAACCCCGCCTATATGCAACCGGCCTACTTGGCTGGTGTTGGCGCTTTCAACTTGGATCCCTATGTCCAGACATATGGCTACCAGTATCCCCCTTCCGACCAGAACGACGAGATAAAAGAGAACGTGAAAAAGGTTATTAACTACATTGTAGAGGAGCTAAAGCAGATCTTAAAGCGCGATGTGAACAAGCGCATGATTGAGATAACCGCCTTTAAGAACTTTGAATCTTGGTGGGATGAACACACATTGAAGGCACGGTCCAAACCGTTGCCCGATTCGGTGGAGGGCATCACCAACTTAAGACAGAGTAGCGCGAACGCCAATTTGATGAAGGAAAATGCTGACTGTGAGAAGCCTCCCAACATGAATCAACTTACCAATACTCAAGTGGAAATGTCCGATTTTAAAAGCTTTTCAAGCATAGGCATAAGGGCAGCAATGCCCAAATTGCCATCATTTCGACGCATTTGCAAACATCCTAGTCCTATACCCAATCAAAGGATATCACTCGAAAGAGATCTGAGCGACCAAGAAGAAATGGTGCAACGTTCCGACTCTGAGAAAGAGGACTCGAATATGGGCGGCTTTGAGGCACCAGGATCGAATGCAAAGGACCGGGTATTGGATAGAGAAATGGCGACTATTCGACTGCCGTCACCTGAAATGCTTTCAAAACGAAAGGGAAGCGCGTCGAGCTTCTTTTCATCGTCCTCATCCTCTTCTAGCGAAGCAGAAAATGAAGTCAACGACGCTGCTGATGGTACAGAAAAGGAAAAAAGCAGCGATGATGATAGCTTTGACGACGATCATCCACCTAGAAATCTTAATCGAAAAAGCAGACTGATTAAGAAGAATAGGCGTGTGGCATTCAAGGAACCTGGAGATGATAATATTGAGAACATATATTCAGACTCTGAGGACGAGAAAAGGCACACAGATCGAATGCATGTTCAAAAACGGGGTCGAACGAAAAAGAAAAATATCTACTCCGACTCGGATGCCGACATTGAAAGTACTGCCGGAAGAGGTTTCTTGCCTGCGTTGCGAACAAAGGTAATTTCCACTATACCGTCTGATCTTGAGGACATTAGCAAAGACAGCAGCTTTGGATTGGACGAAGAGGACCCGGACGACAAAGTTGAAGCAGAACTAAAGACTATCCGAAAAATGGTGGATGAATCTCGACGATCTCTGACCCCTGTTCCACCGCCAGACTACAATGAAGAGCCAGTTGAGAAGTACGATGATACTGATCTCCGCAAGCCAGTTTATGAATACGATCGCATTTACAGCGACTCGGATGAAGAACGCGAGTATCAGGAAAAGAGACGTAGAAATACCGAGTACATGGCTCAGATAGAGCGCGAGTTTTTGGAAGAACAGCAGAAGAATAACCAAAACTCTTTCTCGGAAGGTCGTTCAATTTCGGAGCGTAAATTAGAAATTGTAAAGAAACCTAGTGGGGATATGGCAGATACTGTGGATGTTCCAGAGGTTCCACTGACCCCCGGCATTAACATTCTAGCTGAACTTGTAGATGAGATTAATAAACCGATTCTGGAAACTAACATCGAACAAAATGCAAGCAAAATTGCAGAAATTGATGGAAAATTGAAGAGTAATCTCAACAGCTCAGATGTGGTTGAGGCAACAACGATTTTAAACGGAGATGTTCAATCGTTCTCCAACACAAACACAAGCAAAAAGGGAACACAATCACCGGCTTCTTCAGATGGAGGCTCCAGCCAAGCGTCGCAAGCAAGTCAAGTAGCTCTCGAGCACTGCTACTCCTTGCCGCCACATGCGCAGTCTGCTTCCTTCACAGACGCCACCTCAGGTCGGCTTGGACTGGATGCCCAGAATAAGAATAGATTTGATGGACAGGAAAATGTGGCTGGTGGTAGCCAAATGCAAAGGCCAGGCCCAGGAAGACCGCGCAAGGATTCAACGCGACTGCAGAAGAAAAAGAAGGACTCAGTCCCTCGGCAGTCAAACGCAAAGAATAAAGTCGCTCCTATTACTGATGCATTGGCTGAACTGGCCCGTCAAACGGCCAACTTTGTTCCCTACGAGATGTACAAAGCTCGCGATCAAAACGAGGAAATGGTTATTTTGTACACTTTTTTAACGAAAGGTATCGACGCGGAGGACATCAAGTATATTAAGATGAGCTATATTGAGCATTTGCAGAAGGAGCCTTATGCGTAAGCTATTAATTTTATTTCGCTCAGGTATATTTTTGTTTAATCCGTAACCTTTTCTCTTCTCAGCATGTTCTTGAACAACACGCATTGGGTAGACCACTGCACAACAGATCGTGCATTTTGGCCACCGCCGCCGAAGAAGCGCAGAAAAGATGACGAATTGATGCGCCATAAGACAGGATGTGCTCGCACCGAAGGCTACTACAAGTTGGATGTACGAGAAAAGGCAAAGCACAAGTATCACCATGCAAAGGCCAACATAGATGATGCTGAAAATGAAGATCGTTGTGATGAGCCCACAGCACTCACGAATCACCACCATAACAAATTAATATCCAAAATGCAAGGCATTTCGCGAGAGGCGCGCTCCAACCAGCGACGACTTTTGACAGCCTTCGGATCTATGGGCGAATCAGAGCTTTTGAAATTTAACCAGCTCAAATTCCGAAAGAAACAACTCAAATTCGCAAAATCAGCCATACACGATTGGGGACTGTTTGCGATGGAGCCTATAGCAGCAGACGAAATGGTAATTGAATATGTCGGACAAATGATTCGACCGGTGGTGGCCGATTTACGAGAGACAAAATATGAGGCAATTGGAATTGGCAGTTCCTATCTGTTTCGAATCGACATGGAAACCATTATCGATGCCACCAAATGTGGAAATTTGGCCCGATTTATTAACCACAGCTGCAATGTAAGTATCGCTTGTTCTGTTCTTTTCTGCAATTACGAACACAAAATAATATACACACATTATTTCTCCAACTTTTAATTGCAGCCGAACTGCTATGCAAAAGTCATTACAATAGAGTCTGAAAAAAAGATAGTCATATATTCAAAGCAACCTATTGGGGTCAATGAGGAAATAACATACGATTATAAATTTCCTTTGGAGGATGAAAAAATTCCATGTCTGTGTGGCGCTCAAGGCTGCCGGGGCACGCTCAACTAAAGATGACATACATAATTTTAGGCTTCAGAAGAGTCTATGTTGGGTTGTTCTATTCACACATGTAAATTAGGTTGATATTCAATATCCGAAGTAGATGTATATGTATGTACATATAAACATAACTTATTTGCTTAATCTACCTACAAAGTAGACATTTAGAAGTAACTGCAGATACAGATTTTAAAGAACTACAAATTAATTATAGCTTGACCTAACTTGTAGATGTCGGCTTAGTTTTTATTTATATTTTCATTTTCCTGTGGTGAGTTTTCTTTCGCTAAAATGTTGCAAAAATAAATCAATTTATATTTTACTAAGCCATAAACTAAGAAATAAGTTAAGTCCTGCAATGTAAATACATCGCCGATGCTCGTCATCATTAGTATCCGTACATACAGATACATTTGTGACTATGTATACAGTTTACAAGCGAAATGCATTCAAGGTGTTATGCTGTTATGTGAATAAATTAAACGCATATGCAAAGCAAATATGATCTTCAAATATTTTTATTACTGGACTTGAGTGTTATTTGCATATCAAGTTGAGCTTGAGCAATGTTCTCCAGAGCAGACTGAATTTTCTCAAGCAAAAGCTCTCCTTTTTGAACCACTTTCTCAAGGTCAAGAGCGGTCTCTTGATTTTCCATTTCTAGCCTCTTGAGACTTGAGTTTTGGAGTTCAATCGAGCTGTCTTCATTTGGCAACGACTCAATCAATGTGTCAATATCTTTGGCGCATCGTGCAATTAGCTGTGCGAATAGCTGAGCATAGTCCTCCTGGGGCTGACTTGGGTTCGGCGTTTGTGACCCTGTGCGGTCGAAATTTCCAAATTTACTGGGATAAGATGTCTGTTGGATTACACCTATGGCGTTGCAAAAATGCTCGGCCTGCTGAACGTACAAATAAATACATTAATAAATACAATTGGGATAACTAAACTATAAAGCTTACTTGGTTTACGGTATCCTGTAGCTGCGTTAGCCTGTCTGCCATCGTTGCGTATGTTGCAACTTCTAAAAGTTTTTGTTTATATATTTTAGGAAAAACAATGGCAGCAGTGTGACCTCGGATTTATCGTTAAAATATACGGTCTCACCCTCCGAAATATACCTAAACTACGTCACAAATCTCTAAATATACCGTAAATATACTGACGAATTATTTGTATTCAAGTTGCATCACATTCCTCGCTTTGGATATTCCGTGGAATATAACTAGCTTTATATCTCTCATATAAGCCCCATGGAAGCGCCAGTGTGAAAACCTCCGTTATCCATTTTTTGACATGCCTTTTTTCTGACATTTTTTAAAAAATTGAGATTTTGATGGAAAATTATCAGCAATTCGATTCTGGTTACGAATTAGTATTCGATGTGGCCTGGGACATGGCTCTAAAAGGTATTTCTACACGGTTTTTACATTTTTGCATTGGACAAGAGGGTGAGTCCATAGCGCGTCTTAATATATACTGAAAAATACTGGAAAAAACTATGAAAAGTAAAAAAATTGCAAGGTGTATGAGTTAGACGTGGTGGCAAGAAAACAAGAAAATCCAATAAAGTATTTGGTCTGACGGTCTGGGATGTTTCTAAATCGCAGGTTTCTATGCGATATTTAGCCGATGGTTTTCAACTGCAACCCTAAAAAGCAATGAATGGCAATAAAAAAATAGTTCGCGCCTAAACATATTTCAAATCGTTATTGGAATTTTAAATCGTTGAAGACTAAATAAAGAAATACAACAGACACAGTACAAAATGGAGAGACTAGAAATTAATGGTATATAATAAGTAAACATATCTTTTTTTTTACGAATAGTCGATGTGGACTGCATAAATGGGAAATCCCGCCATAAACATTTGGCGAAGAGTACTGCGTATTTGCGGGGGACCCGAAACAATTCAACCGGGACAGATCCAACTGCGGCTCTAGTATTATTTCTGCGGATTAAGCGGATTAAACTGTACAATCTTCTGAAGATTGTTGGAAAAATGCTTGAAATCCAGAAGGAGCAGTTACAGGATGAGCACCAGGAAACAACGCGTGATATACTCCAGCAAATTGCGAGGAGCCAATGCCAAAACAACTTCCAAACAGAGCTGATGCAATTTTTAAGGTAGTCCAAAAACTAACGTTTATTTTACTTATATGAATTGTTTTATTATAGCTTACAAAATTGCCAATAAAATTTCAACGGACGGAAAAGGAAATAGACGGAGGATAGAAGGAGTGCAAGAATTAACAATCAAACATCGTCGTTGTTCCATTTTTATACCCGATACTCAAATTAGTATATTAGATTTGTGGTAAAAGTGGATGTGTGTAACGTCCAGAAGGAATCGTTTCCGACCCCATAAAGTATATATATTCTTGATCAGCATCAATAGCCGAGTCGATTGAGCCCTGTCTGTCTGTCTGTCCGTCCGTCCGTCCGTCTGTCCGTCCCTATCAGCGCCTAGTGCTCAAAGACTATAGGAGCTAGAGCAACGACGTTTTATATCCGGAAAACTGAAAACTCAGAATCGTAGAGAACGACTATATGTTCTAGAGTGTAACATCTGATCATATAATTATTATAGCCAGAATCAAGAAAACAATTTTATTCTTTCTCGCTCTTTCTCTCTCTAACACAGGTTTCATGGTCGGTTTTGCCAATTGCAAAATGTGAGTTCAAGGATCTCAGAACCTACAAGAGCCAGAGCACTCAAATTTCGTATCCACACTCCTGTGATGTCGGACCTTGACCGTTTGGTCTAAAAATTTCGCCACACCCCCTTCCGCCCTCGCAAAAGAAGGACGAAAATCTGTTGAATCCACAATATTGCAGATTCGAGAAAACTAAAAATGCAAAATCATACATAATGACCATATCTATCAGATTGCTGAGTCTGGATCATGATTAATATTATTTTATAATAAATAAATATAAATTAAATAATAATAAAATTGTTATATAATATTTAAGAATAATAAGTTGATACAATGTGGTGAATGGATTCAAGCATAAGACCCTGAACGGTTCCTCCATGGCAGAACTAGATCTACAAATCAGAAGGAAGAATGGATGGATTTCTAGTCGATCTAATAGGGTGAATGAATAATATAGATTTTGTGGCTCAACAAGTAGTGATATCTATTTATTTATTTATTAAATTAAGAATTATCTGCTAATAATGGTACTTAATTACAAAAGGAGGAAAAAAGAGAAGTTAAAAGTTAGTTGAATTTAAATGATTATAAATATTGCATGCAATTAGTCTAATGGACAATTCAGGGGATAAGGAATGACAGAGGAAGTTATAATTATGGCATATAACCCTAAAAGGTTCATGTTCGGCATAATTTGACCTACATATGGGTAAAAGGATTGGCCTAAAAGTACGGCTAGGTCTAGATGGGACGGCCAAGTCACCGGTAGGGTGACAAGATTCTTCCCGAGTCCCAGTTAAAGTTATGAAGGGCAAAAATTAAATATTGCTTTTGCACGGATTCAATAACAACCTGCTGCTCTTTATACTGCCGGCTCTATGATGGTAACAATTGCATCCTAGCTAATGCCTATACAGGGACTATACACAAGTGCAATATTCTACAATTGGACGAACAAGTAAGACAAAGAGAGCCTGCGTTATATGTACATACATATAAATTTCTTTGACCACCTCGATTCAGGGAACTGATGTTGTGCGTCATGCAATCGTCGACATGGAGGAACAGGATGACGGTTAAATTACCACCCTCGCTTGCTTCATTAAGTGTGGCGGCGAGATCATAACATTAACATTTTCTATCGGTAAGCAAGACTAAACTGTCGTACTCCTATGAAACCATGCTTATCTAATGTCTCATTGAACCACCGAACCACTCTTGTGTCGCTTGAGAGAAAACAGAGTCGAATTATCGTACATACTATTTTTATTTTAAACAAAGAGAAACAAGAGCTCCTTTACTGCTTAAAAATAAATAAATAAATAGAGAAACATACCAAAAGAGTTTCTCCCTGCTGTATTATAGTATTTGAACTGAACCCATCTCTAGCCTCCAAGAAAGTGTCGTTGGACTGCTCGTTGATTGCCTGTCAGCTGATTTTATAGATTACAAAAAGTCTTCCTTCTCAGTTGCGAATTTCTTAGCAACAAAATGTTGTGGTTACGCCATTCTGGCCCTTGCGGTGCTCGATTTGGAAATTTGAGGGAAAATAATCGTATCGTGCCGAGTTGCTCGGTGGCCTGCCCGTGCACATCTCTAGGGTATACCTAACCTACATATGTAACAAAAACAAAAACCTTCCCCATGGCTGCATGTTGGTTTATATCATCACTTGCGTTCCCAACCATGACCAGTCGCAATGTGTCAGGCACAACTCTTCTTAAAACTCCTACGAAGTTCAAGCCAACGACAAAGCCACACTCCGCACACTGCTCATCAGTTGCGTGCAAAATTTCTCCAAACCAGTTTTTTTTTTAAATGATAACAAGTTTGCGGAGACGTCGAATGTAATGGTACTTTTTGAAAAAGAAAGACAAACTTATGTCAAAATCGGTTTTACCAATATTGGACATCAAGATACGAGTTTTATTATTATTATTATTAAATAAATCTATAATGCCATATTCTTTTAATCCTAGGATTATACCTACTTTCGTCGAAAGAGCTCGCCTAGATATTTTGGACCCCAACGAGTATTAACATACAAAGTTGTCGGATAAGAAGAAGACGTCTTTTGTACGTCTTCATATTTTCGCTTCGCTGCAAACGAAGAGCCGAAAAAGACAGCGGTGAGAAACTCGGTTGCTGACTTTATTTCAGTATTCAGTTGGTAACGGGAAAGTCGGTTGGTGTGTCTTTTTGTAAAGCGAGTGAAAGACTAGTGAAACGCCCGTTTTTTCTACTTCGAAATAAATAATAAAAGGAATATTGTTTATATATTAATATCTAATGTCTTTTACTCATTAACTTTTAAAAGTTGAATATATAGATCGAGTATGTATGCATTCAAATTACTAAGACTTTTTCGGTTGGTGTTAGAGTGTTGAATAGACATCCATCCATACAGTGTTTTTGTGATGCATGGGTGAAAGTAAAAATGAAAAGAGAATTCGTTTTAGTATTTGGTAGCCAGATCTGGTTTAAGAAGATTTTACTCGTGTACAGAATGAACGAAAACATGTTTTGGGGTTTTTTATTTTTGATGCCAAAAACGGAAATGAAATTCTTAGTGGTAAAACTGGTCTGGGATCTCTTTTCACAAACAGTAATGTGCAAACTTTCATCATACCCACACGCACATTATGTTTTTTTTGAAATTGTTAAACGCCCAAATTGATAAAGGGTTCTAAAGGTGATACCAAGGGTCTTAAAGACACCGCATTGGGAGGAATATACATACATATATAGCATTTTACATATCCACCGATTTAACAGAAATTTCCATATCGTGCCGTCTTATGGTAATTTTTTCCCTTGTCTTTGTATTTATTTTGTGAATATCGTATGGATAACAAAAAGACGTGATTTCGTGCATGCTAAAAGTGGAGCTGATGGCAATAATTTAGCACTTCCGACTGCCTCTTAATCCCACAAAAAAAAACCAGTTCTTTCAATGTTTCGGGAGGGGAAGCATTTTCGTGTGTTAAGGTAGAGGTAGAGGAATGTTTTGTGATATCGACCAGGTGAATGTAATGCACAGAAGAAATCATCACATACACGAGAGTTTTCTGGAGCATCAACATCCCTAATCGGGACAATCCCTCAAGACTTACAAAACTTAGAAACAAAAATTATAAATTTTGGGTCTACTGCGGCCATAGGAACAAAAGATTTCCATGGTTATTAAAAGCTTCGGTCTTAAAGTCGGCATTCCTTTCTAGTTTTTCTAGTATCATAGAGATAAAAAGCTAAAAATGTGTGAAATGGATTTTGCACATACCTTTTGTGGTCGGAGATTCGTCATTCTGTGCGTTACTCTTAGTTATGTATATGTGTTTATATTATCTTTTTCGAGGGTATAAACAAATCAGTTAAAATCAGAAAATCGGAAGTTCACGTACCGTACGCTACAAAGGAACATAATTGGTTAATTGTTGTGTTTTTAGTCGATCTAAATATTATTTATACTTATATATTTATACTTTCCAGCAAATGCCAGGACAGGGGCAAGCTCTGCCTAAATTGTGGGCTTTACTACTTTATGCTCCTTTATTTTTTATTCGTTCCTGCGATGGTCACGGAAGGCTAATCGAACCGCCAAGCAGGGCATCGGCCTGGCGCTATGGATTCCAAACACCGCCAGATTACAATGACCATGAGCTTTATTGCGGCGGGTTTACACGCCAATGGAAGCGAAATGGTGGAAAGTGCGGCGAGTGTGGAGATGCGTGGGACATGCCGGAGCCACGGCCCCATGAAAACGGTGGTCAGTGGGGGCAAGGCGTGATTGTGCGAAGTTATTTGCCAGCATCCGAGATGACGATTCGGGTTGAATTAACTGCCAGCCACATGGGGTACAATAGACGCGGATTTATTTTACAACTGTGCAATATTGTAATTCTTTGGTTTCGTCTCTAGGTATTTTGAGTTTCGGTTATGTGATGATCCGGGTGCCAAACAGGCATGCCTAGATAAAAATATCCTGCATATACTTGGTGGATCTCCTGCGCATCCAAGTCCAGCGGATTTGGACAGCCGCTTCTATCCTCGAAATGGAAGTCGCATATATGAAATCAAAGCACGCTTACCTGGTAAAGTTTCTTGAGTAGAGACTCCTTTTACAATAATTATAAACTTATTTTGTGCCACATTCGGATTGTTTACAGAAATGACATGTAATCAATGCGTGCTGCAGTGGCGCTACGTTGCTGGCAATAATTGGGGCATGTGCAACGATGGTAATGGTGCAGTTGGCTGCGGACCCCAGGAGGAATTTCGTTCGTGTTCAGATATCGCAATAACCACGGATGCACGACCTCCTATGCGACCTATTCGACCTTTACACCCAACGCCCACACGACCTAGTACGAAAATACCAACAACTAATGAATATGATTCAGAAGAAAATGCATTTAATTATTCACTTCTATTAGCACTAGTAATTACTCTGGGAGTAGTTTTTTGTGCCATTGGAATTTGGTACTTTTATAGACGAAACTTTTGTATTTTTAAGGAATGTAGCAACTCTGTTGCGCAGAAGTTTAGAAATAATAACAAAAATAACGCGTCTTTGGAAAATGCTGTCCACAACAGAATCTTCAAACCTCTTGAATCGCTTGGTTACGGGGGTAAAGGTGTCGAGGTGGACAATCCGCCCGTTCCCCCTCCCCGGACCAAGCGAGACGGAAGGATGCGGGAATTGTCAGCTAATGCCTCAAGTGTAGCCTAGACAGACAACGAACTGAGCAAATGCTTTTGGTTTCCCAACCTCTTTGCCTCCACCTTTTCATCTAATCTAACCGAATGTATCGGAGTGATTATCCTTAGATATCCTTTTAGATTTAAAGCGCTCCTTAGTACTTAGAACTTAGCAGAAAATTATCCTCTCTCATTACTATTTAAAATCATATATGTATTTAATTATTTATAGGGAACCCCAATATTGTGTATTCTGTACTCTGTTTATTACTCTCATTATACCAATTCTAACAACGACTGCCGTAGTTATCTTGCATAAAGCAATAGCTGTACATGCTAAAATAAATATTAAGTATAGATAGGTACTTTCACACTTTACACCAAGTTTCACTGCCCCAAATACATAAGTTCATCAAAATAGTGTTTACGTATTTACTTACATATATGCTTAAGACATACGACTATGTGATAGAAATAAATATAAACTTTCATACAATTTTAGTAAAGACATATATTTATATAGTATATGAATAAATGCGAGTATTTACAAAGAATATATGTACATGTTGAAAAATGTCCCGGGTTTATACTATTCAACAAAAGGAGGCATCTGCGCAATATCATCATCTACACGACACATGATAGATCGGTAGATCGTACATACATACTTAAGTTGTTGTAAGTTGTTGGCGGATGATGTGATCCTGATTTGTAAAGAAGCTACACTTTTCTTGGTCAATCTTCTTTTGCCGACTGAGCCATTGCGTGCAATTGAACCAATGAATCACTGTCACTTGATTGCTTCTGTAAAAATGCTAAAAACACACTTGTAGATATGTACTTTAGGTGTCACACAACAAGATTACATATGTACATATACAGATATTTTATAAAGCAAGTTCAATCAACGGCCTATTGATTTGCATTCAGCAGTTCATTAACATTAAGCAATACGCTTTGAAGTTCATTAACATGGCCATTGGAAGTATTGTATTACAATGTACTTACAATCTATTTCCAGTTGAGTGCATTGTTCGTCTACTAAATAATCCAGTGGCAACGACTTCATAATTAAATTCGCCTTTAACTACTTTCACTTTGTCATACTCAAGAATGAAAACGCTATACTTTGTATTGTTAAAATATATACTAGTTAAAATTGCGCAGACAGTAAAAATATGTATCTACATGTGTACCATTTTGAACCTGGTTGTTGAGAGCTATATGGTACTTGTAAGATATGATTCGATTTGCCAATACGATTTACTAAGAATTGGCGTAGGCATGTTTTGTTAATTAGTCGTTCCTGAAATTTAAATTATCCAGCCCTTGCAATCCCGGTACACAGGAAAATGAACTGCCTACTTATACAATTCATCGACTTTAATTACTTTGGTGTGTTTGTGGTCAAATTATTTACCATTTATTTTTTTTGGAATTTGTAATCGGACTGACTTTATGGCGAGTACGTATAAAAGCCGCCTGTGGGAATATCGAGTGCCTAGTTGCAATTTGTTTCGCAATTCGATAATACCTTCTTGTTATATTACGAGTAATATTCTGACGGAAGCTAAATATAATACATTTGTAAATTGGTGATAGTGAAAAGTGAAACAGTTTTTGAGATAATATACTAAATACTTTGAAAATTTTAAATCCAACAAAAAAAAAAATGTCTACATCTACTGAAAGAAATGAGAAGAAATACTCCAGAATCCGACCTGATTCAGACGGCGATGATATAGTGATCTCCGGGATGGCCGGAAAATTTCCAAACTGTCGTAACATATCGGAATATGAATACAAGCTTTACAACAAGGTTGGCACCCATATACAAATTTTAACTGATAATAAATTAAGAATAAAAGGTGACCAGGAAATATGAGCATGAAAATATGAATTTGCAATAAATTTAATAGCAAACAATAGCGGATAGGGTATTTTTTCTTTTCATGAAAAATGTGGTTACGTTGTGCACATGTGAAAATATATTTAAATTAAAGTGCAAATATGTGATACAAGACCTTAACGGTAAATCGTTAGTTACGTTGGGGTGGTAAAAAGAAATAAAGTGGAATTCGTACGCGGCTGTTCATCAAAGAAACGACTTGCTACTTGTTTTATAATGATTATCTTGCAATTTTGTCCGATACTTTTAAAGTGAAAAGTACTAGGTCCGGGGTCGAAACATCATAAAACCTAACAACTATCCTTTTCCAAGACCTTTTCATCTGAGTACTGGAAATCCTTAAGTCGGAGTGCCGACAGTACCGTTCTTAATCTAAATAAAGGTTCAAGATAGTTCTAAAGCAGAATACGAAAGGAAACATGCATTATAAATATTTTTATAGTATGGATCAATATGTCTACATTTTAGATTGATATGGTTGACGACGATGAGCGTCGTTGGCGCCACTTTAATCCGGAAATACCAAAGCGATCAGGAAAAATTTCTGACCTCGAAAAGTTTGATGCTACTTTCTTTGGAGTGCATTTTAAGCAAGCACATACAATGGATCCCCAGACACGTATTCTCATCGAGACTGCGTATGAAGCTGTCATAGATTCAGGAATAAACCCAAAGAGTCTTCGTGGCTCCAAGACAGGAGTGTACGTTGGATCTTGTATATCTGAATCGGAAAAAACATGGTTTTACGAAAAGGTGTCATCTGGCGGCTTTGGAATTACTGGCTGTAGTCGGGCCATGATGGCTAATAGGATTTCGTACTCTCTAGGATTGGAGGGTCCTTCATTTTTACTAGATACAGCTTGTTCCAGTTCCATGTACGCCCTTGACAACGCTTTTAGCGCCATTCGAAATGGAGAAATTGATGCCGCCATCATAGGGGGATCAAACTTACTTCTTCATCCTTTTGTAACCCTTCAGTTTGCGAGGTAAGTAAACACTTGTGCCTGGATACGTCGCGCTCTAATAATGTGACATTTTAGACTCGGTGTTCTGGCCCAAGACGGCTTTTGTCGTCCGTTTGATAAGGATGCTAGCGGTTACACACGATCAGAAACCATTAACTGCCTTTTTCTTCAACGTAAACGAGATGCCAAACGCGTTTATGCAAGTGTTATTTATTCAAAAACAAACTGTGATGGATATAAACCAGAGGGTATTACCTATCCGTCGGGTAAAGTGCAAGAAAAATTGCTCGACGAATTTTACAAGGAGATTGAAGTTACGCCAAATGATTTGGGCTACTTGGAGGCTCACAGTACAGGGACTGTAGTGGGCGATCCAGAGGAGTGCAAAGCGATTGATAACGTTCTTTGCAGTCAGAGGCAAGAGCCGCTATTGGTTGGATCTGTAAAATCAAATGTAGGGCATTCGGAAGCAGCTTCCGGGATCTGCTCTTTAGTAAAAGCCTGTTTTGCCTTCGAAACTGGTTTCATAGCACCAAACATAAACTTTACAGAGGTTAAATCTGTAATTGCACCGTTGGCTGAGGGACGATTGATTGTAGTTAAAGATGTCACCCCACTACCAAAGCCATGTATCGGCATAAACTCCTTTGGATTTGGTGGGGCCAATGCTCATGCCCTTTTGAAAGCCTATCCCAAGGCCAAGGCCAATTTTGGCCTGCCAGAAGATGATATACCACGAATTCTCACATGGGCAGGAAGAACAGAAGAGGCCGTCAACGAGATTTTTAATGCTGTGGAGAAAAAGCCATTGGATGCGGAATTTATTGGATTACTTCAAAACATTCAAGAGAGCGATGTATCTGGCATGGTCTTCCGTGGCTACGCAATATTTGGCAAGCAAGGTGAAGCCCCTGCAAAAGCATTGGTCAGAGATGTACAGCATTACACCGGCCTCCAGCGCCCCATAGTCTGGGTTTATAGCGGAATGGGCTCGCAGTGGCCCGAAATGGGTGCTTCGCTTATGGTTATACCCCGTTTCCGAGAATCAATTGAAATATGCCATCAGACTTTGAAACCGAAAGGAGTTGACCTTATACACATATTAACATCCAACGACCCCACAATTTACCAAAATATTTTGCACTCTTTCGTGGGTATAGCGGCCGTCCAAATTGGTTTAACTGATGTCTTGCGTTCCCTTAACTTGGAGCCAGACTTTATTATTGGGCATTCTGTGGGAGAACTGGGCTGCGCATATGCCGATGGTGGGCTTACCCCACAACAAATGATACTAGCAGCCTATTATCGCGGAAGAGTTAGTGTTGACGTGGAAAAAATTAGGGGCTCCATGGCAGCAGTCGGCATTGGGTACAAGTCAATTCTGCACATGCTGCCGGAATCCATCGAAGTGGCCTGTCACAACGGTCCAGACTCTTGCACTATCTCTGGACCAGTCGATGATGTCACCCGTTTTGTAGACGAATTAAAGGCCAAAAGTATATTTGCCAAAGAGGTGCCATGCTCCAATATAGCTTATCACTCAAAATACATTGCCCACATGGGACCCCCCTTGCTGCAATATATGATGGAAACTGTACCAAATCCAAAAATGAGAACCGATAAGTGGCTGAGTACTAGTGTTCCCAAAAGCGATTGGGATCAGGCTGAGCGCAAGCTTTGCTCCGCTCAGTACCATACTAATAATTTGCTGAGCAGTGTGCTTTTTGAAGAAACATTCGCATTGCTTCCGAAAAATGCCTTGACTATCGAAATTGCACCGCATGGCTTGCTGGGCGCTATTCTGAAGCGATCTATGCCAAGTGGGGTTCATATTCCACTGACGAATAGGGGAAACAAGAACAACGCCTTGTTCTTTTTGTCTGCGCTGGGAAAGTATGTATAACCAATATGAACTTACATCAATTGTGTTCATTATTTTTCGTGTTTCTTTTATTTGAATTTTTCGGTAGAACACACCAAAATGGATTAATGGTTCCTGTTTCTAACTTGTATGGAAAAATTGACTTCCCAGTGTCGCGGGCTACACCAAGCATCAGCTCACTCATTCGTTGGGATCATAGTGAAGATTGGTTTGTGACAAAGTATGAAAATATGAAAACAAAGTCCAGTGGGGAGCGCATATTTCCAGTTAATTTAGCCAGTGACAACGAGGAGTTTATGAGTGGACATGTTATAGATGGCAAAATTTTGGTTCCAGCTACTTCCTACCTGCAGTACGTTTGGGAAACATTTTCCCTCATGTATCATGGTCCGAGCTATATGGATGTGCCAGTTGAGTTCGAAGACGTACGCTTTTTGAGAGCGACAAATATGTCAGTAAATGGCGATGTGGAATTGAACGTCATGATTCACTACGGCACCGGACACTTTGAGGTAAGTGCATACGAATATTACCAATGCAGATATGACTTATACATACTAACATATGTATGTACATATCTATAATCTATTAGATAACGGAAGCGGGCAGTTTGGTTGTTACCGGTCTTATAAGAGAGACTGAAAGTCGCACCGTACCAGAAGTATATCACTTCCAGAAGGAATCAGACTTTCCTATGGTATCGAAAAAAGGCTTCTACAAAGAACTAAAATTACGTGGATATCATTACAATGGAGCATTCAAGGCAGTTCACAAGGCCCGTTCGGATGGTCTGTACGGACAGGTGGAGTGGAATTATAATTGGGTAACATTCATGGATGCGATGCTACAAATTCAGATACTGGGAACTGATTCACGGACACTTCTGCTGCCAACAAAGATTCGAAAACTTAGAATAAATGGCTTGCATCACTTTGACTTACTGACCAAAATGGACCCTGAGAATCGCTTTTTCGACGTATATGTGGATCGAAAGTTCGATCGGATTGTCGCGGGTGGCATTGAACTTGTGGGTCTTCATGCAAGTCCCGTTCAAAGACGCAGGCCACCTGGTATTCCTATCCTGGAGAAATATGAATTTCTCCCCTTCTTGCCGTCTCCAGCTGTATCGCTGGCAAATGCTGCCCGAATTTGTGTGCAATTGACCCTAGAAAATAACCCTTCATTAAAAATGAAGTTGGTCGAGGTAGATACAGATGGAAGAAACACGATTTTAAATGAATTCTTGGAAGCTATCGAAGACTTACCAGTAATCACGGGAGATTACATGTTTTTGACATCTAGAAAGGTAGACGACATTCCCGGCATTCATATTGAAAATGGAAGTTTGTCCACACAATCGAATTGTCACTTCGTTGTTTGTGGTGGAGTCTGCGGAGATCTTAACAAAGACGTTATTGAAACTGCCAAAAGCGTGCTTACAGATAGTGGATACTTACTAATCAGAGCGCAATCAAATATCGATAAAGTACATTCAGAAGTGTCAGATCAATTTCGGATGATTACAATAATTCCAATTGAAGACAACGAGGAGGCGTTTATTCTCCTGCAGAAAGCACCAAAGAACCTGCAAATAGAGCCCCTAGTTGTGAAAGTGTCCGAAAATGACAAAATGTTTGAGTGGATAGCTCCAATTCAGTCTGCGCTTAGCTCAAAGACTCCCGTTGTTTTGTATTCGTTTAATGAAGAGCTCAGTGGACTCATTGGGTTAGTGAACTGCTTGCGTAAGGAGCCAGACGGCAATTTGGTTAAGTGCTTCTTTATTGCGGACAAAACTGCCCCAGCGTTTAATTTAGCAGATCCGTTCTATTCAGCTCAACACTCGCTCGGATTGGCAATTAACATTTATCGCAATGTAAGTTATTCATGGTCAACTTATGGCACACTTATCAAAATTATCAATCAAATATTTTCTTTTTTACGAAACTTAGGGAACTTGGGGTAGTTTAAGGCACTTGAAATTGCCCAAGTCTGATAAACCGATGACCAGATTGGATCACATCTATGGCAATGTGATTCAACGTGGAGATCTGTCAACCCTCCGTTGGTTTGAAGGCCCCCTTAATCCACAAGACTGCATGATCAAAATTGCATACTCATCGCTCAATTTCAGAGATGTTATGCTGGCAACGGGTCGCTTGGCCGTTGAGTTATATGGCTCTAGCCGCATAGACCAGAATTGTGTTCTGGGCTTTGAGTATTCCGGGATCAACACAGTAACGGGCCGGCGTATAATGAGTATGGTTGTTAAGGGTGGCGTTGCTTCTTACGTGGAGAAGCCGTCAAAGCTTATTTGGGATATTCCTGATCACTGGTCACTGAAAGAGGCAGCCACCGTTCCGGTGGTGTATATAACCGTTTACTACGCATTCTTCATGGCAAGTGATATCAGGAAAGGAAAAAGTATTCTTATTCATGCCGGAACCGGGGGCATTGGACTTGCCGCGATTCGAGTGGCATTGGCGTACAACTTGGAAGTCTTTACAACCTGCAGTACACCTCAAAAGAAGCAATTTTTACTGGATACATTTCCGCAACTAAAAGGTACACCTATGGAGTTTATTAATGAAAGAAATAACCAATCCGTGTATATTACATTTCAGAGTCAAACATTGGCAACTCACGGGACACATCTTTTGAGCTGATGATCCAGCGAGAGACGGATGGAAATGGTGTAGACTTTGTGTTGAACTCATTATCTGAAGACAAGCTTCTGGCTTCGGTGCGCTGCCTTGGGAAGTCCGGTCACTTTTTGGAAATTGGCAAATTCGATATGGCCAACGACAGCAAGCTTGGGATGGGATGCTTTTTGAAAGAAATCACTTTCCATGCTGTGTTGGCCGATAGTCTTCTTGTGGCTCCTGAAGAAGACATTTGGGTAATAAGCTCTGTTTTTGTTTTATTACGAAGATATTAATATAATTGTACACTTTGACAGCACTTGAAAAGCCTGATCGATGCGGACATTTCTAAAGGCATTATTCAGCCATTGCCCGTCCAAGTGTTTCCGGCTCATGAAATTGAACAGGCATTTAGACACCTAATAGGTGGAAAGCACATCGGAAAGGTGGTAATTCAAGTTCGGGATACACCCGAGAATCCGGCTACCTTACCGGTGCGTGTGATGAGCCAAATTTACTTTAAGCCAAACTTATCTTACGTCATTCCGGGCGGCCTAGGAGGCTTTGGAATGGAATTGGCTGATTGGATGGCTCTGCGTGGGGCTCGAAAGCTCATACTCAGCTCCAGTCGCGGGATAACGAAAGACTATCAGTCATATAGAATCGCGTAAGTTCATATTACGGTTTATCATACCAAAGCAAAGGGTGTTATTATTTATTATTCAGTCCGCTCGTCTGCTGGCTGTCCGAAAACTCCGACAAAATATTCAACTGAGTACATATATCAAATAGTTACCTTCATAACGCTCGGAACATACTGTTTTATATGGAGATACGTACATCATCATTTAAATATAATTGAAATCGGACGAAAGAGAATCGATCGATCTGAAGCTTCGGCGCTCCGAAGATGCCCTTTTTTTCTGGTTTTTTTTCAAAGTCTGAAAACCTATTACTTTTTTAATCCATTTAATAGGCTTTGGAAGACTTACGGCTGTGAAGTTGTGATTAACACGGCAGATATATCGACCATTGAAGGTTGTCAAAAGTTGCTGTCAGAAGCTTCTAAACTCGGTCCTGTGGGAGGTATTTTCAATCTTGCTGTAATGCTACGTGACGCCATTTTTTCAAACCAAAGCTTGGATCAATTTGTGGAGAGCTTTGCTCCTAAAGCAGTAGCAACAAAACATCTGGATACGTTATCGCGGGTATTTTGCCCAGAGCTCGAACATTTTGTGGTGTTTTCAAGTGTGTCCTGTGGCCGTGGAAATGCCGGTCAAACCAATTACGGAATGGCCAACTCCATTATGGAACGTATAATTGAATGTCGCCATAGAGATGGGTTGCCAGGTAAAGCTATCCAGTGGGGTGCTGTTGGCGAGGTGGGACTAGTGGCGGACATGGCCGAAGACAAAATTGACATGGAAATAGGAGGAACCCTTCAGCAAAGAATTGCATCATGTCTTCAAGAGCTTGACTACTTATTAAGTGCCGAATCTCCAATCGTTGCCAGTATGGTCGTAGCTGAGAAACGTTCTGGACGTTCTGGAAACGAAAGTATTATCGATGCGGTTATGAATATTATGGGCATTCGAGATTTAAAATCTGTATCGCTGGGCACAACGCTATCAGAGATGGGTATGGACTCATTAATGGCAGTCGAGATCAAGCAAACCCTAGAGCGTGACTTCGAACTAGTTTTGTCCCCGCAAGACCTACGGTCGCTAACATTCCAGAAACTTCAGGAGTTTGTTGAAGCTAAGGAAGGAGAGAATACTGATGATATAAAAATGATTTTCGCATCAGATAGTAACCTCTTAGGCATGGACCTACTTCTTCGAAACTTGGGCGATGAAGCGCATTGTGATCAAGTGATGATTCCACTGAACACTTCAGCAGCTCCTTCAAAACAGAGCTTTCCACCAAATATAATAATTCCTGGACTAGAGGGGACCGCAGGTCAGGCATGGTACCATATTGGATCGAATTTGCAAAGCAGGGCCGTCGTCCTACAGCTCCATCAATTTGCCAGCCTGGAGACAGTTCAGGAAATAGCTGAGCAAAGCTTAGAAGTGAGTAACACTATTTTATAAGTTATAGTATAAATAATATAATACGTCAAATGTTCTTTTTCGTCATCTTGTAGCGTGTTAAGCCAATTTTAAAGCCGACAGAACCATTTTATATTATCGGATATTCATATGGTACTTTTGTGGCGCTTAAACTAGCGCAGCTACTGGAAAACGCTGGATTCCGTGGACATATTATGCTGTTAGACGGAGCTCCTCATTTCTTAAAACGACTCACCAATCTTCACTTGGGGGAAAACTTTTCGGATAACGACCTCTATGACCTTCTTTTAACAAGAATTGTTAATAAGATATTCCATCAAGAGTCGACTGCTTCAGCTTTCCACAAGATCAATAGTCTTGAAGAAAAAATGACATTATTCATGGAGTATGTTGAAAAGCAGAAAGTTTATAGCAAAGAGTACGCTACTACAATGGTGGGTGCCATGTTCCGAAGGGTGAAAATGGCAGCTAAATTCGATTTGGACAGTACAAAGAACCTTAAATCTCCCATTACTCTAGTCCGTCCAGCAGAGGTTTCCCTTCAAGACATTGATGAAGACTATTGTGTTTCGCAGCTGACTGCTGGTAAAGTGGTACTTAAAGTAATTGAAGGAAATCATACAACTATGTTGGATAATCCGGCACTAGCCAAGATAATAAACGACTTTGACCCGACACTTTTGGATGACAAAAATTTTGAAGAATATATTCGAAATGATAAGCCTGTTGCTGTCGTATAAATATAATCCTTTTTTTTTTTCTAAAAACGAAACTAGCATAATAAAACACAGACATTTTAATGTATTTGTACTGTAAAAACAACTTAAAATATTTAATATAAATTCTGTAAACCTATATACTATATTTATCACACTATTTATTCCAAAGCAATCTAGCTGATTTTCAGCGGTACTCATAGGGTTTCGTCTAAAGGTATTTTCATATGTTACAGCTTCCTTCTGGCCTTCCAACTCATAAAGTGAGTGTACAAAACCAACTCCGGAACTTACGTATAATTACGTATAAAATATATTGTATTGCTTACATGACGCATAAGCTCACATATAACGACTGTTTTCCGGCCACTAAAAACAATTTTCATACTAGATTCTCAAATATTAGTAAATATTACTGTTTTAATGCTTGAAGGAAGCATATTGTCAGTCCTTGCATATTATCAGTCTACCGCCTTCGGCGGCTTCCCGTCCGGCTTCTCACTCTTTCAGTGTGGCTTAGCAATTAATGGTGGACTTTTCTGAGTAGGGGCTGGTCAAATTGGCTTAACGTTAATATTGTGGTAGGTTCACGCAGGCACGGCCCACAACTGTCATCTCACACATTGTTATATTTGATCTCCCACAATATTCTTTTAAAAGATTTCCCGCTTTATTAAAAGAAAAATACTAAATACTTATTAGAAGCTCCGTCAATCAGAATTTCGGATGAGACCGGACAGAAGGAAGAATCTCCGTTACATATTCTGCTTTCCAACCAACAAGAGTATAAAAAGTATTAAAAGCTTTGCGATTTAATGAATCTATAATTTATGGAGTCCACATACAATAATAAAAGCTGAAAGTCATGATCACAGTTCGTCAAAATTATTCTGACGATGATTCTCGGCAAAAGCAGTATAGACCATGATTCAATTATAGTACGACTTACCGGCTTTACTTGTTTCTCTTCCAAACGTTGCAACTAAGAATTAATTCCGTTGAAGACCTTTTTATCTTTATCTTAAAATAAACGATATATGTATGTACACTATAAGTGATACTACAAAACTGCACTACATTTTGCCATAGTTCGAAAACTTAACAAGATCAAGGCAGTGTAATTTATGACGCTTGTGCGGTTGACAGCGTCAACGGCTCTGATTGTTTCGCTCACACATTTGAACAGTAGTTTCGATTCAACCGCTCGCACGAAAGGTATCGGTATCCGTGAACGGGTGAGCTTGAATTTTCAGGTTTGCTTGAAGCTTGGAGTGGGCAATAATTTATAAAGTGCTTTGCTTTGATAGGCACATGTTCGCTAAATAGGAAGCAAATAATTACGGTGTGTGTGCGTGTACGTGCGTGTGTGTGAGCTGTGTCTGTTTGTGAGAAAAGTGTCCGCGTTAGAGTGACTCAAAATTTGGGGAAAAGTTTATTTTTGCGAAACATACAAAATGAAAATAAATTTCTAGTAGAGAATTTGTATATGTGCGGGTGTAGTACACCTTAATATTGTGATTTGATGTTGATTTGAATGTGCGTGCATTTTAATTTCGCGTGTGACAAACCAATAGAATTAATAATTCTTAAAAATTCTTCAATGATCTGTCACACCCGTATCCACAGTACAATTGCTTTGATATACTTATACTATGCGGACACTTAATGCACAAAGTTCGTACATGATGTCACGTTACATCCAAATGTATTTATAGACCACTTATAAGGTGCTAGCTTAAGGTGCAAGTGTCAGCCACACATTGACCTCGGACTGTTATCGCAAAGTAGAAGAAGCAAAAATAATAATAATTGAGCTGTTCAATACAAGCAACAGCAAAGCATACTGAAAAAAGCCTCGCCGATTTATTAAAATGTATGTGGTTAGACTTATAATGTGCATTACGTTTATGGCGGCTTTGGTTGATGTTGTTACGCCACGTGATGAAGCTAAGCAGGAAAAATCATTCAGGTAATTAAAAACAATCTTCCCAAATATATATTTAAGTATAGACTTTATGAAGATTTAATCTTTGTTCTAAGGAAAGAATAAGTAGTTTGAAAAGGTTTTAGATCCAACCAGCTCAAAACTATTTTAATGATACACTACTACGGTTCGCGTTTCAGAGGCCACTCTTTTTTGTAACATTTTTGTAAAGCCCGTTATTTCCGTTATAATCTACTATTATACATATTTATGTATGTATTTTTATGTACATATGTATGTAAGGAGGATGACATGTTCATAGAATCCGACAAATCATATCCGACGGTTTTTAACAAATCATAAAGAAACTTTTGTGCAATTTCAAGAAGCTAAAAATATTGCCATCACTTATTAATACATACATATATGTATAATTAGTTCATTGGCAACGATCCACGATAAATAATAGTACCGTACTAAGATATTTACTATAGAGTTATCACAGTGTATCGTGGATTGGATACATTGGAGTGGTACTCTCAGATCTTATTGAAGTAGTTTAATCAGTGAATATTCGCACTCTTTTACAAGAGGGGACTCTGAACAAGCAGCTTAACAGCCTTAAATAGCCGTCAAATAGTTGCGCTTATAACTCAATCGGTAGTTTTATTGAGTGCTCAATAAACCCAACTGAAATTCCTTATTCCTACACCATTGTAAAAATACATAGGCCTTGGATTCTGATCGGAGTATTGTTTAATCTGAAACATACTCCAATAAACTATCTCCAATACCTGTTCTCTTAAGATCTGTGGCATAGGTGGCCTCGGTCACGTATAATGATTACTTACTGGATTGACGCGATTTTACTAGATCGGTGTTGCCAGGGAAAGAAAGGGAATATGCCGTTTATGTTATTCCTATATGCAGTGGCTAATTTATTGAATTATATATACTTATACTATGTTAGTACAACGTCTTTGATATCAGATCTTGAAATTTTATGACAAAGGTCCCACGCTTTTTCAAAAAATGCGAGTAATGAAGATGACTTTGAAAAGGATGATATCGGCTGGACTAATATCAACGAAGAAGTGGATGTTGTAACACCAATGGTCCTTTTGCATCTGCAAAAGCTGGGTATAGAACATTTACAGTTGCCCGACATGAAAGAGAGTATATCAATAGTAAGTTAATGAAAAATAAGATACAAAATAAATATTTTAATAACATGAAAACATCTAATCATATTATCAACTTTATTTAATACAGAAACCCCTGTTCATCACATACGAGGCGGGTCTCCATTTGACTAATGGGATAGTCTACAACCTGTATGGTATAGCGCGACATGGGGACGCGTTTATGACGTATGAAGGCAAATCGTTCCTGAGCAGATTTTATTTAAAAATAAATAAACTTCAGGTGAGAAAGAAGCACAAGTATTTAAAATACTTACATCTCAGAATATTGTGTACATGTGAAGGGACGTATCCAGCTTTAAAAGAATTGAACAGCTGTACGTACTTACATATATTTCACGATATTTACGATCAATTGAGCTTGAATGTAGGGAAGCCATAGAGGTTTTTGGGTTTATTACTCGGACTGAAACTACCTGGTTGTGCGTTTCTGTCTGGGATCATCGCGTAACGAGCATCGGCTTGGTGTGGCTTGGGCCATTTATGGTGCATTTATGTTTTTTGAAATCGCTTATATCAGTATACATGAGTACATTAGAAGTCCTTTGTTATCTCACACTAACAGAGTCTATTAATAAGCAGATATATATGCGTTGGCAGCGGTACGGAACATCAAAAACTAAAAATTACAAAATTTGTTTGACTTATAATAATTATATCATTATCATTTTATTGGAAATAATAAATCTAAATTGTAAGGCGCCACAAACTACTCCGACCATGAATCTTTCCGTAGCCTTTGCCGCGACTACAACAAATTTTTCCCTCTTTATATACCCGATCTTCAAAATGAGTATTGGGGTAATATTCTTGATCAGCATCAATAGCCGAGTCGATTGAGCCCTGTCTGTCTGTCCGTCCCTATCAGCGCCTAGTGCTCAAAGACATACCAATCTGGATCAGATCGGATCATTTTTATAGCCAAAAGGAACAAATCAATTTGCAGTGGCTACGCAGCGCCCGACGTCACGCTCAGGCAGATTTTCTGTCTCTCTCGCACGCACTCTTTGTCGTGTCGTTTAATATTAGCGGCGTCTGCCGGAGGAGAGCCATACTGACTAAGTATCGGATATAAATGTAGAGTTGCGGTCTCCGCAGCAACTCACAACGTTCCCCTTCCTTTCCTTTGATACTTGCGCTCCCAAAGTAAAATCTTCTTTAATGAATAATTTAAGTTAACTTTCTTCTGCCTTGTATTGTGTACCGAACTTTCCAGCAGCTGATAATTTTATGATTCTTACATTCCTATTTTTACACAGTTTAACTGTACATAAATGAACTCTAAAGATTAAACATTAAATGGCGAACCCAAACCGAAAGCTTAATAGACTAAAAGATGACGTATTTTTTATGTTCTTTGAAAAGAGGCATATCGGTACAATGCCAGGTGTATGCTCTTTTCAAGGCGTTAGCATATTTCAAGATCATAGCCATTTGATGATTGTCCCCGTCCAAGTTACCTAATAAGGCAACAACTTCTATGCATTTCTGTAAATGTGCTCATGTACATACACATACATGTACATATGAACATTGCATGTTTGCTAAAATCTCACTTTGAACCATATTCAAGAAACACATTTCATTTGATAGGTAAAAAGTCTGTGAATAATTACATTTTATATTTTCTTTATTGTACCTTCAAACATTGGGAGGTGTGGTTTCTTATACCCTTGCTGCGGGCATGTATGTACATTTATCGCATTGTATTCTAGAATCTAAATCAGTGTGAGCTTCCGCGTCGAATTTTTGTGCAGGCTTCTGTGGCATCAGACATACATTTTATACCCGATACTCAAAATAAATATTGGGGTATATTAGATTTTTGGTGAAAATGGATGTGTGTAACGTCCAGAATGAATCTTTTCCGACCCCATAAAGTATATATATTCTTGATCAGCATCAATAGCGGATTCGATTGAGCTCTATAAGAGCTAGAGCAACGATGTTTTGGATCCAGAGTTCTGTGATATGTCACTGTTACAAGTATATTTCAAAACTTGCTTGACCCTTGCTTAAACTATTCACCCTGTCCATCGATTCTTCTTGCTTCCCCCCCATCTGGAAGGAATCGTTTATAATTCCTCTCCATAAAAAAGTTAGCAAGTTTGACGCAAAAAATTATAGAGATATAGCAAAGTTATCCGCTATTCCCAAAATGTTTGAGAAGGTATTAGCTCCGCACTTGCAATATCTCTGCAAGTCACTTATATCTCCAACTCAGCATGGATTTATAAGGCGGCGATCAACCACCACGAACTTGTCAGAGTTTAGCTCGTTCATTATTAAAGGCTTTCAAGGTAACTTACAGACGGATGTTATTTACACCGACTTTAGTAAAGCATTCGACTCTGTAAACCATTCCCTTTTAGCACATAAACTTGACCTTTCCGCCCAACCTCCTGAGATGGATTTCTAGCTATCTTTGTTCTAGGTCTCAAAGAGTCCTCTTGAAAAACTCCCTCTCTTTACCAGTAAAGGTTTCTTCGGGAGTACCACAAGGCAGCCACCTAGGCCACTTACTCTTCACACTCTTTATTAATGACTTGCCTTCAGTATTAACATACTCTCGAGTACTTATGTACGCGGATGATTGTAAACTCTGTGTCCAGTACAAGGACATTTCATTTCATTCTCGCTTGCAATCCGATCTCAATAGCTTTCAGTCATGGTGTTGTGCAAACTTGTTACACCTTAATGCCTCGAAATGCAAAATTATGACATTTCATCGTTCTAGCCCTTTGTTGGCTCCCTACACCCTATTTGGTGGTTCTCTTGAGAGAATTACCCTGGTGGATGATCTGGGTGTTATGTTAGACCCCAAGTTAAAGTTTTCCGAACACATTTCTACCATGGTAAATAAGGCCATGGACGTGCTTGGGCTTATAAAGAGGTCGTCAAAGGAATTTGACGACCCCTATATAACAAAGACTCTCTATACCTCGCTTGTTCGTCCGATCTTAGAATACGGCTCCTGTGTATGGTGCCCTCAGTACAAAGTACACCAGGACCGTATAGAATCAGTACAGAAAAACTTTTTGCTCTGCGGGGCCTTAACTGGGATGAAGGTGTGAGACTCCCATCTTACTTTAGTAGACTGCTATTAGTAAACCTCCCATCCTTAGCTAACCGTAGAAAGATGCTTGGTGTGATTTTTATGCACAACTTGATCAGGGGTGACATAGACAGCCCTGATCTGTTGAGCCGCATAAACTTTACGATTCCTATTAGACTTGCTAGAAATTTTATACCGTTGTTCCTTCCACTTTGTAGATCGAATTATTCCTTGCATGAACCGTTTAGGGTCCTATGCTCGGATTATAATTCCCTCTACCATATCATATCCACCACTAATTGTCTTCCTCTTATTAAATTACTAATCCTTACACACCTTTCTAGTAATTAATAATTGTTGTGGTATTTTTATTTTTATGCAGTAATTGCATCGCCTCTTGAAAGATGCGGTCATTGCATGTCAACGTCCACAAATATACAAATTCGGGAATTTGCTTACTTTTTGGTTTTGTTTTTTTTTATTCATAGTTCGAATACAACTTTTTCCTTAAACTGATGGCAATTGAAGGATATGGAAAGGTTATGGGTTCATTGGATGATACGGTCGTATATGCCGAGTTAGCTGTAAACGTCATCAACTCCAAGCTTCATCTTCACGATTTTCGTATAATGGAATTCAGGTAATTGGAAAGTGAGATATGTGCAATAGTTACAGTGAAAATTTAAAGACATTCTTGGGCTATAATTGTATGTACATGCCTGAATATCATGCACTGTAATTTAATAATATATGAAAAATTTATTTTTTATTTCTTTTTAATTAACAGTAATATCCATGTACAATTAGATCAGGCTCGGCTGATAAGACAGCTGACTGGAATTATTTTAAGCCCTATAACAAATTTTTTTAAAGATCGCATAACAACCTCAATAGCAGATGGTCTTAAAGATCAAATGCAATCAGTGATGGATGATTTCAACAACGAGGATCCGTTACAGCTACGTGAATTTACCAAGAAATTGTTATCTGGAATAACTGGAAACACGCCAGAAGATCTTGATTAATACTACATATGTGAATTAGTTTTTTAAGAACAAATATTCGTTTGAGTGGTAACATTGTGGTTTCTGATAATAAACAGTTTTATAAAAAAAAGAAAAATTCTCTTTATAATGTTTTTTACAATATTAGCTTCCCAATATTCGAAGAATCAACCGCTCAACTTCTGAGCAGCGGGTTTTTATTTGTTTGCTTCAAAAAGCCGGTGCCAGGTTCTTCTTCTGTGAAGCTGAACCCATAATGATTTACCAAAGTTTATTAGTAAGTGCTAAAGCTTGAACATTTTTCCCTTTACTATGAATGTGACATGTTTGGACTTGCATTTAACATTGGCTTACAGGTGAGTAATAACAAATACTAACCAATACCAAGATATTGCGTGGGTGTTCATGACTATTTTCACCTACTCGGCGCCTGGGCTGTTGATTCGGTCCGAGAATCCGAAAACGTGGGCTCATCTGGTCTGAAAACAGATACACAGTCTTTAGGGATGTGCAAAATACGATCTCCTCGCACAAGCGGAAGGTGAAGAACGGAATGCCCAATACAATAACAAATTTTGTGTCTTCAGCA
Source organism: Drosophila persimilis (assembly GCF_003286085.1). Taxonomy (NCBI): domain Eukaryota; kingdom Metazoa; phylum Arthropoda; class Insecta; order Diptera; family Drosophilidae; genus Drosophila; species Drosophila persimilis. The sequence continues at coordinate 26,261,081 of NW_020825288.1, read as the reverse complement.
TGACGAGCCATATGCTCTGCGAGTAGGGTACTGGCTGCGCCACGTCAAAGACTTTGTATTTGTTGTAGGATTCTGGTAAGTCTCAGCTGCCCAAAGGCATACGAGTATATTAAATTCGTATGGATGTTTGTAACAGCCAAAAGAGAGCGTTTCTGACCCTAGCAAGTATAAAACTATTTATATATTCTTAATCAGGATCAGGATTAATAGGACCGTTAGACCGTCTGCCTGTATCGAGGACCTCCCCGATCTCATGACCATAAGAGTTGCAGTAACTGGATTTTGTGTATAAAGTGTATTTTACACGCTCCTTTCCGCCACCTCAAATCACCCACTTCAGTATAGCCAAAATATGTTGAACCGAACCAGTCATTTGCCTCGTTGAAAACCTGACTTTTAAGCGCATTAACGGTGGAGCAGTGCCCTCTTGAGTGCAAAAAAGGCTAGAAGGCTAATTTTAAGGATGACTAAAACGTTACGACTGCTTCAATGCATTTTATTATACATTTCAGGACCAGTTTAGGCTATAGGACTGACACTTTGTACAAAATCATAAAAAATCTTAACACAAAAAGAGCGAACCAATCAATTCTATACCTTTTTAATACAGTGATATTTGGAAGATACTGTTTATATTTTGATAAAAAAAATCAGTTAACAAATAGGTAATATTAAAATAACAAAATTATAATGGTTATAGGAGTTTGTGCATTGAGGTTTGTTTTTGTTGGAAGCGGTTCGTCTGCATACAGTTTAAGTAAGTAGTACAGTACTTAGTAAGTGCATTTAATTAGATAGCTTAGGCGAAATTACATATAATATTTGTATAGTTAATGCATGCTTAGCTTTTTTAGTTACGTTTAGTTATAATTTTCATCAAATATTTTTCTAATATCTATCTTTCCTGGATCTACCCGGGACTGCGCGTAACACGCATTGGCTTGGTGTCGAATGGGCCAATTAATGGTGCAGTCATTGCAAATCAGATCCCAATTTCTAAAAGATAATACATACATACATATGGCCATATATTTTTTGTTAATGTTGAATAGTCAAAGCTATTAATGTTGACAATAAAAATCAAAGTCGGGGCGAAAAATCGGATGTAAAAATGTGAAGACCTACGTTCAATTAGTTCAACTTAGGTGTTTTCTTTAGTATAAACGTGCATGTGTACATAGGTTTTCATATATGTGCGAATGTTTGTCTATATAAATATTCATCATTTGTAAATATGTATGTACATATATAAATTAATCTTTTGTTGTTTTAAAAATGTATTCTTTCTTTATTTTGACTCTGACCCCGTTTCTATACCCTATATGTCTTTATTCATAAATACATATATACATATGTTACATATGGATGTACATATGTATTTTTAGTGAGATCCTAAATTTTTCTAAACTTTCAAAACTTTAGAGCTTTATTTACTATACATACGCACATATTTACATACGTATATGAGTACATATATGTATTTATAAATGTATGCATGCTTCTATAATGAGAAGCGAAAATAATAAGCTTTTATGCTTGCCAGCTGCCCCACTAGTCAACTGCTAGATGCTGTCCATGCCGGGCGCGCTTTTGAAGCACGGATAAAGTGGTACCGATTCACTCGAACGCAAATATATAGAATTGTACATGGTGCAGATATATACATAGTTTTCTGTACGTGCACGCATATAAATAAACGACGATAAACCGAAATAGGCTCGATATTTGTTCTTCGGCGAATACTCGTAAGTGAGCTAAAAATCCATGGCGTTTGCACGAAGAAAACCCCAGTAATTTGTTTGTGCTAAAATTAATATTTTTTAATAAATAATATTGAACACCAGAACTGATATGAGCAAATTATTCTCGATATATGTACATATATACACATATGTACATATGTATTTTTACATATAATACTTGTAGGGTACAGTAAATGTCCGCGTTACGGTTTGCCAACCTTGCTTTCGGCGCTCCGTATCAAAAATACTCTTGCATATGTAAATATGATTGACTTTTTATTAGCTTAAATTTAATTATTTATATTTCGGTTATATGCGGCTGTACAAAGAAGAATAAAAAAATGCAGTTATTGGATGATGGATGAACGAAATTTTGGAACATTGAGATTGCAATACATACACATACATATAAGTAGATACTATTGCAGTACTGTGGCCAAGACTCTAAAATCATGCTATTTATATTATTTAGAATTATTTTCTTTTTCTTTTGTCATTTAGACGCTGATAAGTTGCATACTGGTGTTTGACTTCAAAATGACATCTGTGTATGGACCTATTCCTGCAGGTGAGATCGCTCCCTCTGGTGAAACCCGCACAAGTCCGGAATCGGATGACGCAGAGAATATACCTTACCATGCACGTGAAAATGCTCGACCCTTTACTTATGGGAACCTTCCTGTGGGATTTAATACAAGTGACTTAAGCCATGTCCCTTCAGAAATTGTTGAAACACCAAGTGCAAGACGTATTCAAAGCACCTACAAAAACAGTCCTTCAAGCACTCGTAAAAGCACAAGACCCGGCATTTCGCCCTCTCGTCCTGTGCTAAGAAAGACGCCGTCACGTCAAGAGTTTGAAGAAATGTTGATGGAACGAAAAGAAAAATCTTTGCGGGAACAAAACAATGCCGCAACTAAGTTGGCGCAAGAAGCATCCATACAAAAGGAGTTCGATGAGCTGCATGAAAAGCTCAATAAAACCATTCTTTCTTCGCAAAATATAAATGGATCTAAACAAGACAAACACATTGACTTCACAGATTCAACAAAAACTTCTTTATGCCCTTCCCAAAGCTCAGAAAATGTTGATTCCCCCCTGCTTGCGGTAGAAAAGAAACGTCCGGAGACGCCAACGTTTCCGGTTGTTCAGAAGTTGGTCAACAGTGAGCGATGTATTAGCCCGTACCCATCAGGAACTGCAAAGTCCGTAACGTCTGGCGAGCAGGGGTTGATTGCACAACCAAGTATTACTCAAGATGTGGAGCCACATTTGGTAAAGTTTGCTAAAGATTTATCGCAGTTTTGGTACAAGCCGCATATGACTAGAGAAGAGGCTGTGATGTTGCTACGCACCGCACAGGTCGGGACATTTCTCATACGAAATTCAACCACATATCGTGATTCTTATGGGCTTGTGCTGCGGGTAGCGAAAGCTCCACCATCTATACCTAGTACATCAGGAAACGGGGATGAGCTGGTACGCCATTTTCTTTTAGAGCCTACGAATCGAGGCATTCGTCTTAAAGGATGCGCCAACGAACCTATATTTACGTCGCTATCAGCTTTTGTCTATCAGCACTCAATTAACAGTTTAGCACTGCCATGCACGCTTGTTATACCATATCAGGACTTGCTCTTGAATTCTCCCGACAATGAACTGATGTCCAGACAAAAACAGATTCTTGTACAGGGCGCTGCATGTAACGTACTTTATCTATACCAGTGCGATACGGAATCGCTTACTGGGCTCGAGGCCGTTCGCAAATCCGTTCATCAAATGTACTTGGATGCCAAATATTCCCTTCCAATAGAAGTGCATTTAAAGATATCACAAGAGGGCATTACATTGACCGACAACACCCGTAAGACGTTTTTTCGACGACATTATCCAGCACAGAATATTTCTCACTTCAGCATGGACCCAAATCAACGATTTTGGAGTGTCAATGCAACCGACGAAGGATTGCAGCGATCAGTCAACAAGTCAATATTTGCCTTCGTAGCACGTCCGCTGACTGGTACAAAGGACAACCAATGCCACATTTTCTGCGATTTAGCCTCCTCGCAACCAGCATCAGCAATTGTATCATTTGCCAATAAAGTTCTTCCATTAAGTAAATCCAGCTGTAAGATGCTATGAGCAAAACTAATGTTATATTTAAATTTTGTATTTATTTTAAAGATAGTCCGATGTTTTTATGATGTAGTGCACAACTAAAAGTAGCTAACAAAATAATCAAATAAATATTAAATAAATCAACCGTACTTTCTATACGCTTGAGGCCGAAAAGAGGTCAAAAGTCATTTTTGTGAGCGCCTTGGCTAATCTGAATATACTCATCAGATAGAGAATTTTCAAAATTGGAAGCTTTGAGGAAATCGAATTTTTACTTTAGAAGATATGAGCATTCAAGGCTGATAATATTTTCTGTGAGCAGAAATTCAGTCAATTTGTATGAACATAATGCATTTTTTAGGTCAAATAAAAAGAAGCTAAATGGCTTCGTATAATTTTTTTTTGTTTCGGTCTCTTTTCTTAGGTGTTAATATTGTTCATTGAATAAATTGGTTTCTTGGAAAGACTCCTAAAGAAATTTAATTTTTCAAACGATATATTTCTTAAGTATTTTTCAACTTTAATTTGACTTAGAAAAAAATGCTCTGAGATAGCCGCGAGACTTTCTTTTTGAAATTTGATTGGTAAATATTTCTTAACCTATGCATATAGGGGCTTATCTGCGGAGCTTTGTGACTGAATGACTGAATAAAACCGAGAAGATTACAATTACACTGAATAAAGGGTATGATAACGTTAACGTTACTAGTTATTTATTTATTGCATATTGGATTTAGTGGATATTAGAATATTCTAAAGGTGCATTTATAGTGGGATTACACGACTACTTTTTAGCAAACGAATCGTGAGAATAGAGTAAACTAGAGGGTAAACACCCTAGCCAGGCCCTGCTATGCTCATCTAGTCTTCATTTGCTTATTATGTTGGTACTGTTCTATACGAAGCCTTAACTTAGAAAATTAATAAAAACAACCAATAGAGTATTTTTTATTCTCTAAGGCAAACTTTGGGGGGCTTAGGGGCTCTTCGGCGTATTGTAGTAATTATCCAGCCATTGTCGATACAAAAACACAGCGTTTAAATGGGTTAGTATACTCTTTAAAATTGGTTTTCATATTTTTAATTTAAACTAAGGTTTTTATTGGTGCCCTATTCAAGTGGCGCGTATTGTAATCTCATAGGTATAAAGAGAAGGGCCAAAGAAATTTAAGCTCTACACGCTGAGTCTCATCTCTTCATAAAAAGAGCGGAGTGTTTACTCAGCTTGAATAAATATACTGGTATGTATAGTTACTAAACCGGTTTGACAAGCTAATTTTCAATTGTTACATTCTCATATTAAAACATTTCCAGTCGCTCTTAGTTTCTTATTCACATTATACGTTCACCACATCTCTGCTCTTATCAGGGCTCGGGAGACAAAAGCGCTCTCTGCTCTCGGGCTTCTCAATTAGAGAATAAGATTCGAACATAATGCTGATGTCGGGGCTACGTACGGCTACGAGTACCTACCTCGAATTTCAACTCACTCGGCTTACTTATCTCATTTGATTCAAGTTTTCAGCGGCAGTCGTATTCACAGCTTTGGAAGCGCCGCGTTTCGTGGTCCGTAGATTAGTAACACTAAAGGCAGGTTATCAACTAAGATTGGGTTTCGCCTCAGTTTAAAAGTTACTCATAATTTTGCCGATAAGTCAAGGTTATACAAAATTAAGAAACAAGTGAGTAATGTGTTGTTTAGTCTTTAAATTTAAAATTTCCCATACCTGAACGATATTCTGTTATTGTAGGGGACAAGGGATTTTACGGTTGTCAATGAAAACAACGTAACTTTTCTTAGCAATAAACAGTAGCTTGATGCAGATCACTGCATAGTAAAATAGTTCAACCGTGATTCTTACGAAGAAAGTAAGTACAAGGAAGAATAAGTATATATACATATATAATAAAATGTATAGTGAAAATATTTTGTATAGTGGGCTTAAAATTAAACAAGCTTTTCAAGCCAAGACATATGTAAATACTTTGCACCGGGCAGCAGGTTTCCGACAAATGGATGTATTGAGTTAGTTTGCATTTAAACAGAAGGACTGTACTTGTTGTATTCCTTCAGCTCAATGGTTCAGCCGGGCTAGATGATTATTCGTTTCAAATGTGGGGAAAAATTTAAATAAATTAACATCACATACAAAATATCTAATATGTAACAATATCCGTATCTTTTCAATTACAGACTACGATGAATAGGTATAGAATCCTCTGCCACTTGGTAATACTGGGTGCACTTTTGACTTTAAGTGCCAAAGGTGCTCCGCAGCAAGACTTGAACGCGGAGAAAAACATTCAAGAAATATTCAACACGAATATAGGAACACCAACAAACAATTCGCCGCCTCTAACGCAGCCATCTAGTGGAATTGGATTAGTAGTAACACCAGAACCAATAGATCCCTCAAGCCCACTGACGAATTTTGAATCTATAAGCGGAAAAACGGTCACTTGCAACTGTGTTCCCTATTATAAATGTGACCCGTCCACAAACAGTGTAACGGAGGACGAGTCGTTTGACGGATTTGGTGTAATCGATATCCGCTTTAACGACGACGATCCAGTCTGCCCTTCTTCTGTTGACATCTGTTGTGATGGGAATAGGACACGCTCTGAGACGCTGAACCCGACCCCGTTGGATAAACGACCGAACCAAGTACGGGGCTGCGGCATTCGCAACGTCGGTGGCTTGGACTTTACGCTCTCCGGTGTCACCCAGAATGAAGCAGGTTTTGGCGAGTTTCCATGGACAGTAGCTCTGCTGCATGCAGGCAATTTCAGCTATTTCTGTGCCGGTTCACTGATACACCCACAAGTAGTTCTGACTGCGGTGCACTGTGTCGAGACTCATAGTCCGGGGAGCTTCATGGTTCGAGCGGGTGAGTGGGACTCTCAAACAACCAAAGAGCGTCTTCCTTATCAGGACAGAGCTGTGCAACGTATTATTACACACCCACAATTCAAAAGTCGAAACATAGCTAATGATTTTGCGCTTGTAATTCTCGCTCAGTCGGTTACTTTGGATGATCACATCAATGTGGTCTGCTTGCCACGACAAGGTGAAACTGCCGCACCTTCCACTATCTGTACTTCTACTGGCTGGGGCAAGGACGTATTTGGATCTCCGGGAAAGTACAGTGTAATAATGAAAAGTGTGCCGTTGCCTGTCGTGGACTTTAACACGTGCCAAACACGGCTGCGGAACACGCGACTTGGCCCAAAGTTTGCCTTGGATAAGTCATTTATGTGTGCCGGCGGTCAGCGCGGCGTAGACACTTGCCAAGGCGATGGTGGTGCACCACTTGCCTGCCCCATTGGTCTTGCCTCAGAGAATCGTTATCAACAGAGCGGTATTGTTGCTTGGGGAATTGGCTGCAACGATGAGGTGCCAGCGGCATATGCTAACGTGGCATTGGCACGAGATTGGATTGATCAGCAAATGTTAGCCAATGGTTTTGGAACATCGGTGTACACCGTATGATAATTTTCTGAAGTTAAACTTTTCAGTTCAATTTTATAGTCGCCTGTTTCTTTGAAAAATGAAATTAAATTAAATGATCAAATTATAACAGCCTTTTTTTTTACTATGGATACATACTTTGAAGTTTAATTTTGCAATTCGATTACCTTTACTGTACTGTAGTGTACTATGTAAATCAAAGTTCCCTCTGTAGGTTAGGTTAGGTTAAGGCAGTAGCTGGGGAGAGGGAAGAACCTCCCTCCCAGCTCACTGAGGTATGCTACAGGTGTAGAGGTCTACTGTGGTCTTCTTTAGCCTGTTCTTTACTCAAAGACTCCAAGAAAAACAAATCTTCAGAAATTAAAAACTTTTTTCAAACAAAAATTGTTATCCATTTGGTGCCCAAAGGTGGAAATTGCCAAGTCATGATAATTTGACACAACATTGTCATTATACTAATCTTATGACCTTCCGCAGATCAGAGGAAGCTAAGGGTACCCCCATATACCATGTGAGAATTTCTACAGTTAACGTTGTCTGTTCCTTTTTTATGCTCTGGGAACAGAGCCTCTAGCTGCCGAGCTCTGTTTTCCAGCAAGTCCTTTCCCCATGGCAATGCCCCTTTTAAATTTTATGCCCATAATTTTTTCGGAAGCAGTTGCAACATACGAGTATAAAAAACTGCAATTAGGTTGTTGTGAGGAGCGGCTGAGCGCCTCTTGGGTGGCCGTGTTTTGGGTTAAGCACATGTTACAGTTACAGTCAGCCTGTCACCTTCAACTGCAGCAGGGAAGGGGGTGCTAAGGGGTGAGGGTGGACCAGAAAAATGAGACTCCACTTAACACCCGCACCAACTCTAACCGTTCCAAAGCAAGTGCAGGATACCCTATTCTTACATTCTTGCGGCCTCTGACGGCTTTTTGCTTCTCCGGCTGTCGCCGGTGTGTGTTCCAATGCCCTGCTAGTCAGCCACAGATGCTGGGCATGGGCATGAGTATGGGCATGACATCTGCGTGCGCGGTAAATAAGTATAATTGCAACACTTTGAGGGGGCATTTGAAGTGGCAAGAATTTTGACACCGTTTCGGTCTGAGGACGCATTTGTTTACATCTTTAATTTAATTTGTTTGTGTCAACATAGCTCTTAATTAAGCCCAGTCTTTTATATGTAGTACTTATACATACATGCATAAAGAACCGAAAAAAAGGAAGTTTCCACGATACTATAACGAATAATAGAAACCCATTGTTTCATTGAAATAACAGTGGTGGCTGGCCATAAGGAATGATTTAACAAAATATGGTCGAAATAATATACATTGCTCCTTCTCTTATTCCATTATCTAATTTTTCATTCACTACAATTCTCCTCCCGTTTTCTTTGCAAAAATCGTACCCAAACGATTTCCACATCCCCACATTCCATATATGTACTTTTCAACTACTACACTAAGGCGTTATACACTGTTAGACACACTCAAGTATACTCGTACAAACAATATATATCCCAGGCAGTTTACAGATCCAGAGATTTGATCAGGTTTCTATTGTGTATTTAATAAAGCTACACCTGTACTTGATATCATTTTTTCGATGTGAACGGGAGTCTAAAATAATAATAGAACGCATTTTAATATGCTCGGATTGAGGTTCATTAAGCCAAATAATGTTCGGTACTCATTTGCAGGGGGAATTTATTGCAAAGTGCTTGTGGCTATTTAATATTTATAATTGAAAAAGTTTTGTTGTCGTACCCACAGCCTCGCTTGAAGTACTTACTCTGCATGTTGGCCACTGCCGGTGGGTGCCATCCCATCCCTATCCCCATCTACAGCCACATCCGCCCGTCTAATTTCTCTATCTGGCTCTGGCTCTGTCTCTGTCTCTGTCTCTGCCATTGCCAACTACTAGCAGCCACTTATCATAATTAGACTTTTGCTGGTGGTGCAAATGAAGAAGTTTCACTTCAATATATTAACCATGTTTCCAGAGGTGCCCACTTCTGGCAGGGCGCAATTAACAACTCGTTGCCACTGGGAAGCGGGTGACCAACCGTCTGAAAGGGCTTGTCTTGGGTGGCCGTGGCCATTAACATTACTGCAAGGGTACGCATAGTAAGGACTGCCAAGTCCTGCCGACAAAAACAAAAAGTTATTCCCCAAGACATTTTCCTAATGAGAGGAGTCTTTCACTTGGGCCACTTCCACTAACACCTACGACCACTATGTGTGCAGACTTGCATTGGGTATAGTATCTATGCTTTCCATCATTATTGACGGACCTAATCAATTGCAGTCCATTAGTCTTTGTAGTTGGCTGCATGCAAACGACTTTCAAGCCCGACATCATCATAGGTTCAGGGTAAACGTAAGTCCGCATGGCTATGGCTCCGACCATATTCCTTCTCCCCAGCGCTTGGCGCTGTCTCTGGGTACTCGAGTTGAGCCTGCCACGAGCAGATCAAGCAGGGCCGACGCGTCGGAGAGTCAGAAACTAAATAGATTTCCCCCTGACAGCCAGTGAGCACTTTTCTCGATTGGACCTGCCTGTCACAGACATTCCTGTTTGGGTGCTCGCTCAATGCCTTTGTTGCAGTCGGGTTTCTGCCCGTTGAGCAATTAACTTTTAAGCTTGCAGCATGCGAATTACAATACTTAGGTGTGTAGGGGCAGTGGTAGAAAAGGTACTCGCTTGATACCCAGTGCATGTGGATAACAGGCATATTTATTATTAAAGCAAATTGTTGCAGAGACTACTTTTTAGAGGAGATTCGCCCCTTGTGGTCTGCATATTCTATATCCTTGTAGGAAATATAAATACTTGGATCGGGTGAATAGTGCCTATTGGAAGGCCTATTGTAAGCTCGAATGGGCAAAATAAGAAACTAGATTAACAGCAAGTGAAAACAAATGTATGCATGTACATACCTGTATAAGTCCAGTAAGATTTCCTGGTAGTATATATGCATACATACTGTATGTAATGGAAAAACTGTATTTAATACGTATATATTTTTATTACCCTGTTTCAATATTTAGCCCCAAACAAAAATAATTGTAAAACATGAAAATGGTTTACGCTGCCGAATTGGGTCCACTAAATAGTTTTAATCTGGTCTCTCATTAATCCTATAGAAGAAGTATTTTTAATATGTGCGCATTTGCTTTTAGAGAACCATTGGCATTGAAAACAATTGTTCGATTATTAATGGACTGGAAGTAACATTCACATTATTGAGAGTAACTAGCAGCTCATTTAACTATATGGCTAGTTATCCGAAAGTGTTTAACAGTTTCTAGGATCTTATGCTAAACTACGCTGGGAAGTGGGAGTGTCTAGCTCTCTTTGTATATGATACTCGTACTTTAATGGTAATAAAGACATGGAGCCTTACAACTTTGTTACCCTATTGCACTCGTACTATTATCCAAAGTTAACGGTATGAATGGGTAAATTTATCCAATGTATGGGTATTAGGCACAAACGAACGTAACTGTGCATCTGTAAAAGGGCTGAGCTCGTTGATACTTGTAGTCATCCCCCAGTAACCAACAAGTACCGGATCTAACAAACTCTTCCTGTTAATGTACCGTACAATTTTCTTTTTCTCTGTTGAATATGGCTTATGACTATCTTCGAAAATTACAGTCTGCTATGCATGTTCAAACATTTTACAGACATACATACGAGTATGTATCATGGTTTTAATAAATCAAAAACTCATATCTTAAACCATCGGATCTTGCTTTTCGTCTCGAAATATTTAAAACTTCTACACTAAGTAGTTAAACTTTTCTAGCCGCATTATACTGCGGAGTATGACTATGAATGCACGTAATGTTCATTGATCTATAAGTACGAGTATGTTTAAACTTTAAACGGGTAGTACATAGTACTCTCATATTGTTGATAATTGGTAATTCTGTGCTTACACCTAATACATATAGCGATAGCGATATAAACGTAATCACATCCTCTCATGCAGGACTAGCTCTGCATCGTAACTATGTTCGTACTGCTCCAAAGAGGTTGGTTCGTTTTGTTAACGGTTACAGGTTACAGGTTAGCCTCTAAACAGGAATTATAATTTAAAAACTCTGGCAATCAATTAAGATCTAGTTTCTTACAAAACGGGCTAATTACTTAGGAATAAACAAGTCTGGCAATATTTACAAATAAAATAGATCCTGTACAGCCGCCGCAAGCTCGACGCAATCTCCAAATGGAGTCGACAATATTGGTTCCTAGAAGCACTGACTGCGCCCGGACGCGCAAATCTGCAGACCACTCTCACTGTTGTTGGTTGATTTTGTAGATTGTTGGGACTCCTGCTCTGGCTGTATGGTCCCGAAGGACCTGGGAGATTTCAGTGTGAGCAGTTTGTTTGGCAGAGCCATTGAAGCTGGCCCTGGCGAGGCAGTCACGGTGATTGCTGGTATGTCCGGCTTGTTGCTGTTAGTGGGAGTCCCTGAGCGACTTGCTCCGCCATCGCCACAGGGGCTTGCCCTGGAGCCCATTGTCGCCGTCAGCGGTAGCATGTTGAAGCCCACGCCCATGTGAGACGGTCGCACTGCAATTGCGATCGGCAAAGAAGCCTTTCGGTTGAGCGAGTGTCACCCATAGAAATACTGAGCGCTGCTCTCTGTAGACACGCCCCGGGTCAGATTCCTTGGTACGGTGCTATCATAGTAGACCCCGCAGCCGCTATTCGAGGTTGAGGGCATGGCGGTTAACGGCAGAGGATGACCAGAACTTATAGAAGTCGGTGGTGGTGAGGGAGAGCTCATTATTCCCATGCTGGTGGGTATCAAAGTGCGTCGTAGAGTGTGGTGATGTCCAGCCACCATGACAGCACCGCTTAGGTACGCTGGGGAAACCGTGCTGAGTCCGGAGGGTCCAAGAAAGTGGGGACCTACAAAAACATTGTAACAATTTCGCAAATTAAAGTAAATAAGTAAATTGATCGTATCTTAACACGTTTTCTCACCCATTGTCAGAGGACCGTTGGTTGCAGGATGGCCCATGGTAGTGTAACTGTTGGCCTGTGAGTGCGGGGCCATCAGAACGGTAGTTGCTCCAGAGGTAGGGTGCGATAGTGCGCTGGGTAAACCAGCGTAGCTGCACTTGGGCGTCGGTGCGTATGTCATGTAGGTCTTTTGTTTGCCAGCCCATGCCCATCGTGAGTTTTGTGTGTGTTCATGGTGACGGCGCGACCATAATGGACATGAAAAGGGAGAGCAGAGTGGGGCATAGAGTTAGGCTGGCTCTCATTAGTGCCTGTTGCCGTTGGCTAGCATGACTTGGTCGGTTTGGTGTCAGTTGCGACAATTGTGGACTTTCAGCCCCTTACTCTATTCTGGGTTCTCCAATGGTTACTAATCGGCTAGAGTAGAACGGCTAGAAAAAGTTCTATCTCTACTTTACTCTTTGGCCTGATCGTCATCAGGCGATTACCTCAAACGATGGCCGATGATGAACGCTTAATTAAGTGTAAGTATAGGTATATAATCAAACGTAAGGAACTAAGAATTCCCGACTAAAAAATTGATGTATGTATAAATTGATCAAAATCCTGTCTTGGAGTAACTATGATCCAGAAACCGACTGTCCCAACCGAACTTTTTGACAGTATTTTCAGCACCATCAAGAATCAGATAGATAACAAATAGTGGGTTTAACACGAGTTTTTATACCATATAGGGTATGAATGGCCTGCACAGTGTGTTGACTACGAGACATAAAGATTGCATATATGTACATACATGTGTAGGTTGCATATATGTGTATATGTGCATCGGATCCCTGCTGTCCTGTTGTTTTTGCTCTTTTCCTCTCAGTACCCATGGAACAAACAAAGGGGACAGAAATTGTTGCAGCGTGCATTTGGAGCAAGGATGCTTCCACCTGGCAGGCAGGGAGGCAGGCAGGTAAGGTAGATTCCCAACGCTTTAAAATCCAGGGTTCTTTGTTTGCGAAAAAGGATTTAATGGCAGGAGGAAAGGAAATGCACTTGTGCCCACTTTCCCTTTTCCCTTTACCCTTTTCCCAGTCCTTCCGCCACAATGGTCTGACTCCCGCATTCATCCGCCCTTGCCTTTTAGCAACAGTAAGAAAACGAAGCATCCTCCTCACTCCCAACTTTCATCAGAAACAATGCTCGGCTTTCTTCAACTTTTGTGCTCCTACTTCGTCACACATGGTCGACGGCACCCACAATGAGATTTACATAATTATAAATGACTATTTACCTCCGACAATGGATGCTGTCCGAGACACTAATTGGGGTATGGGTAGCATGGGGTGGCATGTGGTAAGACTCTAATATTCGCTTTGCGGATGCAGATTATGTGATTTGAGGGATTGCTGCGAGCGTAGGATTGCTGACACTATTGTACCCGTTAAGGAAGGCAAAACACATATTCTTTTCGCCGCTGCGACGGAATTTTCAGTACTAAATAGACATCGAACCGGACAAGAATAAAATAAATACAGTCCACTAAAATAACATAACATCCCTCGAGCATATTATTCACGAACAGTACCACTAGACAATGCAGAAGTCAGTCGTTACCCGTCTATTTAGGGCTCATGCAACTATATACGACAATGTAACAATGTAAGACTGAACGAGACACAAATATATTTGCTCCGAAGTGCTATTAAATTCGGCGGAATGGGCCCTTCTGCCTGGTACATAAATAGGTACACATGTATGTACATTTCGTTTATACTACTGATATACTGATTAAACTAATAACGCTGACAACTGGCCGAGATAGCAAATTTAAGCATAGTAATTCATTGGGAAGAATGGGAAAGCCACTTACCTCGTTCCGAGACGATAGGCTGGGCAATGGCATCGGACCTGTTAAGTCGATGTCGGCGTCGATGTCAGATATGTCATCTGCGAAGGAGTCTGGAAGATGGGCTTCTCCTGGTGTCGTCTGTTGAAATTTGCTTGCACCTCCATTCCCGACACCTGTATTGCCACCTTGCGTATCGGCAAAGGATTTGGCGACCCCGCTGCCACTTGAGCTGCTGTTCTTCCGCTCACCCCGTCGTTTCTGCAGCGTGAGCCGGCCGATGACAAGCGTCAGGCAGAGGAGAACTCCAGCCGCCACCGATATGATTAGGTAGAGGTAAAATTGCTCCTGATGCTCTGCTCGCCAATAAAAGAACCAAATAAATACTACAGGCAGGGAAATTCACATCAAATAGTGTTAGTTGACTATGCTAATGATGTCGAAAGTTATAGTCGCCAGCGGGCACGTCCGCACGGTCGGATCGTGGCCTGTTTTAGTGGATAGGGCAAGGCGGGCTGAACTTTAACTCGTGTGTTTGTGTCAAGGGACATAAATGAAATGAAAACTTTTTCACGTGGGGTGGGGAGATGCAAGCTTGTGTGCCACATGTTTAGCTTGCTGAGTTGACTTTACTGCTTATGACAGCATTCGGTAAGGCCTTTCATCAGATGTGAAAGGGAGCGAGTCGTGGTCGGGACACTTACTCGTTGTCGGTCGTCTGCAGAGTGTTGGGACGTGATTTTACCGTGGTGAATGCTTTGAGGTGCTATCAGTGTTTGTGGATTCTTCAGCATTCATACATTTATTCCAGCGTATTGTATACGTGTTTTTGTAAGTACGAGTATGTTTATGTGTGTGAAGTAAAAGTTTGATTATTTACACATTTCGTGCAAAAGGTTTCGAGCCAAAACGAAAACGAAACGTAAGCCAACCGTGTGTATGTAGTAGCGAGTTGCGAAGGACATCCACACTCACTTCGTATATGGATATAGGAGCTCAGCCAATTTACCAAGAAACCAATGACCTCGACCCGCTCGGTTACGATGTCCTCCTCGGTACAGTTCAGTCCAATGACGCCCCAATCATCGACATTAACGCAATTGCGGCGGTAAATAATGTTTCTATCAGCGACGTTAGGTTCAGGTGTTGATTTTGAACTCAATTCAGAACCTTCGGTGTGGACATCGACTGTACCGATTTCTTCACTTGAAGAATTCGTGTTTACCGATTCTGCTATCTCAGTAACAAAGTCTTGGCTTAATGCTGATTTTATCCGATCTAGTAGTCGTAAAGATGATACAAGTCTTTCTGTGAAAGGAAAAGTGCTCTAGTCTCTATATCAGCTATTCTCCAAAACACATCATATCCGTATCAATGATGTATTTTCAGGCTTCAGGTACTTTACTTTTTAAATAGGGATGTGGTTTCCAATCAAATACTCTACAAAACTCCTTAAAAATTGTGCGACTTACCTTCCAATAAACTATCGTCCCGCGAAAGAAGTGGTGGTAGGAGTGTGCTGGAAGTACCGACACCTAGCGCACCATTTCCGAAGTCGAACGGCATGCCAACATTTGGAATAGCGCCTTGGAGCTTGGGGGCCGGCGGAATCGCTTCGGACTCTTTGTAGAACTGGTCTTCGTCATAAAGTTCATCTTGGTCCATGTCTAGCTCAGACTGTTGTGGCTCGTCGCCCTCCGGCGCAGTCTCGTAACGATCCTTCAGCACTTTGCGAGGAACTAATAGTGCGGGGAAACGTAAGCAAACCCTAATTCTCGTTCAAGATTTAAAGCCGTCAAGTACTTACTGCAGGTGTAGACAACCTTTAGGTACATCCGCACATCAGCTTTGCAGGGACGACCAAATGTACCAGCATCTGCGGTCACCGAGCAGCGTCTACGCCCATGGCAAATCTGCATCACTGTCTCCGTGGCGTACGATACTAGGCAAGCTGAAAAGTATTTTAGCAAAAGGCCACGCGTAACACCACCATGAAATCAGCACTCCGCAGATCTACTTACTCGGCTTGCCGTTGTCTTCGCTGGTGCCAGTGCCAGTACTTGCCCCAGCGCTCTGGCCCCCGCACTGTACGCTTTCGCGTTCTGTGTGGCCGAAGGAGGCGCTGTATATAGCAATGCGTGAATACGGATTGCACACAAGCGGCATATTGTCGTTCTCGCACGCCACCTTGCTGCGGAATTCGTCTGAGACATCGACATACACATCGTTCCAATCGATGGAATGGAGAAATTATGAGCCATAAATATATTAAAATAAAAGGTGCAAAATACATGAATACTTATTATTGACTATCGTACAACGTACATTGTACATATGTACATACACTTGTACTTATGTATATACCCCACATATACCACATAGTACATACATATATCTTCTTTACCACGAGTACTTCTGCAGGCATTGAAATTCTGCCAGTCTGGCCAGCAGCATATCGACTTTGAAATACTCGATTACGTTCGAAAATGTATTACTTGGTTAAAAAAATGTATACTAGTACTCATTAAAAATTACTGAAGCAGAGATTAGTTAATTAAGGACTCTTATTCTAGGACATAACTTTCTTCAAACTATTGCAATTAAAATATATTGCACTCTTCTTAGATAGTCCTTCAGTTCATGTAAATCCCCAAAGACTTCTAGTTCTTTATCTCATTTCTATCCGAAATGATCTCCAGTTTGAGCGGAATTGTACGGAAATCAATAAGTTAGGGATAGAGTTCATATATTCGTATAAGAAGTTATGAACTGAGCTACGGGTGTCTCGCAAAGGCCTATGCCCCAGTGGGGTGCGTACATTTGCTGTCCTAAGCAAGTGTCTGTGTCTCAGGGTATTTGTGTTGGTATATTATGTATACGCACAAATGGAACTTTCAACGCCAACAGAGCGGACTGGGATAAAGTTTAATAAATTTGGTAAATATTTGGTTAACTGTTGGGGTTGTGCCTCTGCCCGAAGGTTTTGCTCGCTGGTCTCTCCACAGGCCTTAGGGGCACGTGCTCGCACGCCCTCGTGTGCTTTCCGCCTACCGGGGTAGGCGACCTATTGAAAGCCGTGATTCCTTGGTTCTTCGGAGAGTACACGTTTTATTACGGCTAAACGTGAGAAAAGTTGAAAATTGGCATTTTTTATGACCACAATGTGCCGCCCGCACAAACCACTCCCCAGACGCCCCTTCCTCTAGCTTCTTCAGCCGGGCAGCTGGTGGGAAGTCCATACTTCTGCTTCTGGCTGCCCCTGACTGCCTCTGGCTGCTTGGGTCGTGCAGCTAAGGATGAGTTTCCGCATCAGCCTCATCCGCATAGTACGGTGTAGCAACATCCAAAGCCAAAGCCAAAGCTAGGCGGCTCGGCCCCTTCCATTCCACGCACATAACCCGGCCGTTATTTTTCAACGTTTCCCACTCGTACTTTGCAGTTTTATTACTTGTCGCTGGTGTCCGTAATGAGCAAAAGATAACAGACAATTTAGGGAAAAAAGAGGAAAAAAGAGTCTCCTTAATTACATTACTCCCGTCTCTCGCTGCGGCCCCATGCCGATCCTCTCTTGTCGGTCGACGGTTGTCGCCACCACATCCCTCCGCTGAATCTTAGTCCTCTTCCCATCCTGCCTCTGCCATCTAGAGAGCTACGTACTCGTACTTGTACATGTGGCCGTGGCCGTGGCTTTTTTCTGGCCGTTCTGCACTTCCCTTTTCTAATTTGACTGCCGTGCTGGTGCTGCTGCTTCCCTCCTTCCCTCGCCAGTGCGCTTTTTGTGTTCCCTCTGGCTTTGGTGTGTTTGTGCTCTTCTTAACGAGATAACATCTGCTTCACTTGACACAGAAAATAAATAGGAAGTAAAAACGGTGCCGGGTCTGGCATAAATTACTAAAGAATTACATATTTACTAGCTCCAAAGCAGTACCTTCGCGTTGGAGTCGGCGGCCAGCCGTACACAAAAGTCGAATACACAGCATCCAAAGGACATCTGCATTTATCGGAAATGCGTTTGCCGTGCTGTGGAGCGCATTAAGAGCTCGTTTATCGCGCACACGGACCACTCCAAGGACCTGGGATTGGCCGGAGCAGGTGTCTACTAGTACTTGCCGGCAGCAAGTGACAGGTAGCAAGTCACATCAGTGCGCTTATCGCCTCCGCTCCAAATGCTCCGGGCCCCCGAGTGAGTAAGCGCGAATGGCCAAGCGGATCGTAAATAATCGGGGCCATTAGCCCCTTAGCTGTGGAGACGGAGGCGAAGGCAAACGGCGTTGCTCAAATGCGCTGCGCCAAACTATGCAAATAGTTTAGCAAAAAGTTTACACAACTATTGTTAACGAGCGCAGCTGCATCGCTCATTATGCTCTCAGCATAATCAAATCGGAAAGTCCAGAAGCCAGGATTATTGCAGCCAGTGGCCACGGCCACCCGAAGACAATTCTCCCTCTTGCTCCCTGCACACCTAGCAGACCTTTCCAATAAAACCAGCATTAACTAGAGACCGATATCCGACTAAAGGATGTCTGCTAACTGATTTATGTGATTTAAATAATTAAGTTAAACCTTAAATGTCTAGAAAGCGTCTCCCAAAATGCCGTAATACAATATAACACAAGATAGTCCCAGTATGGCATATTCTCGCCTTAAATACATTGACTTTATATTGTGTGAGTACTGTCTGAATCGCTGAAACAGACAAATCAATTCTTAAAAATATACATTCGTATGGAGAAGTATACAAATACTCGCAGCTTCGAACAGACAAACGAAAGGATTGCCATGGACATGACGTGGATTCATCGAATTAAACCCTCTACCCTCTACTCTAGGTATTTAAATATTTGAGTGATCTGTAAATGATAAATCCGATTTATAGAATGTTGCCGAAGGTTTCGTTTGCCCCCAATTTAACGACACCACTGCCATATTGTTCATCTGTTTCAGCCGACGTAAATTTGTTTGTTTGCTTAAAAACTTAAATTGATATTTGCCACTTTTGCAGCAGACAAATATTTATCTTATCGCACAGCAAATAGTATATTTCATGTATGTTGTCGGCGAGGACGGACGAGGACGGACGAGGACGGTGTCTGCAGCCTGGCAAGTCCTGCGCCTCACTCGACATATTCCAATCGATTGCATCCGTAAAGGAATGTGCATATGCACACACCCAGCACACGCCCACACAGAGCTCTTACTTGGCTAGGACTACGACGAGTAGTAGTATTGTTTGGGCCTCAGCCCGGTGCTGACTAGATAGAAGCTGTAATACTTACATGGACGGCATTTGTAGGCAATCTCGACGAATTTCCGTATGCCCGAACAGGGATCTCCACTAGAGTGCGTTTTGGAATTCGCGGCAAACTTGCAGTGCCGTTTTTTCTGGCAGGCATCGACCACCGTCTGCAGGAGGGCGTACTGTAAGAAACCAGACAGAACAGCATAAGAAGAGATGTATGACAGGGCGGAAGGTATTGCAGGCGGATTCGATTGGGATACCAATGTTCGTGCATTGGGCACATCTGTCCCAATACGTCGGTGCTGGTGGCAGGGATGGGGGTTCCGGAGGCATTCTTGGAGCGGAGCCAAGGCAACAGTTTCAGAGTACACTCGTAAATCCTTGCACTCCCAGCGAACTAAAGCGAGGCTCAGAGATTAAACAATATTTTATGCGATACGAATCCAGCTGATACTGAGATGAAATGATACTCTCCCTGTTACATAATCGAATAATCTGGCGATGAAAATACGTTAAGTGGCAGCAAATGGTAATTGAATATTTCTCTATTTTCTCTAAATTGGACTGTAACTGATGTACGTATGTAAATATAATTGCCTAAGTCGGCGATAAATGTGTAATTACAGAGGTGGCGGATAGCACCTTTGCCACAGAAGGAAGCCGATCATTTACGTTGCTGTAATCGTCCGAGATTCATACATAAGAGTATGCCTATTCATCATATTGAATATGATAAACCCACAAGGGCACACGGAGTTTTGCCATATCAATACTAATCATTCCGGATAATTGACATGTTTCCGGTTAGGTCTATGCAGGAAAGAGAGGCGAGGAAAGGGCAGTGCTAAACTTCCTGTAATTCGAATAAATTAGGTCGATTTTTGGGGGTGCACAATATACATACAAGCATATGTATGTATATCTACCAATAACTATTGTGTCATCCCTCTAGTACTGGCGGTGGCGATTGACCATGCCCGAACTACTGATTTGGCTGGTTCCTACATGGGTACTTTCCGGACTAACCCTATGGTAAACGAACGCCGAACCACTCAAAGAAGAGACAAAAATGTTGCTCTGTATACTCTACAACCCACCGCGCACCAGCCACCGTACTAGTTCGGTTGGGATGCAACGTCTCACCAGTAGACGAAAAAACGAAAAAACATGAGAGGAAAATGAAGAGAGCAGTTAGCTAAATATTATGCTGATCTGCTCTTCTCCTTTCCCTTTTCTGTTTTCGGTCATTTCATTGCTAGAATGTTCTTTGCGTTTGGCGTTTGTGCGGCTGTCCAAGTGATTATAATTATTCAATTTTAAACAGTTATTCAAAGCAAATGTATAGCAAACGGCATTTGCGTAGGCTCAATAAAGAAATATAAGATAAATATGCAGCCAAACATAATCGTGCTAGCGGAGAAACAGTGTCGTGCAGTGAAATAGAAAAAGTTGAAGGTCGCGAAATAGGAGAGACAATCGACGAAAATGAAACAAATGGAAAGCGACACTGAAAAATTTAAAGAACTTCTTTAGAGTTTTGATTGGTAAGCTTATATGATTTTGGTTTTTTTGTATTCCTATTATATATGTATTTTATATTTATAGATGCCATAACCCTAGATACTGGATCAGCTGAAGTCCAGATTAGGAAAGCCCTACAGCTGCAAAAAAAAACGTTTTTTCAAAAACAGTACCACCGCGAACAGCAGACCTTAATTAGTAAACTTAAAAACTTAAATGAAATATGTATATAATAAAATCAAAATTTAAATATGAAATTAAATGAAGATTGATAACCTACTTCATGGGTACCCATTTCACTAGCTACTACATGTGTACCCATTTCACTAGCTACTACATGGGTACGCATTTCACTAGCTACTAGACGAGTACCCATATCACTAGTTCGGGGGTAAACGAAGTGGTGTCGCTGGTCCCCATGTCGTAGGACATTGCGGGTAAAAATGGAAATGATGAAAAGCATTGCTAAGGGTTAGTAAAGAAAGTACCCCTGGTCTGTTAGGGAGTGGTGATATCACCACCTCCGAACTAGTTCCCAGTACTGCTGGGATTGTCAAGACAAAACCTGGGCTAATAATTTGTTTGCTTGTTTTGGTTTGTTTGAGAAGAATGATATGTGCTCCAGCCATTCCTCTGTCTGTAGCACATCTCCCTTCAATGAAACGTGGAGCCTGCTGTGCTCGGGATGGGTATGCATAAGCTGTTGCTAATGCTTTGTTATTTGGCCGTCAACCGTAGAACTTTGGTTCCGGGTTATGCACCCTCCGGGACTATAGTGTAAATGCCTCTGCTCCTCTCAAATTGGATCGTCTTCTTTAGGATTTGTCGTTGGATCTGCTTCCTCGCAGCACTTAGCCACACATCCCACATGCGATACAACGACACACTCAGACATTGGGAGCGACATTGACTAACTTCAAATTGATGTGCCTAATGAAGCGCAACAAGGGCGAGCGGCACACACATTAATCAGTGGGATATGGGATATGCTTCGATGTGAAACTAACCACGACATCGACTGCACTGACACTGATACTGGCACCACAGACAAAGACGAGGAACGGGGAGCACTCGTATGGTAGTTAAATGCTTGTATATTATCAAAAAATCAAATGAAGTCATTGGCCGACTCGTTACAACGTCCTGCAAGTGGTCAAGAAATGCATTCGCATATAAGAGAGTATTTTATAATTATTTTTAATAGTTGGTTGGGCTTAGGCCATGCCTTCGAGGAGCAGGCCCTGGAGTGGGCTCCACTCCACAATTGCTCATACGAGAACAAATGATTTATCCCTTCGCATTGGCCAAAGTGAATCGAATCGATTTTTATTATGAATTATTGCTGTTTTTATGGCATCGTTCTACTTCGCTGATTTATTTATGCTGTCTCCACATGTGCGCGTGGTCTTTTTATGGGATACGTGTGAGAATGTCTTTGAATGCCATGCGGAAAATGGGAAAATAAAATTGGGCACAAGGGTAAGGCGATCCGCTGTCAAGTGGCAACCAGCTACGCTGACCATCCTCATCCCGAAGCGGCTGCATCATACACCAAGGACAAGCCTGTGCCGCAGTGCGGTCAATACTGGCCATGCTTCCGTAGCGTCGCGTTGCGTCTCCTCCTGCCATGCCTGCTTTCAGCCTCGATGATGAGTGCGACGATGATGGAATTGCAATTATACTGATTCTGCTTACCTGTAATCCGCTTACTGTACACGCTTCCGGCGGTTTGACTTCGATTTCTGTTCCACTGTGGATGACAGCATCGCCGGCACTTCCGGTCGTGGTGAGGTCCTCTTGCGAAACGGGTGGACACAGGCTGTGGTCGGTTAAATCTGTTCAAGTGGACGAGAGCGGAATTTTGTTTTTGTGAACGTGTCGTGGACGATTTCGGAATGCTTTTAAGTGGAGAAGGCAGGTGTACGAGTACGCCAAGGGAAAGGGAGACAAGAGTGGGACGAGTGGGCTGGAGTGACACATGCCAAGTGGACACAAGTACCATAATAGGAGCATTCAATGCAAAAGCTTCGTCGAAGCGTCCCCCCTGACCACAAGAGCCCAAGAGTCCAAGAGTCCAAGAGCCCAACCTTTCTATATTTACTTCACATACGATCGCCCGATACTTGATATGGGCGTGTGTATGGACCGGCTCGTTGTTGTTTGGCCCATGTTCAAGGGACATGGTAGTGGTGGAATAATACATCTCCAAAGCTGCCCATTTTGTGTGCCAGCGCACAGGGACACAAACACGTCCATTTTCCCGTTCCCGTTCCCATTCCCGTTTCCCTTCCCGTTCCCGTTCCCGCAGGCAAGTACAACACAATGCGCACAATCGACGCGTGTAACGGACAAACTTTGGCCAGCAATCAATCAATTGAGACATTGCTGCCAGGACGAGTCCGGCCCGTCCACTCCTTGTCCAGTCCACTGCCGTCTGCAGGACTGTCTCTGCCGCACGTGCCCCGACTTACCTCCCGCCCGTCCGTACTGAGCCAGTTCGATAGAAATGCTGGTGCCGCGTGGACAACTGAGTGACAGCTGCTCCGAGTCGCATCCTGCGCGCTGGTACGTTCTCAAGGTGGCGGCCAGGAGAGCTGAAAACAAGCAACGACAAAGAATTGAAACTTATTAGATGATACTAAAAAACCCATACATATAATCAAAAGAAAACACAATTTGGGAGTCAACAAGTCCACAAACTTCAATCTTTAAGCATACACTATTTGAAGATTTCTGAATCAAAGAACGTAGGATAGGCGAGTATATTTCACATTCATGTGTGCAACCGAAAGTTGCCTTCAAAAGTAAACCTAGAAGGGAAGTCTTTACTTTCACCGATTTCTGTACTATCGTGAATAGCTCAAGAGTATACATAAATAAAGGAACGAAACGAGTGCGGTGGCACTGGAGTTGCGCGGTGCGGAAGCAGAAGCAAAGAAATTCGATTTCCACTATGCAGTCGTTCCGTTTCGCCTTCAACTGAACTGACACTTGACACCTAAGCAAATTCAGACATTCAATTTCATGTGAAATTATTTCCGAATATTCTTTCGTGGCGCTTGACAGCAGTGTAAACAAGATAGAATGACAGAAGCTGAAATTGCGCGGCTACAAAATACCCGGCACTAGTGCCAAGAATCTGCAAAGCCCATCCGAAATCCGATAGACTGTGGTTAAGTTTTTAATCGATACATGAGATGTCCAGCCGTTTGGTCTGCTGCGCAGATTTTCGGAAGCCCAGCAAAGCCCACGGGCTCAGAGAGTACAGGGTATAGGAAATGGCTGGTATTTGTTTCTGTTTATTGTGCTTTCCTCGCAGCCACTAGCTCCTAGCACTGGTAAAGCATGGGAAAGTGGTGTGGTGTTCTTGGCCTTGTCCTCAACGCTTCCTAGCGCCTCTGACTTCATTATTCAACTCCTGGGTAGGTGCTTCTGAGTGTCGGCTTCTTCATCAAATAACGCACATGGGCCGCCCACGCGGATGATGTCAGGGACGGACGTAGGGCCAGGACCGCCTAGCGGAAAGCGCGAGCTGAAGTAAAATATGTACGAGTACGCGCACATGGCACGAGTATTAAGTAGTACATACCAATATCTGAACGCAGATGTGTGTACACTTACGATACTCGTATATGCACGAGTATGTATAGCACTGCTTTTGTAGAAATCCATTTTTCGATGTGAACTACAATAGAATACTGCGAGCAGTGTGTTGAAAATCCATTCGCAAAAGCAGCCGCAGCACCATCAACAATCCCCCATCCCCTCATCCCATCATCCACCAAAGAATTTCCATAGTATATCTATATGTCTGTATAGACACGTATTTACGGACAGATGTCTGCAACTGACAGATTTGGCTACATCCTAAGTAACCTCGTACATGGGTATATAGCCGATATGTAGAGAGCCTTTAAGAAGATAATGCGGAGACCGAGATAAGACAATCTGAGCAACTTTTGAATGGGTCATCTTGTCCGATATTTTCTGCACACATGTGTGGTTGTGGTGTTACGTAAAATGGATTTACATATACCCGAACACCGTCTTCTCTGATTCAAGTGATCGACTACATACTCGTAATCCCCCGTACAATGAACATACCCGCATATTTATATGTACGTATACATTTGGCGGGGAATCGGTCCGAGTACGCTATAGATGCCAATCCGACTGTAAGATAGCCACGAACTATCCAGACAAAAGTACGAATTAGTTTGCACCGCCACGTCTATAAATATTAGAGAGTTTTCCTCAATCGTAATGTAATAATTATCGGATACCGTCAAATTTTAATAGAACGGTAGATAATATCTGTAGCCTATAATGAACCTGTGATATTAAACGCTCTTGTATATTTGTGAGTCAGCTCCTGTGTACCTACATATGTGTACAAAATGAAGTACAAATAGTGTAGTGTGCGGATAAAGGATGGACACAATTGCATCGGAAATCAAAGCACAACCTCTAAGCAATGCCCAACATAAATGTTCTAGTACATGTACACATGTTCTGACTACATACTTGTATCTTTTATTGGTTCAATGCGGTGTGCCTTGGAGTTCTTGCAGTATTAACGAAGTGGGTTAGTGCACCAAGATTCTCTCCTTGCGATTTCTTTTTCGACTTGCGTCCTGGCGATCAGTCAATCACATATGTATCCTATACGTACAATATAAGTTATACGTAATTATAAGTAAGCGCCGATGACTGCTGCATGCTCTGTCTCTGCCTTTTGGTTTCGATTTTCCCAAAATGGATAGATTTATTTGTTGGCTAATGTAGGGAGGGGGAATTTCGGTAGAATAATCAAGGCAGACCGCGATCTCTTTAAATTTTTGTCGTGAGCGATGGGGAAAAGTAGAGAAAATGAGAGGAATGTCGACCGCTAATTTATTTCACTACATCTATCTCCCTTCTCAGGAAGGTGCACACTGGGTGAGGAAGAGTGTGTGAATTTCTCGTCATTTGTTCATTCTGGCTGTAATAATCATCAGATCTAATCGAGATTCTCTACGTGACGATTCTGAAGATATGGTCATTGTATGATTCTGCTTTTGATGCTGATCAAGATCACATCCACATCCACAAACTAGAATATCCTTATAATCTTTGAGTACCCACCGCTCCCTGTAGTGCCGGTTAGCTGGTTGTAGCACAAGACGAAGAAGTCTTTGTACCGTCCTAAAGAATATTACATCTGAACACCAGCGAGTGGAATTCGCAAAATGTATACGTACAAAAGAAAAATATGTTAGAGCAACAATATTGATGGCACTGCTGGAGTGGGTAATGCCAGTGGGTAATGGAGGCAAGGGGCCCTCTAAAGTGTCCAGGATAAATTCGCCTCCATTCCGGACTCATCTTCAGGCGATGTCGCCTTAAGTTGGAGTCTGCAGCACATGCCAAGCCCTTGACAGCGCCGTGTGAACGCCGCAAAACGACAAGAACCTTTCTTTTCAGTGTTTCCACGTACACGCCAAGACGAAAATCAGAGCGCATCTGAAAAGAAGTGACTTGTAAACTGGCTGGTAATTCCAATCTCCAAATCTATTACTTCGCCACTCATTGGATTATATTACAAAAAACTGATCACTGATTCAATTACCATTGACCCTAGTTAAAATTGCGCTTATTGGTGCATAGTTACAGCAGGCAGAGTGTTCTGAGTATGATCTTTCGAAAATAGGGACAGTACAAAGTATTAGAGATCAGCATAAATGTCCGAGCTGCTCTAGATGTGTCTATCTGGCTGCGTAACAACAGACAAAGGTCAAGAGCGAATTGTGGTGGCAACATCAGATATTGCTTTTAATTTTAGCCATATTTTGTAGCATACGAAAATCTAGGAAAGGCGAGTAGTGTGAATTAAATAGACGGCAAATTGACTCCAAGATGAAGTAAAAACATATTCGTGCCACGAGTAGTATATGACAATCAAGCTCATAACTTTTCGAGTGTCTAAATGAACATACACTCTGCTCTCCGATTCCGCTGTCCAGTTAATTAATCTTGTTTAATTTATGATTGTTTGTTTGGACTCCCCAATAAATCATTAATGGAGAACATTCATAAATATTTGGTGGCTCTCACATTCAGATCTGCACCGGAAAACTTTAGCCGCATGAGTTAATTTCGCTACCAGGAGCTGAAAACGGGTACCACGGGGAGGACAGAGACATACCACGGAGGGGATCGGGAAGGGAAGATAGGGGCAACGGCAGCTGGACACCACTTTGAGTGGATATTTGCGCTTAATTATGATTTATACATAAATATTTGCCAGAACAGAACCCAATGAGCCGGCAGTGCGCCCACTGGGTCGAAAACCCGAGGCGCAGACGAGGAGGCTTTGTGCCCCACGGAGCTATGTAAGTTTGGGTGGCAGTGGCAACGGCAACGGCAGCGGCAGCGGCCAAAGACCCCTGCATCTCTTACTTATTTTTAGCTAAAAAGCGCCGCAGGACTCGGGAATGACAGTGGGGGCAAGGACCGCCGCAGATAGAACGCAGAACGAGCGCAAATTTGTATGTTTGCATGATGCCGCCGCTTTTGTGAGAGCTGTAGCTGAAATGTGGAAAAAAGGAGAGAAATAAAACAAAGCGTTTACCCAAAGGATCAACTCGATAAATAACTTCCGGCATGACGGGCCGCGTCAGCAGGCACACAGCAGCCAGGAACAGGGCTGTCCTGCTCCAAACATGGTTCCAGGAGCACGGGCAGGAGCAGACCAACTGCACGTGCCGCCAACGGGGAGGTCCAGAGCGGTCTTGCTCGATCTGTGGCGGGAGGGCTGGTGATGATGCTGGGGCTCGGGCTGGGGCTGGGGCTCGGGCTCCCAGCTCCTTTAGATGCTGTAGATGCTGTGCCAGCTTTTCCATTGCCACCGGCCACAGTTGCTGCTGCCCCTGTTATTGGTGCTGTTGTTGTTGTTGTTGTTGTTGTTGGTGCTGTTGCTGTTGTCGGCGCCTCGTGCTCGACGTATGGGCAACGCTATCGCTGTGTAGCGTCTGCTGCTGATTTGATGTTCTTTATGGCCGCTTTTATTGTGCACCCTCAGATTTGGCCATTTATGTGTGTATTTTGAATTTTCATATTTATGGCCATCGTCAGCGGCCAAGCGTCGAGTGCGATATGATAGCAACTGCCGATGCTTCTGCTCATGTCCATTCTCACAGTCGACGCTACCGAGGGGACCTCAGTAGCAAGTGGATTCTGTATACATATGTATGTGTGTGTGGATGTGAATGTACGAGGACGATTATATTGCACTGGTCGGAATTCGTGAATGGGCGCCTATGTGGGGGTGGTAGCCTTTACTCCGTGTTCTCTGAGTCTTTTTTTCCTTATTTTTCACTTTTTGCTTTCTGTTTTCTGCTATTCGCTTTATTTGTATTATCTTTACTTTTTTGCGGTGGTCGTTTTTTCACTGAAAGCAAAACAATTAATTATATTTCACACTCGCTTTTTGCACTTTTTTTGCCTTTGTTTTTGCACTTCTATTAATTTATATTTTCGAGTGTACGCACACTCGCGCAAACAATTCATTACGCGACGCTGTTAACTCGATTATTTAAAAAAAGATTAAAAAATATGTACATATTCGCTGGAGCTCGCTTCCATCGCTTTTTATTTGCTTAACGATGCTGGAAATTATGGCATTATTTGCTTTTCCAATTTCACTCGGCGTCTTAATTGGGTTTGATGTTGTTTATTGAATTTCAAATTAATTTTAAATTGAAGCAAATTTGCCACTGAAATCACATTTAATTAGTTCGGTTAACAATTCAATGCCTTTTGACTACACTCTTTTCTCCGCAAATCCGCTCCGCTCCGTCCTTACGCCCATACAGTACGTCCATAAACACATACATGCACATACACATACACACATACGTGTGCACATCGTACATCGTACCACAGCTTTGACGGGGATTATCGGAATAATCCCCGCCAGTAGCCGTGGCCTCGCCTTCGGCCGCACCCGAAGCTTAGTATTGTCACTGAATTGTGCAGTTCAGGTTGAATTGCTTAAGCCTCTGATTGGCTTGAACATGTCTTGTGTCTTTATGTTCGAGTACGTAATTATAGTAGAAAGCGCCTGCATCGCATTCCTCGTGGGAGCTAAGCGGGGAATGAAAAACAGGAAAGGACTTTCGTTTATCTGGAGAACATTAGATATAATCATCCTTTATAGAATCAGTCGATCAGCTGAGAAGCCTAGTTGGATTGCGCAACAGTTACATAGGAACTGGATGCATCATTAGACTTAATGAGAGCCAGATTTTATACATATTTATGTACATATATGAGTAGGTGAATTGGACTACACCTAAAACTCCATCTACCCTTAGCAAGACCCAATCGAACAGAAACAAACTAGATATTTCTTCCCTGTGAAGCATACTCATACGACTTTTTGAGTATTAAACTCGGCTAAATGTATTTATCAGCCAGAAGGAGTCGTTTCCGACCATAATCAATAGCCATGTTTGTCCGTCCGTCTCGCTAGTCGTCAGAGACTAGATGAGAAACTAGACTTTAGTGTGCAGACTCCTCCTATTATACTCTTTTATATCTCAGCTTTAAAAACATCTCCTCATTCCAGCAATGGGCAATATATTTTTACCATATTAAATACTTTTGGTAAAATCAAACGATGTTTTTTTTTCTTTTTAAATTTTGTTTAAGGAAAATGGGGTCTTATCATACATGTCTTCATCTACCGTGAATAGAATGTCGAGCAGAGATCCCCATGCGGTTCCGTTAGATTAAAAGTACACAAAAAGTATCAATCGTGCTCGTTTAGCCATGAAATTTAAACATTTATGTAATAACACAGCCAGAGGGGCACCTGGTCAGAGTCCGACCGATATGACGGTGAGTAATGGGACAGTTTAAGAGTAAACCCACGCACACAGATCCAAAATACAAAAGAGGAAGTATCCTTTGGGTTGGCCGGCTTTGAGGTTGTAACGTCAGTCAAGGGTGCCACAAGTTTGCCCAAACATTCATTAACGGACACTTTCTGATAGTCCGGATAGGGTTGTATTCCGACGGATGAACTGATGAAAGGCAAACAAAAGTACGGAGGGACGAGTATAATGCGTGCGGACACCAAATTATCCTTGGTATCCTTCAAGTTCTATGCACGCCAGCCTCACTCAAGCTCTCAAAAACGTATGGTGTCGAATACGAACGAGTACACAAATATGTATACATACGTCTATGTACATACATACGTATATATGTATGTAGTCCATGCACACAGCCAGCGCAAAAACTCACTCACAGTCATGAGTACGCTGTCCTCCTTTGCTGGAAAAGGCTCCTCTAGGTTGGCCTAATGTATTTCTTAGCGTTTCCTTATTGTTCGCTTGCTTGCAAGAAAGCCAAAACCGCAAACTTTCAAAGGCAAACTTCATATTTTGCAAACTGTGCGGAAAGCACTTCTTCTCGTTCCCACAGCCCCTGATGGAGCTGGTAAGCAAATGCCCTGGCTAGCCCCAAATGCTCCGCCTTCCCAATGGGGTACCCGTACCCGTACCCGTACCCGTGCCGGGCACCAATGCAGCACTGCCAGCAATGACACCATTATGGCTCCAGTGCAGCTCGAAGCTCGACTTGGGGCTGCCATCTATCTGTGGGATACTTCCTTCAGACGTTATAGAGCTTTGGCTGCGTTGTCGTTGCCGCTGTCCCTCATAGTGATGAACTTTTTTGCGGAGCTTGGTTATGGCTCTGCTGGTTTTCATTTCCCACAGAAATTAATATGCAAGAATATTTTGGCCTCCCTTTAATCGGTGTAAAGAGCCCTCGTGGGAGTTGTATCCTCTTTGAAGCTGGAGCCTTATGATTGAGAGTGCGGAGCCCCCTCCAGCCCCGGCAGCAGCTCCAGTTCTAGTGGCAGCCACAAAGGCGAGGTCGAGAGCCAGCTCGAAGCTCATCGAACTGCAATCGAATGCTCACTCGAACACAACACTGATGTGGGGGCAGGCTTGGAGATGAGATGGAGATGGAGATGGTCGAACGCCCCTGTTCGTTTTTCAGCATTATCAAGTTGAGTTTCATTTGCGGATTTGCTAAACGGCACGAGTACTCGTATTTGTCTGAATTTATTTAAGCGGAAAGCTGCGTCCATAATTTTCTCAACTTTTGTGCTCAGTTTAATTTGGTGGAAAATTGAAATCATATTGAAATTTGCCAATCTGCGGTTTGCGGCCAACTGTCCATCAGGCCTGAATTTGACTACATTTGTTTGCCTTTATACTCTTTCAGCGGGTACGGAGGGTATCAGAGGGCAATTTATTATATACTATGTATATTCGGCAGGCTGCACTCATTTATTTTAAAACGAAAATAACACCTCGACGGTAATTTGTTTGTGTCAAACCATTTCTGGCGCCAAGGTTCGCCAAGGATCCACCTACTTCTTGCAAAAGTGCTGCATGTTTTTGGAACCTGGACAGTTGGGAGAATTGAGAACTTCAAATATTTTTGACATCTGTTTCCATATCCGTATATAGTATACCATTCATCGCCATGTGCCCTCCGAAATAGCAAGGAATTGCATACATACATATGTATGTATGTATACGAGAATTCTTTGATTGATGGTCTTGAGGGCGGGCCCGGCCCAAGGCCCCGCCTGATAGCCGAAAAGATAAATGTACGCAAAAAGATCAGGCGCAGCTGTCAGAGAGAAAAATCAAAGTTATCAAAGATATGGCTCCACGGAAGCCAACCCTTTCGGCGCGTGAAGCATCGGGCATCGGGCGGGAGGGAGGCGGTGATGATATGAATGGCCGAAATGGGGGCGTCAGAGGCCAGTTGGACGGCTAGTACGGTAAATATTTATTAGCTCAATAATTTGGCAACATTTCTGCAGGATAAATGTGAAAGTCCCTGCGCAATAAATTGTTCCCAGCCGCACACACTCGTATTTATGTCCATACGTAGCAATAGGTATACCTACTATACGTTTCATTAAATAAATAAAGCAAGATGAAGCTGGCTGGTGTTGGGTGTGCGTTCTCGTATTTGTGCTTTATTGCAAGGACACGGAAGCATAATAAAAACTTGTTGAAAAATTTACGGCCTAGCCACGCCGAAGAACGGATCGGACAAACAAGCTGCGGCTCAGTCTCCACTTGGTCGCTGGTCACGTTTCGGACTCGACCACGGTTCTGTGCCCGGTCTTTGGCCCGGGAAACGGACAGAGACAGGGACACGGACACGAACGTGTTTATTTATGTTCGGGCCACCGCTGAAAACTTTAGTCGTTGTACGTGTCAAAAACTTTTGACAGTGCAATGCCTCCGCGACTTAGGAAGTCAGCAGCTGGCGCTTTCGCCGCAGCGTAAGTCGGGGACCGTGGACCATCTGTAGGCCAATTGAATTGTGCCTTCGATGGTCGGCAGGGGCGAAAGGTCCAGAGCGGATCGGACCTCCGAAATAAAACCTTGACAAGACGCCGCACCAAAGTTAGGACACTTTGAGTAATTTGGTTAGCGAATCTCTTCCAACTTTCTCTGGTAAGTAGAATTTGTTATTAAATAATGTCTAACACATGCGCCAGTCCCGGTCCAAAATAACAAACGGCCAACGGCGAAGGACGCCCATATCCCTAAATAATTGATGAGCGTTCGGGTAATTCTCGAAGTATGTGCTCTATGGATGTGTACATGTGGAATATTAAATGTCGCCCAGATTCAGTTGCGCTGAGAGCCACCGTCTCATCGGTTGAAAGGCCGGTGCGGAAGTTTCCGGATGACCAACCTCAAGTCGTTATGCCCCTCCTCTCAAGTACCACAAATTCAATGGGAAAATTCCACAGAGAAAAAAAGAGCATAAATATATTTCTGATCTTTTTTTAACGGTAATTACACTCCAAAAATTTGACAAAAATATAATCTAAGCATAATATGAGCCAGGAATGACACTCAAGTAAACACTAAAAAAATTGCTAAAATAATACAAAGCCGTTTCATTTGTCAAAAGGGATTCCCTTCATTAGTGAGAAACCGCCAGACTGAACTTTCGTAAGAAACTTTTCCTTAAAAAACAGTCATCAGGAAAAAAATATAACCGCCGATACAGTGAATGCATGTGAATGCCTATTACATATTCGCATATTAGTGATAATCTGAATAATGGAACTGGTTGAGTTGTATATACTTTTTTACTTCAGCATTTCCGAAGATAACAGATTCTGCTTCTAGATATTACATATGTAAAATAAATTAAAACCGATCGTTTACTGCACGATCTGAGCATGGTAGCTGGTCATATTCAGATCATTGCGTGAATCTCTAAGGCCTCAACGACCGCAATTTTAAGTTCCCTGTCATGGGAAAAATACTACGATAATGGAGTGCCTAATAATATATACATACTCGTATGTATTTACGTATACTGGAAACATTCAAACACATATCCGCGAATCAAGAAGGGTGGAGAGGAGCAAGTGAAACTGTAAAAACTGTGTGTCCATGGCAGGAGAGAATGAAAAAAGAAACACATATTTTCCAATTTACGATTTAAGCGGTGGAACACACACGCGTTTTGGGGGGAGCAAGAGTGAGAGCTCGAGGACGGAACATTGGTTGGGGCCAGAGAAGAAAGTGTGGAACGGGTTGGCTGGGACTGCAGATGCTGCGCAGCTGCGGCAAATGACGAAAGAACAAAGAAATGCCAGCAGAGGCGATGCCGAGGAGGGAAAGCCTGAACTGAGCCCGAAGGACGCCTTCGCCTTCGCCCTCGCCAATGTTGATGTCGATGCGAACGGTAAATGTTGGCTCTGGCGATGGCAATAAAATGAAATTACAACTTAATTGTCATAAATAATTCAGGAGATTCCATGCCAGCCACGCGAGACTCGAAAACTCTGCGTTACGAGCAAAATCAGAGCACGGAGCGCAGTGTACCAGCAGCAACCCTTGGATCGTCCCTGGCTCCTGTCACCACTTTCCTGCAGCTGAGCTCAACGAAATTTTAAAGCATCCCCATCCACAAAGCCAGCTTCAAGGAACGAAATCTGTACACCGTAAATGCAGGGGCAATATTGCGTGTTTCATTATTAACAAAGTTAATCCCCTGACCTAGTTAAGTCGTGTCAGAAGAATACACACACACACACACACACACACATACACCGTGGCGGAAAGAGTGGGGAAAAGATGCCAGCAAACATGGGTAAGCCGCCGGATGCCTCAAGAAAAATTGGAGAAGCGCCAAATCCAAATAGCTGACTCCGGCAAGTGTCTAAGCATCCAAAAGGAATCCAGTAGAATAATTTTATATAATTACTGCCGACACGGGGAGACAGGCACACGGGCGCGGCTGGATGCACCCGGGAAATCATCTTTTTGTGCGTTGCAAGCATCTGGTCAAGACCAGTGCGACCTCCTCAGCAAGGACATAAAAGGGTGGACGGTGCCAAACAGAGAAGAGCGAAGTAGTCGACATGGCCTTGTCTTTCCACATATTAATCTCTCATTTATGAAGCTTTTTGGGAAACGCTATCTTAGGAATAGCACAGTCTGAACTTGGCAAGAATGAGCAAGAATCTCCGATATCATAAAGTATATTTACTCATAATTAGCATTGATATGTGATAGAATATAGCCACAGGACAGGTTACTCGTCGGAACCGGGCAGAGTCTTCAAGGGAATAAGCGATATCCTTTTTAAGCATAAGTCCATATTTATGTATTTTGAATAATTGGATTTGTTCATTTCATTGCGGAGGTATCAATAACGTTTAAATTCATTGGATTTGCATGGATAATAACAAATGCATATGAGCCATTTACACTGCAGATGCAAGATTCGAGATCCAGGTGCTTATAAAAGCATTAACTATTATCATTCGTGTTTACAATGATTATCCCTCTCCAGGCCCCTGAACACCCGCAGTCCGTCCATCCAATGCTTTGTAGACAAAGGCAAATAATACTAAATTAGCAAAATGACAAAAGTTGTTTAACAGCCGCACGCACTCACACGAAAGCCCTTCAGCAGCAAGCCCCCAGTACGACCCACTCGCACTCACACCCCCAAAGCCCGAGGCCCGAGGTCTGAGTCCCGAGGCCTCGTCAACTCCCCTTTTTTTGGCCTGATTGCCAGTTAAGAATGTGCAAACAAACAAACAGACAAAGAGACCGGCCGTCGTGGCGGCGGGGCGGCGAGGAGCCGGGGACTGATTGGGCGGGAGACTGTCGCCCTCCCAGTCCCTCCCAGAGCTTCCGGGAAGTGGGTAGGAGTAAGACCCAGAAACTGCTTACGAAAACACAAAAGTAAAACATGTGTTCTGCGGGGCTCTAGAAGCCAGGGAACAAATAATTCCGTGCCCTTTTCCCAATAAATCGCTGTGGGGTGCGAAGAAGGAAGGCCCCTTAAAAGCAACACTCTGTTGAACAAACAATCAACCAATTTATTTTAGTTTAATAATAATAATAATAAATGGCAAAAACGAATAGAAGTGCAAGGAAACTGAAGCCCCCCGACAGCCACAGAACGGTCAGAAGCCCCAGAAGCAATCTACCTCAATGGAGGACGGTACTTGTTCCCATTGGCCCGGCCAATTATTGAAAACACTGCAAATATGCACATACGAACCGAATGTTTATATGTACATGAGCATACGAGTACATACAAAATCGACCCGACAAACAATACGCTTACTATACACTTTCGTTCCTATAAAATACTGTAGTTTATTAAAATGTGTGCAAACACCAAAAAGGGCATCACAAGGACTCTCAATTCTCAACTCGATTTGAAGTTAATAAACATTTTAACGCAGAATTGATTTTTATTTGCCAACTTCCGCACTCAGAGAACCCTGAGCAGCGAGGGCCTCGACCATTGTGTGCCTTGCAAATTATTCGAACCAGTGGATTCTCCTAAAGGGCTGGAGATTGATTGGTTGGCTGACTTCGAATTGGATGTCAGCTCATGGGAGCTACTTTTATGACACCATACTCGCATTTTTTTCCTCGGGGCCAAAAAGGCGTTTCTCAAGAGGTGCTAACAAATAATTTTGTACCTTGTAATTGAAGCACAAATGTGTATTGGTCTATTTTTTTTTTTCATTATCAATAGCCAAATCGATAAATCATGTCTGACTGGCTGTCTGTATATCCAGAAAATGTTGTGGTAATTACTCTCTGAATATTTTCCACATTCCTATATAAACTATCACCGCAGTACCCTATAAGGAGGCCGGGAAGAGGAGTTTTCCTTGAATCCAATATCGAACCAATCTATTGAACCAATATTGATAGATACAAGCCTGCATCCGAAAGCTGTGCGAGATAGTTTCCTCGGATGAAGAGACATATAAATGAATTCTAAATTGCATCTTTTGCATACACATGTACATAAATATATATGTATTATTGTATGTGTAGCGGAATCAGGTGCCATTTATGCAAAAGACAATTATTTTCGTCTTGCGACGCTTCTCGAGAGACTTTCGATCTAAATTTACACATGCCATGCTAATTGGTACTCGGGAGTACATATGTACATATGTACTATGTTAGTGCTTGGTACGAATAGATTCGCTTATAGTCCACTCAATGCTTGTAGTTGCATGATATGAAAATTGTACTCAAATTCTTTCACAGTCGAAAAAGAAGAGCCGATCTCTAAAGAGGCTATTCAAATGAATGCCTCCGAGCACGCTAGATACGCTTATGATGCGAGTATTCTCCCGCTCGGTATTACAAGCCTGCACGCTCGGCTCATGCCTACAAAGAGGTGGAGAGGTGGTTTCCCACTCATTCACATTCACATTCACATTCATATGCACATACTCGCACTCGCACTCGTTTATCCAGCTTGATGCTATTAAAAGTTCTTATCTATTGTTGCAGCCATTTTGAATAATTGAATAGGGCCCATCAGTTCTTTGTGTTTTTTCCGTTTCTTTCGTTCCTTGAAAGAGAGTTCTCTCCTGGCCTTTCAGACCCTTCAGAGTAGACAAAAGCTCTTCTAGATTGTTGTTGGCAGCTGGCTGGCTCCTTCCTGCCTTCCTGTCATCCGTTGCCTCTGGCTGAGCTCAAGAATGTGCACTTACACGGTCAGGAGCGCTTGCAAAGGAAAAAGTTAGCATGAGGCGGCGTGTAATAATTAACTTAAAGTTGCTGGGGCGCTATCCGAGTAATTAACTCGAATTGAGATTCCGCTATTGCGAA
Source organism: Drosophila persimilis (assembly GCF_003286085.1). Classification (NCBI taxonomy): domain Eukaryota; kingdom Metazoa; phylum Arthropoda; class Insecta; order Diptera; family Drosophilidae; genus Drosophila; species Drosophila persimilis. The sequence continues at coordinate 26,223,987 of NW_020825288.1, read as the reverse complement.
TATTCCGCCATTTTTGGGTTAGTGGCGACCCACTCCCACTTGCCACGTCTTCTATCTCATCTAGCACGATAAGCTTGCGATAATTTAATTACACGCGCAACGCGAAACTGAAGTTTCCGACAAACCCGGCTGCGGATTTGGTGTTGGGAGATATGGGGCTGGCTGGGGGATGGGGATGACAGAGACAGAGACAGAGATGACAAGACTGAGAGTGCTCCGAGCGGCACAGAAGCGAAGGAGCCGTCTGAGACAGAGCCCGAGGCGGAGGCTGCGGTTGTCCCTGCTGCCTGCCGTCGATGTAAGTGGCAGAAATGTAAATTACGCGTATTAATATCAATTTATAATCCGAATCTGAAACCAAAAAATGCTTCTGCACAGTCAGGATGGTCGACGATAATGCGGCAAATCCCTGATAAATCCTTAAAAATTACTTTTAATTTCACGACGGAAAATGCAAAGCCTCGAGCTGATGCGGACGCCGGTCACATGGTCCTCGGTCCCCACTCAGACGCAATCTCCATTCCCAACCAGAACTGACTGCACTGTGTTCGGAGGGAGAGATGGCGGTGGCAGGATTGTACCTCTGACATCCAGCTGACTTTGCCTGCTATGCTATGCTATGCTGCCTCAATCTTGTTCTTCTCCGAGGGCAGCATCTAGATTAAAGTAAGTCAAGCGATGAAAATAGATTAGGCGTATATTGCGAATGCTGCGGCCAGACCAGAGCCCATACCCCATACCCCATACCCGATTCCCCAACATCCAGCCTTTCAGCCAGCCCCAACCCGACGTGAGCGATAAAGCAACGCAGGCGCCATCCTGGTGGTCGCCGGCAGCAGAGGCGTGAAAAAAATGCCCCCAATTTAATTTGAGTTCTGCGCCGTTCGTGCGTCTATTTGTTTGATTAGTCGATTTTGTGGACTTTGCCGCTAATTGTGCTCCCCCTACTCCACAGACAGAGGGTCTGCCGCTGCGCCATGTGTACCGATGTACGTCTGTATGTACATATCTACATATGCATGTACAAGAGTATGCGTGTATTGACCAGGAACAGGAATAAGAATATGAGAACCGGGCTCTGGGCCAGGACCAGAACCAGAGCCAGACCCGGAACAGAGCACCGCCTCCGTTTATGCTAATGAATTCGAGTTGGCAACGGGCGAACCACATTCGCGGACACAGACTGGACCGAACCGAACCGAACCGGACCGGACCGTACCGGACCGGACTCTTCTCGCACCATGAAATCTCACTCGCACTCGAACACACTGTTGCCGTTATTTTTGCAATATTTGCATAATTGCTTTTGTTGCTTTCATTTGGTCGGCTTTGGCTTTCGATGGCATGGCGCTCGGCGCTGGCAAATATTTGCACAGCCTCCGCCTCAGCCTGCGCTCAATTTTTGGCCAATTTCACAAGCTGAAAACTGCACTGGCCGCCCCGGCGCTCCAGCGCTCCGGCGCACGGTCACACAGTCACACAGATGCACAGGAGAACACGTACACGAGAACAGGCAGGAAAATTAACGTATTCTAATTAGCACGTTGCCGCTGGCCGAGCTGTAAATTTATGTGCATTGCACAGAATTCGCGTATAACTGTAGCATAAGCAGAAGCTGGAGCTGGAACTGGAACTGGAACAGACACGGAAACGGAAACGGCGCAGGCCACGAGACAAAGACTCCGACACCGCTGCGCGATCATTGGATGTTCTCCGGACGGCTTCAGTGCTCTACTTTTCCAATTTGGCGCGACCGCAACGGCTTCAACGACTGCTTGCCGAAGGAGGCGACTCTTGACGCGGGTATGGTATGGCCTTCCAAAGTGTCAACAGCATTTGCGGTGATGCTGATGTCACGCCGACGGCGATGGCCACCGACGGAGACAGGCAGAGAGACGCAAGAGACGCAGGAGACGTCCGAGACACACACAAACACAGGAACTCACAAGACAAGGCGAACGAATTGGTCTGTACTCCGAGCACTCCGACTTCGCGCAATTCTTCCGTCAGTTTTCCGACTCGACTCCGCGGCTGCGATGTTAAGGTACCACTGAACCCGACAGAGTGTCGGAAAATGTTTGTTCATGTTCATTTCCTTCTAGTTTCCTGCAGCTGCGCTTTTCACGCTCACTCTCTCTCATTCTTGCTCTCTCTCTCCTCCCGTAGAAGTGGGACGCTCTCTTGTTTCTCTTGTTCGTGTGCACGTGCACTTCGTGTTTCCACTAGTATATTCTGTATGTTTTTTATTTTTAGAATTTTTATTTATTATATTTTTGATGTTTTTTCACAATATAGAACAGTACATTTTCTATGCGGATATTTTTGTTATATTTGGTTATATTGTTGGCTTACCTTGTGTGCTTTTCTCAAGGTTTCCTTTTATTTATTTATTTTTTATTTAATTATTTTTTTGTTAATATTGTTATATATTTTGTTATGTAAAATATGTACTGCATGCGATAATTTTGTTTTTTGTTTTTATCATTTATTGCACTTCAAATAGAGTTAAAATTGCATGCCTTTACAAATCATGTAGGAGAGCGTTTAGATTCTCTTATAATGGAACGCATACCACACGCGAGTGCGCAACACATGGGCCACGGGCTGGCAGCGCGGTTTCGTCCACTCTTTGATGCCGAAATTGCTGCTCTGAAGACCTAATTTGAATCTAATTTATGTAACTATTGACATCAGCTGAGTGTGGACAAGCACTTATGACCGCTTTTTGTTTTGCTAAATTACTAGCCACCGTGGCCCTGAGCATATATATATGTGAACAAATACATACATATATGTAGATATGAGTATGTATGTATGTGTGCTCGTATAATTACGCACGCGTCTGGTCCTCGCATGTAAATTATACAAAAATGTTATAAATTAACAACGACTCCGTGGACCGGCCAATTATAAAAAATTAAAAGTATCTACCTATGCCTCTAATTTTCATTAAATTAAATTACATTTGATTCAAATTTCAGATTCCGAATGGAAACCATCAAAAAGCGATAACATATTAATCTAAGATTTGCTATTGATGGCTTAAGCGGAGTATATGTATTTCTTTCTTTATACCAAGTGTAATCCTTAATAGTGATGCCTTATTCCATATGGAAATGGCGAAAAAAACACAACAAAATATTTAGTTTGTTTAGAATTCTTTGAAAACACGAGCCACACCCTTTGTGGCTGATCCCCAGCGAACCAACTAGAAAAATAACGAGCTAATTTCTATGGCTTTTCGTCTAGGATGTGATTTGACTTTCTCCAGGGTAAAGCCACTTTCAGAAGGTTGCTTGCCAAGTTTTACTTTATTGGAATGTAATTGGTTCAATATGCATGCCTTAAATAGTCTATTAAATAAACAGACAAAAACTTTGAAATCAGTTGTCGGAAAAATTCAATTAGTTTTGGTGATTACTCTACAGCAGCTTGAAATCAATTTGAAAAACACTAGCTGCACGCTCAAATGCAACAATGATACTTCGAGTGATTAACTCGTATTTGTTCGACATTCAATGCTTTGCAAGTCCAAGCACTACTCAGGAGTGTGGCATAAGTACGTAATCGAGGATCAGACAGTTTCTTATACCTATGTGCTTCAAGCACTTTATACACTTTAGTGTATAAACTCTATTTGGCTCACAATCGGGAGCACTTGCTTTTGGTCTGAAGCCAGAAAAAATGCTCAAGATGAAACGAAATCATGCTTAAGCACCAGATTCCATGACAATCAACAGCCAGGGGCATTTGCATAAAACCAAGATAAATACATCGCACACAGGGAAGGTCGGAGCGGGAGCGGGAGCGGGAAAAGCGGGAGTGGGAGAGTCAGGCAACCACAGGTCGACCGGTTAAAGGTTAACACACTGAAACATGCATGCGTTGAGTGGATGTGGGTCCTGGCATGGTGCCACGGAGGCAGGGCGGCATGGAGGCCCCCAATCTGGTTGTATATTGCACACACCCAACGCCGAGATATCGAATGAATCGATTTCGACGATGTTTGCCTGATTGAAGTTATCCCATCCGGAAAACGAGCGAAAAGCCACTTGCGGTTTCATGATTTGCGATGGCTGGCTTTTGGGTTGTGTTTGAATTTTAATTGCAATCGAAAGTCCTGGTTTGATTGATGCATACATAATAAATGCAATGTGACCGGAGGATTCGGGGGAACGCCTGCAACGGAGCCATGCCAATCCGTCTCTTACACTCTTTGGCACGGCCTGGGCCGAGCCTGGGCCTGGTTGAGAGGCAGCTTCTTGCCATCAAGCACCCTGTGCACCCTAATGGCTGAATGGGAACGTCGATTTCAATTGGACACAGATGCATATTGAATGGCGGGCCTCTGTTTAAATATTGATTCCAGATAAATTATGCTCTGTAAATTGTAAACTGCCGCACGTGGGCCACACACTCAACATTCACTAGCAGTGGGAGCTGTTGCTGTCACTGTCGCTGTCGCTATCGCTGTTGCTGTTGCTGTTGCTGTCGCTTTCGCTAGAGTCGTTTATCTTGGTGGAGCGGAAATTGCGGTTGGATTCGCGGCTGAAACTTTGCGAACTGATTATCGCTGACATGCCGCGAGAGATCAGGCCCAAAGGACGCCGAGTGGCGGCAACAACAAGTTTCCAGCGTACAATTTTACACATGGAAATCACATTGCTGGGCCATGGGCGTGGGCGTGGCCATGCCATTTTCGACTTGTTGTCTGCTGTCACAGGCTAGCGAAATCAGGCGCGCAACTCTTTATCCGAGTCGTCAGTCCGACAGCTCAGCGACAATTAATCACGACCATCTGCAGGCACTGGGCGTAAAAATGAAATGTCACAATAAAGCCATTTGTGTGGGAGAAAGGGTCCTTTCGCATGCCCCATGGTTTTCGACGTGCACGGTCCCCAGTGCGGCGGGACCTTTCCTTTGGCCAATCCCACAGACACACCATTCTCACAGCAGCGACAATTAGCCTTGCTGACAAATGGATTATTCAAACGCCTCAATCATTTCGTACGGGAGAATGGGCGGAACTGGGATATTTGTACGAGTCTAAGGCACACTTAGATACAAATATTCGAAGGGGCATCCTATAAAATTCGCACGAGCCCTACTATCGACTAGATTTAGTTTGGTGATTATGAAATGGGCGGTGCACTCGGGCGGTTGGTCATTGGGAAAATGTGGACCCTTCCCTCGAACTTCAGCCGAGCCGCACAGACCGCTGGTAGTACGACACTTGTAAAATTGTCACAACATTAATCAAATCGAGCACACAACCAAATGCGTGCCATAAATTTTCAGTCGCGCTTGGTGGCCAGATGCCAGCTGTGGCCTGGAGTACGAGTGACGTGACCGCCCCTGTGGCCTGCCAGTGAAAGTGTCGGTGAAAGTGCGGCGTGACAAGCCAGAGAGCCCAGGCCCTGACTGTGTGTACAGAAGTAGTACTGTTACTATGCGAGTCGTACAGACCTATAAAAGAGTACGCAAGTGCTGTTTAACCAGGCGACTGCAATCACAGACACTCGCCTGAAACATTTCCGCTTCCTCCGCATGCCTCTAACGCCAGTCCCTGCCCTGGACAATAAGCGGGCAGAGTACATAACGAATAATGGTGGCCAAATGTGTCTGAGTCAGAAATCAGAGTTCCCATCGGCAAGGGAGTGATTGCAGAGTGGGCTCAAATCAGCGGTGTCGACATCAAAACGAGCTTGAGCCACAGGCAGATGAGATTCCGGAAGGAAAGATCCCGCTTGCTGATTGACACACTCGACAAATAAATCATGCTTATTCAATGGCTTAGCCCGCGCCGATTTTGTACTTGGTGCGCAAACAAATTGTTGCAGCTCGGATCTCAAAGTGCACGCGGAGTAATAAATGTACAAATATCCAGCTATAATCCCTTACACAAACAAATTGGCGCGCTCACTGAAGAGCAGAGCTCGCACACCTTCCGCAATGGCTGTGTGCTAATTGTACATGTGTGTGCATGGGTTACGGGTTACATAAAAACACATATAAAATAGGCATTAATAGTAGATAATTCAGAGCCAGATCCATATGTGCATTCCAAAGCTATAATCATTCGCCATGAATAAAAGTGTGTTCTGCAAAAAGGAATTAAATGGATTTTTCACATTGACACATATTTACATATGTATTTAAATCGATGGGTGTGATAAAGCGACTACAGTGACAGAGGATTGTTATATGCTGCTGTAAGCATCCGCTGATAATGGACCTGAAGGAACACCACTTGTCGATGCACACCGTGCAGACGTCGTAAAAGATTGACTTTTACTTGCTGCTCAAATGATTGCTCAAATACTGGGATACAGGGGAAATATCTATATAAATATTCAGTACGCTATCTATATCTATATGCGTGTAGTTGGTGTCTATATTAGGACCCACATTAGTAAATTATTACCTTTTACAAACTATTTTAAAAATTGTCTTTACTGCTAAATAGTTTTTTACATTTGCACTTGGAAAATACGTTGGATGGGTACAAGTGTAAGGCTTTTAATCACCAGATTCAAATTTTCTATAGAGAAATAATTCATGGAAAATCCTTGTCATTTTCCCGTAGGAACAAACATTATTTAGGTAGGGATACTCGGTGAGTAGTACTGAGTAATCAGGAATAAAATTTATTCTTAGTTTCAGTTACACTTGAGTTCCTTTTCATATCTTATTACCCACGTCTTCTCGCTTCCGAAGTCGAGTTCTTACCCCTATATCGATATATCTTCCTCTTATTCTCTGTATGGTTGGGGCCATAGCGACATATCCATCCATGGACAAATATATACATACATACATACTTTTTGAATAGAAGGCAAAATTCCATCGACTTAAAATTATTATCAATTTTTGGATCTTTTAATATCTCATTACAAAATCGTGTTTTTCATTTTCGTACTACAGATATACATAGGTAGCAGATCTGTGATTTTTATCGGACACAAAAGGTCGAAAATGTGTCTACCTATCCTTCCTATACACTGTTCCTTTCTATATCTGTTTATCTGTACAAAAACCTCGTATACTCGTACTCGTATCCCCACATGAGTCCCGTAAATTGGTTTCGATTATGACATTGACATTGTGACTCGTTGACATCATTTGCTCTGGTCTTGCGGCTGACGTTAAGAGAGAAGAGCTAAAATTCCGCTGCAAGTGATTTCGCTTTGATCCAGGTTAAACACTTAACACGCTGTAAGCCATCGCGAATCTCGGCAAATCCACTCATGTAGAATACACTCAATACCAGCGCACGTTAACGCAAACACACAACCACACAACCACCGCCGATATATCGGCTACAGGCTACAGTGTCCATGAGCCCCATCGGTAAGCAGGGGGGCATAGCCGCGTGGCAGGCTCCTTATCTCTCCACAAGTGCGCCAAAAATAAATTGCACAAAGACCCGCTAAAACAGACACAAATTTTGATGCCGTCCTGTATGTACAAATGTACATGTGCATATGTATCTGAGCCCTGCCGATCGACCTGGCAAATGGCGGCAAGTGCCACCAGACTCCACCACGCCAGTTGACTGTGTCGAATCCTCCCCGTCATGCCGCCTAATTTCAGTTCCTTGCCGTCTCTATTTTCATCATTACGCCCAGTGCTCGTGGAGTACAAGAGTTTATTGTACTGCAGATGTACATACATACAATTCACATACGTACATATGTATCTATTTGAAATATCTAGGAGTTGGAGAAACTACGTACCACTTTGCCCCTTTTGAAAAGTAAATAGCTCTTCTTTTGGGTCGGTTTCTGCAGTTTTTATCCACCTATCCACCAATAGTAGGGCTCGGATTAAGCAACACAAAGTCAATGCCACAATATGCTGATTCATTTTTCAGATGTATGGCCATAGAGCCCGATTGTCAACTGTTGCACCGCCTCTTGTTTTTATCTGCTCTGACGCCTGTTGATGGGAAGTCGGGGGTACCCTGATTCACCTTGAGGCTGAGACATTTCGGGTAGTTTTTCTTTCATAACAAAAAACCCTTCAAACAAAATGAAACTTTCGGTCCATACACCATGTACATACATATGTACATATGTATGAGATTCACACAAAAGTATCCCTACACAAAAACATGACCACTTTCACTATACTGAGCGCTGAACCCCAGCCGGATACTTGCCGACAGTCCTTATTTTTCATTCTTTCATTCATTCGGCGGAGTGTCGTGCGTCTTTTCGGCATGCCCCCTTTATGTTCTTGCCCCTTGCGATGCGTGCGACAAACCTTCCACATCCACATCTACTTTCCCATCCATTTCCTGGCCTGCCACACGTGCGGCTGCGGTTAGTTTTCTGTCTCTGGATGACGCCATGGCGTCACTGTCGCGTCGCCGCCTCTAAGTAACCCCGGGTGTCTATCCGAGTGCCTCGGGTGTGGGTGCACTACCCGATTGTTGGGGACAGGGAGTGCACTGCGGTTTCTTTGTCGCCCCAGCAAATGCGGTTGCACATTGGCGGAACAGATTGGTTTCGATGTGGTTTGCTTCTCGTATCGTCTGTTCTGTTGGAGGGAAATGTGTGTGGACAGTGCAGGAAAATTTCACGATTCAGACGAAATTATACGCGGTTCACAACTGTTTTAATTTACTCACGTAATTGGCTATTTAAATTGGGAGCTACAGAGTTTAGGATTAAACATTTTATATTACCTTGTTCTGTTCTGAGACCGTCACTGTCACCCGTTCGCTAGTTCTTTGGTCTTACTAGCACGGAGAGTGCTGTATTTTTCTGCGTTTTCTGTTTATTATAGTCGTTTTGCCTGGTAGAGAATGATCCCCAGCTGGGCCCCACAATACGGCACAGAGGCAGCCCCAATGCCTCATTGTGCTTGTGTCGCAAAACATCTTCTGCTCTTCATTATAGTCTGACTTCAGCAGCGGCCCCTGCCACCCCCATTCCGAGCCAGGACCCACGTGGCTACCGCCGCTGCCACCCGATGGGATGGGCCTTTCGCTTGCGTCACGCAGCGAAAGTGGCGGGCGGTTGTGTACTCGTGCACTCGCACTCGCACTCGCACACGAACTACGAGTACGTATTTACCAAGCCGGGTGTGCTCTCTAAGTGTGAGAACATGTTTGTGCTCCTGGTCTGGATGTTCACTCAGTCATTAGGAGCATGTAACGAATAAATTGCGTCTAATAGCCTTCTGCATTTAAATGTGGCGGTGGAACAATATCTCGTCTCTTTTCTGGCGCAGTGGCTCTTGGGCGGCGAGCAAATGACTAATTTTCTTACTTTCCGTCTGCCGAGTGAAGACTGAGCGCCTGACTCAAATAACCATAAAACATAACACTGTCCCCATAAAGCAGTCCTTACCACCAGCTCGAAGACCATATAATGCGTAGGAAAACTTCACAGCCAGTAATCGGTCGAGATTTTCTTTTTATACCCCAGCAGAGGGTGCTTTTATAAAACAGAATATGGATTTTCGACCAGGGTGTCGAGTTGAGTCGATATCTCAATGCACCAAACTGTTTCAGAAAACAGTAAAGCAAGAATGTTATATACATATATTACATAGTCTCTAGGGTAGCCATAGCTCTCATTATTGTTCATTAATTTATTGAATTTTTTAAATTTTAAAGAAAGCCAAACAATTGGATATTCCAGCATGGTTTATGTATGGCTGGAAAATACATACGCATGAACTGGTGTATTGAAGGTGTTTTTTTTTTGGAAAATGTGTACATTCGCCATGTATGCAATACCCGCATTCTGATGGGAAGCCTGTCTGCTTTTATCTACCTTCTGTCTCCCAGATCGCCTAATGCTCCAGTTAATTCTTTGCATCCAACGAATCAGCTCCCTCATGGATAGTCTCTGTGAATGGGAATGCAACCCCAGGCCCCAGGGCGACACTGCTCGGATTCAACCTTTTGGCATACAAGTTTCAAGATACATACATATGTACATACTCGTAGGTAGGTAGGTATGTATGTAAATTAAACTTTGTATGCTCATATGCTTATGGGTGTGCATATATGTGTATTTATGTAAGTAAAAGTACATACATATTTATCCGTACGAAAGTGTAAATGCTCGGCGTGGCAGGAACTGAAGCCCGCCTAAGGGTTCAGGATGATTGGGGGCTATTGGTGGTTTTCCCAATGGTGTGAAATTGGATTTATCGCTTGACCAACATGATTTTCCGCCTTTGCGTTCCGGCTGGGCTGCCTTAATTAAATTTCCCAGTCTAGTTTATTTTTAAACGACGTTGACAACGAAAACAGGTCATTAGGAGCATTATCGCATCATAATTCTGTCAGAGCGATAACAAAGCTCTCAATTCAATTTAACTTCAGCGCAGGGGCCCACAGGCCTCCGACGAGTGCTGCTCCTCGTGTGGACCTTGGGGCCGGTATTTGTCTCTACAAAAGCGTATGGGAACGAATGTGGGAACACAACACTACTACTATACATGTGTCTCTGTTCGAGTTTCCCTGCTTCTACGGGGCGAGATTTGTTGTAGCTGTACTACAAAGCTGTTTCGAGATTGCCATCCCTCTGGGACTGCGGTGCGGTGCGGAGCGGGCAGGGAGCGGGCAGGAGGCCAGGAGGAGGCCAGATAGGGGGTGTGGAAGTCCGCATTTAAATGCAGGCACAAAACGATATTGTGTCATGCTGGGACCTTGCCTGGCGCTGGCAGTGTTGCTGTTGCTGCTGCTGCTGCTGCTGTAATGCAATGTTAACAGAAACAGAATCAAACATCTGTCAAGTGTTTTACTAAATTGTGGTTTTGTTTGCATTTTTATCAGCGTTGTCATAAATGAGCCCTCCCGAATGGCGAATATGTTTCCCTTCATACTCGTACTCGTACGATTCGTAAATGGCAACTTTTGAATATATTAGTGGCATCGTTGGGAGCAATCAGTGTTGCGGCTGCCACTCACTGTGTCTGCCTGTCTGTCTGCTTGTCCGCCTAGCCCCTCTTTGTCCACTGCCTCAGTCTGTCTCCTCCTGTCACTTGGTTGTCTCCCTGCCGTCCTTGTCCGATTTCTGGTTCGTTTGCAGCGTTCACATTTCAAATGTAAACTGCCAAGTAGGCATTCGGCCCCAGGAATTTGCATAATTTACTTACGAGTATGTCGCACCGCCTCTCCGACGCAACCCAACACCTCCCCCCACCTAGACGACAACACAACTGAGCACGATTCACTTTCAAGTTGTTTTCGAGGGTGTCTGCGGCAGGAACTCTGCTGATGAAGTTGTCAAACTTAAAGTTCCGTTCTTACCGCCGAAATCGGAAGAGTTGGGGTATATCGTACTCCTGCAGGTGTATGTAACATACAGAAAAATTGGTTCCTGGCAATATAAATTGTATATACTGCTTATTCTTAATCAGCATTGTATATTCTTGTATACCCCATTAGGCCAGCAAATTGCTAGTGAGCGCTAAAATCAAGTATGTTATACCTTCGAAATTATTTGGTATCTACCATTCCATAAATATCAAACGTGGCACAATTACCTATTTTTAGAATAAAGAGTCGCATTTTCTACACTCAATTGACATTTCATTTCGCAGTATTGCGATTTCCTTTCGAATCATTACAAATTTATTTAAGAAACAAATCCGAGAAACAGGTATCTTATAGTCGGAAGGTTCACGAGAGGGTACTCACTTATTTGAATTCCCATTAAGAGTGTCAATGCTCTGCCCCTGTCACCTGCTGCTTCTGCCACTGGTTCTTCGGGGAACGGTAGGGATAGGGGTAGGGGTAGGGGTAGTCGTTTAGTACGTAATCATTGTGTTTGTTGTCGTGTGTCATATTAGGCTACATTCTCACGAATTGTCCGCTTTGTGCTCGGACAGTGCAACAATTGATTGCTACTTTGAGACAAGCTACAGACAGTCTGTCACTGACAGTGGGCGGTCTGGCTCCTTTGCCTTGATGTATTTACTCTAATCACCTTCCTAATAGCAAATCAATTTCGTTTCTCTGTCAGCAGATTGTGAAATACGGTTGTATGCTCTTAACTCCTCATATTATTGATTACCATCAATTTTCCTATGTTCATAATAGGAATGCTTAATCCTTTAAGCTACAACCCCAAACAAATTAACATCACATCTTCGACTGTATCAAACCTGTATAAAAGTTCCTTTTTCGTACCAGTGAAATGGGATTGGAATGGAAATTCCACATGCATAAACGTATAGCCATGTGCAGAAATCTGTCACAGGCTTTTGGTTGAATTTAGGCAAATGATCTACGAGATTTGACCCCCTTAAAACAACTCGAGTTTTGCATCGATGCAAGCCACTGACAGTGCCTTAAGCTCTGGTCTATGTGTATTTTAAGTTTTGACAGTCTTTCTGCGTTGATTTATGCATACAGCAGAACACACCATCTGCCGACTTCTATCGTCCCTAATTGCTGGAGACATTCCTCATAGCCCAGTGTTTGATGTTCCCGCTTTTGGGTACACTCCAGCTCGTGTGCTCCGTCGTACTTCCTGGGCTCGCGCTCAGATCGTGATGTGATTGATTTTATGGACTTGAGTGGCACTGACGCTCGCACGTTCCCCTCTTATTCTATTTCGCTTCCCGGAATATTTGTTTTCATGACACTTATTTCCAGGGTGCGACCCCTTCCTCCTGGGCTACCTGGTGCCTTTCCTTTGAATAATTTGAAAATGAAGCGCACCCGGAATTTCAAGCGATATGGATTCAAGGGAGGTTCTTCTCCGAGAGGAAGAAGCTATCCCATTCCCTCCTCCACTCCAGCCCGCATATGTGCGTAGTCAATAAGAGCGGTGCTGGGCGACTCATGCCACACTGCTCGCACTGCTGTCGGGGGAGAAGTGCGACGAAGTGCTATGCGGCATTTGGCGTCTCTGTTTGCAGCACGTGAGCAGAGTCATTGTCACCACGGCGCCAGGCAAGCCAAGCCCATAAATATTATGCAAGGCAACCGGAGACACGTGTAAATGCGGGGACGCGACTAGTCGTACGAGGAGAGAGTTGTCCTTCGAATGGCCTGAACTCTATTCTATAAGGCGGAAAAGAGGCATTTCGCTTTTTTCTTAATAATTAAATGTGATTCTCTCATCGTTTCCACATATTTAATATAAAGAAATAAATACTAATAATGGAAAAACGATTGAATTTGTATTTATATTGAAACGCCCTTGACACTTGTGGACCACCAATTATTGTACTTGTTGAATGAGAAATTAACGCCTATCAAGCAAGTACGCATTTCTCTTTCATTTGCATAATTCTCTTGCTACACACTGAGAAAACTCTGTGGTATACGAAAAATATGGAGCTCGCGCTTAGATAAGACTTTTTAAAGTCCGTCGATAAGCTACGATACCTCTTGGGTTTAGACCACATGTAAACATAAATGACCATGAGTGCCCCGACATCAGTTATTTAAATTGTGGCAACGACTGGAAGGGGAGTTTTGTTTCGTCGTTTAAGCAGGATAACGGAAAAGCTTTCCTCTCCTGTTCATCTTGCAGTAAACTTAGACTTTGAAGCTCTCAGTAGCTTTTTCACCGAAAAGGTTTCATAGCCACGAAAGAATCGGCAAGATTGAGCAGATTTCACCACCCACACATAAAGCTCGAAAACTTTCCATTTGCATTCAAAGTACACTTTAAAAAATTAACTATTGTGCTCGTCGAAATGAAAACTGCAAAACAATTCCGTAATTTCCGAAAAAAATAAAAGTCAATAAAAACACATTTCCATATACTTTTGTCTAGATATTATTTTCGAAATTGATTTAAACTCAGCTTTTTTAACCAATTGACATATAAATTAATAAACATTGATCTGAAAACCTTCTCAAATAAGCAAAAGCTTACTTTGGTTTCTATCTCTTTTGTACATAAAAAGCCCATATGAAATGCCCATATGCGATTAAAAATATACAATAATACAACCTTTTCAACCTTTCACTAGAGAACATGTTTTTCCACCCAATGGAGCTACAGTCGTACTCTACAATTACGGGGTATAAAACCTCTATTGAATTTTCTACCGACTCACGAAAAAATTTTACACGATTATTCGATCCTGTTCTATATCAGTTGAAATATTTAGCCCTAAAGCTATTAACAAACTTGTTGCTGTTGTCATATTTATGGTTATACAATTTTAAATAATATTGAATGATTTCATTCTGGAAATTAATATATTTGTAGTAAAAATTTGGAACTTGCAGTACTAAGAACACTTTCAGTTAAGAAAGTAAATCTAAATTTACTGATGTATGTTATGTGTCATGTTCGAGTCCAGTATTTTTAATGTTAATTTTATATATAGTAATGAAATATACTCGAAGTCGCTGAGTATGTTAAGTAGAGAAGAAAGATAAAGCTATAATGTCGTTAATGCTTTCATCTGGCTTTTACACACTTCTGCACGAATTTAATATACCCCTAACTCGGGCTAATATGTATTTACTTAACTCAACACTTCAAAAATGTATTACATTTTTTCATATATAGTATAAAGTATGGAGTCCTCCATTTTCCACTAATACCAGCACACTTTGCAATATCATACATACTTTAATGATACGATTTGAAGATCCACAAATTATTCAATGTTGGATTTAAGTAATTTATGTATAGCTTACCAGTATTTGCGTGAACATATTGAAGGCCAAATGCATTAAGGAGAGAGATCGAGAGCTCTCCGATAATCCAAAGCAACAGTACCGACATATTTCTGCAGAAATAAAAATGTTTAAAACAACTATTGATGTCCACCTTCAAATTAAATACTCCTATTATTATTTGTCCACAGCCAAATGCCAGGTCTGCTCTGCTCGACAGTGACTGAAGAAATGAGCAACTGCACCAGCTTTCCATGTCTGCCCTGCCCAACGGTCTTGGGAGAGCACCGACCTGTGTGTTTGCGTGCCGGCACCTGCAGCTATCTCCGTGCCAGCATTTGTGTGAAAGGACAATTGCCCCCGTGATTCGTTCGTCTAGACGAGACCAAAAGGGCCACAGAAGGCTGTCCAACCATGGTAATGGGTGCACACGTGAGCTTTTGCATATGTTCATGCACACAACTCCCCCTACAGATGTCCGAGTCATCAAAGGACACGGAGTCTTCGCAGTCGTGCGATGGCAACGAGTGACAGGAAAAGGTGCAGCAAATTTCGGCCTTTCAATCGCCAGTCTCTAATAAACAAGCCCACATATTTAAAGAAAAGGTACTTTTTCCCATTTAAACCTAAATTAATCATTTTCCACCACTTTGTTCACCAGCCCTGTTGTTTCCTTAGGAGCGGGAGTCGAATTGGCTTTTGATGCTGCTCGAATCTATCTATGTGTTCTTTAAAAATATTCTGAATCTGATGACTATATAGCTGGCTCATTGTAGCTTGCAGTGGTCGATTACAAGTTAAGTTAGCTTTAAATTAGTTTTAAGATACAGTAGAAAGTGCCACTGACAGAAAGACACCGAACCGGTCTCGTACATCCCCAAAGGATGGAATAATTAGTCTTATGAGAAGCATTAGGGCATTTGAACATGCATAATTGTAAGTGTGAGTGAAATGAAATTTCCTTCACATCATCCGTATTTATCGGTACTCGAGAGCTTGTTAATCCTGAACTCGGGTCATTTATAAAGAGCGTAAAAAGTAAAGGGCTTAAGTGGCTGCCAGTCGTACTCCAGAGGTAACTTGGGGAAATATGAGAGTCCATACTCTAAGTTAACTTTGAGAATTGTGATTTATATAATTTTCCTACTGATGATGTCCTTGTGGGTCTTGAATTGGCTTTAGAAGTACATATGTATGTATGTATAACCGCAAATGAATACGTGACTGGATCCCAGCGACATTTACTGTTTCTTTTGTTTACACGAACTTCGACTTTTCAGAAAGCGTATTTCGAAAAATATCGTATCAACAACGACATGCCAAATACTTTGTTAGCTTACCCTTTTCAAGTGTCAAAGTGACAGCTGGCTACTTTTTATGGCCGCATATTGGACGCAAATGTCCAGCCGAAGAATAGACATGTTTAGTGTACAGCTATGGCGTTACATCGTGGTGTTAGCCTGGTGGCATCTAACAGACTGTTAGTTAAGATACCTCGCCAACAGACAAGGAAGAGAGGGAAATACTAATACTACTGTTTAGCACATGCAAATACTCAACAGATACTATCCATCTTCATTTCTTGTTCTATATGAGTTAAATATTATGTTTTATAGTTTATGTGATTCAGGTGTTTACACGAATGAAATAGATACTGACAAAATAGAGTCGGATTCTTATATACAAACTAAAGCTTTAGACGGTTTTGAGTTATTTATAAGCAATTAATATTGACAGCTCAATTAACATTAGTTTGGGTGGAAAGCAACCGTTTGCTTAAGTGATTTATGCTGAATCCCACACTGCCACTGCCACTGCCACTGCCGACCACCATTCACGATGACCTTAGTGTAGGCAGCAAGAATCAAAACGCAATATATTATCTCTGGTCGACCGAAACCTAATCTTGGGCCATGGGAGCAGCTTGCCTTGGGCAAACAATGATGGGGTATCTCAGCAAAGGAGGCATCGCCATCATCGCAAATAAAAAATAAACTGTTATTCATGTTATTTTATCTGAAAGGCGAAAAGCGATTTCCCACGCCCTCAGTGATGCCTCGAGGCGGCGCGGCGGCTGCTGTCATTCGCTGTCGGTGGGGAGACGTCGGGTTTCAGGTGGCAGCCGACGGTGAGCTCAAACTCCAGTGCCTATCATTGTCCTCAACTTATTGCTGCCCCAGTCCAATTATGTTGATTAAGGCTTCGTGCTCGAAATCTGTCATCAATTAAGATATCACGTCAAAATGGCGTCGTGGGGCCACAACAAGGCGACAGCTAAGTTGATTGTGGTGCGTTTACACCTCCATCTCCCTATGGCCATTCCACTGCTTAGCAGAGCCAACCTCGACCGCGCACTAGCATATACTTAGGTACATTTTAGACGCAAGTTGTGAAACCACAAAATTTTGTCGTGTTCCTTTTCCTTTACCGAGAGCAATAAAACTTTAGACGCCCAATTACATAATCTACTTTAAGACCCAATCAACATTTATGCTCAGAGTTGTGCTGCGGCTCCTATATCAACACTACCGAGCTGAGGCTGAGGAAGTCCTATGACTTGGAACGTTGCAAATTGCTGAGATTTACGCGTACCAGCCAATTAATTGGCTTAGACGACTATTAATGTGACAATTTAACAGATCGGACTTTCGTAACTCCCCTGCTAATGGGAATAACTAAAAATGTGTGGGAAGAAGTTTCGAAGCTTAGAAGTTTCCTAATATGACGTTTTGATAAACATAAAATGGGCCTTTAGATGTACATAAGTAGACTTTCGTACTTTCACATTTTCGTTCGGACATAAAATTGGAAATATGTGTGTAAGCTACGTATGGAACTATCAGCTGTTGTACCACATATGAACATAGGGTAAACTAAAATAACTCAAAGCTACTCGTCATGCCAAATAATCCTGGACGCATCAGGAATAAGGCAGTATAAGTCCTAGCATCGAATAACCCATGTGTAAGTGTAAGAAAGCGTTTTCAAAAGACCGCGCTTTCCCCTTGGACATAGGGTCGCACCGCTCTGATTCTCGGGAGCTCAATGAATACCGTTAGAGCAGTGCGACACTACGACACTATGTTTGTGCAGACAAAGCTTCAACGGTAGCTTTTTGTCTCTTTGAAAAGCTTCAGCATCAACACAGCATCTCCAGCAGCCTCTTAACTTCGGGTGCTGGCGACGTGCGTAGCCTGACTCTGCGATTAGTTGGTTAGTCCAGGGCCCCCAGTGCAGACCGCAATCAATTGCAATCCTAAAAAGCCGTACACTACAGTCATCCGAAGTCATAATATACTCAAGAAATCAAAGTTACTCGCGGAGAGAACGATACAGATCCGAGAACGTAACGTGTAGTCAGCTCTAAACTAAACCTATAGACATCAGAGGCTCGTGCCCAGCCTGGCGGTTCCACTAACGGCTAATTCACACCATCAGCATTCGACAAACCATCCCAGTGCAGATCTTCCAGTGTAAATGGCAACATAGTGAAAGTGAAAAAGCAGTCCACTCATTGAAATTAAAAATGTAATAATCTGCCGTATGTAATTAATAAAGCAGAATAAAATAACGGCCTGTGAAAATAAAGACTGTCTATCAAATCCGAATTTCCCCCGACACCCTGGTTATCAACGAAGCTTACAAACAAAGCTACGAGCAGATGAAAATGTGAAAATTCGTTATCAAATAACTTTCCTCAAGAAACAAACATCGAATCGAACTAAATTTGTGTCGCGGCTAGATTGCTTGGCGACGATTCAGCAATTTTTTGGGGTAACTCTACCCTTAACTCGTGGCAATGCCAACCAAGCTTCTTAGCTGGGATGGCCAGTGAAAAAGGCTAAGGAAAAATTGTCCTGAGCGAAAAGAAAAGTGAATCAAGACAAGCGGACGTGCTGTATAAACTCTTTGCGACGACTTGTTTGGCAATATTCAAAGAGAATCGGTGGCCCAGGGCACAGCGAATCTGTAAATCCTCTAAAGTGACTGAAAATTCCGTGACGGGTTCTATTTTGGATTTGTGAATTTTAGCCCCTAAATGCGACAGTTTGACAGTGAAGTGAAGATAATGAGTCCAGTGTTTTCTTTGGAATAAATTGAATTAAAATAAATTGCTTCTGAATAGCAAAACAAAATCTGGGAAATGAGGATAACATTTTTTCCCTTCTTTGGATTACTCTTGCAAGCGAAAATTGAATGGTAATAAGAACTGAAACTTTTTTCTTGTATTTTAAATTTGTATAAATACATTTGGCAGTGTTCTCATCCGGACTTATGTACACAATATTTTTCATGGCTAGACTGGTATAAATAAATATCATTGCATTTTAGAAGATTAATTGAGTTTGTAGTGCTTGGTGGTAGATTTATTAAAAGCAAACAAAGGAGAAGAAACGAAACTGTTAAAATCTACAAAAGAAGACAGCTGGGTAAAGCGCATAGGAGATCCAATTTTGATATTAGAGAAATAAGAAATGGTATTGAATTGTACCAAAGCACACTGGGCGGAATTCCCAAATAAGTGGCATAAAGTCGAATAAAGCAGATATCGAGCTGAAACTTGGTGTATTTAATAAATATAGAACTCTAAATATTTTTAAACAATCTTAAGTTAATTTGACTATGGCTACCCCAAATAGCCCATATATGGCAACAAGGCGTATGCGTGATCACAAAGGAAAGTCATGATAGCTATAAGAGCTATCTGAAGAGTACATAGATCTTTGGAATACATCCATCATATTATTTACCCGGGCATTGCATTGCAATGGTCAATACTTTTATTATCCAGAAAATAGGCAAGAAATTAGGCTGGATGATTTAAATTAACTAATTAACATATACGAGTATGTATGTAAATCAGCTGTGGGCACCCTTTTTGAGTTTGAGAGCCTTTAAAACTCAACTTCTACTTTCTGGGGTCCGAGAGGCGTTAGCAACCTCTGCCGGAAAATACATCTCAGAGCAGTGAGAGCAGGTGGGGAGCAAGGCCAACGTACATCAAGTCAACATTTTTCGTTATATAATACTTCAACGTATAGAACCTAATGTATATAAATAAGCTCTCAAGGAAACAATGGTAAAATTTCTGTGAGATAACCCTTTGTTCAGAAATCGTAAAAATTTGGTCTTTTATATTTTTGCAGCCGAACAAATAATCCATTTAGAATAGCCGCAAAGTAGAATTAAAAAATGCCGATGGAGTACTCGAAGAATAATATACATATACATATCCAACAAAACTATATTGTTTAAATTTTTAATGATAATAATTCGGTAAAAATAATTTTTCTGAATTATTAAATATTATTAACAGCTGTCCATTTTGAGGGAAAAAATATAATTCAGAAATAAAGTTTTTTTATATTTTATATTTTTCGGCTCAAAAATAAAATTCAAAGTTTTTTAATAAAGAGATCATACCAAGCTGAGAACAAATTGATACATGACGACTAATTATAATTATACGATAATTATCGTAACGTTCCTATATGAATAGAATATAAATAAACAAGACTAATTAGTTTTGACTTTTCCTGAGTTTTTAAACTTAACACTTTGATATTAAAAACCGCCAAGGACATTAAATTTTTCCATTTTAAAGCTTTATGTTTCGAAGACGGTCGGCTGAAGCTACAAAGCTTTAAAAGGGGCATTAATAGGCTTATTATTAGCCGTTCAGAATTGCAAAGTTCTTCAAAACTAGGTGTAGCATAATCAAACAGACGCAAGCTTAGGTCTGGGATAAACTTAAAAAGTATATGTATATATATTTTTTGGACAACTAACCAAAAAAATCATTTGAAGCCCCAAATTAAATAGATAAGTTCTGGTTGATGCTAAGAAAAAAAGCTAAATTTTTGTTTCGATGTTATTTACGTATTTAATATTAAACTCACCAATATATAGTTGATATTCTATAGTTTCCATAGGAACAATTGTTCGAAAAATACATAGGAACTATCTCTATTCTTGTACAGCAAACAGTAATATTTATTTTGCTGTTACTTTCCATTACTACGCGGTAGATTTTGTTCAGGTCATTCGAAACACCGAACTCCAAGCAGGAACTTAGATAATTTTTTGTCTGTCTTTTTGTTGGGGTCATCGTACTTGTTTTTTATATGTCCATCTATATTTTTATACTACAGCAGTCTGGAATTGGTTGGATTGTTTTTGTTTTTGTTTTTGACCGATCGTTGCAACGGCATCTACATATTATAAATGATAAACATAGTGCTCCAATAACGATTCCAATTAATGACGATTAATTCAGTTATTTTGTTTAGGTAATTTTGTTAGTTCATTAGATTAATTGCATGCTCCATGTTCGTCTAGCTCATTTTTAGTCGAAATAAAAATATATGTTCGTCCAGCCAACTTGGATCTTAATCGAATAGCATTGCACACCAAAAACCCCGCAACGTGAAAGGCTATAAATGTTGGCCAGCTTCCCATAGCATTGAACTAATATATTTTTTTTACTTGTCTTCTAGGTATACCCGGAAATTTGTACTAAACAAGCGACTGAGATGAGAATGCCAACAGTTAGACCTGTACAGCACAAACTAAATGATTCCCCAATTCCCCAAAATTGAGACAGGGAATTGGCGCAAAGTGCAAATTAGAATACTCTCCATGCATTGTATTTGAACAACAATTAGTCAGGTTGTACAGTGCCGAGAAGACGGAAACTTGTCACCGTCCTGCACGCTTTTTTAGGCTCCTTGGTAGAGTAAAATCTTTATATTCCTCGCCGCAACTGTGAGCTGATATTAGGTAGCGAAGCGTGTGGAAGGCACTGCCAAAGGGGACGCCAATTCCAAACAGAGCTCATTCGAGAGGAACCAACACTGGCCTTACTGCCAATGAAAGCGGTAGCAACTGCGTAAATCGCAACGAATCGTGCATAAACGGAAAATCACAGAGAGAGTGCGAGGAATAGAGGAATCCTTTGCCTGACTAGAGGATTTAGAGCCACTCGCTGGCCAATTCTGTGCCCCTCGGCGGAAGCCTGGAGATGGAGCCGCGCCAGAGCTGTAGGCGGCATTGCTCTCGCACCAGCTCACGTCCCGTGCATCTTGGAGCTACAATTATTGCGTTGGCCTTGGTGTGGACCCAGTCCCCCAGCTCCGTGTTCTGCGGCGAGAAGTTGGGTAAGTGGCTAAATCGCTCTTCTTATTTACATCTCGTTCCATATTGTCCTCTGCGTTGACGAAGCCCAGCGTACATGCTCTTCTCGTTTCTTCGGTGCCAATGCCCCCCTGCCTTTGTTTGGCTGTTGGCTTCATGGCCCTTATCTTTTATTTATTTGAGTTGTTATTTGGCATTTTCCTTGACGTTGATTCTTTCGTCGCTAGAGCGAGGAGTTCATTAAGATGGCTCCGTATTTTCATTTTCCGCCAAATCGATGAAAGCGCGAAATGTTGACTTTCCAAATTACCATTCGCTCTTTTCGTACGCATTGCCAGAAGACTATATTACGCCAATGTGGTCTTCCTGCTCGACTTGGTGGACTGGCACTGAGAGCCTTTCAAACAATCGACTCTGGAGGCTTAGAGTTTATATTGTAGAGTAGAGTTTTCCTGCGGTGATATTCTTGCTCAAAATCATCTAAACAACAATATAGTCAACGAGTACACTTACATAGGAATTTAGTTAGTGAAACGCCTATATAGGTAACGGTTTGGACTCCACTCCGGGGAAGAGAGTCCCTCGCGTTTTTCGGTTCTGGCTGGAGACGTCCTTTGTCACGAGTGCACAAGGCATTTGGGGACATCCGAATAGCATATTGTTGACAGACGCAAGTTTGTGCAAAAAGATGGCAAATTTTCAGCCCTACTGTACGTCCTTGTCGTATTGACGAGGTTTGCATCACAGTTCTCTATTTCACCTTACCGATGATGTTCTGAATCAAACATCTGCAATAAAATCACCTTCGCAAATTCGATTTTACACTCTGTCTGTCAATGTTCAACACCAACAAAATAGATCCCCTTGTCAGTCCCCATTATGTACTGGTTAGGTTTGAGTTCTTTGTTTTAACTGCTATTGTTAACAATGACAATTGGATAGTGGCTTAAAGTAATCGCAATGTTATAGCGACGCTGAGGTTCTAGTACCACTAACCACTATTACTCCAGTGGCCTGGAGTTCTTCAACAGCATAAATGGCTCCTAATAAATGATCCTTAATGCGCCGGAAGGGTCTTCTGTTTAAATTCAAATTAGGCGAATCTCCAGGCATCGATGCACACTCTTTTTATTCGTGTATGCGAGTATATGTATCGCCGGGCGGGTGGATGTGTGAGCTGGAACGATTGAGGGGATCAAATATAATATAAAATAATCGTGACTCTGAAAACGTTAGCGGTTCCCCAAACACGCGTTTTTGATTGCTGTGTGCGTCGGCATTAGATAAAACCACCATTTATGAGTACACATGAAGATATATAAATACCTACTATATATATAAATGCTGAAGTCAATAGCGGGCTGAAGAGCACGCTCACCTTTTACACAACATCCAGATACATAAAGACAGACAGACAGCACAAGAGACAAACATTTTTTAAGGGGAGGAGTAGGAGAGACGATAAGTGCGTGCATACGCACACGGGTTGGGGCTTCCGGGGTGACGGGACGAACTGGAACTGGAAAGGAAATCATGAACCCGCGCCAAGGCTATGAATAAACATGTCTCCTTAGATATACCCATGTATTACCATACGATTCTGGGTGGAAGCGGCACTTTTTGTCAACCCGCAATGACCCGACATTCACAGGGTACATGGGTGGCTGTACTGGTTCTGGTGTTCTGGTGATATATTGAACGTTACATATTCCCAGTTACAATGCCCAACAAGTCCCAAAGTTATTAACTCGGCGACTGACAGAAAGACCCTGTTCATTGGGAACCATTCCTAATAGAATCGCTAATAAGATGCGAGGAATGGAAGAAGTACGATGGAGCTGCACTAACATTGTTTTTAAGGGAAACTCTGAAACTCTCCAACATAAAAAACCAGAAATAAATCAAAAATATTCTTCCTTACTTAGCGATACTACAGTAGCAGCAGTGAGCGATGACAATTGTCATCTACAATGATTGGACAAACCAAACCCTTTTTATACCCGATACTCAAAGAGTATAGAAGTATATTAGATTTGTGGTAAAAGTGCATGTGCGTAACACCCAGAAGGATTCGTTTCCTTCCCCGTGAAATATATATATTCTTGATCAGCATCAATAGCCGAGTCGATATAGCCATATCTGTGCGCCCTCCGTCCGTCCTTCTTGTTTGACACTAAAAAAGCTACAGTAACTTTATTTCGTATTCAGACTCCTGCAATGTCTATGCAACGCCTGCCACGCGCTTACGCATTCTCTCTCTTTCACGCACTCTTCCTCTTGCAGTGTGCGCCCCCTGACGGAGGGATCCATACTGACGGAGGATCGGGTATAAATATAGATCCGCGGCCGTTACTGCGACGCGCAACGTTCCCCCTCGCTTATCATTTAAACCGAACCAATATAGAGTTTGCAATGGTGATTCTATGCTTATGTTTGAGACCTCGCTTAGGCCACAGTCAATGGATGTTTCACTAAGTTATACCTATTAAAAGAATTATATTAAGTATATATTATTTCATCGGTGCGTTACAAACAGCAAATAAGGAAACAGATGAAAATGTTTAGGGAGATTTTCGGAGTAGGTGACTTTCTAAAATTCCACTATGTTTTTCGATTTAATAAATCAACGTGAAAAAAGAATGAATGGGTCGAAGTATCGTAATAGATCTGTTGGGATTATACTGACTTATGGGTCTTTTGGCCTTCCGCCTGTTCCCCCACAGCCCCGTGGTCCTACTCTAAAAACACCTGTTGCAGATCACAAGTGCAGCATATGGATTTCAACCAAAGCACTCCCTTTAATGTGAATTGCATTTCAAAAAATATTGACTGAAGTATTTTCGGACATTCTCATCCCTAAAGCTATTCTGAGAACGGTTTTCTGGCTGCGACATCTCGATAGATCTGTTAGCATTTCCATGCTATATTAATGTATTAGTTTCAAATGAAAACTCATCAGATCAGTGTAAAAATAAACAAATATCGCCCTCCATCTAGTTGGAATTTTGACAGGCCATTGCAATGAATCATCGCCGAACATCTGATCTGATCCGACCCGACAGAACCTCAACAAAACATGCCACAAGAGGGGAATGCTAGGGGAATGCACAATGCCTGCACACGAGTATTAACAAATGTGGAGGTCTTTGACTTGACAATACTGTCAATGTCGCTCCACACAGCGCACATCGCACAGCGCACAGCGATGTGTTCCCTGCTAGACTAGATCTGTCTGCAAAGCGACCTACTTACTATACAACATTTCGACTTTTAATGACTGCCGTCTTCAAGTCGGACCCCTGAAAAGGGTTGGTAGGTTGCGTTTGCTTGGTTTTTCACAGGCCCCTGGAAAAATGTGTGCGTTTCTTAGTTTTCCCTACGATTGAAGAAGTCGTCACCAATCATGTCAGCAAAATTTCCGATGACAGGGAGCGTCCCCTGCCACACCCCTGCGTCCCTCATAGTCTCCAGTTTGCTTTGTGCCAACAAATTCCGAAAAACTTTGTACCTGACGTATTACAGTGGGAGTGCCCGTGGCAGTGAGACTAAGTGAGTGAGGCCTGTTTGACACTTCCTGTCGGTGGCATCGGGACGCTAAAAGTTGCAAGCATGTATGGAAGCGCCACACGCTGACAGGCAGCTCTAATATTCCGGTTGGGCGGGGAAGAAACACCTTTCTGTGAAATGCTCAGCCAAAGTTTTCCAATAGGTCGGGGAGCGGGAGCGCAGCCAGTTCCAGGGTCCATGTGTCCTTTAACTACCTCAGTTGCTGTCGGCGCTGCAGTTCATCGGTCCGATTGACATAGCTAAAAAGGACGAGCCGCAGAGGTGCATCGCCGGCGGACCTGGCAGTTTTCATGGGGATGTAGAAGCAGCCCGCAACGCAGACGGTCAACAGGGCTAAATACTGAAACCTGATTCACTGGCAGGGCTTGCGAAACATACATTTTCAGTCTCAGTAATGTATATGTACGAACATCTCATGTGTCCCTGTCACACAAAATCGACATTCGGGCTCTGCTTTCAGGTTAAAGCAGCGCCCATCACTGGAATTTCCATTTGACGTTCATTAGCGGCAATCAGCAGCCACGAGGACCCAGCACATTGTGAAACCCAAAGAAGCCGGTTGTGTAGGTGTGTACCATTTGCCCGCTTTTCAAACAAAGCGTAAAAACAATTCGCACGCTCAGAAAGAAGCAATTTTCCGCCTGGGTGCAGTAATAACTTTTCAAGTACGGGTGTAGGTAGAGCCGAAGAAGAGATTTCGGCGAGAACTCGAATTGATGGGTGTGATGGGATCCGCAGCGGTAAAACGGCGCTCAGGAAATGCGGTACCAACTCGCAGACGAATCTGTGGCGCTGATGAAATGGCGGATGAATAGTACGAGTATGTGTCCGTATCTATGAGGTGAGGCATTCATACGAGTTAATTCTAAGTAGATCAAGATCTGCAGGACTGAGCTAACGCGAAAGCACAGAATAAAACATCTGCGATGGAGAATTGCATCGCATATACAAAAATGATTCTGATTCAAATGAATGTTCTTAAGGCCGTTAATCCTACTCGCTGCGGTTGGAGCTGACTGCGCCTGATGCCTGGGCGGGGACTTTTGCTGCTGCAGCGATTGCTATTTGCTTGACTTATTGTCCTAGTGATGTGGGGGAAATTAGGGCAGTTGTCTCATCAATAAATCGTATTTTACACCGAAATAAGTCAGTAATTTCTAAATGGTTATTTTCGCCCGAAAACATTAAAAGTCAATAAAATACACAAATTTTGTTCGAATCAGCAATAGTTAATTTGTCCGAAATTTGTTATTTAATTTTTCT
This sequence comes from Drosophila persimilis, assembly GCF_003286085.1. Lineage (NCBI taxonomy): Eukaryota > Metazoa > Arthropoda > Insecta > Diptera > Drosophilidae > Drosophila > Drosophila persimilis. Next base: position 26,197,412 of record NW_020825288.1, on the reverse strand, counting down.
TTTGAGCGATTTCCAGCAAACGATATATGTTTTTAAACTTATATCACCCCGAATTTTCCGTATTTCCCTTACTTAACGCCAGTAACGTACGCCAGATGCCTCCACAGTTCTAATTTAGAAGATCGGGAACGTTGTGAGCTGCGGCTCTACATTTATACCCCATTCTCAGACAGTATGTCTCTTCTCCGCCAGAAGGCGCATACAGCAAGATGCAGCGAAGCCACTGTCTATAGTCTATAGTTCTGCGCTTTCGGTTTTCTCGTATCTTCAAAATTGTGGATGCGATGCCATAGCGCCATAGAAGGTGTGGCAAAATTTGGAAACGAACTGGATTCGGTGTGATATCACAGAAATCTAGATACAAAATGTCCTTGCTCTAGATCTTATTGTCTGTGAGAACTAGGTGTCAAACAAGACTGTTCAAGAATTAATGTATACTTTATGGGGTCGGTAAAGATTCTATCCGGGTATTACACGCACCAGGTATGAAAACCCGGAAAAGTGTTGATACTTAATAGTTGGGAGAGTGTAGAAATTTTTTAGCCCACTCGTAACTTTAGTTCATATTTTGGTTTTAAGTCCGTAAAAGCGTGTGTTCGATTGCAGATTAGCTGAACTCTTTGCTAATTAAAAGGCTACGCTACTTAATTATTAAACAAATACAAAAACCAGTTTTTTAAGAATTTACTTTTTCATTCGAATTTTTTTAAATGATTTAACATCGACATAATTCTTAACATTTGAATATAGCGTACGTCAGAATGGAAATGCAGCCGTTGCCCAACAGTGCCTATCGCGCCATCTAGTGAGTAGTAGTAGTACTGGTGCCATAAATTTCACATTTCGAATCTGTTATACTGTGGCTACCTTTTCACAGATGGCGCTTTGCTAGCAATGTTCTATTTTTGTTATATTCGTTGAAAGCAAATATTTTTATAGTGTTATATTGCTCAACGCTATAATCTCATATACAAAATATTCGTTAAATTTATGTCTACCGCATACACTGTGCCATAAATTTTAAGTTTTGTTTCTGTTATAATGTTGCGAATGTAAGTTTGCGAAGAAGATGCTGCGGAATTGTAATGGTTGATTCTGTTATACTGCTATACTTTCTTGATTGCTGTAAATGACAAAAACTGAACGATTATATGTTATACTACAAGAATAAAATTATTGTGAACTGCTTGCTATTCTGTCCCAAATAACTCTGTTAAAAATAAAATGAATTTGGTCACTCTAGCAAGTAATCGAGGACACAGAATACCACAATATATCTTTATTGTTATATTATATTATATTATAATAAATTATGTTATTATGATATTTTATTATACACAATATATGTATATGGCCAAAAACAGTATTCCAAATCTTCAAAAGGCTATGTCTCAGACAAATAGGGCCAGATCGGTGAAGGACTAATTATCCCAGGACTGTAGGGACCCAACCTGTCGATGGCAAATTGAATGATGTAATATATATAATATATATGTGAATATATAATAATAATACAAAGTGTATGACGTCCGATATATATGTATGTATTTTCTGAATGATATATGTATATGTATAAATTTACTAGCGATATGCGAAAAGAAAAGAAAGAAAAGATGACGATGCAGCGGAAATGGAAAACGGTGTACATCGATGTATGCGTTTGCAGCGTTTAAACTAAGCGGCTAATTTCTTAACAAAGAAACGCTTCCTTCTATAGGGAAAAATTTAAAATAAAGGAAAATATATGCATCTCTATGAAGTTTTGGTGGTCCTGAAAAGGACCGATTTGTTCATGGATTGGCGCCTAGCCATGGAAGATCGGATTTGGCTTGCGAGTAGCTATTTCCGAAACTCGCAACACAATAGCCAGCTGCTTGGTCCTCGGTTCAAGTATTGCACATGCGGCAGCCAGCGAATATTAATGTTACATTTGCATATTCCGCGGCCGCTGCTTGTCCTTGCCAGGATCTCTCTGATTCAGTCACCTGCTAATGGTAATGAAAGTAGTGTACCGTGTACCGGGCCCGACCTCCTGCGAGAAAATTAACAAACTAGAACGGTAAATTTTTAAAAGGCATTTTCTAATTGCATTTTAAATGTCACAACGGGACGGGATGGAAGCTTCACCCAACTTCACTTTCCCACCATATCCTTCCGGTATTCCCGAAAGAAGGCACATGCGAACGAAGCGAAAAGAATCGGATGCAATCTTCAAATTTCTTAACTACGCGAATGTGCCTCTGGTGGAGCGAATGCAGATGCAAATGCACAGTACCAACAAAGTGTGGCTCCATAGGAAAGAAAGCCGGCGTATGTTAGAGCCCGAGTATTATCGTTTGCGTGTACGCGCCACTCTGACGGCCGTTCACATCTACATATGTAAATGTTTGTGGTGCTGAGCAGAAAAATGTGCGATTAAATGCCACAAATGGCTGCGCATCAACTGTAAAACAGTGCCACCTTACCGCTCTCGTGTTCATACCTGCTCTGTAAGCAATTCAACCTCTTGCTAAATACCTCGTTATCATTTATCATAACAGTGCATGTGCACTTTCAATCATCGTTAATATCATTAGTCTAAAGTGTATAAATTAAAGCATGTCTTTGAAAAATCGTCCAGATGTTGCTGACGCTCCCCATCATCTAATTGTCGAGGACATCTCTCGTGATATATCCTTTCAGAGGCTATTACAGAGAAGTTAGCAGCTGGTGCATCTATTCAACAGTCAAGGCGATAAGGCCATGTACGACTGTCCGTCTATCTGCCTGTCTCTTTCATAATTATTAAAACTTATATATGTACTTTAGAGTAGGAAAATAAAAGCTTTTGAAATACTGAAGCATCAATTAGCTAACATTCTAATTAGCGATTCTAAGTGTGAAAATTATAGTTGAAAAAACGTTTCGTATTTCATACAGCAATATTGATTTTGTTAAAATAGTTTGGTTCGTTGTAGCACTAATAATTGTGGTTGGCAGTGTGGCAGTGTGGCAGTGTGGCAGCAAACTTAATTAAATTTGTAACCGCGAATTACAAGCAATCAAGAATTAGAAAAATATTCGCTTTGCAGGGTTATGGTTTTGTTAGTGTGCAATGTATATTTTCGGCCATTTTCGTGTCATCACAAATTCATTAGCAAAACAATTCTGTTTGCCTTATTGAACAATCGGTTTTATTTTGATTATTGTATATGTCGTATCATTTTTGCAAAATTTCGAGAGCCTCACACCAATTGGCACATTTCCAATGAACAGGTAAGCTTTCTGTTTGGATACAATCGTAGGATGTACGTAGATCCATACAAGTTATTGTCTAACGATTCAACTATAGCCCTCTGCTGAAATAAAAAATAGATGCCAGTAAGGCAATGTCAACGGGTGTTGTGCGTTTCTGAAGGAAGGAGATCCTACAACAGTCAGTTAATGTCTTTCGATGCGGTGAATTTAAAAATCTAGCCACTTCCATTTGGAGGCAACAAGTCATCCGTTTAGGCCCCGTTTGTTTCCCAACGTGTTGTTGTTCAGTGCCAACATCAGCTAGGAATAAGCCCGATTATGAATGAAAATAGTAGAAGGAAGTTCCAGCCGGAATCGCTAAGAGACACGCACCTCCTGATACGAGCTAGACGTTTCAGGATAGATCTGCTTGTACCAATCGCAGTCGGTCACAGATTTAACTACGATATGCTGAGTCGATGTGTTAAGTTGACTGTAAACGTTACATTCGATTAAATTCGGCACGCACGCTGCCACTCCTGGCCACGTTCTCAGCGTCGCGTCGGGTTGCCAATGCCACCGATTGTGGCAGAGACAAAACAGAGGCTGGATGCTGGGGATTGGACTGGGGATGGTGCTGAGGATGCGGCGGTCACACTGACCCAGATTCCCAGTTCGTCAGCCCCACGCATGGGTCCGTGTTCGGCCCGATAATGTTGTTGGCGGTCGGTCGGCTCCCTTGGCAGACATTCTCTCTCTTCGTTGTTGGCGCATGTTCTGTGCTCAAAGAGAGTATTTCCCCACGAGGCTGGCATGCGAAGCTGTTCGTCGCTCTACCCTGGCCGGTCGGCTGGCAGTCGACTCGGTCTGAGGACGAGTCTGGTCTGCGTCGGTTCGCACTAACCAAAAGACACTCAAGCGGCGCGGACCTGCACAGCGGGAGTTTAACTGAAGGAAAGAGCCCATCTGGCACTTTTCGTCCTCGTACCGCTCGGCGGCGTTGCTCTTAGCCGAATAGGAGCCGACCGACCGCGATCCGCCTGCTCACCCGTGGGCAACTGTGAATTTGCACGTGCTTTTTGCCAGCCCGAACGCGAGGTATTCCTTTGAGTGCGTGTGTGCTTTACATTCCGGCGGCAGCATAAATAAGCATAAAAAAACCACCGAAAAGTTTGAAAACCCAACAGCATGTTCAACCTGGACACACAAAAAACGGAACTAACGAGCGCGGAATTTCGAGCTGTTCGAGGGGATTAAGGACGATCGGTGTAGGTGGTTGAGCCATTTCGGTAATGATTAGCATGCCTCTCTCCACGGAATGTCAGAAAGCGGACCGCGTTAAATTGTGTCCAGAGATTCAGATGGAGCCGTCGTTTGCGTCGCCTTTTCCAATTCTGTCGCCAGTTTTGTCAGCAAGTGGAGCGTTCAAGTGCCATTCTCAAGTGCTCCCCTCGCATAATGCGTGCTAATAAAGCCATTTGTATGACCGCATATGAACCACCCACACCCACAACCATCAGGACTTTGTCAGAGCAGGCCAGGCCTTAGTAAATACCGTGTTAAATGGCTGGGAAAGAACTGTTACATATGCGAGCGGTTAGCTGACTACATACATACATACATAGTATGGCATAGTATGCATGTGTGTATGTGTGTACGTACATCCCGCAGTTCACATCCGAAGCAGAGAAAAGTTGGCATGGATCGCATCATTAATCAACTGTCGAGTGCGCGGCTGGTGCTGGTACTCAAGTTCATTCGCAGGGCTGCCCTGATAAGATAATTGAATAATACAACCAATGCGAAAATACTCGTATCGCGCTGCTCGTCGCAATGAAGTTGTTTCATTCAGGAAGATGGCGGGGAGTCCCTTCCAGGAGCGGATGATTCGCAAGCGAAGAATAATTTCATGAAAAATATCCAACGCTGAGGGATTCCGTGCATTCATTTCGTATAATCTCACCTCCATGCCCATACCCCCACCTTGGCACAGTCGCAATCCGAATAATTGAGGCCGCTTCTCAAGTGCCTTCTATGCCAGGAGATTGTCATTTGCTTAATGCAAGCCGACAGCCGGAGAGCGAACGACGAATTCCACAAAATTGCAAGTAGAAGACGTCCGTCTCTGTTGTCCAACAAGCCTTTTCCTAGCTTTTAGTTGTGGCAATAGCCTAAATGCTCACTAGCAGATAAAACGCTCGTCCTGTAACTGAGACCCCCAAATTGATTATGCTCCAGACTCAGATGCACAATTTGGTGCTATCGGTGTGAACTGGAGTGCAAGCTGTAACCTAATGCATCCGACATTTTCGAGCGTCGAGCATCGAGCATCTAGCTATTCCGTATGCGTTTGGCAATCAGACTCAATCTAGGCAGCTGTCAGCTGTCGTCCGGGTGACAAGTACATGTGTCATTGAGCGTTAATTAAACATTCCGATGCTAAATGGGAATAAACTGCACAGCACGCTTACCTGGCAGTTTAGTCTCGAGTGCCTTTCGTCCCTCCCGAAGGCCCACCCCTGGCTCTGGTCATCCGTCTAGCTTCGACTGTTTTCCCATTCGGCCATGCACTCGGACTGGTCGAACAGTCGCCGGCGCCGGCACAAGAAAAAAAAGTGCCAAAAGTTCTCAGTTCGCTTGTCAGACAACATTTTAATTAAAAGTTCTGTTGGACTCGTCATCTTTCCTGATGCTGCTGCCCAATGGCGGAGTTACATAATTGCCGTTGATCCGCCGTATGATTGATGCTGCTCGGAGTTTGGATGTGAGCGTGCTGCGAACCCAAGCCCCACTCTAGTGTCATCCACTCTTGAGATGATACGTGGCTCAGATTCTCGCAACTTTTGTTGCTTTTTTCGAAGCTGCCTTCCAGCGCTTCTGTAAGCCAGTAAACAGATTCAAGAGACATGAATGATGGGGTATATAATACTGGTTGCTTTTATGGCAAGCACTTTACATAATCATGAATCGGCAGGGCAGGACAGGGCAGGGCAGGGCAGGGAAAGACAAACCCATCGAAGCCGCTATTACCCGTATATTGGAAAACCGTGCAAGACCGCAAAATAGCCAAGTTGGACGGCACGAAATTAAATTTAAATGTGTGAAAAAAATGCAGCTACTCGTATCTCGAATTGTCACAAGGCAAGGCGACAATTGCGAACAGTTTTTCCGGCGGCGATATTGCTGCCATTATTTCGTTGCTGCTATGGCTGTGCGGGCAATGGCTGTTGCCATTTGTATGGCACTCATTTGCATATGCGTGGGCATGAATTTTGATGGTCCTGCTGATGGGTTGGTGTCCAGAGCGGGGCTAGACCCACAGGGTATTCCGCGCCAGGAGCATCTTCCGCTCTGCTTTGTCCGTGGTGAGGAAAATCGATTCAATCGATGCTGCTACCCGCTGGCAATGGGAGGAGGGATGGCGAAAGGCTTTAGGTCAATTAGATTACCTGCACCGGAATCAGTGTGGAACGGGACCATGAGTGGCGTACCACTAGTAAAGAGAGTCGTGTCGTTCGCTTTTTTCGCACAGTGAAACAGGGGAAAAAAACCTATAAAAACCGAAAGTAAATAAGTTAAAAGGAAAAGCTGAATCAGTGTAAAGTGAATATAGCCAATCGACTTCCGATCTCCGCGAGCTAATGCGAGATCGAGTGCTTAGCCGCCATCAGCGAGCTTGCTGGATCCCCGATTGTGATGCGAATGCGCCCCTCGCGGACCGCTGACGCTGGCTAACGCTTCTCCAGTCGCCCGCCAATCTCCCGCCGCGCTCCGCTCGCATATCCGACGGAGAATGGATTATTCGCAGGCCCAGAGCTTGATGCTGTCGTTTCTGTTCGTTCTCAGTGCGGGTGCTAACGCTAACGCCAATGGGGAGGTCATATTCCGCATAGATCCGCTGGGTAAGCATCAATTAATATTCTCCGCCCTTAGAGTTACTTCTCAAGGAAAATTATATATTATTTTGAATGATGTAACACTAGCTTATAACAGGTTCGTAAATATTAATTGGAAAAGTAAATTCGACCCCTCAATATTCATATGAAAGATGCAACTCTAAAGCAAATAGTACCTGCTATTTGAGCAACAAGTAGATCTATGAGATATAGATATGCACCCAAATTGGATTGTAACAAAATATTTTTTGGTCCGAATAAAAAAGGCTGCGTTCTGCTCGGGGACCATTAAAAGTATTCTCTCAATTACCGAACCATTCTTGCCGTGGGATAACCGCTCTCATTCTGCGCTTCCTGGGTGGCTGGATGCTCTGCTCAGTTTTGGCCAGAGGAAAAGCTTAGGGGCGGCACACGGCGTCTGAGTCCGAGTGCGGCCTAATCCCAGCTGTTCACAAGAGCTCTGCTGACGTGTCAAGTATTCACAGTGCTCATCGCAGATCAGACCTGCGGACTTCCACACGAATACGAAATATTTACTCGTAAAGCTGCAAAAATATACCGAAGCGGCAGCACCGGGAAATGCTTTACTTGCTTATGAGTCCTCTTATGAGTCCTTGGGTGGCAGATAGCCAAAAACTTTGCGTATGCGCGGCGTGTAGGCCGCCACGCCTATCCGGGCATCTCTATTTGACAAAACACGCTCATAAATTTTGTGCTGGGTCTCACAAGTTTCCGAGTACAAAGATGGATAAGTATCTCTATCTGCAGCTATGGTGGTGGACGTGGACGTGGGACCACGGCACAACAGCGGTAAGCGCAAAGTTTTAACAAAGTATTAAAAAAGCTCGTAAAATGTCATAAGCTTCGTAGCCTAGGATAAGGTCCAGGTCTACTGCAGAAAAAAAACAGACAGCAAGCCCAGCACAAAAGGACAAGTAATGCTACATATTCCGTCGCGACTATATATGTATATCTATCCTTTTCCCTTTTGTTTCCCTGGCATTTAATTTACGAATGAACGGATTTTTATCCGTCGACACTTGGCTGTGTGCTTTCCTTCCCAGCGAGCTCAGAGGTCCCAAAACATATCTGCCAAAACAGTCTGAATATACACATCAGAATAGACTACTGCCGTACATACATATATACATATGTATGTATGTTAAAGGAGGAAGCAGTTTTTAACTAAATTTTTTGTTGGGGTACAACAAGAACAAATCTGTTAGTCTAGATCTATGTCCAAACTACATTTTCCCCGATGAAAAGGATAACTTCCATCTGTGGCAGGTCTCAGTCAAAGGCTGCAAAAAAGGACGACGGACAGATGCGCCATGCTGACATAGAAAATACACGTAAATGAATTGATTCCATTTGTCGATGTCCGAAAAACTGTACATAAATATTAAATTTCGTTTAATTATATTTATTTGGTCACTGAACAGAATTGGGCGAGCGCCGGTCATATCAGTGACATATCAAGTTTTATTGGCTGAAATGGATGGAGGCAGGGGCAGGGGCAGGGACCAGCCCCACTGTGTCAACAGACGAGAATTGCCATTTATTGTTCGGAACAAAATGGGTCAATAAAATATGGAAGCAACGCATCCTGAGCACGGGTGCTCTGACGGCGACAGTGGAAGGCCAGGCCAGGAATGGACGGTGCTGGGAGGAGGACGACAGGAGCAGCAGCAGTCCGTGGAGCAATCAGACGAATTTGCTTAGAGGGAAACGAAGACAGCAAAGTGGCAAGCGGGACCACTAGTAAGGGGACGCAAAGGCAGCGACGGCTGACTAGCAATGGCAACTGGGTGTGGTGTGGTGTGGAACAGAAGGCAAAGTTCATGGGGATAAATCAAAACAAATCAATTTCTTCTACGCCATTGACTTGGGAACACCCGATGACAGTTGCTTACTCGTGTCTGGCCCGCTTCGGTTCCCAGCATCGGTTCCCAGAGCGTTGCCCTGTCCCAAAGCGTTTCCAGGCAGCGCTTTTGGTCCTGCTCGCAGATCAAAAGCAAATTGCAGTGACAGTCAAATTGGGTTAAGTGGGCGCACCCCACTGACGCGGAGGTCAAATGTTTTGGGAACTGCAAATCAAAGAATATACACGCACGGATACACAGGCTGGTAACGCACCTTTTATCATCCCAAATACTGCCCACTCTCGGAGCGCTAGCGTGTTCCCAGAAGTACTAGTAGACTGAATTAACTTTCGCGGAGCTCCGTCTCAGCTCTAACCTAATCTGTTCCTGCTTTTACTGTCCGCTATATTGGCACTTAAGTCAAGGCTTCCCGTTGATGGATGCTAGGCGGGTCTGGTATCATGGAGGATGGAGGAAGTACAGCTTAGGGGCTCTGGGTACGATTGAACTCTGCACTTACTGCTCATAGAATATTTATTTTCCTCTCGGCGTTTCATTCGAAGAGTATGCTCTTCTGTTGGATGTATGTATCTACGAGTATCTGGGACCTGCTTGTACTCTGGCGCAGCATTCCATTAATTTTTAATGGTGCTCATTCAAAGGCGAAGCCATTTATTTGAATTTGACAAGAAATAAATACATTTTTAAAATTATGTTAACTTGATTTGCTCCACTTTCCACTACTTCTTCACCAAGCTTAGCTACGAATAATTCGAGTCGCACAACGGACTGAAATCACACGACTGATTTCGTGTTCGGCCATCTCTGTGCCTTCCGACTGGTTAAACGAAGGGATACTTTTTACTCTCCTCGGAATTTGGTGCCTCTGTAGACATGCATTATTCATATAGTCATATATGTTAAGCGAGGCGATATACTTGCCTGTGAGACATACAGATGGCAACTTCAGACTTCATAATGTAATGCCATCGCTTACACAAATTTCATGCCCGACAGTTCGAAACGTAAATGAGGAGCCCAGATCGCATTCCCCATCCACTTCCACATCATCGTTGACACCGTTTCCCCGCAAAGAGTGCGGTTCGAGGAAACGACCCCATTCCCGCAGCTCGGCGAGGGACTCCTTCTGCGGCGCTTTCAATTTCAAATCAAATAAAAAGTTTTGAACAACCGCCCAAAAGCTTCACGTGCCTGTATGGGCAGACGCACCCACATAGGGTGGGATGTGGAAGTGGATGTGGCTGTGGCTGTGAGCAGCAAGGTCAAAGGGACTTTTCCTTATTTTTATTGTTTTTCGTTTCAGTTTAAACCTCCGGCTCAAACACTTTCGCTTTAAAATGTAAACCTCGCATGCGGCAGCTGCGGGACGTGATCTCCGGGTGTGGAGAGACCAAGAACACAGAGATTTTATGGCCAAGTGCAGCCAAAAGTTTATGGCGCTTCGTACCAGGGTGATTCGATTACTTTTCTGAAACGGCTCCAATAAAAACTTCAAGTATTTCTAAAATACTGGCGACCACAAAGACCTCCAACGAACTAGTTCAAGGACGAGAAAGTTAACACAAGTATGTCAGTGCTCGGCCACTTCCGATTAGTTGAGGATAATGAGTGTATCCTCCAGATACATTTGCCTACAGCACCATTCCTGCGTGTCCTTTGTTTGGTGGTCCTGACTGTCCCTTAAAATTTACTGTCACGGGGCGTTGCCCATTGCCGCATTGAATTGCCATCTACCCGAAGAAATAATTACGAACGGCCCCAAACGGCGAGGAGGAGGTGTGCACGTGGACAGTCCCCAGTCCCCAGTCGCCAGTTTTCAGACCCTGTCCATCCCGCCATAAGTGGGGGAGATCGGCATTTGAATATAATTTACGGCTCGCCATATAAATCACACCGATTCGCACAACCCTAACCCGGGCACCTTCCATTCCCACAGTCGTTGCCGCCACGCCTTCGCTCGGGGCAGGGCAGTCGTCAGAAACAAACCAAATCGTTCGCGCAGTCACCGAACTCATTAGGGATAAAGCGCAGGCCACGAAGCGAACGGCTAAATTATTTTGCCATATCCGCCCTGCAGCGTTGTTACTGGAGTCGGGCCCCGCCTGATGGATGTGTGTTTCATTCCACACGGGCATATTCGCCATTTCGGTGATATGTTCCGAACTGGACCAGTTTACGGCAGTCCTGCCGCAACAGAACCATTAAATTAGATGGACATTTGGGGAAGCTCGTCGGGACTCGTCGATGCTTTAAAATTGCAATCTCACTGCGGGGACTTAGAGGGTCTCAGACACTACTGCAGCGACACTCGTAGTGATAATTAAGTTTGCCTATACCCATCGCCCTATATATACCCAGTCCGCATCAATGGAAGAGTATCTCGCATGGGTCGGGTGCGAGGGGCGGCCAATTTTAAATCGAAAACAATACCCGACACCTTTTTGAGGGTGAAAATTATATGCTTTTGAAGTTCGGTTTTTATTTCGATTGTGGATCCCAGGACGTAGGGGCTTTAAGTCGCTTGTTTCTCGCCCCATTAGATATGTGTTTCCTAGAGGAACGTCTGTTCTTTACATCCTTTCGAAAGCTTTCCACAGCCCTACCATTAAAACCCTGGCGTCCTATCCCCGTGGATAAGGTTAAGAAAACAGCAAGCACTTGTGCATATTTAAAGATTAAGCTAAAATTAAAGATTGTTGGACTTGTTTAGAATTTTACCGGTTGGCAACTTTAAGTCGAGGGAACCGTCCATAGGGCCTACTTATTTTTAATTGCGAAAATATGTTTCCTTGCTTCCTCCATCAGTCGGTTCATCCTCCGCGTTCGGCAACGCAGAGGCAGACCGGAAGAAGGCATAGCGGTGGCCCTCTGTATAAAGCTATCTTAATTTCCCCTGCTCCAATATGTGTCGCAGCCACACCTTCCATGCCTCCCACACCCACAAGTACTCCGAGTACTCCGCGCTGTTTGCTCAGGTGGAGAGCTTTAGCGACTGCGGGTTTGTTAGGGGCTAGGACGCTGGCTTTCATTGTAATTGGGGAAAAGTTCTGGCACGCAAGGACGGATCCTTTTCAATTTAGTCCTTTGTTTTTCATATCATCAGACTTACAATGAGGGACAAGAGAACCGTACAAAAGGGCGTCCACGTTCTCCCGAATGGTGCTGACTTGCACTTATTCGGTTATTTATTTTTCTTCCACATCCCCATCAGATGATGTCGACATGGAAACCTTTAAAATTATGCTATAAAGATATTTTATGTAAATCACCTTTTTTTTACAGCGCTACTGTCGGCCACGCTGCGCACGTATCAGAAAGCGGCCTGCGACTCGGACCAGGTGGTTATTGCCTGCCCTCGAGGCACCAGCATCTCAATTGAGTTTGCCCAGTACAACAAGTTTGTGGCGAAAGGTAAGTATGTGGACTTACCACACCCTGTGCAGGACAGGAGCCACTTTTTAGCTTTAACGTAATTCAACGTAATGCACATACCCGTGCCACCCTCCGATTTCTCCCAGATGGCTATAGCATTGAGGAGCTGTGTCCAATTTCTGGAGCCGCTGCAACCGAGATTCGTGGCAAGGCGAAACACCTGCTACGGGGATCCATCTTTGGCTCATCCTCACAGAAAGTTCCTGCCAATCGCTATGTAAATGGCGGCTACGGCGGCTATGGCTATGGCGTGGCCATGGCGGTGCCTTCGGCAGTGGATGCTCTCACCAGCACAGGGGCAAGTGCAACTGGTTCTGAGCTGGAGTCTAGGAGCACTGTCAACTCTGGAAATCCTGGGAAGTCCGTCCCTGTTGGCGAGCTGCTCAGCCCCGCTGATAATGGCGATGATTCGCCAGAAAATTGCATGTGGCCGAATGCTCTACAGGTACGAGTGCACATATAAGAAACGAATATTAGTGGAATTCAGATGAGCTACTTAATTATGTCCTGTTCAATTTATTTTATTCATGTTATTCATATTATTGTATTCATGACCTGTAATTCAATACCATACCAAATGTTCCTTCTTACTTAGTTACATTTCCCATTTATCATTTTCAAGATTGTTTGAAAAACGACCCCGAGCCGTAGATATTCAGGTCGCCTCAGATACGATAAATCCTTTGTTTGGTGCGCGCGTCAATGCGCGCGTCTGGTAGGCAGACAAGGGCAATTTTCCACATTCGGAGCTTCACTTCCAATTCATTAAATATTTTTGTTTCCTTTTCCCCCATTTGATTGGGTGGGGTTGCTGATTCGCTGACTAGTCAGCAGAAAATACGAATTTAAACTCGAGGAAAATTCCACAATAGGAAAAACAAGAGAGCATAGCTTGAAACTCTTTGCGTTTAATTTTAGTTAGATGCCCGTCAGAGGGTGCGTCATAGACGTCAGAGTGTTTAGGATGGGCAGGAGAGTGTGGTGCTGTAACATCCTTTCAAATTGACGAAGGCCGAATGTTGACTTTCTATCGAGGCAAGCCAAGTCAGGGCCTCCCAAATCATCTCCCGCTGTGAATTGTCGTTAGACGGAAAACCTACAGAAACGAATCCTGAGAACGGATTCGACAGCCGCCGCTTAATATGACTGCCACAGCACATCATTTGTCGCATCTTTTTTGTTAAATGGCCACCATTGTTTGTCGTTGCTGTGGCGTTGTGTTTCCTTAATTTCGTACTGTTCCTCCATTGCTTTTCATTGACTGTCATTGGCTGCTAGACAGCATAGCCCTATTTTTCAGGCTGGAGAAACGCTGTCATCACAAGATAGTGGCGATGGGAATATATTCTATAATTTATATATTCTATATATTTATTAATATTCTAGCTGTTTCCTTTTCACCGCACCGCTCGTTGAATATCTCACTCTTCCTCTTTTCAATTGTCATCCGGCTGCTATATGGACCTCGCTCATTCCGCCAGAGGGCGCACACTGAACGAAGTACAGTTTAAGAAAGAGAGATAAAGAGAAATAATCCGATCTATTCCAAATTCAGTTATTTAGTATATATGGTAATTTTCTATGATTCTGCTTTCTCGTGTCTTCAAACTTGTGGATGCCACAGATTTTCGACCTTTGTTGGTTGCTTTTATAGTCTCTGAGATCTGAACAGACTATACCTACTCGGCTATTGATGCTGATCAAGAATATAAATATATATTTGTGGGGCCGGAAGCTCTTCCTTCTATACGAATCTAATCTACCTAGAAATAGAGAGTCTAGATACTCTTTGAGTACCGGTTATAATCAAGTGGCTTCAGCCAGACTGACGCTCTTTTGTGACACATTTTATTGCAATGTAAGTTTCCGTTAAGGACGAGCAAACGGAGAAGCAAAACACAAAATAAAATACAATCGGTAACACTTCCATTACGTTTTTAGGGCAAATATTTTATTTCAATTTGCAAAGTTTGCAATTCAGCGCAGAGCTCTGCTGCCTCGTTGACTTTTCGTGTCTTCTGTTTGCACCTTAATGCGGAGCAGACAGAGTCTGGGTGGACTGGAAAGCAACTAATGCACGGCTTGGTCTTGCTCCTTACTTTCAGTACTCCCTGCTTCAGACGGTGGTCGAGGCATGCCAGAAGAAGAAGCACTGCAAGTTTCACGGATCCCCGCAATTCTACGGACTGGGAGCCAGCGGAGTGGGCGATTCGTCCGGCACCAGCAGCTATCACAGCAGCACGGCTAGCTCCAATGCAATCAGCAACGACCCCTGCCCCAAGCGTCGGAAAATCGTCGAAGTTGCCTACAAATGCCGCCCATGTAAGTCAACCAACACACCCATGGAACAGTCGCAAGTTTTTTTTTCAATTCGCCCGAATTTATTTGGAGCACAAGGGACACGAGGGTATACGTAAAAGGGCAGAAAATGCGAACACGATACACCGCCACATCGATACCCGTGTAGCCGGGAGTTTCTGGGCTACCTATTGATTCCGGGGGTGGAATACCCTCGACAGCCGGAATCGACACATAAACGTCCAACCGAAAAAGTTAAATAAAAGTTCGCCGGGGTCAGGCTACGGGCTGCGCCCTGAGCAAAGCTTACCCTATCCGCCAGCTGACAGCCAGGGCCGGAGGTAAAAACAGGGACTCGGGTGCTGTCCCGTCGGCGAAATTCGAGGGGAGCACAGCATGCAAGTTGGCTGGAGCTAGCACGGAACAAATTTCCTCGTACGTACATAGTATATGTATTGGAGGATACTTGTACATGTACGAGCATAACAAGTTTAGCGCTCTGTCGTGCGTTCCAAAAATCCAGTGAGGTGGAAGGGCGGCCTGGGTTGGGGCTTTGTTAGCGCGGAGCTGCAGAGTCGGCTATGACGGCAGAAGGCCCTGGAGGCGGCTGCAAACGGGACAGTCAGAAGAGGAGCTTCGCTCCCGGGATCTGGCAGTCCATTCGCCTTTGGACGTGCTTCGTCGAACACGGAAGAACTTCGATGACACAAAATTAACTTCCATCGGTGAACAGGGATCTGGGCCCAGAGGAAGCAGGGCAGGACAGACAAGGGCGCTTCCAATTGCAGTGAATGTTGCGCACTTATTGTACGAACATTTGAATTTCAGACCTATAATCGGAGGGCTGGATGGAGTGGCAAGCACATTTAAGTCAGATGCAGCGCGAGCACCGTGTCTTTCAATTACGAAATTGTCGAAATCGTTGAAATCGTTGACTGCTCTACCGGGCTTTTCATTGTCGTAACGTCCGTGTGGCGCCCATTCACACAGTAACTACATATTAAACGTCTTTTCGTGAAGTAACAAAGGGGAAATTCGCTTTGAATCAAAGTTGGTTCCTCCATTCAATGAGTTGCGCAACAGTAGTTTATTTGGCAAAGAAATTGAACATTCCACTCTATTATGTATTCATAAGCTTTGTTCTATGTACCGATTTCAGATGAGTTCCGCAGCAAGGTTGCCTGTCACAACGATGTTGCCCAGCTGGAATGCAACCCGTACTCTCGGATAGCGGTGTACAGCGCCAGTTTTGGGAGGACCGAGTACGAGAGCATCCAGTGCCCACAGCCGCAGGGTGTTCGCGAAGAAAGTAAGTTTGAGTTTGGGAGCTTTGGTAGGTTTGGGAGGTTTCGGAGGTCATCTGAGGCACTGACTCTCATCAATCATGGCTCCGACAGCGCACTGACATTGATTCTTCACCTTTTGCACTTTATTTCCATCGTTCTATCTCCGTGTGTAGCGTGCCTCGCCTCATACGCGACAGAGACCGTCATGCAAATTTGCCACGGACGACGGCGATGCAACCTGGCAGCTGACGCAAACACCTTCGGCACTCCGTGCCAGCCCAACTCGCGAATGTATCTGAAGGTTGTTTACACATGTGGTAAGTAGAGCACTAGAGCATGAGGGGGCTTTGGTAGGGGCTTGGTGGGGGCTTGGTGCATCCAATCGTATCGAAGCACAAGATTGATGCCTGGTGCTTCTTTTTCGATGCCTGACTTGGCCGCTTGATTTATGTACATCAATTAATCCGCTGCATCCCTCCTGTGTTTTCGTCTAGTGCCAAAGCAAGTGCTCAAGGAGAGCAACGACTCGGAAGTGGAGCCGGACGAGTCTGAAGACTTTGAGGGCGACATCAACGACCTCTACGACGACGAGTTGATCTACAAGGAGTCGGAGGCGATACCAAAACTCTACGGAAACACAACAGCGCTCGGAAGGCGCAACAGCACCAACGGGCCTGGGTCCGGAGCTAGTGCCAATCCTGCTGGCAATCAGACCATGACGAACGGCTCCCTGGTCTCAGATGTCGATGGCAGTGGCGTCAATCCTGTAATGACACATAGTGCCGACTTGAGCCTAGAGGGTAAGCCATTTTTTAAACTTAAAGTCAGACCTTGTTTGTTAAATGAAAGCGTAGATAAATTCAGCCTCTTCTTGACACCGGCTATTGAACTGCAGTTGTCCTTCTGACAGACCTAACCTGCAAGCAGCACGGACCTTATACCACAACAGTTTTGCACCACCCGTGTTTGTCCGAACTGCCACTAGAGCGCCGCAGACATTCGTAATGTAGAAATCTGATTTGCAAATAATATCCAGTGGCGGGGTTTTAAATCCTCGTGGCTCCTTTTCGCTCGCAATTGCTACCAGATGATACAAAAATTGCATTGTACTTCTACAGTATTGTTTTTTTTCGGATAGCTTTAACGAAAAGCTTTGACCTTAAAGTACCTTCAATGCCTGGCGGACTTCTGCTTCTAATATGCTGAGGATGCCTAGCGTTTGTATGATCTTTAAAATCCTCCTATTCTATCCTCTCCGCAGATGACCAGGAGCGGATGTACTTCTACCTCCTTATCATTGGGTCGCTGGGCGTGCTCTTCTCTATCGTCATCGTTGCCACTAGACTCGTGTTGCAGAAGCGTCGGGGTCTTGCAACCAATACGCACTCCACCTCCAGCTCGAGCAAAGGCGGCGGGGGCGGAGGAGGCCTAGTCGACGAGACGACAATTCCCAGCGGCTTTAACGACACCATTTCCGAAATAGATGCAGACATCGACCTCACTACTCCAATACCTGTGCCCAGTGTGTCCAAGAACGAGGTGAGTGACTAAGAATGAATTTGGTGGCTCATTCCTCTTCACACCGATGCTCCTGCAGAACTATTTGACCTACGCGCCAGCCAGCAACTTGTATGCTAGCCTGGCTCCTGGCTCTGGGCCTGCCACTGGGTTGATAGCGAATCCCCTTCTAGTGGGAGCACGGCAGTCGCCCGACCTCATTGGCATATCCTCAGGCACCTTCGTGGCGACGAGCAGTGCCAGCGCCGGTCCAGGAACGGTGGCGGGAATTCTGACGCCGGCCATTGTCATTGGAGCCAACGGAGCTGGAGCAGGCTTGCCCGGCAGCAGCGCCATAAGTAAGTAACCGCTCCACTGCCCCATCCGCTTACTCCATATCTCGCTTTCCCCTCGGAAGGCACAATGGTACCAATCACTTCGCTGGCTCAGTACACGACGGCGCCGACAATCAGGGGCGGGTATATCATAAACGCTGAGGGCATGGGCATGGGCGTCCTGCAGCGCCAAACCAATACGCCCACGCCGCCATCCTCGCTGGCGGGCGGTTCGCCGGCGCACCCTCCATCACAGCAGCTTCAGTCTCCGCTAAGTATGACGACGCTGAGCCATGTAGCCGGGCCGGGCACCTCGACGCTGCGCCGCTCCAAGCCCCCCATGCTCCAGCCACAACTCTCCTATGACGGCACTGCGCCGCGGACATTGTCCACTGGCGTGGCTGTCGGGTCGCAGTTCTACTACGGATGACAGAGCACTCTGGATTGCGAGCCCCATGTGTATACCACATCAGTGAGCGTCGCTGTCGCCCCTCCCAATGTTAGCAGCAAGACTAGCAAAGACATTCCGGGACATCAGTTGCTCGAACCCTCCGAACGTGCAACAACTGTGGATGCGTTTGCTGGACCCTAGCCACCCGTGGATACGAGTGTTTCTGTGCGAGACACCAACGACAATACAAAGAAAATCCTAGCCAGCTCCTCCCGTTTGCAGCAGTACACAGGGCCAGATTGAGGAGTGCTCTCTTGTCCGGCGTTAAGCAATTTGGTGGAGAGGACTAAGGCGAGCTGTTTTTAAATATGGACGAGCTTTCGGTAACTGTAAATACCTAATGAATGAATGCATTTTGAGATTATAGCCAAAATTATATTGGTTCATAGCCCGAGGTAGAAAAGGTCTTAAGCCATCTTGTAGGTTGTCTGTCTACCAGCGTGGATGTCGTTCGACGTATCTCGAATCAATTTAGTGGTACAGCTTTGTCTGTCTTTCTGTCTTTTATGCTTCTGCGACCAAAAAAAGGAGTTGCCTTACAAATTTGTTGTACCCAATAAGTGAAAGTAAATTGCGCGGGGTTCATTTGGCGTTATCAATAATGTAGCGACAGACATAAGCATAAACATATTGCCAACAAATAGGCAGACACGGCCTCAGAGTACTGCTCATCTTCACCCCCATCATATCCATCAAGCCAGCAGTGTGGGGAGGGGGAGGCAGCGTACGTGTGGGAGGACCGAGTACTAATGGCTGCCGCTTAGGGGCGACGTCTAACACAAATACTGCCACATACTCGCACTCGTAAGTCGTCGCACATCCGCACAGATAACGAAGCAACTCCCCGCAGAGTAAACAAAACACGACTTCTCATAAATGTCGAGGCCTAGGCCGGAGCCTGCCCCTGCCAGAGAACGAGTAGGTATGTAAATTTTGGGGGCACATACGTTCAATTACCAGTTGTATGTGTGGGTTCTTGTAGCACTGAGACATGTAAATGCTTTATTCCTCCAGATTCAGTGTGTGTGTTTGTGTGTGTGTGTGTGTGTGTGTGTCTATGTGAGACTTCGTGTAGCTCATTGTGGGCCTCAGATTAATGCGATACAAATGTACATATGAGCGTAATTAATATCCGGCATTGCTGACTGACCCTAGACGTGGGGAGCTGGGGCTGGAGCAGACAAACGAGCTAATGGATTGCACGGAAGCGCTCTCCCGCGGCATATGTGTACCACCGGAAATGGCGTGGTTTCTATGAACGGCGCGCCACACTGGTAGACACAGCATTATAGGTCATAGTCGTAGACTTTTATTTAGAGATAGATCTATAACATAGGCAATTCGCTTAACTTCGCGTTGTCTTGGACGTTGCTGGCATGCATCCTCGACGACGAACCAGGGCTGTTTCTGTTTCTGCGGGAGTTCAGCTGCGATAGCCGTTCAGCTGTGGGGTATACGCATGGTGTACACCCACACCCACACCCACACAGCTTGCACCCTCGAGTGTGCGTCTGAAATGTCAAGCATTTACGAACAGGCCAGCTTTTCGTTGAACTACTCGCACTCGTGCGTATCTCATCGTGTTGTTCGGTTTGGGGATTTATTTCGAATGTCAAGTGCCTTCCTAATTAGCATTTAAGTGTGTACTTACTATCTACGAGTACTTCAAGTCGTAGGCCACAAAACGAAGGAGCCTGCATTTAGTAAAGTGTATATAGCATAGCCTACAGCCAAACTGAAATAACTAACCTAATGGATGGTCACATTAAAATAGCTCAATTTAGCCAAGATGTAAATACGAGTATCACTATCACTAGGCACTATCAGTAGGCAAAAAATTGGAGTGCATAGAAATGGGAGAGTGGAGTGGATCTGGACCTCCATCAGACTCCTTTCAGTAAGTCTATGTAGCACCCAACAGATGTGGTTCTCATTAGGACAGCAGTTAACCAAATCATACACATGTAAATAAATTATTCCTGTTAGCTAAGCCACAATGAATAACTCGTATTCGTCTATGAAAATGAAAATGTTCAGAGGGAAAATATAAACTTGAATCATCAAAAATACACACATGCAGGCATACTAATCGAACCCGTATTCCTCTATTGCTGTGGCGAGGCATTGGCCATTGAGTATGGGTACTTACGGATACGGAAACTTTGCGTAAATATCTATGTAACGTTGAGAAGAAAGTTGAATGAAACCACAAAAATATGTATAGCCATAAGAGTAATCTGTAGGTAAACTGTGAAAAGATTTTGGTTCCCTTCACTTTCCATTTCCTCTCCCACTTCCCATTCTTATGTACTGTACATTTTATACGTTTCTTTTTAACAAAATAAATAAATGAAATATTAACTTACCTTCGTGGACTTTCGTTTGGGGAAAAGTTAAATGTTGATATTAATCACCTCGAATACGGTGATTATGATCTAGAATGTCTATCAGTTATCATCATCATAATCAGTAATCAGATAACCTCGTGAAATCCAAATACCAAATTTGATGGATTATCGGGGTTGATATCTGCTGCAGCACTACTCCATGAAAAAATCATAAATAATCAAAGATATACGTATGCAAGAACGATAGATTGGGACCCAAATTATTTCCAGGACTGTTAAGACGTTGATTTTAAGTAAGTATACACTAGAATTATATATGCCTCCATAAGCATCTTCCTCTTGGAAATTTCGCCCAACTAATTTTGATTATGGTAAAGGAATCCCATTAAATGAACCAGCAACAAAACATCCTTTCAGTACTCACTCTGAGAGAATGAATACAGGAAAGGGGAAACAGACAGCACAAAATTGGTTAGAGCGCTTCAGCGAGAAGAAGCATTTCCCAAACTATTTGATTAAATTGGTTGGGAGCGATATTTATGGGCTCGGCATGAGCTTCGCCTGCTAATTGGTTTATAAATTAGAATTTCAACGGAACATTAAGCCAGCCATCTCAACCACAGCAAACCCACAGCAGTTTCGAACAGCGGGGTAATCAATATTTATTGCGCCCCAACTAAGCAGCCAATAGAGGAGGTGGTGAAGACCCTGCGGTATCTCCATTACCATGGAAGATCCAAACAATTAGATGGTAAAATGAAGACTACAATGCTGAGAATGCTCGGAAAATCTATACCAAGGCTTAAAAGCATCATATTAATGAACTACGTTTGTAATTACTAATTTTTAAAGCACCCAGCGAAAGAAGTCTAGCTTTCGGGGACCGAAGTTTGATCGTTCCTGTGGAGATTATGTGACATTGTAATCACTAGATTTGGGTCTATCTCAAAAATACGATTCCACAAGGATTTAGTTAAATTTGGCAGTGTTGGTCTTTACCCTTCACCAATCAATTGAGATGCCAAGCTTTTTTGCCATCTGTTTGCTTCAAAAGTAAAAAAGGAGAATTTGGTTTGAACTTTATAATATGTATTTAAGTTTGGTGGCTTATCGGAGGCCGATTGCTTGATATGGCCATATAAGTTTTATGAGATGTCGATATGCAACCAGAGGGGTGCGCAGAGGAGTGAGCATAGAACTGAAAAAACGACGGCGGCAGATCAAAGTGAGTGCCGAAGTGGCGGCGGCAGATCAAGGTAATTGCAGAAGTGCCGTCGGCAGTGAGCCCTTTTAGCGGGACGGCGCAGCAGCTCTGCAGAAAGTCACCGCTTGCAAAACCTAGGCGGCTCACGCTGCTCATACAATAAAAACAACAATACCAATGATTAAATTTACTTCCTAATTAATTCTTCGGCGGCTGGCCCGAAAATGCACCATTGATTTCTCAACCTTTATAGTTGTAAATTTCTAGTTAAACATTTACTAAACATTCATTAACGAAACGACCGGAAGGAAATGTAAAATGTTTGGCATTCTAGAAATTGATTTGTCATAAGTTGTTCAGTGACTTGTCGACCATTGGGAATGCGTGTTCGTATTTACTATTTGCCAGACTGTTAATGGGCACAGCATCTACTCGTATGTAGGTATACTGTCTGGGCCCTACCAAACGTTAGCTGCAATCCAATTAGAGATAATGTTACAAGTATTATTAATTAATTTGTGACGACTAGAACGTAGCCAAGTGGCCATTCCCATTCCCATTTCCTTACGGGATGGTGCTTTTTCCTTATATTTTTATTCCTTCTGACTCTCGTTTTTCCTCAGCAAAGTTTCCATCCCCCGAGACTGTCTCTCTCTCGCAAACTCTCTTAGTCACCTGGCACATGTGGATGGGGATGTAATTACTCTCGAGTGGCAAGTGCTCTGATTGCACCTTGTAGCACGCAATCTGGGGGAAGACTGTTGCGTGTGTTGACGTCGACAGAGGTCCTTCAGATAGGTCAAGCTCATGTTCAAGGCCTTGGACTGACCACACGCAACTTTCGCACCAACACGGCAACATTCAGAGCATCTTCCGATGAGGCTTTAACGAGAGTCCTTTAAGAACGAGACTTGCTCACAAAGCAAAGCTTGCAACGCACCGCGTTAATTACATTAGTTCACTTTAGGCAATAGCCATATTGCGACCAAATTCCATCTTCGTTAGACAGGGTTCATCTGCTCATGTCAACTGATGGCTGATGGCTTTTGGCTTTAGCTGTGACACCCTGCCGTCGACGTATCACGAGCATATTTTGGCACCCAACTGAGGGGACAAAACACCTTGGTGGAATTTCATTACGTCAAGAGGGTCGAGGCGTGTAGTTTTGTCTATGTCCTTATCTCAGGCACTCCGTCTGGCTGCTTTAATATGTTCCTAAATGAAAATCGATAATTCAGAGGACACTTTTCGCATAGATCCCACTGTTCATGCTTCCACGCGTGTGTCTTGTGTTTTTCCCGTCATTCTTTGCCGTCTAACAAAATTTATGATAATTTCCGTTCCTTTGTCAAACTTTCGGGTAATGCAGCAGCAAACTCTTAGCTTGGCATGCACGGAAGTGGCGGGAAAATTCTTCTCATTCTTTTCATGGCCGAGTCGGTAAATTGATTATTTTCACTCTGACCTTCTCTAGCTCGAAACGATAAAGATTATAGATGTACCAGTGTCAGTGCCTGTACCAGTGCCAGAACCAGATGTGCTCTTTGGATGCTCCTGCTCTCACCTCATGCACAGCCATTGTCAAAAGTTCCGCCCTTTCAATCTACATACGAGTACGAGTTTGTACCAGAACTTTCATAAATTTTGGTGGCATCCGAGCTCTAATTAAGCTGTTTCTAAAGGGCTTACATCCATTGAGGTTTATGTCTCTTAAGCACAATTGTATAAGAAAACAGAGTCACAGATAAGTGTCAAATTGGACCAAAAGCCTTCAAAACTGATGGATTGGATGACTGATGACTGATGAGTTCAATGAGATTGATGAGTAACACAGACAGTTTCGCATGCATGCATGCAAATTAAAATCGGAATGGTTTTATCGCCATCTTACAATTAGAGCAATTCTTTGGGGACTGGATATTAATTAGGACACAGAGTAATCCTCATAAGCCGAGGTCGAGGGCGAGGAGCAGCAGGCCATTGTGTATACGCAGGGTTTTATGCAAATAGGGAAAACGCGCCACTGAGACTGTGTTGGGCAGTGGCAGTGGACTGTAAATTTGCACTTTATTCTCATCATTTTTTCACTCTCGCCAGTGTTCTACGTGGGCAAATCTTGGCGAAAAAACAAGAAAAATGGCGGGAGCTCAGCTGCAGAAGTTGGTCTGCTCTGGCTCTGGCTCTGGCCTGCGACAGATCTACTTCAGACACCGAGAACTCTTGTGCTGTCCCTTGGATCTGCTGAATAAAATATGAGCTGAAGCCAAAGTTCTGAGCGCTCTGCCCATCCCATCGCTGGCCGGAGACTACGACTACCTCTACTGCATACTGCGTGGTCCTAAATTTTAGTGTTTAGGTTTCTTTGAGGACCTGCCCCTCTGCCCGCCGCAAATTGAATGCTGTTCAAATAATTTATCTAATTTTTCCCGCCGCCCTCCCTCTGGCAAGAAGTTGATTTGTGGGTTGGTCGGTGGTTGGCTTCGTCCTAGGGTCCAACACACCCACTTGCTGCTGACAGCACGATGTGCTTTTTGCTTCTCTTTCACTTTTACGAGTAATGCAGCGCTCCGAGAACAAAGTGAATTGTACGAATTTCCGTTTAGCACCTTCCGACCGAGTTTCGACCAAATGCGACCAATTAAAGTTGTCCCTTCAGAAGGCAGCCAAAAGGAGCTCTGTTCTTCGTTTTTACAGACGACGCACCGCACTCTGCCTCTGCTCGTCGCCGCCAGCTTGATGAGGGTCGGGTCACAATATGTACAAGGTACGTCTCTTCAGATGATTACGGAAATAATGCGGACAGCGACTCTATAAAGAATGTCGGATAATTAAAATATATTTGACTTAAACGATCTTTATTGCGACTGTGAAGTATTCTGCACACGCCGGCTTGGCTAAATTGAATTCCCGTCTCAAACATGCCACTCTCATTGAAGCCAAGTACATTCTAGTTGTTCACGCAGGAACGTTCTGGTACGAAACGCCAAATCGTACGATTAAATAGGGGTCTTTGCTTTTGTTTTTGTATACAGCAAGCAAAACGGAAAATTGTATTGCTACCAAACACGGTTATACGCATTTACATGAGCGTCAGCGCTGCAGAAGTGAACTTTAGAGCTATAGGGAACTATAGGGCCTTGCCGACCGCTGGATTATGAAAATGAGAATCTCATAAGGAAAGGGCACCCACGAAAACCATTGAGATGTAAGACTAGAGTGCGATCGCAGAAAGAGCGGAGGGCATAAACCAATAAATGCATCCCTTAAACATGAGTACCTGCAGGTACTAATAGAGCCTTTGGGCCTCCTACCCTTACGATAAGAGACCAAAATGTTAGCATATAATGCGGTACATAAGGGGTACATGTGTCTGGTTGTAGTAGTATTTGCTGAAGCAGTCGTAGAACCAATAGCTATTGGTCGACGGGCGATTTATATTCCAACGTATGTATTTCAGTAGGTTTTGTAGATGCATATGTATGTGCGGGGTTGTAATTTACGGCCGGTTGAAAAGGGGGTTGAAGCGGAGTTAAGTCTAGTTTACATGCTATGATCAAGGACGAGCCCGCTCTCAGAGCGCAGTCAGAGAGCGCTGTTACTGGCTGTCAAATGCGTTTGGTACTCGGGAGCGAGAATAGGCTGTTAACCAGGGTACTAACAGAACTGCTTCTCTGTTATAGCTGTTCCCCTGAGCAATATCTTTTGCCCGCTATTCCTAAAATGCTTGAGACCATTTTAACTACACGCCTGCAAAATCTCTGCAAATCACCTACACATATCTCCAACACAGCATGGATTTAGAAGGCGGCGATCACTACCCTACCACAAATGTATTAGAGTTCACCTCCTCCATCATTAAAGGCTTTCAAGGAAACTTACTCAAGGATGGTGTTAAGCTCTGTTTGCAGTATAAGGACACTTCATTTCACTTTCGTTTGCAATCCGATTTCTATACCTTTCAGTCATGATGTTATGCAAATTTTTTACACCGAAATGCCTCGAAATGTAAAGTAAATACATTTCATCGTTCCAGTCCCTTCTTGGCGCTTTATGATGTTTTTCACTTGATAGATTGTGTTTTTAGAGTATTAGTTCTATTAGAGTTATTAGAGTAAGTTCTAATTTTCCTCGTATATTTGTCTAACAGCCATCTTTCACAACGCGTTATGCGACAGCGACCCTCGGTCGGTTGGGCGGGAGCAGTGCTGCGTTTCTACCTGGGTCCGCGCGTGATAGAACTCCGGTGGGCCGCTACTTAGCCACCGCATAACTAAATCTTTGTGCTGTAATCCCAGATAGTCCCAGATATTCAGTATTATCAGATCACTAGTAGTCCATACTGCAGCTGTTTATGAATGGACCGATCGGATCCGATGACTTGTAAAAGGTTTGTACTAAAAAGTAAAATTTTAAAAGTAAAGTAAAAAAAGTAAAATCTGTTACGAACATGTTTAGAAGATTGCAGTATTTCTAAACATTTCTGAATAAAGTACGTACATAGCTGAAAAATTCCAAAGAATATACAAGGGCTATGAGGTATTATTACTTTGACATTGTTCTCCCTGTTTGTGCAAGAGCCATAGAGAACGAGACCAAAACCGTGGAACGAAACAATAGACAAAGCCAACTGAATGAAATAAACGACTTTGTTTATCAGGATCTGTAGTGGTAGCTACCACTAGCCTTTGTCTGGAAGCACTTCATGAAAGGGGACTCGCCACTCCTTTCTTTCTTATCTGCGTAAAAATATACGCAACAATTTGAATGTGTGCAGGGAGAGCAGCCCCGTACTGCTGTACATATGAGTATGATGGATGATAACAAAAGTAGATCCCAGACCAATCAAAAGCGGAATTTGTTCGATTATGAACAAATATCCGATTGGATACAATAAATTTATAAATACAGAAACATCAATGCATCTCTCATGTAAGGACAGTCAAATCTGGGGGTCGTTCCTAAGGAGTAGTAAGTATCGAAAGCAATCAGTGTCATCCACTGGAAGATTATATTGGGAGCTTGACCAGCGTAGGAAGGAACCTTCTGCTCTACACGAAGGGAGAACGAAGGCAGAAGCGCAGTAGCAGCTATCTATACAGCATAAAGCCGCATTCCTAAATATATAATAAATAAATAATACAAATAAATTAATGTATGAATAATGAATAAGACATTGATTGCAGCGATTGACTGTTTACAGTTTATAGCTGCTTATTTATTGATAACACGGATCCCGGGTTATCAGCATTTGCTCTAAATCCTCTATAATGAATATGAGTCAGTAACCAAAGTAGCATGTGTGTCAGCTCAGAGTCGAATGGATAACTTTACCAATTAGAAGATGAGGGGAATAGTTTCCACCGGGTCACAAATTTCCTTTGGTGCACAAACGCCAAATTTGATTTTCCCAATTAGCGTTATACAAAGGAAACGTCAGGCCAGTTATCTTTTCTCTGCAACATGCGAAGGGCTTGCCAGATGAACTCTCATCTCCAAAGGAGTGGATGGAGGGAGTGACGTAGCTCCGGATGATTGTTTCCGGCCGTAGGGAAACGTAGGCAACGAAACTCAGCTCCTGTGCTCCTACTTCTGACTATACGCCCTTTTGAGTATTGTCTGGGTTGTGCTTGGCTTTGTACGCTGCTCCAATTGTCAGTTAAAGCTCACTTTCAGCACCACCAAAGTGTACCACAGGGCCACGAAATAACCAAATGCATGCTGGGACAGTCCAATAACAGGGTCAAGTTGGGGTCATAAGAACTACATTTAAGCTCGACCGGATCGGAATTTGCTGCAAGAAATTTTCTTAAGCGCCGTGCAATCTGCCACTGCAACGTTTGCCTGCGTGCAAGGACAGTAGGAAACGAGTGCACAAGTGCTTTTAATTTGTTTTCCGGCATAATTGGGCAACTTCTGAGTACCAGCACACGCACAAGCAGACGCACATTAGCCCAACAAGCGCATGTGACGACTGGTGCAGGGGCAGGGACAGGGGCAGGGGCAGCAGCGAGGGAGTCGTCAAGGCTGTATGCCACCCGGCACACTTCGGTGGCGTCGAAGTTCGACTTGAGAAGCTGATACGTTCCGTTCTGCACTTAGCAGAGGACCCCAGCACGTACCCCGCATGGTACGAAATGCTTACCCTGGGATAATTACTTCAAATGTCACAATAAGTTCCACGCTTGGCTGCTGCCGTTAGCATAATTAATAATACAGGCGTGACCCGGCAGAAGTCCAGCAGTCTGCAGCTCTCCCGGATCTCCTCCACTCTTGGCTGGAGCTCATGCGTGTGTGTGTTGGCGCCACTGCATTATTTATGAACTGTCTGGCGTCCGAGGTCGCCATTGACAACTTGTCGTCTCCTCAGCCATGACTTTGATGGGTCGGTAATGGGGCAGGCCGACGTGGAGGTGGAGGAGTGGGAGGCACTGTGCGTATAGCATGCCCATGCCTCATTCGACACTTCAGTTCGCATTAGCTGTGGCAAACGCAGATTGAGTCAATCATCGGTAGACCACAGACTCCGCGCTCATCAGAAACATGAAGAGCAGCTGTTGGCCACCAGCAACTCGGAGCGGGGGAAGGCGTGCCTAGCCGCAGCTCTTATGGCAGTCCGTCGAGGTCATTAATCAATTTCGCCATGCCGGGAGACTCACGGAAGGACTCACCATCCGAGGCTGAGATGGAGCAACAAATGCCCCGAAAGTTATGGCCGACGGTATGTTGAAAGTGCTACAAGGCAATAAACACTGAATTGCGCATACGACATGTTGCACCAGAATCGCCAGCGAAAATGTGCTGACCACCGAACACAATGGGATAGAATGGGATGGAAATGAAACGGAACGAAACGGAACGAAACGCAGCGGTCACACGGTTACCGGATACTGTAAGTCTAACCTGAAATTCAACAATAAAAAATGTTTATTTAACATTATGCTGGCTGCGAGGGAGGCAGCCGCTGCGGCTGAGTCGGGAAAGAGGTCATATCGTTTAGCTTTTATTAGTGTTTTTGTTCATGTTTTATTGGAGTTCTTTTTTATTTTTGCTTTTATATCTGCAGTGCAAAAGCCAGGCAAGACCAGGCCGGACGCCCAGTCCCTTGCTGTGAAGGTCAAAGCGGTCAAAACGTCCGCGTTTCCGGCCTACCAGCCCCATTTTGATGACTGTGAGGACCCGCACTTTAAAGTGAGCATTGGGCGAAGGGTGCTCGCGAAATATTGAATCTGAGGAGCACCTGCAATTGATATCGCATGCCTGCGAACTGGCCAGGGAAATTAATACTCGTTACACACACAGTCGCAGATTTTTCATACATGACTCATACATAAAGGGATGTAAAATGTTTAGTGGCTGCCTGTGCTGTGTTGTTGGGAAGAGCGCACGCAATGTGCGTCCTGAAATGTGCACTAAAACTTTGCGATGCAGCAAATGAAACTTTGATTTGTTGCCGGGAGCTCTGGTTTATGCACTTGTGTGGAGCTGTTCAGTCACGTAATCTCTGTTGAGGGGCTTTTTGTTCTCGGTGTTTAGTCGGTGGCAGCGGCTGCGGTTGGCCATTACATTCCAACCACGACTCAGAATACGTACAAACAATTTACAATTTACATTAGAACATTTAAATATTTATACAAAAATAATAATATAAGAATTCCAGGCTATTGGAAGGACCCAAGCCAAAGACTTTGGTTATTAAGGTGGAGTGGTAATTGACTATTCGCAAATGTCGTAATATTCTGAATCATCAATCAGGGTGATTTTCGAAATTTCAATGAGATATTTCAGCAGTGTAATTAGCTTCCAGGTGGTAGGTCGGTCTCCTTGGGCCGTAATGAAATTGTCGTATTTTGAACTGGCTCAGCTCAGCGAATACTCGGGCAAATACTCGTATAATGATCGCAGGCCAATGCACTAATGAATGTGACCATAATGTGTCATCAGAGAAACTTTTCTGCTGGCCAACTTTCGAACAAGTTTCTTGTACACTTAAGGCCGAACAGAACAAATGGAATTAAATTAACACAGAACTGTTGGGAAACTTTGTCAAGAGCAGCGCAGAGCCGACGAATTCTGGCTTGTTGAGCGTGACAGCGGACTCCAGTCTACGAGTATTGCCAAGAACCTGAATCGCCCCCGACTCACAAGACGACAAAAAACTTTCGAAGCCTTTTCTTCGAAAGGGCTAATTTGATCGATTGCCGTTGGCGCTGTTTTGCGGCAAGTAAAGGACATCCAAACCATATTCTGAATATGTACTCTAGATACGGGAGCGGAGTCTTTAGTGTCATTTCACTCTTAAATCCTGATTTCTAGTGTCTGGTTCGTACTGGGACTCGTACTGTACAGATTTCTCCGTTCGGGTTGGATACGGCACAGTGCACGACAATGGCATCCGATGATCTGGAGGGCAAGAAGGCCACTCGATTGTAATAAAATCAGAAATATACTCGCCTGGCATTTAGCATAACAAAGCCCGCCCTTAAGCGCTTCTCCTGGGGACGGTTTGGAGACTGGCCGGTGCCCGCATATTGCTTTGCTTTACACACACTGTACATATTTGCATATTTTGTATGTCACATTTTCATATATTGGCTCAAAATCCTGCAGCCTTCATTTGGCACATGCCCATACCACAGAGGACGCCGACGCCATGAACGAATAAATTAAATTCTCTATGCCATTCGAGCGCCCGTCCATCCGGCGTGTCCACAAAGTTGCGTTATTTTAATGAAATCGATTTCTGTGCAATCACAAAAAACCCCCAGCTGACTTAACTTTGTATGCAGATGCGCAGTGTATTTTTTAATGAAAGAATAAAATATTGTTCGAATATGAATGAATATTGCAAATCGCAAATTCTCTCACAAATCGGTGACATCGAGGTGACATCAACTTTCCAATGCTTTCAAATGCACAAAAATCGGACAGACGGCAGATCCGTGGTCAGCGCTGAGCATGGCCATTAACGTGGCCGAAGGCGCGCCGCGGGTACGAATATAAAAATCCTGCTTCGGAAATCATTTTTGGTTTTATTTTGTTCGCGATAAGCAAAATGCCATCTCCAATAAAAAAGAATATAAAATTGTCATAAAGAGCGGAGCGGGATGATGCCAGAATTCGCGAAGGTGCGCACAGACCCCAGGGTCCACCCAAATCAAATCAATAACAGAGTCAGGGCACTGTCACTGCTGTTTTTATGGTGCTTTTTACAGCGGGCACGCGTGCCTCAATTCGAGCATAATGTCCCACACGCCGTATACGCAATATTTCAATTACCTTCTGCCTCTTAATTGCGCTGTGTCGGCCACTCAGCAGACGAAGTTGCCCCTCTCCAGAATGTTTCAGGGTCCAAGACAGGAAATATACCAACAACAACATTTTGAACTCTCCAGCACTCAAAGGACAGCCACATAGAAAGAGCTCTCGGCCTCGAGCTAAATGACCAAACGGTCGCACATGCCACACACGACGACAGTCAGTTTCACCCTTGCAACCCTTCTACGTGACAGGTCTGTGGGGGCTTATCACAGCTGTCGACTTAAAGTGTGGAAGAAACTATTTAGTTTATGAGCTGGCACGTCGCGTCGTGGATTCGTTCAGAGCGAAACCTTAATAAATTACAAAATGTATGCGCACTTCACGAGCGGGACAGGCGGCAATTTGGGAGGACCTGGCACCTTCACCCAAAACATTCCCCCGTGAGAAAATAGTCATTTACATGCTGAAGTTTTCGCTCCGATAAACACTGAACACAAACAAGGGGCCAGGGGCCGGGCGCCAGGGGCCAGGGGCGTGAGAGCAAATGCGCAGCGTTGCAACCGCTAAAAATGGCTAAAAATATTCGTTTGCATATGCAAAAATGCTTTGAAGGACCTTTTTTCCACTCCGCCATCACCCGCCCTGTGACCCAAGGTGCTGGCACCCAAGACCGCTGCGAGCGAGCTCTGAGGCCGTTGGCTTTCGCACCTGGCTGGGTATGGATGATGCTACTGCTTCTGCTATGTGGGGGACTCGCACATACATATGAATGTACATATCTCTGGGCTAGCAATTAGCGCCACGTGTGCACTGGGATAACGCTGCAGTGGCAGTGACGCCAGCAAGAGTAGGAAAGTCGCAACTAATCATAAGACCATTCTTGAATGCAGTCGTATTTAGTAATATTTCATCACCCGAACCTGCGCTCCAGTACCCCCTCTCCGGAAACTCTTTCCAAATCCATCAAAAAATGAATTACGTATCAAATATATGTTCGAGTAGGAGCATGTTGGTTATTCTCGTATACATTTTTGAATCTAATGGACAGAGCATTGATTTTCCTTTCGTTGAGATTGCTGGCTATGCCAAGAGCAAGAAATACTATGAATACGAACTGAGTTCTCGTTTTAGACTATCTACTTGGATGGATGCCACCCACATCAGGACGAGCTCGGGTGCTGCCATCGGATCGGGGCAGGGACCTTGTGCGGCGCGGTGGGTAAGAATGTGATTTATATAAAGTGAGTGGGTGTTGTTGTCATGCTCTGGCACTTCGGTGGATGCATCTGCTTCTGGCGTTATGATAGAGCTGTCGATGATGGCTGATGATGTTTCAGCCATGGCGCAGACACTCTCTGGCTTCAGTGGCTCACGATGTCATCAAATGCACGCCCGCATCTGCACACATGCCGGGCCAGTGCTTCATAAAGGCGCATCCACAAGATGTCGTTAGTTTGCAAATAATGTTTTTGGCATCCGCAGTGTTGCCTTTGACGCTGCAGTCGTCAATGCCACTCAGGGGGTGCCGAGTGTTGGGTCGGTTGCCCTGGGACTTCACGATGATGATGACGATGACGGCGTCAGCGGTGCCGAAGGGCTGACCAAGACACGATGCATGATGAGTGATGAGCGGTTTCTCCATCCCATGTCCTGTCCTGTGTTTACTTTGAGCTCGGCTCCAGCAATTAGGGCGACATCAATTTTGGCGCTTCCCACAGCCAAAAGGCTGAACCGCCTTTTGAACCGTCTCAAAATAGTCCTTGCTTTCTTTGATGTGTATGGGGAACACGTCCTTTTTTCTCTGGCCATCTCACCACTAAATTAACTACAACTTATTTAGATTCTGAATAAGTTAACATTAGGTTTAAAGTATAATAACTGCGATAAAGTTGATAGATTCTTCTTGAGCGGATGCTACAGTCTGATGAAAACTGTGAGTCGAGTGTGGCATGATGGTACGAGGATTACAAATCGCTGGCTGAAAGTTTCTGAAGCGATGTCAAACGCTTTCCTAGGCGGAATTGGAGAAGGAGGTATCAGAGGCGCTGCCTTGGGCTGGACTCAAAGGCGCTGGCAAGACAGCCGGCCTCGGAATGCGGGCGCGCACATTGCTTGAAGGAATTCAAGGCACAAAATGAGGATCCAGTGGGGCCTGTCAGCCGGATGTGGAGATGTGCATCGTGTTCTGTGTGAAGTCGCCATAAAATGCACAAAACAGACGGTCCCAGCGCCGCTACAGTTGGCCAAGTTCGCCAGTTGTCTGATTACCGCTCGAGTTTAGCGGGGTGCATGTGCATGGCAGGGCACCGCGTCTCGCGTCTCGCGCCTCGCGCCTCTTGCGTCCTGCCCCGGGCGAGAGTCCGTGTCTGTATAGTCGACGGCATCCGCATCCGCGTCGCGGAGTTGTCACCGCCGAGCATATGGCCGCATTTCCTTAAACACATAAAACTGTTTTAGCGCTTCCCTTTCAGCCGTCCTTGAGAGGCGTTAATGGGCATAAAAAACCCATACAGAACAGATATTCAGGAGCTCAGAGCGAGAAATACGCCAGTCACGAACCGCACATGCAGCACCAGCACAAAAACCAGATACGGAGCGGAGCTTTGTCTCTGCTACTTTTGCCTTTGCCTCCTTCTGCTCCTTCTGCTCCTCCTTCTCCTTTTCCTTATCCGGTTGGGCCAGTGGACGGGGACGAGTCCGCGCTGGAGCCTGCACCCGACAACTGCAACACTTACGCAAGCATTATCGTGCAACCCAGCTCCTCATTTGCAGTCATTTGTAGTCCTTGCAATTGGCCCGGGGGACAGTGCCGTGCTGGGACGGCGCGGAACTGGTCGCGGGACGGGAACCGGGACCGGGAACCGGGAGACGGGAACCTCTTTGCCACGGCAAGTGGCAGCAAGAAGTGGCAATTCACTTCACTCCAGTGGTGGTCGCTTTTTGTGCCTTTATGTGGTAGCCGTCTTTTAGGGTGCCCCGCTTCTGCGGGCATGCACGTTGCACGATGGTGACAGTGGTTGTTCCAGCCGCGCTGTTCCGCCCTTTGTTCAGCCCGAGTCTTTCCACGCGATAACTTTAGGCGTCAAAGCAAAAAGCGCCAGCCGAACAACACCCCAGAAGAGGACAACTGGATATTGTGTCGCCTTGACGGAAATACTCGTACTCGTCCGCGCCAAATGGCAACAAGACGGGCACGCAGATTTATGTGGTGCGGAATTGTTTATCGTCATCAGATTGAGACGGGCTTGCCGAGAAGGTGTGTATAGAAACTCCCATAGTGCCTTTGAGAGGCGGATATAATCGAATATAAATATGCCAAATACCTTCATCTGAAATGGCACTTTTTTTCCACATCGTGTGGCCGCGAAATGATCGGCTCTCCTAAGTTCAAGCGGCCGACGAGTCGAATCGAATTTCATTTAATAATTGCCTTCATAAATTACTTAGCGTTCACTTCATTATTTCTGCAGCAATAAACGTCATACCGGTACCACGGGACCCCCTCCCCGTCCCAAGGGCCGCTACCATTGGAGGAGACAAATTGCCAAGAATAATTCTGCGCTGAAATTTCGAGTTTGTCGTGCAGCACAGCCTGGTCTCTGGTTCGCCGTATCCGTCCTCGTCCCCGTCCCCGTCCCCGTCGTCACACTCCTAGTCTTGGTCTTTGTTATTACTGCTTGCTGTGTCGAACAATTGCTGGAAATTAATTTCGTATTTGACTCCTGGTGCCAATGCAGCTCCAGGGACGGGCACGAGAACGATCTCGGCGACGGACTGCACTTATCCACAAAGGCACTTATCGTGAGTGGGGTACTTGCATCCGCTTCCGCGTTCGTTCTCCTAATGCACACCCATCGTGAGTGCCTTACTGCCGGCTCCGAATGGGGCGTCTAGGTAATAAAGTGGCGGGGATTCAACCGTATGTTGGCACAGGGTGCCCGGCCGGGAAATGAGCTGCAAGCAGTTCCGTTGCCTGGATAACGTCGCCTCTCACTCTACTTGCGGAAAATCTTCATTGGAAATTACATCACAATTCGCTCTGTGCGACTAAGGTCGTAATTTAAGCAAGGATGAACGCTCCAGCTCCAGACTTGTAGACTTTAAAATACGGAGGATAACATTTTTATACCCGATACTCAAAATGAGTATAGTGAAAGTGAATGTGTGTAACGTTCAGAAGGAAGCGTTTCCGACCCCTTAAAGTATATATATTCATGATCAGCATCAATATCCGAGTCGATTGAGCCATGTTTGTCTGTCCGTCCGTCCGCCCTTGAGCTAGAGCAACGATACTTTGTATCCAGACTTCTGTGATATGTCACTATTACAAGTGTATTTTGAAACTTCGCCGCGTCTCAAAAAGTTACTGCTCGTCAATTCTTTGTATAAGTTTTTGAAATATGCAGTGCAGTGTACAATTTTTTTTTGCGATTTTATATATATCCCCTGTGCATAAGAGTGCTTTTCAATGCTTAAATAAATTTTATTGAAATATGCTTTTTATTCTAAATAAATAAAAATCAAGCCAGTCGGAATGTTTTCTGTTGCTGCCAACTTACTTCGACATGAAGATACGTGGTACTCGGATTCTATATTCTCTTTTTTGATGAGACAATTTCTCTGTGCAAACGAATCTGGAATCTACCAAAGTCCTGGATTTAATTACAGCTGAAGCTTCGCGTCTGACATTTGCAAGTATCATTCGCAGATAATAGTTACAATGTGAAGCTGTCCCACCAACGGTAGGGATATATGTAGCTTTCTCTTCTTCACTAGAACGACCGAATCGTCCTTGTTCTTATTTTTCTGCCATCACCATTACCAAGTCAAACGCCGTTGATTTTTTCCACCCAAATGGGCCCTACCTCTCTCCTCCCAAGAATCAAAAAGAAAAGCAAGAAACATCAGCATTAATTTCTTAAGTTTGCTTTTGGCATTTATGTGAGCCAACCAAATCCGAGCCTCTGAAACGAACCATTTCGGAAAGAGTCCTTCCTCCTGAGCAGCTTGAAATTGAGGAATAAAGTGCTGCCACAGACGTTTCCAGCGCCATGTTGGCCGCCATTACAAAGTCGATCTAATTATATACCAGAACGTGTTATTGTTGCTTAAGCCGGGCCCATATACAACGAAAAGGGGGGGAAATGCTAAGTAAATCTATTTGTATGCGAGTTTTTGTGGTTTGTTTTTGTCCCGACACCAATCGCTTGCGGCTTGCCTTGGGAAACGGAATTTGCATTTTCAGCCGAATCTGCCAGTGACACCGCTTCTCGACGTCCTTTCCCCCCGTCCATTCCCACTTGGCGTACATGGAGGAAGACACGGGCGTACTGCCAAAGTGCCAAGCGAGCGAAAAAGTGGCAGAGCATTATACGTTCCGGGCCCGTCTACGGTTCCACTTCCGGGGAGCCCACACCTAATTCCCACTCACATGCAACAGATTTGTGTGCGATTCTCAGTTAGAGCTCCCCGGCTGGAAACTGGAAACTCAAAACTATCGACTGGTCTTCGTTTCATGGGAGGTGAGGCAGGGCAGTCAATTTCGCCTTTGAGGCGGCGTGCATTATACGAGCATGCTGCATGGCGAGCATGGCCTGTGGATCCTTTGTTGGCCTCAATCACAGTACCGGCAGTACTCCATGGCCCTCAGTCAAGGGACAAATCCATGCCCACAGCTGACTCTGATTGAGAGTGTGCCTTGCATCTGTTTTTATGAAGCCATCTCCCTCAGGAGCCCTCCTCCCCCGCCAGGCAGTCAAAGTCAGCCCGTAACGGCCAGATTAATGCGATGCATTCATCACTCGGTCGGAGGCGGACAGCCAGTGACGTATGACGGTGGCGGCAGAACTAAAATGAAATTGCGAATGCCGAGCATCAGAAGTGCAGTTAAATTGAATTCTGAACTTTGCCCTTGCCAGGTACTGACGTCGGCACCAGCTTCAGCTTTAGCACCAGCACTAGCACGCGTCCACTCCATCCAAGGGAACCCCCAAAAGACACTCCCTAGAGATGGGTGCGTGCACCATGCGATATACTCAAAGATTGGCAAAGTTCATTAAACATGATTCGATAGTTTATAAAAACGAAATCATACATGCTCTATTAGCTTTGGACACAACCCTAGTAGCATATGGTATTACTCGTATATAAAATTTAATTTATAACGAAATTAGTGGCTCAGTCAAATATTTACCGTTCCCTTCTCTCATCCGAATAAGTAAGTGTTCTTCAAGGTGGAGACTTGGCCATGTCTGCGCACACTGTACATATTGGTAGGCTGTCTGTTGCTGCGAGCAGTTCGTCGTTTACCAGCTTACTGGATTCAAACTTTATATTAAATAATACGTACGCACATATATAGCCATGCACGTATGCGTATGCGTATGCGTAATGGCACAATTAAAACGGAATCGAGCACTTGCGTTTATTTGCTCAAATAACCAGAATATATGCACTCGGGCACGGAGTCGCAGCTAGCCCTTGTGCAATGCACACGCAAGTCCCTCTCCCGTCGCGACTGTTTGCACTAACTTTTGCATTGTTACAGTCGTAAATATTTGCCAACCGTTTAATGCTCGTTAAGCGATGCCAATAACTGCACACAGAGTCCCAGCCAGTCCCAGACAGTCCCTCCCCAAACGACCATGGATTCCTTCATGGTGGGGCCTCACGCCCCCACTGTGCTTATGACCACATCTCCGCTGCATGTTCGACAATGAACTAGAGAGTGCGAGTGCACGGACTCAGTTCCGAGCGACCGCGTCCGCCGTAGTCCGGAGTCCGGAGTCCGTAGTCCGTCTACAGTTTGTCGCTGGGTGCAGGCCTTAAAATGTGGCCGCCTGCTGGTAAATTTTCCAACATTTCGTTTCGTTTAACTTTCGATATCCCAATTACCTGACCACGAGTGGTACGCGCCAAGGCCAGCTCATCTAAAATTCTTTCGAATCAGTCATGTGTGATTACGTACTTATGCACACATGACACAACTATGTATACAGAGAGGCGGGCAAAAGGACAATAGCCCAAGGAAAAGTAATGATGCGACAAGAGTCGATCCTGATCAAAAACTTGCAATTGTAAATCATGTACACAAGAGTAGAGTTTCCTCAGTAGAGTAGAGTAGCGTTTCCTTTGTATTCAAAAACATTGTTCTTTTGTTTTTGTATAAATGATTTACAAGTTAAGCTTTTGTAATGGCGATACATGGTATATACTTGTACAAATGTATATATGTACTCATAGATGTGCACATATTTCCAGTGCAATCATAGCAAAACAGAATAAGCCGGACTCATAAATAGGCACTTTTCAGCACCAGTAATTGTGTGCGTTCTGAACGTCCTTTTTTTTAACAGTTTTATCCATTTTTTATTTGCTGTGAATCTGTAATGGCGACTTTAAATATATATACATATGCATGGCAATCGAAAGAAACAACAAGTTACGAGTATGAAACAAAAGAATACAATTTTGGGGAGGAACTGCAAAACAATTAATAAAACGCGTAGGAATTTTGGTACAGTATTAATTTAAATACACATAGCATGTGCATTGAGAATTCTATAAAAAGTCACGTGTGAGGTATACATTCAATTCATGCGTACAATTCACGAGTAGCGGATAAAAACACCGTCTCTTTTTTAATTTAATATACATATGTATTAGCTCTAGAGGAAAATGAAACTGTTCTAAGTTCAATCCTCCTCAGTTAAGAGCGAGATACGATATGAAAATGTACCCTTATTTGACATTTGGTGAACAAATTCTTACAATAAAAGAGATTTAAGGTATTCGGACAGGATTCAGAGGGAACATAGTCCTGGACACACGATACAAACGGATATAGCTGCCTGCCCCTTCTGCTTCCTGTGTATGAGCATGCATAATGGCTTTTAAAATAGCATCGTTTTTTTTTTTGTTTGGATAATATATAATTGAGTTGACTCAAAGATGCAGCCTACGAGTCACCCTCCAAGGGATCTTCAAAGTTGCCAAGTACGGAAGGGCGGTAAATGCAAGTTTCTAATGCCATTGCTCGTGGGAAGTAGGAAATATTCGCCCAGGTGGGCGCCTTTACCAGTAGGAAGAAAGTTCGCCGTCGGGCACCTAATCCTTTTGAAATTTCAGGGAGGTGCAAGTTGATGCCGACGTCGGTCCTCCTGCACAGGTGGGTCGGTGCTAATGCGTCGATGAGCATTATCAGTTTTCAAATTTCGCGGTGCTAATAAATTTTGCCTAAATTATTTTCAAACTTTGGTAGGGAGAAAACAAACTTCAAAGCTCAAGCGAAATGAACAGTTTTCCGAACTTGTCCCAGGTCTCT
Organism: Drosophila persimilis; assembly: GCF_003286085.1. NCBI lineage: Eukaryota > Metazoa > Arthropoda > Insecta > Diptera > Drosophilidae > Drosophila > Drosophila persimilis. Next base: position 26,157,985 of record NW_020825288.1, on the reverse strand, counting down.
ATGCCCGAAAACGTTTAAATCTACTTATATATATGTACATATATACCTAGTATGTGTGTGATGTAAGAACCATTCCAAAACTCTAATAAGAGTATCAAAGCATTCAACCACAACCTCAAACACACACACAAACGCACTAAGGGGAATTCATAAGCCTGAGTTCTGCTGGCAAATAATTCACACATACTTGTAGTCGTGGCTGGGAATTAAAGTAACATACGACGAGGTCCGCTCTGCTCTTGAACCGACTATGAAAAATAATCTGGCGCTGTAAAAACGGAAGCCATCCTGCATATAAATTACAGCTAGACACTCACCCGCTCTGCAGGAGTGCCGAAAAAGGAGTGTGGAGTGTGGCAGCTTAAAAGGTGGGGATGTGGGGGCTATGAGTGCCCATGGCCATAGTGCAGACAGCGTCAATGTTTTGGTAATGTCCAGCAAGTTTTTGCATATATTTTTGCAGGTTTTGTTCTTTCTAGGTTTAATTAAAATAAAATACGTTTATGGTAAAATGGAAGCAGATCAGACTTTCCACTATCTCCCCATTGAGGTAGCCTTTCTAGGTCAACTTTTAAATTTGGTATGGCTGGGGACTGCCATTTATCTAGAAAACCATTCTGTGTCCAAGCGCCTGGTTTACCAGCGGAGACTTGAAACCGCATCAATGTCCATCGTGGAGCTTTTAATTACTGGTTCGTAATGGTACAGCGCGTAAAGAAAATAATACTGTTACATAAAGTGTGAAATATGAAAGAAGGTTGGAGGGCGGGACCGCTTTTTTGTGTACGCTGGGCCGTTGGTAATGAGTCCTTTCCCTGATTATCATATTTAGGTACATTCGACGGACCTGCTCGCCAAGTCCCGGCTCTGCCCGAGCCTCGCCCCCAACGGGAAGTCCCCAGTACGTTCCCAGAGCGACGATTTTCCCTTGTCCTTGTGGGCTCATAAAATTCCGCCACTCACTGTGCAGTTGAGAGACGGGAGCCCCTGGGGAAAGAGTTGTTTGCTATCAGATTATCACTTCATCGTCCTCGGCTCCATCTATCACCAGACATTGCAGGGTAAAATTATTAGGGTTTGTTTATCTACATATATGACGAAAGGAAAGTACTTTAAACTGTATGTCTATATTGTACGTTCATTCGAATAACCAGTAAGAAAAAATGCTTACGTAGATCGATAACGTTTCATTTTGCACAATGGACAAAAAATAAATGATTTACGACGACCGACTTCAAATTAAGTAATTACTGGTCAGTACTGATATTTGAATCTCTCTCTCATGGGAGAGCTCCCACGAGTATTTTTCACATCTGCACTGCTCTGCTGTTGGTGATTTCTCGTCGTTTATTGACCTATTCACCCCGTGGTACGGCCTTCCATTGGATGAGTCTGGAATGGGAATGGGTAGGTGTTCATCCATCAGAGGCTGAAACCCTGAATTGTTCCCCCACCGCCTCAAGATAACTTTGCATATGGTCGACTTTTGAAGGCCATCATTTGACGACCCCAGCCCATGCGCCCACACGACCACGCGCCCAGGCGCCCCTTTTTGTCATTGAGTATTTTCGTTTGCTTTCCTGTCTTTTTGTGTATTTTCTTATCGGCTCATTTGGTGCGGGAAAACGCTGGTCGAGGACGATGGCGGGGTGCCGAGTAGTGAAAGGTTGCTTAAGTTAATGTTATTGACTCTGAGTCTTAATGGAAAAATGAATGGTGGGACGTGCTTCGGCATTAAGAGCTTTGTTCCGATTTCCTTAACGGCATTTGCATTCAAATTTCGGCATGGCATTGGGCTGCAGAGTGTTCCTGGGCGTAATTCTTGGCTCAGATTGGCTCTGTAGCTCTTCGCAATCAACACACAGTTTGAATGGATTAAACGGAGTTGTATGACCTTTTGGTAAAGACGCTGCTCGAACAGGGGGACGGATCTTGTCGCTGCTAGCTCTCCCACTTGATCATACCCATACATAATAGAGGCTTGGTAATTTAATGTATGCTTTTACACTTCGAATACCGAGTCGATGAGGACGTGGGTAGTATGTAGTAGAACCTACATACACGAGAGGCAATTCTCTGGGAGCCGTCTGACAGTAGTCCTCATACTCGTATGTGTAATGGGTTGTCGAGTATAAGGGTGGGAGGACAATAAATTTTCATGAATTCTCTTTCAAGAAACAATAGATGGTATTTATTTTGTGATTTATTTGGTTAAGTGGTTGCCAGAGCTGCTGCCAATCCTCGTCACCCGACCCGACGCCGACCCCAACCTCGTTGGTGTTCCCGTTCCGTGCTCTCTGCAGTTTTACTTTCGCTCTGCCGACTGGTCTGGGCGCCGGCAATGGCAGTGGGACCGAAGCAGGACCAGCTGCGGCTGCCATTATTATTATTCCCGCAGCACGCCTGAGAAAATCCTTGGAATTCAGCAGCAAAGGGGAATGTCAGCATCTATCCACCACAAACGGCGGTCTCTGTGACTGCCTGTGCCTCCTACTTTCTTATTTCGCCCAGTGTGTGTGTATCTCTATCTCTGTGTCGCTATTCTCTAGATGTGTCTGCAAATGCGCGTAGACGTACGTACGAGTATACATGTTCATTCGAAGGTTTTTGTGCGGAAGAATCGAGCTTTATTTTAAATTCATGCATAGCTTGCTTAGCGGCATCTTCTGCATTCGAGCCGTGCTCACACATTCACTTGCCGGCCCTACGTTATTCCCCTGCCATCGCAGATCGCAGTCCCAAAAAGCAAAAGAGTAAGGAGTGTGCACATACATACAACGTACACAATATGTATGTCAGTTTGATACATGTACATACATATAGTATTTATGTACGTCTGTGATGATAGTTATAGCCCATATTTACACATGTAAAGCGAAGGACTGTGAGATGATTTATCCAAATATAACAAGTTATCACACAAAATGCTAATTATTGTGGTGCTGTGGTTACAATGTATGTTAGCCAAGCTCTACTCCTAAATGGACCTCACTTGCACCAGGTGGAATGGTGTCTCTCCAATAGACACCATCCTCCTCCTGTTGTGATGATCGCTTGAGTTCTCTACGAAAGGCGAAAACAGAAAGGGGCTTCTGCGAAGATATCCAATTACATTTTAATCAAGCTGTGCCCAACTTTGCCAAGGAATGTCACTGGGTCAGAATCTGGTCGCCGACTCGAAGAGCAAGATGAATTGGGGCTTATCCGCCCGAACAATTGCTCATGTACTTATGGTATTATATTATCGTGAAATGGAAATTAGCAAACAATTAAATAACTTCAAAGGCGCACTCGCTGCTGTAGTGGCAGTAATCATGGCCTAATCTCTGGCTTCTGCAGCAGAAGTTTCCTTCTCTGCCGCTGGATCCCGACCCCGACCACCCGTCACATCACTCCCCTTGTGCCAAGTAATCTGGCGGTTACTCCTTTGGTTTTAGAAAATAGCTGACTGTCTGACTGGCAGCTGAGCTGGCGGGCTCATTCATCATTGTTGAGTCTTATTGTGAATAATAAATGTTGTTTTATTAAGGCCGACGTTTTAATTTGTTGACGCTGGTTTATGGTTCGCCGGTTTGTTGATTTTGTAATTTGTCAATAATTACATCGAGTTTGGTTTGTGGTTTGTTTGCATTTTAATTCATTTAAATGTGGCTGATGTGAGCGAGACTGTTTTGGGACAGTTCAGTTCACCATCGAACTGATACTCTACTTATTTTAAATTAAATTTGTATATACCCATACCTGTCTTTGTCTTCGCTCGATAGCTATGCTCGACATGGTCTTTGGTGAAGGCACACTTTCGCAGTCAAGCCCACCAAGCCCAACCCAACCAAATCCAACCCAACCCTTTCGGGAAATCCTACTGCCAACCGGAGGAATAAGGGTTGCTGTGGTCCCGCTGTAACCGCTGCACTAAATGGCCTGGCCCCTGCTTAGAGTCACTTCTGTGGGGCCATTGAAATAATTTATTTAAAATGATTTAGTCAGGATGTGCATGCGACTGCCTGCAATCGGGAATTTAATTAAAATCCCTGATATTAAAATTGCATTAAAGCGCCAGCCAAAGATGAGGAGCGGCAGGCTCTGCCACCACTTCGTATGTCAAATTAAATCCGAGATTTAATTACAGGTGGCTAGGAGGCAGCCAGGGAGCTTGGGAGGGGGGGGGGGGTCTTCAGAGGCCACCCCCAATACGTCTAGGAGAAAGCGCGGCCTGGGCCCAGACAACAGCCGCACCTAAGCCAAAGGATATTAATAAGCGCAAAGTGTTCACAATCTGGTGTAAATATTTAATTTATAATTTACGAGAGACTTTACAGGCGTTTGGTCGAGCGGGGGCAGAAGCCGTGGCAGAAGCGGTGGTGTGGAGGGGGCCGTGAAACAGGGCAGGGGAACGGGTGACGTCCTTGGGTGGGCTGGTAGGCACGTGCTTAATGTCATTGCGGATGTTGACGATTACATTTAAATTATTTACGAGCGCCGTCGCCGTCACATTTGTTATTCGCTTAACTTTTATGACGATGGCGCGCAGCACGGATTTCCTCTAACCCCTCCTCTCCTGCCACATCCCCGTAACCGGCTCCCAGCAGTGGAAACCAACTACAGCTCAAAGGCGTCACATGCCCCATTTTGGCGACGCCGATTTACGAGTTTCATTTAAAATTCGCATTAACTTTTATTAAAGCTTCCGAACGAATACGAGTATGCGGCGTTATTGTTCCTGGATGATATCCTTTTCTTCAGTCTTATCTCCTCCCCGACATTGACAGCTTTTAAATTCCAAATTAGCCGGGAATAGTGACTCTTTGTTCCATTCATCGTTTCCTAAGTACTAGTCGTACCATCACCAGGACTTGGGCAACGCAAAGGTTCTACGTCGGCGGTTCCCTCCCATCGCAATTTCACTAATGAATATCAAACATAAATAACTCGTAAAATTGTTACGCATTTGGCCAATGGGTTCTCCCGAAACGCTGCGTAAATACTTTATCCCAATTGTTGGTTTACATTTTTTGCAGTGAAACTTTGGGACTGGATTTGCATCAGAACCTCAACCACAATAAAAGCAGTATTTTTATACCCGATTATCAAAATGAGTACTGGGGTATATTAGATTTGTGGTGAAAATGGATGTGTGTAACGTCCAAAAGGAATCGTTTCCGACCCCATAAAGTATATATATTCTTGATCAGCATCAATAGCCGAATCGATTGAGCCCTGTCTGTCTGTCCGTCTGTCCGTCCCTATTAGCGCCTAGTGCTCAAAGACTATAAGAGCTAGAGAAACGACATTTTATTTTCGGACTATTGTGATATGTCACTGTTAGAAGTATATTTCAAAACATTGCCCCGCCAACTTCAGCACCCACATACACATTCCTATGATATCGAACCTGCACAAGTGTTTTTCAAAACTCCGTCACACCCCCTTTCGCCCCCGCAAAGGACGCCATTCTGTGGCATCCACAGATCTCAGAGACTATTAGACCTACAAAACTATTTGTAATTTTTCACTGCAGAGCTCACTGTTACAAGTGTATTTAGTTTTGCTCACTGTAGAGAGCTCAATGCTACAAGTGTGTTTCAAAATTTCGCCCCACCCCCTTCCACAATACAAAAGACTTCCACAAGACTGTGGCAACCACAATTTTGAAGATAGGAGAAAATTAAAAACGCACAATCATAGAGGATCGCCATATCTACCAGATTGCCGAATCCGAATCAGATCGGATTATTATTTTGCCAAAAGGAACAAATCAATTTGCAGCCATACAGACTACATATGTATGTATCGGGTATAAATGTAGAGTTGCGGTCGCAGCAGCAACTCACAACGTTCCCCATCGTTGATTAAAAAAAAAACTGTTTATTAAACAAACGTTGTTCGGCTAAGCGCCGAGCCATGGCAGCACAAAAAGCACTCTTCATTGTTGTTTGTTTGCTATTGCCTATGCTCTTAATTGTTGTATCGCTCCTTATCGACGTTCGTCATCCGACACACAAATCTTCAATTTCGGAATACTGTTTTCTTTTGTTTCTCTGGTATATCCCTTCGCTTTCTTACCTCTCCTAGTTAGCTTATAATGGATAACTAATTAAATTAAAATGTAAATACAAAATATCCAATTCATTAACAACTAAATTTAACCAAAAACCTTTGAGTGTAATTCGAGCCTTTCTTTGGAATGGCCTTAGTTTCTGCCTTAGTTCAGGCAGAATATTATAAGGAGAACACGGAAATGCAGTAGATGCAGCCTTGGATGTCTCGGAGAGTGCTCAAGAAGAGCGAACGAGTGCGAAAAGGCGAATGCCAAAGTAAACGGTTAACGCAGGCGATATTGGGGACAGTGAAGTGGAATTGAACAGGCTTCGCCGCCTGTTATGCAGCGCCTGGCGACCGGATCGGAGCCGAACGTTGTTGCATACTTTCGGGACGCGAATAATAATATATTCCGTCGGAAATGGCGCTGCCAGTGGCTGTGTACGCAGCATTAAAGAGCTTTTAAATTTGCAACCGCACTGCTGGATACTGATTCTGGTCTGGTCTGGACGTGGTCGGACGGTTCCGGGCTGCTTTGGGGAGTGCTGGTCTTACTCGGCATTTTAATTCGCATTAACATATTCATTTGCTCGTCGCTGCTAGGCGCAACATTTTGTTTACCCAGCAATCCAATTTCTAGACAAAATTCGAAATTAGTTTTTAATTTCATTCTGCATCGCGCCCGGATGCCCGTAAAACCTGCAACGGAAATTTGCGAGTGCAAATTGTCGAGCGCACAGAACTGAAATAAATCAAAAGTTGGGCTGCTTCTTGTGGAGGAGACAGCTTTAACCAGAACAAGAACTCCAGCTGAAGCTGTCCTCGTCTTCGAGAAGCTACCGAGGTGGACCTTGGACGGTATGTGCGACGTCCTAGTCATCTCCCTCCCCTACCTGCGCTCGAAAGAACTTTCAATTATTTTTGCCACAACTAATATTTGGCCATACTCGTAGATATAAGGGCTGGGGCTGGGGCTGTGGCTGTGGCTGTGTATACCTAATACATATGTACGTGTATATTCCTTCGAAGCTGCCAGATTTCACTTTATTGTTTCACCCTCGTACACAAATACAAAGAGCTGCACACACATGGGCCATGCCCATAAAAAAACAAAAGCACAAATGCCAAAATGGGAATTTACTGCAGTGGAAGGCATAAATAGTTTATAAACTAAGTGACACCAAAAACAACTGACCCAAGCACTAAAAACACTGAAAATAAGGCAGCAAAAGCAGACCTACAGGAATGAACGGCACCGGGATTGCCACACAGCCACAGCCACAGAGACGTATAGCCACGCTGCTACTGGGAGGCAAGCCACGCACACTCGCACACTATAAACACCCGATTTTCTTTACAGCAACAATAAAAAATAATAAATTTTACTGCCATAATTGGTGCCGCCACAAGCAGCCCGGTTGCGTCTTGGTTTGGGTCCCCGGCGAAGGCGAAGGCGAAGGCAAACCAGTCGAGCATCGAGTACCACCTACGACACACAAGTCGCACAGAACCCGTACCGCCGCTGCGAGGTCCGAGAGGAGATCGCGACCCAAAGCCGAGCCCAGGCCCAGGCCCAGGCCCAGGCTCGAGCAGGGACAGAATATTCGAGGCGGGCAAACGAATTATATGAAATATTTCCATCCTTAATATTTTACTCGGTGTCGGTGCTTTGTTTTTCCTGCTGTCGTCCCGGGCTGCTCCGCTTTTGTTGCCGCCGGGCAGTGTGTTCGCTTGAGCAGGACACAGCTTGCCGCATCCGCATCCCGGATCAGCACCGATGGCCGTCCCAGCGACTCTCAGCGACTAGTCGTGCTGTGGGCGCTTCCGCTGGCGTCCGCCTCGCTGCTGCCTTCTACTTTTCAGCTAGACTGCGATGGCAGTGCATAAATTTAATTAATCGCTGCAGTGAATGCGCCGTTAGTTCTGTTAGCTGTTGTTTTACTGGTATTATTTTTAAATTTCGCATAAATACAGAAAGAAACGCGCTCACACGAACTGCGAGTACAGCACGGCATGGCAAGGCATGCCCGCCACCAGTCCTGACGGTGACACACGACATCTGCAAGGAAGTTGGCAGGAACTTGCATCGGCATATGTTATAAATGAATCGGATCGGTGGAGCCTGAAAGTCTTCTCTCTTTTTTTCGTTGCACTGATAGTATGAAGCCAAGTGCAAACACTTACGAGTCGATTGGAAAGCCTCTTAATTTTGTAGCACTGCCTACAAGCACTTGCCTTGCGCTTGTAAACCTAAGCCTTCTACACAATTTAAAGAAAACAATACGCTGGCCTAGGGAATTGCGGAGGGGTTGGGCTTCTGCAGCAGTTGTGGCTGTTATGACTGCAACCTCACTCTCCTCTGGGTTCATTGCGCATTGGCCAAGGCAAACAGTTCGTTGGGGGAAACTTTTTGTTTGTGATTTCTGTGCAAAGCTCAAAGTTTGCCGACCCGTACAACATTAAAGAGACCCATACCGCTCACAGTAGGACTCGGATTTGTTTTTTATTGCCCGCCACAGTAGAACTTTATTTGGCAAATGCGTCTAGACGGGAATCTGGGACTCCTGGACTCTGGGTTGTGGTGCCATTTGCTGCCAACACCTCCCCCGCCGCCGCCACTGAAAAATGGTGGAGGCTCTCCGATGCCCTTATCCCGATATCCTGATGAGGGAACGTCCGTTTATAGTGGCTAAAAGTGCTTACTTTTTTTGTCGGTTCTCCTTGATTTATGAATATTTAATTTTAATTTGCAAAGTTCCCTCTGAAATCGCTGTCACGCGTGTGATTGACAGTTGCGCATTTCAAACCAAGAATGTTGCAGAATATCGGGATATGGATATAGGACCGCAGGGGGAATATTCATCAAATCTATTTATCACCCAGTATAATGTCTCATCGAGATTTATCTATTTGTACAGTGATAAAATTGTGTCGCCAGATTAAACACTGTAGTACGGAAAGTCTGAAAATTAATATTGGCACAGAATTCTCGAAAATACATGGTACAATTCTTACATTACTTAAATCGCATACCACTCTTTTCATGTTATTTATAGTTTCAAATGCACAAATTATAATTAATACTGATCTTTTTTAAATCTAATTACTTATACCCTTGGTTTATTATTTAGTAGTGTCTATATTGTCATTAAGCCCTTAGGCCCTGAATAGTTATACTCACATATGTATGTATAATATATAAATATGTATCCCAATATATTTGCCCCGAGGGTGCAATTATTAAAATGGAAGTGTTTTGCTTCAATTTCGACATTATTTTAAAACAATTGATATATTTCATACCTGAATTAAATATTTTAATAAAATACATTTTTGAATACATAATTGAATATATTTATTTTAAGGTGTTTTATATTTAGATTAAATATTAATATTTTTATATATTTTCATTTTGTATTATTTATTATATAATATTAATGAGATTAATATTTATATCAAAGTAAATTCTCTTAAATTTCACTATGTTTTTATTTAAAACCCGAATATTTAGTTAATATATTTGTGTTTCTCTCAGTTTAGGTTACGTGAATCAGCTGGCATCTCCATTCAAATAAGAGCTTTATATCGTTCTTAACGGATCGTTATTTAGTCGTTTGGAACGCTCTAAAGACGCCCTTTTATGAAAAAGAAATTACGTGTTTCGTACTCTGGTTTCGAAAACTCGTCCCGCTCCCCAATTATTCTTTGCGCCATTTACCATTTCCTATAATATTTTTATAGTTATGTTACGTATTTTCAGTTTCGCAAATAACTTTGATCTCAATTATGTAAAATTGAAATTAATTATGTTTATGTTGTGGTTTCTGTTTCTCATTATGTTCCAATCTGAAATGTAAATTCCGTGGACAATATGTTTTCTAGATCGGAACTTTGTAGGTTCCACGTACCATACGTGTATTAGAAGCCTGTCTATATTCAATTCAATCAATGAAAATATCTGTATCGGATACTATCTCTTACATTTTTGGTTGCGAAAACGAGTTTCTCTGAATGTTTTCTCTCTTATCGGAGTTCTGATAAGCAGTACAACCAACTGCATAGCGATCCCCACCTTTGTTTGTATTCTTTGTTTTCGCACGGGAATCTGACGTGGCCCACAGTACTGAAAGCAGAAAACTAAACATTATAACGAGTGGGAACGTTGTGAGCTGCTGCTGCGACCGCTACTCTACATTTATACCCGCTACATAGTCAGTATGGCTACATTAAGCGACAATGTGTGCGTGCGGGAGAGACATAAAACGTGTCTGAACATGTCGTCGGGCGCTGCGTAGCCACTGCAAACTAATTTGTTCCTTTTGGCTAAACAAATTATCCGATCTGATCCAGATACAGCAATCTCATAGATACGGTCATTCTCTATGATTGTGCGTTTTTAGTTTTCTAGTATATTCATGGATGCCACAAATTTTCGTCCTTTGTGGGGGCGGAAGTGGGCGGTGCGATGTTTTGAAACATTCCTGTAACAGTGACATATCACAGAAGTCTGGGTCCAAAACATCGTTGCTCTAGCTCTTATAGTCTTTGAGCACTAGGCGCTAATAGGGACTGACAGATTGATAGACAGACAGGGCTCAATCGACTCGGCTATTGATGCTGATCAAGAATATATTTACTTTATGGGGTCGGAAACGCTGCCTTCTGGACGTTACACACATCCAATCTAATATACCCCAATACTCATTTTGAGTATCGGGTATAAAAAGCCAAAAAATATTATGTGTACCTTGATTAGCCAACTGGAAATCGCCAAGAATTGCAGTTGTTGCCAAAGTCTAGGCAGTTCCGTGCTTAATTAATTCAGCATTGTACAAGTGGAAACTTCTCAACCGACAACCGAACCCCGATCCAAGCAGACAGCAGCCCCCTTCCGCGGACGAAGCTGGGTGCAAGTAAAAGGTAAGAGGCCGATCCAGCTGCAAGGCCATCCAGACGGGGTCGAGTCTAGACTTCTGGTTACCAATACAACCAACAGCACCACCAACACCACTCATGAGCCCCTTAAAACATGCTTTTTTCATTACCAGCAACAAATCAGGCATGTAGGAACTTACAGCGTACGACTGTGCCTGTAAGGCTGTTGGACTGCGTCTAACCCTTTATTTTGGTCATTAGGCATTCGGAATTTCCAAGTACATATTGTGACAAGTGTAGAAAAAGCTGGATATTTTTTAGTTGACAAACATCGCTGACGTGTTCCACAATTGTTAAAATATTTATGTTTGAACAGAATTAGATTCAATAGCAGTTCGAGTAAAACCAAGAAATTTGTTTTTTATTGTGTCAGTTACAGCCCAAAGCTCTCGAGAAAGGTTTGAGCATCTACGCCGGTTGCCGCTTGCCGCTGCTACCTCCCATACCTTCTCTGGTCTGGCGGACTGGTTTTCAGCCAGAATGGCCCTACCGGAGGTATCACTTTTCCTCTCGAATGGAAGTCAAGGTCAGCGAATTACGCACGAAGCTGCCATCTGGGAGATCAAGTCAAGTCAACAACATAGTGCTATCAGCGAAAATAACTTGTTCGCGGCGCGGACTGATCCGATCCGATCGGCTGGTTGGGCTTGGCGGTAGCGTTAGAAAAGAAATCATAAATATTTATACTGTCCCGTTGAGACCATTGACGCTCCAAAACCGGTGGCTATGCATGGTGCGGGTCCACATCGACGGCAGCGCATAATTTTCCCATTTCGAACCGGTTTCATTTGGCAACATTTCGTCCGGGACGGTACGGGACGGGACGAACTGGAGTCTCGCTTTTGTTCGCACTAGTATGAGTAGTTGGTCGCATTTATTTTTACTCATTTCTTTATCAGTGTCGATTCGGCCTCTTTGTGTGGTTAACCAAGCAATCGGTTAAACCGCCGCTTTCCTGCACTCTGGCTGAAAAGGCATTGTGTGCGCGGGGCTCTCACAGGGAATATTCAATACATATGCATCCCCGTTGGTTAGGCATAGGTTGTGACCCTACCAAGTTTTCTGCAACAATTGAAAATCAATTAATTGCTAATTGTTCAGATTAATCATCTGAAAAGCATACAAATAATGTCGTTATTAAAACAATATGAAGTTAATAAATAATGCGACATTGGTTTTTAACTTTAATTATATTACAATGTTACTGACGGGATGGCCCTTATGGCTATTGTCATATTTGCCAATGTTGTTGTTGTTTTTAAACATTTGAACATGCTTTTAGATACAATGCACATTGATTTCACCCTGATTACACGGAATTTATTAATTAAAATTGTGTGCCTCGACAGCGCCTACTCGACACAGCCCCGAGACGGATGCCTTCAAAATGCCAAAGTTGACTTCGTTCAATTGGAGAGTGCCAAAACAAGTTTACCGCATGCCCACCCGAAATTCGGCATCATTTACTTCGCGAAAAGGGGGGCAAGCATCGACTACCAAGTGAGATTCAAAACTCTCCACAAAACACATTTAGAGTTTTCCCTATCTCCCCGCTTACCGTTAGCAGTTGTTATGCATGCAGATGAGAGCAGGGAAATCAATGAGATAATATAATATCTTCCTAAAACAACATCTTTTCGTCTGATGCAATGTTGTTTAGAGTACACAGGTACATACTTATCATCGCAACGTGGCGTATGCGCGATAAACATAATCTGATCTGGCTGGAAGTTTGTTTTGATTCAGTCCACCCACATATCTAGCTCAGTAGAATAGTTATGTCTCCATAGTCCGAATAGTGGGAGAGTTTTCGGATTACAAACTTTTCCGAAGAGCAACGTCGCGCTCTCTGCCCGTTCCAACGGCATCGGCAACGGCCACAAAATAAGAATCAGTAACCGCCGAGTGAGTTCGTGAGAGAGTGTGTGCTCGGTCTCGGTCTCGGTCTCGGACTCTTTGACATTAACGATCGTGGTGGATCGGGCCATCGGCTGTGGCAGTGTCAGCTCCGATGCCAGTCTGTTGTCTGCGGCCTATAAAAGAGGCACATTTAGAGCGCGTTGCTTTCCGAAGTGAGCTCAGTGTTAATTCGATAGCAAAGTTGGCTAGTTGTGTGAGCGTACCCCGACCGATCCGATCCGAACCGAGCCATTGCCACAGCCACAGCCACAACCAGTTACGCCGCCCAGTCAAAGACAGGCAACTCGACTCGAGAGCCAACTCAAAGCTGTTCATGTGAGTTCAACACAAGTGATGTGGTCCCTGCCCCCAAACAGCAGGGGGATTAGTGGAGTTGGACGACAGGTGAAGGGAACAGAGCAAAGAAAGTGCGGGCGTCTATTAAAAATTCGTGTTGCAAGACGACACCTGCTTGTACCTCCCTGCCCAGAGTGGTTGACGCGATGCGACGCGGAGCGCATTCCAATCGGAATTCTGAGTACTGTGACATTGCCAGTTTCGTTGTTGTTGTGGCCGGTGCCAGCGCTGCAAACTCTAATTGAATTATCGTAAATACTTGTAGGACTATCAAATCAACAAATACACATACATTGTCAGAGCCGAGATGGTGTTGGGCAACACAAAAACCCGCTTGAAAACCCAAATTGCGGTCAAAATTCGTTTGTTCCTCTTATGTAAAATACCTGTTCGACCTGCCGGCGGTGATTGGTCTGCCACTGCCGTTAGCTAAAGCAAAGGAAAAAACAATCAAAGTCTAAAAATAACCAAAAAAAAGGCGATTTCAAAAGGCAACTCCCACCCAAGTGGCAGACCAGCGGCGACCTATTTCTCGATATATTGCGCGTGCATGGGCATGGTCTCAGGCTCAGCCACCACGAAATGCAAACACAACTGCAAACCCAAGCCAAGCTGTGTTTACAAAGCAAAGTTAGCGGCCTGTCCTGGGCCAAAACAAGGCGATGGCCCGGCGACAGGGCGTTGCCGATTGCTATTTCCATGTGAATTACATTTGAATTTTCTTTTAATTGCGAGTACTGCTTCGACCTCTTCATGTTTGTTATCGACACAGATGCACAAACACAGCAATAGACAGCAGTCTATTTATAGTTTCCCGCCGTGTTGAGGCGAAAGTAATGGGCTGATAACTGCCTTCTTGGTTCCCATTAAATTGATATAGTTTCCGCTGTCTGTCAAACGTAATGCTGAAGTATCTGACGATCACAATATTCGATACAACATTTATAGAAAATTACTTACGGCCTGCAAACATGGCTATTGTTTGCAAAAACCAAATAATATTTATGTAAACACGAGTTTTTGGCGTATACAGGTACATTCAACAAACGCTTATACCCCATGGGTGGTACCGTCCGTTCTAGTGCTGTTGAAAATGACTTCTACTGAAGAGCTCTTGTTTCCGCTTTGGTGCAAGTACTGGACGGCAATACATCCTCAATTCGATTGATACATCCGTTTTGGAAAGCCATCTTTTTGGCCTTAGAGTGTGTTTATCTACTGTCTACGATCACTATCAAATCGTAAGTGTGCTCTTAGGGAAACAACAAATAGTGTCGTAAATTTTAGTTGTCTGCCTTTGGAGTTTCTAACTTTTTATTGCGGGGTAAGACTTTCTTTTGTGTGGGCCGAGCATCTTAACTGTTGGCTTTCGCATACTATGGAAGTGGAAGAGAGGAAGCAGTCTGTTTGCTCTGATAAGGCGATAAGAACGCGTTTAGTATTCTTGACAAATGCCATCATCGGGCCAAATGATACATAATCTTAGCTAGCGGCGAGATTTGTTTACGCACAGGTGTACTGTGTGTGAGTGTCTCAGAGGCACTTTCGAATGATATCAACCTGCAAATGTACAATTCGAGTGAATTTCCGCATTGTACAGTGTAACCATTGCAACAGTATCAACAAAACAATTGATATAGTAAATACAATACAATACGTATGCTCGACAGTTTTACCCCCTGATAAAATTTATAGCTCATATGTGCTGTAAATATAAAACTAAGCGCTTTGAATCTCCTCCGATAATGATGGTATGAAGACAGTTAGCTATGCTCCTAAAGACACTGAAACCACATTCTGGCAGTCGAGGCTTCACTATGGCTGCGATGGCTGCTATGGCAGTTTGAGAGGCCGCGTGGCAGTACACGGACGCGGACCCAAAGAAGGTTTCTCGCGCTCCAACTGCTCCTCCAACCCCCTCCCCCAGTGAAGCACTGGCACGCATAAGGATTGGGCTAGAAAAAATCCGCAGAGCAGACCAGAATGGAGCAGGTAGTGTAGTCTGTATTCAAGAATCTGGAATATTGAATACAAGAAATTGCCATTTGCGGCAACTGAAGCGAGCAATCATTCAAGTGCTGGAGTGGCGAGGAGGCCGCCGGGAGGGGAATGAGAACTAAAACTGGAACTGAAACTAAAACAGAGACAGATCCAGTGGAGTAGCGAAGTCAATGGCAAGTGAGAGCAACCAGTTGATAACAAACCCATACTGGAACTCGAAACTATGCTCAGATATCCGCATTTGTTTGGAAAATCTCACCTATTCGCATACTCACGTACTTACAACGTACATAAACCTATTACGTTTGTCATTTTAAGCCCTCGTAAGAATGCACTTTCGTACTTGGAGTATTTACAGCCATCAATCAATAAAAATTAGTATCCACATATATACATATGTATGTAAAAGGTACATTGATTTGTTTCGGTCATCAAACCATGTCTTTTCTTATTACAGATACCCTCTGGAACGTACTCCGCAACTTCATCAGATAACCTGTTACAAAAATCATGTGCGGTAAGTAACTGAAGTGTGCGATGAAAAGACATTCCATGAGAATTGGATCATTGATTCATGATTCAGCATTATGTATACTGGAGAGATTCGCATTCTCAGAACAACGAACTGCTGGACAGACATCCTTGAATCATTAAAATTTAAGTGCAAGCTTACATGTGGGCCAGCGCCAGCCCAGATCTCCACTTGAAACCTATTGCGCAACGTCCGTGGACGTCGATGGCCTTTCTCCGAATATGCCCAAAAAATACCTCAAGTGATCGCCCACAGTGACCGGCCCGATGCCGATCTCGATCTCGATCCCGGGCTCCAAGCCCGAGTCGAAACTGGTTTCTTGGCTTACATGCAAATTTCCTCACAACTGGTTGGGCCTGGGTCCCCACCGCTCGATTGGCCTGGCTCTTGCCAAATGTGTTTGCTGCAACTTAACTTTTCTTTATTCATACACATATGCAAACTTGTATGTATGAAGAATTGTACCAACGTACATAGTATGCATGGTATAGAGCAAGGCTTATGTGAAAGACTAATGCTGTAGTGCATTGGTTGTAGTGTGCAAAGCAATGCATTTATTGAAAGAAATTCTACTTATTCCACCTGCAGGAATTTTTGCGTACCTTAATTACTTGACGCCCAAGTCCCGCCTGGAGGTCCTGGATCTGCTGGTCACGGGCTTGAAGCGTCTGGAGTACCGTGGATATGACTCGACAGGCGTTGCCATCGATTCACCGGACAGCAAGAATATTGTGATGGTTAAACGCACGGGCAAGGTTAAGGTTCTGGAGGATGCCATTCTAGAGCGTAAGTATGCCAGTCAATGAAGGATAGTCGTAGCAGTTTCCTAATTGGACTGCGACTCGAATTGGGTGCTTTCAGACTTCAGCGGTGGCGAGTACAGTGAGCCGGTGATGACCCACATCGGAATCGCGCACACCCGCTGGGCCACGCACGGCGTGCCTTGTGAGCGAAACTCGCATCCACACCGGTCAGACGAGGGAAACGGATTCGTCGTGGTCCACAACGGCATCATCACCAACTACAACGACGTGAAGACCTTCCTGGCCAAGCGTGGCTACGAGTTTGAGTCCGACACCGACACGGAGGTGTTCGCCAAGCTGGTGCACCACCTGTGGAAGACGCATCCCACCTACTCGTTCCGAGAACTGGTCGAGCAGGCTATTCTGCAAGTGGTAAGTGTGTGGAGATAGTCGCGACAGTGGGTTCCGTTCCGCTTGATTTATCACTCTTTATCACTCTTACAGGAAGGTGCCTTTGCCATTGCCGTGAAGTCCAAACACTTCCCCGGAGAGTGTGTGGCCTCGCGCAGGAGCTCCCCCCTGCTGGTGGCCATCAAGACAAAGACTCGTCTGGCCACGGATCATATTCCCATTCTATATGGCAAAGGTAATTGGTCTATGACTTGGACTTGTTGTGCCACTGCCCTACCGTCTCTGTCGCTGTCAGCACACACCTTTCCTCATGAGCAATATCCTTTGTCTTGTCTTCTATCTCTATGTAAATAACTGTCTGTGTCAAATGTGCTCGTTCCTTCGTAATAACCAACGCCGCTCGTTCCTGCCGACACTCTTGAACTCTGTGTGTATCGGTACCACCCACTCTCCGACTCTTCCGCCCTGTCTG
Organism: Drosophila persimilis; assembly: GCF_003286085.1. Lineage (NCBI taxonomy): Eukaryota > Metazoa > Arthropoda > Insecta > Diptera > Drosophilidae > Drosophila > Drosophila persimilis. Next base: position 26,140,596 of record NW_020825288.1, on the reverse strand, counting down.
TGGTGCCGATGCCGACCCGTAGATGACAAGAAGCTGACCTCCGATCAAGGTAGTCCACTGACTTGCCCCTTAAGCTTATCAACCCAATAATCTTCAGGTACTGGGCGCTCTGTTAACTACTATAAACCAAACTAACAAAAACCAAGCTTTCCTTCCTCGTACAATACACGTATATGACTAATACAATCTCATACGTCGCCTCTCCTCTTGTCTCTCTTCCCATTTGTATATCTTATCACTCCACTGAACTCCGGTAATTATATAACACTTTGTTTTGTTCTCTCGCATTCGTTTAGACCCCGACTCCGGCAAGCCCCAAGGTAACTACAATTTTAAATACTTTGATTACGCAAATACGAAATACTCGCACACTTGCTTGCTTGGTTCTGGTCGGATTCCGGTGGTTAGACTTAGACTTAGACTTAGACTACCCACCCCTTGCCTACCATTTGCCCAATGCTGGCTCAGATTCCAATGAATTCTTGGATTTTTTAGGGGATCAAATAGTTGGCAAGAGCGCTTTTTTGCAATAAATCGTTTTAGTTGTTTTTTCTCTTTTTTTTTTGGTAATATTTTGTTCATATTGAATATTTATTTATCCGTTTAGCAGTACATTCGTACAAATTCCGACCAAATTATATTTATTAAATTGCAAGGAGAGTCCTGAAATGTCTTATCGGTAAACTGAAGTCTGTGCACATTCCATAAGCTGTCTGTGAGTCTGCTGCATTTCGTTTTCCATCCGATGGCAGGGGAAATGGGAATGGGCAAAGGATTTAAGCGAAACTCTTTAACCTTGAAGGCTTTGAATACGAGAGCTTAATATCTTAAGGTGAATTCCGACGCAAAGTGAAAGCGAATGAGTTTTTGTTGTGTTTTTAATACGTAGGCTGTTCAATCATTCAGATTCATTTTCAAAGTATTTTTAAGCCAAAACTGAATCACTATCTGCACACACAGTACGCAAAAGTAACATATACAAGTATTGTATACAAGTCACAACTAAAACGGATTCGATATGTATATGTATGTACATATGTATATGTACCGAAAGTTATCCTTTTCAGGACTTACACTGCATACCATCGCACTGATGCTGAAACTAAATTTAATAGGCGATATTATTGAATGTAATGCTGTTTCATTTCCGCAATGATATTAGAAATAGTTTAACTTGGGAACTAAATGGAATCCGAGCTAAAAATGGGGGTTGCTTGGTGGCGGGCTTGCGGGAGGCGGCGCGATATTTGTGGGCAGCGAAATGCGAATGCAATTCTTGATATGACGATATTGATGATATTTCCACGTATTTATTTTCGTTTCCCCACTCCGCTGACTGCCCCTCTCGCAAAACTCATTCCCAACACAAACACACAATGCCACAAACACTCCCACACACACGCCACAATGCACGCATTTCCACCGCCATCGCCTTGTCCTGTCTCGTCATTCATTGCGCTGGTGGACTGGAACTGCAACACAACACGCAAAACGCAAAACTCAACACGCAACGCCATCAATGCCATCGCCACCGCTGTATCGCAACTGTCCTGGTACGGTCCTCGTAAATGCTACTACACTCGCCCTGCAACTGTTACTGCAACTGCAACCGAATCTATGTCAACGCCATCGCCATGCCAAATTAACCAAATAGATATTCGTCCTCATGGACAAACTCGTGAATTGCCAGTGTTGCCGCGCTCAGACAGCACCTCAGAGTTCATGCCGCTGGAGGAGAAGGAGGTGGAATATTTCTTTGCCTCGGATGCTTCAGCCGTGATTGAGCACACCAACCGGGTCATCTATCTGGAGGTAAGATATGAAACTATTTTTGATTGTAAAAGTGCATCAACTGAGCTGTCTTTTTTGTACGGGCCTAATCGTGATGGAAATACTTAATATATTCACAGGACGACGATGTAGCCGCAGTTCGTGACGGTACATTGAGCATCCATCGTCTAAAGAAGAGCCTGGATGATCCACACGCCCGAGAAATTACCACCTTGAAAATGGAGATTCAGCAGATCATGAAGGGAAACTATGACTACTTCATGCAGAAGGAGATCTTCGAGCAGCCGGACTCAGTGGTCAACACAATGCGAGGTCGCGTCCGCTTCGATGGCAACGCAATTGTGCTGGGCGGCATTAAGGACTACATTCCGGAAATCAAGCGCTGTCGTCGCCTTATGCTGATCGGATGTGGAACATCGTACCACAGTGCAGTGGCCACACGACAGCTGCTTGAGGAGCTGACCGAGCTTCCTGTCATGGTGGAGCTTGCCTCCGACTTCCTGGACCGCAACACGCCCATTTTCCGCGACGATGTGTGCTTTTTCATCTCGCAGTCCGGCGAGACAGCTGACACTCTGATGGCGCTGCGGTACTGCAAGCAGCGAGGAGCTTTGATCGTCGGCATCACGAACACAGTGGGCAGCAGCATCTGTCGCGAATCACACTGCGGCGTGCACATCAATGCCGGTCCGGAAATCGGCGTGGCCTCGACAAAGGCCTACACCTCGCAGTTCATTTCGCTGGTGATGTTCGCGCTGGTCATGTCCGAGGATCGGCTATCGCTGCAACAGCGTCGCCTCGAGATCTTGCAAGCGTTGTCCAATCTCGCAGACCAGATCCGAGAGGTGCTCAAGCTCGACTCCAAGGTTCAAGAACTGGCCAAGGATCTCTACCAGCACAAGTCCCTGCTGATCATGGGCCGCGGCTACAACTTCGCTACCTGCCTAGAGGGCGCTCTGGTAAGTAGCTCCCCCATGGATGTCGATTTTTCTCGCTATCATATCCATACCCTTGCACCCTTAACAGAAAGTGAAGGAACTTACTTACATGCACAGTGAGGGCATCATGGCCGGAGAGTTGAAGCACGGTCCCCTAGCTCTGGTCGACGACTCCATGCCAGTCCTGATGATCGTGCTGCGCGATCCTGTGTACGTCAAGTGCATGAACGCTTTGCAACAGGTCACCTCTCGCAAGGGCTGCCCGGTGATCATCTGCGAAGAGGGCGATGAGGAGACAAAGGCCTTTTCTTCCCGCCACTTGGAAATTCCCCGCACTGTCGACTGCCTCCAAGGCATTCTCACCGTCATTCCCATGCAACTGCTCTCATATCACATTGCCGTCCTGCGGGGATGCGACGTCGACTGTCCTCGAAACTTGGCCAAGTCTGTGACGGTGGAATAATAACCATGCATGGGATCACTCACGATCACCCAATATACTTCAACAACTTGTGCGCCCTTTTGCCAGGCGACCATTTGGACTCCTACCATAATAATCTCCACACATATTGGCATACACATTCATGCGAGTATCGCGACGTTGCACACACCATTTGTACTACATCACAAACACTTTTACATATACAATTGTACTCATCGAGATACAGACCATCAACAATTATTAAATTGAAATTTTTCGTTAATTGATGTTCAAGTTATTTTTCAAACAAAGATATTCCTGGTTTGGAGCAAGTAATGGTGCTCGATCAGTCGTATAAATTGAATAAAAAATCTCCGTTAAGGTAGAGATGATTGTGGCGATTATTGTGGTTTCAAAAACTAATCAATGGCATCAACCGCGGCGAAAGAACCTTTAATGAAATGGAATTTTAAATTGGATGACATAAAAACGAATGTGTGCCACAAAATAACGCACACTCGTACAAAAAAACAGTTCGTAGCTTCCATATGTACATGAAAGGACACGATGTTAGGGGTGCGTGGCGATTTGGCTCCATCGGCTCCACTCACTTTTCTTTTATGCGAAACTTCGGTGGTATCGCTACTAAACGGTTATGGCTTCCAGACCAGCCAAGCCCTGCACCGAAAACCCCGACTAAGGTCAAACAAATACTAACGAATAAATGGAAAATATAAAGTACCAACTCTCTTCAGCTTCGAACCCCCCACCAGTCGGACCTTATCACTCCAATAGCCATTGCCATTTCCATCGCCAGGTACTTGAACGCCAGGTAAACGGCGCAGACGTCTCTCTCGAAAATGGGAGAGAAAGGTAGGGAATTTACCTTTTATTTCCTATTCGGCTACCGCAGAGTGTATAATCTAGATTAAGCACTCGCACTACTGGAAGCAGACGCAGACAGCAGACACAATTGGATCTCCGCCAGAACATCCTCGAGAACAGAGAGGTTGGGCAGTAAGGCAGCCTGGCAGGCATTGCGTTATTTTGTCTGGAGCCAGAGGGCCTCGAAATATTTAGGTTGATATTTCCAGAGAGGACTGAGCCGAATACTCGACGCCTTTAAGTGTATTGTTTTTTCTGAGATAATGGGTTCGTTCTCGTATATTATTGGTAATTCCTATCCGAATACAGGGGCAGTTGAAAGATTGCTCAAACTGAAGCCAGATTTGAAACAAGCGTGATTTGAATCGATTACAATTTATCTAGGTCAGGAAATTATTAAGAAGTTAGTAAGAAAGTGTAACCGGCGCCTCTGCTATGAGAAAGTTCTAAAGAATTGAACTACGTTTCGTTCAAAGTTCATTTACCTGTTTAAATATTAACTAGGCGGATGTAGGCTAACAGATTATGCGCCTTAAGAGCTTTTCAATCCATTATCTTTCACCAGATGCTGGGCACACTGCACTTTCACTGGACTGCTTTCGCTAGCTCCGCACACTGTGCCAAGACTAAACTGTACCCTCAAATATTATTAGACACCCTTTGTTGTTGATATTTCAGAAGAGTTTCAGAACCTAACACTCCTTTTAGGGCTTTGCAAGGTGGCTGAATGGTTAATTGACTCATCGCCTGTCAATGGATATGGATGTGCGCGAGGATTTTGGTAAGGTCTGAGCTGTCAGAGCATTAGGCGGGGATTAACGCGTGCGCGGGCGAAATTGAATTGACTTGAATTTTCGAATATTTATTGCAGCACCCTGCCTCACAACCAACCATGTGGAAAACCATCTGGTAATTGATTTCAGATTGCTTCTAGTTTGGCGGACTTACCGAATGCCAGCACCGGTATGAAAAGGGCCAGCATTGCCAATCCCATCCCTGCCGCCATAGGGATGGCGCCCAGCAATGGCGGACAGAAAAAGTTTGAAGAAACTCGTGGCTATAGTACATTCCGGTAAATTGTTGCGACCCAAGCCCAGCCATTGCATTCGGGCAGCTCAAAGCCCGCTTCCGCTTGTCCGCCGGTGTGAAAATGAAACGGAAACATATTTATGCATTTTCCGACGAGAGAGAGCGAGAACTTTTAGAACTGCTATCAAAACACGTTCAGGTAATAACATAAGAAACTTTTATCTCGTCCTAGTCGTGGCTATTGCCTTGCCCTGCCTGAAGAGTCCCCCTCCATGTCGTTGACGTTGTTGTTGTCGCCGTCGCCGTCGCCGTCGTCGTAGTCTCGATAGTCGGCAGCACGTTCTACTTATTTCTTCAATTGCCTCATTAGGAGCTGCACTGCATATCCGGATTATGCGGCAATTGCCGTTGCCGTTGCCATTGCCATTGGCATTGCCTCCTCACTTTTCAATGTGTGCTCATATTTTTCGTTTAAAGCTTCCGTGCCCCCAGCATATTCCAAATTGAGGGGTTTTCACAATTTTCGTAATTGTATATTCTTAAAATGTTGTATTGCTCGCTATAGATAACTCTTCGCTGTTGTGTTGGAAACCTCGTCTCACTGGCCAAAAACCCATTTAGTTTGTGATATGACCGTTTTTATAATAGTGCGTGTATCCATAAATCACGGATCGCTTGTCGACTTTCTGCTACATACTCGTATGGCGGGAGTCCCTCAATTGATTGAGACTTGTGTGTGCGGTTGGATTGAATGGGGAGAAGGCGCAGGAGTCAGAGCCATAGCCAGAGCCAGTCTATCCGTTTGATGCCCTTGATTGGTATCAAATGGAGCGAGTCCTTACGCCTTGGCTAATACTTCATGGGCTCTGGGGGATTTGTATCCCGGCATTTTCGAGACGTCAACGCCAGATGCCAGAGTGTCAATTTACTACCCGAGTTAACGTCAACAGTCGAGTCGGGTGCTCCAGCTCCACCGCCAGCTCCATCTCCAGCTCCATATCCAGCTCAAGCTCAGAGCCGGTTTCGGTATCGATTGAGGTTTCTCGATGATTACAACAGTGGAGAGTCAATTTGCGCAAATTATACTCGACACGTTCGTGGGCGCTCTGCGCAGGGAATACTCGTATCTCACATGCGTGCCTGATGGCCTGGATCTGGACGTCGTGCCAAAAGTGTCCACACTTTGGACAGCAACGGGCGGGGGGCGGTGGGATACGCACTACTATCGTTGGGTTTCCATTTCCATAGCAGGTGAATGTTCCTCGGGGACTGTGACAAATGCTTTCGAGAGTCCCAGAGACCCCAGCCACCAACGGGGATGTGGGGAACAAACGGAAAGTTCGGACAGCACTCTGAAATTATCTCTGGAGGAAAGATAATTGAATATATTTGCAAAGTTATCTCATTTCATTCGTCCGACTATGAGTGCTGCGCGTAAACCCGTTTTAAATATGCAACAAAAAGTTGGCAAAGTTCTTTCCAAAATAAGTTTCGTCCTGCCGGGTCCGGAACGGGAATGGGGATGGGAATGACAATGGGAATCGGAATGGTTCTGACAACGTGTGGGCGCCTTTCTCAGTGTCCTTGGCTTCGTTGGAAACCAGAGGAAGTGGAAGTCTTCGAGGGATCAGGTCTAACCTAGCTAGGACACAGTGCTTGACTGTGTTTGGGCCTGTTGAAACTTGTAGAGCCATGAATGAACTTGTTTGGCATGAGGCTTTTTAAGTTTATTCGTGCCACCTGAGAATAGAAAGTTGCGCCATAAAATCAAATCAAAACAATTCAAACGATAATTGTTATGTTTTATGATTTTATTCATGAGAAAGAAAGCCAACGACGAGACCCACAAAATGGCGTCCAGGCAGTGAGATTGGAAAACTTCCTGGCGGCGAAAATTACTCCTGCCACTCCTGCATGCACGGGGGAGTCCTCTTGTCTTCGCTGCAGGATCCCACTCCCATGATTGACACTCCCCCAGAGCTAGAATAGCCAAAGTTGAATAATTGCGTTCCCCGGCCAAGAAATTATTTTCAGATCTCTTAATTTTCCGTATATGAGCCCAAGAGAACGTGGCATGGCGCGTGGGGCACATATGCAGGTACAGCCTTCTCCACTTTCACATATATGTACATATATTTACCCATACAAGTAGCATTATATGTACTCGTACTTTGGAGCATCTGTCTGCTCGCAGCTGGCACTGGGCTGGGGTTTTCCGCTTCAAGTCAGTCGGTCGTTTCCGTCAGTTCTGCTCTCAGGCTCCCATGCAGCGGCAACCGCGTATCTGGTAACGGGGCTGGGAGCTGGAGTTGTGGGCTAAAACGCACAAGCAGGTTATTTGCAATTCCAACGCAAATTTTGAAACCACTGCGCGCTCAGAGCCGTGAAACGAACGCAATTCGAAACAGCGGTGCCGAGTAGCATAAACAAAGGGGCCAAAAACGAGGAGAAGAGCACAAAACTATACGAAAATACATTCTAAAGTATTCGGCGGTTTGCTGGCGGATGCAGACAGAAGTAGACACTCGCAGTCAGACACGACAACCGCGTCCACGTGCCAGCTGTGGCTGCCGCAGCTCGAAACAGTTCCATGGCTGCATACTGCTACACTGCGAACGGCGAGTACGCCCCGCGATGCCACACAAACTTTTATAAGAATAATGTCGCTCACACGCGACGTTGCCCCGTTGGCGCTAATATTTTGTCGAACTAATGAACCGTGCCGCGACGCCATGTGCGTAGGTAGCCACTTTCAACAAGTGGGGAGGAGAAGGCCCAACGTGCTGTTGCTCCCCTGTGTTTGCTCACACTCTTGCTACACGCACATGTACGTACGTGGGTGTGGGTGTGGGTACACAGCACACCTACTCGTCTCCGTACAGCCAGGACTGTCGGAAGCAGCGGCATGCAAACATATTTATGTGGGCACGTGCTGCTGCATATCTCCTCCGAATTTGACATACCACCATCCTTGCAGACGGGAGGGGTCCGCCGGGCCCGGGCCGGGCCGCTGCCTCTGTGCCAGTATGTACATGTACTTCTGATGCTTGTCGTTACCGCGGCCCGAGGCTCAACAGCGAGGGGTGGGCGCACGGCGGGGGGTGGGTGACAAATAACTTTCGACACATGATGCCACAATACTAGCCATGAATTCCATTACCCGCATGCCGCAAAAAACAAGGTTTTTGACATTGAGGAATTTCTATAAAAAATCTTTTTAATATATGTATTTGCTCGATAAATTGGATTGGATTCTATAACGATGGCTATAAAAACCCCTACACCCCTTTGTCTTATGAAATATGAATCTATCAGCATCGCGTCCTTCAAAACTTCATATTTTCACCTTTTTATACCCGGTACTCGAAAAATATGGGTGTATTCGATTTGTGGCGGAAGTGGATGTGTTTAACACACAGGCCCCATAAAGCATATACATATATTTTGATCAGCAGCAATAGCCGAGTCGATATAGCTATGTCTGTCCGTCCGTTTATACGTCTTTCGTAGAGCAGCAAAATGTTGTATACAGCCTCTTGTGATATCACACTGTTATAAGTATATCAAAGGACACAAAGATAGAAAATACGAGAAAAAATACGAAGATATGAGAAAACCAACGCAGAATCATAGAGAATGACCATATCTAGCAAATAGCCAAATCTGGATCAGATCGGATTATAATTTTAGACAACGGCTCCAACACGCTACTCATCTCCTTTTCTCTTCCTTCAGTGTGCGGTCTTCGGCGGAGGGGTCTGTACTGGCTGAGTATCGGCTTTATACTCGATACAATTGTATGTAAAGTCGCGGCCCTAGCTGCGACTTACAACATTCCCGCTCGCTTTAAATAAAATTATATTATTAAATAACTCTAGCCCATTGACATTGAGTCTTTGAAATTGCGTTAAAAAAAACACCACTCCTTAAATGATATATTTAGCTTTTTGATTGTTTAAATAATCCTACATACGTACAATCCTTAATTCTGCGAATCAAAATCAAGGACCTGCATCCTATAGGCGTAAAGAGTTATCCGTTTCTCTATAACTCCTGAGCGGAAACACACTTTCGCTGAATCTCTGAAGGCTTGGAACATTAAATAGATTTATTACGACAAAGTGGATTTTAGCATAAATCAGATTGTCCATAAGGAATGTCAGGCTCGGGTTTTTACAAGACTGTAATAGATAATTCCAGCGTTAATGCAACACACACTGGAGGTGTGTCCTTTCATTCCGCACTACCACTACCCGTGCATGGAGCAGTTTTGAGCCATAAAATATTTACGAATGGCGAGAAGCTTTTCAGAATTTGTACTTGGTTTACGGCCATCGTAAATTGGGTGAGCATAAAGCACTCACATCGAAACACATTTAAGTGAAGTCCTTAAAACAATTCGCCCTAATGGGCAAGACGGCAGAGACGTAGTGCGTCAACCAGACGCCGACCGATCGCTCCAGCAAAAGAAACGAAGCCCCGCCCCCAACCCTCATCGCTAACCACGTGCTCCCCAAGGTCGCTTTGTTGAAGGACATGTGTACATATTTCTGTTAGTTTACTTGCAGCGCCACCAAACTCGACATTCAACTCGATTGCCACAAGACACGTGGCAACTGGCAGTCGGTCTAGAAGCCCTCGCCTAATGGCTTCATAATTTCCAGAGCTGATTTGGCAAGGGCCAACATTCGATGGCTTAGGGCTTAGGTTAACTTGTATATTTATGGCTGTGTCATCAGATCCCAGAGCACAACATTCGTGCCAGTGATATATGAGACGAAATCTAGTTGTAAATCTAATTTTGGCAACTAACGCTAAGAGATCTTTTTAATCATTTAAACACAGACTAAATACTGAACACTCTCTGTAATACTGCTTATAATGTTCATCGGCCCTATAATGGATATATAAACTCGTTAGGTATTCGATGTTAACTGAAAAATCTCAATATCAATATCGAAAACATTCCATGGAAAAACAAAACCCAAAGCGAGAACGCGAACAACCGCAATCGAGTTGATCATGAGTTGCTTAATTTGTACTCCGACTAGCGCAGTAGATCGGATATTCACTAGTAGCTCTGCACGACATACCGTTTTGTTTCGTCTAGTCAGAATGCAGATCTTGAGATCTAAGTCTTGGGTAATCCAAGTTATTCTTGATTTATGTCTGAGCATGTCTAACACAGAAGAAGAACACATAAGAAGAACTTTCGTGTTTGCAGTTTTGAATCGAAGTGGTTCTGCCGGTTGATGGCCTTGAAACACTGTTTTATTTGTAGCAACAGTAACCTCCAGAGAATTGGTGCACGCGTTAGAATCTGTCTACTAATCTGTATAAGCGCTGCTGGGTATAGTTGATATTTATTTTGTGGGTCCATCTTCTTCTTACAGATACCGGTTTTTATGCTAATTTTTAACCAGCAAGACGGAAAACCACTCGGCAGACTGCGGACGCACAGAGCAACCCATTGTCATTATCGTCAATGTGCGACTAGTTTGGAAACACTTCCGCGACGAATAAAGCTAAGGCTGACGGCAGAAGTGCCACAAAATTCCTCTTACTCACAAAAATATTCACAGAATTAACTCAATGGAGGCATAAAGTTTACTCTGGACGGAACACAATTAAGACTAAGCTTTAACATTTAAGCGCGGATGCTGAGGTACATATATTCAGATTTAGGCAAGAGAAGAGGGCAAGTAATAGGTGCCTACTGTGCTGGAGACAGGGCTGGGCGTCGGAGACGTATAGGAGTAGCCAGAGGGCGCTCTCGTCGTGGAGCTGATCTCTGGCAGCGCGGTGGTGCTCTCCCCTGGGATCACTTCTGTCGTACTGGTCGAGGCTGGGCGCCCGGGATGTACTGTAGGCTTTGGCGTTTCGATATCACCTTCTGTTGTTGTCGTGTAGACGGTTTGGGTAGTTTGAGTAGAGCTGTCTTCCGGAGTAAAGTCTGTGTTTACCTCTGTGGTGTGGTGGGTGACTGGCCTCTCCGTCGTTGTAGTGCTGCTTCCAAAGGACACGAATTTGTTGAAACCGAACCCGAAGCCACCACCCGACGACTTGGCCTGCAGCACGCTGTTCAGCAGCTGAATTTTGGTGGATATCAGAGTGGAGATAAGCTGTGTGTTGATGGGCGAGGCCGTCGCCGCACTTGTACTTCCGTAGCTACCACTGGAACTGAAGGCACCTGAGCGAAGAAAGTAGAACGTTACTTTGTGGGGTCCCTGGAACTAACGGCTGGATTACCACTGCTCGGCGCGAACACCTTGATGAAGATCGGCTTAGCATCCGCCATAGTGGCTGCACTGCAAAAAAGCAGAGCCAAAATTGAAATAGTTCTAAGCATGTCGTCTTCTTCCACGTTGTGACTGGCCCCGCGAGACGACGTTCTCTTTTATACCGCACCGCACGACGACGGACGGGGTCGGTCTCGTCGGAGATGCCGATACCGATGCCGATGCCGATGCCTCAGCTGTTTCTGTTGTCATTTGATGATTATCGCGCGCTTAGGTTTGTGCTGTGAAGTGGCCAAGTGGCTTGCAAACATGATTCAACTGGCCCTGCCCCTGGATGAGGCCGCCGCTGTCAGCGAGTGGTAAGTGGTAGGTAAGCAATCTCATCCAGTAATTTATCGTCACTATGTTGGGCCAACAATCTGATGTAGAGAGCGAGAGCTTTGACTGACATCCACATCCAAGCTTATTTGACACCTACTCTACCTTACCTACAAAGAGAATGTAAATATCGAACCAAAACTTCGAGTTTAGAGCTCCATGTCTCTAGTCTTAGATAGCCTCAAGTCAATTAAAAGCTTTCCAAATAAACCAACCACCAGTTGTTGTTTCAGTTCGTAACTTAGTTGTCTATGATATGCAAGAATCTTTAGATTCGAAAGGAACTCCAACGGACGAAATCCTACAGTGAAAATCAGAACAAGCCGGAATGATGTTGGAGCTACATACGTGGGTATCCACGTATACTAAAGCGTACAGCGTACCACGTATTAAAAGCGAATCATACCATCCATCGAAAGTCAGAATCCAACCAGAATAGTATGTGCCTTTTGGGTTCTACAGTCAGTTTTGGTACTCTCAACTAAGTACATTTACAACCGAGCCTTTTTAATCATTTTTTTGTCGACTGTGCTAACATTAAATCCATGATCGCTGGATTTAAAAAGGAGTCCCTATTGGTATTCCCATATGATTATTGTATAGCATACTTTTTTGATGAAAGTAAATTGTCAGAGCTGCGTCCTGGCTCTCCAGAGACAAGCTACAGGACCAAGGCATCGTTTTTAAATTGGCAAACCCTCTTGAGATCTGGTTTCACATGACGCAATTATCCACTGGGCAAATATTACCAGCTTATCCAAACTAACTCACATATACTCGTACGAATGATTGCATATCCTTCTTACATATATAAAGGGCAAATAGAATATATGCATAGCACACATACATACGCGTGCCGTGGGCCAGGGCCGGGGCCTTCCATTCTGATTCGGTCGCTTACATATTTATACAATAGACACATAAGTAGTAGTTTTATACTTTACGACAGCCGATGTTTGCCTTAGAGCTCATCCCAATGAGCCAGCCATAATTCGTTACATCATGAGCTCCCACTAGTGGACTCCCTACACCTCCACCCTACAGTCCGCTAGCTGGTAAAATATTCAAAGTATTGCCAAACACTTGCCGGCTTGAAGTATTCATGAGTGCCTGCCACACAGACGGCTGTGTGGGTGTATTTATTTATTTGCTGCTGCCAGAATTATATGTTTGCATTCATTTATGCAAACAGCATAGGCCTAAGAACGTGAGTGCGAGTGTGTGTGTGTGTGGGGGGGGGGAGGCTGTGCGGTTGCTGTGGCGGGTGTGCACCGTCCATAACAGTAAATTTTTATTGGCAACACTTTGACTCGTAAAGAAAAACGATGGCCACCGCCTATTCTGGTTCATCGTATCCGATACGATACGATACCCTGTTCACAGCCACCACAGCCTGATCCGCCCAGCAGCGCAGCGGTGGGCTTTTAATAATTTAACCACTACTATTTAGTTTCCATTTCCGCAAAATGCTTTCGTGTTAACGCCTCGAATGCAATAAATAAGCTGGTTCGGCCAACGTTAACAGAACAGCAGCCAAACAACGGCAGAACCACCCCGCCCCGTATGAGGCCCAATACATGTGGGCGTGCAGAAAGCAAAAGCAAAAACAAATCCCATAATGTTAACTCATAAATATTTCACTTTATTGCGCAACCTCAAACAAGGGTTACTGCCGCTTGAGCGGTGGCGAAGTCAAAAAATGCTTCATAAATTATTGGACGGCTCATACACTAAACATTTTTCTCTTCTGGCGTTTCACAGGACTCCATCGTTCCTGTAAAAGGTTTCAGCATAGGCCGAGCTTCGAACTCTGTAATTCTTGTTGATTTCCATATCAATATTTGCATAGCCGACAGTCGTTTCTCTTTGATTTCCGAGAATTTGATTGTTAGTGGAGAGCTAAGGAGAGGATTACTGCACAGCAGAATTTATTTGTTTTCGGTTAGTGGGGATCACTGCAAGTGCACCGCCCATGAGGCCATTGCGCCCACTTTTTTGAGTATATCGTGGCTTTGAGGCTTGGGGTACAGGCCCCGATTTGAGTAGCTTTTGGCGAAACTATGCTTTATTAACCCTTAATGAATTAGCTTAACTTATTAAGTTAAACTAAAGAAGATATGTAATCGTGTGCAATACATTCTAAGCTAGTCAGAATTCCCTGTAGAACCAAAGGGCGCTACAAACCACGCAACTAGTTACGCGGAATGCGATCGCCGACCTGTCGAATCTAATCCGAAATACGAAGCTGTCAAATCGCGACAATTAGCTACAATATGCAACAAAAAAGTATGTGAATCGCCACATTCTACTGTACTGTGCTCATGGAATGCAAGACACTAAAAATTAAACAAAAAAAAATGCATTAGTCCCCGCGCGTTGCTTTCAAAATCTAGTTCTTGGAAGAGAAATAATTCCTAGTTTCATCAAATGCTATTAAACAAGTACGTAACGACAAATTAAATATTTTAAATAATTAGATAGTCATTCGCTTAGCTAATATAACGCTTTTGTATGTATCCAGTTATGTATTAATCTCATTAAGATAACTGCTCCAACACGCTCAACCTTTAATGTATGCCATGGAGCATGGCTTTCCTTATTCTAGCTATACTTAATAAAGATAAGCCAACTTGATTAATTTGTTAACCACCGGAGTCGGCACCCAAAATAAGGATTCTCTTGCTTTTATAGTCTTTGGAAAGTAGACGACAAGCAAGTCTTTCAGTCTCGGTGTATTCGGTGTATCCCTTCTGGCGATTATATACTTGTCTTTACATTTCAACCAATCTAATATAATTGAACTTAATGGAATTCCTTGAGTACTGAGCATAAAACTGATTTTATTTGCCTCTTTCTTCCAATTAGTGCAGGTCCGTGAAAAGTATCTAGTAAAAATAATAATGACAATAAGTAATTTAATTCAATCCATATTTGGAGCGATCCCACACTAGCGTATAGTGTATATAACAAAACAGACTCAAGATGAAATGTTAAAACTTGTTACCCGGCAGTCAAAATATTTAAGTAGAAGTGCTTAAAAATCTTTTAAATTGAATATCGACTTATCTGTCTGTCTATCGTCAGTCTGGTCACTAAGGTGTCACAAAAAGTCATTTGGCTCCGCTATTCTTCATTTTTTAAGCGTACTACTCTGATTGATACCCGCACACACGCCCTTAGCTCGACTAAATGGTTATTCCAAAAACTTATCAATGTTATCTCCGAGAAAATCGCTTAATTTCCACTTAAGCTTAGCTCCTAATGGGAGGTTTAACTAGCGACTCCCAATGTACCTCTCTCTCTTATCTTGCCTCTAGTAAAAGACTAAAGACAATATAAATGTCTTGGCGGAGTCTGAGTCCAATGCTAGTCCTGTAGCTAATGGTCGCCTTTGGGTTGGTGCAATGACGGTCCCCATTGCCGCCTTCGGGTTTGTCGTCTTGGGCACGGGGTGAAGAATGAAGGTAGACGCAGATGCAGATGAGATGACTTGCCGCACGTTCACATGAAAAGTTTTGATGGTAAACACAAATTATCAGGAAGAACTTTGGGGCGCTCACTGCCGGACTACGGTGCCGAGCGGATGGCAAAAGTAAAAGTCAAAGGGAGCACAATGATGTTACTTTTTCGCAAATAACGTAATCGGAAAAGTTGCCAAGTTTTCCTTGCTAGCTTTCATATTCTTCTTTTGACCGGCTGCGGCCCGCAACTTATTGAAAAAATGCCATTCAATTGCCTTGTTACCAGTAAAAGGAGACCAACGCAGGCAGCAGCAAACGTAGAAGAATGGGTCTGTGGCGGTCTGCCAGCAGAGTTGCCAAGAATGCGATGGCTTTGGCACTAGCTTCGCTGGTGCTTCGCTGTCTCTCCGTCCCTCCATCGACTATTTTTTAGCGTACTCGTATTCCCTTCCACTTGCAACGCCTGCGAAAAGGAAAGTGCGAAATCGGCACACCAGGCGACAACGACAACCCTGGCGAATCCCTGGGGGCTGTTCGCGGACAGCACTGAAGAGGGACTCCCGGCACTACTGAAGCTTCAACAGCAACAGTGGCCAAGCCAAGCCGTGGAGGGAAGTCCCCGTTGCCGTTGTCGATGTAGTGGAAAAATGCCATAATGCTACAACTACAAACAAGAAAACAACAAGCTGCGTAAAAGTTTTAAGTGCTTTCGAACATTTTGACAAGTTGACTTTTTGTTGGTTTGAATGGAACCAATAATGTTCCAAAGCAAACTTATTTTCCTGACATAATCAATGAAAACATCGAGCACGATTGAGTTTAGATCCGAAACTAGGCTAGCATCGGCATCAGCATCGGCTCTCTCTCCCCAAAAGCAATTCTGAAACCAACTACTTTCAAAGGCTTAAGCCAGGAGCACATACTAAATACTGAACCGGGCCT